>NC_086091.1:7725612-8975612 GCF_948474715.1 Cydia amplana | reverse complement strand
CAATTGAAATCTGTGACATATCAATGTTATTTCGAACATCGATTGACCGAGATTGTACTTAAGTTTAGTAGCAAATGTATGAACTCATTCTAAATACTAATCAATATGTAAACCGGCCCTAAGGCAAGTGTACACGCTTGTAGAGGCGTTATAGGAAAAATATCGGTGTCTTTGAGAAAGTTACTTGATTTAAGCTCAGGAATGCACCCTTGAAATTAACGGAAATAAAAACACGGTGTATATGTACATAATTTAATTATACAGTTGATATGTTTACAGTATAGTAGTCATAGATATGTTTACACTTTTGCACCTTACTCCTTTGTAATAAGGCTAAAAATGTAAACATGTATGTATAAAAAATATGTTTAGTTATTTATGTTTAAAGTAAAAATATAATTTGCAGTTGCGTGACATCACTATAGGAGTGAGTCCGTAAAGTATTAAGCATGTGTTTATGAAAATAACATTTGTGTTTCCGAGCTAACAAAATGTTTTATGTGAATTTTGTGTTCTGGTAGGATTTGTTAAAAATAAGTATTTGTGTGAAATAATACAACTTATAGTAGGAATAGGAATAATTGATGTTTAGGGGTGTTGTCTCTTACCAATATATATGTCTGAGAGGGATAGAAATAATGATACATTTATTAAAACTTTCATAGTACACCTATCTGGTCCTTTCTCTCGTAAGTAACGATGTGTGTGTAAATGTTGACGTTTCACGCCCGCAGACGTCTGAGCCGGAAGTTGTTCAGGTAAAGGTATCAACACGGGCACCTAGCACATAGACCATGTATAGATTAGACATAGTGCTTCCATGGCCTGCTTTTAGGGATTTCTTTTTAGACAGCAACTTTAAACATTATTGAGACACGCTACTGCTACTTAAATACTTTTTTTTTTGTTATTTTATAAAAGTGTCCCACTGCTGGGCAAAGGCCTCCCCTCTTTCCCGCCATTTGGTCCTACCCAATGCACACTCCCGCCATTTTTACAAAATGTGTCAAGGTGGTCCCGCCATCTCCGTTTTGGTCTTCCTCTGCCCCGAGATCCATCCTGGGGGACCCAGTCTGTAGCCAGTTTTACAATACATGTTATAACTATTAACAGTCATCTTTGAGGATAAAAAGTAATGTGTGTTATCCTGGTCACAAATAATTGTTTTTCCTTGATTTATCAAACTTTATTTTAACAAGAATTTAAGTGGCAGTAGCGTTTACACAAGCAACGAAACTTAGCTTGTGGATTTGTGGATTTTTTATGTTTTCTATAAGCTATACTATAGTTTGCATAGCCTATAATTAACAAATTCTTTCACTTCTGTTGCTGCTGTTTGAGTGAAACAGAGGGCCTACCGCGAAAATCTAAATTTTGTTATCTGCCTCTAGTAGTGGTTCACGTTAGGCTTTCTGACTACAGAGAAAAAGTGTCACAATTTTTTATCCCGTATAGGGGATCTCGGTAACGGCTCTAACGATTTCGATGAAATTTGCTATATGGAGGTTTTCGGAGGCGAAAAATCGATCTAGCTAGGTCTTATCTCTAGGAAAACGCGCATTTTTGAGATTTATATGCTTTCCGAGCAAAGCTCGTTTATTACTTATTACAATGTTAAATAAAATGACACATATGCTACACGCAACATTATTGAGTCGCATCCTACACCATTTTATATTTTTAATTTGCATGAGACAATAAGTAGGGAATCAAGTATTCATATTTATCTCCGACGGCAGCAACTATTTCTACCCTACCCTATTTTGTGTCGTTTTTCAGACTTGCATTAACTAAGCCTGTTGTTTGTTCCTATCCCTTATTTGGCTGTGCTCTAATTGATGTGATGCCTGTTCCAGGATTTGATGGTGGGGGATGAGGCGTCTCAACTCAGGTCTATGCTCGAAGTCAGTTATCCCATGGAAAATGGGGTAAGTATATAGCCTCCTAAAGCCCAAGGTCCTTCCTATAGTACTTCTTTAGTTCGATTAAATTTAAACCATATTCAATTGGAACAGAACTCTGTTCATTCCTTTTGTTTCAATAACTTTTCAAACAAATAAAAATAAACTCTATTCCCTGAACTATAGGTTCACAGTGGCAAATTTTGGGTTTTGCATTTGTATGGCTGGGCTTTAGTTGAAGAGTTTTTTAAATCTTTTTTTAAATTATTGATACTACCCTTAAACATCAACGTTTTGAAGCGGTATCAAATGCCAAAAATACGTATACACAATCTTATTGCCCATAAAGGTAATACATATGTTTGGCACTGTCCGTATTAGTACGTATCGATATTTTCATACGTGATCACGTGAGAGAATCGTCCATCTCTCAAACGTATAAGGGTGTATCAACTATTTCTAGTTATTCTGTCCGGTCAGCCAAGAGACAATAGTAGCATAGTTTGTTAGAAGACATTGTACACCACCTTCTTCTGATACGCTTGGTAGACGACCCTCAATGGAAAGGGATTAACTATCACAAAAAAAGCGTGTTTGGTGAATTTCCTCCCGCGGACGCTCCGGCTGTGGAATGAGCTCCCTTCCGAGGTTTTCCCGAGGGTCTACGGTATGGGGTTCTTCAAAAAAGGTGTGTACAGGTTTTTAAAAAAAGGTCGGCAACGCGCATGTAACACTACTGGAGTTGCAGGTGTCCATAGGCTACGGTGACTGCTTACCATCAGGCGGCCCGTATGCTTGTTTGCCACCTATGTGGTATAAAAAAAAATTAAATGCCTAAAAATCAGGTTTTAAAGAGTGACCCAGAACGTAACCATGGCAACGAGTGACAAGAAAAAGCTGATTCACCCATAAAACATATTATTACTATTTTTTTTTTATTATTTATAAAGCAGGCAGGCAGTTGAAATAACTGATAATGCCTGTATCCAGAGTCATCAACAGAGTTTTCCGTGCTGAGTAGAATTTGCGTTGTGCTTATCTAATTTGTTCTTGAACTCATTGACAGTTTGGGCCGATACTACGTCTTCTGGGAGTTTGTTCCAAGCTTTGACCACTCTGTTGCTAAAGAAGTGTCTAAGGATTATTGTAGGACATATGTGTCCGTTCCAGGTGGTCCGTAACTGGGAGGACATGTGCCACGTGTGGGACTACACGTTCGGGCCGAGCAAGATGGACGTGGAGCCGGCCGACACCAAGATCCTGCTCACTGAGCCCCCCATGAACCCGACCAAGAACCGCGAGAAGATGATCGAGGTAGGTCTCTATCTGTGCCAGGTGGTCCGTAACTGGGCGGACATGTGCCACGTGTGGGACTACACGTTCGGGCCGAGCAAGATGGACGTGGAGCCGGCCGACACCAAGATCCTGCTCACTGAGCCCCCCATGAACCCGACCAAGAACCGCGAGAAGATGATCGAGGTAGGTCTCTATCTGTGCCAGGTGGTCCGTAACTGGGAGGACATGTGCCACGTGTGGGACTACACGTTCGGGCCGAGCAAGATGGACGTGGAGCCGGCCGACACCAAGATCCTGCTCACTGAGCCCCCCATGAACCCGACCAAGAACCGCGAGAAGATGATCGAGGTAGGTCTCTATCTGTGCCAGGTGGTCCGTAACTGGGCGGACATGTGCCACGTGTGGGACTACACGTTCGGGCCGAGCAAGATGGACGTGGAGCCGGCCGACACCAAGATCCTGCTCACTGAGCCCCCCATGAACCCGACCAAGAACCGCGAGAAGATGATCGAGGTAGGTCTCTATCTGTGCCAGGTGGTCCGTAACTGGGAGGACATGTGCCACGTGTGGGACTACACGTTCGGGCCGAGCAAGATGGACGTGGAGCCGGCCGACACCAAGATCCTGCTCACTGAGCCCCCCATGAACCCGACCAAGAACCGCGAGAAGATGATCGAGGTAGGTCTCTATCTGTGCCAGGTGGTCCGTAACTGGGAGGACATGTGCCACGTGTGGGACTACACGTTCGGGCCGAGCAAGATGGACGTGGAGCCGGCCGACACCAAGATCCTGCTCACTGAGCCCCCCATGAACCCGACCAAGAACCGCGAGAAGATGATCGAGGTAGGTCTCTATCTGTGCCAGGTGGTCCGTAACTGGGCGGACATGTGCCACGTGTGGGACTACACGTTCGGGCCGAGCAAGATGGACGTGGAGCCGGCCGACACCAAGATCCTGCTCACTGAGCCCCCCATGAACCCGACCAAGAACCGCGAGAAGATGATCGAGGTAGGTCTCTATCTGTGCCAGGTGGTCCGTAACTGGGAGGACATGTGCCACGTGTGGGACTACACGTTCGGGCCGAGCAAGATGGACGTGGAGCCGGCCGACACCAAGATCCTGCTCACTGAGCCCCCCATGAACCCGACCAAGAACCGCGAGAAGATGATCGAGGTAGGTCTCTATCTGTGCCAGGTGGTCCGTAACTGGGCGGACATGTGCCACGTGTGGGACTACACGTTCGGGCCGAGCAAGATGGACGTGGAGCCGGCCGACACCAAGATCCTGCTCACTGAGCCCCCCATGAACCCGACCAAGAACCGCGAGAAGATGATCGAGGTAGGTCTCTATCTGTGCCAGGTGGTCCGTAACTGGGAGGACATGTGCCACGTGTGGGACTACACGTTCGGGCCGAGCAAGATGGACGTGGAGCCGGCCGACACCAAGATCCTGCTCACTGAGCCCCCCATGAACCCGACCAAGAACCGCGAGAAGATGATCGAGGTAGGTCTCTATCTGTGCCAGGTGGTCCGTAACTGGGCGGACATGTGCCACGTGTGGGACTACACGTTCGGGCCGAGCAAGATGGACGTGGAGCCGGCCGACACCAAGATCCTGCTCACTGAGCCCCCCATGAACCCGACCAAGAACCGGGAGAAGATGATCGAGGTAGGTATTTATACCTGGTCAACCAGATCTTGACAGTAGAAGTACTTAAATATATACATACAAACATGAACGCTGAAAACAATACACTCTTTTTGTTTGGGCAGTCGTGTAAAAAGGCGGCAAATTTGAAAAATGTAGGCGCGAAGGGATATCGTCCCATAGAAAATTTGAATTTCGCGCCTTTTTTAACTGACAAGATTTGGTTGACCAGCTATAATTCTTCATGTGAAAAAAAAAACTTCATATTAAACCATAGAGTAACTTATTGGGTCGATCAACTATTTCTTGTTGTTATTCTGTCCGGTCAGCCAAGAGACAATAGTAGCATAGTTTGTTAGAAGACATTGTACACCACCTTCTTCTGACACGCTTGGTAGACGACCCTCAATGGTTTATAAGTATCACAAAAAAGCGTGTTTGGTGAATTTAAATGCCTAAAAATCAGGCTTTAAAGAGTGACCCAGGAGAACGTAACCATGGCAACGAGTGACAAGAAAAAGTTGATTCACCCTTATACATACACATACTGTAAGGCCCCATTCACACGAGCGCTTTGGAATGACACAAATGGATACATGAGTATTTATTCACACGATGGCGGTGGCATTTTTTAACAAGCGTTGTTGGATTTTCGACTTTAAGCGTTGGTCGTTAAATCGAATTTAGCGTGTGGACGGATTCAAGCGCTTTTTAACGCACCTTGAAAAAGCGCTCGTTAGTAGGAGGCCTAACTGCCTCAAACTGTTTTTTGACAAGTTTTCACAGACAATAACATATGACATTGATAAATCAAGGCGGTTTGTTTACAAAGAGCCTACCGGGAAACGCGAATATCGAAACTCAGCTATCTGCCTCTTTATCGCTCGAATATGCAAGAGTGATAGAGGTTAGATAACAAAAAATCCACTCTCTCGTTAGCGGTAGACTCTTAGATTGTGATGGATTGTGGAAGCGCCCCCTACACAAAGTTTCGCGTAATATTCCCTATTAGGTTGCGTTGTTTCATCACAGAGTTCCTATGGCCACCTCCTGTCTCCATCATCAGATCAGCTCGATGTTACCATACGAGTTAAGACTCATTTGTGACGTTATCTTTGAAAAGGGACCTTATTGTCGACGGCGCTTACGCCATTATTAACGATGCTCCGACATAATTACAGTGCTGCGCTACGTTGTGCGGCGTAAGCACCATCTGTCTATAAGGTCCCTTTTAAAACCTTTGCGTTTTGAATACATTAACTCACATTTATTTTTTTATGTGATGTCTACCCCAAACTTTTTCATACACTTTTCGTCGGGTGGTTTCACAAATCTCTGTTTTGACATTTTGCTGGGACATCAGTTAGCCGCGACCATGACCAGTGAAACCTGTGTCGAAACGTCGGTAAATAAAAGGTAATTGAATAAATTTCGCGTTAGACCCGTCTATAAATGTGAGGTCCCTTTTCATAGATAATGCCCCATTTTAACTTGTACTTTATATACTTACAGGTGATGTTCGAAAAGTACGGTTTCGACAGCGCCTACATCGCCATCCAAGCGGTGCTGACCCTGTACGCCCAAGGCCTCATATCTGGGGTGGTGGTGGACTCGGGAGACGGGGTCACCCACATATGTCCGGTGTATGAGGAGTTCGCGCTGCCCCACCTCACGAGACGGCTGGATATAGCGGGCAGGGATATCACGAGGTATCTCATCAAGGTAGGTTTCGACAGCGCATACATCGCCATCCAAGCGGTGCTGACCCTGTACGCCCAAGGCCTCATATCTGGGGTGGTGGTGGACTCGGGAGACGGGGTCACCCACATATGTCCGGTGTATGAGGAGTTCGCGCTGACCCACCTCACGAGACGGCTGGATATAGCGGGCAGGGATATCACGAGGTATCTCATCAAGGTAATCCTTTATCAAGTTAACAGTTTTGAATGATTCAAGGTTAGTCCGGTCACCCCTATGACTAACTAGGGAATCTGATTTTACCCCTCCTCCCAATGGTAATAAAAAACAAACGTGTACGTTTGTTGTATTGTTAAATTAGGTTAGCTTATTACCCCCGTAAAATACCAGTTTTACCCCCAAGGAGGTAAGTAATTACCCCCAGGTTAGGTACCACTGCACTAGAGTTATATCGACCGGGATATGACCCGTGATTACGTTTTGTATTGTTTTCGAGCTCCCGATATTTCGACGCAGTTATAGGGAGCTCGAAAACAATACATAAGGTAATCACGGTTCATATCCCGGTCGATATAAGTCTAAGGTAATCCTTGTTTTTATATGCCACATGCTTTCTAGTCGGCCCCATTGTCATCATGTCAGGATCTGATCTCGAGAAATCGTGGGAACTCTATTGGAACATATTTTTTTGATGTGTAAGGTATACTTAAGTTAAGGGGCACCGTACATTAGCTTCTCGCGAGCGTCGGCGTCTAGTCGCTTCTATCAAAGATAATAGACAGTATAGAGGAGTCCTGTCATAGTAAATTTTGTAGTCACCGTAAATTTACTGCCACACGATTAAACCTCAAAATAAAAATGTGTAAAACTATCCAAAAAATGTGGATAAATGATTTTATTATTTTTATATCATTTTTACCCATGTTCTTTCACTGATAGACTGATACGTATGTGTTAAAATTGTCAAATATAAAACGGTGTCGTCAACGCCATCTAGCCGAGCACAGGCCAAAGGTATCCGACAATGACTTTTTCTTGATTTCCGAGACACATTTTTTCCTTAGACTTTTTATTCATCTTATACGGAGTTACATATGTCTTTGCCTCTATGCTGGTCGACGCAACGTTGGCGCAACTGCGCAGCGACGCCATTTTCCATAGCGCTGACTAGACCCCGACACTCGAAAGTTGCTAGTGTGGGGTGGTCTTAGGACGACGAAATGTTTATGAAAAACTCCACTAGGGTGTAAAGAAATATCTGATTGGTTAAGTTAATAATGACTCCCGTTTCTTTTTTCCATTTCAATGGCCTTATCCCGTCATATAGAATGTCGAATTTGGAAAATATTCCGTTTTAAACTTTCTCTTTCTATTCTTAATATCTGGGTGGGTGACCGAGCTTCGCTCGGAAAACATATTTATAAAAACTCGAAAATGCGCGTTTTCCCAGAGATAAGACCTAGCTGGATCGATTTTTCGCCCCCGAAAACCCCCATATAGCAAATTTCATCGAAATCGTTAGAGCCATTTCCGAGATCCCCGAAATATATATATATATAAATAAACAAGAATTGCTCGTTCAAAGGTATTAAGATTTGCAGCAGGTTCCGTAAAACACCGTTTTCGGTTATGTGTTTCAAAGAATTTACTGATTTTGTTTAACTTACTGTGGAACTTAGTCAACTTTTCACTAATTTTCAAGAAACAAATTAAAAATACCAAACTCTAAATTAGCCATCTATAGAAACGGGCCCCACTTCGTATGTATCCAAGTAGTAAACAAAATACCCGATGAGATCAAATTAGAACCAAATGACAAATTGTTTCACAAAAAATTAAAAACTTTGCTCATACATAAATGTTACTACTCAGTGGGCGAGTTTTTGAACGATGAAACCTTATAGTAATTAATGTAATATACAATTGACATTTAATCTAAAGCCTAAATTATTTGCAACTCATAAACTATACAAATTTTATTTAATTTTATACGAAATTGGCTCTGACCAATTATTAATTATACATAAATTCAAATATTATACATAATAGCATGCATGACCTGTAATATAATTTAGTATTAAGCTAGATATAGGACAATTTGTGTGCCCTAACAGGGTGTCATGGAAGCTTCCTGAATAACTGTAACAACATCCTATGTACATGACTATACAAATAAACATCTTATCTTATCTATAATATGTATTTATTCATTGTTAATTACAGTTGCTACTCCTCCGTGGCTATGCGTTCAACCACTCCGCCGATTTCGAGACGGTCCGTATGATGAAAGAGAAGCTGTGTTACATTGGCTATAACATCGAGCAGGAACAGAGATTGGCTTGGGAAACCACCGTACTAGTCGAGCCTTATGTTGTAAGTATACTTAGTATATTAAGAATAGAATAGTTTATATATATCTAGGGTTGCCATAATTAGTTGGTACTGATAAGGGACAGTGGTCTAGAGCAGGGGTCTCCAAACTTTTTTACCTGAGGCCCATATTGCGCCTCAGAAACTTTCGCGGGGGGGGGGGGGGTATGTATGGTTGCTGCTGTTTGGATAATAAATAAATAAATATTATAGGCAGGGTCAACAAAATACGGGACCAGTAAAATTACGGGACGTGATACTTAAATACGGTGACAGTCCCGTATATACGGGACGTATGGCAACCCTATATATAACACACAGACAATACACAAAAAGAACATAGTGAAAATAAAGTGTCACGAAATGGCCCCATCTCAGGCACAGAATAAATAGTACTACTAAGTACAGAAGACTCACTTTCTAACAAAACGCGTTTGTTACGATCAGCACAGATATGGCCGCTAGGTGGCGACAGCGCCACGCGCGGCTTATGGCTTTCCCCAAAATTGGGGCCGAACGGATGTACTTTTAGCTACCTTAGCAAAGCGACGAAATCGCGGAGTGAGACACGCCTGTCTCAGCATGATGCTGAGATATTCAGCGATATTCTGTTAGAAATAAAGAAAATGTTACTTTGGCAGTGGGGTTTGGTATGCGTACTAAGGTGTTGGGATTATTGTAAATAAAAATGTAGACTCCGGAAAAATAATTACTCTATTTAACACTACTCAAAAACTAAACTAACAAAAATTACAATATTAACTAGTAGTAGTAGTAGGGAGCGATATAAAATCAAACTCGACCTGTGATAATAAAGGTACGAGACAACTCGACGAGTTGACGTCTAACTCAGAACTATCTCTGACTCCCCGCGATTCCGATGACCATAACATTGCAGGTAAGCATCAGGCTCATCGGGATAGCGGTACAGGACCGATAACGGTTTGCACATGGATCCTAGCGTTTCTCACGCTGGCTACAAATTAGTTTATTACTTAAGTTTACAATAGGTATTCGGACACCGACAAAGAAATAAAACAAAGATGGACAAACAAAGAGTCAGTGCCGACAAGGAAAAGGAAATGCATTTTACAATACTTTTACAAGCTTATTCCTAACGGCAATAAAGAAACAAAGTTACCGTTACGAATGCTATGCACATTGCGTATAACGGGAAAAGCTAAAATTTAATTTATTTAATTATTTATTTAATATCATCTAAGCTTGGGCGAATGTAGGACGCAGTCCCTACAGTACCCCCTTACTAGTGATGAAGTCACGATACGAGTAGAAAAACAAAAATAAAACAACATTCGGTAAAAACACACAAATGGAAAAGGGTAAACATATTACAATTATTACAAACTAAAAAGGAATAAAGTAAAGCTAAACGCAAATAATATACATACAATTCTAGATGTACAGTGTATAAATTTGTTAGTTACAATTCGCTTAAGTGCTATGTTAGTAACATATGACATATGTGCTAAAATAACTACAACAATATTTATTGACAATACATGGAGAAAAAATAATAACAATATAAAAATATATTACAGAAAAAGATAAATTAAGTAAACTACACACATTAACTATTCGACACCTGCCCGGTAATAATCCGGAAAACGGACTCGTCTACCTGATCTGGTTCTGGTGACGTTATCATTATTAGGCGGCGCTTGTTGTACAATCGGTGCAGGTGCTCTAGCTGTACTTGCATTGTTGTTTACAATGATCTGTGCTGAGTCGTCTTGGAACTCGTGCGACGGTTCAATGTTATCTGCTAGTACGTAGGCTGGCTTTAGTCGGTCCACCGAAACGGTTACATGATGTCCTCGTCTGTTAATGACGAATGTTTTATCGTTCCTTGATATAACGGCGAATGGACCTTCATACGACGATTGCAAGGGTCGTTTAGGGGCATCAACACGGACAAACACGTGATTCGTTGTCTTCAAGTCTTTGAATATAAATATTTTATTACGTCCATGCTGAGTTCCTGCGACGGGTTGTAGATTAGAAAAATTAGTTTTTAACTGTTTGACGAAATCCGATGCATCACAATCGCTGGTTGTTCTGGGTACTAAGAACTCTCCAGGTAAGCGAATGGTTTCACCGTAAACTATTTCGGCGGGTGTAGCTTGCAGATCGTCCTTGAATGCTGCGCGAATACCCATCATAACTGTAGGTAATACTCGTGTCCATTGTTCATTTTGATGACATTTAATCGCAGCCTTTAATTGGCGGTGAAATCGCTCAATCATTCCATTTGCAGCCGGGTGATATGCAGTTGTTCGCAGTTGAGTCGTACCAATCAGATTATTTAAGCTTCTAAAGAGATGCGACTCAAAGTTTCGGCCTTGGTCTGTAGTGACTCGTAGAGGTACGCCGAATCGTGCGATCCAATTTGAGTAAAATGCCCATGCTACAGTTTCTGCTTCCTGGTTCTCAATAGGTATAGCTTCAGGCCACCTAGAGAAACGATCAATGCAAGTTAAAATATATCTGCATCGTTCTGAAATTGGCATTACAACTATGTCTATATGCACGTGTTCAAAGCGAGTAGAAGGCGGTGCGAATGATCCGACAGGGGCTGACACGTGACGCGTAATTTTAGCACGCTGACACTCTAAACAGCTTCGAGTCCATTCTCTGCAGTCTGATTTGATAGACGGCCAGACGAATTTCTGCGTAGCTAATTTGATAGTAGCCTTGGCTCCTGGATGAGAAAGTTGATGAACCGAATTGAAAGCGGTCTTTCTGAAAGGCTCAGTAATATAAGGCCGGACAGACGGAGTAGAAACGTCGCAATAAATACTTTCTTCGAGCCCAGGTAACTGTACAAGCTTAAGCTGTAGCGTCGAATCAGTTTTGTTTAGTAGCGATGATAAAATGTCGTCCGATTTCTGAGATAAGGCTAAAGCCTTCCAATCAATTCCTCGTTCAATTGGATCAATTTCTATGCGAGACATTGCATCGGCAGGTATATTTTGCTCTCCGCTAATGTGTCGGATGTCGGTTGTAAACTGACCGATAAAATCCAGGTAGCGGAACTGTCTCGGAGTGCATTGTTTATCTTTCTTCGCAAATGCATAGACAATAGGCTTATGATCGGTATATATTGTGAATGGTCGCGCTTCCAAATTATGTCGAAATTGTTTGACGGCGGCATAAATAGCGTATAACTCTCTGTCATAAGTAGAGTACTTCTTTTCGGCACTTGACAACTTTTTAGAGAAGAATGCTAACGGTTGCCACGCGCCATCCACACGTTGTTGAAGTGCGGCGCCAACCGTGTTATCTGACGCATCTGTGAATAGCGCCAGGTCAGCGTTATCTTGAGGATGGGCTAGCATTGTTGCGTCGGCGAGACATTGTTTGCAGGCCTCAAAGTCCTTAGTGCTATCAGGTGTCCAGTAAATCGGCGCCTTACCTTTAAGGTTTCCTTTCAGTAAGTCGTTTAATCTAGCTTGATGCGATGAAGCGTTAGGTAAGAAACGTCTGTAGAAGTTTAGCATACCTAAGAACTGTCGCAACTGCTTCGCTGTGGTCGGGAGTGGAAAGGAGCGTATAGCTTCTACTTTACCAGGTAATGGGCGAGTGCCCTCCGCAGACACTAAATAACCTAGGAATTCAACTTGGTCCTTACCAAACACACACTTAGAAGAGTTAATCACTACACTATAGTCACTTAATCGCTTAAACACAGTCTCTAAATGTTTTAAGTGTTCATCACTGTCACTGGAAGCTATCAAAATATCGTCTATATAACAATAACAAAAGTCTAAACCACGTAACACTTCGTCCATAAATCGTTGAAAAGTCTGAGCAGCGTTACGGAGTCCAAAAGTCATATATGGAAACTCAAATAATCCAAATGGCGTAGTTATAGCCGTTTTGGGTATATCTTCCTCCGCCACTGGAATTTGATTGAACGCACGCACTAGATCTATGGTTGAAAACACTTTTTTTCCACTGAGAGTCTGGGCAAAATCTTCTATGTGCCGAACGGGATATTTGTCCGGTAACGTGCGGTCATTAAGCGCGCGATAATCTCCACATGGTCGCCATCCATTGTCCTTCTTCTGAACCATGTGAAGCGGCGATGCCCAGCTGCTTTGTGACGGGCGCGCAATACCTAACTTTAGCATTGCGCCGAACTCCTTCTTCGCGGCGATAAGTCGATCGGGCGCTAACCTTCTTGGTTTTTGAGCTACGGGCGGTCCCGGTTTCGTCACAATGTAATGTTTTGTGTTGTGTTTCTTTTGTGATGCCGCGGCACCGTCGGGCTTAGTAATCTCACTGTATTTCCTTAAAACTCGGTGATAAGGCGAGTCCCCGGTTATTGTTTTAATTGATAGCGCCGGCTCGGACTCGGCTACCTGACCGGTGACGGTAAGGTTTGTCGTGGCGTCTATTAGTCTATGCCGTTTTGGATCGACTAGTAAGTCATAGTGGCCTAAAAAGTCTACACCAATTATCGGCTTAGCCACGTCAGCAACAACAAATCGCCATGGGAAATCTCGGCGTAGTCCAAGGTTTAGGGACATCGTGGAGAAACCGTATGTTCTAATCGGGGTATTATTTGCTGCAACTAGCTCGTACAAAGATTCTTCATTGTGAGGAGCTTGGCTGCGAGGATATACACTTACCTCCGCTCCAGTATCGATCAAAAACCTGGTCCCTGAGTTTCTATCCACGATGACTACTCGTCGTGACGTTGTTGTTGAGTTTGGGCAACCATTCGCCACTAATGGCTCCCGCTCGCGTTTCCCGCATTCTCGGCTGATTTAAATGCGCAGGGCGGTATGCATTTATGCGCTTCATGACCGTAATTATCGTGGTACCAGCACATACCGCTTGCTGAGTTGCTCCTCGAACGAGGTCGAGATCGTCTGGAACGCGAGCGTGATCTGCCTCTGTGTCGCGCACTTGCATTGAGGGACGAAGCTTTCATTTGTTGCCGCAAGTCAGCAATTTCACTCCTTAAAACTTCTATAATTTTCATCACTGGGTTTTCCGTAGTCGCGATGGCAGGCGTAGGCGTAGTGCTGTCCGCTATTGCATCCGCGACGTCTGCAACTTTGTCCAGGCTCTGCTCTGCCAGCGTAGCTAGGACCATCTGCATCGGGCGCGGCAACTGCTCCAGCCACATTGTGCGAAGCAACGCGTCTGGCACCGCGGATCCAGCGAGACTTCTTAGATGCCGCAAAAACTGTGAGGGCTTGCGGTCGCCTATGTGCTCTCGCTCGAGCAACCTGCGCGTGTTCACCTCTTGTGATGCACCTAACCTCTTAATGATACCGGTCTTAAGGGCATCGTATTTGTCGTTTTCTGGCGGGGCGATCAGTATATCTCGCACTTCTGTGGCATCATGTGGCGCTAACGCACTCGCCACATGAAGGTATTTGCTAACGTCGTCGGCGACGCCGGCCTTGCTAAAAATTGTCTCTACCAATGAGAACCACATCACAGGGTCGCGAGGCATGAAGGCGGGCAAACGAAGCGCACTTTCGCTAGCCATTTTAAAGGTTCCACTAAAGTCACTTTACACGAGAAGTCCACTAATAGCACTAAAGTTTATGTCCACAACACATGTACTAACCAATTCTGCCGTTAATAGCGATCACGTCGGGGTCACCAATTTGGCAGTGGGGTTTGGTATGCGTACTAAGGTGTTGGGATTATTGTAAATAAAAATGTAGACTCCGGAAAAATAATTACTCTATTTAACACTACTCAAAAACTAAACTAACAAAAATTACAATATTAACTAGTAGTAGTAGTAGGGAGCGATATAAAATCAAACTCGACCTGTGATAATAAAGGTACGAGACAACTCGACGAGTTGACGTCTAACTCAGAACTATCTCTGACTCCCCGCGATTCCGATGACCATAACATTGCAGGTAAGCATCAGGCTCATCGGGATAGCGGTACAGGACCGATAACGGTTTGCACATGGATCCTAGCGTTTCTCACGCTGGCTACAAATTAGTTTATTACTTAAGTTTACAATAGGTATTCGGACACCGACAAAGAAATAAAACAAAGATGGACAAACAAAGAGTCAGTGCCGACAAGGAAAAGGAAATGCATTTTACAATACTTTTACAAGCTTATTCCTAACGGCAATAAAGAAACAAAGTTACCGTTACGAATGCTATGCACATTGCGTATAACGGGAAAAGCTAAAATTTAATTTATTTAATTATTTATTTAATATCATCTAAGCTTGGGCGAATGTAGGACGCAGTCCCTACATTACCATAAGGTAACCATCATATTCTTTGACACACTAATTTCAATAATTGACAGGCTGTTTGTCATTATATTGCTTGAAGGTGGCAACTATTGGGACAATGTCCAGCATTAGGACATTAGAAAATCAAGAGATGATATTGTAAGTTAGCGACTACTAACGCCATCTATGTTCAATATCTGAAACTTAAGTAACGTTTTGCGCATTGCGTTGGTTTTTTTATACCGCAATCCACTTCGTGATTTGTTACTGTGTTGCGTTGTATAATGTGAAGGTATGTTGTCGCATTAGGTATTCCATCTTTCCTATATTCTATGTAACAGTAACGAGTATCTGTAGCATAGAGAAAAAAATACATAGAGTGCTCACTCCATACATCAGTTTTAGTACCAAAAAGACTATTAGCATCTAGCATCGAGTAGCGGAACTATCAGTACTGCTACTCGGCAATAGATGTAGCACCGACCGGAAAGTCTTATGCTGTTGAGATAAGACTTTCCGGTCGGTGCTACATCTATTGTCAAGTAGCAGTACTGATAGTTCCGCTACTCGATGCTAGATGTAGACACTGAAATTAATAGTCTGAACTGATGTATGGAGTGAGCACTCTATGTATTTTTTTCTCTATGTCTGTAGTTAATTCCATGTTTTTGCTAGTTACCCGATGGGCGCGTCATCAAAGTTGGTGGGGAGCGTTTTGAAGCACCCGAGGCGCTGTTCCAACCGCATCTGATCAACGTGGAGGGGCAGGGCATCGCCGAGCTCGTCTTCAACACTATTCAGGTTGGTACCACTAGCGCCATCTAGTGGCGAGTAGGAAGACTCCAACACTATTCAGGTTAGTTAGTACTGCTAGCGCCATCTAGTGGCGAGTAGGAAGACTCTTTTTAATGTTAAGTGTTGAGAATTCTAGTGCCTAGGGGTGGGTCCTATTTCTCTGCCGCGACGGTCAATGCTGCCGGTTTACACATTAAAATTAGGCTTTTAAAAAAAATAATTTGACAAGGAATTTTGATTACACAGGCAAGTCATTATTCATCAACTGAAAGTTTATACCACTAACGTACATTTATACCTAATAAAAATAAAACCGGCCAAGTGTGAGTCGGACTCGCGCACGGAGGGTTCCGCACCATCAACAAAAAATAGAGCAAAACAAGCAAAAAAACGGTCACCCATCCAAGTACTGACCCCGCCCGACGTTGCTTAACTTCGGTCAAAAATCACGTTTGTTGTATGGGAGCCCCACTTAAATCTTTATTTTATTCTGTTTTTAGTATTTGTTGTTATAGCGGCAACAGAAATACATCATCTGTGAAAATTTCAACTGTCTAGCTATCACGGTTCGTGAGATACAGCCTGGTGACAGACGGACGGACGGACGGACGGACAGCGGAGTCTTAGTAATAGGGTCCCGTTTTTACCCTTTGGGTACGGAACCCTAAAAACTGCTAACATACTGCAATAATTTTAAATATTGTCATGGCAATAAGTTTAAACTCAATAATATTAAGGATAAAGAATAATATACGATTACTTGCTTGTTAAAATCTAAGGACTTGAGCTTTATTACTAAGAAATCTAAGAATGCTACTTATTATTATATTAGATATAGAATATATATGTAGTAGTAGTGGTAGTAGTAGTAGTAGTAAACTCTTTATTGTACAAAAAGACACATTAAAAATAACATACAAGTAGTGAGAAGTACAAAGGCGAACTTATCCCTATGAGGGATCTCTTCCAGTTAACCTTTGAGTAGATGAGAGGAGAAAGTGAAAAGAGGGTGACGAATGCAGCAAAATGTACAACAAGGTACCAAAAAGATAAAGGATATAAATACATACAAAATTTATAGGAAAAACATACATATATTACACAAAAGGGAATGGGGAAAATACACTAAAAATTGGAAAGAATTAGAAAAATATAAAGCAACTATACAATAGAAATATATAATACCTCAAAAACTATATATGTAATATTGAAATACCTCAAAAACTGTCTGACGTCCTCATTGGCAACAAACCTCCTCGAAGGTTTAACTACGATGGGTCTTGTATTATATTGTAACTTTTGTTTGCTTATTTTATATATGATTTTTTTTCCTTGCGCCACCTACCGTATATTCTTAATTCTATTGTCTCCGATACCCAAAGGTCTGGAAGAGATCGCTCTTAAGCGATAAGACCGCCTGTTGTTACCTCTATTGTCTTTGTTCATGGTTACTGTACATTTATTGTAAACTACGAGTATGGTGGTGGCAATAACTGTAATTGGCTAAATGACTAATTTTCATTTATGGTATCAATCGATCGGGTTTGTTTTTAGGATCAAATGTCTATATGGGACCCATTGCATTAAAGTAACACAAAAGTCAGAAATTGTAGTCAAAGGCGGACAGTCGCACTTCACTCGCGAAACGCTTCATACAAAACGATAAAGGGCCGTGACGTCAAGGTCTCTGGGAGCCCATCTTGTAGTATGGACAAAACAAGAAAATTGCGTTTTTGTCGGTGAAATATTGTGTTTATGTATATAGTTGCTATACAATATTTTTTTGGATGAAATGTAAGGAATCGAATGGTACCCTTACTTTTATCGTTTTTGGAAGTTAAAAAAAAAACTTAAATGTTGAAACTTTCAGGTCCTGTATTTTTGTAATTTTTCAATATTTTGTTTTAATATCCACATTATTGTGATAAATAGCTCGTTTGCTATCTATTTAACTAGATTTTGTTATAAAATTCAACATGTGTCATCATCCCTATTTAAATTGTTTGCAGGCGGCGGACATAGACATGCGCAACGAGTTATACAAGCACATCGTCTTGTCCGGAGGGTCAACCATGTACCCCGGTCTCCCCTCGAGACTGGAACGCGAAATAAAGCAACTCTACCTAGAGCGCGTACTACGGAACGACACGGACAAGCTCGCGGTTAGTGCGATTTTATATCTTATATCCTTCATATAAGGTGCATAATAGATTGGGCGCGCCAGTTAAGTGGTTTACCCAATTTGCCGCTAGATGTCGGTGCGCTACTCCAGTGGAGATCGTACATCGCGGTGTTAAGATTTTTCCTGATTCAATGACCCTCTTGGAGCGAGTTTGTCGCGTTATCGCTTCTCGGCCTTTTGGCTAAGATCAAAGTGTAGTATCTGTTCTTTTCAGCTTAATATCTGAAAGTTCCCTCACTGAGGGACCAGTATATTAAACTGATTTTTGTAAACCGACGGGATGTTCGGGGCTCGCTCCACTCCCGTCACGGGTCGGCCCGGCATTGCAGTGCCGCCGGGATTGGCCCACATGAAAAAAACACTACATACACTTGGTCAACCAGATCTTGACAGTAGAAAAAGGCGGCAAATTTGAAAAATGTAGGCGCGAAGGGATAACGTCCCATAGAAAATTTGAATTTCGCGCCTTTTTTTACTGACAAGATTTGGTTGACCAGCTATATATTATAACTAGTGAAAGGGACTAGACATGGGTAGTTCGCGAATGAAAGATTCAATTGAAGTACTTCACTCATAGATGGTAGTATTTCTATAGATGTGGCCTACCGCGTGCCCCCGTAAGGGATAGACATAGATGACGTCACAAACCCGGGGATCCCATATAGTTAAAAATTACCCCAATATTTGATAATATTGGGGTAATTTTAATCACGTTCGCGAGTTGTTCGCCTACGTAAGACGCAGCGATAAATAAAATATCAATGGGCCAATTTTCTTTTTTTTTTATTTATTTAGAAAACAAACAGCCTTTTACAAATAAGTCTTACAAAAATGACTAAAAATAGGCCTAAAGTTTCATACGTTACTAAGTTGACTATTACAATGAAAAGTAAATAGGTTACTTAATTATAAATTACCCGTAGGTATAGTTGTGAGTACAACACGCAAATAAAGTAAGAAAACAATGCAAAATATTTACTTAAAACAATTTTTCAATTACTCGTAAACAAAATATGCCGAACTTTGTTCTTGAAAACGGACAAACTATGAACAAAAATGTCTATATCATTAAGCGATTCATTATACATATTACAAGTACGCATAAAGAAAGAATTTTTAGCATACTGTGTGCCACAGGAAGAAATAGAAAAGGTAGGTTTTCGTAATATGCTTTGAATATGCATTCGGCAGTTTTGCGTCGGTGCCCAGTTTCTCCTTCCGGTTGCTAAAATCCATTTAGCACGCGTGCCTGCATCTTGTGGAAATCTGGAGGTAATAAACGAAATATTCATTTTGTAATCTGTCACTCTTATTGCAAAATTAAGAATTAGTGCCTGCAGCATATCAATTAGATTCTCTGAGTCGTGGCAAAACCCCCTATAACGTTAGAAAGAATCCGTAATGCTTAAATAAATATAATTTACATTCTAATTTAAACACAGTTCTATTTTATTGTTCGTATATGTCCAGTTCTGCAGCAAAATTATTTATAAAAATACCCTAATTTTGGGGTAATTGTATGCATCACGGGCTGGTATCCCTCGAATAATAGCAATGCGACTAAATTGAATACACGTTATTAAAAGGGTGACGGCTTACTGTCAATATGCGTACGTAATTTGGTCGGTTAATTTATCAGGAAATATTTATAGGTTAATTTTTTTACCCGAGTTATTATTTACTGTAAATGCTTTTTCTACTCAGATTTTAATTGATATAGATTGTAGGATGCTGTTACTAAGCATGATAATGTGACCGAAGTATAAAATACTGTATTTACCTGTGAAAAGTTACGTTGTCCTGTTTTTGCCGGCAGTCACTTGTACAGCGCAAAACTGAGCAATTCACCATATTTGTTGAATTGTTAAGTACCTACTACATGCACACGAAACACTGATTTCAATATTTTTCCTGATAATCTTTGCACTGTTCATATGTTTCACACCAATTTGACGTTTACGCATTGTTTGTATCCCACCATAAACTACGGTGGGGAATAAAAAAATATGAGACTGTGACAAAGACAAACAATAATAGCGCTTTCTCTGCTACTTCTAGTGAAAGATACATAAGACTATCCCGTTCTGTCAGTTATCCCCACCACTCATGCCATGCCCTCGACTTCACTTGATGTCACTCGTTCATTCACTAGTTCAGTTCGGATTCATTTATTTCTTTACTTCAGCAGTTCAGTTTAAAAACCTTTCCATTTACTTGCTCATTTGCTTAGAGAGTGACAAGGACGCCATGTTAAACCTAAGATTCATAAATTAATTTTTTTGAGTGATTCATATTGAATGAAATTATCTATCAAATTCTTCACTCAGCTCAATATATCCGCAAATGAGAGAAATGAAAGCAGTACTGTTGATGTAGATGGATCTGTTGAGCTACTGAACTAGTGAAGTACGAAAGATGCATATCAATCAATCTTTTCTTTTTAGTGACACATTTTGCGCATGACTAAAAGGGACTGTCTCATTTCAATCATAGACAGAGAATCATACTGTCTGTAAGTGTGTCTTACACTTAGCACCCAAAAGAATAGGATGAGTATAGTTTTCCTGGTTGTTACTGATTGACAAATTGGTTTGACCAACTATATTTAGTGCCAATGATTCTATTCTAGTGCTACATTTCAGTTTGCCCTACGTTCTTTCCTCAATTCCGTCCAGGGATCGGATACCGGTATTTTTTGTACGGGAACGGAAACGGTATTTTTTCTTTCTTTGCTAATTACTTCATTTCTAATTGGGCAATCTAATAATACGAAGTCGTAACCTACAAACACAACTGAGTGCTACATTTCGAGTATAAAATAATTCGAAAAATATGGTTTATTTCTATGTTTTTGCAAAAAACCGGTTCCGATCCCTGCGCTCCGTAGCGAACGAACTGTCACTGTCACACTAATATGGAAGAGTAATAGAGAGACAGAAATCGATTCGATAGCGAAGCGCAAACGATTATCAGCTTGGCTAGCTTATTGGCTATGTGCGTAGTGTGTGGTGTAGGAACTACAAGCAACGACAACGCAAGGCGTATGAAATATTGGCACTGTGAGTGGAGTTACCAGTACAATTTGACACTGGGTTAACGGTTTAACCGCTTAACTCCGGGTTAGTGAGATGGTCCTAGTGGCGCCATCTTCAGTTTCAAGAAATGATTATACCCGCTTAATGATGCGACAGTTCATTTTTATATGGCTGTCTACGGCATAAAACGTTGGTACCTAGACGCTAGACGAAATTTTCGTCATCATAATTGCAGAAATTCAAGATCCGCATAGAGGACCCGCCGCGGCGCAAGGACATGGTGTTTATCGGCGGCGCCGTGCTGGCCGAGGTCTGCAAGAACAGGGACAACTTCTGGCTCTCGAGGGCAGAGTATCAGGAGCAGGTATGACCACAGAGTAGTGATGGGTAGGACATCAATTTAAAATGAGTTTGTATGAGTACCTCATTTAATAAAATGAGGTGTTACAATGTCTTACTTCAAATGAGGTGAGGTACTAGCATATTTTCAGCATCGACTATTCCATTAATTCCAACAGCGACAATTTTTTTATGGAAGGTTTATATATAATTTGTTAACCCGTGCGAAGCCGGGGCGGGTCGCTAGTTATTATATAGAAGTGACTAACTTACCACCTCAGATTAATGTGATGCGCGCGAGTAAATGAGTAAAATGAATAGAGGAGTGAAGTAAGACATTTTTGCGGTACGAAGTACTGCGACAAATTAACAAAATGAGTGGTACAAATGAGGTGCCTCACGAGTGAGCGACTCAACACTAAACCACAGAATAGATAGTGCAAGTGTTATTTTGCAAGAACAGGGACAACTTCTGGCTCTCGAGGGCCGAGTATCAGGAGCAGGTATGAAATACCACAGAATAAAAAAAACAACGGGTTGCACTCGGGGAGTGTCGGCAGAAGTGAAAACTGACTGACTAGTGCAAAATGCACTATGTATAATTGAGGATAACGCCATCTAGCGTTAGCGTTAATTACTTGAAACCCCTCAGCACATCACTGTTAGTACTCGAGTTATATTAATACCAGTTAGAGCGAAACTCACTAGATGGCATTTAAATCAATAAAGAAAAACTCAATGACATTACATGTAACAGTTTTTTATGTAATTGAGTTTTTCTTTATTGATTTAAATGCCATCTAAATGAGTGGCCATCTAAATCTTACGGTCACGTGATCGTCTTACGCTGTCTCGAGTTTAACATTTTTTCCTCACCTCAAAACGTGCACAGCGCCGCTAAAGAAGTTTTCACTTCAAAAATAGTGCAAGTGTTATTTTAAATGTCAAACTTCTATGAAAATATGATGTTCGCTGCCAACTTAGCTTTCTTTCCCTAAGGGCCACTTGCACCATCCCACTAACCCGGGGTTAAGCGGTTAAACCACTAACCCAGTGTCAAATTGTAGTGGTAACCATGGTAAATCCAGGTTTAACCGGTTAACCCCCGGGTTAGTTAATGTTCCAATTAGCCCTAAATATCAATGGTCTTATTCTCGATTGCCATTAAAATCTGTAAATATATAATTATTGAACTTTATTTTGGTTTCAGGGTCTGGCGTGCTTACGCAAACTGGGGCCCCGCGCAAGTTAATACAATGACAATTAATTTATAATGTAAAAATGTATGATTCCCTTACTATTATTGTGATTTCAACTTCAGGTAGGACAATTTAACCGTATTATTTTATTTAAGAGATTATTCAAATAACAATACTATTTAAAAACCTATCCACGTAAAATAACCATTTAACCAAGCAAATTTCGCTCAAAATATTATAACTTTCACAAAAATGTACTTAGCATGAAAAAATATAAAATGACAAGACATGTATTTGATAAAGACTGTTAATTCTTCTGCATTTATTGTATTTAAAATTATGAGTTTATGTATAATGTGACATTTTCACAAATTAATACGAAATCGTGTATAGTCTAAATAAAATTAAGAAAACAATATGTGTTTGTTTTATTTGCGGCCACTAGGACGTTTACCTTAAACCCTAGTAAAAATTTTTTTACATCGACAAGAGGTTTTTGGTGCTGATTTTGACTCAAAACAATATAACGGGAAGAATTTTATTTACTTATTTATAACGGTATTATTAAAAAACGGATTCAGTACTAAACATTTTTATTATGTATAAGAACAAATACAGTGTTACTGTTGTATGTACATAAATACACATAATAGGTTACACTTACATTTAAAAATGCTAACTGAAGTCTATTTTATTTCATGGAATCGTGTATAAAAGTTACAGTAAATAATAAAAATCTATTGTTATTACAATGGTTCAAAACATTACATTTCATGTCTACTCACTACATCTAGCGGACGTTTTGGGAAGCTAAATTATTTTTAACACGTTCGGTGCCACCTGAATTTGACTACCACATTTTATTTATTTTAACTGTATTGCACAATAAAAATACATGATACATGGAATAGAAATTATTGGCGAAGTAAATAAAACAGCTAGTAGATCGTATGGCGCTATAACTTTTGTGGTATCTAATTTAATTGCTAAACGTTAGCGCTTGACAACCTAGGACACAGTAATTTGCCCTACATTATGCAATTTTGAGTAAAATTTAGTTTGGGTGAAATGATTACGCATAAGTGAGTCTTTTTACTCAGCAGCCCCGAACGTATTAACACTTTTATATTGCCTGTACGTACTGCGTCTTAAAATATATTACTATTATATTTATGCTACTGTATCTGGCACGTTATGGCAAATATTTAGTAGTTAGACCAGAAATATATGTACCTACATACAAAAAAATCTAATATTTGAGCAATAATAGACTTGTGCATTTGAAAAAGTGTATGGTAGTGCTCTGGTTAAATTCAAAATGTAGACTACACAGAGGCAAGTAAACAGAGAATCACCAATTACCATACAACGCCGCGTGCCTCGTATTTTGTAAGTGGCGCTATTCTGCATTCTCTATTTAAGTATCTGTCTCTGGTAGTGCTTATTAATTATTATTTTTTCAACTAAGTATATTGTCATAGAATTATCAGTTTTGTGTTTATACATTTCTGTTTTCATACATGTACGAATATGAAATGAACTGTACACATTATGCTTTAAATGGTAATCGTTTCTTAAATTAACATTTTCTGTGACCGTTGCTATAACAGAAATACTAAATAAATAAAGGAAGACTTAAAACAGATGGGACTAAATACTGGGCTAGATGAAAACCAGGATTCCTACATTATTACTAAATGCCATCGTACAAAATCATTTCAGTAACTTTTATGAATAAATATACATATGTATAATCTGTCCGTTATTGTGTCATGTTTATCAACTATTACTTTACTGTTAAAATGCTATGCTCTGAGTATTTTATTTGTTACAACTCAGAAATATTCACTAACAAAATATTTATTTAAAACGTATAAAAAAATCTAACAAAATTTGGCACTAAATAAAAGCACGTATTAAATTATTAATTTGTGCAATTTAAAATTTAATAAAATTCAAGCCTCGGAAACAAAGTATGAATATTTTAATACCAATTTTGTTATAAATATGTACATATTGGTATTAAAATAAACACAGGTAAGTATACTATTTTATATTACTAGTAAAACATTGAAGAATGTGTCTTAAGTATTAAAAAAATCTCATAAATCTCATAATATACATCTATGTCGGTTATGATAACCAGTAGATTTAAAATAATTAATTCATATTTATAATTTTAACAATTTATGTTCAAGTAATACATACATAAGAGATCATTCAGTATGGATCCATAGGAATATAATTGTGTTCAGTGTCTGGGATTACGTTTTAAGATTAATAATGAAGACTTGCCATATAAAATGTCTACTAGTGAAACTTAAGCAGGTTATCAGACCGAGACAGTACAAAACTATATTGGAAGAACGCAATGTCTAGTCTTCATTTTTACATGGTCTCTGGTTCTGTCAAACCTCTGAGCATTTCAAATATTTGTGACGGTTTCAGAAAAAAGGTTATAATGTCCGTTACCTACCGATATAGAGGATTTTTAATAGAATTTTTATGGCATTAATACTTGACTACCAACAGTACTCTTTTGCTTGGTAACGTCACATTTGTCCCAGACACTGCCACATGGTTAATCTTATTTGACTAGCAGCCTTTTATTTATAATTACAGTAGTTATCGTACAAAATTTACATATTCACTATAATTACAATAAAACATTAAAAAGAACATTCACTAAGAGAAAATGGAAGATAATGTGAGCTAAAGTTTATAATAAAAGGACAATTTATAAAAAAACACGCATTATAAATAAATAATTTATATTATAATAAATTTGGGGCTTTAGTCAAATCGATGTTTGACATAATTTCGATAAGAACAAGTCTTCAAAATCATCTTATTACATAATATACACCGATATTTCATTTAAACGATATTTTTAATTATTATTGCATGTATAGTATATCTGTATACCTTTACGTTAGTTTGTAAGGTATGTATCTATGGGCCTTAGTTGCCTGATAATGTGATAATAAATGATTTGATTGATTGATTTAATTCAAATGCTTAGGTAGTTAGATAATTTTTCTGATATTACCTACGTATCTTACAAATATTTAAAAGAAAACATCCATCCATACAATAATTATGTTTGTTATACAGTCGACGTCAAAGATATGTTTACATTTTTCGCCTTATTACAAAGGAATAAGGTGCTAAAGTGTAATAGTTATTTACGATACAAGTCCGAATAAGAGGAAATTCGAAACGAGTGGCGATAAATTAAAACACGACCGAAGAGTGTTTTAAATCGACACGAGTTGCGAATTACTTATTCACACGTGTATCGTACAACGTTTTACAGTACATATGGCCCTTTAAAACTTGACATTCGCACGAAAAGTGCTATTTTACGCACTAGTGCGGAAAAGTAGCCCCATATGTACTGTAAACATATTTTTGACGTCGACTGTACATATGTATTGGTCTACCCTACCTATCTCTTTTATTTTTTAGCAATGCAAAAATGTTTACCATGTGATTTATAAATTATAATTCATCAAACATTCATACCTTCATAATAATTTAAACTAGAATACATACAACAAATCTTGAAGTAAACAATAACGAATACAAAACACTTTAATTTCGATATTTTGTGTAAAGTGTCATTCCATGGAACTTGCTAACTATGTAAACAAAAGTTACTAGTAAACTCATCATTTAGAGACAATTTCAATATGGCGGTTTGTTTACAATGTTTACATAATCAGCAAGTTCCATAGAATGACACTTTAGAACTTTTAGCGCCGATATTACTGTACAGTCAAAGAATTTAATTTCCTACCCATTTTGTAGTTTGCCACTGTGACAATAGTATTAGGTCTTTAGCGACTTTCATATTAATTGTCACTGTGACACGGTAGAAAATGGGTAGGATTTTTTTTTATTACTGTACTATAAGTCTTAACCTTTTGGACGCCAATGACCGATATATCCGCACCGTAGGTTCAACGCCAAAGACCGATTAATCGGTCACATACCACAGAGCAACATAGACCTACGTGAATATGCATAAAGTTCAATTTCAGTTTTGACACTTCGGTGACGTGGCGTCAGCGTGACAGCTTTTGTGTTTGACACGGCGTGGAAAAGGTTAACATCATCGTTAAAAAACCAGACTACCTAGAGCTCTGCCTAATAGACGAATCATCGTCCGCAAAACTAGCTCTATTCCTCCTCTCACACCTCTTCTGATGCTGTCTAATGAAAGCGCTCAATCTGTTCAGCAAGAATTGCTTATCATGTCCTTCGAGGACTAGTTGATTCTTCAGTACTACCACCATGTGCCTATTAGCTGCCGCTACAGCCCAATAGTAGTACAAAGCGAAAAGCATTACAGCGAAGGCTGGGATAGCGAAAGTTGACGTTCCTATGAAGAAAACGACTTCTCTTACAGCGGGCGGTAGATTTATAAAAGTGCTTACAGCGAATGACCACACAGTTGTTAAACCTCTATAAGGCCCACAGTTAACTGAAGGATATATTTCAGCGATAGAATAAGCTACAGGTACGATAGAAACAACGAAACCTAGTAGCAACACTGACATGAACAGACTTTTAGATTTGGACGCTTTATACACAACCGGTGAAGGCGTGCAATTTACCAAGCAAGTGAATTTTTTCACGTAAAATATTATAAAATAAAACACAGTCCCGATTATAGGTAGAAATGGACAGAAGAAAGTACCCATCCAGATGATAGTTTGCGTGTAAACTATGTCTAAGACATGTTTAGGCAAATAGAAATCTTGTTCGCCAATCATTTTAAAGCACCGACTAACAGTATGCCGCGCTATCAAAGCTCTAGGTAAATTGATGAAGAATGTTGTAAAGAATTGCAACGCGAAATCTGTAAGTATCAGTTTGTATAATTGTTGGCCGACGTATGTCTCCCAGCATTCTAAGGCAAGAGAATTATCGTTGTTATATGCACATACTCCACCATGATTCCCTGTGATTCTGTGATATATCTGGCTTAAAAGGACGCCTAATGAAGATAGTCTGAGCAGAACTGTCCTGAGCAACATCACTATTATAACGCTATCCGGAGTATAATCTTCAAATTTAATCAAATAGCTGAATAATTCTGGTACAATAATGTTCAAAGCGACGATGCAAATGTATGGAAGGAACTCTAGTAAGGTGGTTTGCAGCTGGCTAAAGGAATATGATCCTTCTCTGAATAGCCTTAAGGTTATAGGTTGCGCTTGTGTTGCGTTAGCGGATTCGAAATTCGATGGCAAATTCGCGTCGCTTAATAACTCTCCGAGTTTATCTATAGTATAGTTAAATGTTAGATAGATAAGTATGCCTGAGGCTAATAATATGGCAAAAACGATCAAATTGATGAGAATTCGTTTTAAATGCAATAATATCTGAGTCTCTCTGCTTCGAAGCTGTTTTTCTTCTTTAAATCTCTCCTGTTCAAGACATCCTTTGACCTCGTTATATATCGCCTTATGTTTTATTTTCGCCGATTTATCATTATGTATACAGAAGTCCCATCCACCAAAAACAAGATTGCAATACATATAGAATTGTCCTTCGCTTTCTACTAACCTTTCTTTGAATCCTTTCGCTCCAGTTTTGACTATAGCTATCAAAGATAATAGCGCCCAAGATATAGGTACTAATATATAAGCCAATGGCATGTTATAATACATTTGTGAATTCAGCAAACCCTCTAAGAAGTACGTATATATTTGGTTGCTATACACACCGTAGAACAAGATAGTCCTTTCCATCCAACCAGTGCCTTGTATTACGTCGAAAAAGATATTACTGTCAGTTAAATTCTTTTCCAAATACGCTTCGGAGCAACATTCAGTAGAGTTAGGCAGGTTCTCATTACATTCTTGAGGGTCCTCGACTAGTAAAGTCTTTGGTAATATTAGGAAGGTGACTACTAGTAGTGATATTACTAGGTTTAGGAATAGTAGCCAGCGTAGGAATAGGAAGTATGATACTACACCGGTGCCGAAGCTGCCCTCTATTTCTCGCATGGGGGACTGCCATAGTTCTAGTTTGCCCATGACTTCTGTGAACCGGATGCGGAAGCGATGCCACACTTTTCTTTGACGCCATTGGAGCTGCTCGAAACCCACGAGACGGAGTTTTGTAGCATTCTGGAAGTTTAAAAAAATAATTAGCACAAAATACATGTATTAGTTAATAGTTGTTTACGATACAAGTGTAGAAAAGAGGAAATTCGAAACGAGTGGCGATAAATTAAAACACGACTGAAGGGAGTGTTTTAAATCGACACGAGTTGCGAATTACCTATTCGCACGTGTGTCGTACGTTTTACAGTTTACATATGGCCCTATAATTTATCGCCACACGTTTAGAATTTCCTCTTTTCCGCACTTGTATCGTAAATAACTATTTCGCTTCGGGCTTATTTTATACACACTTGAAAACGTCAATTCTCTTCATCTAATTAAGAGGCCGGTATCGATTTTTGTCGCAAAAATGTAAAATTGATAGATAGACCGGATATACGAAATCAATTTTCACCAAAAATTACTTCAAAACAAGTGACTATTTTTCGTGAAAATCGACCTAATTTCAACGTAATTTTGATACTTAAACAACCTACAACATTTCCTGAAACTGTTTTTATACATCATTTTGTATAATTTTTTGATGAATTTTTAATAACTGATAAAAAAGAGTTAAATACTAATAAAAACAGTATAGTATAAATAACGAGTGATTTAATATATAATTATAAGTCGATTAGAGTTTTAGTAAACTGCCTTAAAAGTGACCTAACCTATTGAAACAGTTTAACCGGTACTAGTACAAAAACTATAATATATGTAAGGAAAAATTTAATAATCCATTTAGATTATTTTTCAAGTGATTTTATTAGGTAATTCAAAATCACTCTATATTTATACTGTATGTATTAGTATTTAACTCTATTTTTCCCAGTAGTTACCAGTGGTAATAGGTGGGAAAAAATTCCCAGTAGTTACCACTGGGAATAACCAATCTATATCGACTAGATCAGTGGTTCCTAACCTTTTCAGTCCGGTCACCCCTTGACTAACTAGGGAACCTGATTTTACCCCTCCTCCCAATGGTAATAAAATATAAAACGTGTACGTTTGTTGTATTAGGTTAGCTTATTAGTAATTACCCCTAGGTTAGGAACCACTGGACTAGATAGTTCACACAATATAGAATCAATAATTTTCAAGTATATATATGTGGGCCAATCCCGGCGGCACTGCAATGCCGGGCCGACCCGTGACGGGAGTGGAGCGAGCCCCGAACATCCCGTCGGTTTACAAAAATCAGTTTAATATACTGGTCCCTCAGTGAGGGAACTTTCAGATATTAAGCTGAAAAGAACAGATACTACACTTTGATCTTAGCCAAAAGGCCGAGAAGCGATAACGCGACAAACTCGCTCCAAGAGGGTCATTGAATCAGGAAAAATCTTAACACCGCGATGTACGATCTCCACTGGAGTAGCGCACCGACATCTAGCGGCAAATTCAGTAACTGATAACAAGTACAATGCTTAGTCATTCGTGTAAGTGGAAGATATGTTTTTAGAATGGATGGTTTTTAGGGGGTAGATTGGAATTCGAGCTGACAACACGCGAAAATAACAGCTCCGCGTTAATTAAATCGAAACAGTGGAAATAAGCCCCCGAAAATCCGGAAGCGGGCATATTATTTAGTTTAAGGTGCATGTGAATCGATAGTGACGATATTTACTCATAAAAGTATTGTTTGATGTGAAAATAAGTGCAATAAACGTTAACGGCTGTGTTGAGTCATTGTCCATGCGCCATCTCTGTCGCGCGCGTGGACATGCATATGGGACTCGCCGCTCGCACGCGCTGACATCTACACCTACCCAACGCATGAACAAACCGACTGCACAGCAAGTATAATTAGAGATTAAGAACACAAGATACAATAAAAACATTCAAAAATGAAGTGCTTTGGTTGTGAATTAGTTATAAATGTTCGCTTAGAGCTATTGACATGCGTCACCTGTCGGGCTACTTATCACTATTCGTGCACTAGTATGACTTCAGCTTATTATAGAGAACACGGAAAGGATCTAAAACTATATTGGATCTGCCAAAACTGCGATAACATTACACGCAGGAAAAAATACCCCTGTACGAAACCGGTACTTACCCCCAGCACCGCCATCGGCCCCGTGCCTCGACGACACCACCATGTCAGTCGATGATCTGCTAAATTTAGACGAAGATACACACTCTCAAATATATAATAAAACTGAATCAATCAACAACATCACAGCACAAAACTCATCCACAAATAACGCATCCCCAACTAATACAAACGACCGGCCGCTCACACTAGATCAACTTAGCGCCCTTCTGGATAAAAAATTGGATCGATATAAAACAACCATGTTGGCTGAGATGAAAGCCACGATACAAAAAGAAATAAATACAAGTATACAGCAACTAAAACAGGATATAACTCAAGAAATCAATACACTATCATCACAACACGAAATTCAAAAAAGTGAATTACTGAATACTAAGGCAAAAATAGAACAATTAGAGAAGGAAACCCACCAATTAAAGACAGAACTGCGCGAGCTAAAATATAAATTAGGGACAGAAACAAACACAACTAAAAATATCGAACAAAATAAAACAATAATTCTGTATGGCCTAGACGAGTATGAATTGGAAACGGAATCAGATCTATGTCGCCGTGTTGATAACATGTTCGCCGATGTTATGAATATAAATATCAACGGTTTTATAGAACAAGCCACTCGAATAGGTAAAAGAGGGCACCGTCGCCCTTTACGGTTAGACCTCTTAAGCAGACGAATGACCAACTACATACTTCAAAACGCACACTTTTTTAAAAACACGGGTTACGCAATTTCACCCTTCCTAGATAAAAAAGCATTAGAAGAAAGAATGTTACTTAGAGAAAATATGAGAAGAGCGCGCCAAGAGGGCAAATATGCCACCATTAGAAACAACAAGCTTTATATAAACGGCATAGAATACGTTAACCGTGAAAATAGACCACGAGAAGTGCAAGCGCAGCAGTTAGATAGCGCACCGATCACGTTATCATGCATACAACAACAAACAACCCCGAACGCACCGAATGAAAAAATAATACCCATAAGTACACAAACAGATAACGATCACAACAAAACTGATTCCTTTCGTGAATGAACTTACCATTCTAGTTCAAAATGCTCAAAGCCTAAAAAACAAGATCGACATTATGGAGACATTTCTACTAGACAAAAAAATACCAATAGCATGTGTCAGTGAAACCTGGATATCCGAAAACCAAAAGGAATTTATTACATTCATCAACTATGATTTCGCAGCCTCATTTAATAGGAGCCAACGCCAAGGAGGAGGAGTGGCAATTCTGTTACAACAAAACATCGAATTTACGGAAAGAATAGATATATCTAAGCTATCAATAGAGTTCATTTTCGAGTGTTGTGCCGTAGAAATTCCTAATGAAAACATACTTTTAATAAACATTTATAGACCAGATCGCGACGTTGAAACCTTTTTTGACTGCTTAAATAGGCTACTTTGTAAAATACAGCAAATAGAAAAAAATAGACAGACTTTTATAGTTGGTGACTTTAATATAAACATGTTGGGTAATTCTCCGTTCAAATACAGATTAATTGACACTATGTTATGTTATAATTTTAAGCAAATTGTAAAACAACCTACAAGGGAAATAAATAACTCATCTACATGTATCGACCTAATTTTTACTAACCAGTCAAAGTGCAATGTTGAGGTAGAAGATAACGGCATATCGGACCATAAAAGCGTTCTGCTGACACTCCAAAGACAAGATACACAAAAAGCTCAAAACCCGTGGTACACATATAGTAGAATCTTTAGCGAAAAAAACATGTTACTATTTAAACAAGAACTAGCCAAAATAAATTGGAACAGCGTGTTGTTGGAAAAAAATAACTTAAACCAAAACTTTCAGGCATTCCACAATACATTACAAAACATTTTAAATACCTATTTACCGAAGAGACGTATAAAACTAGTACCAACCCATAATAAAACATGGCTAACGAAAGGCCTAAAACTCGCTTGCCGACATAAACGACAACTGAAAAGCTTCGTCAATACTACAAATAACTTAATAATTCATGATCACTATAAAAAATACGAGAAAATTCTCAAAAAATGTATAAAAAAATCTAAGAAATTAAATCATATTAATCAAATAAAACGATCAAATAATAAAGTAAAGACTATGTGGACACTTATAAATAACATAACCCGCAGAAACAAGAGAAACATCCACAAAAATATTACATTAAAAACGGACAGTATTATTTTAGAATCGTCCCAGCAAATAGCAAACCTGTTTAACGAGCACTTTGCATCGGTGGGTGAATCATCGGCTCCCGCGCCGTGCTCGCCCGCCGCGGGAGCGACAGCACCGCGCATCGGACGCCCTGTTATCTATCCTACTATCAATTCAATCTATATTAGTCCAGTCAATGAAGACGAAATAATTAAATTGATACGTAAGTTAAAAAATAAAAAAAGTTATGGTATTGACGAACTTCCACCCGCCTTAATAAAAAAATGCGATGTTGAACTAGCAGCCCCATTGACTAGACTGATAAACCAATCGTTTGACGAAGGTGCTTTCCCAGAACTACTCAAAATAGCTAAAATTAAACCAATCTTAAAACCAGGCGGTACTGCAAATAATCCTAATCAATACCGACCTATTGCTCTGCTACCATCTGTGTCAAAAATTTTTGAAAAAACTATGGCAAATCGATTGTATAACTTTCTCGAAAAATATAATATCTTAGACCCAAATCAACACGGATTTCGAAAATGCCATTCAACAGCTTTAGCAGTATACAAACACATATTTTAGAGAACTTAAATATAAAACAATATAGTATAGGGCTACTCTTAGACATGACTAAGGCATACGACAAAGTATCCCATGAGATCTTACTAGCTAAACTCTACGGCCTGGGAGTACGCGGCATGGCCCACAAATGGTTCCAATCATACTTACAGAATCGGAAACAATACGTCCAAATAGATTATTACGACCATCAGAGCCGTGAGATTACGAGCGCAAACTCTCAACTACGTCAGACCACTTGCTCCCTCCCTCAAGGCAGTATTTTAGCCTGCACCCTATTCTTAGCGTACATCAACGATCTGCCTAAAGTTTTAGATAAAAGTACAAAATGTGTCATGTTTGCAGACGACGTCTCTTTGCTATTTAACGCTACGGACAGTACCGAAGCCAACCTAAAACTTTCGACCCTCTTACACACTGTCAAAAAATGGCTTGCCGAGCATAATTTAGACATAAACCTACAGAAAACAAAAATCATTCAATTTAAACCGACACAGAAAAGACCATTAGAACTAGAACTACAAATAAATAACAATACAATAGAAGAGGTTAATGATTTCAAACTATTGGGTATAACTATAGATTCAGGGCTAAACTGGAAAGCGCACGTCCAAGGCCTTAAAACAAAAATAGTCAGATTTATTTACGCTCTTGGCATATTAAAAGCAAACACGGATTTTGAGTCGGCTTTATCGGTATATTTTGCATATATTTACTCTGGCCTCCGATATGGCGTACTTCTCTGGGGTGATAGCACAGACGCCAAAGAAATATTCATTTTACAGAAAAAGTGTATACGAATCTTAGCGAATGTACACATTCCTAACAGCTGCCGGCCTCTTTTTATCAAATATAAGCTGTTGACACTACCAGGGGCGTATTTACCCTAGGGCCAAGGGGGCCATGGCCCGGGGCGGCAGGCCTCGGGGGGGCGGCGAAGCCGCCCCCTCGCGGCTTTTTCTGGGCGCCTTTTATAATCAAACTTAGCTATATTTTTTATTATATTTTATATTAATTGACATTTAAATTAATAAACAAACGAACGCTTCAAACCCCACCAATTGCTTAAAATATCTACCAACAAGTACCTAAATTAAGCAACATTTTCGTTCAAGAAGTATTAGTATGGTATTAGTATGGTAGAAATTCTTAAAAGTAAAATAATTAATTTTGCGTGATGATCTGTGTATTTTTTGAGTTCATTATTTTAATTTTTTTTATTATTATTTTATTTGATACACTAGCAGCTCTTGGAGCTGATGCGTGTATATCGAAGCACTTGTATTTTATTTTATTTTGCACTTTTTAAAGTTCTAAAATGTGTATCCAGTCTATTTTTGAAAGTGTTGACCGATGGTGCGCTAACAACAGTTTCTGGTAGAGAGTTCCACACATTTACCACACGATTCGGTAAGAAGTGTTTTCTAGGATTACTAGCACACGGAGGTTTGACAAGTTTTTTGGAGTGTCCTCTTAACCTTACATTCTGGCTTGATGTGTATAGGTCTATAATATTAGGAACATTGTAGTGTCCAGACAAGATTTTGTATGTCTCGATAAGATCGCCTCGCTTCCATCGGTCCTCCAATGTTGTAAGACCTAATTCCTGAAGCCGTTCTTCGTATGGCTTGTCTTTCAATGAAATAACCATTTTGGTTGCTCTTCGCTGAACTTTCTCCAGCAATGTGATGTCCTTTTTAAAGTAGGGGGACCATATCTGAAAAGCATACTCAAGTAAAGGACGAAGGTATGACTTATATGTTCTAACTAGCTTTTGCCCGCAGCTTCGCACGCGCAGGAGAGTTTTTTTAATTGGACCCCCATTTCACCCCTTTAGGGGATGAATTTTGAAAAATCCTTTCTTAGTGGACCCTTAGACCTTATAAGGAACCTACTTGCCAAATTTGGACTTTCTAGTCCCAGCGGTTTGGGATGTGCGTTGATTTAAGTCAGTCAGTCAGGTCTTTCACGTTTATATATGTAGATAAATAGGTCCTTAGTAATTACATGGAATGCTTTCCGAATCATAAATATACAGCATAGAATTTGCTCTCTTGGTGATTTTGGTTATATGCGTGTCCCATTTCAAATTATGTGAAATAGTGATACCCAGGTCTTTTTGACTAGCTACAGCTTGGAGGGGAACAGAGAATTGTAGAATACCTAAAATATAGTATTTTATTAGTTTTTATCAAATCTTAAACTTTATTTTTATTAATTACTTATTAAGAATTCATACTCGTACGTGGTTTGAAACGATGCGGTCTGAAGTTTTTCGGGGGTCTATTATAAACCGTGAATATACCGTTGAATGTGGTTTTAACATTTTTTTGTCTGTTTCTTTTTGCTAACAGTGTGAAAGTGACAGAGATAATAGAACCCAAGTATTTCGAACTTGTATTTAACCCCGCATGTTGAAATGACATTTGACTATAAAGTCACTTGAACGTCATTTTGTCTCACTCAGTGAGCAAAATCGCATTTTGCTCACTGTTTTTAAGAAGCAAAGTACCCTTGTTCGAGCTGCTGAGGTGAAAATACTTTTTTCTACTCCCGTACTTTTATTTGTCATTTAAAGGGTCGTGCACACACCTAACACACCTTTAAAACCCTACCTTATAGTTGTCAAGACATGTCTTTAGTCTATTCCCCAAAAAAGAATTTGTGCATACACGCAGTATCTTTTTGGCGATTTTACGATACTTCGTGTAATGACCACTTAAAAAATATTGAATGAAATACAGTGTTGCCAACCTTATTTTAAATGTCACCTCTGACAAATAAGTGAACCACAGACATGTTTTTTTTAATTTCATTCATTCATTCATTCTTTTCCCGCCCGTACCCTCCATTTTTGCTACTTCTTGAATTAAAAATATTTGTTAAATTTACAATTTTATTTCAAAGTAAGTGCTTGGTCGTAGAAAAAGTATTGTATGCAACGTTGTTTAACTGAGTCAAAAAATACTCGTGGCGCCTTTATTAACAATTTTCGGCTTCGCCTCAAATTGTTACTCACGCCATTCGCCTTTTTTGACCTCTCTTAAACAACGGTTGCATAAAATACTATATCGTCACTGATGAAGGGAGGCGGCAAATCAAAATGGCCCGGGGCGCCAAATTTGTAAATACGCCTCTGGACACTACCCTCAATATACATAATGGAGGCTGCACTTTTTGTCAGACAACATACAGAACTATTCCCACCGAAAATCGATACGTATAAAACTAGAAGCCAATATAGAAATAAGCTGTTAGTGCCAAGATCTACCTTAGCTATGTATAAAAAAGGACCGCAGTACAAATGTATACAAATTTTTAATAATATCCCTAATGCTATCAAAGCCGAACCAGATGACAAAATGTTTAACACTAGACTAAAAACCCTGTTAATAGAAAATTGTTATTACACAGTCAAATCGTTTCTCGAAGATAATACGCTAGATAATAAGTATGACATTGAATTAATTTAGGATTTAATTATTATTTTTTTTAAATTATAGCTTGACCTACTAGTACCAACAATAAATCTACTATTAACTATACGATTAGAAAAGACGTCCGGAAAATAAACTATACTATATTTTGACAAAATAATTCCATTAACTATTTAATATTCCAATTTATTTATTGACATTGTAATCCTGAATTAATTTATGTGACTATGTAGATGCTATTTTATTAAATAATTGGTAACTTTAAATGATTATGTTATATAACCTGATAGAATCGTATAAAGTCCTATATAACTGTAAATATAAGTACCTACTATTGTGTGCCCTTACAGGGTGTCATGAACTGACCTCTTAAATTGTAACACCTTATTATGTACATGACAATGCAATATTGAATAAATGACTAAATGACTAAATGACTAGAATTTTGCAAACCATGACTCATGGTTACACACAGTGGTTTCGGTAAGATTATGATTGTAATTAGCAACTGTGATATATAACTAGATAAACTAATTAATTGTCAGAAGTGTTCGCCGTTTCGCTAACACGATCTATTTAATTAACAGAATCAGGCGTTACTTAGCGGGACCCCATATTAATCAAAACAAAAGTATCCCCCCTCCCCCTGTCACACTTTTTCATAGGAAAAAGGTCGTTAATACGTACTTTCACACATAGATTAGTATATGTTATTACTGTAATAGATAAGAAACTTTCGGACATTTCGCTGTCACACTCGGCATGACCCCCCCTCCCCCCCTGTTGCTGTGACGTAATATGTGGATGAACCCTTTCTGACTCGTTCTGAACGAAGTAGGTACGTATACATTCTTGCAGGGTCTTCCAACCAAAAATGTTATATGTCGTCTTCCTCACATTGACATTAATGAAATTGAATGTTTTACCCATAACTTTAACCTTTTGGACGCCAATGACCGATATATCCGCACCGTAGGTTCAACGCCAAAGACCGATTAATCGGTTACAGACCACAGAGCAACATAGACCTACGTTCCTACGTGCATATGCATAAAGTTCAATTTCAGTTTTGACACTTCGGTGACGTGGCGTCAGCGTGACGGCTTTTGTGTTTGACACGGCGTCGAAAAGGTTAATAACAAAACTTCCGTGAGACACAGACATAACGGGTCAAAAAACGGGTCACTTACGTATTTTAAGTTGAAGACCGCTCATCATCCTCATCGGGCGCGGAGGGTTGCGGCTCGTAGTCTATGCCGGTTTGCCAACGCAAGCTCCTGACGACACTCCTCGATACGGAGTGAAACATGTCGTGCGTTCTTCGCGTGAGTGACCCGTTTTTAATATAGGTACCTATATTTAATAAGTTTTACCTGTAGCCTGGCCTTGAGGTCCCTCTTTTGGCTCATGGGCACCGGCATGGCCTTGATCTGCATAATCTCCTCCCATGTTCGTTCCTCGTTTGACAGGTTCTCTGTAAAACATACATCTCAATAACAAAACTTTCGTGAGACACAGACATACCTATGAAATATATTAAAAACGGGTCACTCACGTATTTTAAAAGTCGAAAACGCTCGACTTTTCGACTTAAAATACGTGAGTGACCCGTTTTTAGGGTTCCGTAGCCAAATGGCAAAAAACGGAACCCTTATAGATTCGTCATGTCTGTCTGTCTGTCTGTCCGTCCGTATGTCACAGCCACTTTTCTCCGAAACTATAAGAACTATACTGTTGAAACTTGGTAAGTAGATGTATTCTGTGAACCGCAATAAGATTTTCATACAAAACTAGAAAAAAAAGCAATAAATTTTGGGGGTTCCCCATACTTAGAACTGAAACTCAAAATTTTTTTTTTATCAAACCCATACGTGTGGGGTCTATACCCCAGCCAGCAGGGGGTATCTATATACCCCACACGTATGGGTTTGATGAAAAAAAAAATTATAGGATAGGTCTTTAAAACTGATATTGAGGTTTCTAATATAATTTTTTTCTAAACTGAATAGTTTGCGCGAGAGACACTTCCAAAGTGGTAAAATGTGTGTCCCCCCCACTGTAACTTCTAAAATAAGAGAATGATAAAACTAAAAAAAATATATGATGTACATTACCATGTAAACTTCCACCGAAAATTGGTTTGAACGAGATCTATTAAGTAGTTTTTTTTAATACGTCATAAATCGCCTAAATACGGAACCCTTCGTGGGCGAGTCCGACTCGCACTTGGCCGCTTTTTAATATATTTAATAAAACATACATCATTTTAAATAACATTAAACTGAGAAAGGTATGTTGATATGGTTTGGACACGTTGAAAGAATGAGTGAAAGAAGACTGACAAAGGGAGTGTATAAGGGAGAAGTAGAAGAGGGAGTTGGAAGGGTCAGACCTCGGCGGACTTTCTCCGATCAGATCTGGGAAATCCTGAAGGAAGGCCAGGTCAAGAGCACCCTAAACCGGTGAGCGTGTATGAGGAATGTTATGAAAGTGAAGGAAGCGAAAGAGGTATGTCAGGATCGTAGCAAATGGAAATCCGTGGTCTCTGCCTACCCCTCCGGGAAATAGGCGTGATTATATGTATCTATGTATGTAGGGGCCCCGTTGTTTCAACTATTTGGGAAACAATAGAGACTTATCATGTAGGTATGTATTAAATTAAGATGGTCGGACGATCGGACCGGTTTTTCAAAAGATTGTAAGTTTGAGTTTTGGCCGGGGCGGTGAATTTTTGTTTTCTTTTTCTTTAATATAACATTTGTATAGATAGTATCGCTCGCAGACGTATCTGCTTCACAGCTTGATAATATTAGTAAAACCAATTAATAACACAAAAAATATTAAAATAAAATCTGAAATACGGGAATTGATTAGTCCTACCATCCCTTTCAGGTATTTATGTTATCTTGGCACGGTGACATATTTATGAAGCTAAACATCACAAATATAAGCAGCGCTGGGAGTGATAACAGGTCAACGACTTCGCTCAGCGGTAAGAATCTCGTTCATTAAAAGGTGCACGGCCTTATTAAACTGCCTTGAGTTAAACCCCGATTAGTCACTCTGAGCTTCGTCTGGGCAGGACCATGGTTCTTAAGTGGAATTTCCGGAGGTAAAAGGGGGAAATGGTATTATGTCTGTGGATGGGTAAAAATATTTCATCGGGTATTTCTAGTACAGGTCGATTCACGAAAGCTGGCAAAGGCAATGGAATGAATGAGTGAATGAAAATATCTTAAATATGTATGTATCACATTAACCAATAAAATGGTAGCTGTGTACTCTTACAGTGAAAGTTTTGTTCATTGCATTTGTGCCAGCTCTTGTGAATCAACCTGTACCGTCAGAGGGCGGACACGCTTCTATCTGTGTGTGTGATTAAAAGTATATTTTTAGGGCAATCAATTGAAAGGTCCAATACAAGGCACGTCACAATACACCTGCATTTTGAACGTTGCTAATATAACTTAAATAACTCGATACTCAAATACAGGGTGTCCGTCCGGTGGCAGATTTCTAATTTCAAATAAAAAACTAAACAAATACATTTTGACGTTTGATGGCGTTAGAAAATTCAATGTTGCGGATTTTCTTTTCAATATGTCTCAGTGTTCAGTATTTCAGCGTGTTTACGCAATTGAAGCATTTTTTAAAGCCAACGATTCGCTAGTTTTTGCACCGAAAATTTTGTTCACATTACAATATTCGTCGTGTAAGTGATGGGCCGAGTGTTAATTTGATTCGGTCATGGGTGCAAAGGTTTCGCAAAACGTCTTCGATCCAGAATATCCCAAGACCAAGCCCCAGCCGGTACACTCGGACGCCGGAAATCATATTGAGTGTGCAGCGGAGTTTGGAAAAAAATCCACGAACTCTATTTTTTTGAGAATTCCAGAGGCTAAGCAGGGTCAATAGTGAAGACTCTAGACAAATGATAGTGGATTACTTTTTGCCAAATTTGCTAGCACATCCCTCATACTTGTCACACACCTAGTTTCAGCAAGATAGTGCTACGCTCCATACTGCCGGAGTGTCCATGAATGTGCTTCGCGAAAAATTCCCTAGAAAATTGATATGCCGTTTTGGTGCTATCACGTGGCCACCGCGATCGCCCGATTTTACCCCTATGATTTTTTTTCTATGGGGGTACCTCCAAAGCAGAGTTTATAATAACAACCCACAGTCTATAGCTGATTTAAAAAAATATCACCAATGAAATCCGCAACATTTCGCCGACTATGCTGCAGCGTGTAGTGCTAAACGAGAGGTTCCGCTTCGAAGAACGCGTACGTGTTCACGGAGGTCATTTAGAGGATATAATTTTTAAGTAACTAAATCCGCATTTGTGCTCTTTTCTAACAGATGTAAATACATTTTCTACCTTAAGCCGTTGTTTTTTGTCCATGAGTATAGTATCTCAAACAGTATAACTTCCAAATTTCACCAGTAAAAATTACCTGTCCCCATATCAACAATAACACTAACGCACAACACCTATGAAGTTTACTGTAACTCCAGCACACAGGTAAAATCTCACTCGACTGAAAAGATCGCGTAGAACCGTCTCACCTAAGGTCAATGCATTGGATATCGTGAGATTTCGCAGGTCATAATGAGCATAATTATTGATCACGTTCACGATACGCGAACTCTGAAAAATTGAGTGAGTCCAGTTTTCTTTAAGTACCTTCTTCTTCTTTGTATATCTACTTAAATTGTGTTCGCACAATATTGTGAAAACGGTCCACGATTTTCACCTATTTTTAATGGGTAAGGAATATAACGTAGGTTTACAAACTTATAGGGCTTCCGATGTCGGAAGCCCGTGTTGCTTTAAGCTTATGATCATGCAGAAACTATAAATTCAATTTAAGGTAAGAGGTCACAGTTCTAACCTATCCTACTTTTTTGGTAGCAGTTTCTTTGTGTGGGAGTCGCAGTTCTAACCTAACCTAGCGTACTTTTCTCGTAGCAGCTTCTTCGTGCGGAGGTCGCAGTTCTAACTCGGATTTCTAACCCAAACTACTTTTTATAAATTAAAATCATTTATTTACAAACAAGATATATACAAAGTATTACTAAAAGAAATTAAAAACTAGCTTAAATCTAAAATAGGCCCTTGAGGCATTGTACCAAGGATGCTGGCGACATTTCCTCGCTGTATCGCAATGCTGATACGTTGTGCGAGGTAGCCGCCAGCTCTTGGTTGCAGTTTTTTCGTGTGGGGGTCGCAGTTCTAACCTAACCTACTATTCTGGTACAAGTTTCTTCGTTCATTTTAGTAGACAAGACCTATAGTAAGTATCGCCGGAATTGAATAATCCATTTAGATATAAATTAATGCCACGAGCCGTCCCGTAAATTACCGCCGCCACAGCCATCCCGAACATAGCTTCTGAGTCAGGGGAAAAATGTTGGAAAATTTGCTCACAATGAGTTTCCCTCTTTTTGCTATGGTATTCATTTTATTAAGCAGATAACTAACCATATAAACTGTATACCTACTTCTGTATAATATCAATATTCCAATCGGTAAGATTTTGTGTAGGAAAACCAAATGGAGGTTAAAGTCTAAGCGCTGTGGGAATTCTGAAAATAGACACAACTGTTAACGTCGACTGTGCTTATACGCCTGCCCGAGCCCCGTTTGACTGTGATCCGTGCCCACGCTTTAGTCTGTCCCCTTGAACTTTAACGGATTAAACAAATGTTCAGATAAAAATAAAACTACCAAATAATTCCATATAATTATCGAATCTGCTCATTAGATAAAAATCTGTTGAGAAATGCGACATGTACAGAAGAACAGCCGGACATAGTGATGCGACCCACATGAAAACGAAACTTTGGCAGAAAATAGGGTTAGCTTAGGTTAGAACTGCGACCCCCATGAAAACAGAATGATGGCAGTAAAGGGGGTTAGGTTAAGTTAGAACTGCGACCTCCATGAAAGCGAAATCTTGGCTGAAGTGTGGGCTAGGTTAGGTTAGAACTGCGACCCCCGTGAATACGAATTGTTGGTAGATAAGTGGGTTAGGTTAGAACTGCGACCCCCATGAACAGGAAATGTAGACAGAAAAGTGGGTTAGGTTAGAACTCGACCCCCCATGAAGACGAAATGTTGGCAGAAGTGTGGGCTAGGTTAGGTTAGTACGGCGACCCCCATGAAGACGATTCTTGGCAGATAAGTGGGATAGGTTAGAACTGCGACTCTCATAAAAACTTTAAGTTTGGCAGAAACTCGAAGTTGTGTTTACATTAGATATGAGCGCCGCGCCGGCGCGCCGCCGCCGCCGACAAAATTTTCGCGCCGCCGCCGCCGACGCTGCGCTATCGGCGTGGCATCGGCGTGACCTTGGTACGAGGGGCGTTCAAAATATTCTCGGTATTGATATCTTACAACCTCTTCTAAAATTTCTTTCGTTACTGGCCGCTAAGGTTTATTCATTGACATTAAAAAAAAGTATAATTCGAACCGTTCTTCTGTTCTTTTGTTTTTCTGCAATTGCTGAACAAACATGAACATCATGTGGGAATTGACAATGTTAACTAAATTAGAACATCGATGCGTGATAAAATTCTTGACAAAACAGGGTAAAAATCAAAAAACCATAAAAGAGGAAATGGATTGTGTTTACCGTGAGTCTGCTCCTTCTTTATCTACCATTCAAAAGTGGTCAAGCGAGTTTAAACGTGGAAGGGAGAGTGTTGAAGACGACCCTAGACCTGGCCGGCCTGTAGTAGCTACTTCACAAGAAAATATTGATAAAGTGGAAAAACTTATATTGGAAGATGGTCGAGTGAAGGTAAAATCTATAGCACAAGTAACCAATCTCTCTATTGGTACCGTACATGATATTATACATGACCATCTTAATATGTCAAAAGTAAGTGCAAGATGGGTTCCGCGAATGCTGACTCGGCTTCAAAAAGACATGCGTGTAGCTTGTTGTTCCGATTTTATTGACCTGTGCGGTGAAAATCCTGATGAGGTGCTGCAAAGAATAGTTACTGGAGATGAAACCTGGGTTCATCATTATGACCCAGAGAGTAAACAAGAGTCCATGCAGTGGCACATTAAGGGTTCAGCTCATCCCAAGAAGTTCAAGGTCATCCCTTCAGCTGGCAAGGTCATGGCCACGATATTTTGGGATTGTGAAGGAGTATTACTGATCGATTATAAAGTAAAAGGTGTAAATATCACAGGACAGTACTACGCTAACATTCTACGTCAATTAAAGGATGCAATCAAAGAAAAGAGGCGAGGAAAGTTAACCAAAGGTGTTATGCTTCTGCATGACAACGCCCCCGTCCATACTGCTCATATTGCCAAGGCAGCTATTGTTGAATGTGGGTTTGAAACTGTTACTCACCCACCGTATAGTCCGGACTTAGCCCCCAGCGACTTCTTTTTGTTCCCCAATCTTAAAAAGGATCTGCGTGGAAATAAATTTTCCGATGATGAAGCATTGAAGGCGGCAGTGGAGGAGCATTTTTACACCAAAGATAAAAAATATTTTTATGCAGGATTAAAAAAAATAATTGATCGATCTTTTAAGTGTATAGGGGGGGAGTATATTGAAAAATTAAAATATCAAACTTTTCGTACTTGTTTGTTTTCATTCTCATACCGAGAATATTTTGAACACCCCTCGTAGTTACTACTACTTTCAGAATCAGATAATATATTTTTAATCGAGTTTAGATCATTAACGGCGCCACTTCGAATAGTTTATAGGCATTCAAAAGGTATTTTAGGCCCATATAATTCAAAAATATCAAAGGCAAATGCAAACTTATCTGTCTAGTAACCGCGCTACTAGTCTTGGGCAAACGAAATTATTTAATATCAATTTTAACATTGTAATAAACATACTGATTTCCTTCCATTTTTATTGTGGAACGTTCCACATTACAATATTTATAGATTGTATATATACACTAGACATGTCAATCACAATGAAAAAATCGCTCGCATAGAACTAAGCCGCTATCTGAACCTGCAAGTTTTTGGCCCTGTTTGGAGCTCAACTTTCGGCCTGTTTTAAAACGCTTGAGCATTGGTCCTTATCCGATGTTAGCTCCATTTCAGCTCGGCCTTTGGTTCGCACGAATGCGCCCTCAGGAAAGCTCCAGATCTTTAACAATATGGCTTCAGTCTTTATCGGCCTGCACCCTCGCTCTGCTCTCTTGCAGCTCGGCCTCGCACAGAAGCAATCGCCGCAATCGGTGCTCCAGGCGTTCAGCCGTCAGCCAAGCTTACACTTGGCGTAAGCTTATTCTTAGCTGTATGCTTACCTGCAGCTCATCCTCTGGCCTCGCATTGGGAGGCGTCGAAATCAAGTCTTCGGTGTTACATGGAGCTCGGCGTTGGGCCTCACTTTTTGACATACATCTGTTTTGTTGGGTCGATATTGGTTAATGACGGAGCTCGTTTTTTTTGGGCTGTCGACAAGACGTTTCCCTGATACAGTCAATCTGCAATTTTTAACTTGGCACAAAAGATAAGGGCCTCGCTAAGATCTTCCGGCCAAAGCCTCGCCATGATGAAGACCGCCTCTGATGCCGCGCGATACCGCTTATCCACAGTTTATACGATATAAAATTTTTTCGTACCATTATTCAATAAATTATCCTTGATAATAAAAAATGCATTTATTTCATAACTTTCTTACAGAAAAAACATGTTTTTTCGGTAAAATTTTGGTTTGAATTCTTTTTTTATTAATCGAAGGTGTTTCAAGGCCACGCCGCCGATTCGCCGCCGCCGCCGACCAATTTTGACCGGCGCGCCGCCGCCGGCTATATGCCTATCGGCGCTCATATCTAGTTTACATAAATATTAAAAATCATACCTGATAGGTCTGGCAACATAGACAAATGTATGTCTCGGCTCTGCGTGGTGCGCGCGTACGTGGATTGTCTTCGTTCATTTTGAGACCTTACGCGTTTCACTGTCGTAGCTGGAACACAAAACATATTATATTAAGACGGACCGAAAGCCAGAAAATCTGAAGGGAACAAAAGATGTGTCATGTGAAACTTGCGATAGAATAAATGACGTTTTAATAATTATCTCAATTACTCTGAAAATATACTTCTGTTTAAAATGTTTGCTGGTCAGATCGGCCGGTACCTCGGCAATTACACCAGCTATTATAAATCCTAACAATAGCGTCGCCAGCTTATTTGCATCTCGCTATCGATTGTCAAATAGCTCTTGCTCAGCCCCAGGATATAACTCTTGGTAGAACTCGCCCTAACCACCCTAAAATACTTTTAATCCCACTTCTGAACACTACTACATAGTACACACTATACTTACTTCTAGCTTGTTTCGATGGCAATGACGTCGCTAACTTGTTAGCTCGCTGTAGGTTATCGAATAGTTCTTGCTCAGCCCCAGGATATAACTCTTGGTAGAACTCGCCCCGACCACCCTAAAACACTTTTAATCCCACTTCTGAACACTACTACCAGATTACACACTTCTCGCTTGTTTCGATGGCAATAGCGTCGCTAGCTTGTTAGCATCGGCTCGTTGAAGGTTATCGAAGAGTTCTTGCTCAGCCCCAGGATATAACTCTTGGTAGAACTCGCCCCGACCACCCTAAAACACTTTTAATCCCACTTCTGAACACTACTACAGATTACACACTTACTTCTCGCTTGTTTCGATGGCAATAGCGTCGCTAGCTTGTTAGCATCGGCTCGTTGAAGGTTATCGAAGAGTTCTTGCTCGGCCCCCGGGTATAACTCTTGGTAGAACTCTCCCCGACCACCCTAAAACACTTTTAATCCCACTTCTGAACACTACTACAGATTACACACCTACTTCTCGCTTGTTTCGATGGCAATAGCGTCGCTAGCTTGTTAGCATCGGCTCGTTGAAGGTTATCGAAGAGTTCTTGCTCGGCCCCCGGGTATAACTCTTGGTAGAACTCTCCCCGACCACCCTAAAACACTTTTAATCCCACTTCTGAACACTACTACAGATTACACACTTACTTCTCGCTTGTTTCGATGGCAATAGCGTCGCTAGCTTGTTAGCATCGGCTCCTTGAAGGTTATCGAAGAGTTCTTGCTCGGCCCCCGGGTATAACTCTTGGTAGAACTCTCCCCGACCACCCTAAAACACTTTTAATCCCACTTCTGAACACTACTACAGATTACACACTTACTTCTCGCTTGTTTCGATGGCAATAGCGTCGCTAGCTTGTTAGCATCGGCTCGTTGAAGGTTATCGAAGAGTTCTTGCTCAGCCCCAGGATATAACTCTTGGTAGAACTCGCCCCGACCACCCTAAAACACTTTTAATCCCACTTCTGAACACTACTACAGATTACACACTTACTTCTCGCTTGTTTCGATGGCAATAGCGTCGCTAGCTTGTTAGCATCGGCTCGTTGAAGGTTATCGAAGAGTTCTTGCTCGGCCCCCGGGTATAACTCTTGGTAGAACTCTCCCCCCGCCTCCTCCCAGCCGGAGTGGCGGGCGTGGGACTTGCCCTTTGATGAGTTGCCGCCTGACATGGTTACGTCATTTTATGCTGCGAAAGAAAATTTTACTTTAATGATAATAAATTAATAGCCACAATTGCTGAAAGCTAGTGTTTCATACTTTGAATTCCAGTAAGAGCGTTTATTTGTGAGATAAGAGCGGGTCTTTATAAGTTACGGCCTAAAATCAATCTCAAAGTAAATCTTTAAGTAAATTCATCTTGTGCCAGCGCCAAAACCGCATAAGTAAAAAATAGAATTGGATATTTTACTTATTAAAGACCTGTTGTAAACGAACTTCATTTCATTTTAATCTAATTATATGATCCCGCAGCTACTCAATATTTCAGTTTAGCCCATGGTTGACTGGCAAAAAATGCCTTCTGGCATTAAGTCCGCCATTTGTATTTTCATGTACCTATTGTGCAATAATGCTTAAATACATAAACGTACCTAATAATATTAAGCGGGTTATAATTTTTTGTGTGATGCGCTAAAACAATTCTTTTGTATGTATTTTTGCTTACGTACATACCTATGGCTGTAGAAATAAGCGGTTATCACACAGATACGATTCCCGGATGCCACATATAAGGAAATATTTACAGCGAATGTAAAAACACATTTACCGGTTACATCGCTTCAGTAGCTCACTTAGTAGAGCTTGTGTCTCGGAGTCGCGACTTCTAATCTCACCCAAGGCATTATGGTTTCAAATATTCAAGAATACAATAGTTGATTTAAGCAGAAATGTTTCTAATCAACTCTAAAAGTACAAAAACACTCTTCTCTCAATTAAAACTATAATAAGACTAGAACTAAGTATACTGATATCGATGTGTTATCTAGAATTATCAGTATTACCGTAAATACGTTATGTTTATGGAAGAAATCGAATCATGAGGTATTAATTATAAGTGCTCTGGTATTACCAGTGACAATGACGTTATTTAGATAAAGCAGGTATTGGCTGTGTGTAGACAGAATTAAAGAGTCAGGCCAATCTAACTTCGCAGCAATTTGGATAGCACAGACTGCAAGTTCAAGTGTTATTTTAAACGTCAAACTTCTATGAAATTATGACAGTCTGCTATCAATATCGCTGCCGAAGCTTGGTCTGACTCTAGTGACGGCCTAAGTGGCCAACTTTACTTGGCCACATTTTTGCCACGTACGCTGGTTTAAATGTACGTCTGTAAATCAACCATTAATCCCAATACTTTTATTTTTTATCCGACAGAACAAGGGATTTTACTAGACAGAGTAACAGCATTAAAGAAAACTACAAACTTAACTAAGCAAAGTTAAGCATCCTAATTAAGCAGGTACACATTGAGGCCCTATATCATTCTAAATGCGCTAAGTGGACCCACAATGAATGATTGGAGCATAATATTGGCTTGTCAGAAATGACTCCTGTATCATTCAGTTAGACCAGCGGTCGGTAACCTTTTAGCAGCCAAGGCACAGAATAAATAATAGTACTAAGTACAGAAGACTCACTCTCTAACAAAACGCGTCTGTTACGATCAGCACAGATATGGCCGCTAGGTGGCGACAGCGCCACGCGCGGCTTATGGCTTTCCCCGAAATTGGGGTGGAATGGATGTAAGTACTTTTAGCTACCTGTAGCAAAGCGACGAAATCGCGCAGTGAGCCACGCCTGGCCAAGGGCCAAATAGTAGTTAACGAAGTTGACGCGGGCCGCACTTTGTTAATATTTATGACTTTATCAGACATTGTCGTTTGTCAATATTACATACAAAATAGCCAGGGAGTCTCGCGGGCCGCAAGTGACAGGTTCACGGGCCGCAGGTTGCCGACCGCTGAGTTAGACCATTAAGTTAGGTACTGTGTGTCCTAGGACCCACTTTGGGACATCAAGCTGAGTGAGGGCCTTTTAGGACAATGTTCTGTTCGTCTTAATGAAGTATATTATATTTGTTATTTGTTTATATCTGTGCTAATAAATAATACTTACTTACTATTATATGAAACTATTAAATACATTAAAAACGGGTCACTCACGTATTTTAAGTCGAAAACGCTCCGTTTGTAATATATTGAATATGTCTGTGTCTCACGGAAGTTTTATTATTAAAATGATATGAAATTATAATAGGAACAAACATTTTATAACATTATAACAAATATATGTATAGGGACATAAAACTTATTAATTTTTTTAGGTGAAAAGTTGTATTGATAAATTTAAATAAGTTAATTAATAAGTTTCTGCTAAAAAGATAATTTTGTTTGATGAAATGTGTTAAAAATAGTAAAATGTCAAACAAAATAATGGGTTAGCCTCAAACAGCACCAAATTAATTAATTAAGATATACCTGACTCAACAGGAAACTATGAATCACTACTTTGGACAGGAAACAAAGACTTTACTGTAACATGTACCTTATAACCACAGCAATAGGGTTTGAATTTGATTGGCATATGGTTATTTTTTCCCTTAAGTGTTTTTACTGACAGATTGTAGAAAAGTATTGTTAACTTTTTGCACAAGTTCATTGTACCTATTATATGAGATATTATTAAAAGTTTAAATAAAATGTGCCTATATTTGGAATATTTGATTATTATCCCATGTAGGTATTTAGTTGATTTGATATAACAGCGTGATTTTTGATGAAACAGGCATATATGTAATTGTATTGTACTATATCAATTCAATTATGTATTTTACAGGTCTCTATTGTTTCCCAAATAGTTTATTTGATATAACAGCGTGATTGTTATGTATATATGTAATTGTTTTGTACTATATCAATTCAATTATGTATTTTATGGGTCTCTATTGTTTCCCAAATTGTTTTAAGCCATAATGTATTGATTGCCCGCATTTTCGTTAGTCATAATTGCTCTGGTTCAGAAACGCCTCACTTTTTAGGATTGCTATAAAACAAACCTAACCTATCTATAGGATAACCTAACGAAAATACTGAACTATTAACGGTTTCAGTTTTATGACTAATGAATGATAATATGACTAACAATATGACTTTATGGGAAACATGGGGACCCCATTACATTACAATTTTATGATTAAATTACCCCTAATTTCTGAATACCGTATTGTTGTACCCCAATATGACACATTAGAATTTTACAAGCAGAAGGAGTTGAAAATAGAGTTCCGGTTAATCCGGTCATAATACTAGCTGAAAATCGTTGAGCATTAGAATTTTTGTTCATCGCGACATCTATTGTCGAGTAGTAGTACTAATAAATCCGGTACTTACTAGATTTCGACTAAGAAAATAATATGCATTTTAGTAATAATACTGATGTATGGAGTGAGCACTCTATGCTTATTTATTTCTCTATGGTAAAACTACCTAATCGAAGCTAGTTATTCCCTATCTATGACAAGTATTTGATATCATATACTTTGTTTTATCGACATCCTTTAATCTCTGAATAAACATCTAATATGTATGTATTTATTTTTATTCAGCTGATAAGATATAGGCAATTAATCATGATGCATAAGACTTGTTATCTATTGAAACATAGCCAGAAACAATGTTTATGTTAATGAGATATAGATTTTTGAAGTGAAAACTTCTGTAGTGGCACTGTGCACTTTTTTGAGGTGGGAAAAAAATGTTAAACTCGAGACAGCGTAAGACGGACACGTGACCTGATCGAAAAACTGTTACATGTAATGTCATTGAGTTTTTCTTTATTGATTTAAATGCCATCTAGTGAGTTTCGCTCTAACTGGTATCACAGACTACATATATACAGACGCTGCTATCCCATACATTCAAATGTGACCGCCTAAAAGCGCACCATTACCAGATGGCGTCACTGAAAAAGCACTGTTGCCTATCATGGATACAAGATGGCGCTGTGTCACATCCAAATCATAGAATTCCTAACGACATCTATACGTCTTCATTGAAAGTTAGTAGACATATGTCGTTGCCAACGATTAGAAGTAATCAACAGATGTCGCTTTATAGCGTATTGAATAAATCATGAATCTAGTTTAAAACTGGATCAAGCATGAGGGGTGGAAGGAAATGACCGAACAGGATAGTCTTATGTATCTTTCAGTATGAGTAAAGAGAGTTCGGGCACTTAAGGAGTACAGGGAGGGAAGGGAGAGGCAGGGTACAGAGAAATAGCGTAGCCAAACGGTATAACCATAAAGTAATTTCGGAAAACGATACTGTGGTGATGATAATATTTATATATTATAAGAATGCTACATAAGTCTTACCGAAACTATTTAAACCGGCTGAAAATAAATACCTGTCATAATAATTTTGCGCATGCTACCATTGGTGCATGGCAAAAGGATTAGACATTACTACTGGCGTAAGTCCGTCTATATGCCACCATGCCACTGGTACTTGAGCGTTTCTTTATATTTTTTTAATCCAATTGCTCAAAAAGTTTAGTTTTTGTAGCTGCAAATCGTGCGTAAAGTTTGATTTTTTTACACTAGTGCTAAAAAGTAATCTGATTGATACATTTTAAATAAATGAGTATTATGCGAGACCCGCTTATAAATGACCCACCTGAACAACGCGCGATTGGGCATAAAGGAGTATTATTCGAGACCCAATAGTATTACTTGAACAACGCGCGACAGAATGAAGCTGACGTTCGTACAATACACTTTATACACTTAATATAAATGTAATTAATTAGATATATATCAATATAATGAAATAACAAAAGATTCATGTTTTTTTACATATAGCTGGTCAACCAAATCTTGTCAGTAAAATAAAGGCGCGAAATTCAAATTTTCTATGGGACGATATCCTTTCGCGCCTACATTTTTCAAATTTGCCGCCTTTTTCTACTGTCAAGATCTGGTTGACCATGTATAATTATATGTTCTGAAAATTAATTTTATTAATTTTAATAATACAATTTCTCTTCAATTGGCATAATGCTGACAACAGTGACAACAGAATCCAGATTGAAAAAAATGGCAATTAAAAGTAAAACTTTTTTTATTCCCTTCCCGCCTTTTTTATTCAACATTTAAAGTGATTTATGTTTGTAAGTAATTGCCAAGAAAGCATAAGTTATTAAATAAAAATGAGTGATTCAGACGATTTTGGAGTTAATTTTACGCCACCAGATATCAAAGCAAAGGCATCCGTTGTAAGTGACAGGGCTATAACCGCGAAAATCGAATTTTGCAAATTGCGGGCATTTTTCTCTGTCACTCTAATTACGCCTGCATTGGAGTAAAAGAGAAAGATCCCCGCAATTTGCGAATTTCGGTTTTGGCGGTAGCCCCTCAGTATATTTCCGGAAAAATCGAAAGCTCGGTACTCGTGCAAAATGACATAATTCTCGCACTTATATCGAAAACTACTATTTTTTGCCATTTTTTATATTGTGATCTTTTTTGCCACTTTTGTGTTATTTGTACTCAAATTCACGAGCTCTTTCGATCCTAATGAGATAAAATACCTCAATTCATGCTCAATTCACTCTTATCGTGCCTTCTAAAAATTTACGATACAAGTTGCATTGCAATAACTATAAAAAAGTAACTGATTTGACTAGTACGAAAATACCCTATTGTAACAATACGATGCGACGTTGTCGAGTTAAACTGGACTCGCTTCGCAGTAACTCATAGCAGTTTGGCAACGTCGCGTCGTGCTTTTATTTTTAAGCAACAGATTTGTACATGATTTGTACCATCTTAGTACCTATACATACAAAGATATGTTTTCATAACGTTCCTTTTCAACTTCTCCCATGGCAAAACCCGTACCTATCAAACCTGAAATTATTATACAAAAGCATTTAATGTTTGTTTTAATAAACTTTTTCTGTTATAATTAGAATAAATATATCTAATTTTGCGTATATTGACCAGGCAGGTGTTTGTATCACTAATTATGTGACCTATAAGTATAGACAGACAACAGCGTGCACAGAAACGTCAAAAACGGCATCAAGTAATGATTATTGCTATTTTAAAATTAGTCCCCTACTTCAGGGTAATGTTATACGCCTGTTCCTTAAAAAAGCTGAGGGCCTACCGCGAACCACGTTCGACGTGTTGCCTCCCTGTCACACTTACGTACGAATTTACAAGTGCGACAGAGAGGCAACACGTCGAACGTGGTTCGCGGTAGGCCCTCAGAAATGGACACTGAGGCATAATTATCATTATTTTGGAATTTAAGTACTATATAATATTATTTGTAGTCTTTTGGAATATCATATTTTATTTGAACTAATAATATTGTATAATAATAAATCATAAAAGCTCTATTTAGGGACAAGAAAGAACTTTCAACGGCAACACTAAAAATAAACTGTCAAATAGTCAAGTCGCCACAAAGCGGCACCGCGTTTGTTGGTTGCCTTTGCTTTGTTTCTGTTTATACAAACTTATTAATTTCATATTATAGCTTCATTTGAACTATAGTACAAGTACGTGAATAGAATACCTAGACGTGTCTTGCTTGGTGCAGTTGCGTAGGTATGCTAAAAGGAAAGTTGGAAGACCGATGTGGCGCTTTAAAGACTGTGCTAAGCGTGACATGTGCCCAAAATGTGGGAGGTCGTGCCGCTCACGCATCGGCCTCCACAATCACCAAACCCGTTGTCTAAACAGCAATGCATAAATCGTCTGCAATAGACGAAAAGACCTGTGATGATGACGTGAATTGCCGATGTAGTAACGGAACACTACTAATGGTAAAACCTACATATTAATCTGACAGTGTCTACTGTTTGCCAATAAATGATAAAATTGATAAAAAATTAACACTTCAGGTAAGTTTGTTTTGAATACAAAGGTTAATTAAATAATTTATCACCACACCAACTGGTAAAGGCCCCCTTGATTGTTCAAATACTAATGAGAAAATTGCATTTATGATTTATCCCACATGTGGGGCAAAGTAATCAGATCTAAATTTTGAGTTTCCTTATGTTAGCTGGTAGAATTTACTTTTAAATGATGATTTTGAATTATAAATTCTTTATAATGTTCATGTGGATTTGATTTTTTTGGTATTTTATAGTTGGTATTTTCCCTGCATTGGCATGGTGATAAATTCTGTGTTTCATTAGGTGGCAATGTTTGTTTAACCCTCGTGCCTTGAATTCTCACAACGCTCAAGATTCCACTTCTCGAACCACTCGCTACGCTCATAGTTCAAATCTTCTGCTTGCCCTGGAATCAACATTAGCATGAGCGGTTAAACAACTGCTTTGCCCCCTTGCCCACTAATAACTATTGTCAAGTTTTATTTTAACCCCCCATGCTAATATTGATACCCGAGCAAGCAAAAGATTCCAAAGTATTTAGAGTTAGAGCAAGAAAGAAGAAAGGTACGTCATAATTTCAAAGATGTTTGACATTTAAAATAACACATGTACTGCGCAGGCGATCAATATCGCTGCATACTTTTCTTGGTCTAAATCTATACAATGGTTAGTGTTTGCAAACAGACTCCAATGTGAAGGCAATGTGTATTAAACTTTATTGTGATATTATTACATTTTATATATAAAAAATATGTTTCTGATTTCAGGACCCAGCCTCTAGCCACTAGAAGTTACAATGTATGCAACAAGAGAGTGAAGATGAAATAGTCAATGCATCTCTGTACAGTCGCCATCAGATATATCGGAACGGCCAAGGTGTTCACAATATCTGAACACGCACTCTAACACCCTGACAATAGAGGCGTGTTCAGATATTTGTGAGCGCCTTGGCCGCTCCGATATATCTGATGGCGACTGTACCACAAGTAAAATATTTTGAGTGGAAGATGGTTGAGATTGATTCCTGTTTCAACGGACAGACACATGCTATGAAGATTCTCTTAAAAATAATAAAATACAATTAATAAATTCAATGTTTAACATGATAGTGACTTTATTTTGTCTACCCACTAACAACCAATTTGTTCAATGCTGGCGGGCAATGGCGGTAAACTTAAATATTTGATGTGGTATGAAGCTAAATGTTTTGAACATAATGGCAAGCCACTAAAAAGTTTTAATCCTAGATTAGCCATTAAACTGTGGCTGCCAGTCTGATTTGTTAATTGTTATATAAGTACAGTCAGCGTCATATAGTAGGTAGCATCCAAAGTATTCAAATAGTTCGGTACACCATATTATTTGTATGGCGTACTGAACTATTTGAATACTTTGGATGCGACCTACTATACGACGCTGACTGTACTTAATTTAAATATATATAAATTGTATATTATTTCTACGGCCTCCTAGCTAGTCAGTAGTGACAGTGACCCTGCTCTGCTATGTGCTATGAAGTAGGAGGTCCTGGGTTCAAATCCTCATAGGACATTTATTTGTTTTTTAATTGTGTGTGTATATATTAATGGTCTATATCTATTCCCATCTGTCCACACCTCTTGTATGGCGGCGGGGACAAATGGGCCACCACCATGGGACACCATATTAATACACTTTTAGGGGGATCCGAACCTAGGACTTCCAGCTTTGATATGATCATAAAATATAAGATATGTATGTATTTACATTTACACATTGTATTATTGCTCTCATACATATAGGGATATTTTTTTAAATGTCGGATGTCTCTTCTCTTTTGAGCATGAATAGAAGCAGGGGATAACTGACAGAACGGGATAGTCTTATGTATCTTTCAGTAGGAGTAGCAGCGAAAGCGCTATTATTGTTTGTCCTTGTCACAGTCTCACATCTTGTTTTATTCCCCACCGTAAATTGACCACCGTGATTGGTCGAATTCATTTGTTGCCCACCATAACAAATAAATTCGACCAATCATAGCGGCGCAATGCGACGCTATGATTGGTCGAATTTACATGTTTTGTCCCTCACGGAGGCACGCGTACACCACTTCTATAGGATGCTACCTTCTATGCTTTTGAGCAAGTTTTTGTCACCTGCCCTGCTATTCAAACTACTCAAGAATTTACAATGTTTTGTTACCAAGTAGGTCGATTAGTGTAAGACTGTCCTAAAATATATGTATAGCTATATGAGGACAATTTTGTAATGCGTAAGGTTAAGTAAATTAATATACAAACAGCAACACTCCTAACTGTACATCGGTACAGTTAACACTTAACAGTGTGGCTGATGATACCATGTAGGTTTAATATATTTTAATTATTATCACGTTTCTAAGAACAATAGTACATTATTGTCGAGGTTCGGAAGTAGCTACTTGCAAGCTGAGGATTCGTTTTAAACGGACGACCTTGGGAGTCCGTTTAATTGAATCCGAAGCCAGCAAGTAGCCTTCCAGCCGAGTCATATATAGTGCTTTTCTCAAAAATGGTGCAAGAGATATTTTACAGAAGCAACGTTCTAATTTTCACAGAGAAAAGTAAAACCATTAAAAAGATTTGCTTGCCGCCTTTAAAAAAAATAGAAGTGTATTTTTCTGCTGAAAATACGCCAACGTATTTGAGACACCTAAATAGTCGCGGTACCAACATTATATTAATAATAAGTGCTGATCATCTGTTCGGCTGTTTAATGGACCTATGCCTTCATTTGATATGGCCATTTAAAGTTTTAAAAAGTTTGGAACTCGTTTAATAATGGAATTTGTATGCAACATTGCAGTCCCGAAATCGAGACAGCAATGTTTTTAACTTTTTAATTTTTAGAATGACCATAAACTACACACTTCGCGACCTATTTTTTAACCGGCAACGTCGACTTTGCCGTCCATTTTTGAGAAAAATTATATTATTTATTACTTAATAATGTTGATATGTTGTCTGTGATATGATCATAAAGTATGAGGATTTACTACAGTGACATCTATTGATAGTCTTTCTCAAACAATCGAGCTATTTAGTGTGTTACAACGGCAAGAAACTAACTGTCTAGTAATGCGATAGATGGCGCTTAGAATAGTTCATGCCATTATTTATTTATTTTTTTCTGCGTCGATTTACTATGTGTAAATGGATGTTTTAAAAGGTTTTTGTTGTAATATGCTAAATAAATTAGAACTATACATGTTAATTTAAAAATTGGCAAGATTTGAAATAACACAAATATATATTTAGGCCCAATGGTGCTCTGAGTGACATCTCTTGGATTTTTGTGGAACTAAGCGAGGCTTGTATGGGCCGATTACTCTATACTATACTTACTTTATGCTGGTATTAATATAACTAGAGTACTAACAGTGATGCGCTTAGGGGTTTCAAATAATTAACGCTAACGCTAGATGGCGTTAACCTCAATTATACATAGTGCATTTTGCAATAATCATTGAGTTTTCACTTCTGCCGGCACTCCCCGAGTGCAACCCGTTGGTTTTTTTGCAGTTTCTGACACAAATGCCCTTCCCCCCACAAAATATTGATAGTACATCAGTTTTACTATAGAATTCAGTATGGTGCCTTTAGGAGGAAACAATGTAGATATATACCTAACTCTATACTGTTGGTTATTGGAACATTTTGACACATTGTCCTTCCATCAAGCGGGCCGTGTGCTTGTTTGCCACTGACGTAGTATAAATAAAATAAAAAAGGTAAAGCGAGACTCATGAATCTGACTTAACATTAGAGTTCCAATTATTTCAAACATAATCACAATGATTAAGATGCAGGTTTAATTCATAAACTTAATTTAGGTTTTGTTCTTCCTAAACGGGATTATTTAAACTAAAACTACTTATTAATGTGTTCAGTTATAGTTCCAAAACCTCCAAAATAGATCGGTATTTGTGGAACACAGTTTTGTTTATTTATTTCTGTAAGTACGTGGAGGTTTCTAGCTATAGAACACAGAACAATAGATTGCGAAACAACTGTAACACGTACCGCACAATAGAATAGCACAAATCCATGTAGAACACATTTTTTCACCGTCACCGACTTTATCACAATATAATTATTTATTTTTTGCAAAAAATAACTGGAAATCACAAAAGAAACCGCAAGGAGTGGTGCGGCGTTCTGAAACTAATCTGCTACATGGATTGTTTACGTTATGTCACGAGCACGGATTTAGAGTTAATAAACTGGATCGTGTACATTGACCAAAAAGTGTGTCCACATGAGAAGTCAAACTAGAGCCCTGCATCTCGTTCTAATTAGGGTGACCATAAGACATCTGTATGTGGGATATTAGGATAACATAACATGGAATATATCAGTAGGGTGTGTCATTTTGTAAATAAAGTGAAATTTTAAGTAGTCAGGGTTTTTTTTCATTTGTAGTCGGCCTCTTTCGCACTCACTCATGGTATGTTCATAAAGGTAGGCTTCCCTTTTGTCCACTTCAGCTTTTTGAAGTGAAAACTTCTTTAGCGGCACTGGGCACTTTTTGAGGTGAGGAAAAAATGATAAACTCGAGACAGCGTAAGGCGATCACGTGACCGGAAGCCCCGTAAGGTGGCCACTCATAATTTAAATTGCATTTAAATCAATAAAGAAAAACTCAATGTTATTTGACATTTATGTTGCGGACTCCTTTTCAAGACTTTTTACCTATGTTCAAATAATTTGACGTTGTCACGGCAGTATGTAAATAAACATGTCAATGAAAAAGTGTGATCTTATTTGAGAATGATAATAATATATAATAAATAAATAGAATACCTCCGCTAAACGTATGTATCGTTTTACCGGGCGTCGGTAACATAGTGAGGTGAGTTTTCATTTCTATCGGCACTCCCGGAGTGCAACCGTTGTTGCTTGTTTTAAGTGTAAGCGTCATTGAAGATCTGTTTAGCAAATATGACATTTTTTTAAAGTTGGTGCCTTTTTTCTATTGACGGAAATGTATCCTATCTATAAAGAATCGATTGCATATATTATATTAATTATATAAACAATTTGACACACCTTTTCCGTAACAAAATATTATGTATAAATGAGAGTCTGTAATATTTAAGGAGTTATGCACTTTGGTTTTAAATTTTGGCAATGTATTCTATAACAAATCTTAAATTAAACATGCCGAAATAAAGACATAATACCTATTAAGTTAAACTTACTTTTACATTACCTACGTTAATAATAAGAATTCTGTGAGACCGATTCACAACGTGCCGACATCATAGTCACCCTAATGAGTTTGACAATGTTGTCTTGTATTTTTATAGTAAAATGTAATAATTGTGGCTTTCTTGTGAAACAATATTCCACAATTAGCAATTATTTCACTCCAACAACCTTTAACACAACATTTCTTCACAATTTTTAAGAAATTTCGCATTCACGTGTTTTGAAGAAATGTTATCAAGTTGGGGATACCAATTAATATTTAAAGTTACTACAAATTCTACCATACTAAAATTTAGGTTTTTTTTGCTGTGTATGCGCTTGGTTTAATCAGTTAATAATATTGGCATCATAATTATTTACAAATTACTTAAAAGATATCAGAACTGTAATCTGAATAAAGCACTAAAATTGTATAAGAAGGTAATTAAATTCAGTAGTTTATTGATATAATTTCTACCACTATGGTATCTTTTTAACATTGGCAACATGTGCGAGTGAGACACAGGGCTCGGGTTTTTCTATCTCAAGTGGACCGTTTTCTCTAGTCTGGTACGAACAACTTTCTGTCTCGGTGATAAGGTTCAAATTAGTATGGCAAAAAAAGTGACAACTCGCTCCAGTTTAAAAAATATAACTTCATGGTCACGAGAAGATTAAACTCGGACATACTTCGATAACATAGTGTTCTTGTAGTTTCCATTGTTATTTTTAGTAAATATTTTTATAAGGAAATATCTTAATGATAATTATGAAACTGTCCTGATATTTATTCAGTTTAGTTAAGTTTTAATAAAATTAAATTGCTACGATGGTTTCAGAACGCTTGGCCCTAATCTAGTGAGCTGTCAGTTCGCTGAGTTCGCTCACATTCTCACATACACACAGTTGATTGTTCACTTCGAAATGCCCTCATTTTCATTCATTATTGTATTTAGACATCGATACCACTTACCTCTCAATTGCACACACTATTCAAGCGCATGTAAATTAGTAATCATTGTAATCATAATTGATTCGCTACACTTTTTGTTCTTTGAAAAGAAAAATATTATCGATCACTTTTATTTAGGAACATGATGAATGAAACTACTGTAAAACTTGTTTCAGCATTTTTTAAATCCTTGTTTCAAATTGAGCATTTTTCAAACGGAGATAAGCCTATTGAGGAGATAGGTAATAAGAGATTCCGATTTAATATCCGCAGCTATCGGAACTCTGTGAAAAACGACAACCTCCCACCGTTCGCGTAAACAAATCTCTGAGGAAATTTTCTTCATGCAATATCCGGTGGTGCTCACCATTGGTTCGTTTACGCGGTAATTTTAGCACCAACCAATAAGGAGGACCAACGATAGGACGGGCCAATGGGAGGCGTTTGACGTGAACAGTGATCCTAATTGGACCAATGTGATATCCGGTGCCGGACGCAGCGACATCCTGCGCGAAAACCCGGGAAAGGGCTGAATTGTCTGAAGGCGAGTTGACACCTGCGCAGCATCAGTCGCTCTAAGATCACATCTCGCGAAAAGTAATGATTATTTCGGTCCTCGGGCGTTTAGTTCCGCATACTCCCACCGCGGCGCTGCGCTCCGGGAGTGGGATGGCGATGTATCTAGGTACCATGTTATACTGAGCTGTTAAAACGTAATATTAGTGCTGAAAATTGAATTTAGGCGATATATTTGGAAAAGTGGTTTTTATTATAGTCCCAGTGTTATATTGCGAGCTGAAAATGTGCGTAGTGCGGTTTCAGATGCCGCGAAGCCGAGTTTTATAGACATCGCCTGATCGTCCATTTGACTGTGTCGTTCGTTTTTCCAGGGACCGCCGGGCAAGTTTTGTAGTTGTGGAATATTTGCGAATTTATTATTATGTGCTTATGTAGTGCGTTAGGTAGTGAATCAATGTTCCGCCAGTTTCGGCATATCGCGTAGTTTGTAATGATGTATCCGGACGTCGCTCGCGTATCGACCGACAAAGACGAATCTTGTGGACTGTCCATATTGCACCTAGGAGCGTGTGGTTGCTGACCAGCTTGATAAGATAATCGGTGGGCGAGGGCCGGGCCCGACGAGGGCGTGAGGACATTAGCGCCTTTGTTATGAATAATTTACAAAGCAACGACAATAACACCCCATATCTGCGTAACGCACAAAATGCCAGTTCGAAATCAGACCGCCGCGAGCGGCAAAAAGATAGCCATCTGAAAACTCACGGTCACTAATGGCGCTTGGAAGACTATTTATCCTTCTCGTCATAGTCGCGATCGTGATCGGCGATCAACATGAAGTCAAAACAGAAAATAAAACGAAAAAGACCATGGCGGCGGAAAAGGAGACCAGGTCGGCTAATCCGAAAGACCGCGGCTCTTTAAAACAGATATCGAGTTTGCTGAAAAACAATACGAAGCCAGGGCGGAAGAAAAATATATTGAGACAATTGAATATTGATGATATGATGAATGACAACGAAGGAGTATTAACTGTGCATGAGAAGCCATCGAATGATTCGCTAGCGCGTAAGATTGACGCGCTGAGGCCATCGGGTCCAAACTATACTCCTGCATCGGTGAATACGTACACCCCACAAGTGGTAGGAGTGTATTGTAACTTTGAGAACGCGTCGAACGTGACGGACATGTGTATGTGGCAGTGGAACGCGTCTGTGTCGCGACACGGGCTGGGGTTCTCCGTGGCGACGGCTGCGGACCTGGTGCTGCTGAACAAGACTACGCGGGGGCTCAAGTTTTCGGGACCTCCGACGGATGCGGATGGAGATGTTGATGGTGAGATTTTTTCTTCACTTTCTAGATTTTTATTTTTATCTACCTATTTTTATCTACGCACATGTCATTAGTGCTCTATAATGCGTTAAGAAACCGTAGGAAATGACCAGCATTATTACAACCAACTTAGTAAAATATTAGGCGTTAAAACACTCGTGTGGGTACACTCGTATGTTAATGCCTTTCATTATGTATTATGTTATATGTAGCAATCTCATACACTACTATTCCCAGGCATTCCCAGTCAGATAGGTACAAACAAAGTCGTTTTACCGTAAAATTATATACTCATTTATGAATTACCTAGTATAGTTGAATTGAATAATGAACCGCCGTTGAACCTTGTCACAATAACAATATTATGCTAGAGTCCTTCTAACTAAGCTAACTACGCACCGACTTTAATACAACAAAGTGTGGGGGTGTCATTATATCCGTCATATTTTCAAAGAACTGACTTTTTTATTGAAATAAATTAGGTATGACATTCCCACATATTACAAATTGGTCCGACTCCTCAGTTAATTTTAAAAATGAACCGCCGTAGAACCTTGTCACAATAACAATATTAAGACGCTAAACGCTAAATACATTGTGACAAGGTACAAACAGCAACACTCTTAACTGTCCATCGGTGGACCTTATGCCTTTTGTAATAAGGTTTACGAACTGTCAGTTAACAGTGTGGGCGATGGTACTCATTCTTTTCATTCTTTCAGTTTGTAAATATCAACTGTCATAGTTTGAAAAAGTTACCTTACCTTACCTCTTGTCTGTATAAGAAATTATCCTCTTAGCTGAAACTACGAGGGTTCGAAAATACGACGAAACGGGCCGAGAAAAGATATACATTGCCTTTTGCCCTTTGTCTCGTCTTGGCGGGGACACGGCCGTGCCCCTAGATTAAGAATTAATCCTTCCTAACCGAATTTTTAGTCCAATTTTTTTTAACTACGAGTTATTTGCGAACCCACCTACGTTTGAATTCTAATTATTGAACTAAGTAGGTAGTACTTAACGCCTAAGTTTGGTGGAATTAAGATTTATGTACTAAAGGCGTATTTAAAAGGTACGCGTTAAATTTTTGCCTACTCTTATTTTCAATGAACTGCAACATTGATTGAAATAAGGATATTTTTGGTTACTCTGGCCACCATAGATAGACCGTTCGATCATTATCAATATCATTATCTGGGATATAAAGCCGAGCTTAGTACAAGTATATACACCGTGTTTTTATTGAATTCCGTTAACTTCGGGGTATGGTTAAGTACGTTTAAGTAACTAAGGGCGACTTGCACCATCGCACTAGCCCGGGGTTAACCGGTTATACCTGGCGTTCCCATGGTTACCAGTACAATTTGACACTTGGTTAACGGTTTAACCGCTTAACCCTGGTTTAGTGGGATGGCCAGAGATGCGATTTATTTGAAATACTTCTATTTAAAATGCAAATACAAAATGCAAAATACCTATTTTGTATTTTGCATTTAAATGCCTTTTAGTAAAAACCATTTTGTATTTTATTTGAAATACTTTTCGAGATGTATTTTGCATTTTTAATATTCATTTCAAAATGCAAAATACTTTGTGATTAAGTTTAGCCAACATTACCAGTCAAACAAAATGAAATGAACGAATGACGCTTGTATTGCCGAATTTGACCGATAGAGGCGCCTGCTAGCCATGCGCGCCCTTTTTTTCTTCTTTGGTCAGAGTGCGCGTCTTATAGCCGTTTAGAGTTTAGACTCGCGGCTCGGCTCGCGGCGCGTCTCGTGGCTCGCCTCGACACACTCGCATTCGGCTTGTCATTCGGTTATAAACATTTTGCCGTGCCGTTAGTGTTTAAATTATATTAGCTCGACGAGCTTGCGAACCACGAGAGTCTAAACCGGCTATTTATGTCTGACTAGTGTCAATGTCAAACGAAAACGACGAACATTATCTATTCTATGGCTATTCTCATGATAAATACCTAAAATAAATAAAAATATCTGAGATTTGGTCAAAAGGTATTTTATTTTGAAAAAGTATTTTGAAAATACCTATTTTGCATTTAGCATTTGAAATACAAAACGCAAAACTATTTGGTATTTTGTATTTGAAATAGTAAATCTGAAAAGTATTTTGCATTTTGTATTTAAATGCTTTTTTAAAACCATTTTGTACATCTCTGGGGATGGCGCAAGTGGCGCTAAATGACATAGTTAACTTTCATAAAAAATATTTTTTTTTGCTTTTTTCAAAAAAAAATGAGTTTAAAAAGTAATTAAATGTAGCATGTAGCGTTGTTGTAACACGGGCATTACATTTAACTCAACCAAACAATTGAAATCTGTGACATATCAATGTCATTTCGAACATTGATTGACCGAGATTGTACTTAAGTTTAGTAGCAAATGTATGAACTCATTCTAAACACTAATCAATATGTAAACCGGCCCTAAGGCAAGTGTACACGCTTGTAGAGGCCTTGTAGGAAAAAAATGAATTATTGATTATCTCCGAATTGGAATTAATTAGAATATCGGTGTCTTTGAGAAAGTTACTTGATTTAAGCTCAGGAATGCACCCTTGAAATTAACGGAAATAAAAAAAAACACGGTGTATATTATTTAGGTGGGTCTTTGCCTCTATGACACTATCTAAGCGTGGGCGGACAGTTAGTGTTAAAGGCTTGGCCAAACACACAGCGCGACGCAGCGCCGCGTCCGCGCCGCGCGACCGCGGCACATGCTAACAGAGGGCCTACCGCGAACCACGTTCGACGTGTTGCCTCCCTGTCAGACTTACGTACGAATTTACAAGTGCGACAGAGAGGCAACACGTCGAACGTGGTTCGCGGTAGGCCCTCAGGTTACCGACGTCAAACAGACTGCGTCCCGCCGGTATCACGCCCCGCTTCTGTCGCGCCCCGCGCCGCGCGGCCCCTTGCGTCCACGCGGCGCGTGCGCAGCGCTGCGCCGCGCGGACACGGCGGCCCGCCGCGTCGCGCTGGGTCACATCACATCAGTCGGATCGGACGTTAGGCAGCGAGCGGTGGCGCGCGGCCGCGCCGCGTTCGCGCGCGCGATGAGGGCGTGTTGAGAGCTCGATCCGCGCGCGCCCTGTTTGAACCAGGGATGTTGCGGATGCAGATTTTTTGACATCCGCGGATGCGGATATTTAAATGCTCACATCCGCGGATGCGGATGCGGATGTCAAGATTAGGTACTTAGAAAACGTCAAATATTAAATTTTTAGTATTTTTTTATTAAAAAAAAACGAAACGTTTAGTATTTGAGCAAGAATATAGGTGCGTTATATTTAATAAACAGTAACTTCGGGGACTTTTCTGGATCTAGACGATTTCGTTATTCGCTAGGTGCACGACTGGTGCTGCCCTCATTTTGGCGGACTTTCTACGTTAAATCTTATGGAGTAAAATTATTTCAAGCGGCTGCCGCTAGTACTAATGGCGGACATTCCATAAGATTACCTGTGTTAGTGACGATCAGCGCCACTTCCCCCTCCACCGACTTCGCACCTTGCCAATAGGTAATGACGAAATTACCTAGCACTTACGCCGCCGCTAAGACGTTCCTGTACCGACTTGTTAGACATCCGCATCCGCATAAGCTCCGCATCGATTTTATGCGGATGCGGATGCAGATGCGGATGTTGAAAATAATGCGGAAGTTCCGCGGTTGCGGATGCGGATGCCGATGTTCGCAACATCCCTGGTTTGAACAGGCATCACGCGGCGCTGCGTGGCGCTGTGTGTTTGGCCAAGCCTTAATACTACGAGGAGGTTTACAGTCATAGGCAGTTTAAAAATAAACGGCGTTATTTTTATAAACGTCTGTTAAGTTAATCGGCTGATGATCATCGTTTGTCCCTCTGTATGGCATAACGAAAGATAGGGCCAAACGACACGATCATCAACTGATTAAGTAATAAGTTAGCAGCCGTTTATGAATAACGCCGAAAGTTGCTATTAGTTTGCCATAAGTGCCATGACTATAACCCTGTCTTCGTTAGGCGTGTCTCACTCCGCGATTTCGTCGCTTTGCTACAGGTAGCTAAAAGTACATCCGTTCCACACCAATTTTGGTGGCTAGCCATAAGCCGCGCGTGGCGCTGTCGCCACCTAGCGGCCATATCTGTGCTGATCGTAACAGACGCGTTTTGTTAGAGTGAGTCTTCTGTACCTAGTACTATTATTTATTCTGTGTCTTCGTAGAGAGTCAGACCAAGCTAACTCTGCAGCGATTCAGCACAGACTGGGAAAGTGTTATTTTAAACGTCAACATTTCATAGAAGTTTGACGTTAAAAACTTAAAATAAATAGTTAACCCTCAGACCTCGTCGTGCTTTACAATGGCGACTACGACGGTTCACCTTCTAAACCTAATTCCTATTATTTTATACAAAATACGTTGAGAAACGTCGGTAAATAATAGTATTTTATGCAACCGTTGTTTAAGAGAGGTCAAAGAAGGCGAGTGGCGTGAGTAACAATTTGAGGCGAAGCCGAAAATTGTTAATAAAGACGCCACGAGTATTTTTTGACTCAGTTAAACAACGTTGCATACAATACTTTTTCTACGACCAAGCACTTACTTTGAAATAAAATTGTAAATTTAACAAACATTTTTAATTCAAGAAGTAGCAAAAATGGTGGGTACTGGCGGGAAAAGAATGAATGAATGAATGAAATAAAAAAAAACATGTCTATGGTTCTCACAAATTATGTTGGCAACACTGTATTTCATTCAATATTTTTAAGTGGTCATTACACGAAGTATCGTAAAATCGCCAAAAAGATACTGCGTGTATGCACAAATTCTTTTTTGGGGAATAGACTAAAGACTTGTCTTGACAACTATAAAGTAGGGTTTTAAAGGTGTGTGCACGACCCTTTAAATGACAAATAAAAGTACGGGAGTAGAAAAAGGTAATAAAATAAATTTAGCGATAGATCGGTCTATAAATGTCAGAAAAAGGGTCTTTTGCTCCATGTGCAATAAGGATAAGGACCATTCAGACAGAATTTATGTCGGAATTTCAGATAAAATGGTCCTTATTGCACTTGAAGCACAAGGTCCCTTCTGTGTTCGAAAGCCACAAATATGACGAAAAAACAAAAACCGGCCAAGTGCGAGTCGGACTCGCGCACGGAGGGTTCCGCACCATCAACAAAAAATAGAGCAAAACAAGCAAAAAAACGGTCACCCATCCAAGTACTGACCCCGCCCGACGTTGCTTAACTTCGGTCAAATATCACGTTTGTTGTATGGGAGCCCCACTTAAATCTTTATTTTATTCTGTTTTTAGTATTTGTTGTTATAGCGGCAACAGAAATACATCATCTGTGAAAATTTCAACTGTCTAGCTATCACGGTTCGTGAGATACAGCCTGGTGACAGACGGACGGACGGACGGACGGACGGACGGACGGACGGACGGACGGACGGACAGCGGAGTCTTAGTAATAGGGTCCCGTTTTTACCCTTCCAAGTCCCAACACCCTCGGGACGATATGAAAAGCAAATATCCACTTAATATTCAACCTTTAAATGCCAGAGGTCCGTTTTAGGTTAAATTAATTTATTTATGAGACTTCTTTCGAAACATGGATAGGTTAAAAATGTTTTTCTTTTACGCAGAGGAGGCGTAAAGCTAAACTATAATAGTTTGGCAAAGGACTGTCTCATTTCAATCAAACATATATAGCAGAGATAATCATACTATCTTTGTCATACACTAGTACTAGCACCCAAAAGAAAAGGATGAGTATAGTTTTTTTGGTTCTTATTTACTGGCAAATTGGTTTGACCATCTGAACTATATGTTTGAACTATATGTATACTAATATTATAGTGTCTAAGGCCCGAGATACATTTGTAAGCTTTACTAACGTAAGTAGAGACAAAGCTATTTGTTAGAATGGGACAAGTAGACAACGATATTCATCTCTCCTTTTTTCTGTAGTATAGCTGTGTTTCTACTTACGTAAGTAAAACTTACAAGTATATTTTGGGCCTTACAGAGTATAGTGAAGGAATTAAACTTTACTTATAGGTATGTTATGGGCCAAGTTAAAATCGGGCATTTTTCATAGTGCCCGGGCATTATGAAAAATGACCAATATGAGATGGCAATTTGATAATTAATTAAATTGCCCGGGCTTTTTACATAGTGCCCACCTATTGGGCAATTTCATAATTACTATTCAAATAATGCTGATGCTATAAAAGTAGGTTTAGGTTAGGTTAGAACTGCAATCCCACACACAAAGGAACTGGTTACAGAAAAGTAGTTTTAGGTTAGGTTAGAACTTAGAGGATATAATCAAACGGAGACGCCTTGTCTGTAATTTTCTGTACAAAACAGTCTGCCGATTTTTGCGGGGGAGGGGAACGTCAAATGTATGCATAACGTAAAAATAGCCATGTCAGATAAACGTCAGTCCATACATTGTGTATGACCGTTGGCCGCCTATTTTCGACAGAGGGGAAAGCTTGTTAATGGCTACTCCGTTTAGTTGTATCCTCCAAGGGTTAGAATTGAATCCCCCCACAGAAAAGAGCTGTATTTAGAAAAGTAGGTTTAGGTTAGGTTAGAATTGCAACCCCCCAATGAAATACCACGACGCGACCGAATTGATCACATCTTGATCACATTGCCCGGTTAGAAGTAGGAAAGTATTCATACTGCCAAGTCCAACTGATAAATTCAAGGTATCTCAAGCCTTGATTTATTAACTGGACCACGGACCGTCGGGCATAATTAATATGGACCGGTCCGATGCCAAAGGAATAAATTTATCACTTTTCCCGAAGCTCCTGGGCATTATTCGAATTACCCGGTCATTATTAATACTGCCTGCTCATGTTTTATACTGTCCGGTCATTATTTATAAGTACTGCCCGGTTAATCAATTTGCCCGTAACATATCTTTATTATCAAATTGCCCAATGATCACTTAGCAATATTCATAATGAATGACCAAACATTAATATTTATATTAATTCTATGTTCGTAATACTTAATAAATGTTGAGACCATAGTAGAGACGTCTACTTAATATTCCAAACAATGTATAACTACTTATGCCTAGACGTCTCTACTAATGGTCATGACCAAACAATGTGATTAATAATGAATTTAAGATAATAATTAATCACTTGGCCCGATATAGCTTGTCATTATACATAATGCCCGGGCATTATACATAATACCCTTATTAATCACTTGGTCCATAACAGGTACATAACATAACCTCTAGCCGCCCATACGTCAAACTTTGCCAAGCAAAATTAAATTTTATTTTGTCAACACAAAGTTCAAATTAGAATGGAACAGGAGACCTTTTTATAGGTCTCTGGGCGGCGGATAAAGTGTCATTCTATAGAACTTGCTAACTATGTACACAAACCGCCATATTAAAGCTGTCAATAAATATGAATTTTCTAGTGACTTTTGTTTACATAGCTAGCAAGTTCCATAGAATAACACTTTCTTAGGTAGTTATATATTAGGTAAAATCAACCATAAATAACATTTCAGCAAGCAAGGGTGGCAAAGGCACCCGAAGAAGCGAAACTGATTCAATCGGACAAGGGATTTCCTAATCGTAACCAATTCATTTCCCATCATTATTAGCGCTAGCGGTTCGCCAAAAAAACGCTGCAAATGGTGTTAAAGGCATGTAAATCGGTACGATTGATCTTTAGGCCATTTGAATCAATTTGACCGAAGCAGCAGAACAAAACAAAAAATGGAGAAGATTTATGACTTCATTTTTTTTTATTTGTCAATTTTACAAAGTATGATTTATCAATAAAATATTTAAAAATTAAGCATAAAATTTTGGTCTGTCGTCATCTAGTCCTGACTCACTAGCTCTCCCACCTTTCACACACACACACACACACACACACACACACACACACACACACACACACACACACACACACACACACACAAACACACACACACACACACACACACACACACACCCCCTAGTTATTATAAATAAAATTTATTCTCTTTATTTATTTTTTGTCTCAAGTTAGGTTATTTATAATATGAATATAAAAATAAAATATAAAAACACTTACAAAATAATAAAAAATACATATAAACACATTATAAAAAACCTAACCTAAGGTGCCGCCAGCAGCGGGGCAAGGCCCAAGCTGCCGGTGGTCAGGGCCACAGAGAGAGGAACCGGCGGACTATCCGCGCCGTGTCCAAGATCACCGCCTTCTGCATCTGACGCTTGACCCAACCACCTAGCGAGAGTCTCTCAAGATGTTGGTCGAGACTCTTCGCTATTAGACCGTTCACTAAAACGACAAAATGTATTCTTATTCTTATAAAATTAATATAGGTACATTATACTATATCTTGAAGATACGAAAAGGCACTGAAATTAAATTCCTTGATCGTACATAGCTATCAGTTCATTGAAAATAATAAATCTTTGCTGAAACATTTTTGTTGTGGTTGTTTTGATCGTTTGTTGTAAACACACGTAACCGGAAGTACCTACTTAGAGAACAGGAAGACGGTAAAAATACTGTCTATGACGTCGTTACCATTTCTTTTCATTAGCTTATTCCCGACGACCACATTTTATTTCTCGCCAGTGTACAAATAGCAAACCAAATCGAGTTTAGGACTCTTATAAAAATTAAAGGAATGAATTTCAAAAATCGCTCTATAAACATTATAAACCTATAGTAGTTTATGCAACAGTGATATAATAAGGGTTCTCGACTCGTCTCGTTTTGTAACTTCGACCCTTGAATTTTAAGAACCAATTATGAGCTGTTGCATACATTACTTTTTCTATGACAGCTGCAGCAAAAAAAAAAGAGTTATTATTAAAAAAAAAGTTATTATTTAAAAAAAATTGAGTTATTATTTAAAAAAAAAGAGTTATTATTGTAAATGAAAACATACCTCTTTCAATCAAGATGATCGGAAGTTGTATCTTTAAAAAAAATAAAGCAGTTGTATTATACTCATAAGATGACTGCTAGCAGTCATCTTATGAGCCTATAGACAAATCATTCAAATGACATTGCTTTAGATATCACTGTCAGTCATTTAATTGACACATTTAAGTGCTGGAGTAGAAAAAGTAAGTATTGGTATGTCTTGCAATTTTCTCTTAATGTATGGAGTATTTATTTACATAATTTTTTTCAAACAATATATCTTAGCTAAATGAAAATATTGCAGCGGGCAGCGATGTATAATATGCTCAATTAAGGTGACAGTCCATTTCCAACGACAGCTGCACTACTGTCAATTTTACTATGGAAATTGACAGTAACAGCGACGCGTTCAGTGCAGCTGCGGTCATAAATGGAATGTTACCCTTACGGTTTGAACCAGGCGTTCCCCTCTGTCGAAAATAGGCGGCCAACGGTCATACACAATGTATGGACTGACGTTTATCTGACATGGCTATTTTTACGTTACGTATACATTTGACGTGCCCCTCCCCCGCAAAAATCGGCAGACTGTTTTGTACAGAAAATAACAGACAAGGGGTCTCCGTTTGGTTATATCCTCTAAGGTTTGAACCCATTTGGAACCTCTTCACCACAGTCGCAGAGCGCAGAGTCCCGCCAGCCCCTTATGGCGAAAATAGTTACAGCGTCCGCCTGCTGTGACCGGGCTGGGGCCCGTTTCTCGAACGGTATTAGACTAATATTATTAGTCCACGAACTGTCAAGTCGTATGGGTTACCATGGCAACACCAACACACGAATAATATTAGACTAATACCGTTCGAGTTATGGGCCCCTGTCCTCAGTCTGTTTACACGACACCAGTGTTTCTGATGTCATGTTGGATTTTGGTCCTTATTTTTCCAAAGATTGTTTTTTAGGAGCACGGTGTTTACTCTGGAAATGTAGATGTTACACGTGCTGTTTCTTTTATTTTTAACCAAGGGATGAGTTAATTTTAGAGTCCGTTATGGCTGAATATCTTAAAATAATATTTTTAATCGTTTTCGTTACAAACAATTTCAATTTTAAATCTTCAATTTAAATTATTTTTAGGAAAATTCAGCGAAGTGCGTGAAGTTCGCTACAAGGCCTCGGACAGACTACGGCGAAACTATAAGAGTTAATTTAGTTGACTACGAAACCCTAAGAATGTCATATAATTTACGCTGGGTTCAGCTTAGTTTTTGAGACATTTCCATTTTTGTTCAGACAAGTTGTCATGAAATCACACCTTTATGATTGTGACGTCGTTGTTGCGAGACTGATAAATCTAATTTGGCTGGAAAGTATATCGAACAAGTACAGAATTACAGATATACAAATTGCCGAAAATTTCCAAAGAAATTAAATTTTACTCGAAAATTTTTGAATTTTGCAGAAAATAATAAGGAAACTTTATTTTGGCACTGGTACATTTCGATTTCCATATTAAAACATAACATTCATAATAAGAACAGGTTCCGAAATTTTACCATTTCGCCGAAACAACTTTACGAACTACGATTTTCACGGTTATTGGTGATTTTACTAAGCACGAACTAACGCACTCGCTCGCGCTGTGCAATTGTGCATTCGCAATGAGTCCACCGACTCGACTATTCCGGGACGCAAATAATGCAAAATGGAAGAAAACGGGCGGCTTTGTTGTTATTTCAGAGACAAAGCCCTCACGATTAACATACTGTGAGATATTCACTAAAGTAGAGACGCTTATCATATATAGCTGGTCAACCAAATCTTGTCAGTAAAAAAAGGCGCGAAATTAAAATTTTCTATGGGACGATATCCCTTCGCGCCTACATTTTTCAAATTTGCCGCCTTTTTCTACTGTCAAGATCTGGTTGACCAAGTATAGATTGTCGTACATTGACACGCCTGTTGCTATCTCTATTGCACGCGCATAGTTATACCTACTAGAGCAGGGTCGAGGCAACACGTTGAACGTGGTTCGCGGTCCTCTGGTCTAAACCCAATAAATCACGGACGTATCACGACGGTATCAGCAGGAAGTTATCAAAGTCTATTTCCATCTCATTGAGTTGTGGCCATCTAACATTCGAATGACATGCCATTTTAAACCTTACTTCAACGGCATAAGGTGCTTTTAGTAGTTACCTACATGAATAGAGGGAGTTAACTGATTGGTTGGGTCTTACACACGCAGGATACAGTTGTCTCTTCTGGGGGCTTAGCTAAGATAACAATCGTTGATAACGCCAATAAATATGGAAATAGTCACGCGATTATTCGTAGCATCTGTCATCCCGATACATACTTGGCTAGACCCCCTTCTCGAAAGTTGAAGATAATGGAGTCTTGTATTATGAATATCGCATGAATCCGGTCCCCGTGAACTGACCAACAAACCTAAATTAGGTCAATGAATAAAATTAAATAATATAGTCGCATATGTCTTCTAACCGGGCCTCCTTATTGTCCCTCTCTATGGCATAACGACAGATAGGGACAAACGACGATCATCAACTGATTAATTTAACAGCCGTTTATGAATAACGCCTTAAGTAAGTGTATATATAAGTAAAATGGTTGGTTAAACAATAGAACGTTAATTGTTAACCAAGGGATGAAAGGCACTCATTTGTTCCGATGTTCCGAGCCAATGATGCCTTTCACCCGAGTTAAACACTCTACTTTTCATTTCGAATACGAGGAAAGTAAAATGCATGTGTTTTTTTTACATAAGGCTTAGCACGCACTGCGGTTTTTAAAAAGCGGTTCCGCTACCGCAAAAAATGTAACGTACGGCATTCTATATAAGCGCACGCACGCAACTTGCTACATTTTGACCGCAACCGCAAGAAAAAAACCGCAGTGCGTGCTAAGCCTAAGATGACATAAGTATGTTTTGGCTAGACTTTGACACATATGTTTTATCATTGTTAACTAAATTTTCAACGTGATTAGTTTAGTTTAGAACAAAATTTAAAATATTACAAAGCATACGAGTATAATATGAACTCAGGGGCGTATTTACCCTAGGGCCAAGGGGGCCATGGCCCGGGGCGGCAGGCCTCGGGGGGGCGGCGAAGCCGCCCCCTCTTGGTGCTTTTTCTGGGCGCCTTTTATAATCAAACTTAGCTATATTTTTTATTATATTTTAATTGACATTTAAATTAATAAACAAACGAACGCTTCAAACCCCACCAATTGCTTAAAATATCTACCTAACAACAAGTACCTAAATTAAGCAACATTTTCGTTCAAGAAGTATTAGTACGGCGTAACTAAAATAAAATGTGACTCTGGCAACCAAACCGTGTTAATGAAAAATGAAGCTAGGGTTGATTAAACAGCTAAATTCCCTGGAAACGGCCATCTTGTCAGAATTTTGGGGAGCTATTTTGAAGCAATTTAACATAGCTTCAAAAGTTCTGCAAGGGGTTGACTCAGACCTGGAGGTTGTTTCTAACCTTTATGACTCCTTAATTAAATTTATTCAAACTAAAAGAGAATGTTTTGACGAGTTTGAAGAGGCAGGTAAAAAGAAATCAACCGAAGACTACAAGCACAACCAAAAAAGAGTTATCAAGAGGAAAAAACGTGATGGCGAGAGTCGCGAAGAAGAAGTGTTACTTACTACAGGGACGTGACCACTTTCGACTCAATAAGTACCTTTTTCCCAATTTATGATCAATTGTTAGCCGAGTTGAGGAAGCGCAAAACGTCATACGACGTAGTGACGGCCAATTTTGTCTTCTTAGGTAAATTAGACACAATGTCTGAGGCAGAAGTTAGGAGTGCCGTAAACCTTCAAACAGTATACCCGTTAGATCTCGCGGTAGACCTACAAGAGGAATGTGTTTTATTAAAACATTTTTTGACCGCCTACGAAAATAAAATAAGCTTAAGGCAACTAAGCTTAGGTACTCATAAAAAATAAGGGCCTTAAAGAAGCATTCCGATATGTAGAAATTGCATTGCGCATTTTTCTTTGCACCGCAGTAACTAATTGCAGTGCAGAACGATCATTTTCTGCACTCAAAAGAATAAAAAAGCGGCCAAGTGCGAGTCGGACTCGCCCATGAAGGGTTCCGTATTTAGGCGATTTATGACGTATTAAAAAAACTACTTACTAGATCTCGTTCAATTCAAACCAATTTTCGGTGGAAGTTTACATGGTAATGTACATCATATATTTTTTTTAGTTTTATCATTCTGTTATTTTAGGAGTTACGGGGGGGGGACACACATTTTACCACTTTGGAAGTGTCTCTCGCGCAAACTATTCAGTTTAGAAAAAAATGATATTAGAAACCTCAATATCATTTTTGAAGACCTATCCATAGATACCCCACACGTATGGGTTTGATGAAAAAAAAATTTTTGAGTTTCAGTTCTGTATGGGGAACCCCAAAAATTTATTGTTTTTTTTTCTATTTTTGTGTGAAAATCTTAATGCGGTTCACAGAATACATCTACTTACCAAGTTTCAACAGTATAGTTCTTATAGTTTCGGAGAAAAGTGACTGTGACATACGGACGGACAGACAGACAGACATGACGAATCTATAAGGGTTCCGTTTTTTGCCATTTGGCTACGGAACCCTAAAAATTATCTACGTTCCACTTGACAGCGAAGAGCGCCTGAATAGCTTAGCTGAGCTGACAAACGTTTAAATTACGACAGCGTCATTGATGATTTTATCAACCAATTTGTACATAGGAAAACAATATAAATGCCTATGTGAGTAAATGGTAAATGTTTCGTTTTTTTTTTATTTCACACCCCAAAGGTACCTACTTGTTACAGGTTTTTTTTTCTTAAGTAAAATACTTTTTTCTACTCCCGTACTTTTATTTGTTATTTAAAGGGTCGTGCACACACCTTTAAAACCCTACCATATATAGCTGGTCAACCAAATCTTGTCAGTAAAAAAAGGCGCGAAATTCAAATTTTCTATGAGACGATATCCCTTTGCGCCTACATTTTTCAAATTATAGTTATCAAGACAAGTCTTTAGTCTATTCCCCAAAAAAGAATTAGTGCATACACGCAGTATCTTTTTGGCGATTTTACGATACTTCGTGTAATGACCACTTAAAAAATATTGAATGAAATACAGTGTTGCCAACCTTATTTTAAATGTCATCTCTGACAAATAAGTGAACCATAGACATTTTTTTTTTTATTTAATTCATTCATTCATTCTTTTCCCGCCCGTACCCTCCATTTTTGCTATTTCTTGAATTAAGAATATTTGTTAAATTTACAATTTTATTTCAAACTAAGTGCTTGGTCGTAGAAAAAGTATTGTATGCAACGTTGTTTAACTGAGTCAAAAAATACTCGTGGCGCCTTTATTAACAATTTTCGGCTTCACCTCAAATTGTTACTCACGCGACGCCACAGTTAAACAACGTTGCATACAATACTTTTTCTACGACCAAGCACTTTTAAATAAAATTGTAAATTTAACAAATATTTTTAATTCAAGAAGTATTTAGCAAAGATGGAGGGTACGGGCGGGAAAAGAATGAATGAATGAATGAAATTAAAAAAAAACATGTCTATGGTTCACTTATTTGTCAGAGATGACATTTAAAGTAAGGTTGGCAACACTGTATTTCATTCAATATTTTTTAAGTGGTCATTACACAAAGTATCGTAAAATCGCCAAAAAGATACTGCGTGTATGCACAAATTCTTTTTTGGGGAATAGACTTGTCTTGACAACTATAAGGTAGGGTTTTAAAGGTGTGTGCACGACCCTTTAAATGACAAATAAAAGTACGGAAGTAGAAAAAATACTATATCGTCACTGATGAAGGGGGGCGGCAAAACAAAATGGCCCGGGGCGCCAAATTTGTAAATACGCCTCTGTATGAACTTTCAGCAGGCTTATATTAACTAGGTAAGTACTAGTTTACGTAATGCCTACGTCGCATATAAACCATGCATTTGACCATGCATTTTAAACCTTACATCAACGGCATAAGGTGCTCTTTTAGTAGGTACCTACATGAATAGAGGGAGTCAACTGATTGGTTGGGTCTTACACACGCAGAATACATCGATATTTTTCCAAGTCTTTCCCACGCAACATTGCCAGATCTACTGAAATATCGGTAGATTCCAGACTTTTAACCTTACTCGGATACAATAATACAACAAATAATGCAAGCTTAGGTATACTGAAACACACCCAATAAAAATAGAAAAAGGCGCGAAATTCAAATTTTCAATGGAAGTTCAACTCTTGGCGCTTATAGGTATTTTTTTAATTTGTCGCGTTTTTTCTACTGACAAAGTCGCTGTGCCAGATTATAAATTGCTAAGCGTGATATTACACCTATCCAATTGAATTCTTGGTCCAATGTTGCATTTCTCTCTCTCATTAAGCAAAATCATCATCTTCCTCGCGTTGTCCCGGCATTTTGCCACGGCTCATGGGAGCCTGGGGTCCGCTTGGCAACTAATCCCAGTAATTGGCGTGGGCACTAGTTTTACGAAAGCGACTGCCATCTGACCTTCCAACCCAGAGGGTAAACTAGGCCCGCATTAGGATTAGTCCGGTTTCCTCACGATGTTTTCCTTCACCGAAAAGCGACTGGTAAATATCAAATGATATTTCGTAGGTACATAAGTTCCGAAAAACTCATTGGTACGAGTCGTGGTTTGAACCCGCGACCTCCGGATTGCAAGTCGCACGCTCTTACCGCTAGACCACCAGTGTCGATTTACCAGAGAATTAAAGCAAATAAAAAATATTACGGCATGAAGAGTCGGTACACGGCTTCTTCGTGAACAAATTTACGTATAATGCAGTTATTAAACATTTATTGAACTAATTGTTTGCGCAAAGTGAGGTCTAAATCGAAAACGTCATATACCGTCCCCTTAATCGTTTGTCTTAATTTGTCATGTTGATTGATTTATGCATTTGTAAGAAAGGGATAAAACATAAATGAACTACTTGAGGCATTAAAGTTTTATGAATAATATAGGGTAAGTACATATTTGGGTGTACTTCCGTTTGGCCCAAATACATTTCGCCAAATTTCACTTCGCAACAAACTTATCGCAATAGTTTCATTTCCCAAAGGAACCTTTAGCAAAGTTACACTTCGCATATAACTTATTTGGTCAAATTATCATTTGGCATGATTTTACTTTGTCAAATGTTATTAGGACAAAAACTTATTTAGCAAACGTTTTTTATTGGCTAATATTATATTCCAAAAAGATGTTTGCTCAAATTGTCACTTCGCAAATTTGGCAAATAGGCATCTCTATTTAAATTTGAACCTAATTTCATTCTGTTAGAATTTTGAATTGGTATAATATTTCTACTCAGAATCAGTAGCTTTCTCCATTCTAACTGAGAAAAAATGATTTGTATGAAATTTTGGGGACACTTTTTTTCTCGTATTAGGGTCGAAAGAGCTCGTGATTCTGACTGGAAATAATACAAAAAAATCACAGTTCTGTGTAATGCACATTGGGGCTTCATAAATTAAGTTATAGTAAGTACAATGCAGTACCAAAAAAATTACTATGTTTTTTAAATTTTTAATCATCAAAATGTCAAAATCAAGTCAATTTCACTTCTGATCAAATCGATCGATTTGATCATCCCGTCTGGATATCGCTTTACCAGTTACACTACACTGAATAGGATTGGCAACTGTCAGTGGTTTGCATAGATGGCACCATCATAGCTTGCCGGGGCTTGCCCCTTCTCTAGTTGAGTTCTGTGAGATTTGGCTTAAAGGGCTGGCATCTAGGGCATAAAATTCTATATAAAAAACAAGAATTTGACACAATTCTAGGGATTGACAGAGCAATCTATGCTGGCGCCATCTGCTAAATACTTTGACCGGCCAATCCCATTGATTACCGAATCTTAATTACGTAATTTTTATTTTAGGACCTTATATAATTCTATAAAATATTATTGCAGAAATATTATTGTTCATGGTTCAACAAATTACATCCGTTTGCGTAAAACATAACCAAAATGATAAAGTATTTCAAATGAAAGCAAAAATAAAAATACTGCAGGCCCTCTATTGGTATGTAAATGGTATGCCATGTAATATTTTGGGACATGTAAGTTATGCTTAATGATACATTTGACTAAATAATACTTGGTAAAATGAAACTTGACCAAGTAATTATTTGCTAAACAATAACTTGCCAAAAAAGACTATTGCTAACTGAAAAATTGCGATAAGTTGTTTTGCCAAATATTTTTTTGGGAAATGATAATTTGGGAAACATAGTTTGGGATGTGATACTTTGGGAAACGTTTTTGGCCCATTCATTAGTAAACCACATATTTGGTATTCCTAAGGTACGTATCCAACCGACTGCGCCAAATGATATTGGCTATTAGAGTCAAACTAATTTTGCACATACTTTGTAGCGAGGTGTGGAAATGCTACCATAATCCAAATAATATGACGTTTAAAGTGGCTTTGCCACACTTTTTCGCAAAAAGTTTTAAATGACAATCAAGCGTGTGGCCCGCCGCCATTAAGCTGTGCAGAGGAGTCATACGCATCACTACATAGTATAAAACAAAGTCGCTTCCTTCTGTCTGTCTGTATGTATCCTTAGATCTTTAAAACTAAGCAACGGATTTTAATGCGGTTTTTTTAAATAGATAGTGATTCAAGAGGAAGGTTTATGTATAATTAGTTAACCCGTGCGAAACCGAAGCGGGTCGCTAGTTTTATAATAATTTAACTATGCTATTCATAACTCTTTCGCGTCTTTCCTGTAGGCATGGCAAATCGGGAATCTAGGAAAGCTATTTTTTTACGCTGCTTTACGGAACAGATACATTTTTCAGTCTTAATAGAGCATAGAAGGTAGGATTCTATAGAAGTGGTCTATACGCGTGCCTCCGCGAGGGACAAAACATACGCAATGCGACACTATGATTTTTCGAATTTATTTGTTGCCCACCATAATTCTAATTTATGGTGGGAAATAAAAAAAATGTTGACTGTGACAAGGACAAACAATAATAGCGCTTTCGCTGCTACTCAACCCTTGGGTTAAAGATAGGTACATAAGACTATCCCGTTCGGTCATTTCCCCCACCCCTCATGCCTGGTCCAGTTTAAATACTAGGTTCATATAATAGAGATTCCAAAAGTTTCGCCCTAGCAACACCGAGCCCACGTACTTGCAAAATGTCGGAGTTCGCGCCAGTTCGCGCGATAATCCGAAGTTGCCACGGCGATTCTAGCGACGGCTATTACCTAGGCCGCGTTTACACTGGTTTACTGTACCCATAGTGTAAATTTCATTCGATACCGTACAATTTTATTTCGACAATTGGATCACACGCTGATTGATGTTTTCTTCCCCAGGTCACTTCCTGTACCTTCCGGTGGACCCCACGATGGAGAACATGGTCATACGGTCACCCCTCTTCCGAGGACTATGGGAAACTTGCCAGGTACCTATTCAATTAACCCAACTTTGGGAACAAATAAAATTATTTCATTAAATATTAAATTGTGTATAGATGGCAGCACCAGTCTCTCTCGCTATTCTCGCTATATCGTAATTCCGTAAGGAATTCGTATAGGAGGTGCAAATGCATATTGCTTGCCCTTATAGTTGGTCAAAGACGTCTAGTCTTAGTAAGATGGCATATAGTCGAGAAATTGGGACGGGTTGCACCATAGCGGGGTGGCCAAGGGGTTCAAGGCGTTAGCTCGGATTGCTAAAGACGCCGGTTCGAATCCGGCCTGCACCACTGGAGGGCTTCTTCACTTTTTTTAAATATATGACATCTATTTCAATTTATAGGTACCTATTCAATTTATTTCTTTACTTAGGGGACTAAAGCGGGTAAGCTAACGGAGAAGGCCTAAAAATTATAGTCTTTCGTTGGTTTTACAAACAAATTTCATAAGACAAAATGACTGTGTAATTATGTGTGTCTCCCTCCCACAGTTCGAAGCCTGGCTCCACCAGAGCAGGATGCAAAACGCCAGTATACGTCTAGTCTCCGAGTCAGAGTCGGGGATCCAGTGGATTTTGACTGAAGTCACCGGGAATAACTATGAAGAGTAAGTACTAATGCTTACAATTGACCTAACTAATGCCGAGACCTTTCCCACAAAGATCCAGAAGGCCTAGTCAAGATAACAATCGTTGATAGGATAAACACGGAAACACCAATCGAAATTAAAACAATCTTGAAACCACTGACAATCCAACCTCTAGACTGAGCTTAGGCCAATTCTTTCATGAAACCGATGCTGCCAGAAATACGGGGGTGCGGGGGGACGAGGTGAGCGAATCCCGTGCCGTGATTGGTCCGTTCAAAGACACGGACCAATCACGGCACGGGATTGACTCGAAGATGGAGTAACGCTACCGTATGCGTGGCAGAGGGGGTAGCGCGCGCGACTATGCTATGTCTAGAGGTTGGATTGTCTGTGATTGAAACATGTCATGTGCCTTTTCGTAGCAAATGTCATCCCGATTCGATACATTTTTACTTAGCAAGGGAGGTGGCATTCGCACTATTTCACCTCTGCCTAGGTACAAGATCAACTGATCTAGCGCGGGTAATAAAACTAGTTGCGCTCGGATTTTCAACTAGACCGAGTCCAGTCGCAGCAGCAGAAAAAATGCCTAATTGCTCGGTTTTTAGGGTTCCGTACCCAAAGGGTAAAAACGGGACCCTATTACTAAGACTCCGCTGTCCGTCCGTCCGTCCGTCCGTCTGTCACCAGGCTGTATCTCACGAACCGTGATAGCTAGACAGTTGAAATTTTCACAAATGATGTATTTCTGTTGCCGCTATAACAACAAATACTAAAAACAGAATAAAATAAAGATTTAAGTGGGGCTCCCATACAACAAACGTGATTTTTGACTGAAGTTAAGCAACGTCGGGCGGGGTCAGTACTTGGATGGGTGACCGTTTTTTTGTTTGTTGATGGTGCGGAACCCTCCGTGCGTGAGTCCGACTCGCACTTGGCCGGTTTTTTGTTGTAAAAAGAGGTCGGGGACATCAAATTTACAAAAAGAAGATGTTACATTTCACATGTTATATTTTTTTACATATCATACGTTTAATTACATTTAAACACAATTATTATATTTTTCGTCGATGTACGTACCCCTTAAACTGAAATAAGTACATAAGTTACAAACTGAATTACTCGTAGAAGATACCGTTTTTCCTATATTATCCTAAGCACCTAATAATTATAAAATTGTAATTGTATTTCTTTACAGATGGCGATATTTCAAAGTGAAAATCGCCAAAATCCAGCAAGAGGTCAACATTATGGTGGAGATCACTCGGCCATCGTTCGTCAGTCTGAACAGTCCGCTGCCTCACATCGCCATAGACAACATCAGGATGGTGGACTGTGTTCCTGAACCACCTATTTATAATGGGCAGTGCAAGCCGCCGCAGCATAAATGCGAAATCATGGGCGTAAGTCAGTCAAACTTACGTCAGTCTGAACAGTCCGCTGCCTCACATCGCCATAGACAACATCGGGGTGGTGGACTGCGTTCCTGAACCATCTATTTATAACAGGCACTTGTATGTTTTCACAAGAGCTGGCACGAATGGAATGATGAGTGAATGAAAATATCTGTAGGTATATCTACACTTTAACCAATAAAATGCATGTCTCTGACTGAACGTGTCACTTATAAAAGTTTCATTCATTCCATTCGTGCCTGCGTTCTTGAATCAACCATGGTGTCCTTCGTTTTTCCATTTGTAGCATTTGCATTAAACGCGGAGTCGAAGCATAGAGGCCCTTTAGACCATATATATTTGAATGTCTCAGGCCCTTACGATAAATAGAAGTAAGTATTTAATTAATTAACCCTTTAACAGCCAAAGACGTCAGCCCAATATCAACCTTCGTGCATTCCAACAAGGTTCACGATGACGCGCCGCGCCCGTTCAAAGGCACGGCGTTCAAAGGTTTAAAGTAATATTTGTGACGTTATCTATGAAACCTTATTGTCGATGGCGCTTACGCCATTATTAACGATGCTCCGATATAAACACAATGCCGCGCGACGCTGTGCGGCGTAAGCGCCGTCGACAATAAGATCCCTTTTCATAGATAATGCCCCATTTTTGAATGATTGTTTTTTCTTTGCAGAAGGAATCGTGCATCAAGCTACAGCAGGTGTGTGATCTGGTGAAAGATTGCGATAATGGCAGCGATGAGAACCAAAACTGCGGTAAGTATCCCGGTTGTCCATAAATATAATTATATCTCCCAAAAATCAAAACACTCTCCAATTAACTCCAGTTTTACCCCTCGAGAGTGAATTTCCATAAATATTTTTCGTAGAATTTTACAACATTCGAAGAATGTCTTCGGTCCCTTAACGGTGTGGGTTGTGCATTGTCTGGAAGTATAATATTTTGTACGACTACGGCTGTTTTAACATTTGTACCTATACTATTTTTAGTATCTGGGAGTAGCTGATATAATATTTTTTGTGATTTTTACAGATAAAATGCCCTATGGCTCGTACTGCGACTTCGAGCAGGACTTTTGCGGTTTTGAAAATATACCTCAGTAAGTATATTCTCAAACCCTGGTCTATTCCGATACCTACCATAAACAGTATTAAATAATAACATTATGAAAACATTTCTTTCGCAACTATCTATTTATATGTAGGTATATTCAAATTCTGAAAGCTTACAACACAAACAAACTTTACTATCTGTATTAAAATAAAGTTTTTCAAGAGACTATGTCTAGGTATATACCTACTGCACTTGGTATTATTATATTTATACTCATGTCAAAAACATTTTATTTTTATGGATTTTGAATATAAATACTTAAGTGCCTGCATTTGTTTAAAAATCCTTAAGCATTAAATTTCAAGCTCTCAGTGAAACTGCATAATTTTTTAAAACTTGGTGTCGTGATGTGTCTCGTATGTGAATCTAAAAGGTTAAACATCTTCCACAGACCAATCCTACAATGGGTTCGCCACAGCGGCCCAACGCCAACCGACAAGACAGGCCCGAACCACGACCACACATGCGGACCCCCAGAAACCCACTCCCCTATAAAAGTCATCCCTCCCCTCTTCCCAGCCCACATGAACTATACATTGACCCACTGTGTAGGGTATTATTTATTTGTGAACATGAACGTGACTGGACCTAATCAGGAGAAGGCGGATTTCGCTTCGACGGCGGTGATGAAGTCGGTGGTGTTTAATCCGCCTCCGAGGCTGCATGGGCGACCGTCCTCGAGATACTATAATTGTTGTATGGTGAGTTATTTTATTAACCTCGTCTATCTGTGAAACCTTAGAGACGCATGACCCAAATAAATATTTCATGTAAAAAGTTTAAGAGGCAACAGGAGTGGTCATTTCTCCATACAAACGTACTCGACTGTTTCCTCCGTGGGTTTTGAAGCTAGAGCAATGATTTTTTCAACACAGATTAATATTGTCAATGTCTGTGTCGGACCGTTTTGCTTTTTTTGATATTTTTGTTTTTTAAGGCGCTAGAGCCCTTCAAAAATGGCCAAAATGGCCTAATTGACTATGCCGCAATGAGAGGCGTTCTATTCAAAACTGACATCAATTAGTCAAAAAAGCAAAACGGTCCGACACAGATAATGTCATAATCATTTAGATTTCCAAATTTGGTTACGATTGGTTAAGTTTTGGAGGAGGAAACAGTCGAGTACGAAACCTCGATTTTTGATATTTTTACGCAGGATTTTTCGCCTTGTCCTTATCGCACTAGTTTTAGGAGCCGCTTCCGTTAGCGAGACGGGTATATTTACCTAAAATATTTTAATCTTAGCTCCTGTTGGCTCTTAAATCTTCACTTGAACTTTTCTTGCTGTGTCCATCGATAGTAAGGTAGTTAATAGTCGCTTAGTATTTTTTGCTAATATGTCAGGAATTCTCTACTTAAGTATTAAGTACGTCATTTTAAAATATTTCCACAGATTCGTTTCTACTATCAACAAAATGGCCGAAACACCGGGTCTCTGAGCGTAAACGTCGTAGAACTGTCCACGCGCGGCAACATCTCGCATCAAGTCTGGTTCTCGCACAGAGACAAAGGCGAGAACTGGTTACGAGCCATTATATTCCTGCCTAATATTACTAGACGGTAAGTTTAACAGTAACATTTCATCATCTTCTTCATTTATCTTGGGAACTTTATTAGCAATTAAAGTAATGGTCATAGGATGGTGCCTTGTGGCACGCCTGTTGTTGTAGTAGGTAAACACAGATTAGATGTTTGAAAACGACTTCGTGTTTGAAGATTCGTGCTTAAATATTGCAATCAGGCTTGTTAATCATAATTTGTTGTCGCTATAACTATAAACAATCAGTTAATTTCTAAGGATCGAGGAGTCAGAAGCCTATTGAAAAACAAAATCATGTTACTTATTTATATAACGTTATTAATTTTACGTTCTGTATGCTACAGTGAAGTACATTTCAGTAAAATTATTCCTCATAAAGGTGCATCTAATGCATTAATTATACATAATTCTTTAACTTTCTATGCTACTGAGTAGTCAGTAAAAGTGGTAAAAGGATTCCTCGTAAAGCAACTCTACCAAGCAATGTACAACTAGAGGGTTTTCATAATTTGATTTCGCAGATATTACCTCGAATTCAAAACTCGGAGAGGAATGAGGATTTACTCGGACGCCGCCATCGACGACTTTTCTATGGCGCCCGAGTGTTTCGGGCTCAATATAGACCCCGACGAGTTAGGAGACTATAATTATTACGATCCTGTGTTCGAGGAAAAGACTACGCCCCATCATGCCTTTGCTGATAAAACCTGTGAGTGTCTACTATTTACAAACTTTTATTTAGCTTACACTGTTTATTATTTATAGTTTGTCAAAAGACTGTCTCATTTCAATCATAAACAGAGAGAATTATACTATCTTTGTCTTACACTAGTACTAGCACACAAAAGAAATGTATGAGTATTGTTTTTTTTTCTTATTTACTGACAAATTTGGTTTGACCAGTATACTTATTATTTGTTTGTTTGGGTCAAATCTCGCAAGCTAAATTATAAGATACAGATTTTTTTGCGATTTGATGTTGACTCGCACCGTTGTAAAAGTCATATTCATCTCGAATAGTACCGTAAAATGGGGTGAGTAGGTTTCGCGGGGAGAGGTGGGTTATGAATGGGGAGAGAAGGTTTGAGAGGGGGGTGAGAAGGGATTTTAAGGCTACTGCTACAAAAATAATGTATTCCAATTTAAAATGGAGCTATAGTAATATGCATAATAAAAAAAAATCGATCCAACATTCTTCCAAAATCACCTTTGTATGAAAAGCCCTCTCACCCCAAATACGAGGCACTACGGGGTGAGGTGGGTTTTCCTCTTTATCGTCAACGTTATGAAATGGAACTACCCAAAATAAGATAAAAACTAAAATACAAACGTCCGGAATTCTTATTATATACACCATTCAGTTTGCATATGTAAAAATAAAATGTTATCGAGGTTTGAATGTCAGTTTTGCGCCTACTCACCCCATTTTACGGTAGTATGGCTAGGAAAAACATTCTGTATTGTACAAACTACATTTCATGGTACTAAAAAATCTCTCGTTTCAGTCTACCGATTCACAACCTGCGGTGCCACGGGCCGCTTCGGGCCCAACCAGACGTTGTGCGACGCGGCGTATAACCAAACAGGCTTATCTGTCAACGTCCACAGCGGCGTACAAGTGTGGCAGGTCCCTCATGAAGGGCTGTATACGTAAGTTATTCACTGATTCCAGCATACTTATGTCAACTAAAACAGGTCGTATTATGACTATCTTTAACAGTTTAAAAATTAACTGACTTGACTTGTCTGTCTTTATCCCTAACTGTTGTTATATCTCTCACATATGCCAATAGGGATGATGACACATGTTGAATTTTATAACAAAATCAAGTAAAATAGATAGCAAATGAGAAATTTATCACAATAATGTGGATATTAAAATAAAATACGGAAATGTTACAAAAATACAGGACCTGAAAATATAAAAAAAAAAAAATTAACTTCCAAAAACGATAGAAGTAAGGGTACCATTCGATTCCTTACATTGTATCCAAAAAAATATTGTTAAGCAACTATAAACATAAACGCAATATTTCACGGACAAAAACGCAATTTTCTTGTTTTGTCCATACTACAAGATGGGATCTCAGTGACCTTGACGTCACGTTCACTTATCCTTTTGTGAGGGGCGTTTCGGGAGTGAAGTGCGACTATCGGACTTTGAATATCATTTCTGACTAATGCAATGGGTCACATAGGTATAGACATTTGATCCTGAAATCAAACCTGATTGATTGATACCATAAATGAAAATTTGTCATGTAGCCTATTGTTCTTTGCAGGATAATAGCATTAGGTGCGAGTGGGGGTCTCGGTGGGAGTTGGGTAGGCGTAGCCCATGGAGCGTCAGTAAGAGCTCTCTTCGAATTACACAAAGGGGAGAAAATTCATATGTTGATGGGGCAGCAAGGACTCAACGCTTGTAAGAAGGTACGTTTTTTTAAGCAAAGAAAAATTTCTGATTTCTAATTTGTATTTCATAATTGATCTTCGGTGGAAGAAGTGGTGGGGTATGGTCCACTCCACTGCGAGTCGGAAATATTTTTTGAGCTTTCCAAAGGGGAGAAATTAAGACCATAAAATATAATAGATTTTTTTTTATCTAGTGCCTATGCCAATTCTTGGGATTAGGTGCCAAGCGGACCCCAGGTTCCCATGAGCCGTGGCAAAATGCCGGGATAACGCGAGAGATGTTGAGAATATTTTTAATACAAAACGTAGAAAGAATAAAGTGCCACAAAATGGCTCTCAGCATATTGCTGGCGTCTTTTAGCGCTGATCTTCCGATGAGACCATCAAGTCAGTAATGGTCAAGGAACCATAATGTAACACTACGCTAGCCATGTTTAGACTAATTTAAATAGTTATCCAATATGCATCTAGGTATGCCTAGAAATGGTTTTCTGAAATCGCTTAATAGTTATTTACGATACAAGTGCGGAAAAGAGGAAATTCGAAACGAGTGGCGATAAATTAAAACACGACCGAAGGTAGTGTTTTAAATCGACACAAGTTGCGAATTACCTATTCGCACGTGTATCGTACAACGTTTTACAGTACATATGGCCCTTTAAACTTTTGACATACACACGAAAAGTGCTATTTTACGCACTAGTGCGGGAATAATTAATATGTACTGTAAATTAATATTTGTTTCATTTATCCGACAGGGTCTATCGGCTCAGGAAACGCAAGAATGCAACAAGCGTGCCAACGACTCGGCGATCATCTTCACAAGCAAAACGCACGAGGTCCGGAACACGCATGTCCAAGATGGCGGCGGCGGCGGCGGTGGCGCCACCTACGTCTTCCTTGTGAGTAATATTAACTACCGTCACTGTTTTAATTCCTAATATTCCTATAGGGTTTTTCAGGGAAGGTCTCTCCCTTCTAGTCTTGGAAGGTCAGGTCAGGGCCTGTACCTTCTAAGCCAGCAAGTAAGAATGGTATTTGGCGTTAATGTTTACTTGTTGGTTTAATATTGTACAGCGAATTATTATTGTCAGAACAGATAAAAACCAAAGAGGACAGTTATAGTCTGTCAAGCTGGATATGTCAGTGCATGTAAAGCAAACTAAAGTATGGTATCCCTAGGAAACGAACAAAAAGCAGCAATGTACATCGAACAACGATGAAATGTAAACAATTCCACACAGTCCCACAGATAAGATATAAATATAAATGACACGCGATTTTCGAACAATTCAAACGTAGTGTTGCTAACTGCTAACCCGAGTTTTTCAAATTTGCCGCCTCTTTCTGACAAGATTTGCTTGACCAAGAATACTTTCCTAGAAATAAGTACTTGGGTTGGGTTGTCGCAGAACCCCATTTTCTTTTGCACCTGGAAAAAGATTGAGACAGTGTAGAACAGTGTATGGTTCCTAACCTGAGGGTAATTACCCCCGTGGGGGTAAAACTGGTATTTTACGGGGGTAAATAAGCTAACCTAATATAACAATACAACAAACGTTCACGTTTTATTTTTTATTACCATTGGGAGGAGGGGTAAAATCAGGTTCCCTAGTTAGTCATAGGGGTGACCGGACTGAAAAGGTTAGGAACCACTGGTGTAGAAGAAGAAATTTGTTTATCGATTCAAATGGCAAATAGAACTGTATAGATAAATAAAGGAATAATAAGATAGAGCTCTAAAGTTTATGTCGTTCACTAACCACTTACAATAAGACGACTGGTCTGGCCTAGTGGGTCGCCGATGGTCCTGGGTTCGAATCTCGGTAAGGGCATTTATTTGTGTGATGAACACTAATATTTGTTCCGGAGTCATGGATGTTTTCTATGTATATAAGTATGTATTTATCTATATAAGTATCTATATCGTCGCCTAGTACCCATAGTACAAGCTTAGCTTAGTTTGGGGCTAGGTTGATCTGTGTAAGATGTCCCCCAATATTTATTTATTTATTTATTTAATTCCCTTCTAGATTGACAAAGAAGGCCAAGAGTTCCCCCTCCTAGTGGCAGGTGGTGGTGGGGGTATTTCTCTAGGCACTTTCCACGACGATGGTTCACAGCATGCTCGGCCTGCCACCAACGCTACTCCCGAGTCAGGTTACATGTACGGTCAGCCTGGACAAACTCCTGGTGAGTGCTGAGATCCTGGTAGATTGTAGATGAGTAAAAGAGAAAGTTGCTCTAGCGGCAAAAACTTTGTGAAATCTGCCCTGTACGGGTCATCATGCCTGGCACGTTCTAACAAGTATGTAAGTGAGAAAGTGACGCATGACGTGACAAGTGATAGAAATGCGACCATGATACCGCAGCTGGTGTTCTTAAACTTTGATAGAATATTTTCGTTTGGCTTGGTAAGGTTCAATGCTAACCTCACCTCGCTATTTTCACCAATACCTATATATAACATACGCAATAAACATAGTTATACGATAAGCCTAATAAATTAAATACAGTAAACATTTTAAAACTAAATATGTAACTACGTAAATAAAATTATAATGAAATACATATTACATAATGTTAAGATAAGTTAAGAAGTATAAATGAAATAAAATGAAATCCATGTGTTAGCATATATGCAAGGTTTATCTGTTAATGCTAATATTACATTATAAATAAATGAAATGAAATTCTTACTGAATTTAAAATTTAACTTCTGTCCTCAGGTGCTGGAGGTGGATGGGTAGCCGGCGCGAAACCCATCACACCTGGCTTCGAGTTAGTTAGAGGTGGCGCGCTAAAAGATGGCGCTATCGGCGGCCTTGCGTGTGTTGGGCAAGCTCATGGCGGCTTCGGAGGGGGTGGGGGTGGCTGCAGGAGGGGGGGCGGGGGAGGAGGATGGATAGGTGAGTTTACTAGTAAAACCAGGCGTGTCTCACATATTGGCCACATTGTAGCTAGGGTTTGCTCCCGGGAAATACCGGTACCGAAAGTACCGGGAATTCCCGGGATTTAGAGCCAAGCAAAGAACCGGGATTTCAAAATTTGACTGCTTTCTGTTACTTAGCATGAAATATCATGTTTTATAACGAAAATATATATATTTTGTCAATCTAAGGCTGATGGTAATACTTTTACGGCTGATCACTACATTAAAATAAATTAAAAAAAAGTCAATGGGTTTGACAATGCCGACAATATAAAATTGCGTAATTTGATACTTTAAGGGCATAAATGTTTGTACCATAAATAATTTTATACGAACAATTAGTTATTTCATATTTGTATACTAACTAGAAGCAAAAATAGAGACAATGTTGTAATTAATAAAATACTACTTTTAATTCAAATTCAAACACGGTATAAGAAACTCACATATGATAATGATATTTTAAAAATTATAAATGAATTAATAATTCTGGCTGAATAAGTAATTTCTTGATTTGTCGTATTGATAGTTATTATATGTTCGAAGGTCCACAGCCCATTTTGAACGCATGCGAAAATTATCATTTTTTTTATTCTTTTTCACAAAACGTCTTACATATTAAAAAAAAAATGATGATATTACTGAGCCACAATTCAGTTTTTGCCAATCAAATCAACAAAGATAGTAAAAATATCATGTAGTTTAGGAAAAAAAAAAAACAAATTATATTAATGATTGTGTGACTTAAAGACACATATTATGGTACAAAAGAAGTGTGTACATTCACTGTGCTAATTTTTTATTGTTTTAAGAAAGATTCGTGGTCGTTTTACGCTTTTTTTTTTACTGAAAATTGATGTGAAAACTGATTTTTGAAGGCAGTCCCGAAAGTACCGAAAATACCGGGAAATCCCGGTTCCTTTTTTGCCCGGTACCGAAAATCCCGGTTCTTTTAAACAGTATCGGTTCTGCAATCCCTAATTGTAGCCCTATCTCTTTTGCTAAATACAGAATCTCTTTTAACCTTTTCCACGCCGTGTCAAACACAAAAGCTGTCACTCAGACGCCACATCATTGAAGTGTCAACACTGAAGTTGAACTTGATGTAGGTCGATGTTGCTCTGTGGTCTGTGGCCGATTAATCGGTCTTTGGCGTTGAACCTACGGTGCGGATATATAGGTCATTGGCGTCCATAAGGTTAACTTCGACCAATTTTCAGGTGGCAGTACAAATGAGGGCCATGGTCATCACAGTGAAGGAGGGTGGTCATATGTGGACACGGCACGGGCTATTAGAGATTATAGCGAAGTGACTGTCGGACAGAGAAGCAGTCCTGGAGAGGTGCTGATCATACCCGCTATACACGTGAGTCTACTCTCCTAGGTCCCTGTATTAATGGTCCCGGTTTTAGTATTATCTGACGAACAACATGATAAACTATCATGGATTCTCATCGGGGTCCCGTTGTTTCCCATAAAGTTTTAAGTCATAATGTATTGTTTGTCATATTATCATTAGTCATAAAACTGAAACCGTTAACATTTCAGGATTTTCGTTAGGTTATCCTATAGATAGGTTAGGTTAGGTTAGGTTTGTTTTATGGCAATCCTGAAAAGTGACGCGTTTCTGAACCAAATGAATTATGAGTAACGAAAATTCGGGCAAACAATACATTATGGCTTAAAACTATTTGGGAAACAATAGAGACCCTTCTTCATTAGCTCAAAAGACTGAATATAGTCCGACTTCTGTTAGATGCACAGCCTTGACCTGAAAGACCAAGATAACGTATTTTCTCACCTATTTGATCTTTGATATTTCACCTGAAACGTAAATGATAGCGAACTGTGGGTTTGCAGAAGAATTTCTTATCATGAACGCTCCTGCCGCTGACTGAAATTCCTACAAAGGATGTTTACAGATTATACAAGAGAGTTACAGGCTAATTTGCTACCGACGTAGACAGTTTGAGAGATACTACTCAATTCAATACAAGTTTCAATTCAACAGTGGTTACTCATAGGAGTACGTCTGAATGTCTGTCAAGTTAAACCAGTTTGACAGCACTGGCTTCCCTCGAATGCGGCTGACCCAAACTGCCAGAGAAGATACTGACACTGACTGAAGATACTGACTGCTGATAAATAATAATAATAATTTGAGCCTATATACGTCCCACTGCTGGGCACAGGTCTCTCATGCGCGAGAGGGCTCGGGCTATAGTCCCCACGCTAGCCCAATGCGGATTGGGGACTTCACATACACCTTTGAATTTCTTCGCAGATGTATGCAGGTTCCTCACGATGTTTTCCTTCACCGAAAAGCTAGTGATAAATATCAAATGATATTTCGTACATAAGTTCCGAAAAACTCATTGGTACGAGCCAGGATTTGAACCCGCGACCTCCGGATTGAAAGTCGGGCGTCATATCCACTCGGCCACCACCGCTTCTGCTGATACTGTCAGAAAAGTCAATCTAATGAAGATATTTATTAGGATATTCCTAAGTATAACCATAGAGAAAAAAATACATAGAGTGCTCACTCCATACATCAATTTTAGTACCAAAAAGACTATTAGCATGTAGCATCGAGTAGTGGAACTATCAGTACTGCTACTTGACAATAGATGTAACACCGACCGGAAAGTCTTATGCTGTTGAGATAAGACTTTCCGGTCGGTGCTACATCTATTGTCAAGTAGCAGTACTGATAGTTCCGCTACTCGAAGCTAGATGTAGACACTGAAATTAATAGTCTGAACTGATGTATGGAGTGAGCACTCTTGTCTTACTATATTTCTCTATGGTATAACGTATGTGTCATGTTCTCCAGGACTGCGGTTGCGCATATCGCTGTGTGGCACTAAACGAGCACCGGAGCGAAGTTCGTTGCTACTGCCCCTCTACTTGGACCACTGATGTCAACGACCCTACCAAGTGTATACGTAAGTTATCCCTGGATATTCTAGTGTCGATGGTTTTATTTCCTCACAACTAGGGTTTGCAATCCGGATCCGAAATGTATGAAATTATCCGGATCTGGATTCGGATCCGCGGATCATCCCATACATTTCGGATCCGTCGTGCAAACCCTATTCACAACCCTTTAGCCGCCTTCCAGGTCAGGATCTCGACGACTCAAATAAAAAGCTTCGATTTAAAGTAAACTGATGTAATCTTCCAAAGATACTGGTTACAAAGCGTTCTTGCCAAAACGGTTAAATGTAGAAGTGGTGTAGTTATTGTATGGAGGCTGATGAGAGAGTGATTTGCAATATTTGATCAGTACAAAAGGTGGTTTAAATTTAGGTGCCTCTAATTGGCCGCGATACAAAGTATGTGGAGCGCTCCTATTGGTGCTTAAGAAAAAGCTTCCGAATACTAGCCGAGTCCGACGGCCGCGTTTAGCTACTGCATTAGGAATATAGGTATTGATATTTTATACAAATATAAAGGTTGCGTTTGAAACACCTTTCTTGATAGAATAGTGATGGTGTTGGTATGGTCAGCAGCGAAGTTGCTAAGCGGGACAGGTGTTCAAAATGATCTTGAAGCGACTTTATTGCTAAGAGAATAAGAGCGTGTCAAGGTAATTTTGAACATCTCGCCCGCTTAGCAACTTCTGCTGCTGACGTGTGATCAGATAAAATGCGCAACAATGATTTCAAGTGCGTACATTGTCAGTTGATTGAATGATTATAAGGAACAGAACTCATTTATTGTATAATAAGTGTTATAAAATGAATATAAAACTTAAATTAACTACAATTAAGATAACTAAAGCTAAAAAATTAAAAATTTCTATCAAAATTTTGCGCCCTTGGTAGGGTGCCCATCACGCAGGCAGCGCTGGATTGATATGGCCAATCTTTGCGTGAGAAAGCTGCCTGCGCGAGGGTTACCTGTGGCTTCCCTTAGGCGTTTACTCAGCGCCTTGTGGAGTCCCCGAGCCCCCTTAAATTATTAATAGTAGATTGTACAACAAGGGTATAAAGTGGCCCATTTTTACCCGAGGCAATTTTTTGGTCTGAGCTTCGCTCAGACCAAAATAGTAGACGAGGGTAAAAATGGACATTTATGCCCTTGTTGTACACTCTGCTTTTCACTTCGATTGCGAGGAAAATATACATACAAAAATATCCAATATTTTAGGTTATTTTCCCGTATTTATTCAAGACTAAAGAAAATTTTATTCGGGCCGGTCGGGGGCGCGGGCGCGCCGGCAAGGCTGGCAGTTTGTATGGCAGATTTTGGACTTTATTGCTAGGTCAATAAGGGTCGCGATAGATGATTTTACTTTATGCTCTAGAACACAATAACTACAATAAGCAACTTTATGTCTTCTACGAACGACATAAAGGTGCACTTTTTGAGCATGAGAAGTAAAAAATGTATTTTTCTGTTACAGTGGAAGAATCATGGACAAACATGTCCAATATGCTGGTGTGGGTGCTCGGAGTATTCTGTTTTATCTTCGCGCTGATATTCGTCATTGGATGTCTGTACATGTGTAAGTAACAGACATTGACAAAGTGTGTTTATTTAACAATCATGCTAAAACTGAACTCTACCTACATAGGTATAAATGGTCAAGCAAATCTTGTCAGTAGAAAAAGGCGCGAAATTCAAATTTTCTATGGGACGATATCCCTTCGCGCCTACATTTTTCAAATTTGCCGCCTTTTTTCTACTAACAAGATCTGCTTGGCCATCTATAAATGGTTTGTCCGTCAATCTGTCGCAGAGTCCAGAAAAATACCTAATTAATGACTCGTTTATACAAATAAAGAATCACTATTTTATGACATACTGGCGCAAAACGAGTTGATGTATTCTAAAATCTTCATCCAAAATCCTACTGTCATTAAGTCCCAGAACCTCTCGAAAATGGCTTGACATTTTATTTTAATAGTGCATTCCAATAAGTGTGTGTACGTATTGCCATACGATAAAATATATTTTTATTACAATATATATTATTTACAATATTTACATACACTTCATCAATCTTGTTGGAGTGTCTAGGGACCTACGAGCAGGGTCGTATTTTGCCCAAAGGCTGAGCTTAACCAATTTAACCATACAGCGGGGAAATGCGGCCAGTGTTCTGGGGACTATGCCCCAGGTGACATTAGGTTTCATACGATAAATAAATAAATTCCATCCCTCTCCCACAGACAACATTTACCAGCGTCGGAAAGAGTCGGAACTCCGTCAGAAGCACCTCCTCGAACAGGAGGTCCAGTTGCACCGGCTGAGGAACGCGCCTGGAGGCACTGAGAACCCTCTGAGCATGGCGTTCAACCCCCACTATGGGAGCGAAAACATTCTGCCGCAAGGCATCGATGTTAGGGGACTGCCGCAAGTTTCAAGAGAAGCCTTGAAGTTGGTCAAGTGAGTATTTAATTCATATCAAAAGCACCTCCTCGAACAGGAGGTGCAGTTGCACCGGCTGAGGAACGCGCCTGGAGGCACTGAGAACCCTCTGAGCATGGCGTTCAACCCCCACTATGGGAGCGAAAACATTCTGCCGCAAGGCATCGATGTTAGGGGACTGCCGCAAGTTTCAAGAGAAGCCTTGAAGTTGGTCAAGTGAGTATTTAATTCATATCAAAAGCACCTCCTCGAACAGGAGGTGCAGTTGCACCGGCTGAGGAACGCGCCTGGAGGCACTGAGAACCCTCTGAGCATGGCGTTCAACCCCCACTATGGGAGCGAAAACATTCTGCCGCAAGGCATCGATGTTAGGGGACTGCCGCAAGTTTCAAGAGAAGCCTTGAAGTTGGTCAAGTGAGTATTTAATTCATATCAAAAGCACCTCCTCGAACAGGAGGTGCAGTTGCACCGGCTGAGGAACGCGCCTGGAGGCACTGAGAACCCTCTGAGCATGGCGTTCAACCCCCACTATGGGAGCGAAAACATTCTGCCGCAAGGCATCGATGTTAGGGGACTGCCGCAAGTTTCAAGAGAAGCCTTGAAGTTGGTCAAGTGAGTATTTAATTCATATCAAAAGCACCTCCTCGAACAGGAGGTGCAGTTGCACCGGCTGAGGAACGCGCCTGGAGGCACTGAGAACCCTCTGAGCATGGCGTTCAACCCCCACTATGGGAGCGAAAACATTCTGCCGCAAGGCATCGATGTTAGGGGACTGCCGCAAGTTTCTAGGGAAGCTTTAAAGTTGGTCAAGTGAGTATTTAATTCATATCAAAAGCACCTCCTCGAACAAGAGGTGCAGTTGCACCGGCTGAGGAACGCGCCTGGAGGCCTTGGAGGATACAACTAAACGGAGTAGCCATTAACAGGCTTTCCCCTCTGTCGAAAATAGGCGGCCAAAGGTCATACACAATGTATGGACTGACGTTTATCTGACATGGCTATTTTTACGTTACGCATACATTTGACGTTCCCCTCCCCCGCAAAAATCGGCAGACTGTTTTGTACAGAAAATTACAGACATGGCGTCTCCGTTTGATTATATCCTCCAAGCTGGAGGCACTGAGAATCCTCTGAGCATGGCGTTCAACCCCCACTATGGGAGCGAGAACATTCTGCCGCAAGGCATCGATGTTAGGGGACTGCCGCAAGTTTCTAGGGAAGCCTTGAAGTTGGTCAAGTGAGTATTTAAAGGCCTGTGCACACCGGCTGCGTGTGCGTGACGTGCAGCGTTGTAGTATACAGATCCTTATGAGAGACGGCACACGGCGTGATGTGTGCGTGTGCGGCTCCAACATTTTAGCGCACGCGCACGTGCACGTCACACGCAAGCCGGTGTGCACAGGCCTTAATTCATATTCCCGAAGTTGGTCAAGCCTTAATTCATATTCCCGATAGCACAATCGTTATCTAGCGGCAATAGTTACCTATTTGTTTTACAAGGGATAAAGTTTGTTTAACCCTCGTGCCTTGAAATCTTCGCAACGATCAAGATTCAATTTTCGAACCACTCGCTACGCTCGTTTTTGCAATCTTTCGCTTGCTCAGGTATCAATATTGGCACGAGGGGTTAAACAGACTTTGCCACCGAATAAAACATAAAAAAATCTACATCTACGATGTCAAAATCAATCAAATGTGAATAAGTATGAAAGCCAATTGTATATTAAAATATTCTGTCATGTTTTAATTCATAAGAAACTACCGATTAAATCGCCAAATCCAATAAAATATTAGATACTATATTATTAAGTACTGAAGAGATGAAGGAGAAGAACTTATTGCATGCTCTGATGGGTAGATTATTGTGTTCTGATATAGTTATTTGTTTTACAAGGGGGCAAAGTTGTTGTTTAACCGCTCGTGCTGAAATTGATACCCGAGCAAGCGAAAGATTCCAAAATCGAACCACGAGCATAGCGAGTGCTTCGAAAAATGGAATCTTGAGCGTTGCGAGGGTTTCAAAGCACGAGGGTTAAACAAAATTTGCCCCCGAGTGAATCACAAAATTTTTCACCACACCAACCCAAAGCAAATATTAAATGTAAAATATCAAACAAAGTCAAACCAAATAAAATCCAAATGAATGTTATTATTGTTATTAAATATTTATCATCCAAAATCACCATTTAAAAGTGAATTCTACCAGCAAACATTAGCAAACAACTCAAAATTTGCATTTGATTACTTTGCCTCACATGTGAATAAAATGCAACTTTGCTATCAGTTTTTGAAGTGCAAAGTAAGCCTTTCCGAGCTGGTCTGGTGAAAAAAACATTGTAACATCTTTACTATTGTAAATGTAGCATAATCTTGCAATAAAGCCATTTTTGATTTTGATTGATTTTGATTTTGAAATCTATATTTCCAGGGCCCTCGGACAAGGCGCGTTCGGTGAGGTCTACCAAGGCCTCTACCGCCACGGGGCCAACAACCAAGAGCTCCCTGTAGCAGTCAAAACCCTCCCAGAATTATCTACGGGGCAGGCGGAAAGCGACTTCCTCATGGAAGCGGCCATCATGGCCAAGTTCAGACATGCTAACATTGTGCATCTCATCGGAGTGTGCTTCGATAGTCATCCCAGGTATAGTGTTTTGGGTTACAAGGGATCAAAATGATATATTTCTGTCACCATCATGGCCAAGTTCAGACATGCTAACATTGTGCATCTCATCGGAGTGTGCTTCGATAGTCATCCCAGGTATAGTATTTTGTGTTACAAGGGATCAAAATGATATATTTCTGTCACCATCATGGCCAAGTTCAGGCATGCTAACATTGTGCATCTCATCGGAGTGTGCTTCGATAGTCATCCCAGGTATAGTATTTTGTGTTACGAGGGATCAAAATGATGTAATTCTGTCACCATCATGGCCAAGTTCAGACATGCTAACATTGTGCATCTCATCGGAGTGTGCTTCGATAGTCCTCCCAGGTATAGTATTTTGGGTTACAAGGGATCAAAATGATATATTTCTGTCACCATCATGGCCAAGTTCAGACATGCTAACATTGTGCATCTCATCGGAGTGTGCTTCGATAGTCATCCCAGGTATAGTATTTTGTGTTACGAGGGATCAAAATGATATATTTCTGTCACCATCATGGCCAAGTTCAGACATGATAACATTGTGCATCTCATCGGAGTGTGCTTCGATAGTCATCCCAGGTATAGTATTTTGTGTTACGAGGGATCAAAATGATATATTTCTGTCACCATCATGGCCAAGTTCAGACATGCTAACATTGTGCATCTCATCGGAGTGTGCTTCGATAGTCATCCCAGGTATAGTATTTTGTGTTACGAGGGATCAAAATGATATAATGTAAATTTTAGTTTAAAATGTGTACCTAGCGTACCTACCTTGACGATCTCACTATGTGTGCATATTTTTGTTTGTATTAATGAAAATTTTGTATCGCTATTGAGAAATAAATAAATCTGAATCTGAATCTGAATCTGAAGGCAGCCATCATGGCCAAGTTCAGACATGCTAACATTGTGCATCTCATCGGAGTGTGCTTCGATAGTCATCCCAGGTATAGTATTTTGTGTTACAAGGGATCAAAATGATATATTTCTGTCAAGGGCGTACATTGAATTCTGAATGAAGCGATGGATTCTACAATATTGTAGAATCCTGAACGTAATGAGGGATTCAAGTGTTAACGCCCAAGACGAAATAATTTTGATACCGTGTGACACATACTGCTTTTCACATCAACTATGAGGAAAATAAAAAAATCTTAGTGTTGACACAATCTGATGCTGAAACAGATTATTTAAGCTAAAAAAATAATGTGCAAAAATATGAAAAAAGAGCGTGCTAGAACAGAAAAGTGTTGCTTTGATCCCTCCTAGGAGAGAGGAAAAGTGTTACTTTGAACCCTCCTAGCAGAGAGGAAAAGTGTTACTTTGATCCCTCCTAGCAGAGAGGAAAAGTGTTACTTCGAACCCTCCTAGCAGAGAGGAAGTGTTAATATGATCCCTCCTAGCAGAGAGGAAAAGTGTCACTTTGATCCCTCCTAGCAGGGAAGAAAAAGCTCTTTTCCGAATAGGTGGTGTGAAAAGGTCTTTGGTCCTATTTCTTGGCCTCCCCACTGTTTTTCCACTCGACCGAACAGGTTGAACATTTTACTCTGCGGAATGCGTCAAAGTTGTCCCAACGTCTTTTGTTTAATTTGCCTCTGCCTCGATTACGAGGGACAGGAACTAACATGTGGGAAATTGTAAAACGGGACTTAAACGCGTATTTTTTAAGATTTACCTCCGACGTTTCGAGGACGGCGTTGTCCCCGTCGTCTCGGCGAAGAATCACCACTTCAAGGGCTTTAAGTCCTGTTTTACAATTCACAATCGTGTAAGTTTCAAACAGTGTATCCTGTGGGAAGTCATTCCGTTATTTTTTTAGTAATGTTATACCGTTAAACGAGCAATTCTTGTATATTTATTTATATATTTCAGGGATCTCGGAAACGGTTCTAAGGATTTCGTTGAAATTTGCGGGGGTTTTCGGGGGCGAAAAATCGATCTAGCTAAGTCTTATCTCTGGGAAACCGTGAATTTTTGAGTTTTTATGCTTTCCGAACAAAGCTGGTCTCCCAAATATTAATAATAATAAATAAATATTATAGGACATTATTACACAAATTGACTAAGCCCCACGGTAAGCTCAAGAAAGCTTGTGTTGTGGGTACTCAGACAACGATATATATAATATACAAATACTTAAATACATAGAAAACAACCATGACTCGGGAACAAATATCTGTGCTCATCACACAAATAAATGCCCTTACTGGGATTCGAACCCAGGACCGCGGCTTCACAGGCAGGGTCACTACCCACTAGGCCAGACCGGTCGGTCTATATTTACAGACTATTGTTCATAATTCAATTTCTCCTCAGATTTATAGTACTCGAGCTCCTCGCGGGAGGAGACCTCAAGAATTTCCTTCGAGAGTCTCGACCGAGACCAGAGAGGGCCAGCGTGCTCACTATGAAAGACTTGCTGCTGTGTTCAATAGATGTGTGCAAGGGCTGCAAATATCTGGAGTCCAACCGATTTATACACAGGTTAGTGAAATTTTCGAGACGAGACGTGCGTTTTTGGATCAAGCCAAAGAGAAAATCAACGTAGTGACGTATCAGGAGCTAGAGAGAACAGAATGGCGATTACTCCACCGACAAGAGCCATCAGGCTCTTAAAATTGTGATGATGATGATGATGATAGTGAAGTTTTTACTGAACTTGATGAAGTGGAGTTGATTAAATATTGTAGAATCCGTGATGGAAATTAGATGGTCTGCAAAAAGAGGTCGGACTTTATAAAAATGATGTTGAATTCACAAGTGTAGTTCTCCACATGTGCGTTTTTATTTTTATTTTTATTTATTTATTATTAATATACAGTACAAGGCTTAAATCTATACAGATCCCTGCAAAACTGTATTTACAGTTTGTTTATTTTTTATTGTTCTACTAGGGGTTTCTGGGGACAAGGTTAACAGAAAATATCAATTTTCCACGATAACGATTATTTCTAAGACCGGTAGTTCCAGATTATAAGATGTGAACAGTACAGTACTGTCAGCCGTAAGGTTTATTCGGGTTATTCCGAATGTCGAAAACCGTTGGATAATTCTGAAAAGGGACTCATATTATGATTGAATTTTGGGTGGTTTTTAACTGATTTTCGGAATTATCCGACAAGGTAATTTCGTATTAGGGCGTTTTCTAAAATAAATATCGAAAACCTGATTCTTTCAAATCTGGACATTCTTGGGCTCATTCTACTCAGAATCGACAGCACTCTCCACCCTTCCATTAAAAAAAGACGCCCCAAAATGTCCATTCCATTACGTCACGTTTTATTATGAGAAATTTTTTCACTTGTATGGACGTGACGTAGTGGAATGTACAATTTTCATACAATTTTTTTTATCATCAGGATTGAATATGCTAGTGATTCTGAGTTGTAAGAACCCAAAAACACCAGGATCCGTGAGAATCGGGTTTTCAATATTTATTTTAGAAAACGCCCATTAACCAATACGCCTTATTTCCCTTGTTTAAACCTTTATGTCCTCAATTATTCTATTGGACTGTACCAAAATCACACACTTTATCCAAATAACAGGGATATCGCAGCACGCAATTGCCTGCTGTCTTCCCGCGGGCCGGGCCGTGTTGTCAAAATAGCAGACTTCGGGATGGCGCGAGACATATACCGAGCAGATTACTATAAGAAGGGTGGGAAGGCCATGCTGCCTATCAAATGGATGCCACCGGAGGCGTATATAGATGGGGTGTTCACCATTAAGACTGATGTCTGGTGAGTATTGATTGATGCCATAATATTGAAAATAGGGTTTGCACGACGGATCTGAAATGTATGCGCAGATCCGCGGATTGCAAACCCTAATTGAAAATATGATTAAGGAGGTAAATGAGTTGTGGAAGTCTGTATCCTGTAAGTGTGAATGAGTCTAATGAGAACAATGAATATTGTAAATATTGTCGTGATAATCGAGTTGAAATTTTGGGTTGCCAGTTGCTATTATTCTCAGAGCTATCACAGACACGTCTGAATTCAGAGTCAAATTCAATGGTCATGGAAGTATGTCAGAAAGAACTTGACAGATCCTTGATCCCAGACAGTTAGATTTCAAATATCTTTCCTGTTCAGCCTGTTTTAACACTTTCCCTGTCCGGGTGACCCCAATGTGGGGTCAAGAAGCTTTTGTTCAGGAGTCCGTTCACACCTTCAAAGTGCAAGCACACTTGACTTTGTCAAGTCATTTTGTGTGGGAACAGTGAACATTTTAAGTGTTCATAATGATAATGTACCTTTGTAAATTTTTTAACAAGCAGATAGTCTGCGAGCGATACTCCAAATTTTATATTAAAGGAAAAAATGGAAAAAGTTACGCTTCCGGCAGGACTTGAACCAGCAACCTCCGCAATCCGTGCGTTGTTCAAGTCCTGCCTGGAAGCGTAACTTTTTCCATTTTTTCCTTTAATATAAAATTTTTAATGTACCTATGGCACAGACAGGACATCCTCCAGACTGAGCATAGTAGCGCTACCAGAGGGGGTAGGGGGGGGGGGCAGCCACAAATATACGGTAGTTTTACTCCATTTCCAAGTCAAAGTGTCTTTGTGTGACGTCCGTGTCTTTGAACGGACCAATCACGGCACGGGACTCGCTCACCTCGTCCCCCGCACCCCAGTATTTTTGGCAGCATCGGTTTCATGAAATTATTGCTCTAAACTCCGTCTAGAGGATTCCTAGTCTATGACCTATCGGTGACACGTGTTCCTAGGTCGTTCGGAGTGCTTCTCTGGGAGGTGTTCTCATTAGGCGTGATGCCGTATACTGGCTGCGCTAACAGAGAAGTCATGGAGATGGTCTCTAGCGGCGGCCGGCTCGAAAAACCCTACGGTCAGTATTTTATTGTTGCTGCACAATCTGTTGGTTCTGTTGGGCACTACGTCCTATACTCTTAATAGAGCGTTTTCCAAAAAAAATTACATTTCATTCATGTCTTCAAAATATTGACTTCTTGGGCTTATTTTACTCAGAATCATTTGTACATTCACGCCTCATACATGAAAAAATGTGTCCCAAAATTTTGTATGAAATAATATTTTTCCAGTGCGCCACGTTCATACAAATAAAAAAATTATTCACATAAAAATGTGACGATCTGGAAAGGAAATCTTGGGACACATTTTCATGTATGTATGAGGCGTGAATGTACAAATGATTCTAAGTAAAATGAGCCCAAGAAGTCAATATCTTGAAGACATTAATGAAATGATTTTTTTTTTAGAAAACGCTCTATAACAAACAGGGACCCTATCCCTGAACTATCTCTCTGCCTCGCAAAAAACTGAAAATAAAATAAATAAAATAATGTCAGACAGAGAGCGATAAGACATAGTACTTCTTCAAGAAACAGAGCCCTGGTAACTCTTTTAGGCAGATCTTACAAAAAGTAGTCACAACCCCTACTCTTTTTAGGGTGGCATTACATCTGTCCAATATATTTGTCCAATCTGTATATTGCGTCTCACATTTTGCTTATGATACAGTGAGACGCAATCCACATTAGACCAAGAAAGTGGACAGGTGATTCCACCTTACACAGAAAAAATATGCCGATGCTAGCAAGTTTGCTTTTGGTTTTAAACCATTGACGTATAATATCTAAGGACGGGCTAATGGGGCACTAAAAATGGTACTAGTTCAGCGGTGTTACTCACGAATTCCAGCCAATCGTGCAGTCTAACGCAACTAGTTGCGACCGATAGCGCGCGTAATGCGAACTCGTCAACCAATCGCGCGCGTGATGCGAACTCATCAACCAATCGCGTTGTACCGATTTCACACCGCTGTACTGGCCCCTGTCATGCCTCATTATTATTGCCCGTAAAGCCTGTCCCTAGATATCTATGTCAATGTTTTATACCTTATTTATCCGACTCCAGGTTGTCCTCATGACATCTACCGGCTGATGTGTGACTGTTGGAACCCGACGCCATCGGAGCGGCCCTCCTTCGCCAACATGCTGATTCAGCTCGAGTGTTTCTTAAAGGTTTGTTGACAAAGAAATTTCTTCATCTTTTTACCCTCTGTTTAAAAAAAAAGTAAATATTGACAACAGAAAATTATGGAGGTGCGCAAATTTCAATTTGAACTTCCGAGTCTCTAAAATGTTTATTTCTTTCTACCACTGGCGGGTATAATGGAGAATATTGTTTTGTTGTACCTATATTATTTATTTATCTTTTTCATATAAATATTGTAATATAACTTATAAAATTATACATAATTATATATGTCTAATATATAGTTTCTATGTATGTATGTATGTCTAGATGTATGTTTATGGTTATACGTATTTAAGTATGTTTATCTTTATTAATGTTTTGTGTTGTTTAGTTATATTCAATTCGACTTTTCATATTTTTTCTTTGCTCCACCTACCGTATATTCTAATTCTTTTGTCTCCGATATCCAAAGGTTGTCTGGAAGAGATCGCTCTTAAGCGATAAGACCGCCTGTTGTTACCTCTATTGTCTTTGTTTATGTTATTGTACATTTATTGTAAACTACGTGTATGTGAGGTGTGCAATAAAGAGTATTGTATTGTATTGTATTATGTGCGCATAGGGTTTGCAATCCGGATCCGGAATGTATGAAATTATCCGGATCTGGGTCCGGATCCGCAGATATTCCCATGCATTTCGGATCCGTCGTGCAAACCCTATGTGCGCATCACGAATTGAACCCAACTCAGCATAATGCTAGATCATAGTCTAATAAAACATGGTCTTCTTTTCCCAGAGTGACACAAGCCTACGTCACAATAACATTGCCACTTTATATAGCGCTATTGCATATTATTATATAGCGCTGTCGCATGATGACGTAGGCTTGTGCCAGTCATGTGGTCGGAAGAGAGTACCAGGCGGAGTATATTATTATACCATGTGCTAGATTCAGCGTTGATCTTCCGTAGGGCCCATTCGGTGTTCCTATTCGGCCCACGAGCTTGAATTTGAATTCTTCCACTGACTATGGTCCTGCCGGCCTAGCCAAGGTTATCGCTATCGCTTCGATAACGAAACGCTTTGTGTCTTTCTATCACTCTTCCATATTAGTGTGACAGTAACAGTTGCGTTTCGATCCCTACGGAGCGTAAGCGATTGGCATGTTGGCTACGCGGCCTGGGCAGATTCGGGTAACCTTATTTACTATTGGAGTGGAAAATTGTATGGGGAATCAATAACCGCTGAAGCGATTTACAAGAAATTTGCTATGGTCTACATCTTTGATTTAGTTGAAAACGATACCAAATATTAATTCTGCCAAAAGAATTTGGTTCAGAGGAAGCCGTGTTTGACCATTTTAATGTCGTGTAACAAACGCAAGTATGAGGTCGGAAGTAGGGTTTGCAATCCGGATCCGGAATGTATTAAATCCGGATCCGGATCCGTGGATCTTCCCGTACATTTCGGATCCGTCGTGCAAACCCTAGTCGGAAGTGAAACCGTCTCTTATGCACCAGGACCCGGAAATCGTGAGCGCGCCCCTCCCCGTGGTGCGCTCCCTGCTACCTCCCACCGAGGTTCAGCTCAACAATGGCCCGCAGGTGTGTATCAAGCTTTATGTCACACATCAATAGGTAAATGAGGCATTGATGGCTGAAAAATATTACAAAATCTTATAAATTAGAAATTTAGCGAACTTATTTTTTTAATGAAAAAATTGTAAACCGCTGCATATTTCATTTGTTAATTACGGGTATGCGTGTAAAAATAACATTTCTGTAAATTTATGGATGAACCTCAATTTAAAAAAATGTTCCTACAATTATATCGTTTTAGAGGTTAAAATCTGAACCTGTGATTTTATGTCAAAAAAGTTATGACACGACACACAATGTGTTGTCGAAAAACTGACTTTTAAGAAATATTATTATATACCTAGTTAGCAAAACATACTATAATTTAAACCACTACCTACGCACTTTCATTTTTATCATAAGAAATGAAAGTGTCAATCATTTCGTGTATAATTTTTCACCAACAATGCCTCATATTAAATAATGACAAAATAATCCAACAATTTTGAGGAAATATCTTTTAAATCGCCCCCTTGTACTGTCTTTACATTCATAAATACATGATTAAGGACAAAAATACCTACTTACATTACTATTTCAAGAAATAGATAATAAAATAAAATATCGTATGCATGTAAAGACAGACTAATATTTGAGTTCACCCCCCTAAATAAAAAGCGAATTCTAAAAAAAATACTAATTTGAGACTTTGTTTTTTCCAAACGTTTTCGCTCTGGCTACTAGAAGCAAGTAACTGGGCCCTTATTATTTAATCTGTTAAGTATCGATGTTAGATCCGTGAGAAGCCGTGCTTGGCATGCACCATTATGGCATTTATACTAGCTCATGTTTTTGTTTTTCCTCCCTGTCCTAGAATGGAACTTAGAAAATAGACCCTCGTAGTTAGACGGAGATTCATTGGAATGTATCATTCATGCATGTCATTTAATCTTGTTTTTAACATGACTAAATCATTTTCATCTCGAATCATGCTTCGGCGGACATTTCAAGGAATCTCTCTTGATACGATACTTCAATAAGTGTTTTACTTGCCTAGTAGCTATAGCGGGAATCTACCTATTTCTTGTCTTATTTACCTATCTCCCTTTTACGCTGGATTTTGCAAAATTGCGTGCCTTTGGGTTAAGTTAAATAAAAAACACACCAAGGCGCAGCGCACACGGGCGGAAATCATCAGAAATTAAGCACCGGAATCTCTAAGGCACCTGATTTTTGGATGATGCCATACCCTAATATATTCCGTGACCATAGAATTTGACCTATTCAATTTCTAATTATTTTAGCCCGTGGGGGATGCATCTTCATCGGAAAATGATTATTTAAACAACAATTATTTAGTAACTTCTTGAATAAAATATATCAAATATTTGGCAAATACAAATGAAATGAGAATAGTTTTGCAAGAGCCAGTGATTCTGCACGAGTAGATTGTGTGAGAGGCCCGGGGAGACTTGATGCAGAATTAATTGTTAAAATTATATCCATGGTCTTTGTTTAAAATTACAATTGTCTCCCGAGGTACGTTGATGAAATTAGATTGATTGGAAATACTAGGAAACAGATTTTTAGCCTGATAATCTTCCATGGCTGGGCTACAAAAATAACTGTGTCAATCCAACAACTTCCTCACATTCTTAGAAAAATACTAAAAGTATTTCGTAAATAGTAATCGACACTTCTAGATTCCTGGTTTAAGGGTTCTCGAATGAATGTTTCCCACGAGCAGCTGAGGTCGAGTAAAGTAGCTATGTGGGATAGGTTAGATTTGCGGCTTCAAGAAGTCAGGTGGCCAATGAATCCTGTGATTATAAGAAAAATTGCTACACCCCACTGGGGTCCATGTGCAACTTAACATAATTTGTAACATCTATGTACATACCATGGTTTGCAATAAAATTTTACTTACTTACTTACATTACCTACCTTATAGGACAGGTAGAGGGGAAGAGTAATTGCTAAATATAAATACTTAAATAAATATTATAGGACATTCTTACACAGATTGACTTAGTCCCACAGTAAGCTCAAGAAGGCTTGTGTTGTGGGTACTCAGACAACGATATATATAATAGGTATACAAATACATAGATAACACCCAAAGACTCAGGAACAAATATCACACAAATAAACGCCCTTACCGGGATTCAAACCCAGGACTGCGGCTTCACAAGCAGGGTCACTACCCAGTAGGCCAGACCAGTCATCAAAAAAGAATTTAAATAAATTATCGTTAATATATAGAGGATAGGTTAGGTTTGACGACTTGTGGGAACACACTTGGATAGCCAATCCCACTACGCAGCGATATTGAATCGCCGCGCGGGGAGTTTGGCGTCCATGTATGTTCTCACAAGCCCCGCCACTTCTTTCTGTAACATTATTGTGTGAACACGGAAAATAAATATAAAATTAGTACTTCTGATTTTCAATGGGTCACCACACCTAGTCTCCTAGACCTTGGGCGTGCGATATTAAGACCAAAAGTCGCACAGTGGTGACCCCGACGTGATTTCTTAAACATCAAGATTTAAGCCTCAAGCCTGCGGAAGCAGGTGTAGGAAAGGTTATCAAAGACCATGGTAGGCGTAGGTGTTGGTAAGGTCCAAAGACCACGAGTGCGGGGGTGGGGGCTGTCTCCCCGGGCCGAGACTGACGCGGGTGGTTTCGCAGCGCGCGCCGCCCTCGTGCGACTACCTCGAGCCCACGCCGCGCGCCGACCCGCCGCCGACCTCTAGGTAACCCCGCCGACTCCGACACTGGCTGACAAGCATATACGAATAAACCGATACGATAATACGATACTAAACCCTTTTATATAAAAGGAAAAGTTTAATAATTCAACGCTTCTGACATTTAAATATCATCTAAGGAAATTTGCGACGTTTTAAAGCTAAAGGTACTGCATACATCTTTTCTAAAAAATCTTTTTTGTGTTGTAACAAATTAAGTTGTTAATTGTTATAAGAGTCTAAAAAGTTGTGTATTTAAAATTTTAATTTAAAGTTTCTTAAAGTGGAATCCTAAGCGTAGCGAGAGTTCCAAAGCCTAAATCTACTTTAAACTCAGAGGCTTTAAATTGCATGGACACATTATGAATGAATTCATTCATAAAATGGTCACGCAATTTTGCTGCTCGGTGCACATACATAAAATACCACAAGTGTAAATACAAATTGACTAGGCTAGCCAAGTAATTTTTAATAAAGAATACCTATTTGCATATGGAAAAATTAGCTTGTAATTTGTAAATGTCTGTCAGCCCTTTAATCAAACTTTTACTAACAATTTCTGTTATATTTAATGTTTCTGTGATATTTATAATTCAATGTTGTTTAGTGATAAAATAATAGGCATATGGCATATGTGTTTGGTTGCCTAAATATTTTAGAAATTATTAATACTTAGGTATAACTTATACTGAGAAATTCGTGTTCGTTTGAAAAATGAAAATATTTATTGATAAATAAATAAATAAAATCTCTATTTACTTGAAACCTAATACATAAAGATTTTATTTGTTTGTTTGTGTTTTGATAAATCATCGCAAGTAAATTCTACAAATAGTTTTTAATTTTTAAATATTTAGACAATCATTTACATAAAAAGAAAAGTTTCCGAATCAGCCAAGAGACTATGGCTGGAGCATGATTAGTGTTAGTAAATTTTACCCCAAAGATTCTACTCCTAACCAATATTATTTCCTCTATAAAAGAATACTAAAATACTTAAAATTACCTAACTTAATTTAATTGCAATATTTAACATTCCAATGTTTTTTTTTCTACTTAAATACTTAGATTTTGCAAAGCACGTTGCTTTATAGATTTGCCTCTACGTTCACTGAAATAATAATTATCTGGAAAATGATAATCATCTTCCTCGCGTTGTCCCGGCATTTTGCCACGGCTCATGGGAGCCTGGGGTCCGCTTGGCAACTAATCCCAGTAATTGGCGTGGGCACTAGTTTTTAAGAAAGCGACTGCCATCTGACCTTCCAACCCAGAGGGTAAACTAGGCCCATTTAGGGATTAGTCCGGTTTCCTCACGATGTTTTCCTTCACCGAAAAGCGACTGCTAAATATCAAATGATATTTCGTACATAAGTTCCGAAAAACTCATTGGTACGAGCCGGGGTTCGAACCCGCGACCTCCGGATTGCAAGTCGCACGCTCTTACCGCTAGGCCACCAGCGCTAATAATATATATAATATAATAATAATATATAATATAATAATAATTATCTGGAAAATGATAATGATTTTTCAAAAAACCTATTTTGTGAAATAAATGTTGCTATCTCTGAAATTATAAAAATCATCTATGAAATGAAAAAGTATAAAATAACTATTTAAGTATTATCTGGAAAATTAAATTAAATTTCAATAAATGAAACAATGTTCTTATCATCAAAATGATAATGATAATCTTCAAAGTTATTTTTTTAAATATATAATTGGAAACTTGGGAAGTAAATGGGTGATTTTATAACGTGTTATATATATTTGTAGCTCAACGGATCAGCTGGTGCCTCATAGCAAATCGCCAACGGCGACGCCGGACCATCCAGGAATAGAGGATTCACAATATCCACCTCTACTGAAAGGTAGGATTACTATAACACTATAACTATATGAAATTTGACAAAATGTGAATCATGTATCTGTATCTCAGATCCTACCGACTGCGCCAAGATATTATACAGAATATACATAATAGAAAAAACTCATGCCCTTCATATTATATAGGCTGATTTTCCGTTCACTTGAGGCTGATGAAGAAAACCGTTAAAAAGTAGTATACAAAGTGTCACTAAATAGAGAAAATAATATCTACCCATATGTGATCTTGGGCTGGTCATAGGTCTCTTACTGTACAAGAGGGTTTTAAATACTTGAGGCAATAGATCCACGCGCAATGACAGACTGTAGACACATATACGGCATGTGCAAACATTTTTGCAATACCGTGTCACAAGTGGGTTTCCCCAGCTTCGGAAATCAGTTGAGGTTATCTTCAAATCAAAGAAACCAAATAAAAAAAGATAAAATGTTGTGAATGGGAGGGTAACTGGTTGTTTGTTCGACAGCATCACAAGGATATGGCAACATTCCAATGGCGTCGCGGCGCGACAGCGGCGGCGCAAGGCGCGAGGCTGCTACTCCCGCCGGCGAGATCAACACCACCACAAAGTTTCTGCCGTCTAACTCCACTGACAGGTATAGTGGGCGAACTCATGGCCACAGACTAGCTGAGGCTAAGACGTGGCCTACGATGGAGCGAGCCTGCCCAGAAGGTGCCCGTTCACCCTTGATTTGAAGGTTGCCGGGTTATATGAGCACGGAAATATGGACGCATAAGAAAAGAGGAAGCAAAGCGCTTCGTGCGAATTGGTGGAATATCTACCAAGTAAGGATGGTAAGTAACCGGCCGTGCGTCTAAAAGTCCGATGGTAGAATGGGGACGGTGGAATTCGGATTCAAACTTTTTGTTGTCAATAATCCAGCCAATCCCGGCAAGATCATCGATTTTGACATTTCCTGTAACACCGCACTCGGCAGGAATGCTGCACAGCAATACTATACTTATGCTTTGGAGCTGTCTCCATCGGACAGTTATATCAAAGGGGCGAAGGGGTCTCTATAGGTAGATGTTCTTCCAAAATTATACATTAGTTAATTCTCCTGCATTCAGCTGCTAAGCATATTCCGATTCGTGATTTGGTAATGAAGTTAATACACTGCGAAAGGTTGATGAAATGTTTCCAACGTTTCAAAAAGAGACATTGCTCACGGCCAAGTTAAATTTCTTATAAAAAATTTGATCGCCACATGTTAAATAAAGCAATAATGATTACAAATTTGATTATTTCCGCAGGTTACTAAGTTCAGTGGACGGCGGTTCAGTGGACTCAGACTCGGCGTCGGAAGACGGGCCCGCTGTGTGGGAAACCTCGTTTTCGGAGCGACCCGAGCGGCCCGCGGACCCGGGGCCGGCGGTAAGTCCAAATGAGCGTTTTCCAAAAAAAAAGTGTACATTTCATTCATGTCTTCAAAATATTGACTTCTTGGGCTCATTTTACTCAGAATCATTTTGTACATTCACGCCTCATACATAAAAAAATGTGTCCAAAAATTCCTTTCCAGATCGTCACATTCTTGTATGAAATTATTTTTTATTTGTATGAACGTGACGCACTGGAAAAAAAATTTTCCATACAAAATTTTGGGACACGTTTTTTCATGTATGAGGCGTGAATGTACAAATGATTCTGAGTAAAATGAGCCCAAGAAGTCAATATTTTGAAGACATGAATGAAATGTACACTTTTTTTGGAAAACGCTCAAATAATCCCTTTCCCTTATCATCATTTCAGTCCTCTTTCTCGTTTTCATGATAGAGAATGCCTCATAGCATTTAGTCCGCCTTTTGTAGGATTGTATTTTCTTTTGTGCAATAAAGATTCAATAAATAAAAAAATAAAAATGAAGGTTGACTGGTAGAGAATGCCTCATAGTATTAAGTCCGCCTTTTGTACGCTTGTATTTGCTTTTGTGCAATAAAGATTAAATAAATAAAAATCAAGGTTGACTGGTAGAGAATGCCTCATAGCATTTATTCCGCCTTTTGTACGATGGTATTTACTTTTGTGCAATAAAGATTAAATAAATAAAAATCAAGGTTGGCTGGTAGAGAATGCCTCATAGTATTAAGTCCGCCTTTTGTAAGATTGTATTTTCTTTTGTGCAATAAAGATTAAATAAATAAATAAAATCGACAACGTGATGTTGCTTGATGTTGCTTTATTCACTTTTCAATCTGCATTTTCAGTTTTTTTAAAGACTCGAGGAATTCTGCTTTCTGGATAAAACATGATTTTGGTTTTAGTTTTTTAGCCTCGGAAATTGGAGTCTTTATGATTAGATAGATAATAACTCGTAAAAATCACGGTACTTGTTAATAGTTCTCATGGTAAGCTAATATAACATAATACTCATTACATGTATAATATAAGCCAAACATGATGAAAAAAGCAATTAAGTGCCAAAAATATGTGTTAATAAGTTTATTGTCGCTCATTTCTGATTTCTGATTTGTGCCGCCAAAGCATTTTCACCGAACCTAACTAAATGTACGAGCGCCGATTTGCGTGATGATAAAAATAAATCCTCTACGAAAATAGAACGTTCAAGTTCATTCATCCGTCTACGCTTCTATATAGACAAAACGGATGATTTTATGAATTGAACTGCGTCACACTTTAAAAAGAGATAAAGCTTTAAAAGTTATTTCTAGATTTAATCCCCATCAAGATTGCGTCATAATCTTAATTCGGCCCATAATGCTTCTTTTTTTCCAGGTAAATTATTTTTACGTTTCATTGTATTAAAGAACATCTTCAATACCTACTTAGTTATATTTTAATACTCGAAACTTAATCATGCTGTAGGTACAGTTATTTACTTGGGCTAAGTTGAAGGTGTTTTCAAGACAGTCAACTCTTCAAGTGGCAGGAACCGGCTCCCAGACAATTTACGTCATTTAAATTTGAAGTTTGATTAATTCAAATAAAATCGAAATTCCAACTACTCAAAAATGACCTATGCCACTTTAAAGGATAACTGAAGGGTACACGGAAATAACATGTCTAGTCACTTTAGTAACATTTTGAGTAATCGCGGTTTTAAAATTTGGAACAATGTCAAACCGTATGGTAATTCCGTGACCATTATTTACCTAAAAATAAAGTTGTGTTACATTTATTATACAGTGGTAAGATATAACTAATAGTTCATTAAGAGCTCTTCATTTTGAGATAAAAATCTCATTTTCCGAAAAAAGTGACTAGACATGTTCTTTCCGCAGTGGCGGATTTCCCATAAGGCACAGTAGGCTCGAGCCTAGGGCGGCGAGATATTAGGGGCGGCAAATTGTGACAAAAAAATCGCTGATGATAACAAGAAATGACTTAAAATTAGGCCAGGCAACGAATTCTCAAAAAAATGTATAGAGGTAAATGCTTGGAACACAATTTTTGACTTCGTAACTTTGTTTGAACTAGTTAGGAGGTGAACATATCAAAAGTCCCCGGCCGTAGTGCTATGCTATGCGTTCTAACGACTGATCATTGTACAAAATGAAAGCTGATTAAATTTGCTACAAGTTTTATTTAGTACCTACAGTTTTTCGATATCTTGAGGGCCACAGTTATGCGCGAATCGCGGCGCGAAGCCGCGAACACGAGTGTGGCGTCGATTTCACAGATTGTTCACGCCTTCGCGCCTTGTTCCCCGTTTTTTGTCGGTTTTCGGCCAGCGTTAAAGGAGGCGCGAAGCGCGAACTTGCAAGTCTCCACAATACACACTATTTTGGCTCATCAGTTGCAAGATAAATATTAATTCTATTATATATAGCGGCTATATTTTACGGTTTTACAACAAAACAAAATGGAAAAATAGCTACAGCAAGTATGATGCCTTAGATAAATGACAGTTAAACTCGATTAGCTGATGCTTTTCAGCCATCTTGGCTCGGAACTAAACTGCGACCCGAGAACCGAGAAGTTTCACCGAGAAGTTTGCGAGTGTGGAGTCATACGTCAACGTCGCGATATGTTCGCTCGGCGAAGTCGGGCCGCGATTCACGCACAATAGTCTGGAGGGGGGCTTGTATAGGGCCCTTCACACTCGTGCGCGAATCGCAGAGCGAAGCCGCGAACGTGAGTGTGGAGTCGATTTCGCAGATCTGCTACACTGTTAAAATCTTTCGGGTTCCTTTCCTCGTGAGAACCGTGAATATTATTGATGGAAATTCAAGAGCGGCTATCTCAAAAACTAAACAAGATACTCTAGATCAGCCATTCTCAAAGTGTGTTCCGCGGAACCCTAGGGTTCCGCGACACCCCTGCAGGGGTTCCGCAAGAATTTAGAATTATGCTTATTTAATAAAAAAATACACTTCTAAAAACTATTGTTTTATTGTAGGGTTCCATTAAGTATTTCGCTTTCCAAAAGGGTTCCGTCAAAAAAAAATATTGAGAACCGCTGCTCTAGATCGAAAAACTCGACTGTATAAAACTTGTAGCAAATTTTATCAGCTTTCATTTTGTAGGTATTTATAATGATCATGTCACAACGACGCATAGTTTCCAAGATATTATAAGCGAAAAACCGAAAAATGGAACCTTCAAATCAAACCCCCCTACCCCCGCTCAAGGGCTACGGCGGGGGACTTTTGATATTTTCACCTCCTAACGAGTCCAAACAAAGTTACTAAGTTAAAAATGTGTCCCAAGCATTTCCCTCTATACCTTTTCGTTGCCTGACCTAAATGTAGTCAATATTATGGGTGCTGATGCTGAAGGGGCGGCTACAGGGTCTGAGCCTAGGGCGGCAAAGACTGCAAATCCGCCACTGTCTTTCCGTGTACACTTCAACTATAGTTATGTTATAACGTCTATATTATTGTTATCCAGGTCGACAAACTAATCAGCATAACCCCAACGTCACCCAAGCCCCCGGAGAACGCTCTCTCCAAAGCGATAGACGCCAACGTCAACATCATGGACAAAACCAACCACAGCAAAAACAGCCTCATGCCAGAGCGAAAGACTGCCCCCATAGCCTCCCCCGACCCACCCCGAATCACCGCCTGGGCCAAAGAACCTCCTAAACTTAAACCCAAACCCCTCTGCTTAGACGCAGCCCAACTAGAACAAAACCTAAACGCATTAAAAAAGAATTCAGGCTCAGTAAACCTGACGACGATGAACATCCTTCCACCCCCATATTTCAACGTAGTTACCCCTAACAAGATATCCGAATCTAAAACTATACAGATCGATCCTAAGAAAGCTGTCATCCAGGATCTAAGTCCAAGAGAAGAGCCTAAAGAGGAAAAAACTAAGCTAAAACAGTCAAATTCAGCAGCTAGTTTGCTAAACGGTCCTATGACGGATGTTCCGTACGCGGACAGTGATAATGCGTCGTCGAGTTCGGGCAGCAATGGACAGAATCAGATCAATAATCAGAAGAATAAGAACTACTCTGACGTCATCGTTGGTGAGAGGAAGCTTATTAAACAGGGTAGCAATGGGGTCGCCGAGTCTGAGATTAGTTGTTAAAGTGTAAGGCGTGGTGAAGCGAAGCTGGAGGCTTTACAGTGTTTACTTTAACCAAGGACCCTTATCTTACGATTTTTTTATAGCATTGCATTGGTTCCGGCAATGAAATTGTTGAATATTTTATATTTCATATTTCTTTATTTCGTATATGCACGGATACATTACACGTCAAAACATTGTAGGTACAGATAAGATTAAATTAACACTTATTCTTAATTACATTTTCCATTATTGATAATGAGCAAAGTTTACTTTAAAACAAATTATACAATGTCAGGTTAACTAGAATAAGAAATAGCCATAAATTAAAAATTGAACCAAAGTAAATTCAAATTAAATTAAATGTCACAGAATTCTCGAATGTCAAAAAAAGCATTATTAATTAGCCATTTCTTTAATTTCCTATAAAATGAGTTATTATTTTCTACGTTTTGTATGTCATATAATTTGTCTCGCACAGATAACATACCAAGACAAAGCAATTTAGATTTGACTAAAAGAAAGATTTAAAATACAATAAACGGAAGGCCTTTAAATAGGCCGTTGGGTGGCTAGAAATATCACTATTTTCCCCAGATCTACCTTGTCCAAAAAACAACTGACAATACTCAATAAGTTCACTAATAACTCTCACTCATTAATAACTGGAATGGCTTTAAAGCGGAACGAGACAAACTCTTATGTGGGTAAATGCCAATAACTTTTCCACTGAAAAATATAAGGATGCATCAACAGTTTCATTGCCGCCACTGTCTTTCAATGAAAAATAATTACGTCGGTTGATAACCAAAATTCACTAAATTTCAATAACCTTTACAATAAGTAATAGACTAACAACTACTAGTATTTGCTAGTGACTTTTGGTTGAAAATAATTTATTTCTGACAAATATAAAGAGTTGACTGAAATCAGTGTGTGATACGTGGCTTCAGGTTCGCTTCAATTCGCGTCTTGTAGTGGAATTATACGCCATTGGTTGTGCGGAGTGATGCGGCGTTGCCGTGACAGACTTTTAAAAGCTTTAGACTTTAAAAAACTATAGAAATAACTAAATAAGTCATTAATCTAAGTTGTACATATAAAATCTTTTACATCTAAATTAAGATTAATATAATTCGAGGTTAAGGGTTATTTCGAAAATGTATTTTTGTCGATGTGTACAAATTTGTTTTGTAATAAATGTATTTCTTTGACAATTGTAATGGCTTCCTGGATCGCTTATAGATGAATAGTTTATTGTTGCTCAATTTGCTCAATATTTTGCCGGTTGTAGGCCAAATAAAATATAAAATGTTAGGTTTTCTACGTAGGTAGCTCCAAGATAAGTTAAAATGGAATTTTATACTGAAACATTGTTTTTACATGGTTGTTGCTTGGTAGCATTTTTTTCTATGAGAATTGTTAAATGTATTTATATATTTGTATTTTAAATTGAGTTAAAGCTTTCTTAGTTATTTGCTTGTCCAGTGAGACAGTGCTTTTCCCCTATTAACGTCCTAAACAGCATTAGAATATAATGTTGGCTTGCATTAAAACCTATAGGACTACCCTTTGACTGAGGCGGTTGGTAAGCAGTTATTGTGGACAGCAACGGACACGTTGAACGATTGGCTGCATATAGACCTAGTTGGTCAAACCAAATTGTCAGTAAATTAGGACAAAAAAAACTACACTCATCTTTTTCTTTTGGGTGCTATAGTTCGTTTTTTTTATCATTAGAAAGAAGGTAAGCGATCTTGACATGACTTTTAATTGTATTGTCAATCAGTAACTATTACTTATGAAAGCAGAAGAATATAAATGATCGTATTAGATTCATAATTGTTACATATTTGCCGTGACTTATTTTTAAAACGTGTTTTTCAACTAAAAGACACATCAAGATTGTTTACCTTTTTTTAATGCTAAAAAAAACGAACTATAGTACTAGTGTAAGACAAAGATAGTATGATTCTCTCTGTCTATGTTTGAAATGAGACTCCTTTGACAAATTATAATTATGCGCGTGCAGTAAAGATAGGAAATGGCGGACTAATGTGCGAAATTCTTCGTGCTATAGAGTCCTTACTCAGTGGCGTAGCTAGGCGTTGGCGAAGTGAGTTGCCCGTCGCCCACGGCCTCGCGCCCCAAGAGGGGCCTCGCGCGAGGCCCCATCGGGCACAGTGAAAGGGCCTCGCAGGTGCGATTTCGCCCACGGCACAGAATAAATAATAGTACTAGATACAGAATACTCACTCTGTAACAAAACGAGTCTGTTACGATCAGCACAGATATGGCCGCTAGGTGGCGACAGCGCCACGCGCGGCTTATGGCTAGCCATCAAAATTGGTGTGGAACGGATGTACTTTTAGCTACCTGTAGCAAAGCAACGAAATCGCGGAGTGAGTCACGCCTGCCCACGGCTAGATTAGTTCACCTTTCGCCACTGTCCATACTTTAGTCTCAAAACTCGGCTACCTTCTACCGTCGCCTGAGAGAAGTGGTAGACCTAAAGATACGCGTAATCGTTTTTCTTTTCTCTTTGCCGGGTGAAGACGTAAAGCTGAAATTTGCGTCATCTTATAAATATACAAATACCTATTTTAATAATTACTTTATAAAATTAAACTCTTAATAAGTTTCGCAGAAACTTAAAACATATTTCGGAAATCGAACGCACATGGCACTTAATAATAAAAGATAGGTAGAATATTTTGAAATATAGTTAAGATCATCGAAACCTTTCTCTAATCAGTTTCGAGTAGAGTCGCGATTTTTTTTCAGACCGTGGTAATTAAATAATAGACTAATTAAAATTAGTTATGAATAACGAAACGAAAATATAAAATTAATAGAATGTAATATGTATATTAATGTTGACTGGAAATGGAAACTTAAGAAAGTTACCTATTAAATATAATGCTTTTTTATTTCATTCGCACTCTTAATTTGATGGAAAACCAAGCAGAAAGGGTGCATTAAACAGTTGGAAATATACCTACAAGGGTTAGCTAAAAGAAACTATATTCATTTATAAAACTGTATTTTCCATCAAACACGTTAATAAAAATAAAAATCAAGTATTCCCAGAACTTTTCTTTACTTTTCTACGAAATGAAACCTAAATTCAATTCAATAATTTCCTTATCATTTTGTTCAGAATAATAAATACTCAATCATTTTGTTCAGAATAATAAATGTAAAGAAAAATTTGGTTTAAAACATGATATTCTTTAATTTCAAATACTTTTTTGTTAGGTACTTTTCTATCTTGTGACTAGAAAAACAGTAATATTATGAAAGCTCATTTTTGGCCTGTTTAATAACCCTATGACTTGTTGAAAAACCCACAAAATAGAGATTTGAAGAAATGTTTGAACAAACTCAACCAGCATTACAATTCTAGAACAATTAGTATAAACGTAGTAATGCTTAAAATGTTTGTAAATAATATAAAAAGTAGACATTTATTACATAAATTCCGACCTTATGTATTCATATATAATTATAAAAAACCGTTACAATTAATGTAGATATAGAATAACGCATCTGTTTTTGTTGTAATAGTTTTAATTCCGTTAAGAATGGGTGTATGCTATATATATAATATATACAAATATATTTAAAAAAAATCACCCAGTATGTTAAGAATAGGTCACGTGACAAAAAATGAATGTTGTTTCATTAGAAAACAATATAGGATTATATCTATTTATATGGAATATAAACGTGTGTAAAATATAAGAGAATGCTTTAATTAAACTAAGAATAGTGTAAGATATAGCAAAAATTGTTTTTTAATCGTTGTTTTTAATCAGAGTAGTGCCAATTTTGATAGTTTACTGCCTTTCATTTTGCATTTAGGATATTATTTTTTAATTATTGAGGCATGAAATGACAGGGTATCATGATACGATTCGTTCTCTTTAACTTTAGTTTCTCGTTTTCTGTCGAGGGTCATGCTCATGGCCCTAAAGCCTCAAGGTACGTAACGGTGTTGTTTTGAACCGTTCGTGGACGAATTTTATGCAAGTGTTTAAGGCTATGTTCCCTGAATAATTTTTGAGACAGCGATTGCCGTGACAATATCGTTTGCGATATAGCGGCTGGGTCCCGTTTCTCAAAAGCTTAATTGTAACTTGTAATGCAATTTCTAACAAAAGCTGTCAAAAAGTGACATCCGCTTGTATTAAAAGTTACAAGCTTTTGAGAAACGGGCCCCTGGACTCACGTTTTATATTTCTTCATAGGTTTAAGTAAGTATGGTTCTAAAAACTATGAAGTCGAGTGTAAAAAGTGCAGATATACTTCAGGGAGCATGTGTATAGGTATGGGAATATTTGTAAACGCCTCGGGCTTAACGTAACATAGTTTCGATGGTTTTTGACATGAGTACGAGTGGAAATTAATGTATAACTTTTCATATGAAAACGTATGGACCCCGGAAAACTGTCACTAAAAATAAAAACAGTTTCGTTTGACGAATAACGTTTTACTGTCACTTCTGTAACGTTGCTCAATTTAGAATTATTCTTTTTGAATTAGATAAACTTTCTAAAGATTATGTTTTAACAAAAAAAAAGTTTAAATGTGGTTGTGAAGTATGTATATTGACGGAAAACATCCTAATAAGTTCCCTCGACTTGAAGCGAGTGACTCTGAAATGTTATTCTTCCACATCATTTCTTTTGAACAAAATGACAGTAGCTTGTCATTTCTCATGAACGAAATGATAGTGTTTACTTACACTGTTTTGAACAACGAAGTTGCAAATTGTCCTGAGCAAATTTTAACGTTTTATTTTTGAGACAAAAATCCACTTGTTGGATACGCGATGATCGTTTTAAGATATATAAATATGCTACATAGAAAGCACTTATGTCTACTTGTGAAAATATGGATGACACAATGAATACAAGTTGCATGTAAATTTATAAAGTACAGAACAAAAGTGTAATTGATATTCAAAAATAAAATCATTAATAATAAATGTACCTAAGGTGTCGTTTCATTTTATTTTAACATCCCAATACACTTAGTTAATAACAAAAATAAATCCCTGGAGGCAGGCGTGGCTCACTCCGCGATTTCGTCGCGTCGTTGCAAGTACCTACAAGTCATGCGGCCCACACCAATTTTGGTGTCTAGCCATTGTAGTTGCCGCCTTCTAGCGCTTGCGCCACCTAGCGGTCATATCTGTCGTAATAGACGCGTTTTGTTAGAGAGTAAATCTCAAGTCACGTCTATCGTGTGCGGCGTATGGTTGTGAAGTATGTGCATGGCCTAGTGTAGTACATTGTGAACATTAAAGTTTAGTTCATACTTTTACCGATACCGTTTTGTTTGGGGATTGTATTATAGTATTTTTCAAACTCGATGGGTAGGATGGCAGCTGTCATTTCAATAGTTTTGCGAGCTTTGGCGTTTTTAGGTTATAAATTATATGAAGATGACACCTGTCATCCTACCTATCGAGTTTGAAAAATACTGTAGTTGTTCTTGGTATCAGAAATATTAAAAGGTTTTAAAAATGAAAAACATAATTACTTCCAGTTTTTATTATTAATTTCCTGTTAAATATTATTCTTTACGAAATGCTAGACATCAAATTATTACAAATACTACGTGGCCTGCTGACACTGATATAAGTATATGATCATTCGGAGCCAAGTTGTAACACTACCCTAAAATCACTACTCCAAATTCAGAAAACTTTGTAGGGTCAATGCGCTAGTTTTCGTCCATGCTCTAGTTTTCGTCCACTTCACAGATTAGCAAATAACATATTTGATATTTAATTTGCTACTTGCGAAATATCATTTTTATGTAGATAGATATATTGTTTCAGCATTAAGGATTGCAATAAGGTTTATATTCAAATTTCATCAAGTGGACGAAAACTAACGCACCTACCCTATTTTGTAAGTACTCAGATCTTTTAAACGGAAAGAATAACCATAGAGATCATTTAATAATACATTATTATATTGGCATTTTGAACAAAATGAAGTAATATATTTTAGCCAACATTACATGAATAATACTTACAAATAATGATCATTTTTCTTAATTTCGAGTAGCTTATACATTAAATTTAGCGACGAACAGCAAAAATAATCTCTGTCTGAGAATAAGATTTTGCTCGGAAATATAATTAAATTCCTACACTTCTATATTGCAACATATTTATTCGTAAAGCTTTCCGCAACTATTTTATACAATTATTTTCAATATTTTATGAATAACCTGAGTATTTTACCGCATAAAATATATTAATCGCAACATACAAAAATAGCAACCTCGATAAAAATATTGTTACTATTTTTATTTCATTATGTACTTGATCAATGGAAAAAAATGTGATGAAATATTGCACTTACAAAAAATCTTAACATATCTAGGTTTCTACAACAAATAATACATAAGGAATATTAGCAAACAACATCGATGTATGTGATATGAGCAATAATGGATAAAACTCTATTCATAAATTTAACCTTTCACTATCCTCCCAGCGCCCATTGTCCTATCTATGGTACTAAAATTACTTCAATGAAATTTGAATCATTTAAAATTGGAACACGGTTGTATTTCATTCATTTCGATAAATATTAAAGCAAAAGAAATTCAGCCTTATTTCTTTAACTATTGATTTCAAATTCAAATGCATTTTTTCTGAGATAGGCTTTAGGAGGATATGTTGGCGCCCATACATTACTAAAGTCTATTTTTTTATTCGGCAGACTAAAATGACATTTCATAGTATGAAATGACATTTTATGTTCATAATATGAAATGTCATTTGAGTCTACTGAATAAAAAAATAGACTTTATACTACTTCTCAAACAGCTCGGGTATAGTGACAGATATTATCTCAATACAATGTTGCTAGATTTTGCATTTAAGGTTATACATTGTATGGAGATGACATCTGCCACCGTACCCAAGCTGTCTGATAAATACTATACTATACAAATACTGATGAAACGAATCCACTGACAATCCAACCTCTAGACTGAGCTAAGGCAATTCTTTCATTAAACCGATGCTGCCAAAAATACGGGGGTGCGGGGGGACGAGGTGAGCGAGTCCCGTGCCGTGATTGGTCCGTTCAAAGACACGGACCAATCACGGCACGGGATTGACTCGAAGATGGAGTAACGCTACCGTATGTGTGGCAGAGGGGGTAGCGCGACTATGCTATGTCTAGAGGTTGGATTGTCTGTGAACTAATCAAACAATAAAATTTTACAACATTACTAGAAAATGCTTAATTTATGAATAGAGCTAAAAAACTAACCAACTACATATTTTTGATACATGTAAGTATAAAAGGAATCTCTTACCTACACTTATAGTGATGCCAATGTATATTATCAAAACTTTTAAATTTAATTGCATTATATATAACAATTTAATACTTTGACAACAAAACAGGACGGTACTACTATACTATGGAATAATATTTTAAATTTAATAATAAATCACATTAATTATTACGATTATGATATTTTTTCCGAATCCATCAAATGAACATTTAAGGCGTAAATTGTACGTAATATAACAATGAAACACACTCCCGAGACCCAGAAGCATTTGTTTAGTTTATGAATTTGGAACCCTTAGTTACTCAATTAAAGTTCATAATATGTGGAATATGTACAAAAAAATTGACGCTGGGTCTTAGGGTAGGTAATTATAATTTAATATTAACTCTGATATACGATTATACAATGAACATATCTCAAAAATTTATCAATTAATTAATTTTATACTCAATTAAATCATTGTATTTAATATATTTCCATAGTGTAGTACCAAATGGTTCAAATAATTCCATTATCAATACCAATTTTAAATAAGCCTATATCAATTCAATTTGTAAATCTATAAATAAACAAAATTGCCTCAACCCCCAGCTTAAACTTAAATAATCGTCAAATAAAATATAAATGACTTGTATAATATGATTGCGCATCATTATATGTATTCTACGCAAAAAAATCTCAAATAAAAATCACGATTGAATTTGGCGCCAGAGGTTTTCAAAATGGCTACCGCACTTTGGAAAATACGTTCTACGACTAATAAAAAAAAATTGCATAATAAACGTTTCGCGCCAAAAACCACGCAATCAAACATTCGAATTTCAAAATACACTCACACTATCACATAGCTCCTAACTGAAGGCTCGTTTACACCGTTCAAGCGACTGGCGCCAGTGCCGCTGGCAAGTTGGAAATGCATGCCAGTAGCAACGTTCAAAGGAAATGAGCCTTTATGCCGTTTGGTTAGAAGTCGTTGTCGCTGGACGCGTCGTATGTCTCCGCGATGTGCGGCGGCGGCTGGTAGCGGCCCGCCGTCAGCACGGGCCCGTGGAACGACTGAGATCGCAGGACGCTGCTGTAATGACATTAATTATAAAATAGAAACTAATTAGCATTTAAAGTATTGCTGATTTAGCTTCTTGGAGGACAGTTAAGTCTCAAAAATGTGGACTTCTGAAAAATATGAATTAATATTTTTAGACCTTGTAAGCATACTGAAGGTTTTTTTTTTTGTTTAATTTTGTAACAACAAAATACTAAGGTTAAGTATAAATTTTGCCACGTAAAAAATACCGCAAATTGTAGTCGGAGGGATGAATAATTTTGATATTAAATTAAATTTTAGTGTTAAATAATACTGTATAGTAAATACTTACCGTGTTACCTACTCAGGTTAGAATTAAAGCATTCATAACAATAATTAGGAGCGTGCCAATCACAGTCAAGTAGGGTTAGCATTTGTTAATATTTAATTTTAGTGCACACTTGGGTTAGTAGTAGTCGAAGGTAATGTCGGTGCAAAGTGTTATTTACAGGGTTTTTATGTGACTGTAGACACAAAAATAAGTATTTTTGCAATAAACTACGTGCATATGTCTCATTCGGTAAAGAAGAAATAGGTCAGGGTTATTACAAATATTAAAAAGATTAAAGCGTTGTTAGCGGCCGAATTGTCCCAGGTTAGTAAGAATTTAAAACTAAAACAATCCAATCAAAAACAAAAAAAAGAAATATTTTGGTTATTGATTAAATTTTACTGTTTTGAAGTTTTGACAATCCAAAAAAAATTGAGATAATTTCGTTGCCTAAAAGCGCAAACAATAAGTTCAACAATCCTGTTTTCACTTTTAAAGTAAAAAACTGTTTACTTTGAAATAAAAGTTAATAAATAAAAAATAATAATTCTTAATAGTCTAATAAAATGCGCCCTTACAAAGCACACAGTAGATAATTATTCCGACTTGCTAATTGAGAAAGTCACATCTATATATTATGATAGAATGAGATAGAAATACATATATGATTCATTCTAACAGATAACTACACCCCTCGTCTAGCAATTAGCATCGTGTTATATAAAGTGCCTTTCAAGCGAAATTAAAGCCATAAACACCATAGGTATAGTTGGTGCAAAGTGTCGGACGCCACAACTGTCAAACTGACATTTCGACTGTCAAACTGTCAAATCGACTAACCTCACAGAAACGAGATGGCTTCCTTCTAGCAGTATTGCATGCACAATGACACGTGTCACGCTCTAGAAGACGTAATGACATGTTAACATTAGTTTAAATAAAGAAAATTTATATTAAATAAATGTTAATAAGAAATTATACTAAAATTACGGGTAAATTAAAATACTTTCTTCCTATTATGTTACAATGATGTGGTATGTTAGTACAACAACCAACATTATCAAAATATAAATATGTGTAAATTAAATAAAAATTCTTCTATCTTGCTTACTCCCTTGCAAGATTCCATTGTCGCCCGTAAAAAAAAAAACAAAAATAACTACTCTTGATTACCCACAAATATGACTTGGTTGACATAATTCTAGTGAGAAATTTAGTAGACAAGCTTTTTAGTTGAACTTGACATCTTAAACACTAAACTATTTTTTACACGAAGACTTGTACTTGAATACTACGTTCGTTGCTTGCTCACTAAGATCATGTGAACGAAGCATAACACCTACTCTAGTTACCTAAGTAAAAAAAGTTACCCATAGACAGTTTTTTTTTATTACCTGGCGGTTTTGGGCGGGGCTTTGGTGCCGGGTGACTTGCCTAGTGCCGCGGCTTTGCGCGGGTCGTATGATGCCCGTCGTTTCCACTTTTCTAATTCTTGTTTCTTTTGTTCTGTTAACAAAAGTTTTTCAATGAGAACGAATGCTGGTTATTGAAGAAGGCTGATTGTAGAGAGAATAGAACTAGCGAGGGGCTCTTACGTAGAAAGTCGAGCTTATTGAGTTTAGTGACAGACTCTAACGAGTCTAACGTAAAAAAAAATGTGAGCGATTTTAACGTGAAAACCCGAATATCGATCAGAATAAAATTGACACTTTAGTAAAGTATCCCCAGTATCTTACTGCGGAGTCAAATTGACCCCGCAGTAAGATACTGGGTCAAATTGACCCGTCAGTAAGATACTGGGTCAAATTGACCCGTCAGTATGGTACTGGGTCAAATTGACGTCACAGTTACGTACTGGGTCAAACTGACCCCGCAATAATATACTCGGTCAAACTGACCCGTTATACAAAATACTGGGTCTATCTTACCCATCTCAATTTGCTGTGCGCTTCCTCGCTGCGGTCGCTCAGGTAACACGGCCACGTATGTCTTGCTCGGGTCGCGGCGCAGGAAGTTCTTCGGGGAGGTGTCGCTCTTGTACTTGGATATGTCCAGGTAGCGCGGGGCCACGGGTTTCTTTACGGTGGATTGACTTATATCTAGTCTAGACGCCTTATGGGCAAATTTCATCCTAGAAAATGTTACGGGTCAAATTGACCGGTCAGAAAAAGTGACTGGGTCAAATTGACCCGTATAAAAAATACTGGGTCTACCTTACCCATCTCAATTTGCTGCGCGCTCCCTCGCTGCGGGCGCTCAGGTAACACGGCCACATACGTCTTGCTCGGGTCGCGGCGCAGGAAGTTCTTCGGGGAGCTCTCGCTCTTGTACTTGGAGATGTCCAGGTAGCGCGGGGCCACGGGCTTCTTTACGGTGGATTGACTTATATCTAGTCTAGACGCCTTATGGACAAATTTCACCCTAGAAAATGTATGGGTCAAATTGACCCGTCAGAAAGTGACTGGGTCAAATTGACCCGTCAGAAAAAGTGACTGGGTCAAATTGACCCGTCAGAAAAAGTGACAGGGTCAAATTGACCCGTCAGAAAAAGTGACTGGGTCAAATTGACCCGTATAAAAAATACTGGGTCTACCTTACTCATCTCAATTTGCTGCGCGCTCCCCCGTTGCGGGCGCTCAGGTAACACGGCCACGTAAGTCTTGCTCGGGTCGCGGCGCAGGAAGTTCTTCGGGGAGGTGTCGCTCTTGTACTTGGATATGTCCAGGTAGCGCGGGGCCACGGGCTTCTTTACGGTGGATTTACTTATATCTAGTCTAGACGCCTTATGGGCAAATTTCACCCTAGAAAATGTTACGGGTCAAATTGACCCGTCAGAAAAGGTGACTGGGTCAAAATGACCCGTCAGAAAAAGTGACTGGGTCAGATTGACCCGTCAGAAAAAGTGACTGGGTCAAATTAACCCGTCAGAAAAAGTGACTGGGTCAAATTGACCCATCAGAAAAAGTGACTGGGTCAAATTGACCCGTCAGAAAAAGTGACTGGGTCAAATTGACCCGTATAAAAAATACTGGGTCTATCTTACCCATCTCAATTTGCTGCGCGCTCCCCCGCTGCGGTCGCTCAGGTAACACGGCCACGTAAGTCTTGCTCGGGTCGCGGCGCAGGAAAGTCTTCGGGGAGCTTTCGCTCTTGTACTTGGAGATGTCCAGGTAGCGCGGGGCCACGGGCTTTTTCAGGGAGGTGGTTGAAGAGGACATTGAGAAATCGCCGCTGTACCTGTACGGAAAGATGTAAGGGTTAACTAACTATAATAATAATAATAATAAGCCCGCAGGGCAGCTTGTGGCGAGCTGTTGGGGAGTAACGACCCCACGGACCCGAGTGCTCCAGAGAGTCGGTCAGGGTCTCCGTCTGCGGCGTGTCTTCTTCGGTCGGAGTGGACCCCAAGGGGACCCGCAGGACTCTCGGCTCTGGCTTGCCTTAATTGGCCGTCCAGAGAGGAGTCGTTAGAGCTATATGCTCCAGGGGTGGAAGTGTTAAAGGGCATAACGCCGCGAGTAACTTCGGAGAAAGCGCAGCACACCTCTCGACACCCCTGAGCCGCTCACGCCGGTGTTGCGCCTGGCCGTCTGTACGATGGCGCTTCAGGTGCCCATCTAGCGAGTGGCGAGTCACCGCCTGCCTCGATAACACTGTATATCACAATGTTATGGCAGGTGTCCGCAACTCTTTGCAATAGCCCAGTCTTATTTTCCAGCCAAATTTAAACCATAGCCCAGGACTCTTTCCATTTTTCTACAATAGCCTCCAATGCCTGCTGAAACCGGTTTATGGGTATCTATTTATGTACCCATGAATGGGTTCCAGCAGGCGTTCTACATGACATCAAAGCTCTCCAAACGGCCTCTACGTGTTGGATCTATATCCCCACGCACGCCTTATAAATGACCGGGCTTAAAAACCCGAGAGTTTGTAACGGAGATACAAATAATAATAATAATAAGACTTGAGAGACTCTCGCTCGGTGGTTGGATCAAGGGTCAGATGCAGAAGGCGGTGATCTTGGACACGGCGCGGATAGTCCGCCGGTTCCTCTCTCTGCGGCCCTGACCACCGGCAGCTTGGGCCCTGCCCCGCTGCTGGCGGCACCCTAGGTTAGGTTTTTTATAATGTGTTTATATGTATTTTTTATTGTTTTGTAAGTGTTTTTATGTTTTACTTTTATATTCATATTATAAAAATCCTAACTTAAGAGAAAAGATAAATAAAGATAATAATAATAATTCAGCCTTTATACGTCCCACTGCTGGGCAAAGGCCTCCTCTCACGCGCGAGAGAACTAACTATAAAACTAACTATAAACTGAAATATATATGTATGATACACCAAAGAAAAAGTGACCAAGATGTAAGGGTTAACTATAGATGGTCAAGCAGATCTTGTCAGTAGAAAAAGGCGGCAAATTTGAAAATGTAGGCGCGAAGGTATATCGTCCCATAGAAAATTTGAATTTCGCGCCTTTTTTTACTGACAAGATTTGCTTGACCAGCTATAACTATAAAACTCCTATAGGTAAACTGAAATATATATGATACACCAAAGAAAAAGTGACCAAATTCACCGTAAAGGCTTCGTCACACTAGCGCGTTTTGCGGGCGGCACGTGAGCGTTTTATATGTAAAAGCGGCGCGCCCCGCTCACGCGCCGCCCGGAAAACGCGCCTGTGTGACGCAGCCTTAAAACCACCGTTAACTAGTAGTGTGACTGTGACTACTTAAAAAAAAAACAAATATAATCTATCTAATCTGATACCTTTAAACGAGCAATTCTTGCATATTTATTTATATAGAGTATATATATTTCGGGGATCTCGGAAACGGCTGTAACGATTTCGATGTTTGGTATATGGGGGTTTTTGGGGACGAAAAATCGATCTAGCTATGTCTTATCCCTGGGAAAACTCTAATTTTTGAATTTTTTTATGTTTTCTCCCAGATATTTTAAGCTTATAAAAATAATCCTATACAAAAAACGTGATTTTTTTGCCGTTTTTTGCGTAACGGTACGGAACCCTTCGTGCGCGTGTCCGATTCGCACTTGGCCGGTTTTTATTTCTACAATCGACGGGAATGCGCGATGTAGAAATAGCGTCGCCCGTAACAGCGATAGCGCCATCTCCCGAACAATTGAGTAAACAATAAATGAAGTGCTTACCTCATTGACTTATATCTCAGGACTGGCCTTACGTGCACTTAAAGTGGTACTAGTTCAGCGGTGTCACTCACGAATTCGAGCCAATCGTGTAGTCTAATGCAACTAGTTGCGACCAATCGCGCGGCCGCGCGCGCCTGATGCGAACTCATCAACCAATCGCGTTGCAGCGTTCTCAGACCGCTGTACTGGCCCCATTCATGCTCCATTCTTATTGCCGTAAGGCCAGTCCTGAGATATATATGTCAATGGCTTACCTCTGTTGCTTTGTCTGTGCCGCCGGTTTCTTCCCCTGTCTCATCACAACAGGAGCGCTCCTATCCTCCGTCCCGCTCTCTCCCTCCGTATCACTTGTCCCTGTCGTCATACTCTTCTCATGGCTAAATATGGACGAATTCCTCGGACTACTGCCATTGGTTGTTGACGTATCGCTGTCTAGGATAAAAGTTTTTCTCTTGTCTATGGCCTCGGCTTTGGAGAGGAAATCTATGTTCTCTTTGGTCGGCGTTATGTCGTCTAAGATGAAGGTTTTCCGTTTGTCTGTGTGTACGCTGCGTTTGAGCTTTTCTGCTGGTTGGTTGACCTGAAAATGGTTAATAAAATGTTTCAAGCTTTAAAAATACTCCAAACCTATGAGGAACGATAGGTAGCGGGTAGCGCGATGTAGAAAAACCGCCACACCTAGCACCGCCATCTACCGCACAATTGAGCAAACTTTTCTATAAGTCTGGAAATTAGTGACGTACGTAGCTAATCCCTCGTCATGACCACATCAATATTGACCGCCTGTTTTCTTAAGTCGCGGTATTCCTTCGGCCTGAGGTCCAGGATATCCGAGTGTGTTGAGGTGACCATAAGGAGGTCCTTAAAGGACACCACATATTCTTAAGGCCCCTGTACACAATGGGCCATCGCCGGCCAGTCCAAGGGACGCATGCGGTAGAATGAGATAGCAATATCACTTGCTCCCTCTAACGCATAAATGCGTCCCCCAGAATGGCCCACGCTGGCCCATTGTGCCTTTATGTAAACCCCCAAATGTTAAATAGCCAGTAATATTCCAAACCTTAAGTACAATCTACGGGAAACAAACGATAGCGCGATATACAGAAGGCGCCACCCCTAACACCGCCATCTACCGCACAATTGAGCAAACTTTTCTTAAAGTTACCTGGAAATTAGTGACGTAATCTCTCGTCATGACCACGTCATTATTGACCGCCTGTCTTCTCAAGTCACGGTATTCCTTCGGCCTGAGATCCAGGATGTCCGAGTGTGTGGATGTGATCATAAGGTCCTTAACTTAAAGGACACCACATAATCATATTTAAACCCCCAAGTCTCAAATACCAAGTAACATTCCAAACCTTAAGTACAATCTACGGGAAACAAACGATAGCGCGATGTAGTAAAAGCACCACACCTAACACCGCCATCTACCGAACAATTGGGCAAACTTTTCTCTTACCTGGAAATTAGTGACGTAATCCCTCGTCATGACCACATCGTTATTGACCGCCTGTCTTCTCAAGTCACGGTATTCCTTCGGCCTGAGGTCCAGGATGTCCGAGTGTGTGGAGGTGACCATGGGGTCTATGGGCAGGGTCATGGGGTCCTCTTCGGATGAGTAGTCGAGGGTCTCAAGGTCCGCTATGTTGGTGGTGTGGAAGGATTGCGAGCGGTGGACTGGCGATGAGTGGCTAGAAAAAAAAAAGTGGCTGTGACATACGGACGGACAGACGGACAGACAGACAGACATGACGAATCTATAAGGGTTCCGTTTTTTGCCATTTGGCTACGGAACCCTAAAAACAACGGGTTGCACTCAGGGAATGCCGGCAGAAGTGAAAACTCAATGACTAGTGCAAAATGCACTATGTATAATTGAGGTTAACGCCATCTAGCGTTAGCGTTAATTACTTGAAACCCCTAAGCACATCACTGTTAGTACTCGAGTTATATTAATAACAGTTAGAGCGAAACTCACTAGATGGCATTTAAATCAATAAAGAAAAACTCAATGACATTACATGTAACAGTTTTTCATGTAATGTCATTGAGTTTTTCTTTATTGATTTAAATGCCATCTAAATGAGTGGCCATCTAAATCTTACGTTCACGTGATCGTCTTACGCTGTCTCGAGTTTAACATTTTTTCCCCGCCTCAAAAAGTGCACAGCGCCGCTAAAGAAATTTTCACTTCAAAAACAAATAGATATTTGAGAATCTTACACGAATAGGGATGTTTCCTGTACTTAAAATAAATGATTTCAAACCGTGCACGAAATAAAGCACCAGATAATTATTATAAAAACATAGACAGCAGCTATTTTTAAACACAATTCGTATTTAATAAATCGGATTGAAATATAAAAAGTAGGTGAGTTTACCGTGACGTCACTACATTCGTTTTCATATAAATTCCATACTAGCAAATTGTTTTGACAGTTCTAAAAAAGAAGCTGATTTGACTAGTAGGAATGTAGCCTATTGTAATTACAATTGTAAAAAACCACGCAAAGTAATGTAATAATTGTTTTACATTTAGGGCCACTTGCACCCGGGGTTAACTGCTTAAAACTGGAGTTACCATGGTTACAGGACAATTTGACACGGGGTTAACGGTTTAACCGGTTAACCCCGGGTTAGTGGGATGGTGCAAGTGGCGCTAAGGCCAGACTATTTGTCAACAGTTGCTGAATACAACTCTTATTTTTCTTTCGGGTTTTTTCTTTCACACTTCTCTTGGGCTACTCTTGTGCAAAATTTATAAGATGCAATCGTATAACATACCTGGGAGACCTAATGTCGTCCTTGTTGCACTCCTGCCTCTTTGCCATCTGCTTTCTCCTTCCCTCCTGAGCCGCTTTCATGGGGTCGTATGAGAACCGTTCCTTCACGTACCTGGGAGAACTAAGGTCGTCCTTGTTACACTCCTGCCTCTTAGCCATCTGCTTTCTCCTTCCCTCCTGAGCCGCTTTCATGTGGTCGTATGAGAACCGTTCCTTCACGTACCTGGGAGAACTAAGGTCGTCCTTGTTGCACTCCTGCCTCTTGGCCATCTGCTTTCTCCTTCCCTCCTGAGCCGCTTTCATGGGGTCGTATGAGAACCGTTCCTTCACGTACCTGGGAGAACTAAGGTCGTCCTTGTTGCACTCCTGCCTCTTGGCCATCTGCTTTCTCCTTCCCTCCTGAGCCGCTTTCATGGGGTCGTATGAGAACCGTTCCTTCACGTACCTGGGAGAACTAAGGTCGTCCTTGTTGCACTCCTGCCTCTTGGCCATCTGCTTTCTCCTTCCCTCCTGAGCCGCTTTCATGGGGTCGTATGAGAACCGTTCCTTCACGTACCTGGGAGAACTAAGGTCGTCCTTGTTGCACTCCTGCCTCTTAGCCATCTGCTTTCTCCTTCCCTCCTGAGCCGCTTTCATGTGGTCGTATGAGAACCGTTCCTTCACGTACCTGGGAGAACTAAGGTCGTCCTTGTTGCACTCCTGCCTCTTGGCCATCTGCTTTCTCCTTCCCTCCTGAGCCGCTTTCATGGGGTCGTAAGACGATCGTTTCTTCCAATTGTTGAACTCTGCCTCTTTGGAGGCGAGCGCGGACGATGAACGGTATTGGCTGGGTTTCTTTTGACCTGAAAGATAATTTTTAAAACTTTAAAATTAAGGTTTAGGTATTGAAAAATTACTATACATATACCTAGTAGGCACATAACATGAGAGATTTAATAATCTTTTTTCTTGTAAACTTGTAAAGTAGGTTAATACCTACTTTACAAGTTTACAAGAAAAAAAAAAGTAAATTGAACCATACAAGTTGACTAATGTTGACAAATATTCTGAAATTGTTTTCTTTGTATCCAAAACTTTATGCCAGAAATTTAAAACCAGAAATTACGAGATCAGATTTAAAAACTTTGCTTGGGAGCGACTCGCACTTGGCCGGTCACACATGACAAGAAAAATATACTTGGTCAAGCAGATCTTGTCAGTGGAAAAAGGCGGCTGAAAAATGTAGGCGCAAAGGGATATCGTCCCATAGAAAATTTGAATTTCGCGCCTTTTTTTACTGACAAGATTTGCTTGACCAGCTATACATCATGATTTTCTCTGACTATGCTAAAGTGATGACCCTAATTGATGGCCAAATAGTACCCCCTCCATGCACATCGCACATGGCCTTTACAACCCTCACCGATTCCCCATACGATTTTGGATACATTGCGGAATTTGACCGGTCAATTGGTTTCGTTGCACCTCGGCGGCCGGCGATGTATCGGAAATCTCAGGCATTATCGTTGACGTCTATAGAGCCTAATAGCTGTAGCTAGCCAACATAATCGATTAGCCCTACCTGTTGCCAAACAACAACAAACTAACGACCTCGTGTTGCAACCGAGACGAATCCGACCGAACGTCGTTACTGTGATTACCTTTACATACATACCGACAGACGTCTAAGATATGCGAAAAAAAATAACCGAATTTAAACTGTTGTGAGACATACTAACATTGAATAATGACAGCGTTTTACACAAAAATAAAACGCTAATTAAATAACTTACTATATTCGGAACCTAAAGTAATATATTGAGAGTGGCAACACTGTAGTTAGTCGTATTGTCCTTTTCTAGCATATACGTCCATCTCTCTCCCACACCCCCACCACTTCAGGCAGTTGCGTTTGACAATTTTGACAGTTAGAAACAAACGCAAATTACCTCATTGTCTCAAAATTATACATATTTACACCAGGCAGGATTAAAACTTTAGGTTCCGAATATGGTAAGTTATTTAATTAGCGTTTTATTTTTGTGTAAAACGCTGTCATTAAACAACTGTACCGATATTCGGAACCTAAAGTAATATATTGAGACGTGTTTGTTATCGCCTGGTGGTGGGAAGACGCCAAGCCAATGTGATTATACATGTACTTACATATTATGTATATGTAATATTATTATATTAGGAGTGTTTAATTAATTAATTAATTATGTAGTACACCCTTTATTTTAATACATGTGAGGAGAGAGGTATTTAGTAAAGCATACAATTTTATATACCATTATATTATGATACTAACTTTCCATTTTATATACGTATTTAATGTATGTACTTATAAATTTTCAACGAAAATAAGTGAGTCACCACAAGGGTGCTATAGTACTTAATTATATGTATGTGAGACTATGTAAAAGAAGATAAGTCAGTCTACTCTTCAGGGAGCATACAACATCTGTGATATGGAGTGATGTAATTAAAATATGAAAAGATAAAAATCATAAAGTACTCGAGTAGTTTTTATTTATAACTCCCAATTATTGACAAATTTGATAATAATTATCTAGTAAGGTAAGCAGTTGCAGGATATAACAAGGACAAGACCTTTCTTATTTCCAGAATCCCTCAGGATTAAGTAGACGAATATTTTAAATATTCGTTATATCGCTATCACCACCCACAAAGTTAATATTGGGTAGGTACTTAATAAAATATCATAGGGAATACTTTTAATGATTTTACTGAATTCTTTTAATGACTGTGAGCCAGTGTGAGCTATTTATTTGGTTATAGCTATAAAATGCATTTAATCGTTTGTACGCTTTACTAACGCGAACGCGAGCTAATGGACCTAAACAAACCTTACTTAAAATTGTGAAGGTTACTTTGAGAGCTTAAGCCATATCATAATACTCATGTGGGCACTAGTTACGACGCTTTTTGGTGCTCTTGGCGTTCAAATGGTAAATGTAGAATTGCCACAGAGCTTTATCAATGATATTTGTATAGGTGCAGCTCATTCTGCTTATGTTCATGTTTAGCTATCATCAAGTGACCTTAATTGTACTCATTATTGTCTATATATGCAGTATGAGTAGTTTACCTTATCTGGTGCCTACTAGTAGACATAAACTTGATTGTTTCTGAACGCTAAAGTGGCTTAATTTATGTAAACCATTCATAGACATAGCTTAATTCTGAATATTCAGTCTTCTCTTTCCAGATTAAGAATAAGGTACTTAATTCGAAACCTTAGCTCATCGCATATGTGTTTTTAACCAAAATGAAAATTTGTGTTTATTTTGTGATTTTACATTATTTGCAATAACTGTGCGGAACCATGGGGTCCCCGACCTTTTGCCGGGCACCCGTGGGCCCAAAGCCAACAGCGCAGATGCCGTTTAAGAGGAACCTCTATTTTATCCAATGCTAGGGTCAACACTTTGTCGAATATATTTGATATTTATGTATATTTATCCTCCTTATCACCTAAGGGTAGGTAATTGTAACTTTTTGATATCAAATATACGCAGAATAGTCAATTATTTTGTATTCTGAAGTGCATATAATATTACTGGATTTGGGCCAGTGTGCTTTTGTATACTATATCTCTGGCCTACTATATAGGCTAGTCTATTAACATCCCGCCTCCTGGAAGGCAGTATACAGACTTCTTAGATATATTCACGGTAGTGCTAAGAGTGTGGACCTGGTTTTCCGACACTTGACTGCATGAGATTATTTTTTCAGGTCTCGAGCAAGAAGGGTGCCTAGATAGGTTGAGGTCCTCAACTTGTGGATTTGGTAGGAGCAAGACACAGACGGGGTGTAAATTAGTTAATCCACCATGTTTCAAGAGATTCATGTGCATTCATGCCTTCAGGTTACACTGTAGAGACAGACTAACACTTTGGCAGAGTTTTGCTAACATATAATAAATGATTGCATTTGTTTGGGTGTACAATTACATGTTCCACACCAAAAACATAATTATTTATATATTTCAATCTATTTTTGAAAGGTTTGCGTTTCAAAATAGCTTCGCCTTTTCGCAAGGCGTGCTCCTGTTCCCCTATTTTATTGTGCAAAGCGAACAGTATCACAATGCTATAATTTTGTATAAATTGAGAACTAGAGGGTCATGCCCTAGACGTGACCGCCCAGAAACTGTGCTAGAACCGTTCGTACAAACCATTCAGTCACTATTTTTAAAAACCTTTTGTAGTGGGTACATTCCACGGTCTTAAATTTATTAAACGTGTAGTATCAAACTATGACAAGTCATGATAAGTGAAATAAGTGACAACAGTATCTGGTCCGTGCATAGAAGCACTTGCCCTTGAGGTTAGGGCATGGGTAGTTTATTATAAACTTAATCCGTGCATAGGAGCACTTACGATACAGGTGGTTTAAAACTTCCAGGGTCACAATACAGACACAAGGGTGTAAAATACATAATTCATAAACGCCCGTTAGGCCAGTTTTGTATATTTTATTTCAAACATGCTTGTGCAGCACCGCCAGCACATGATAATTTTCCTAATATACCATGGCAGTCAGGGATATAATAATTATGTAAAAAGGTAGGTAACCTTGGTCATGTCGTGTACATAGGTAGGTACTCGTAAACATGTTAACTGAAAGACAAGTGCTCTCCAGCCAAATATAATTTATGCAACTGTGAGCTGCTCTTACATTGGAATCATATGTATTTATTTCTAGTCTGTCATATTGTAGCAGGCCTAGACTTCAAAGGTTTGTAGATGTTTATAGGGCCGTTAAACGGACCCTTTGTACACCTTGAGCAGGCTGTTTGTTTCACACCATGGGTAATATATATTGTAAACATAGCTTATTTCAGAATGGAATCGTAAGCTCTGTCGTGTCGTGAGCTTACCGAGCCTGATTTAATTAGAGTCCACAGATTGTATGGACCTTGGAGGATTGACCACTCCTTATTCTAATTATCAATATTCTGCCTAGGCTTATAGTCGAAATTAGGTGACTAAATCTCTTAGTATTATCTATGCCACCCAAGTTATGAGGCTTAGCGTCTCCAGACCACAATTTTATATTAGGGTGCAAAGATTTTTTCCATCTTTAAAATAAAAATGAGTCGAGATAGGCCTGGAATCTTAGGTTTTTATTTTACCTATTATAATTTTAGAAATGTTATGTAAATGGAAAGCAGTTTTCACTTTTACCACAGTTATAAATAATTATAAGACTTAGCATTAAGCACTGTATGTACCTGACGTGTAAAATTATGTTTTTATCAATAAAGAATTGAATTGAATTGAATTGTTAATTAGCCCAATTTCGGGTTTAGCCAATAGGGTGTTCGGGACCCTTGAAATAGATTGGTAAACAAAAATGAAAACTCTAATAACGAAGCCTTGCCTATTTCGACTGATTTTTACCCAAAACATTATTTTAAACCATTTTTACATTCTCTAAAAAGAGATATTTACAACTTAATCTTTGTAATATTTTTGTGATTGTGGTCTTCTCGCACGCCTGTGTTATGACCATATCATTTATATTTCTGTGAATATGTCTGACGTGCCTTGCGCAGGCTTACATAGGTTATAATATCATCATCAATAACTTGACGTCAGTTTGTGAACGAATCAAAGATTCTTTTGGCACACCTTACGCAGGTGTAAACATGGCAGCCTTGCGCAGGTTTAGATAGGTACATAATATATTGGTTTCATCACAAATAACTTGACGTTAGTTTGTGAACGAATCAAAGATTCTTTTGGCACACCTTACGCAGGTGTAAACATGGCAGCCTTGCGCAGGTTTAGATAGGTACATAATATATTGGTTTCATCACAAATAACTTGACGTTAGTTTGTGAACGAATAAAAGATTATCTTAGGCGCACCTTAGCAGGTGGAACCATAACAAACGTAAGTTTAAGAATAAGTATCATTCAAATCAAATACCCTGAGTTTATGGGTAATATTCCCTAAGTTGCGGGTTCCTTGCTCGACAAGGTGAAAGGCTTTACGCCGCCTTTAACAGGCACTTTTAGAAAGTGTCATTCACGGTGACGCGCAGATTTGCCAAAACTAAACTTTAACTCTACAGTTAACTAATATAATTTGACAATATGAACCAAACCATGCGTCTTCGTCAATGAATCAATCTAAAGATTCCCGTATCGTTAATGCCCTTCCATGTCACAGGCTTCCGATTTTATTTGAAACGTTTAATTTAAGTGTACTATTTATGTAGGTAAGTAAGTAGGCTTAAGAATTGACCCTCTTGTATGTAGTTACGTATAGAATTAATAATCAAGTTATTCAAATTCAAAATAACACAAGCACATATAGCACCTACATGCAAGAGTTCTTTTCCTTAACCTTTAAAGCTGTAAGTACCTGCTAAGTTATAGGTATATTTAAGTAGGTACCTACCTACATAAATCAAAGATCTAGTTGGAGAGATATAAGTTGATAGATACAGAGTGAAATACTTCACGAATTCGCATGTCATTCTTGCGCAGAGCCATGCTAATCTCTCTCTATGTCTAGTCAGATTTAAGTTTATGTACTGCCGAAGTACTCACTTTCCACAAAAATAAATGCAATGTTTGCGATGTAGGTTTGTTCGTTACCTTGTGTCCCTTAGAGCGGAAATATCGTCGACTCCTATTCGGGTACACGTTATTTATCAGCAAGTTTATTACCAAAAAATTAATTTTGCAATATTATATTAACCCGGAACGGGATAAAAAGATAAATTGCTGATAGATACTTGGACAGATAAAAAACCTACACGTCTATAAGCTTCTACCTTAATACGTAGGTTCTACGTAACACGTATTAACTATCCGATCCATTCGTATTCGAAAACACAAATCACTTGAAAGGGTATACCTCCACACATCACCATTTAAGTATTATATAATTTCAACCGTTATTATACACACACAAAGATTTAAACTAACAAGACTCGGAAGAGACTTAATAAAATTAAATTATAATGGTGACACGTGCACGCTTTACCAGCTCGATGTGTTTTCTACCATGTGTTTTAGTATTTTCATTGGCATAGCCACGGTGCGCGCAGGCAGCCTTTGAAAACACTTGCACATCACTATTCCGGATCATTTTTATTTGCTAGATAGTTTAACGGACAACTAAATTTAAATATTTATTTCGAACGGCAAAAGCCGTTAGAAACTGTTTTTCAATATAGTCAGCTAAACTGGGGTACAAATTCAAAAACTCACCAGCAGTTTAGCTTCACGACCTTCCAGATGGAAAAACAGCAAGCCAATGAGGTAATTTGCGTTTGTTTCTAACTGTCAAAATTGTCAAACGCAACTGCCTGAAGTGGTGGGGGTGTGGGAGAGAGATGGACGTATATGCTAGAAAAGGACAATACGACTAACTACAGTGTTGCCACTCTCAATATATTACTTTAGGTTCCGAATATCGGTACAGTTGTTTAATTTTACGGTTTAGACTCACTTGTTTTAAGTCACTCGCGCGACATGTTTAAAAAACAAAAAAAAACTGAGAAAAAAATTGAAACATATATCAAGAGATTTCAACTCGCAATCTTCTAAAACATGGTTCCAGTAATTCTAACTAAACTGTGTAACGTATAATGTGTGATTTTAAAGCAAAAGAGCGCGTAGACAACATGCCAATCGTAAACGCTCTGTAGCGAACGAAACGCAACAGTCACTGTCGCACTAATAGCAAGAGATGACTACGCTACGCTACGGAGCGTTAAAGATTGGCATATTGTCTACGCACTCTGGTATAAGTACTATAAAACACATCATACCTTAATACTCTAAATATAACCAAAACTACACATTCTCGCTATTTGTGGTTTATTTTGAATCGCTACACATCTTGCGTAAACGTGTTAATGGGTGGTTTACCATTGTCACTACCATTGTACTATTCAATGTTCCACCAAATCTAAAACGTAGTTATACCGAAGACGTGGTTACTGTTCACATAACTCCGTTGGTTCATTTTAGCGGTTTTGGCAATCACTACCGTAATCATTGTAATCAATCATTGACTTTCTTTTGTTATTTGTGTAGCGAAATGTTTGTTATAAGTTACAAGTCGTACTAAAACACGAAACCGAAACTTCTATTTACTATTTATGTAATGATTGTACGAGTATCTACTGTATTTTTTTGGAATTTGTTAAGTCAGGTTTGTTTACTATCTATGTCTCACGTTTGTAGTTTGTATACCTTATTATGGCGTTATTCAACGCCTGTCAAGTGTAACAAGCCCTTGATGATTGTTTGTCCTTATCTGTCAGATTATGTTTGTTAAAAAAGGGACTAAATTTAACCAAGTTTTATTAAGAGTCCGCAGCAAGCTCGGTTCTCCATACAAACGTAGTTACGCTATTTTAAAACGACTGGCTAGATTGTTATATATTCCCACTGTCTTAGTTATACATACCTTTATCTTGAGCTTTAGGCTGGAACTCTCTAGTCGAACTCCTAGACTTCGTAAGCCTGTTCAGCACCGCCTGTCTCGTCGGCTCTGATATCCTCCTACTCTGATGACCGACTGGCTTCTGCACCTCTCTCGGCTCTGACGCCCTCATTCGTTCCTTATTCGTCACTCGAACTGAACTTCTAACCAATCCCGGTCCGAATTTTCTATGCATCTCTGGAGTATTTGGACATTTTGGTGAGTTAGCTGGTGCGATCGATTTTAGGTCAGGAGAATCGATTCTACCGCGATGCGTGCGTTTATACCTATCTTGGGATTTCTCGTAAGATCCGTTGTCAGACTCATCGGATAGATAGTCTTTGTATTCCTCTGAATGTCCGCTCGATCTTCGAGAGGTTATCCTCTGCGGATCCAAATAGTTGTTATTCCTATTAACAGTGTTGAATGAGCTTGATCGTTTTATCGAGGAGCCGAACGGAGCGTAGTTAGTATAGCCAGGTTTTTTCCCATCGCTGGCTACCCTCTGATGTTTCTTGTCGCCCTGGTAACGGGTATCGATCCTCGGATATGCCTCAGCATTGTTCTTCAGTACCGTCTTGAGACAAACTAGATTTGCGTTGCTGTTATCAGTGTTACAGTAATCCGGTACGTCTAAAGACTTGTTCCTAACGTGTTTTCTATGCGGCGAAAGAATCGCGTCGACGTCGTATTGCGGACGATTGGATAAAGTTTTATCATCGGAACTGTTGCTTAATAAACCTCTTTCTGAAGACGGACTGTTCATGTTGGAATCTCGTTTTCGTTTATCCGTGTCTAAAGATCTTGAGGCGCTGTTGAGTAAAATCTTTGTGCTTTCTGGAATTTTGGCTGAGCCAGTAATGACATAGTTTCCTGGACTTCTCAAAGGACTGCTATCCCCTGAAGTATCTTTTCTTCTTAGCCTGTAGTTGAGTGAGTTGGAGCGGCTTAGTTGCGAGACTGGAAGCCGGGAGATGGCGGTCTTCTCGCTGATGAGGCTTGAGGTGAGTAGGGGGGGGATGGATGGGCGAGAGTTGAGCTTGGCCTGTAGGTTGGTGATGGCGTTTTGCGTTTTGAGGAGGTACGTCTCGGTATCTTGGACGGGGATGAGATCCTGTAACAATGAGAAATATGTTGTTATTATTTTATGCATATGGGACTACCGAAAATTATTGTAATATTCTCTAAGATAACAATCGACAAAGTATACGCATTGGTTAAATAACAATTGACAGCCATCAAATATTATTAAAGCCCACCAAAGATGACATTATTCTCATGTCGAGCGTGATAGCTTTTAGTTCATCCATAACGCACTAGACATATGAACTACCAATGGAATGCCATGCCAAAACATTTGATAGATTGAATAATATGTTATTTAATCAAATGATCACGATATTCGTATCAAAACGTAAACGCTCATAGACCCAAGCCTTCACGCAAGTAACAGTCATAAGTCATAACATAATATTTAACTGCAGTGAACGGCATTAACATTTAAACGGCCATTGTTCTGAACTACAGATAACCATCGACGAGATTGTAATTGTCTATGAAACGATTGAAACGTTGTTATAATTACTATTAGTACAAGACAAGGAGCTTCAGTTGTTACGTTTTAAGAAACCATTTTGTTGTTTAGTATACTTAGTCAGTTATGTTATATTACTTATATTATATCGGAGCTAGTAAGGTGCTCAAAAATAAACATCTAAACATCCCATAACTCCTTCAGCGTAGAGACATGTTTAGATATTTGTGAACACTCCGCTACGATATATACCTACCTTGATATGTAGGTAGGTACCAGTAAGAAGTAGGTGGTAGGAGAGTACTTGGCATCTATTTCAGGTTCGGATTATACTATGTATATAGGTAGGTATAATCGAATGTGTCTACTTAAAATAACAGAACAATCGGGTCTATCGCGAATTTATTTTATTTTATTGTAAATGTGAGTTAATATGTGTTCAAAATGCGAATGTTTTAAATGTTATGAATTAAATGTTATAAGAAGTAATAATATTTAATAGAAAATTAAATAATCCTACATTATAAATCGAGTTGTGAAATTCATAAATGCAAAAATCGTTAAGGTCCCTATCCCTACCTATTACTTAAGTTTAAAATGCTAGAAACTTTTACAGTAGTAAGTACCGAAAGAATAACCCACAGTTTCCTTGAAAATATCCGTCTGGTTGAAGTTACATAAGTCGATACAATTTATTTCAGTGCTCCGAAATGCCTCCGACGTCCGTTACTGTCTAGTGTCGGACAGACAGACGGCACAACAATGCACTTCTGTTATGTAACTCCAGTTTATTGAGTAAATAAAATGCATTTCAGGTCTAGAGAGTAGCTATTGTTTTCAGTTAAGACTAGCGACCCGCCCCGGCTTCGCACGGGTTAACAAATTATACATAAACCTTCCTCATGAATCACTTTATCTATTAAAAAAATCTGCATCTAAATCCGTTGCGTAGTTTAGATCTAAGCGTACATACAGACAGACAGACAGGGAATGACTTTGTTTTATACTATGTAGTGAAGTGGGGATTTCTTTCCCTACGATAAAGTACCAAACCTACCACAGTGTACATAATACCAGTCCAAAGGTGGTACTGTGTCATAAAAATACCTAACCACTTTTTCCTCTTGTTTTAACGTTGTAAATATTATTCACCATTCACGTTCGTCTGTTTACAAAGATTAAATTACGGAACCCTAAAAACAACTGCTTTGAAGCATTGACCTGTTAAATTTCACCACAGTAATCATTTAAAATTCTAAAGTCACTTGCAAGAAATATTTTTTACGTAGTCTAATTAAATGTAAAGTTCATAATAAGCAATTAACGCGTGGTGTTAATTAGTCGTTTACCGCTTCTCGTCTGTAATAAGTGGTTTGTGACCAGAATATTAGCGTTTTCCACTGCCGTGGGGTGAATTATTTCCAAAGTAAAAACTTTAAACATGCGCTTTGCTGGCAATTGTGTACAATTTATGACAGTAATGGAGTTGGTTTACTTACGCATTTTTTTAAATTACCCGTTCTATGTTAATTAGGCATTTTGACCGAGGGAAATTCTCGCCTAAATCGCATTTTTCAACAAACTATCGTGACATTTGGTGAGCAGGTGAGCACATTCGATAAATATATACGATTTTTTTGGAAATGGTAGAGCCATGGGGGTTTTCGAGGTTATACAGCTCACTATGAGCCACCTCCTTTTGTTTACATGCCTTAACGGATTATTCGGATGTTTATGCCATTATTGTTTCTTCCTATTCGCGATTCTGTACAATATGAATTCCACACAGCTGAATTTTATAAAGTTCTATCTTACCGGCGCCGGAGTCGCAACTGTCGCAAGTTATATTGAGAATTCAACAGTAACAATGTGCTAACACATACGAAACTGTATTTATCAGGCATCTGAAAAATACTAAAAATGTTTAAATTAATGGAAAAAGCAAGTTGGAATCTTGCCTGAAGTGGTGATAATTTTTTGCCTTCAATTTAATTCCCTTTCCATACAGCCGTATTCGAACAATAAGATACGTCAAATATTAGATATTGAAACGATATGGATCGGATATGTCAGTGTCAAACAAGTGTCAAAAGTGACGTTTCTTCAAACGAAAGCGTCTCTTTTGACACTGACATATCCGATCCATATCGTTTCAATATCTAATATTTGACGTTTTTTTTTTTCATTTATCTTTTATTAAATAAATAAATTAACAGGTAAATATTTGACGTATCTTATTGTTCGAATACGGCTGATAGTAGTCTTGTCCAAGATCCAAGGATTGTATTCAGCCTCTCCTTTCCATTCGCGACATTAGTAAATGTAAATCCGTAAACGTCGTATATTTAGCTCGGCCTTGTTTCGTACTGGCAAAAATGGTGACAATCACCCGGAAGGAAACCTTTAAGAGTGCTATTACATTTCGGGGATGAGCGAGTTTAGGTATTTTACGCGCTGCGGCAGGCCCCGCGATCTCAGGTCGCCGAACCCTTCCACCGCATTTTCCCTCGGTCGCACTACAATGATGGATTAAACATTCTTGATCCGATCGTGAAGCACATTGAAATCAATCATAACAACACTAACTGTACTTTAATATCAAAGTCCTAAAAATGTTATTTGGTACGAAAATACTAAATCCAGTGCAAATATACATACTTATGTAGGTCATTATTACTAGAAAGAAATTATACGTACTTACTTAGGTACTCGCTTATTTTCATTTTTCGTCATTGCATATGGTATAGGTTGTATAGTGAAACTATTTTAGCTATATAATAAAACCTTTAATTTGTATCTTAAGTTTAGAAACGAGCTGATACTAAGCATCTGATGATGAAGCCTGATGATGATGATGAAGGTGGTCACGGATACCAATCAACCATGTAGTAACATGATTAGGCTTTGATTCGTCTCAACAGGATCTTTGGCACTAGGTGACACTCAGGGTCTGATAATGGAGCTGGAAGGTGGCCACTGTTACCAGTCAACTATGCAATTAAACCACTTCGTGTTTGAGCTCGTTTGATTCGTCTCAACAAGATCTTTGGCACTAGGTGATACTCAGGGTCTGATGATGGAGCTGGAAGGTGGTCACCGGTACCATTCAACCATGCAACTAAACCACTTCGTGTTTGGGCTCGTTTTATTCATTTCAACAAGATCTTTGACACAAGATACGACTCAGGGTCTGATGATGAAGCTGGAAGGTGGTCACCGGTACCAGTCAACCATGCAACTAAACCACTTCGTGTTTGAGCTCGTTTGATTCGTCTCAACAAGATCTTTGACACTAGGTGATACTCAGGGTCTGATGATGGAGCTGGAAGATGGTCACCGGTACCAGTCAACCATACAACTAAACCACTTCGTGTTTGTGCTCGTTTGATTCGTCTCAACAAGATCTTGGACACTAGGTGATACTCAGGGTCTGATGATGGAGCTAAATGGTGGTCACTGGTACCAGTCAACCATGCAACTAAACCACTTCGTGTCTGGGATGACAACCTTCCAGCTGCACATCAGACCCTGTGAGTACTATGTTGTGTCAAAGATCTGGTTGAGACAAATCAAACGAGCCCAAACACGAAGTGGTTTAGTTGCATGATTGACTGGTACCAGTGACCACCTTCCAGCTCCATCATCAGACCCTCAGTACTATCTTGTGTCAAAGATCTCATTGAGAGGAATCAAACGAGCCCAAACACGAAGTGGTTTAGTTGCATGGTTGACTGGTACTGGTGACCACCGTCCAGCTCCATCATCAGACCCTCAGTACTATCTTGTGTCAAAGATCTTGTTGAGACGAATCAAACGAGCCGAAACACGAAGTGGTTTAGTGGCATGGTTGACTGGTACCGTTGACCACCTTCCAGCTCCATCATCAGACCCTCAGTACTATCTTGTGTCAAAGATCTTGTTGAGACGAATCAAACGAGCCGAAACACGAAGTGGTTTAGTGGCATGGTTGACTGGTACCGTTGACCACCTTCCAGCTTCATCATCAGACCCTGAGTTCTATCTCGTGTCAAACATCTCGTTGAGAGGAATCAAACGAGCCCAAACACGAAGTGGATTAGTTGCATAGTTGACTGGTACTGGTGACCACCTTCCAGCTTCATCATCAGACCCTGAGTTCTATCTTGTGTCAAAGATCTCGTTGAGAGGAATCAAACGAGCCCAAACACGAAGTGGTTTTGTTGCATGGTTGACTGGTACTGGTGACCACCTTCCAGCTCCATCATCAGACCCTCAGTACTATCTTGTGTCAAAGATCTTGTTAAGACGAATCAAACGAGCCCAAACACGAAGTGGTTTAGGTGCATGGTTGACTGGTACCGTTGACCACGTTCCAGCTTCATCGTCAGACCCTGAGTTCTATCTTGTGTCAAAGATCTCGTTGAGAGGAATAAAACGAGCCCAAACACGAAGTGGTTTAGTTGCGTGGTTGACTGGTACCGGTGCCAACCTTCCAGCTCCATCATCAGACCCTCAGTAATATCTTGTGTCAAAGATCTTGTTGAGACGAATCAAACGAGCCGAAACACGAAGTGGTTTAATTGCATGGTTGACTGGTACCGTTGACCACCTTCCAGCTTCATCATCAGACCCTGAGTTCTATCTTGTGTCAAAGATCTCGTTAAGAGGAATCAAACGAGCCCAAACATGAAGTGGTTTAGTTGCGTGGTTGATTGGTACCGGTGACCACCTTCCAGCTCCATCATCAGACCCTGAGTCCTATCTTGTGTCAAAGATCTTGTTGAGACGAATCAAACGAGCCTAAACACGAAGTGGTTTAGTTGCGTGGTTGACTGGTACCGGTGACCACCTTCCAGCTCCATCATCAGACCCTGAGTCCTATCTTGTGTCAAAGATCTTGTTGAGACGAATCAAACGAGCCGAAACACGAAGTGGTTTAGTTGCATGGTTGATTGGTACCGGTGACCACCTCCCAGCTCCATCATCAGACCTATATATTCTGATTCTGACATGTCATCAAAAGCATTTGTATTCAGCCATTTTTTTATTTAGTACCTATAAAATATCAGATCATTTCAAATATCTTTAATGCTGTCCGGTAGTTACATACTATACTATAAAACCAAATACACAGTACTAGGATCAAAGTTTCTCAGTCGCCGTTTACACGCACTGTCACGCACACAGTATAGCATTTTACACGGCGCCTGCCGCACACAATGATAAAAAACCTCGTCGTCGCCGTTGAAAACGTGCGGAGCCGACCGACACACGTCCTACCTCTACAAGCTCTGCCGCGGCACTGAGCTCACGACCGCGCGTCATCGGTAATATTAGAGTCGTTTTCAAAAAATTGCCAAAAAATTATAGTAGAATTTCATAAACACTAATGTATACCATCAGTATAAGCAAACGCTGCAGATTGCTTGAGTATGAAAATGACTTCGATATTAAGTAGAATTTCGTAGGAATTGACACTTGTTTCGGAGAGAAAATTGAGTTTGTTTTTCTTCGATTTTCTCTTTCTCAAAGGTATTTAGGAAAAATGTCAAAAGTAATTCCTAATGTACAGGGTATTAGTAATACAAAATAGCCAGCTTTACCAGAGTAAACTTCTCAACATTTCCAAATACGAGCTCACAATTTAGTGCTTCACGTGGTTTTTCGGAAACAACCATCAGAAAAAAAATCATTACTAATTTAATAAGCCCTTTTTCCAATATTTAAAAAGTAATTCCTAAAGATAAGAAGACGCTTTTACCGTAACAAGTACTCATTGTTTCTAATAATGACCCTAAAGTACTGAATGTCATCGAGGAATATCATCAATTTTGCATTATTTTGACTTTTCTTGTTGGAGCGCTCTTAACTCAATGCTCATTGGATTATAACAACTATTGTAACTATTAGTTAAAACGCAGGTAAACAATATAGTCAATATAAGAATCAAGTATATCGTTGGATATTTACTAAATACGTTAACTGTATGTCTCGCAAAATAGAATAAACAAAACTTTTTTAAGGGTAATAAGTTAAGTATTACCTACTTAAGTTAAGTAGGTAATACTTAGAACTTTAGAACAGAGGAAATAGTCTTGGAAACTTTAATCTAAAATATTTTCCGTTGAACCCTGAACGGATTACAGAAGAACTTGCATGCGATTTTCGTTACATTGCGGTATTTGGTCGATCGACTGAATTGAATTCATTGTATTATGTATCTGTAGTTAGCAGTTGCAAGTTCTTGGGCCGTCTAAATGGGGCTTAAGGCTCTTAAGGATCACCTCGATGAATAATAGAGTATTAAAATCAAACCACTGTTTCACTGTCTATAATTATAATTATATTTTCAATTTCAACCACAAGCACACAGTCATAGTTTTTCGCAGTCGACGCCATATTGGCCGCCTCCAAAAACAAACCTTTTAGCTTACGCCCTATGATAACTATTTAACGAAGATTACATTTATTACCTCTTTTGTTCATTCGTAAAATCTGATCTTGTTATCAAATGAATTATGGTGTATGTTCAACTTGCATAACTTTAGTGATTCTTTTAATAAGTATTAACTAAAACATAGAATTCTATACCGGATGCCTCAGTGCAATCCTGTGTTAAAATGCTACTCAATGACCTTATTTTGTTTAAAATTTATAAGTCTAATCAAAATAGAAATTATTTAATGGCAAAAGGAGTGTTTTACTAATAATATTGCATGTCAATTAAGCAGCATTTCTAACAATCGGCCATCCTGAGCTTTGCCTGACCCTAGGCAACTCGAATAAAAGAGATAGAAACAAAATATTTCCTAAAAAAAAATATCTAATACAATGACTTTGATCATGACTCACTAGGTATGCTGAACAAGTAATAACAATACATAACCTATTGTTTACAAATGCCCTAATACATTTTAAGAGAAAACTAAATGTTAATGGGTAATTATCACATTTTTTTTTTTATTTTTTTCGTAAAAACGAGTAATAATCTGAAATTACACTTAAACAACGCTGTGCATAAATAGTTTGTTTTAACATTCATATAACAAGCTTATTTTTACATTCATTGGCATCCGAGAATAACAAAAAAAAACAACTCAACAAATTTACTTATGACATTTTCGGCCATCCTACATCTACATTGGATGTCCTCATTCAATTATTTTTATTGTTATTAGTTACATATTAATAATTATAACATTGACTAATTATTTAAAATTTTGGTATGTATGCTTGGCAATCACTTATTACGCACCACCCCCATAAAATAATTGTCTTTCGTTTCATGGTGAACGGCGGTTTTGTACTTTTCAAATCCCTCACTTTCACTTATACACAAACTGGTGACGACTCCTCCGAGTTGTTGCTAACTTCATGTAAATACTCCCAGATGTCGCATCTAGTAAATTGCCATCTTGTGTCCGGTACACGCACCAGATCCAGCATCCTCCGGTATGTTATACACGTACAGGATGTAACGGCGTCAGATAATTCGTCTTCTCGCATAGTGCATGCCCTTGGTGTAACTTCATTTGAAAAGTAGTCTTCTTATCACGTGTCACACACACAGGATGTAACACTGTTCGGTCAGTTGCCGTCGAGCAGTAAAAATATTTGAAGTTTCCATCATGTCATATGTCACACATACAGTGTTTGGTAAGTTATTCTGTCGCATAATACACACACAGGGTGTAAGAAAGAACCTTGTCATGGCATACCCACACAGGGAGCATCCATCTTTAGACAAGCATAGTTGGTGCTGCTTGTTACCGCGTTCTCACACAGGGAGCTATCGGCCTCAAGCGAGCTTATTGGGTGACCCCTGTTACCGCGTTCTCACACAAGGAGCTATCGGCCTCAGAGGGTCCTAACGCTTGTTACCGCGTACCCACACAGGGGGTATCGGCCTCAAGCAAGCGTTTCAAGTAGATGATGCCGCGTACGCACACTGGACGTAGCAGCCTCAGCCGAACTAAGTGCTGTGAAGTGGTGGTGATTTATCTTCTTGTTGCCGCGTACACACACAGGGTGTATCGACCTCCAGACGCCACCACGTCGCCTCAGCGCTCGGACGTATGCACTCAGTTTCGGAATATAAATCGTTATACTTTTATATATACCATGAATATGAGTATAGATATGTGTACATATTATATATATATATATATATATATTAGACTTTGTGTGAAATTAAGATTAGATACATTATCTTTATATGTTAACTACTATGTAAGTATTACGTGGCGAATAATAATTTTATGTATATAAGGGAAAACGTACGTGTCTAAAAGTATAATTAGCGAGAAATAACTATTTATTCGTTATCCGAGTAACAACTTTCGTTTTCTGCATCAGATTCAGTAATAGGGCCTAGCCTTATCCAAGGTTTTATTTTATCCGCGGAGTACACGTTTTTATATTTTCTAGTCGAGAACCCATCTACACTACTAACTTCGTAACGGTCATTACCCAATACCGCGGTTACCTTGTATGGGCCACTATAGGGTGGGACTAGTTTGTTGCTACCCCCAATGTTGCGAGAGCTCTTTAAAACCATAACTAAGTCTCCCTTTTTATATTGTTTGGCTGAGCAGCGTTTGTCGTCGAATCGAGCCTTCATAGATTCTTGCTGTTTTTGTATGTGCGCAGACACCTGTTCCCGTGTAGTGTTAATATTTTCGTTCAGCGTTAGTTGTTCCGAAATGTCGTGTAAATGGTTTTCTGACAAGTTTACTGTTTCTTTACCGAATACTACTTGCACTGGTGTTTTCCCTATACCTTTGTTAAGGGTATTATTGAGGCTCCATTGAACCTTGTTAAGGTCTCTGTCCCAGTTACGATCATCTTTATCAATATTTAGAGCGGTCAAAGAGCTTAGTATGGATCTATTATAACGCTCAATTTGACCGTTCGCACGAGGTGTTGCTACAGCATTCTTCACATGTCTGATCTGATTAGATTCGATAAATCGTTTAAACTCAGCCGAAGTAAAACTGGTTCCACGGTCCGATACAATCACTTTAGGAGAACCAAACAATCCAACAAATTCACTCATGATTTGAATTGTTGTCCTACTTTTGGTGTTTCTAACTGCTCGCAAAACGATAAATTTGGTAAAAGAATCTATAATTCCTAAAATATAGGTATTTCCGCTTTTACTTTTGACAAAAGGACCAACATGGTCTATGTGTACGCATTCGAATGGTGTACTTGGCTTAGGAATAGGGTGTAGAAAACCTTGCTTTTTACCGGCTGGGTCCTTTGCATAGGCACACGGGATGCAAGCGCGAACATATTTACGGACAAAATGGGCCATGGCTGGAAACCAATAGTCTCTGCGCATTTTTTCTAACGTTTTCTCGAATGAAAAGTGACCACTTTCGTCATGACATAGCTGACAGATTTTCCATCGAGCATCACGTGGTACCACCCACTTCCATTCGACCCCAACCTTCCTGTATATTTTACCATCTTTCAATGAGTAATTCTCTCTTATGTCTTTCGCTTCGGTACAGTTTTTATCTAGGACGCTCTTGATTAGTTTCAGTCTAGGATCGCTCAATTGTGCAGCTATTAGAGAGTGCTCTTCAGTGACGATACTCATTATGCCAAGTTCCGTAATATTGTTGCTTTCGTTGGGTAATGGATTTCGACTCAAGCAGTCTGCATGTTGCATTTGTGTGCCTGGTCGGTATTCAATTACAAAATCGTAGTCTTGGACTAAAAGCCACCACCTAGCTATGCGGGGAATAAGATCACGTTTCGTGAGGGTCGTACGTATCGCATTACAATCCGTCAATATCTTGAACTGAATGCCCAGCAAGTATACACGAAAGCGATTTAAAGACATTACGACTGCTAAAGTTTCCAGCTCGAACGAATGCATATGCTGCTCTTCCGTGGAAGTTTGTCTGCTAAAATACGCAACGGCCTTGAGTGGTGATTTCTCATGTTCCTTCTGTAGTAACACGCCACCAATTCCCAACTGACTCGCATCCGTGTGAAGTTCGGTCAAGTTCTTGGGATCATATATAGCTAAAACCGGTCTGGTAGTAAGAATTTCTTTGATTAGACTAAAAGCTTTAATTTGATCTTCACCCCATACCCACGGTGTATTGGCCTTTGTTAGGGATGTTAAAGGTTTAGCTATCGTTGCAAAATTCTGGACAAATCTCCTAAAGAAGCTAGCCAATCCAATAAATTGACGAACCTCATGGCAGTTTTTGGGTACGGGAAAAGAAGCAACAGCTTCCGTTTTACGCGAACCCGGCCGTACTCCGTCTGAGGATATTTCAAAACCTAAATATTCAATTGTCGTTTTGAAAAAATGACATTTACTCAAATTCAGCGTCAAATGTGCCTCTCGTATTATTTCTAACACGCGGTGAAGCTTCTCGATGCCTTCTTCGAGTGTCTTAGAACCTATGATGATATCGTCCATATAAGCTAATACACCTGGCAATTTATTTTTATTTAACAATGACTGGACCATTCTTTGAAAGACGGCCGGCGCATTAGATAACCCGAACGGCATTCTGTTATATTCAAAATGCCCATCTGGGGTAATAAAAGCTGTCAGATGCTTTGAGTCCTCAGATACTGGTATTTGGTGATATCCTTGTGTTAGGTCCAACGTGGTAAAATAGCATTGTCCCTGTAGATTATCTATTTGATCGTCAATAAGAGGCATCGGATATTTGTCTTTGACGGTCTTTCGATTAAGAGCTCGATAGTCTACACAGAGACGTAACTCTCCATTCTTCTTAGCTACCAAAATTATGGGACTCGCGTATTCCGAGCTTGATTCGCGTATTATGTCGTTAGATAGAAGTTCGTTAATAATGGTGTTTACTTTTTCTCTCTCGGACAGGGATAATCTGTAAGGCCGATATGTTACCGGGGTTTTATCATGCAGCTTAATACGCAATTCCGCAAGTGAGGTCTTCCCCAATTCACTAGTCGAAAAGGCAAAACAATCCCTGTGGCTATTTAGTAACCTATGTAACTCAGATTTGACCTCCGATGTTAAATTAATGTCAACATTTATTTGATCGCTTGTAATCGCAGCGGCGTCGTTTTGAATACGTCTCACATTAACTATAAAAGAATCGTCATTTTCTGTAGACACTACCACTCTGGGTACTCCTATACCTCTAGCTAAAATTTTGTTTTTAGGTATCACTACTTCTTGGTTGTTTAGACTGATTGCAATCAAACGTCCTACACCGTTAACAAAGGGGTAAAGTCCTGGTAGTACTAAATATTCACGACCTTCGTCCAGTCTTATGTCTGGGTTAATGCTAACAAACCCATTATAGTCTCGTGAAGAGATCACCTCTACTATAGTGTCGCTTTTAATTCTGGTTTCGTTAATAGTTTTTAACACGATGGAATTAGATTCGTTGGACGTAACTTGATACAACGTTAACTCCTTGTCAGTCTTAAAAGCCCTAACGGATGGGAGCTCAGTAAGTGTTTGCCCTATTAGAATATCACTTGATAATAGTGAAGCCGGTACTACGTAAGCGACTACCTGTACGTCAACAAAGTCTACTATGACTCTAATTTGAGTTTTAGCACCCGGAGTAATTGAACTATGGCCAAATCCTCGTAGCTTCGGCAAGTCGTCTGTACTCAGATTAAGGCATAATTCTTTGCATTTCTCTTCAGTAATTAAGGTACACTCGCTGCCAAAATCAATGTACCCGGTCAATTCCACATTATTGACTTTGACTTGTTTATAATATTTAGAATCACTGTTGTAGGTACTTGCTATAAGAAAAACTTTTTTTGACGTGCTATTGTCATTGGCATTAGATGATCTTTGAGTTGTGCAATTGTTTTCTAGGTGGCCATATTTATTGCACTTGGTGCACTTAACAATACCTTTGGGGCATTTAGGTACCATATGCCCGGGCTCTCCGCAATTGTAACAAGTTACCGAACGGTTCTTTTGATTTGACGTATTGTCTTTTGAAGACTTATTATCAGACTTCCTGGAGGAGTCTTGGTAACGATCTGAATTAGTCTTTTTGAAAGTGGAACTATCACTGTTCTTATGTGTAATGTTTCGGAAATATTCAAGGACCTGATTGGGGTCATCGTAGTGAGCCCCTTCCACGTGCATACGAATATTATAATCATAAATACCGTGACTTAAACAATCCACTGCTTGACGACCCTTAAGTTGACACCGATTTATGAGCATAATTTTGTCGTAAAAATACTCGACTAGAGTTTCATTACGCCTACTCTTGCGGTTCAACATTTCTACTAGCTGATCAGCATAATTTTGGTCGTCTGGAAACGCCTTTAGTAAGTTTTGTTGCCACTCTGCCCAATTGTATTTAACTGTAGTCAGCCCATCGTACCACTTCTTTGCTAATCCCTTAAGTTTCGGTAAAGCATAATATGTAGTTTGGCGCTCAGACCAGCCGTATATTTCTGCTGTCTCGTTAACTTTTGTAAGCCAATTTTTCATGGTTTGGTTTCTCCAGGGATATGCGGAGCGTTCCCACGCACACCTCCATTTTGTAACATGCTGATTAGTTTTTCTACTATTGAATCGCTCGTCACCTCTGTACATTTGTCTTTACTGTCCGAAGAATGTACTGATTTCGAGCTATTTAATGAAGAAGCCCGGTGGCTTTCATTTCGTGCAATCCGCGAGGACGAACGTGGCGAACGAGTTGCATTCCGTCCTTCTTTAATAGTGGCCATATTACTGCGTTCTTGATTAGATCGGTCAATCACACGCGAACGGCTTCTTTCAGGCGATGGAGTATCTATGCGCGACCTGCGCTCTGTAGGTGCTTTACGTGAAGGAGAGCGGCTCCTAATTACTCTAGGTGACAATGACTTACTAAGATTCCGACGCGACCGGATTCGGCTCGTTCTTGTTGTCGGTGATTGTGAAACATCGCGGGAATACCATGATCGCAATGTAGAACGAGAACGCTTGATTGATGACGCCGAATGTGTGTCGCGTGAAGAGTACGACTCGCGTCTCAATCGTCGATTACGACGTTCACGGGTACGACGACGTGACTCTCTAGACTCCTTGGAGTCGTGGTTGCGTGAGCGTCGTCGCCGCCTTTTACGTGTTGAATGATCAGAGTTTTGTCGTTCACAGGACGTGTCTGTGCGCATAGGAACAGGGCCCGAAGGCGTGAAGCCTCGATCTGACATCTTACTTATAATAATAAACTATGTGTTTAAGTTAACAGTATGAAGCAATCACAACAATTATTTAATCAGGAATTTTTTGTTAGATCAGGTAAGAGTAATTGAATGAGTTCTTGACTGCACGACTGTACGTGGCAATTTTCTATTAAAATGTTAAGAGTAGTTGTAACACGAGAGAAGGAATAATAGCTAAGGTAACGTAATCGTTCTGTATTAGGTACAGGCAATAAACATTAAATATTAAAACTAATAACTCTTAACTAAATCGACTAAGATATTTACACTATTGTACATATAATACAACCGAAACCGAGCCATATATATGCCTTCTGGAATTAAAAGTTTTATTTTAATTCATGTATAGTCATTTGTGATTCCCAAAATAATACCAAAGAATAAGTAAGTACTTAGTGTTAGTAGTTGGGGCACTATTGCCTTATTATTTCAACTGGATCTCTTATCAACTGACATAGGTATTAAACTTTATTTTTTTTTTTCAATAAAACTTGAAATATATTACTATGAATAAACTATTTGATCAATGAAATGCATATAGATTAGGAAATGGTTATCAGTAAAAGTAACATTCATAAAATATTGTTTTAGGCAGGTACAATACAATACTGCATGCACTTAAGCGGATAGTTCTTAAAAAAAAACAATATTGAACAAATTTCATTAATAATGCCGGCTGTACCTTTTATGCACAATCTTACCAGAAGTCAAACAATTTCAAAATCTTCAACTAGGTAAAGTTGAAGCAGTTCAACTCCATATAGATGCACGCTGAGCTAAATTCAAGGTTATTAACAACACTATACTTATATGATATTTAGGTATATAACTAGATAAAACTTTTATCAAAATGAAATTTCATTTTTATGCCTAGTTTACTATTTTATAAATAAGTTTATATATATATATATATATTGTGTGTAAGGTCCGCTCCATAGCAAGCGAACACTCAATAACCATAAGCTTTTGCAACTTCAAAATTGACTGCCCACGGAAAGAATGCAGTGCACATACCCCGCTGTCAGCAATGTTTAAGTTCACCCATTTACAATGCATGGAAAAACTTCAAACAATATTAAACGATCAGTCCACGTAAAATGAGTAACGTGATCTGTCTCAATCGCTTAACCATGATAGGTACTGCCCGCATGTCATTATGCAAGCAAAACTAAATGTATCAAAATTTGTAACTCGAACAACAATTTTGACCCGAGACAGATTAGTGGATCCGCCTCCTCAATGAATTTTGTACACTAAAGATTAATGCAAAATAAATAAATAGACTTAGAACATACCATGTATAATGTCATGCGAAGTCAAAACTGCGATTGTTCTAATATCAAAATTATTTGACATTGTAACTTGAACCCTCCGGTCACAGCAATAAGATTCCTATTTCAGACTCAAGCTAAATTCGGCTGAGCGAATTAGTTTACAAAATTGGAACTGTCAATACGTTGCAGTTTGGTAAATATGCAAATAACTATGTAGCTTCAATTAGGTCTACTATAATTTCATGAACACTTGAACAGACAGTTTACAAAGAACGATTAGACCAACATAGCATTTTCCGAAATAAAGCTCGATAACATTTTCCGAAATAAACAAAAGGAAACATTATCACAACTGTATTTTAGATAATGAAATAAAATTGTATCTTTAATCAGCATATTAATTGAAAACAAATACTTATCAAACACTAGAAGGAGGGAAAAAGGTTGGTCGTTTTCGGTTGAACTAGCCGGTAGCCGGTTCATAGAAACGTAAACATAAACAATACAATTGTCACTTACCGGTCAAGACGCGGTTAATCTGCAAATACGTACGTGGACGTAGATGTTCCTTGTCACTTCTGATTTATTAAAATCAAACCACTGTTTCACTGTCTATAATTATAATTATATTTTCAATTTCAACCACAAGCACACAGTCATAGTTTTTCGCAGTCGACGCCATATTGGCCGCCTCCAAAAACAAACCTTTTAGCTTACGCCCTATGATAACTATTTAACGAAGATTACATTTATTACCTCTTTTGTTCATTCGTAAAATCTGATCTTGTTATCAAATGAATTATGGTGTATGTTCAACTTGCATAACTTTAGTGATTCTTTTAATAAGTATTAACTAAAACATAGAATTCTATACCGGATGCCTCAGTGCAATCCTGTGTTAAAATGCTACTCAATGACCTTATTTTGTTTAAAATTTATAAGTCTAATCAAAATAGAAATTATTTAATGGCAAAAGGAGTGTTTTACTAATAATATTGCATGTCAATTAAGCAGCATTTCTAACAAGAGCAATGTTTATTTACTTCGTATGACCAAATTTAACAAATTCAGTGCCAAAAACCCGACTATCGGGTATTTTATGATTTCGTTCCCAGGCCGGACGACCCGATAGTCGGGATCGTGGTACTACAGCTTTATATGACGATTTTTTTGTGGCCTGGCGCGGATGTCTTGTTTGGCTGGGTTGCAATGAATGTGTCAAGAGCACACTTTACACTGTTTCGTTCTTTAAATGCAAACATTATTGCTAAAACCACAAAACAAACGCACAATATGCGATAATATCGAATGAATTTGTTTCGAAAATGTTTTAACAAAAAAGTGCTTTTTTATATATTTAATCCTCTATTATAGAACTCGATAGAATGTATAAGATATCTGTGGCATATTATATCAGTGATCGCCACGAACTTTAAGTAATTATACTGCCAATCATACTCGTATCACCGAACTATTCAGATTAGAGAGAAAGGCGAACCGAACGTGCCGGAATGTTAAATAACCGCGGGCTAACTAGCGGATTGTTTTCGTGTTTAAGTGTTTGCACTCATTCATCATGCGCAGGAGTATTGCGCAGAACGACTGAGACCGTACCATGAGTTACTGACAGTGTCAAAACTGACATATACGCTATCGAGAACGTAATTTACTTTCTATACATCTCGTTCGCACTAATATGCGAGTACGAGCGAGATGTGTAGAAAGTAAATTACGTTCTCGATGGCATTTAGGTCAGTGCCAAACTGATGGTAGCCGTACTGGTCATAATCATAATCGACATAATCGTATACCCACGTGGCTGGGCTAGGTATACGTAGAAAAACTAACTGAAAAAAAAACTCGCACTTGGCCGGTTCCAAGGGTTCCGTACATTAAGCCCGACTCAAGCTTGACTGCACATTTCTAATAGGTTTTCCTGGCATCTATAGGTAAAGAACTATTTTGTTTTTTTTTTTTCAAAATTTTAGACTCAGTAAATAATTTCGGAGATAAAGGGGGGGAATGGTCGTGATCCTATAACGGTACCGTTTTTCCTTTTGAGGTACGGAAGCCTAAAAATAGTTAGCCGCACTCATTGAGTAATTCAAACTCTAAAGGGGGCCACTGATTACCAGTTCGCCGGACGATATCAGCCTGTCAGTTGTTCGGAACTTTCGCTTTTTGCTTTTAACCGAACAACTAGGCTAATTTACTAAACTAACTTTTAGATTTCGAAAGAAAAGGAATGGTCAGGATATTTGTTTATATTTTGTGTATTTTTTATCAGGTTGTAATTCCATTCTTCTTTGTCCATCTCCTTGTTCTATTCTAAATTATATAGTGCTTGCTATGGGACGCCACGTGCGTCAGCACTTTTGCCGCCTCGCATATTAGCCGCACTGTTGTATATCTATTAATTATATTAAATAATAGTATAGGAATTAAATGTGCTTTATTTGATAGCTAAATCAATAAGTCAAGTGAACTCAAATATGACAGTCTTCTTAGTCATCGATATATATACCATGAAGGTCTAACACTCTCCCTCGTTAATGAATTCAAGGTCAGGTTAGAGATTGAGACGTGTTGGTGCTTTTCTATTTCTTGTACTCCGGCGTAGCACGGGCTCTGTAGAGTTCTCAACCGTCTCTGGCATGGTAGTTGCCTGTGCTTTATCTAGGGTTTGAGGTTCTGGTTGTACGTCCATAGGTAGAGGTAAGGTTCCTAAATCAGACACACCACTTTGCCTTGTACTTGGGCTAGGTACATTCTGCGCATCATTAACACATTCAGGAGGTCCAGTTGTTTCTACATCCGGTTGATCTGGTGTAGCTATGTTTGTCGGCGAACTTGGCCTGGGTAAGTAGACGTATGGAACATTCCCGCTGTATGAAGTCTTTTTAATTTGATCTGTATGTCTCTGGTGTAATTTTCCTTCTACTTCCACCTCGTAGTGGAGCTTCCCTTTTCTTTCTGTAACTGTTCCGAATTTCCACTTGTTGTCGTCGTACATTCTTATTTGAACAGTATCACCTCTTCTGAATTCTTTATTTACAATCTTGTTATCATTATCATTTTTCATTCTTATCTCTGGTACTCTCTTGACTAAGTCTATTCTAGTTCTATACAATCTTTTAAACATCATTTCTGCAGGGCTCAAACCCGTAGCGCTGTTTGGTGTCTTTCTGTACATCATAAGAAATCTGTGTAGTTTGTCTTGTAATGTACCCTCTTCATTTGCCATTGCCTTCAGCTTTCGTTTTACTGTCTGTACGTATCTTTCTGCTTGGCCATTCGTAGAAGGATGAAAAGGAGCAGTAAATTTAGCCTGGATTCCATTTGATTTGAGAAATCTTTGCATTTCTTCTGACCGGAACTGTCTGCCGTTGTCTGAAACTTGCGTAATTGGTAGGCCAAATGTAGTATATAGCTTTTTAAGAATATTTATTGTTGCTGTTGATGTAATTGAATTTGTTGGTGTTACTTCTAACCACTTTGTATACGCATCCACAACAATAAGAAAATAATGATTCATAAACGGTCCGGCATAGTCTATGTGTACTCGACTCCATGGCTCTTTCGGATATTCCCAGGTATGTACTGGTACTTTGGTAGGATTTTTCTGCATCAAACAACATACTTTGCACTTCTTAACCGTATTTTCAATGTCCGTATCAATATGTTTCCACCAAATATAGCTTCTGGCTAAAGCTTTCATTTTAACAATGCCTGTATGAGCCGTATGAAGCTCTTCTAATATTTGAGGTTGTAGCTTCTTAGGTATGACAATTCTTATACCATAGAAAATGCATCCATTTTGCAGTGAGAATTCATGAAGTCGGTTAGGGTCGTCTCTACCCGATTGTATATCCATGTAAAGCTTTTGTAGCTCTGAGTCCTTCATTGTAGCGTCTTTTATTTCTTGTAAGGTTATTGGTATCTCTGATATTTGATTTAAGTAAAACGCGTCATCATCTGTAAGTGTATCTTTTGCTGTATCTGTAGGATTAGGTAGTCTTGAAAAATAATCGGCATTTGCATGTTCAGTTGTCTTTCTAAGCTTTATATTGTAATCGAACCCCGCTAAAAAATTTGCATAGTGTACTAGTCTGATAGCAGTAGTAGCAGGTGTCGCTTTTTCAGGGTGTAGTATTCGTGCTAATGGTTGATTGTCGATGATCAATGTAATTTTTCGTCCATAGCAGTATTGGAAAAATTTCTTAAGTCCCCATATCAGTGCTGCCGCTTCTTTGTCTAGCTGACTGTACCCTTTTTCCGCTTTAGATAGAGATCTTGACGCGAAAGCGATAGGTCGTTCAGTATTGTCCGGCATAATGTGCGATAAAACCGCTCCAAATCCTGTAGGAGACGCATCAGTGGCAAGTGTCACTTTTAAGTTGGCATGGAATGGTATTAATACTTTATCTCCGCATATCTCTTCCTTTAATTCATTAAAAACCTTTTCGCATTCTTTTGACCACACAAACTTGGTATCTTTTTGCAACAGCTTGTAAAGTGGATTTAGTTTTGAAGCAAGATTGGGAATAAATTGTTGGTAATAATTAATCATTCCCAGAAAAGTACGAAGCGATGAAACGTCTGTAGGCCGTGTACTATTTTTAATATCGTTTACCTTATCTTGCATTGGATGGAGGCCTTTTTCGTTTATTGTGTGTCCCAAGTATGTAATTGACTTTTGGAAAAATTGACATTTCTTTTTATTTACATGTAATCCGCATTCTTGTAATTTTTGGAATACCGCCTCGATCCTCTGTAGTAGTTCTGTATAAGTGCGACCTTGTATGGCAATGTCATCGAAAAAACAGGCTGTACCTTTCATTCCTTGCAGGGTTTGGTCCATGTATCGTTGCCAGATGTTCGGCGCTATTTTCACCCCAAACATTAACCTCTTCACCTTGTAAGTGCCTTTGCATGTACTAATAAAGTCCGTCAACCAAATCTTGTCAGTAGTAAAAGGCGGTAAATTTGAAAAATCGCGGGTTAGCAACACTGTGTTCGAATAATTCCAAAATGCATGTCATCTGTGTTTTATCTGTGGAATGTGGATCGTGATGGGATCGTGAATGACAGCCGTCACCTTATTTGTTTTCATTTGGTTTTCATTCTGAATCGTTTCTGTTTCAAGAGATATTTCTGCTGTCACCATTAAATACCAATACATTAAATAAAAATAAGCAAAGCTAAGGGGCCTACAATGTACAATCATGCTCGTTGATGGTAAACATTACTAAAAATTGAGGTTATGACAAGTAGGTACATACTGGAAGAACTCTTTCGAACTTTTAAGATTATGTTCAGTTTTTTTGTTTTAGGGTTAAAAGGCATAAATAAAATTAAAACGTATGCCTAAATCTATCCAACAAGATCATAAATTGTGTCCTGGAAACCGTCCATAGGCCCACATGTCTAATATTTTCAGCAATCAGTTGTGACTATTTACAAAGATGCAATAGAATACTACAGAGTATTATGCTTGGTTGAAGTGACCCGGTAACATTGATAACTTCATTATATTTTTTCAATTAATGACCTGAATTATAGTGTAAGCTAAAGTGACCCTTATCTTATTTACCTTTAAATTAAATAAACACCCAAATATCAGTTGTTTTATTTTTAATATGTAATCCTATTGTACAATATATACCAATCAAAAAAATTACACAGGTATGTCATATAGTCATATTCATCCAGAAGAGTACACTAATTTACATTAACAAGTGGCATATTATATTGTAAATAACAAATATATGCACTATCTAATTATCTGCATTTTGATATGATTTTATTTTAGTAAACTTAGAAGACATAGATAGGGAACAAAGAGAATATAAGCACTACGAGTTGGAGTGAGAGGCGAGGTGGAGTTGTTTTTGATATCTTTAAATTTGTTCATAATTTTGATTGTTTATCATTGTTTTAACATCGGTTTTAAATTGTCCGTCCATGTTTCAAATTTTTTCAATAAACCGCGAGTGACAATTTGAATTGACGTACGCAGGGCGCGCTCAGCGGAAAAAAAAATCTTTTGGTTCGATGTACATTGCTGCTTTTCTTAGCGCAATACTGCTCTTTGAGTGTTGCCCTACTTTAGTTTGCTTTACATTGCTACTGACAAGATTTGGTTGACGGACTATAGCTTGCATTGCGGCTGTTTCTTCATTCGTCGTATTCGTATTCGAAAATACCTCTTCTATTCTAGGGATCGGATAGCTGTCATCTTCCAGGTTCTTATTTAATGTAGCCCTAAAGTCTGCGCATAAGCGTACCTTGCCAGTTGGTTTAATCACAGGAACTACTGGTGTGCCCCACTGAGAGTACGTTACTTTTTCTATTATATCTTCTTCTTCTAATCGGTCTATTTCTGCTTCAACCTGGTCTTTGAGAGCAAATGGTACTGGACGTGGCTTCAGAAATATAGGTATAGATCCTTCTTTTAACTTAAATGCAACTTTAAAGTTTTTTATTTCTCCCACTTTTTCCGAAAATAGCTCTTCATGATCTTGTATTAATTTGTTCAGTTTATCTTTAAATTCTTTCTCTGTAATATCTTCTTCTGTAATTGTTTTTATATCAAAGTCTATATTTAGCGCTCTCAGCCATTCTCTTCCAACAACTGTGTCTACGTCATCATTGATTACGAATATTCTTCCCACAATCTCTTTATTTTTGTATATGATTTTGACTTTGCAGATTCCGATAGGTTCCATTATTTGTTTGTTGTATGCACGCAGTTTTATGAGTGTATTTTGAAGCTTCACGTTTTTTAAATGTTTTTCATAGTATTCTTTAGAGCATGTAGTAACTGCAGCTCCTGTATCCATTTCAATAGTATGCATTTTCCCATTTATCTGTAGTGTAATGTTGAATTTGTCTGTAGATGAATTATTATGTATTTTCTTTATTTCGTATATTTCTTCTTCACTTTCGTAGAATGATAGGTTATCCATATGTAGTTGTTTTTGGTCTTTGAAACAGACTGACTGTACATGTCCCTTGGTGTAGCATTTCTTGCAGTATAATTTATTTCTCAGCTTACATTGATTAGCTTTATGGTTTTCTTTTCCGCATCGGAAGCAAGTGATGTTTTCCTTCGTATTACTATTTCCGTTGTATGTATTTTTATTTTCATTTTGTGTATTCGCATCTCTATTATATGTATTCCTGTTTTCATTGTATGTACTTGTATTACCATTGAACGTACTATTTCTGTATCTATTCTTTATTGATATTTTGTTTATGTTAGGCTCTATTTCTTGCCCCATTTCTTTCGTTTCAGATTTGGATGTTTCTATAGCCAAGGCAATCTTGATTTACCTCCTATTTCTTTGAGTCCGGCTACGTAATTGGCAATACTTTCGCCTTCATGCTGTAATCTCAAGCAAAACTTGTGTTGTTGTGCTACTTCACCGGGTTCGGGTGCAATTTGATTTTTCAGTATCTTCACTAGGTCGTCGTAAGACTTTGATTCAGGTGTATTCGGTGCTGTTATATTTTTCAACACTTGGTAGTATTTCGGCCCGATGCAGTTTAAGAAAATTTGTAACTTTATATTTGCATCCGTAACGCCTTTAAGAGTAATGTAATTTTGTAGCCGTTGTAAATAACTATCGAATGATTCGTGTAATTCATCGTAAGGTTGGAGTGTAATTCCGCTTACTGGTTTTGTATTGGCGCTTTGGTTAAGTAATGCGCTTTGCAAAATTATTTGTTGGCTTTGCATACCTTTCATGGTTTCCATCATCTCAGTGAGAACTTCTGCTAGCTTTTCCATTGTAAAGGAAATAGTCACCTAGCTGTAACTACAGTGAGGTACCGCGGATATAACTTCGCGTGGAATCGTATTTTTATTCAATCATAACTCGTCGCCATTCTGTTGTATATCTATTAATTATATTAAATAATAGTATAGGAATTAAATGTGCTTTATTTGATAGCTAAATCAATAAGTCAATATGACAGTCTTCTTAGTCATCGATATATATACCATGAAGGTCTAACACGCACAATGCGGTCTGCAGGAGCGGCTGCTGAGCACGCGGCGTCCCTTAAAAAAGATAAATACTCGGCGCTGAGCGGGTATCTGTTCGTTCCCCTCGCCGTGGAGACCTCAGGTTGCTGGTGCGCGGAGGGTAAGACCTTCCTCCGCGAGCTGGGTCGTCGCCTGAGTGAAAGGGGCCTTGACACCCGCTCCGGGTTCTTCCTGATGCAAAGGCTGTCCATCGCAATACAACGCGGCAACGCAACGAGCATGATGGGCACCTTTGCGTCAGGGACAGCCCGGGACGGGTTTTAGTAAGTATTTATTTTTTATATTTTTAGTTTGTATTTATATTTAAGTTTTTGCAATAAATGTTCCTTATTTTAAAGGTTGGTCAAACCAATTTGTCAGTAAATAAGAAAAACTATATATACTCATCCTTTTCTTTTCGGTGCTAGAGTACTAGTGTAAGACAAAGATAGTAGGTATGATTATCTCTGTCTATGTTTGAAATGAGACAGTCCTTTGACAAACTATAGTTTAAATACAATATCTATAACTTCTGTAGTAATGTATACTTTTTCACAAATTATGTCTGTGAGTGAGATACGTTTTTTATTTGAAAAGTTCAGAATATTGCAAAGCGTTACGTTACACAGACAGACAGGCAGACAACAACTCAACTTGTTACATTTCCGCATTGTTACGAGTTACAAGACACATCGCTTAGTAGGTGTCGCATTTGCATTTAGAACACAGACCAAATATCTAACTAGACACAGCAAGTGCCCCGTACTTCATTTGTCATTTTATTAGGGGCGCGACTGAGCGATATGACCAATGACTAAACGCTGCTAAGTCACGCTTCTGTTCCTTGCTGAATTTCTAGCTGACAGAATGTAATGTGTTATTGCGCCAAATTAATAGTAAAATTGTATTCCAAAATTTTACTAATTTGCCTTCGTAGCTCTAGTCTGTAATTGAACCTGACTTGAAAGATAGAGGCCCTGGGTTTGAATCCTGGTATGTAAGATAATTTATTTGTAAATAATTTATCTAGTACCTACTTAGTAAGCTGTACTTACAAACTAATCGTTATTCAGCTTGTGTCAGAAATCATGCATAACTCGTGTTACTTGCTGGACCTTAGTGTGACAGAAATCATGCAAAATCCGACACCTTAAAGTTGTAATACATAATACCTAATACCTACTACTCGGGTGCTTGCTGGATCTAGTACAATCAATGGTCTGTGATTTAGACACTTCAGTATTTTTAAAAACAGATCTTTGGTTCACAAAATCTAGATCTTATTCATAAAACGGTAAAGGGGCATTCCACGAGAATGTCGCTTACGTAACGCTTTCGCCTTGTATGGCAGCTACCTTAATCAAATCCCTAAAGTTCTAGAGTATACTGCCAATTTCTTAGCCAAGTCGTGAAATATTAACAGACCCAATATAGCTTACTCAGCATTTTCAGAAGTATTAGAATAATGTCGTTACGTAGCGACATTCTCGTGGAATGCCCCTAAAGTCTTCATACAAACTGTTTTAGACGAATCTTAGACAATACGTGACCTCTAATTTCCATATTAAATTTAATTGGTTTTCGTTATCTTTACGTATCCTCATATCCAGGTTTAAGGCACTTAGTTATAATGAGTGTAATCCGGCTCGAAGGACCAAATAGTCTAGGCTATTCGGTAACCGCTTACAATCTGTAAGCTTGTTTGCCACCGCCATGCTATAATAACTCTCCTTGGATACTAATATTGCTGTCTTTCTAAATATCGCCATATTTTCTCTTTCACTAGAATGATTAGTAAATGTCAAAAGCTAATCAATCAGAGAGTATTATAACAATGTTGGCCTACTGCCGCCATAGACAATTAATTTATTCGTTTAGTGACCCATTGACTCTGGCCCTGTGACACCAATTTTAGGCAGGTGTCAAATTGTCATTAGACCAAACAAGAATACACTTTCTTTTATTATTTTTACGTCACCCTAGGCCTGTAGGTGGGATTTTCTCCCCGCTACGCGAGAAGAAAATCTCACTTCCTGGCCAAGGCAAGACGTAAAACTTTAGACTAACCACGGGCGGTAATTCGTAAAGCCCCAGATCGCATTTTTATGGCCCTCACCTTCGGTTCGGGCCACAAACACCTGCGATCTGGAGCATTCAAGAAATCACCTCCCTAGGTACCTATGTAATGTACTATAGTCCATCTGTCTGTAGTCAGTCGCGATTCTTAGGAATTTATTTTTATAAGTAGTTATTTGAATGCCGTTTTCGAGCACAGAATTTAATCATAATTCTCATAATTAACAAGTCTCATAATTTTTGTAAATATTAGAGAATGTCATAGCCAAATAAATCTAGAATAAATATTAACCAATGGACCTAATGGTAAATAAATTATTAAATGAAGACTAAAATGTTTTGTTATATATTTATAATGTGATCATTGTTTAAGTGATAAAAACAGATTAATGTTAGTTTGTTAAACAGTACGCAAACTACACGTACAAAGTATTACTTAAACAAAATAAAACCGTGATTGCACTGGACAATTAAATTAATTTAGTTTAGCGGTCTGTTGATATGGCCCTGTGTCCTCAATATTTTGGCACCAGCATCGGTATGCCGGCTAGTGAAAGTTGGTGACAATATAGGTTTAGATTAATTAAACAGACCGACGACAGTGTGTTTGGATCCTTGACTACATTCCTTGCATATATTTCGCAAATTTAATAAGTAAAGTAAGTAACTTAAAACCAGTGAATTAGAAATATACCTATAATAAATAGACAGAAATATCGAGACTAATGCATACTCGAAATTAAACACTTATTTACATATTTGAACTAAGTTTATTGTCAAATTTTATTAGTATTGGATAAAGAATTCTGAAGATTGGAACATACAAACATGAAAGTAGGTTCACCCCTAGTTGAGCCTTAAGGGGCCCACTGATTACCAGTCCGCCGGACGATATCGGACTGTCAGTTGTTCGGAACTGTCAAATTTTTGTTCTAACTGACAGGCCGATATCGTCCGGCGGACTGTTAATCAGTGGGCCCCTTTAGACCTCTCAGCATATCAGGATTTAAGGATGACTCACGCTAGACCGGGCCGGGACCGGGCCGGAGCTTCCGGCGCTTCGTTTTTTATGGAAAGCACCACGTGATCACCGATCAGCCGTCATAGAAAATGTGCCATGACGGACGCAAATTTAATTAAAAACATAAATATCTACCCTGGGGAATCTTATACATATTTGTCTAGATTCCAAAAACAAAATATCTTTATTCCAACAAAATCTGCAAAACAAATAGGGCGTTCAACCCAAACCCTCCGAGTAATAGAAACTCTTTTAGCCATTACCATGCCTATACTATACAGTGAGAGCCCAAGTAACCCGACTATAGTTTGTCAAAGGACTGTCTTATTTCAAGCACTGACAGAGAGAATCATACTTTGTCTTATAGGTACTAGTACTAGCACCCAAAAGAAAAGGATGAGTATAGTTTTCCTGGTTCTTACTGACTGACAGATTGGTTTGACCAACTATAACTTTAAGCAACGATTTTATTTTAATGCTTAGAATAAACAAATTTAATTTACGAGATACATATTACTTATTTTCAAAAATCAACAAATGTTCTGGGCTCTGTGTGTATGTTTATGCCGCTTATTGTCAAAGAGTGATTTTTTATTTTATTGGATATGATACTATGATGTTATTGCAAAAAGCTACTAAATGAAATTATCACGCCCAGAAAAATACTGAATTTAACTGCGAAAACGGAATCCATGTATATGTTGGCATAGCATTTTAACTCGTAATATGATAAGGAATGCGTAGTTAAAATACGGGGTTATAGTCTTTTGGGTTTATTGACGCCCACCTTGTATTATATTGTATATTGGATTTGATTGGATGCAGCAGACAGTCAACGAACCTCAGAGAACCCGCGTCAGGTAGTCTGGATGTCCAAATACTTTATCCTCTAGTTTGAAGAAGAAGAAGAAATACATTTATTTAGCATCAGGTACAAGTAACACACAATACAAGTAACACAGACAACTTAGATGCTAAACAGGATCCCCACTCAGCATAATGCCACGGCAAGCCATGACGCTGATTTTCAGTGGGTACCTGACTTAAAACTAATCTACATCTAAACTAAGACTAAACGAGTTTGAAACAAAGACGTAAAGAAACTCAATTTTTACGCGACTGCTCCGAATTAAGTACCATGTATTAGAAAACCATACCTACCGTTACTGCATTAGAGTAAAATCCCAGTTAATGACATCCAATAGTAGTAAAACCATAACTAAACAGCACTTAGCAACCATAAGTAAGTAAAACTATACATATGAGGTAATCTCCGACACTATGTTGATGTTGATGTCATTATGAGTCACCTCACATGGAGATTTGAGATGAGTGAGGTGACCATATATCATTGTTTGCTAGTCAATGATTCACCGAGGAAAATGTATGTTTTTACCAAGTTTTTACTTATGAAAGAATTGATGATGAATAAGTGAATAGATATACATAAGTTTAGGCTAAAAGGCCTATTTATGTGTAGCCTACGTACTCTCACGATATTTCCATTTTCCAATCATGTCCAAAAGGGATCAACCGATTTTCTGAAAATCCTAGCCATGGTTCTCGACTAAACCCGCGCCGAACCGAGATGCTTTTTACTAGGCCTTATTGAGATAAGTCATAGGTATGTATATCCTAATACAATAACATAACGTAAGATAGCTTGCAAAATAAGTATTTAACATCCAAAATCACACAAATTACGTAATTTATTACTACGAATCCACACTAAATCGCACTATAACAACATAATATCCACCCACTGCCATATTTACACTTGCTCCTATAAAAAGCCACGTGTGAATCACAAACAGACTTGTATACTCATTCTCCAGGAAATTACTGGCAAATCAACCTTATCACAATGACATAAGAATAATTTTTGTTTGCAACAGTTGTCGGAGCAAACTCGAACCCACGACCTTGCCATATTCAACTCCCACAGAAAGCTATAACCTGCATATTTATTACGTACTAGCTGATCCCGCGGCTCCGTCTGTGTGGAATTCCTTTTTTTGTTTTACTTCGCTTCCCCTCCCTTCCCCAGGAATTAAATTCTAAAAATTAAGTAGAGTCAACGGAATGCAGTAATATGCATTTAACCATACAAAGTCAACCAAACCAAATTGTGTAAGTGTAGTTTGAGCAACAAAAATTTTATTACTCTATAAGTGGAAACTGTTATGGCTGGCTTATGTGTTTTCTGTATTTGTTTAAACATATGTATTTTTTCCGCTGTTTGTTTCCCAATAATAAATAAATAAATATGTTCAGTAGTAGAGTCCGTCTCTAAGCTAACTTGGCATGGACATTTCAATGACAAAGTGATACCATATACTCGTACGTCATATTTTCTTAGCCCATCACTTAGCCATCTAAGCCATCACTTGTCATGTGTGATGAGCATATTTGTATATAATTTATATCGTTGTTTACACAAGCTTTCTTGAGCTTACCGTGGGGCTCAATTTTTGTAAGAATGGGGAAACAGCAACGAAGCAACGAGGTTGTAGGTTCAATAAAAATAGTAATCAAAATTGAAGACGTCTTGAGAATTGGCACAGGAAAGACATTAAATAGGGCTGTTACATAGACCAATCCAAAAAACTTCGTCTGTTCTGGCTTCTAAAGCCAATAAACTATTGGATTGCTATTGTCATGGCTTGGAATAAAATTGTTGCAGACGTTTTCTCAAAAGGTTGTAGTAACGGGCGACGGGTTCTTCAAAAAGTATTAAAGGATCGGGTTTTAAATGCGTAATACCCCACCTGCTGGCGTTCATAGGCTATGGTAACGCTTACGATCAGGCAGTTTATGCGTAGAAAGACATTTCGCTGTTAAGTTGCATTGACATAATATACTTACATTACTCAATTTAAAAAAAAATGCTTGCAATGCATTCTGCTAACTTACGGAATATGAATACTCCTGTTATCCAAGTTTTAGAACAAAGAAATATTATTTATTACACATAAATGAAGAAACACCTAATCTTATCTTTTCACACTTTCAAATTTCAATAAAATTCATAATGGCCGTCCTTCACAGACAAAAACCACACACATCATAATTAAATTTAGTACCCTAGTCTAAGAATCGGCCTTGTCTTATTTAAGAACTAATATTTACACAGCTCTTTAAAAGGTTTCTTTTTGATAAACTGACAATAAGAAATTAACCTTCCATACTTTCTATTCAAGACGACAGAACAAACATAGGAAACCTATTGGGGCCGCGCACACTAATTCGCGCCAGTATTGCAAACATATCCTTGAATAACCGTCTGAGTCTACAGAGGTTCTGGGTTAGGTCATGCCCATTACCGTTTTGCTAATTGTGAGTTAATTAGGGTGAATTACTGAAATTTGTTACGGATTGCGGATAGTTCCTCTATTCTAATTATGTTTCAAAATGTCTTCGCAACTAATCTTTTCATTTATGAACCTCTGTTTTGACACGGACTAATCGTGTCAGGTTTTGCGCTGTTTGTGTCCACAGCGGATTAAGTTTCTAATATTTATGTTAAAGATAATCAAAGAAATGTAATTATATTGATGCAGTTTTTGGGAACGCCTTATCAGCCATATATTTATTTTAATTTTGGCAGTAGAGGCGCGCGTGCATGTGAATTCAATTTATTTTTCTGAATTTACGCGCGCTATGAACGATTGTGTAATTTGGCTATGGTGATGCAATATAAAGCTCTGGTTTCCTAAGATAGCGGTGCATATAGCGGCCGTTCTCCATACAAAATACTACTCCATCCATATTTAGCTGTATTATTTTGTATAGAGACGGCCGCTATCCTAGGAAAACAGAGTTTAAGTGAGCCCATATCCCATCTGCTCACTTGTCATTAAAACGCCATGGACAATCGAAGGACATTTCGACACTCGGACTGTGGTAATTGCTAATTATTTCGTGCATGGTGCGGCGCAAGACCCCGAATCAATGTTCCCATCACCTAATAATCGCCTCACCAAAACCAGCACTATTAAAACCCCATCACTAATAGGTACTACATTAAATCAAAGATCAAATTGACTAATTCTCCTGCACTTAGGAAGAAGTAAGCGTCGGCGTCGGAATAGTTCTGTGGTGCCCGAAGTCCGGAGTCACGCTTGGCCGGTCACGACAAGTGTATCCTGTCTCACAGGGTCCAAGCCATTACGTTATAGCGTTAAAGTAGGCAAAGGACAAAGGGTTAATTCAAAAAGAGTTTACAGAATGTACCTACTTACATAAACTTTTGCATCCTAAGCAACTGATATATGCCTTATTGCCTATATGAGGTGTTGCCTAAGTATTAGGTATTACTTAATTAAAAATGTATAATGAGATTACGTACGTAGATTGCAATTCTGGCAATCAAGACCCCTTCGGATCTCCGATCGAGATCTTAATTAAAAGTAATCATGCGAAGAATTAATCTTCGACATTGTAAATTACCGTTGCCTTCCAAGACCCCAACTTGCTTAATAATTAAATTTTTTGACGTTTTCATTTTCGTGGATAGATACATATATGGTTCCCTATTTTGTACAAAATAAGCGTAAATTTCACTGTATTACCTACAAAATCTTCCACTGAGTTACTTACATATACTCAAATGTATGGAATTTTCGTAAATTTTCTATGTCCCAAATTGGGTATGGTGGTGATAATTGTCTATCTTCCTTCTACAAAACTTAACCATCTAATGCTGGTCATAAAACCTAATGAGCTATAAGCCGCACGTTACTCGTGTGGAAATGGGTTAAATTCAACAGACAGCTTACGGGAATCTTACATTCAGCAACTACTTACGAAAAATAAATGTTCAACATTATTATTCCACATCTTGCAGTCACCTTTCTTAAAACATAGCCGACCTTTGCGGCCCATAGACAATAATTATTGTTTTAATTCGCGGCCTTCTGTGGCGCGCAGCTGCGTTGCACCTGCGTGACGTCACTTCCTGACATTGTCAGTAAACAAAGGGTTTTTGACTTTTTTGAGGGTGTCTATTAGGTAGGTAATCAATAATATATTGTTTTATTGAAGCTTCCTTATTAAAGTATTCCAATGGTACAGACTCGCGTCCATTCTAAAGAAAACTTAAAACCATTACAACAGTTTTCAAAGGTGTGTGAAACTGTGAAGTGCACGTCGTGTCGCATTCATTTACACCAAAACACCGGCAAATTCTGTCATAAAATTTTTCAATTTGTATAAAATAAGCAGTACCTATAATTATATGTCTGCAACTCTGTACACGTAAATGCAGGATATGTGTCTGGTTTTCCTGCCAGTGATTTCATGGCTAGTTAATCATCAGGCAATCAAACTCAAACTGTTTTGTGGTAGGGGTTTGGTCGTAGTTTGAATTCGAAAACAAATGTCCTATGTATTTAAATATTGACACTCTGTTCATAATACCTTTAGTTCATATTACCTGGCTATCACTACATAGTTTAAAACAAAGTCGCTTCCCGCTGTCTGTCTGTCCCTATGTATGCTTAGGTCTTCAAAACTACGCAACGGATTTTGATGCGGTTTCTTTAAATAGATAGAGTGATTCAAGAGGAAGGTTTATGTAGAATTTGTTAACCCGTGCGAAGCCGGGGCGGGTCGCTAGTAATATTATAAATGCGATAATAACTCTGCCTGAAGATTTACCCCGGAGCGGAGAACCATAGCAATAAGTTACTAAGGAAAGTTTACTCTGGATTTACTCTCTTATCTTTAATAGATCATCTAATATGCCGCCCGCCAAAATCACCAAAATGCCAAATTTTACGTGAAATATGGCGCAGACATATAGGGACTGTCACAGCCAAGAGTGTCTAGTCAGAGCAAATTTAGCGTGGTAAAATACAACCGGTAATAAAATACATTTTTTCAGCACACCCTGTCACGTTATCTATACGTGATGGCCATGCCATGTCATCACACGATACTAGGGCTCGCCAAATTGACCTTCTGGGGGCTGGGCGTGGCCCTGTAATTTTTATTTAATTTGATAGCACCGTAATGTAACCTACTTAGGAAAATCAGACAGCAAAAGAAAGCAAAAAGCATTTTCTTGGCAACCTTCGCATCCCATCTCATCTGCGTTGAACTTAACGCATTTTGTATGCATTCCTATTAAAATGAACAGAACCATAACGAGTTTTGACCTCACAAAAGGGCAATGTACAGTCAGCAGAAGTTGCTATGCGGCCTAAGTGTTCAAAATTACCTTGACGCGCTAAAATAATCTCTTAACAATAAAATCGCGTCAAGATCATTTTGAACACCTCGCCCGCTTAGCGACTTCTGCTGCTGACTGTAATACGTATACCTAAGTGTTTTTATGTTAACTTTTATTACCAAAACGAAGGTTCGTTTGCCATGGAGGTTGGGCTCACATTTGGCAAATGCATGGAATGCATATCATATTTTTATTGTAGTTTGTAACGCGATTATTACGACTAAAGACAACGTTCGCTTAATAAAAATTTAATAATTTAACTTTAAATTTAAAAATTTACGTTGTTATAGTTGTGCAAAAATACCCTTAGTAGGTAATTAATTTGGGTATCTCAGCAAACTTATTTTATCTAAATGACACTTTGTGTAAAAGCACAGGTTGTTTAATACTACTTGCTCTGTTTGTTGCAGACTTCGCGAACCGCTTGTAGCTCTGTCAATACGAAATAAAAAAAAAAAAAACAAAATAGCTATATTAATTATCGAACCCACTCATAAAAATTCACGTACATCGGTTATATGATGAAAACTGATGAAAAGACAATTAGGTACGAAGAATTGCGGCTGAGATGAGAAATAAAAATTATAGCAAATTAAATAAGACCGTAGTCTTAAAAACAAAGTAAAATTCACGGCTCTATGCTCAGCCACCGGAAACAGCGTGAATCTTGACAGTCATCAAATGATCAAATCAAAACATAATTGCGCAACCGTTAACTGCTCAAGTCCATAAAAAAAAACCGTTAACTGATTGTTGCAAAAATACTAAGATTGACTAATCAAATCAAATAGAGCTGTAATAGACACAAAATTATTTTGTTTTTCTTTATTATATTACTTATTGCAAGTTCTTTAAAAGAAATGAGGAACGTCTAGCAATATACCAAGTAAAAGTTTACAAATATTACTGAACTACTTAATTTCTTTACCTATTAGATTAGATCTTACTAAACCTTTAGCTTACGAATAACGAATTCGGCTACCACGTGACAGGCATAGCCTAGTGTGGGGCCACAGGACATTGTTAATTGTTAATAAGGCTTTCTGTTAAATAAAAAAAATAAAAAAATATTCTAAATATTTAAATGTTTTGAATGAAAAGTTGAAAACTGAGGTTCTATCGCGAACATCGATATGAAATTGTGCTATCTGTTCCTCTCTATCTTTCTAGCATATTCGAGCAGGTAGGTAACGAAATTCGAATGACTATACTATGGTGATACTGATATATAAGGCCCTAAGCTCAGAGTTAACATTTTCTGAATATCTATTGAATGCCTTATCATTTGCTTATCAATAACTAAACCTCAAAGGACTCTATAAAGAACACGAGCTTTATTTTACGTTGTTAAAAGCGAATTTTAGATACATTGACTGCATTAAGAGCATAATAAATTGTACGGTTTAAACGCCATTTCATCATTGCATCAAATCGTAAAAAACAATGTTGCTATTGAAAACATACTTACCAAGAATGAGTAAAAGAGTTATGACACATTTCCTCTCTCAAGTGTAATAAACGCATAAATAATGAGGATATAATTAATCTTCAAGATAAGTGGATGCGTTAATATGTATTATTTAACCGTTAAGGATACTAAATCGCCATCGACACGAAAATTTATGAGAATAAATTGGCTAACAAGCTTTTTCTGTCTCCGTTGTCTTATCAATTTAGGAATCACACCACATACCTACACATTTAATAGCAATTAGTAGTCGATTTTTTTACTGGATTATGTGTAATAATCTAAGTTTTCCTCATAGAAGTAATTCTTATTAAAATATAATTACTTATTTAATAATACATTAAGGAGCGTCTACACAACTAAATCCCACGACCTTAATCTATGATGAAGGCAACAGAAAACCTCAATTCATACCATTTGAAGGTGCAAAGTGCACAATATTTTCATACCAAGATCGACTTTACAGTTCACACAATAAAGTTAACAACTCTATGGATGTTTTTTTTATAATTATAGGTCGCATCCGGGTGACAATGACTTTAAAAAGCGCGGGAAAGTCATTTTTCCCGCGTTCCTTTGACATTCAACTTTTTTTACTCCTAGTTGCTCTTGAACCATAGACAATTTTATATTTCTCCCAACGTTTGAAGACCTTTATTTTCGGCCAGTGTTTTTTGTAAAACTCGATTGGGTTAAGTACGGCAGTAATACAGTTACACAGTTTTTTGACGGGTTTTGCGAACGTTTTTTTATTCACATAAAATTAAGCACATTGAAGTAGATACGATGAGTGTCGTGTGGGTTTTTAGACCGTAACCAAAACCTCGACGGCAAATCGTTGGAAAGTGACAGTAATTTAAATGTAACTTAAAATACTATCAAGATTAAACCTTATTATAAACACAGTAAATGTTATTTTGCATAGCTCAAAACTAACTGCAATAAGTAAACAACGAACGCAACTATTTCGCAGGATTACTATCGCGAGATTGTATCTCATTCGAATAATGTTATTAGAATCACGACTCTATTCTCAAAGCCATTAAGATAAAGTTAACAGCATACGTACAACGAGATCTGCCCATTCGAAAGATAGACAGATATATGCGATGCCATAGTGTTCTAATATCAAACCTTAATGTCAAACGAGAAATACCATTCCATTTTCAAATTGCAAACAGCCAACACACCTCGTCTAGTACACGATAAGCGTCAAATTAACATTATTCACCTAAAAACAGAGTTCAATTTTAGTTAAAAACAAATATAAAGGTGATGTCAGACTTTTCAAATAAGGCGTCAGCCACACCTTTTCACCTGTTATTGCTAATTAAATAAATTTACGTATAAAACGGAACCGCTGACTCGTTTTTGTGGGTTATCCGTTATTAGATGTTGTTGCGATTAATTAAATGCTAGAACGCCTTCATGAATTATTGGGGTGTAAATGGGTAAAGCACACGGCATGCAAAAGTTGACCTTAAAAAACATCTCTCACTTCTAACAGTCAACGAACTAAACTCTACTATATCTACAACTTCTACAAGTAAAGACTCAATGTACCTACCTACGTTAAAAAAATTACGTCCAATGCGTAACTAAAAGTTGCCTTTCAGCCTGTAAGAGTATCATATAACTATTAGATGTAATGTTTTGAAAAAATGTGTCCCGCCGAGTTTGTTTCCAATCCCATATTGGGATACCCTCCTCCAATTGAAGGGGGATTAAAATCTTTTGGAGTCGGCGTAGCTTTATTTGACGTTCATAAGCGCATTGTAATATGCCTACTTGAATAATAAACTATCTTTATATAACTAGATTTTAGATCAAATAAGTAAGATTACCAGACCTAAATACCACACTAAGACTTGAACCACGATTTATGTACCTAGCGAAGTTTTGTCAAACACAACCGGCTTTGGTTGACCTAGGTCATACACACAGACAAACAATTAATTGAAAGCGAGAACGACAAATTTCCGATATTCATCCGACATAAGGTATAAATCGTCAGAATTGGAACGCAATCTTTAATTTCTACATTTTTGGTCTGATCACGTTGAAAATTACTATCTGCGGACTTCCATCCCTAAATGATACTGTACTAAAATTGTATAAAAGTCTAAACTGACTAATAGAAATGATAAAGGAGGGCATTGTACGCCACTCCTAACTGTACATCGGTGGACCTTATTACGAAACGCATAAGGTCCACCGATGTACAGTTAACAGTGTGGGCGATGGCACACGTTAAAAACTTTAATAATACCTTCTCGTATATTTAAGAGGACGTGTGTCCATTTATTTGGCAAGCATATCAACTCCAAACATTGATACAAGCACTTGTGCATTTGCATTTAATGTATTACGTTCGTTTTATCTCATAATGTTTACATTACATCTTTGATCTTAAATCGATTTAGCGTATGCTATGTAAATGTAAATACTTTCCACAATACAAGTGAATCCCATTACATCCCTGTTCATCAAAAGCTTGTAACTTGTAATACGGTGGAAGTCCCTTTCTAACAAAAGCTGTCAAAAAGTGACATCCGCTTGTATTACACGTTACAAGCTTTTGATAAACAGGGCTCAGAACTCACTCCCATCCCAAGGTCGCGTTCTAAATTTAAACAGAATTAGATGGAATTAAAATCCGTTACGATCAGCATTGCATCAACCTTTTGATGTCTCTAGGTCACGATCGCTTCAATCGAGTTTGAACGATGTCGTTTGTTTGTAATTCGTTCATTTCGTTCATTCTTTTTTTGTCAATCATAATTGATTACCATTGCATAAACAAAAGTCCGCAATAAGTTCAAAACGAAAATTATAAAACTAGTGGTTTAGTGAGCTTAAGAAATCGCGAGACCTAATAATTTATAGAATTTCACGAGTGAGAAATGCGAACTGTATAGATAGAGAACGACCAGACAACATACGAAAACATTTTTTGCTAGAACTAACAGTTAAGCACTTTTTCTATAGTTTATGAAGTAAAAGAAAGAAAATTAAAAGTACAACACTTTTTTAAATACTTACATTAAGTATCAGCCATTTAAAAACAGTAACAGGCAAGGGAGATCCTATACCTACACTATAACATTTAAACTAAACTTAAAAAAATAGAGATTTATTACAAATTAGGTACAACTTCTACACGCCAAGAAAATCTTTATTGCCATCAATTCGTTAGAAAAACAGACACGCAATCAATCTCCCACATAGTAACGAGTGTTACATTGGATCTGCTCCAAAATCTACCATTCGTTCTAAAAGAACTTAAGTATCACACATTATTTAGGTAAAGAAATCATTTTGTGCATGAGGGTTAAATATATTCGCTCTAAATAGTCTAAATGGACTTACGACTTCAAAATTTCATTATGAAATCGAGTCATTTCATACTGGGTGTTTTCCTTCAGCCCTCGCTTCTAAAGGGACTTAAGATCAATGAATATCCTATATAAACAAGTAATTTTGTATAAACAGGGCCGTTTCCGTCCGTTGGCATGGTAGTCACCCTTTAACATTCGCTAATACGGCCTAATAGTGTATTTTTAAGCCAAAAAGGTCTATGACATTACGGGGTATCTGTACGCCGGTAGCTTTAGGAAAGCATCCAACAGCCATATTCGAACTTTAAGATACGTCAAATACTAATATTTGACGTATCTTAAACTATACCACACTATACCTAATATGTCCGTCAAATACTAATATTTGACCTATCTTAAACGTATCTAAAAAAAAGTGACGTTTCTTCAAACTCTGGAGAAAAATGTATAGTTGTCGGTAATTTATTAATATTTTTAGAAAAAAGTTTGTAGTCAAAACCTCAGGCACCTCTAGTCAACTCTAGTGTCTCATCGTATTACTAGTAGAGTCATCATCAGATATACTATATTAGTCTAATATTATTCTAATATTAGTCTAATATTAGTCTAATATTATAGTGTGTTGTCAAGGCAACCCATACGATATGACAGTTCGTGGACTAATAATATTAGTCTAATATCGTTCGAGAAATGGGGCCCAGGGGCCCGTTTCTCAAAAGCTTGTAACTTGTAATACAAGTGGAAATCCATTTCTAACAAAAGCTGTCAAAAAGTGACATCCGCTTGTATTACAAGTTACAAGCTTTTGAGAAACGGGCCCCAGATGTATCTTCTCAGGATATACCTACATCTGGTCTTATTCTTCTGCTTAAAACATGGCGCTCCAAAAACAATTGTCCGAATACATAAATATAGAAAATGTTTGGCACGCGAATCCAGGTCGGCAAAGTAAGTCGAGGCCACCACCATCAGTTAGCTCAAATTATAATAACTTTCTGGAGCACTTGGCGAATAAGGTATCAATTAGTCTGCACTTTACATTATAACCTTTATTAACTAGGACATCGAAGCGTAATGTAGGTTTTACGTATTCAGGAATGGCTAGATGCACTAGGTATTACATCACAATGCAAGTGCAATGCAACCAACATACGGGATACGAAAGGAGTTTAATACTAAATTAGGACTATTAGGCGAGACGTAGTCTCACGGATGCGTGTTTCATGCGCTTAGTTTAGTCGCAGGGAAGAATGACCTCACACCTGTACAAAAATATAGGGCCCAGGAATTTTTTATACAAAATAATGTATTTTTTAGACAAAGGATAATCACTTTGTCAATGTCGGCGGCGGGATCAGGCAGATCGTGAAATTCCTAATAGACATTGAAAATCTTTGTCTCGTTACCTCGGACGATATTAGACTAATATTATTAGTCCACGAACTGGAGCCCATTTCTGGAACGGTATTAGTCTAATATTATTAGTGTGTTGCCATGGTAACCCATACGATTTGACAGTTCGTGGACTAATAATATTAGTCTAATATCGTTTGAGAAATAGGCCCCTGTTAAATCGTATGGGTTGCCATTATGACACCGCACTAATAATATTAGACTAATATCGTTCGAGAAATGGACCCCTGGACACTTTGCCTTTCGGGCATCTGAAGCAACCTACATACATATTTCCAAGTAATTTATATATAAGTATTGTATTATTCCCGATTCCTAAAACTTATCCCAAATGCAGCTTGTATGACCACTTTAAATATTCTTTTCTTAAGTAATTCTTATTCCCAGAATTGTCTACTGAATATTTATACTTGTCCTGTTTTCTGCATTTCAAACTGAAATCAACCTTAACATCACGTAGTAGAGTATATTCTTATATTTAAATCTTCTCTTGAGACATCTGAATAGAATGCAACTGACTTCTTATTAGAAAACAAACTTTAAAATGATGACAAAAGGGTTCCAATTGGAATGTTTCCGGACTAGTCGCGTTTGTTAATTCAGCTTTGGTCGATATGTAAATTCTTACGTTTCAATGCATCTTTTATGAGCAGGGTTACCAAAAAGACGCTATCGAAAATGAACATTTTATGTAAAAAGATAAATTTGCGAAAATTTGGTACAATACGCTATTACAGTCGCCATCAGATATATCGGAGCGGCCAAGGTGTTCACAACATCTGAACACGCACTCTAACGCCCTGACAATAGAGGCATGTTCAGATATTTGTGAGCGCATTAGCCGCTCCGATATATCTGATGGCGACTGTACAAATTGCCTGTTTTTGTAGATTTGACAGGAGTAAAATGTACGATTTCTACATTCAACCATAGAGAAAAAAATACATAGAGTGCTCACTCCATACATCAGTTTTAGTACCAAAAAGACTATTAGCATCTAGCATCGAGTAGCGGAACTATCAGTACTGCTACTTGACAATAGATGTAGCACCGACCGGAAAGTCTTATGCTGTTGAGATAAGACTTTCCGGTCGGTGCTACATCTATTGTCAAGTAGCAGTACTGATATTTCCGCTACTCGATGCTAGATGTAGACACTGAAATTAATAGTCTGAACTGATGTATGGAGTGAGCACTCTATGTATTTTTTTCTCTATGATTCAACCCAACTTCAACCACATAACATAACAGTCATCATAATCGCCATGCATGTTCGATTTTTGGATAGTAAGTATGTATTTAAGTTTAGCATTTAGTGCATTAGTGCATAGCATAATATATATGTTTAAAACTTAAAAATGAGCGCGATCTCGCCAACAAACTGCAATCGCAGTTTGGCGAGGAATATAAATTGTTAAAAATTGTTGTGTACTTTGTGATGAAAAAAGTGTTTATACATGAAAAGGATCAGAGTATATTAATATAATTAATTTAAAAAAAAAAACATATGTGTATTTTTTCAGACTGCATATAAGCCCAATTATGATTACAGGCGTCTTAGAATTTATTGCAAACTAGCTTCTACCGGCGACTTCGTCTGCGTGAATTGATGACGATTGATATAAATATAAACTATCCGATGTCCATCCAATTGTCCATCATAAATCTTTTTTAGCGGTTTAAAGGGCCAACACAGATACTCACGATACGACGTCGTATCGTGGGACGACAGAGTAAGTTACGCATTTATAATATTAGTAGGGATAATTGGATTTCAGCGCTAGGATACTGGCATTAAGGGCCACCCTACACTAGCGTCTTTTGAGCGTCGGCGTCTAGTCAACTCTATGGCTGCTGCACGACATCATTTTCCATAGTGAAACCATAGTGCCATAGTCCAACCAAAAGACGCTAGCGTGGGGTCTCTCTAACACAGCGGTCGGCAACCCGCGGCCCGCGGGCCGCATGCGGCCCGTGAACCTGTCACTTGCGGCCCGCGAGCCTCCCTGGCTATTTTGTATGTAATATTGACAAACGACAATGTCTAGTCTAGTCATAAATATTAACTAAGTGCGGCCCGCGTCAACTTCGTTACCTACTATGTGGCCCTTGGCTGCTAAAAGGTTGCCGACCGCTGCTCTAACAGAATAGAAAATGTGCGCTGATGACCCTAACAATTCTTAACCAATCGAATTCCGATCCGATAGGCCAACAAACCCCACGAAGTGACTATTCTGAGCGCACGACGCGATTTCAATTGTAAACCATTCATTAAGGCAGCCGATATGATGAATGACAAGCGTGGAGCGGTGTATACATTTCATTTAGAATAGAATACCGGCCAAGTGCGAGTCGGACTCGCGCGCGAAGGGTTCCGTACCATTACGCAAAAAACGGCAAAAAAAAGTTTGCTGTATAGCAGTCCCAACTTAAATATTTATTTTATTTTGTTTTTAGTATTTGTCGTTATAGCGGTAACATAAATACATCTGTGAAATTTTCAACTGTCTACCTATCACGGTTCAATAGCTACAGCCTGGTGACAGACAGACAGACGGACAGTGGAGTCTTAGCAATAGGGTCCCGTTTTGACCCTTTGGGTACGAAACCCTAAAAATGAAGGTGCCAAGGGTTGTGTTTCCATAGAAAATTTGAATAGCACGCCTTTTTAACAAGCTTTTATTAGGTTGATGTGTATTTAACTATGTAATGGAATCTTCTAAGTTAAATTTGATCCACTTCCCGGTTTCCGATTGAGCTGAAATTTTGAATACACATGTAAGTCGGGTGACAATGTAATATTATGGTACCATCGAGCTGTTCTGATGATGGAGACAGGAGGTGGCCATAGGAACTCTGTGATGAAACAACGCAACCTAATTGTGTTAGGGGTTTTTAAAATTGTCTCGATGAGTATTAGTTGTCTGTCGTAAGAAAAGTACAGTCAGCGATAAAAGCTTGTACCAAAAATGAAATTTCTGCCAAAAACTTATTCTACTGACAAAGTGCGTTTCCCAGAGTTGATCAGCGACATTACCAATCACCCAACAAAACAGTTTCCCAACGTTGCTCGCGCCGATTGGTCATCAACTGAAATAAGTATTATAATGAAAACTCCGTTAACTACGCTTACATTACTTACTGAGACGTGATTAGTTTAGTTAGGGTTCCGGCAAAATGGTTTGGTTTATGAAATGAAATGAACAAGACAATAGACCTACTAAGTTATTTTGCAAAGATATTTGGTTTTACACATTAGGAACACGTTATTTATTTAGCGCTCAGTGCAGTGGTGTCGGTTGTTGTAATTTAAATGATAGATTAAGTTGAGCATGTCATGAATGTAAGTAGTTTCTTAAGTTAAAAGATATTCTATTGTTGTATAAAATCTACCGCGGATGGAGTATCGTTTACCGGTACTTTTGTAATTAAGTTTAGATATTGTGTTGTAATTACCTGAATAAATAAAGAAAGAACCGAAAAAGACTGAATTATTGTCAGTCAATAATTTAATTAACAAACAGATTGACAGACATTGAATAAAATACAGAAACAGACGAAAACAACGTGTTATTGTGTAACTAAATCAAATGTACTAGTTGCATAATATAGAGTTGTCATACGTCAGGAGGGTTTTCAGGGTGATCCGGTAGTCCGAACTTTCGTCAGGATCATGGTATAATAATATACTCCGCCTGGTACTCTCTTCCGAGATTTGCGAATGACCTAACTGTCACTTGCCTACGTCATCATGCTGTTTACAGGTTCTCAAACTTTAAAATGTGGGAGAATTTTAACCAACGGTGAAAATTATTTTAACGGCATTAATTTTAAGTTATTCATGTAGAAACATAGTAAAATAAAACAAATCTATACTGCACTTTTCACTCCTACTCTTACAGTTCCGAATAGAGCAGCCAACCATTTTCGTAACAAAACATTAATTGCCAAGCTTACGACGTGAAAAGTTTGGAAAACACTGCGACTGCTGACACTGAGCGAGAAGGAAATAACAATTAACACGCGTTCGACAAGGACGGTCGGTCAGGGACAAAATGGCGGATTGTCAAATGTGACAGCGCTATCCTGTGTTTCCAGTAGTGTAAACAGAATTACCCGAACGTCTGAAATTTCTTTCGTGAATCGGAAGATATTGCTAACGAATAATTAAAAATGACGTGTTATTGTAAAATTTAAGATAAAATACATATAAATGAAAATTATTAAATTATAAAGAAATAAATTAACTTATTAACCATAGATATAATGTACCCATGTAACATGTTATGTTGAAATAAAGTGGCAATGTTATTGTGACGTAGGCAAGTGACACTCTGGGAAGAGAAGACCATGTTTTATTAGACCATGGTCAGGATATTAATTTTTTCGTATGGTACCTAACCCTAGTTGTATGACTTGTATGTATTTGAATACCTTAACTACCATGAGGCCTAAATTTGCCAGCCAAACGAACTTGAAGTCTTAATTCAGAAATGAATTTTGAGTCTCATTAGCTCATTACTGACCCGATAAGGCATCGATAGGAACTAGGAAGCGATGGGTTAAAACCAAGATTAATTAAAGATAAGTTATCCTTTAGCCGCCCATATAACAAAACTTGCCAAGACAAATGCAATATTTTTTTGTCAATATGTATGTAATGGGAGCCCTTTTTATAGGCCTCTCGGCGCGGCAGATGTTATTAACTGAATGGATGAATCCCTAATCAGATATTTGAGTCCATCCTGTATTTTTTCACAAAAACCACAAACCTCAAGAACGACCAGAACCCTCCCATACCCATGCGTAACTTTTTGAACGTCATTCATTTCGTGAGTCATAGAACTCATAGATCGTTGACCGACTCCCGCGCCGAACTTCCTCTTGTCTCTGGCTTCTCGTTCCCATTGGTTGGCTGACCGAGTGAACCATTCTAACGTGATCTTTGGATTACCAGGGAACGGAACCTTTGGAAAAAGTATACTATGAAGACCACATCTTTAAGACCAACACAATTTAGACTACAAAATAAGTAAATGTTTCAGTATTTTAATAGTTTTAGTCACGAACCCTTCCTAAAGAAGACTCAAAACCATTACAAAAATTTCAAAGATGTATATGTGAAGAGTCATAGCTAGCATCAGAATCATAAGATCTATGGGCCATACCATACCCTTTTGTGCCCAACGGTGGGAGTAAAAAAGACGCGCGTGTGTGTGTGTGTGTGTGTGTGTGTGTGTGTGTGTGTGTGTGTGTGTGTGTGTGTGTGTGAGTGAAGTTTAAGTAGTTTATTTATTTATGACATACATGGAAAACCAACAGCTATAAAGGGGTTGTGCACAAATCACGCGAGGTGTTTTCGGCTACTTTTTGACCCCCTCCCCCTTGGTGATATTTGGTGAGGTTTTTGGCTACCCCCCCTCCTCACGTGTATTTTTTTGATTTTTTCTCATTCGACCTAATTTTTAGGGTTCCGTAGCCAAATGGCAAAAAACGGAACCCTTATAGATTCGTCATGTCTGTCTGTCTGTCCGTCTGTCCGTCTGTCCGTCTGTCCGTCCGTATGTCACAGCCACTTTTCTCCGAAACTATAAGAACTATACTGTTGAAACTTGGTAAGTAGATGTATTCTGTGAACCGCATTAAGATTTTCACACAAAAATAGAAAAAAAACAATAAATTTTTGGGGTTCCCCATACTTCGAACTGAAACTCAAAAATTTTTTTTTCATCAAACCCATACGTGTGGGGTATCTATGGATAGGTCTTCAAAAATGATATTGAGGTTTCTAATATCATTTTTTTCTCAACTGAATAGTTTGCGCGAGAGACACTTCCAAAGTGGTAAAATGTGTGTCCCCCCCCTGTAACTTCTAAAATAAGAGAATGATAAAACTAAAAAAAATATATGATGTACATTACCATGTAAACTTCCACCGAAAATTGGTTTGAACGAGATCTAGTAAGTAGTTTTTTTTTATACGTCATAAATCGCCTAAATACGGAACCCTTCATGGGCGAGTCCGACTCGCACTTGGCCGCTTTTTTAAGTTACGCGCTGCTAAATTTCGTAAAATAAGATACCTAATAGCGAGCTATTTATTTTCAGCTATTTTGAAGTGCGGAGTGAGATTCATGTTTAACGAAACGGAGAAAAGGGATCTATCTACTCATGATGTGATAGGTATTTTTTCCCAGTTTCGTTCACTGTAGACAAATACATGTGAGGTCTCCTTATGCCCCCCTCCCTCGAACGTCAGCACAAACATGTCTAAGAGCTACAATAGATTATCCGGGCCTTTACTCGCTCGTGCTATTGGAATGACACTTTTTTCTGGTGTTAATTATGACTTCTCAAATTGACGCGTTAACTTGATGATCTCATTGTTTTCTGTTAGTTTTAAAATGTAAACCGGGTATTTATGTAAAGCTGTTATATAGTATTATGGCGATTAGATTATATGACTTAGATAATGAGTGTCGCAAGTTTGTTGAACCTAGCTAGTTTATAGAGTTATGTATTACTAATACGTTCACTTACACGCATATGTTTAAGTTACGAGTTCGTTCACGTAGACATTTAACTGATGCCTTCTATCCGCGTTCCCCTTAAACGATACTCCGAATCATTTTTGCTTTACAGGATAAATTCGGGATTAAGAAAATCTCTTTTCCCTAGGTGAAAACTCACCTACCTAAACCCGTTCGGCTATTTTCATATGATTGAGCAAAACCATTTTAAATATTTTAATGTAAAGAGTAAAAATAAAATTACTACTTAATGTAAAAAGTCACTATTTAAATAATTCCATGACTACACCTAACATTTTGTTCTTTAAAAAGGCACATGGGTAAAACAATTTAAACCCAAACCAAAGTCGTAACTGCAATTGTGTAACAGTATTAAGTAGTAAAACACTTAAACTAATATTGTTAGGGGACAACTATCAACATTGACCTTTCATGTTATACGTACTAATACTGGTAAGTAGTAGTAAATTGTGATTTAGGGGCTACCGTCGTGTTATTAGTTTTAGTATGTAGCCCTCATGACAGGAATATTACGTGTTTTATTAGATTATCGTTTATAAAACTTGAGTACGAGGGGTATTATTATTTTTATCAAACAGTAAAGAATCCCTGTCTAGTTGCGTTTAACTTTTCACCCTGTTATTAATAATGTTTAACAAAAATAACAACATATTCGGAAAAAAATAGTTATATTTAAGGACTTAAAAATGTGGACTTATATTAAAATGACCAAACTAGCTGTTTATACAACATGGCAACCCAACCCATGTAAATCCTGATCAATCGAAAATGAAAGATATCGTTATGTCTAAAGCTAAATGATAAAATCCATTTCGTTCTTTTAGAAGGAACCTGAGAATCGAGGTTAAATTAGACTCAAATTACACAGAGTGCTTCCTGTAACAGGAGCAATAAATTAAACTGTAGGCTGTACTCCTCAAACTGACCAACATTTGTTCAGCAACTTTTGAAAATAACTCAGGTTTTGATTTTTATTACACTTTAAAGTTTATTCTAAGACGCAATGTATTGCAAATTTTGTTATGTTTAAAGCGTGACAAGCAACGTCAAATACACTGATGTCAGCGTACATTGAAGGCAATATTTATTTTGTATGAAAAAGAGGAAGTCTAAAGGATTCATAATTTTTAAAAGTTGCTGAACAAATGTTGGTCAGTTTGAAGAGTACAGCCTACAATTTAATTTATTGCTCCTGTTACAGGAAGCACCCTGTATATGTACTAATTCACAAACTTCGAAGCAGTTTAAGTTTGTCAATAGCCATGATTTAATTTTAACCGATGACACAGCATCGAACAATCCTCTCAAACTATCACATTAGAAATAGGTATGCGAAGTTGCTAACCTACCGGCCAACTACATAAGACCTTCCTTGTATTAAGTTTAATACAGAAAATAAGTCCAAAATATAATGGTCAGTCAAAGATGGAATGAGTCATTCTGTCGCAATGTAGAACAATGCAGTGTTACATTTGAAAGCTATAATTTGCATTAAATTCAAGGGTCGTAAATATTTATGAACTATGAGTTCGTGTCATGACTTAGGCCAGATATTATTATAGATAGGCGGGTCACTGTGTCCTCGTAGCTTAGGCGTTGGTCTCCGGATGAAGTCCTCCGTACGCCAGGTATGTTGACACGTTGTAGGAAGACACAATCTAGACATGACAAGTGTAGAGCGCAGCGTATGGAGTCAATCTCTATCAGCAGCGTATGAAACCATGTATACACATTGTAAATAAGTCTTCAAATGGGTTAAAAATAAATTTAAATCTGCGACGTTTGAAACTCAGTTTTTTAGCTCATACTTTTGCTTTACCCTGGTTCTATTGCCGATCCGCTAATAAGTCATTTATAATAAATTACTTTCCACTATCGGTTATATCATTTTTAACATCCGTTATGCAATTTTTTTCCTCGTTTTCACTTCATCGATCAAAATCAACCGTGAAATAAGTTCGGCCTAGGACATTAGAATTCTTTCAGTGAAAGTTTTCACAAAAACATTTTCGCATTGTGATTTTACGAAAATAGTTTAATGTCCCGTTTTTTTTTCTGACTTACTTCCTATATTCTGTCAAGTTTTTTTGATAGAAATCATGGCAAGACTTTCGTTTAAAAAAAAGGATTTTTAGTTGTTGGAATTTAGATATGTATAACCATAAACTCATGCAATAAACACACATGAATCACCTTTACGACAAATCTAATGTAATACCTTTAAACGAGCAATTCTTGCATATATATATATATATTTCGGGGATCTCGGAAACGGCTCTAACGATTTCGATGAAATTTGGTATATGGGGGTTTTCGGGGGCGAAAAATCGATCTAGCTAGGTCTTAACTCTGGGAAAACGCAAATTTTTGAGATTTTATTTGTTTTCCGAGCAAAGAACTCGGTCTCCCAGATGTTGTATTTAATGGCAGTAATTCAGTTTTTTTTTTTGCCCAACATCCGTATTATATGTATTTCTTTCCTTGGGCCCGTTTATACAATTATTAGTGTTTAGTACGAGTTCAATAGTTCATATATTTGCTACTTGCGTTTACTAGCAAAAATATGATTTCGCGCTAAACACTAATATCCTCATCGAACTTTCTTTTATTTCTATAAGAGTTCGATACTCTAATTTAATTTGTACTTGTACAAGTACGCCGGGACTTGTGAAGACAAATATGTTTCCTTAATATTGCCTATATGCAATTGTAGTCATAGTCATACTTCAGTTGACACATTGTCAAATAGAATGAGAATTGGAGATAATTGAGCCGACGAAACTACTATTTTTTGCCGTGACCAGTGTAAGAAATCATCGCTGTTAGTCATCTAACATACTCAGCAGAAAAACAAAAGAAATGCCGAGTGCTATTTATCCAAACAAGACCTACAAAGTGATTTGCCACTACGAAGCTTGTGGCCAAAACTGTAGGTGGACGTAGGTACTGATGAAAAATATTCAATACCTTCAGTTACTATGCCATTGCCCACCAAAGAAAAAACAACACACGATCAGTAGTGATTCACCGTACACCGTTCCATCGCCATTTTAGTCGGCCATTTTTTACCGCGTAATTTTGACAGGTGACTCATTCGGAATTTCGTACTTGATCTTATTTTTTTTCCAGCACACTATGGCATCATTCATTCAGCCAACCGTTTTAAGATGCTATCTTTTCTTTGTTCCAATGTTAATTCGTGAAACAGGTGGATCGAAACAGTAATTTATCTAAATATCTATTTAACTGTAGTATGACTAATCCATATACAGTTATTTTAATCGTGACAGACTAATAAATAAGTGGAAAAGACTTCCTTGTCTGTGGTTTTATTGAAAAAAGGCAGCATGAATTTACTGAAATAACTCAACTTTTCAATTTATCTTAGTATTTATTTCCTTAGTAGTAAGATTGATTTTGCCTTGTTATATGTGTTTGTGTGAAGTTAGACACGTGTTGAGCGTCTGCTTGTCTACAGAAGAGTTATTTGGGTGTATTTGTTTAAATGAGTAATGTATTTACATTGTAACAAGTTAACAGTTGGGGTTAAAAAACTTTTATATAATTTCAATGTGGTTCCAATTACATTTGATGGGTTCCGCATAGGAGCTTATTTAGTTTTCTTTTATTTCTGGTTCCGGTAGGATACGGTGCTCATTGTCTCAAATAGACAAACCAGTGAGAATAGAATTCTGGCCATAACAATACATATCGAAACCTGTCTAGCAAAGTGCGAGATAAATTATTTAAAAACTTATTATGTACGAGTATGTATATCCTCTAGCCAAGCAGAGGTCTCCCATTCAAATCTATTTTGAATCTTTGTTTCAACAACTCAAAATGCAATTGCGTTGTCGTGTCAAGTTTTGATGTCTGGGTAGCTAGAAGATAAATACATTTTTACAAGTATTAGTAGGTAACGTAAGTATAGGTCTTACACATTGAAGTGCTTTCAGTTTTATTTTAAACTCAATAACTGTTAGCTAGGAAGTCGCTTCTGCAATCCATTAAATTGAATTCCAGCTCGCTTTATTGCGAGAGCACTAGTCGCCCGGTAAGTATATTAAATACAAGCACTGTGTTCTCGAGTTCAAAGGAATTATAACCTTTTTAAATTGTTTCAATAACGCAAGAAGTATATTCAAATGGGGAAGTCAACTGTGGAAATGATATTGCCATAGATCACATAGATGGTAATTGAAAAACTAAAACTGGTACGACTGAAGTTGTTTTTTATTTGGGAAAATAACTCATTGCTTCGTCCCGAACTGTTCTTCCACTGATACCACCTAATAACTCTTCCCTCATAAGTTCCAGAGTAATTTTTGATTTCATGACAGTTTAAAATTAGATTTGAAATTTGTCCTTTTAAAAGGACATTAGGTTGCTATAGTTGAAAGGTTCCGGATTAAAACCATGGAATCACTTACTTCTGTCTGTTTCTCTAATTACATTTTTAAAATCGTCATCTTCAAAACCGCTAAAATGAGGAGTTCAGTACATTTTCCTTTGCAAAACCAAAACGGCGAAGAGAAATTTCCCTCTCTGTTCCACTCCACATACCCCTTGCATAATTACCTCGCAGAGAAACTTCAATTATATTAATCTGGTTAAGTAATCTTAAAACAATTGCTTTTTATACCCCCGCGGTGGCAAACAAGCATACAACCCACTTGTAAGACAGAGTCGTACTTTAAAGGACGATAGATTTTTTCAGCTCGCTGAAAACTAAAGTAATATATAATATTTACTACACAAAAACTAGAAGTACGAAGTTAATTATAAATATTTATTAAGAAAATAAATGTTTAACAATTAAATCAGGTAGTCAGGTACTAAATTGCTTTCCTTCTTGCTACTTGAATGGCACAAACATAGTGAATATTTTGAGACTTCTTGGGCTTGTTTCCTAAAATCAATTGATGTGTTAGTTTCTGTAGTAAGAAAGTATCTAATACAGTGTAAACTCTATATAGCGACACTCAAGGGACCGGAGAATTTTTGGCGTTATAGAGAGTCTTCGTTAAATAGAGAGAAATTAATATTAAAGTAAATCAACTATAGGCAAAAATGTCGACGTTATAGGGAGTGAAACGTTATATCGTGTGACGTTATATTACATGGAGTTTACACTGTAATTTTAAGTTTATTTCTATAACCTTGAGCGACCCCAGGAAGCCAAGGACAACGACAAAGATTCTCTACAACTTTTCCTATAAATCCCATGATTAAAAGCGTTCTTGAAGAACACAACTCCTCTCTGTATCTGCCATGCGTCACAACCAACAAAATTGACATTCTGTTGCGATGCTCTATTCATAAGTGCTTGTTGCTAGGCCTACATGAATAAAGTATATTTTTACTTTGACTTTGCTCCGGCACCGGCAAGCTCTTCGCATTGCTGGATACGTTTAATATTGAAGAAGATACGTAGCTTACATAATGTTTAACGCAGTAGCATAATAGAGTGTCGTGCGTTGCACTTTTGAACTTCGTTCTACAGTCAGCAGCAGAAGTTGCTAAGCGGGTGAGGTGTTCAAAATTACCTTGACGCGCTCTTATTCTATTAACCATAAAGCCGCGTCAAGTTCATTTTGAACACCTCGCCCGCTTAGCATTTACTGCTGTTGACTGTACTTTGCCTGGGACTGCTGTGTGCAACCGAATAAGTTCGTACGTTGCACATGCCCAAGCCAATTCTTAGAATTATTTCCGTTATATACATCTTTTTGATCTTTTTAAGGTATGATTTATTGTAATAATATTACAAATGTAGTATAAGTATAAGCATTGACGTCGTATATCTCGGGACTGGTCTTGCGGGCAATAAGAATGGGGCATGAATGGGGCCAATACAGCGGTGTGACACCGCTACAACGCGATTGGTTGATGAGTTCGCATCACGCGCGCGCGGCCGCAACTAGTTGCGAGATTGCACGATTGGCTCGAATTCGTGAGTGACACCGCTGAACTGAGCTACCATTTTTAGTGCACGTATAGTCCTGAGATATAAGTCAAAGGTACAAGTATGTACTGTAATAAAAGTAATGGACTTACCGGTGTATGCCTGCGCAGTAAGGTCCCCACAGGGCTGGGGATCTTGGTCGCACTGCCATGCGGGCTGCGGGCTGCAAAATAATACAACAGTTAGTTCATCCATTTATTTATTTAACCTCCTATGTCCCGGCGATAGGACAACTACAAATAAAATTCATGTTTTTGAACTCTTATAGAAATAAAGTTCGAAATTCAAGTTAAAAAATTTTGACCAATTGAAAAAAAATCGCTCTCATCCAAAAATTTATGTAGAGAACCGGTAACCCCAGGAAAAATAATTACGGGCATATACATATTGGTTAAAACAATATCTAAGTTAATATCTATCGGCATATTAATAAAATATGTTTCGTCACTTTCGTCTTAAAGAAAGACATCACTCATATGCTCAAGAAGAATGACAGCACTGTTCATTTTTAAAGATATTTCCATACTACACTATATGACTGAATTCGTGGCATTTGAGTGTTTCTCTGCCCACCTGATATTCGGTGTTACAAAGGCGAAAATCGATTGTTCCATTTGAACCCGGAATCACACGCGCGGTCATTTACCGCGTGAACTTCAATATTTCACCGACCACGTGCGTGTACCACACTTCCTTACTTCAGTTACTTCATTCTAACTATTCTAAGTTTAGTGTAGGAAGACAGTTACTTCATTCCGAGTTTAGTTTAGGAAGACGCTATGCTTCCACTTCTGAGCACAGGCCTCCTCGCACAAGAGGATTTCCCAATTTCATATTTCACAACTTAGAATTTCTGGCTCCTCTACACTATCGGCGATGATAGACGATGACTGGAGGGCACAATTCGCTAGGTGCACGACTGGTGCTGCCCTCATTTGGGCGGACTTTCTACGTTAAATCTTATGGAGTAAAATTAGTTCAAGCGGCTGCCACTAGTACTAATGGCGGACATTCCATAAGATTACCTGTGTTTGCGACGATCAGCGCCACTTCCCCCTCCACCGACTTCGCACCTTGCCAATAGCGTAGATAGGGTTGCCAGATGGTCGGGATTCGGCGGGATTTTCCCGATTATTAGCATGTGTTCCCGATTCCCGATAAAGTGAAAATTGTCGAGCGAGCGAGCGACCCGCGTCGAGCCCGTCCGCGTGGCGAGATCGGGCAGAGCAGCTGACGTAGTGCCAGTAATGTAAAATATCGTTGTTTTTAATACAATTAATTTAATTTGAATGGTATTTTTTCCCGACTTAAGGCCCAAAATCCCGTAAAATTTATATTTTTTCCCGATAATAGCGTCTTTCGATCTGGCAACCCTAAGCGTAGACTCGTAGAAGGCATACTCGGCAGTCCCCGCCAAATTGTGACAATATTTTAAACCTTACTGCTAAGACACAAGGACTACCAGTGAATCAGATAGTCAGTTAAAAGTGTTGGTCTTAAGAAGTTACTAATACCTACCTAACCTAAGTACCTAACAAGCTCTGCTTTGGGTCTACATATATCGTTCTGTGTGAGTTGTCCCACTTGTCCCCAAAAACCTACACCACTCGTAAGAAAAAGTTGATTGACTCGTATTTACGTCAGTCAATTTTACGTCATGCTTACAATATTAATATTAAATATCTGGGCGACCGAGCTTTGCTCGGAAAACATACAAAAACACAAAAATGCGCGTTTTCCCAGAGACAAGACCTAGCTAGATCGATTTTTCGCCCCCCAAAACCCCCATATAGCAAATTTCATCAAAATCGTTAGAGCCGTTTCCGAGATCACCGAAATATATATACATATAAATAAATAAATAAACAAGAATTGCTCGTTTAAAGGTATAAGATTACAAACCACAACCCACAAGACCCACATACATACTCTATGTACACTACGATTAACATATGTGACGTTATCTATGAAAAGGGAGCTTATTGTCGATGGCGCTTACGCCATTATTAATGATGCTCCCATGATGCTCCGATATAAATACAATGCCGCTCGACGCTGTGCGGCGTAAGCGCCATCGACCATAAGGTCCCTTTTCATAGGTAATGCCCCATATACCAACATATTACCATGAATAGCTATTAAAATAACTTTGTAAGAGTATTGCAAGAATTTAGAACATTACAAGCCGCGATTGTAAGAGTTGTAACAGTGTAAAACGATGGTATTTATACTTATTTGAAATGAAACGCTATAGTGTTATTTAGTGCAGAAAAAACATTAATTAGGCAAGTGGATAATCTATTCATCTATTGTAACCAAATGTCGTAAGGGCCGTCACAAAAAGAAAAGAACGGTCTTTTGTTTATGATCAACCAATAGAATAAATAAAAGAGACCCCACACTAGAGTTTCCCGAACGTCAAGGTCTAGTCAACTCTATGGCTGCTGCTCGGCGACGTTGACGCAACTGCGCAGCGACCAGCGACGCCAATTTCCATATACGGCTGACTAGACGATGACGCTCAAATAATGCTAGTATATAATTATAGTAGAGCCTTTGCCCACAAGGCTCTACTATATGAAAATTTGCCATGGTTAAGGCAAAATATTTTCAACTGCTGTTTCAACACATGTACATTGATGCGTATAATATGTACCACAATGACACAGACACGTAGTGCGCACATATACACTAAAACGATTTTTACATTTTGTGTCATTAACTAAAACAGAACTTACCTAAATATGTAATGGCTATTTACTATGAATTTCGAGGCGTCTATATAATCCGATTGGTTTGCCTAAACAAAGCTACATAAGCGGCTTATTACGTAGGACTTAAAGTAAAAGTAAGTCAAAGCCAAAAATGTATCGGCTTATCCATGAATATCTTTAAGACACGTGCCATCGCCCACACTATTAACGGACAGTTCGTAAACCTTATTACAAAAGTCATAAGGTCTACCGATGGACAGTGTTGCTGTTTGTACTTAGAAGATTTACTTACTTATTTAACCTCTAGCCGCCCAGAGGCCTATAAAAAGGTCTCCTGTTCCATTCTAATTTGAACTTTGTGTTGACAAAATAAAATTTCATTTTGCTTGGCAAGGTTTGACGTATGGGCGGCTAGATCCGCTAGATGTTAAGTATTAATAACAAACTGGCTGCACTTTACAATAAATGGATGTAATGGATGGTGGGGATGGAAGGATTCGGCCTTGTGTGAATGCGGCGAGGACATCCAAACCATAGAACACATAATCGAACGCTGCCCTCTGCACTAGAGAAGACCTGCTGCAACTCACACCCGACGCAGCAGCGTGGCTCAACTGTTTAAATGTTGACCTAATAATTGTATTGTTTTGGACATCTTTTATTGTTTCGCGATAATTGTATATATGTAATTGCCTATTTTGTAAAACATGCCATACGACTAAATAAATTTACAATAAATAGACTTGTGTACTGTGTCATTAAGTCTAAATAGTTTAATGAAACGTGGAAATAAACGTAACATGGGGACGATTGGTGGGTATTACGTGCCAATAAGGACAAGCACTATCGAATTTGGGGTCATCCATTAATTACATCACACGAATTTCTAGGTTTTCTGACCCCTCCCCCCCTCCGTGTCACACTTGGTTACATTTGTCAGACCCCTCCCCCCCTGGTGTAACGTCACATTTTTTCAACGAAATCGTCAAATATTTATGTAATATTTTATCAAAATATTTTTCACAAAAGAAATATTAGTAATTTTACAACCCAAAACTGATTGGGACAGAAATTTAAACGAATAAAAACAATTATCGTTCCAAAAACTTGTTTTATACCGTATTTATCAATGATAAAAAATAAAATAATTTAAATATTTTTTTGTTACTGATGAAGTTAAAGTTACTCCCCCCTCCCCCTTGTCACAGCATGTCACATTTTCTTTACCCCCTTCCCCCCCTAAACGTGTGATGTAATAAATGGATGACCCCTTTCATACAAATAAGTAGGTACTATTTACGTTTAGTTTTAGTCTGTCGAATTCAAATCAAACACATCGTCATAAAGCAAAGTTGTTGAGTTTTCTTGGCCACTTCTTTCGAGCTTCTTACAATATAAGCCATTTAATGTAACCGTCACTCATATCACGGCCTGTTAATAAACAAAGTCGAATAGTAAGTAGTAACAACATTCGTTCACATGTTTTAGAATACGCATATCATTCACAGATGCGTATAAAACAATAACCACACATTAAACCACATGGTTCAGTTGGCAACTAGAAAATGGTTCAAATAAAATTTGCTTTCTCCCTAAGTGGCCAATCATAACGCATTACCTATGCAAACTATTCTAAATCGGTCAAACATTTAGAAAAACATGCTATTTCGAAATGGTTATAAACAGGGCTCTTAAACAAAATGATTCTTAGGCACGAAATGATACGTGATGGATTTTAGGTCGCAATTTTAAACATAAAAAGGATTTTTGGAAACATTCTTGGCATTATTCATAGCTTGCAGGCCCAATACTCATTATAGGTATATAGGTATCCATATAGATAGGTATTAAATATTGTAGTAGAGAAGGGTTAACAAGTATTGGCTATCGTATTTGTAACATTGCTATAAGTGAAACTAAACCAACTCAGACCCTTGGCAAATTCATTAAATAAGGGGCAATGGGGGGCCTGTGCTCACGGCCTCTCGGTCCAATTGGGGCCTCTTTCGGAGCTGGTCCCGAATGAATGAATGAATGATCGTTTATTTACATATGCGTTAAATTTTCATTTACAGAACGATTATTGTTTTACCGTAGGGTTTTGCCCGCTTTGCGACCCTGACTGAATATGTAAATTCATGACGCCAAATGATGATATTATATAGTGTGTCAAAGGACTGTCTCCTTTCAAACATAGACAGAGAGAATCATACTATCTTTGTCTTACACTAGTACTAGCACCTAAAAGAAAAGGATGAGTATAGTTTTTTTTGTTCCTATTTACTGACAAATATTATACATATTGCCATGTGAGAGAACCCTTGAGGCCAAAGCCCATAATAAATGTTTGCGATACTTTCTAATTTAGGCTAATCAGAAAGTACTAATGAAACCTAACCAATCCTTTCGTACCAGTGCTAATTGTCATGTAACATACAGCTGCCCTCATTTGAGCAGTTACATAACTCCCTCATCTTGAATGCGGCAGTAGGAGTAGTGCAACGTTCAATCTGGAGGTCGTGGGTTCGAATCCCGCCTCGTACATTGACGTATATGACAGGACTGGCCTTACGGGCTATAATAATGGGGCATGAATGGGGCCAGTACAGCGGTGTGACACCGCTACAACGCGATTGGTTAATGAGATCACATCACGCGCGCGATTGCTCGCAACTAGTTGCATTAGACTGCACGATTGGCTCGAATACATGAGTGACACCGCTGAAGTAGTACCATTTTTAGTGGTCGTAAGGCTCGTCCTGAGATATAGGTACGTCAATGGCCTCGTAGCAACAAGTTGTCGATCGAATTATATTGAATTTATAGAGATACTATACAGAGTTAACCTTATTCAAATTAGGAGATCTAAGTACCTATCCTGGCATATAATGAATGGATATTTATTATTCCAGTTCCACGCGTGTAACAGTTGGAAGCCTTCCCCATTCCACACTGTTATGACTGTTCCCGTCTTTGAAGCAGCGTATTTCATTACTGTTTACGCTTTAGAGCAAACTAGCGTGAACGACTGGGCGCGTTTGTAACTTTGTACTTTGTAGGGATGTATAAATTACCGTAGTAGACAAAGTATTGTGAAGCAGTAGTAATTACGAAAAACTGACTTTAGCCTCGTGAGTGCACGGTCCAGTACCTACCTAAATTTATGGAGAATAAAGGAGCCCACTGAAGAAATTATCCCTTTCTTCATAAATTTTAGTCTGTCAGTTAGAACAAAAAGTTGACAGCTCCGAACAACTGACAGGCCGATATCGTCCGGCGGACTGGTAATCAGTGGGCCCCTTAGGAGATAAAATTTATGAAGAAAGGGATAATTTTCAATGTCAGTCATATGGGCCGTTTTTCGATGTCAAAAATGTACTGAGAGCTTCGCCTCCACACAGCACGATAACAATTATAAGAAAGCACAAATTCAATTCGAATGCAGTCCGAAGTGAAGACAGCCTCGGCAGCTCGTTCAATTAAAACATAAACGTGAAATGTGCTCATAAAAATGGAGATTAGTACATTTATTACCAACATCCTTACGGGATAAGGCAATAAAATATTGAAGTACAAACATAAGATTCGGTTTGAAGGCTGCCTCTAATGTTACACAGTATATGAGTATACCTACTAGGTTTATTTGCGTAATTATATTGCCCTTGCATCTGGTTTTGTATATGTAAACCATTTAATTTTATCTTTATTCCGCAGATGAACGAAGCTGAAGACATGTTAAATAATCTCTATCACAATCTCTACCGGTGTGAGAGCTAAAAGTAGGTTAAAAAAACCGGCCAAGTGCGAGTCGGACTCGCGTTCCAAGGGTTTCGTACATGAAGTCCGACTCAGGCGTGAATGCACATGTCTAATAGGTTTTCCTGTCATCTATACGTAAAGAACTATTTTGTGTATTTTTTTCCCATTTTAGACCCAGTAGTTACGGAGATGAAAAAAAAAATGAATAAGTTTATTGTATAAATTTAGACATACAGTAAATCACGCCCCTGTGTCCTGATCTAGGAAACCCTGTGTTACAGGACCCAGTTTCGTTACTTATACTAGTTTCTTAATCTATATATTGGTAGGTACAAATTGTACACAGAGTTACGCTGAAACTTACAGATAGCGAGATTAGCGAGGCATTTTAACATATACATTATTTTTATTTGTGAACTGCATGTGTGTGTGTGTGTGTGTGTGTGTGTGTGTGTGTGTGTGTGTGTGTGTGTGTGTGTGTGTGTGTGTGTGTGTGTGTGTGTGTGTGTGTGTGTGTGTGTGTGTGTAAAGGGGGGAATGGTCGGACAGATAGACAGACAGACAGACGCACGAGTGATCCTATAAGGGTTCCGTTTTTCGTTTAAAGGTACGGAACCCTAAAAAAGCAAAATTTTGTATCCAACTTAGGGCTTGAAACGGTTTTACAGCAATGTCTTCTCAAAAATGTAGATGATTTAAGTACAGTCGACATCAAAGACATGTTTACATATTTTGCCTTATTCACAAATTCACATTTTGGCCACGTCTACCTCAATTTTAATATTTTATTTTTAGTTTCCCCGCCACACACATACAGCATAAGTATTATCATGCCGCGATCAGAAAGGGATTAGAAATAACAGATTTCCATACACTTACGTCAAAATCAATATGGATTGACAGCTATCTCTCCAATCCCTTTCTAATCGCGATTCAGTAATATTACTTTCCTTACTTATTCCTAAATCAGAATATTTCTATTTGTTTCTATGGTACGATATTTTAATAGCTTCAAATTATAAACAAATAAGTTATACGACCTAATGAAATCTTAATTGCTTCCATTTGATAACGAGTATAATTAATAAAAAACGAATCAAGTTGTATAAACAACGATCCCATTAGGTACTCTGTCTATGGCCAGGCGTGTCTCACTCCGCGATTTCGTCGCTTTGCTACAGGTAGCTAAAAGTACATCCGTTTGGCCCCAATTTTGGGGAAAGCCATAAGCCGCGTGTGGCGCTGTCGCCATCTAACGGCCATATCTGTGCTGATCGTAACAGACGCGTTTCGTTAGAGAGTGAGTCTTCTGTACTTAGTACTATTATTTATTCTGTGCTATGGCCCACTTTTTCTACGTTTGTGCTATCATTAAAATTTGAAACAAGATTTTCTTATCAAAATATTTAACTGTTGATTAAGATACTGACATTAAAAAATAAATGACGTTCAAAATATACACCTAACTTATCGGTGAAGTAACGCATGACGTCACGACGGTGCATTCTTATCTCGTTGCAGATAACGTGACGCAATCCATTCTCAACCTTACTGTAAACATTTAAGGTGCAATTCCGAAGGGAGCCACCCCGTTGCGAAATTAAGATATAGTTTAGATATGACTGATATGAGTAATTGTTGTAAACAGTAAATGTATAATAAATATGAAAGTTTGTTACGCTTCCGTGGACAGTTCACGAGCATTGGCAGGAAAGCACTGATGGCACGCTATTCTATTTCGTTTTTTTATGATCTGTTTTTCTACGCCCCAAATAGGACCATTACGCTAGTTTTCGTCCACTTGGGGGATTAGCAAATAATATCTTTTAATTTTAATTTGCTATTTGCGAAATACCATTTTTATGTAGATATATAGAGCTGGACGAAAACTAGTTCAATGACTACCTAGCTCACCAAACGAAAACCAAAAACTGCCAACTAGGGGAAATTATTGCCTAATTGTATTAGGCATCGTCCTATTTCCTGAGACATATATTATTACGCAGAAATAGGTACCTATTTACATAACATCCCTGCATACAATTAATACAGCAAAAAATACAATTTCATAATTTCATAATAAACGAACTTAGAAGGTTATCCTAAAAACGTACTGTTCTGAGCCAAAACATTATCCAAGTGGGTTAAGTGTTAAGTGATCAAAGATAAAGTAACTAGATTGCTCAATTCTAGGGCTGTAGACCATTGACGTATATCTCAGGACGGGCCTTACGGGCACTAAAAATGGTACATAAGTGCTATTCAGCGGTTTCACTCACGAATTCGAGCCAATCGTGCAGTCTAACGCAACTAGTTGCGACCAATCGCACGCGTGATGCGAACCCCATCAACCAATCGCGTTGCAGCGGACAGCGGTGTCACATCGCTGTACTGGCCCCATTCATGCCCCATTCTTATCGCCCGTAAGGCCAGTCCTGAGCGTATATCTCAATACTGTGTAGACGCTGTGGTTCGACAAAATACGAACAATAGTTGTTTAATGTTCTTGACATTTTGCAGTTAAAAAAATTACCTTTGACTAAGGTAACTGACCTTTCTAAGACCTTATTAAGGTCTTCTATTGGGCACTTCTGCGCGTCTTCATATGTGTCTTAACTCTTTTAAGCTTCTGAACTTGTTCTTGCCTAAATTAAATTACTTATTTCAAACGATTAGTTTTCAAAAGGCTGCTTGTTGCTTAAGTGATAATTATATAACTATTATACCTAGGTCTGTAGGCTTAGCACAGGAGCGCCGCGACAGTTTCTCGCCAGTAAGATAGATCTGTCCCTCTCTAATTAATACAGTTAGAAAAAGACGGGTAATCACGGCGTTACTGTACTAAGCCGTCTATTTCTTATGCTGTATGTATACAGATACAGGGTGGGTTTTTGAAAAGGTCAGCGTCAGCGCGGGTCGAAGCGACCTGCACGAGGACCTACTTACTAGGTTTTCAGTGAATAATATTGCATTTCCATGCATGCTAATCTACGGCAAACCTACAGGATGCAAGATACAGTGGAATAAAATAGATAATGTGGCCTAAAACCTTTGAAACGTACTAAAACATTCGCCAGACGAAATTCAACCTTAAACAAACATAATAAGGTCTACTCACGTTTAACGTGTCGCGGGCTGATAGGCGGCCGCACGTCGTCCACAGTAAAAGTCCCATTCAAGTCCTCCTTCCTCCCCAACGTGTGGTTATTGTAATTCTTAACACTCTCCGCCCAGTCCTGTATCCACGTCTTGTCACCCTTGCATCTGTTCAAGCTTAAATAGGACAGTCCCACTACTTGGTCAGACATTTGGTCATCCCTTACAGCTTTTTGAGCGTTTTTAAGGGCAGTGCTCTCAAATTTGGCTTCTAGAGGCTTGTTGGTTGGCAAAGAAACTGGTACTGAGGATTCTCTGGACAATCGGTGGATGTAGTCCGTTTGATCTATCTCGGATTTGGTTAGGCTACAACGTCTACGGACAGGGATTTCTAGTTTCGCTGGATATTTAGAGCTTAAAACACCTGAGGTAGTGACTGAGGTGAAGCTACCAACATCCCCGTCATCACCATGCTTCGGAGGCGACTTAGCAAAAGTCTTCTCTGTTATTGTTCGGACCCGATTCTTGATTTTCTCTAAGTAACTACGAGTAGATTTGATCTGTTTGGAAGTTTGTGCGGCCAAATCGGTATCTGAAGGCGATTCGTAGCAACATGAGATTTCTAGAACGTTTTTATCTTTAGAGGCTTTCGGGAATTCGAAAGTTTCATTTAGATTTGGACTTCGCAAGGAATCTCTTCTAGGTTCTTTCGTTATTACCCTGTTTGGATAGTCAAATACTAGCTCTGGGTCTCTTTCGCTACTCGGCCTGAAGATTTCCTCAATCGTATCATTCATTGAGCTTCCAAAAGTCCTGTCTATGCTCATTCTAGCTTTCTGTTCCTCTGTATAATTATCTCCTTCAATAGTGTATGTACCGGTAGAAGAATTTGAATGACCGTCAACCTCATCATCAATATATAAAGGCTCAACTTTAGGATTACATTTCTTAAACAACAAATCTGGCGTTTCAGACTGGGCTCGGACTTTGCGTAGTGGACTCTTCTCTGGAGTTGACAATCCATTATCCGGGGTCAAAATATCTAACTCTGGACTAGAAATATCAGTTAACAACACGCCTTCAGGACTCTGGTCTATTATATTTGGCATAGTCCGCTGATAACTAGAAGATAGATTCAAGGTACCATAACTTGGTGTTCTATGGACGTCTCTCAAGTAGGAACTGTTTGCATTTTTCAATGGCAGATTCAAACCTTGTCGGGACGTGAAGTTGTCACTCCTGGACATGATACTATCAACTATAGGACTTTTGGACGTTTTCTTAGGCTGAATATCATGGATGGGCGACTTGATATGTCTGTTTGTAATGGGACTGGTGATGAATTGGGCTTTATCTTGGGCTAATGGACTACTCCGGAGCTTTACTGAACCAGACAAACAGCTGTCTTCCTGGTCTGAGGAGAAGTAGCCCTCAGAGTTGTATCCTTGGGCTTTCCGAGGCAGCTTAGCGCTCATGGGAGGCTTCTGAGCCGTAGGGCTGGGTCGTGTCAAGCCAGCTGACATGGACTGCACCCTCTGGTGTCGTGCCTGCGATTTCTTCGCCAGTTCCTCTAGCCTGCGATTATCAACTGGCTTGGAAGCCCCGAAGTCGATCGTGAAGGCCATGGGGTGAGGCTTGGGCGTGCTCGGCTCGGATTTCTCGGCGCCCTGACCTGCCTCACCATTCTCGGTCGTCGTATCGAGACTTGGACTATCTGATGATGACTTCGACCCAGTATGATCCAACCCCGCGCTCTGACCCTCCGACAGAGGGCTGGACGCGTCCGCTTCAACACTAACACTCATATTTTCAAGGATTCACGCGATATAGTTGTGACATCATACGAACTATCAACGATTAGCACAGCCTTTGTTTCACTTCACCGTCGACGTAACGATCACAGCACAAAACGCGGAAATTATATATCATAGAATATTATCGAAAAGTGGAACGAGAACATTGTTAGAGCTAAAAAATTAACAATTATAAACTCTGCCTGTCGCGATAGTGGCCAGCGGATAAATATATACGACATGACAGATGTTTGTGACCAGGGGCCTGACAGCTTTAGTTCCATCACTGTAGTATTAGCGCTGGTATCGCACCCTGTTTTACGTAAACTGTGGTCTTTAGCTGTCAACAGTGTCAATTGAAAAAAATTGAATTTGACAATTCTCACTTTCAGTTGTTTTGTAAACTTTGAGTTGAGCGCCGCTAATCTTGTGTCCTCCTGCCGTCTTGGTTCAGTTGAGTACCCTGAGAAGCCACCCTCCTCTGGTTTGCAATACAATTGTCCTCCTCCCGTCTTGGTTGAGTTGAGTTCCTTGCGTCTGCCTAATATGGCACCGTTAAAGTGTTGTGTTCTCGGTTGTGAATCAACAAGTGCCACACATAGACTATTTTGCATGCCCATGAACGACCATTTGCGAAATTTGTGGATGTCGTTTCTGGTTCCAGTTAATCCACATTTACTTGGACTGTCAAAGGGTCAGCTAATGACTAAACGTGTTTGTCAGAAACATTTCGACGAAACTCAGTTTAGCCAAGGGTCCAGAATTCGTTATTCTTACCCCTGCCTTTTCACAGAAAAGGATTTTTTTCACGGCGTCCCTCTGTCTCCTGAATCTGAAGGTAAGTTTGTATTCAAATTATTAGTGCGTAACACTATTTATGTCATGGTATTTTTGCTAAATATATTATTATGTTTGTTATTATCTAGCTAGCAATATGATTTTATCAGCGTGGTATTTTAATTTACGCTTAAAATAATAAATAATCTCTAAATATTACACACGTGGTATTTTTGACGCACAACGAATAAGATTGATTAAACATTTCATTATCTTATTTTTGTGTATATTTCAGAATACAATGTTCTCAATGAACATAACTACTGCACAAATCAAGAACGAGATGATACTGCAGTGCAAGTACCAGCTATACTCATGGGCATGTCAGGTACTTATGTGGGCATTTATTTAGCTTGCTAATTTGTCTGTATTTTGGCTAGCTTAAGAACTATAATCTAATGTCCTGTTACACACTGGGAGGAGACTGTGCTCAGCAGACATATTTAGTTTTCAATGATATTGGGCTCCCATAGACGGACCGCATGAAGCAGTGGGACAGCTACGAGCGGCCCGTGTATGGTGGGTTTTAATGACCCCTGTATAGTTGTAGCAGTAGGGGACAACACAACTAGGGAATGCTTCTGGTACTGAGTTTGTATGGCGAGTACTGAGAATTACCGGTTCTGGTACTGTATTTGTATAGAAAGCCAGTACCGGGAGCACTCCAACCCAACAGAAAAACATCATATCAGAATGTTGCTTGATGGTACCATCATATTGCATTGTCACCCAAATTACATGTAGATATGAAGTTTCAACTCAATTGTTTAATAGTATAATAGGAAGTGGGTCTAATTTAGCTTGCAAGATTTGGCCCAAACATACATTCATACACATCCATTGCAAGTTGGATGAACACACTCTGATATTGACTCTTGTACGTATCAGACACTAGCTTCTACCCGTGACTTCGTCTATGATAATGCTGATTATGTCCTTTTTCTCTATATCAAATTTTGCCCAAATCGGTTCAGCGGTTTAAGTGTGAAGAGGTAACAGAGAGACATACTTTTGCATTTATAATATTAGTAGGGAAGTATGGATAATTCGCTGATACCAAGCTTGGTGGGCGCGCATACATCTGACTTATAGGTAGACTGATGTATGCATGCAGCCCACACAGCTTGACCCATCATCCGAACACACCAAAACATTATCTATTTATGCATCAAAAACTACTAGATGGCCTATATTATCATCATATATTTTGCAGGTGATGTTCATTTACATGAACATCTTTATGCACTTCCTTCTACGAGTCAAGAGACTGCCGCACCAAAACCTAATGAAGGTGAGAATTCATTTTCTTTTGCACATAAACTTTTGTCTACAGAAAGAGAGTTTAGTCATAACATTAACTGAAACTCATATGGCTATGATCAGTGTGGTCTTTCAATCAGTTTATACATATAATATGTTTCACTGTGTACTCTATAAAAGAGTTTAGTGAATTAATTTTGAAAAAGAAGTGTCTAAAATATTATTAATATAAATTTTGAATAAACTGTAATGTATGACGTGCTAAATGTAATGTATATTACATGGTCAATAAATTATCTTATCTTATCTTATCTTATTAATAGTCCGCCACATTGATTTTGATGATGACAACTTTAAGATTTATTGTAATGTTTTTTATGTGGGCTGTGGCCAGGACTTTTTTAGTTTATTTTGTTGTTTATATTTGTGTGATGTGTATTATGCAATGTAGCTGGCACTGGTGACAAAACTGATACAATACACAATACACTTATCTACACCTAATTCATTAATCATATAACATGGGCGTACCCAGAATTTGTTAAGGGGTGTTAAGGGGTGGGGCAGAAGTAAATAAACTTATTAATCAAGATTCAATGAACCAAGGTCCAATTTTTAAAAATTCTTAACTTCGGGTCAGACAGCAGGGTGGGGCAACTGCCCCACCTCACGGGCGTACCCAGGGGGAGGGTTTTGGGGGTTCAAACCCCCCCCCGAAAAGTTCAGAATATTAACATTCATAGAATTAAAATAAGAACAGGCGTGCGGCATATTTCATTGATTACTAACTATTACCTAGTATATGGTGGTTTGGATTTTGTATTTCTCCGCCATCGTCGATTATCGGATCGAAATTGATGCGAATGAAGTAGTGGATATATTTAAAAAGAAAAACAGAAGATTAATTTTGTAATAATCTGTCTGTCTGTTTGTCTGTCCGTCTGTCCGTCCGTATGTCACAGCCACTTTTTTCCGAAACTATAAGAACTATACTGTTAAAACTTGGTAAGTAGATGTATTCTGTGAACCGCATTAAGATTTTCACACAAAAATAGAAAAAAAGTGGCCAAGTGCGAGCCGGACTCGCCCATAAAGGGTTCCGTATTTAGGGATTTATGACATATTAAAAAAACTACTTACTAGATCTCGTTCAAACCAATTTTCGGTGGAAGTTTGCATGGTAATGTACATCATATATATTTTTTTTTGTTTTATCATTCTCTTATTTTAGAAGTTACAGGGGGGGGGACACATTTTACCACTTAGGAAGTGTCTCTCGCGCAAACTTTTCAGTTTAGAAAAAAATTATATTAGAAACCTCAATATCATTTTTGAAGACCTATCCATAGATATCCCACACGTATGGGTTTGATGAAAAAATGTTTTTTGAGTTTTAGTTGCAAGTATGGGGAACCCCCAAAATTTATTGTTTTTTTTTCTATTTTTGTGTGAAAATCTTAATGCGGTTCACAGAATACATTTACTTACCAAGTTTCAACAGTATAGTTCTTATAGTTTCGGAAAAAAGTGGCTGTGACATACGGACGGACAGTCAAACAGACAGACATGACGAATCCATAAGGGATCCATTTTTTGCCATTTGGCCACGGAACCCTAAAAACAATAAATTTTGGGGGTTCCCCATACTTAGAACTGAAACTAAAAAATTTTTTTTTTCATCTAACCCATACGTGTGGGGTATCTATAGATAGGTCTTCAAAAATGATATTGAGGTTTCTAATATAATTTTTTTTGTAAACTGAATAGTTTGCGCGAGAGACACTTCCAAAGTGGTAAAATGTGTCCCCCCCCCCCTGTAACTTCTAAAACTAGTGGCTCTGTGAGCTGTAGACCTCGCGAGCAGAGCTTAAAACTGAATAAATGTATGGCAAAAATTAAACGAATACGCTTTAAACCCGCGCTTGATAAATAAAAAAGACGAAATTTTTCATTTTTTTCAAAATAAAAAATAAAATAAAAAACAACTATACGAAATTTAAGTATAAAAAAATACAAAAAGTTATGTAGCAGTATACAATTACTGGGGATGGAACCAGGGACCTGCCGATGCAAACAAAAAAAACGAACGTTTGCAAAATACGCCATTATAGTTCTTACTAAAGCTGAAGAAATTTAGCTACTCATTCTCAAGTAAAAACTAAATATCTAAATACCGCCAAAATCAGCGATACAAATTTTCTGAATTTTTGGCCATTTAATCTATAAACATATCTCAAAAAGAAAAAACTGTTATGATACCGATACGACTATTTGTTTAGGCGGGAGCTATCACGACTCCGCCATTTTGAAAAATTTCCAAAAAACCGGATCGACAAAAAAAATTTATTTAGTCATAGAATTCGGTCACAAAATTTCACGAAAATCGGTTAAGAATTGCGACCTGTAGAGGAGAACATCCGGACATACAAAAGCTAAATGCCCGAGTCAAAACGTAGACCTTCGCTACGCTTCGGTCAAATAGCATCGCCAACTTCTCAGGCTGCGCTTCCAACAGAGTCGTGATCATCATGTACCAATAGGAACACTTCATTTACCTATCCTCGCTCAGCACATCACTAATGGATACAGCTCAGCGTGCAGCGGAGGTCAATAAGAGAATGATAAAACTAAAAAAAATATATGATGTACATTACCATGCAAACTTCCACCGAAAATTGGTTTGAACGAGATCTAGTAAGTAGTTTTTTTTAATACGTCATAAATCCCCTAAATACGGAACCCTTCATGGGCGAGTCCGGCTCGCACTTGGCCGCTTTTATTTTCTTGAACCCCCCCCCCCCCCGATACTAAAACCTGGCTACGCCCGTGCCCCACCTTGCCGCACCGTGCGTACGCCCATGTCATATAATATGATGTAGTGATTCCAGTTACATGTAAGATACTCCGTGCAATTTTAAATTATATGCAAATAACTAAAAAAATATATAATAATATATTATATGTCATCTACAAAAAATTACGATTCTCGCGGCTTTGTATTAAGGTTGTCGGTCTTATTTATTTATTAGACTGTACACAGTACATAGTACATTATTTAGTTATATTATGGACAGCATCATAAATATTATTAATATTATGTTCAATTTCTTTTGCAGCTGATGTCTCGTTACAAGAGGTTCAACACTCAGTTTCTCCAGTAATAATACAGTCAACAACAGTACCTGCTAAGCTTGAAATTGAAGGTTAGTACCTATATCTGCCGTTTAAGTTTTGGGTCGAAATAAGTATTCTGTCAAAAATTTAATTATTGATAGATTTTATTTGTGCTTTTACAGCTGAATTTACTTTTTTAGGGTTTCGTACCTCAAAAGGAAAATCGGAACCCTTATAGGATCACTCGTGCGTCTGTCTGTATGTGTGTCAAGCATTTAGTACTTATTTATCGAGACAATTCCAACAAAATCAAACATGATTAGATTGCGTTGTTTTATTACAGTGTTCCTATGACCACCTCCTGCCTCCATCATCAGATCATCTTGATGATACCATAATGTTGCATTGTCAAATTGTCATCCAATTTACTAGTGATAGTGTAACTGTGATAATAATATAATAATTGCTTACACTCTGATTCATTGAAGATTTGGATATAAGTACTCAACTTATTTTTCAGCGGATGTTTCTTTACAAGTACGTCAACACCCAGTTTCTCCTTCAACAGTGCAGTCAACAACAGTCACTGCAGTACATAGCGTTGAAGGTCAGTATTTAAAGTTTTGGCTTTGAAAAAGAAAACTGAGTATTTACCTCATTATTCTATTTACCTAACTGGACCTGGCGCCCACAGCATTTTCAAAGAGCTGGCGATGCGCCTCGTGTCAAGCATTTAGTACTTATTTATCGAGACAATTCCAACAAAATCAAACATGATTAGATTGCGTTGTTTTATTACAGTGTTCCTATGACCACCTCCTGCCTCCATCATCAGATCATCTTGATGATACCATAATGTTGCATTGTCAAATTGTCATCCAATTTACTAGTGATAGTCTGATAGTGTAACTGTGATAATAATATAATAATTGCTTACACTCTGATTCATTGAAGATTTGGATATAAGTACTTAACTTATTTTTCAGCGGATGTTTCTTTACAAGAACGTCAACACCCAGTTTCTCCTTCAACAGTGCAGTCAACAACAGTCACTGCAGTACATAGCGTTGAAGGTCAGTATTTAAAGTTTTGGCTTTGAAAAAGAAAACTGAGTATTTACCTCATTATTCTATTTACCTAACTGGACCTGGCGCCCACAGCATTTTCAAAGAGCTGGGGTTGCGCCTCGTGGAGGCGACGGCTGACAGAAGGGCTGGCTCTTACCTCGCGCAAAGCATTGGCATTGCCGTCCAGCGCGGCAGTGCCGCCTGCCTTCTTGGCAACTTGCCACAAAGCACCGAGTTGGGGCCAGTTTTTAGGGTTCCGTACCCAAATTACACATTAAAATAAAAGTTGCGACTCTCCCCCCCCCCTCTGCCGCCTCATGCATCCCATGAACTCCGCATAACATGCAGATCCATGAAGCGACCGAGGACGGGCGAGTCCAGCCTGTCCGCGATCATCTGCAGGATACTGTTGATGCTCCCTCGCACACGTCGTATAACGGACGCCGACGTTTTCCGTATTATTGCACAGAAATCGTCGACGGCCGCGTCGGCAAACATACCCGACGCGCTGCAATAGCGAGGGAGCCGCAACAGGGCCCTGAATGCGTTATTGTATTGCACTCTTAGTGCATTGTACGCCCGCTGCGTAAAACTGACCCATAGACCACTCGTGTAGAAACTTTGGCAGTACGCTCTAAAAAGAGATAGTTTTACAGGCTCACTACAACGAATGAATCTATGAGCCAGCATATTGCCGCGAACGGACAATGCCCTTCGCTCACGTTCTATATCTTTATCATCTTTAAGGTCTTCGGCTAGCACATGGCCCAGATATTTAAATTCTGTCACTCGTTTCAAAGGCGTACTGTTTAAAAGAAGTGGCGGAATGTATAGTGGCAACTTGTTCCTACCTTTGAAAATCATGAACTCACTTTTCTTCACATTATACCTTAAGCCATGCGCATCCGCATACCTTTCACATATTTTTATCAGCTTTTGACGGGCTGAGTAGCACCATATCATCCGCATAACTTATATTATTTACGCTGATATTATCCAGGCGGCAACCGATATGCATGCTACTCAGCTCGCCAATCAGCTGATCAACATATAGGTTAAATAACCTTGGCGATGTTAACCCTCCCTGCCTTACACCACAGCTGAGTGAGTACTCGTCAGAATACACATTTGCCCACCTCACTTTGTTCTTTTGATTACCATACCAATATGAAAAAAGACTGACAACCTCGGGTGCCACGCCTGTCTTCCTTAACTTGTTCCAAAGTAAGTTTGGACAAGTCCAGGAAGCATGCGTATATAGGCGATTTTCTATTGATATTGTAATCAACAGTGGTTTGAACGAGATCTAGTAAGTAGTTTTTTTTATACGTCATAAATCGCCTAAATACGGAACCCTTCATGGGCGAGTCCGACTCGCACTTGGCCGCTTTTTATGGCAGTTGATCTTACTTTTCTGGTAGCCGTTCGTTTTTGTAGGAGGTCGCAGCTCTAACCTAACCTATTTATCTGACAGCCATTAGTTTTTGTAGGAGGTCGCCATTCTAACATAACCTAACCTTCTTTTCTGGCACACGTCCAATTTTGTTGGGGTCGCGTTCTTACTTAACTTAACCCACTTTTCTGCTAGCAGAAAAAATCATTATGCCATAAGAGTATGCTGCAGGATGGTTATGGTACATAAAATTATGCTAAATGAAAGTCGGCAACAGTAATCTTCTGCTTAATGATATGCTGCAAAATGTATTGTATGCGTAGTAAATAGTAATGCCAAGTAATAGTTATGTAAAATTATCATTCGACTAAAAGTGTTTCTGCGATACATGTTATGCGAAATGTATTTCTGACAAACAATATTATGCCAGATGAGGGGAACCCGTATTAGGGGCTATTCCTGCAATGTTCTGCCACCAGAGTGCAGCACTAGCACCTATCGTAAACCATTTTGACAAGTTTTCACAGACAATAAAAATTGTGACATTGATACATCAAGGCGGTTTGTTTACAAAGGGCCTACCGGGAAACGCGAAAATCTAAATTTAGTTATCTGCTTCTGTATCACCTTCAGATTGTGATGGATTGTGGTAATAGCGCCCCCTACGCAGAGTTTCGCGTAATGTTCCCTATTAAAAAGTAAACTAGATCATGCATGGTCGGCTGTTATCGTGCAAGGTCTGTCTATGCGTTTTTCGAAACCTAGCACGAAATAATAGTTTCATTTGATATTCATTTTTTTGCTTTACGTTTTATTTAATGTAAGGCTCCGTTAACGATTTTAGAGCCAAAATGTAAAATTGATAGATTTAGTCGTTGAAATTGTACTCCTTTTGTTACGTAATATCTAAATAACAAGTATTGGTTTCTATTAACACGTCTTCTCATCTTGCCTTTTAATAATAAGGTCCCGAGCGTGCGTCACCGGCAATAGGTGACGAGAAGGGGCAGTTTTTAAAAATTCATCATAAAATTATAGTTAAAAATTATAAAAAATGATGTATAAGAACAGTTTCAGGAAATGTTGTAGATTGTTTAAGTATCAATATTACGTTGAAATTAAGTCGATTTTCACGAAAAATGTTCACTTGTTTTGAAGTAATTTCTGGTGAAAATTGATTTCGTATAACTTTCATTTACTCTCGTTCAGTATCATATAACAAAAATGTAGTCTATGCAAATTGGAGTATAGGATATGTGTAATACAAAATCACCATATTTAGTAGTCCAAACTTTACGAAATTTACAAATAAGATCGACTAAATCAGTACTTCACGCGCGTTTACCTAAACGTCCATCAGAAAAAAAAATCATTACTAATTTAGTGAGTCAGTTTTCAAAAAAATGATCTGTACAAATGCAAGATAAGAAGACGTGCTAATAGATACCAGTACTTGTTATTTCTATTACGTAACAAAAGGTGTACAATTTCATGGACTAAATCTATCAATTTTACATTTTTGCGACTAAAATCGATACCGGCCTCTTAAACGTGAAACTACTTTTGCAGCTGACGTCTCTTTACAAGAACGCCACCCATTTTCTGCGTCGACGGTGCAGACAGTGCAGTCAACAACAGTCAGTGCTAAACATAGCATTGAAGGTTAGTATTGTCATTGTGCTTATTTTTTTGTTAAATATAGTTTGAGCCAAAATAACAAAACACGTGTCCATTATTTTTTCATGTTCAAGATATATTCAAACCTTTAATTAACTAGCAATTTGCTTGAACAAAACTCTCTACAGAAGTTAGAGCGTTTTGTCACTTTTCACTATTTTGGAGGCCAATTTCTCCCAGTGGGGTGAGTATGGACAGCTAAAAAAAATACGTGTCTGTTATTTTAGACTACTCTATAACATATATAAAAATAAATCAAATCGGAGCCGGACAGTTGGGTACCCTTCCGTTAAACAAATACTCTGTTGAGGTACAGAATAAGTAATAGTATTAACATACAGAACGGACACGCCCCGCCTCGACTCAGATTACCTCGCCCCGCGACAGCAGATTGCCGAGCTTTTGTCGAGTGTCAGCCCTAAGTAACTTACTCACACAATGACGCGTGTACAGACGTGCCGTTCACATATTTAAACGCAAATGATTTTTGATGTATGGCGTGTCCGCTCTGTGGTTAAGGCCTCTTTTATTGTTTACTTTTTTCTTAATGATGGATTAGCAACAAATTATTTATTTTACAATATTTATTCAATTCGACTTTTCCCATTTTTTTTATTTGGGCCATCTACCGTATAATCTACATAATTCTATTGTTTCCGAGACCCAAAGGTTGTCTGGAAGAGATCGCTCTTAAGCTATAAGACCGCCGTCGTTACCTCTATTGTCTTTGTTTATATTACTGTACATTTATTGTAAACTACGAGTTTGGTGAGGTGTGCAATAAAGAGTATCGTATCGTATGGTATGTTTCTCGTCGAGAACTTTGTAGGTACCGGTATTTACTACATCTTTTATCTTTTTCAGGACTCTCTCGCTCCAGAAAGCCATTGATGGACATCACCCACCGGTACAATGTCGCCGGTACAAGTAAATTCTCCGAGGAACATATTTCAGCAGGTGCGTTTTCAAACTATATTTTCACTGAAGTCAAATTAGGGAAGCTGAGCAGTGCGTGAATTCGTAGCGCGGCTTGGGTGTGTAGTGTGTAGTGTGCATCAGCCCTCGGGCTGCTCACACGAGCGAGGGGGCGCGGGCGCGGGGAGGCGACACATTCTTCCCTTGTTTGGTTGTACATGTACATAAATCTCTCCGCTGCACGCTGAGCTGTATCCATTAGTGATGTGCTGAGCGAGGATAGGTAAATGAAGTGTTCCTATTGGTACATGATGATCACGACTCTGTTGGAAGCGCAGCCTGAGAAGTTGGCGATGCTATTTGACCGAAGCGTAGCGAAGGTCTACGTTTTGACTCGGGCATTTTGCTTTTGTATGTCCGGATGTTCTCCTCTACAGGTCGCAATTCTTAACCGATTTTCGTGAAATTTTGTGACCGAATTCTATGACTGAATAAAATTTTTTTGTCGATCCGGTTTTTGGAAATTTTTCAAAATGTGATAGCTCCCGCCTAAACAAATAGTCGTATCGGTATCATAAGAGTTTTTTCTTTTTGAGATATGTTTATAGATTAAATGGCCAAAAATTCAGAAAATTTATATCGCTGGTTTTGGCGGTATTTAGATATTTAGTTTTTACTTGAGAATGAGTAGCTAAATTTCATCAGCGTAAAGCCCTTGCTACACGGTCGCCGACAAGCCCCTCAGACCGCGTGGCCTTGGTCTGGACGGACCGTGTAGACAGTTGTTTCCAACCTTTGACCAAAAAGCCCTTGCTACACGGTCGCCGACAAGCCCCTCAGACCGCGTGGCCTTGGTCTGGACGGACCGTGTAGACAGTTGTTTCCAACAAAATTTGACCAAAACTGACCAAGGTCAGACGGTTAGAAGGCTGGTCGGCGACCGTGTAGCAAGGGCTTTAGTAAGAACTATAATGGCGTATTTTGCAAACTTTCGCTTTTTTTGTTTGCATCGGGAGGTCCCTGGTTCCATCCCCAGTAATTGTATACTGCTACATAACTTTTTGTATTTTTTTTATACTTAAATTTCGTATAGTTGTTTTTTACTTTATTTTTTTATTTTGAAAAAGTTAAAAATTTCGTCTTTTTTATTTATCAAGCGCGGGTTAAGCATATTCGTTTCATTTTTGTTTGTAGCTTTATGTAGTTTTTAATTTTTTGTTTAAATTACATGTACTATACCTATATTTTAATAAATATTTTTGCCATACATTTATTCAGTTTTAAGCTGTGCTCGCAAGGTCTACAGCTCACAGAGCCACTAGTATTAAATACTTTACACGGATGTGCATTTGCCTATACGATTTACCGAACACTACCGTGCGCCAGTTAGAGTTAGCGACGAGGATATCGAAATATTAATAGGTAACGAACAAAAAATCATTAAATATTCTGCCTTTTTCAGAACAACATGTCACTGACAAATTGTCAGACCCTGTCACCGGCAAAGAGTCCACGAATGCCCCGTTGGCCCACACGTCAAAGCGACTTACCACGAAAGGTGTGTTTCGATCCATTTCCATATATATTATGTAATTTTCTTACAATAGGCTGTTTGTTTTCTTTGGGAATGAATATCGTGAAAAACCTATTGCATTAAGAGGAAAGGGGACGGTTGTTTCTAAATACAAACATAGTCCCCATTTTCCTCTCTGGATATTGACAGTGTACATTTTTTTTACACTGTTTCACTGTGTTACTTTTGTTTAATTTTTTTTTGGACGACCGGTGTGGCCTAGTGGGTAGTGACCCTGCCTGTGAAGCCGATGGTCATGGGTTCGAATCCCGGTAAGGGCAATAGAAAAAATATGGACATCAATCTTACACAAATCGATTTAGAGTATGCTCAATAAGGATTGTAGTGTGTTGTGGGTACCTACTAGACGACAATTATATGAATAATAGATATAGATAAATACTTAAATACATAGAAAACATCCGTAACTCAGCAGCGAATATTTGTGATGAACTCACAAATAAAATGTCCTTACCAGAATTTGAACCCGAAACAGAATTAAAACCGGCCAAGTGCGAGTCGGACTCGCGCACGGAGGGTTCCGCACCATCAACAAAAAATAGAGCGAAACAAGCGAAAAAACGGTCACCCATCCAAGTACTGACCCCGCCCGACGTTGCTTAACTTCGGCATAGAGAAAAAAATACATAGAGTGCTCACTCCATACATCAGTTTTAGTACCAAAAAGACTATTAGCATCTAGCATCGAGTAGCGGAACTATCAGTACTGCTACTTGACAATAGATGTAGCACCGCCCGGAAAGTCTTATGCTATTGAGATAAGACTTTCCGGTCGGTGCTACATCTATTGTCAAGTAGCAGTACTGATAGTTCCGCTACTCGATGCTAGATGTAGACTCTGAAATTAATAGTCTGAACTGATGTATGGAGTGAGCACTCTTGTCTTACTATATTTCTCTATGACTTCGGTCAAAAATCACGTTTGTTGTATGGGCGCCCCACTTAAATCTTTATTTTATTCTGTTTTTAGTATTTGTTGTTATAGCGGCAACAGAAATACATCATCTGTGAAAATTTCAACTGTCTAGCTATCACGGTTCGTGAGATACAGCCTGGTGACAGACGGACGGACGGACGGACAGCGGAGTCTTAGTAATAGGGTCCCGTTTTTACCCTTTGGGTACGGAACCCTAAAAATGGAAACATATATTTGACGTCAATTAAACCATTAAGCTGGCCCGATGATGGTGACTGAAGGTGGACATAATTATGATCTCTGTAATAAAACAACGCAACTTTATTGAGTTTGTAAAATGCTCTCGATAGTATAGGTAGTATGATGTATGTATGTCAGATAACTATTGCAAGAATAGTCGAAATTTAAAGCTAGTATCAATAATGAAAAGTTGGACATATAAAATTTATAGTTAAAATTATTGTTCATCATTCGAGTTGTCAATCATATTTTTGAATATACCTAACCATTCTATAGATATGTAAATAAATATGTAAATCATTAATTAATTTAATTTATTTCAGATACTTCGTCAGTACGAGAGTTTAACTCAAAAACTCGACGCTTCATAAAACAGACGAAACAAATCGCTGCAGAGAGTCTCGGCCAAACAGCAGCGGAGAGGCTCCAAAGTGCACATGAACATGCAAGCCTAGATATTCTTCAGGATTTTGAAAAACTTAACAAAAAGGCTAAGGCCTTTTTATTAATGCAACTGAGACTTGCAAGAAAAAACAAGATGGCAAGAAGATTTACTTTTCAAGACAAATTATTCGCGCTCGCGTTGATGAAGCAAAGTCCCAAGGGATATAAATTATTAGAAAATATTTTTGCTTTACCGACGAAAAGAACATTAGCGCGTCTGTCGCAAAAAATTGTATTCGAATGTGGAATAAATGAAAAAGTCTTCGATCACCTTAAACAGAGCACGAAAAACTGGGACACGTCAAAGAGATTGTGTTCATTGGTTTTTGATGAAGTAGCACTGACGCCACATCTGATCTACAATGAGAATAAAGATGTTATAAACGGCTTTGAAGAAATAGCGGGAGAACGCAAGCAAAAATTTGCCGACCACGCTCTTGTCTTTATGGTTAGAGGCATCTGCTCATCGTGGAGACAAAGCATAGTCTATTATTTTTGTGCCGGAACTGTCTCTGCACCAGATTTGGAAAGGATATTAAAAGAAATCATTCCAAGGCTTTCTGAGGCTGGCCTGATACCTCTTGCCCTAGTGTGTGATCAGGGGTCAACATTCCGGTCATGTTTTAAAAATCTTCAAGCTACAACCGCTCGACTACAAACACCCGAAGAAAGACCATGTGGTGGGTTTTACCAAATTTTTTGTTTTTCTTACAATAGGCTGTTTGTTTTCTTTGGGAATAAATATCGTGAAAAAACCTATTGCATTAAGAGGAAAGGGGACGGTTGTTTCTAAGTACAAACATAGTCCCCATTTTCCTCTCTGGATATTGACAGTGTAAAAATTTTTTTTACATAATTTGGTGTATACTAAGGAAAGCTATGGCCTCCTACGTTTGACTTTTATAATTGTTATAAAAAGTAGGAGCGCAAAACAGATTTCATAAAAAAACAATTAATACTCCTATCTAACAGTCATATCCTAACTCTTATACTCAATAATAAAAGTTAGTTTTACCGTTATAATAACTTCGTAAAATAGATTGTGACATTAAAAACACATAGATTATGGTTCTAAATTTTTAATTTCACTCTTTTCAGATACAGTACATGTAGCTGGACATGATTTATTTATATTTCATGACCCACCACATTTATTAAAATCCATCAGGAACAATTTTCTGGACAAGGATATTGTCTACAATGGGAAAATAGCGTCGTGGAAGGACATTTTATATGTGTACGACACGGACATGCAAGGCGGTCACACTAGAGCGCTACCAAGACTGACGGCAGATCACGTCGACCCAAAGAAGATAAAAAAGATGAAAGTAAAAATGGCGGCTCAAGTTTTAAGCGCCCGAACTGCTGCAATGCTGAAATTTACCGACAGTGTTCGTAAGTCTACCAAGTTATATTTATGTATTTGAACAACTTTATTTTTATTATATCGTCCAAAAGTTTTTATAAGGATTAGGGATAAATTGTGACTATTAAAAGTTATCTTCTCTTAAAGTCGACTATGTGACATATTTTGCTAGAAAACGACGCATTTGAATACATCATGCACAGCCGCTACCACCAGTTTGGCACTGACATAAACGCGTATTAGTGCGAGCGAGATGTATAGAAAGTAAATTACGATGACGTTAGCATATATGTCAGTTTAGACACTGTCAGTGACTCATGGTATGGGTTTTAGTCCTAATCTCATAACTTTTGAATAGCTTGAGTATGGTGATAGCTGTCATCTTGTAAAATTGTATTGAGTTGACATCTGTAGGTATCCTATTTGAAAAATCACTTATAAAACAAAGTCCCCCGCCGCGTCTGTCAGTATGTATGTTCGCGAAAAACTCCTGAACGGATTTTCATGCGGTTTTCGTGCTATCAATACTCTGTTGATAATCTTATCTAAGAATCACTGATTGACGATTTGATTGAAGAATGACTGATTCTTGACGAAGGTTAAAAATGTAAATGTTTCGTATAACCCGTCCAAAGCCGGGGCTGCTCGTCAGTACTATAGTAATGCTATGTCCTATGGATACTTGTGACTATTATGACATGTTTCCACTTACATACACAACGAGTTTCATTATTTATTTCGCATATTTCTAGTATAGTTAAGAAGCCGTCTTTTTGTTTTTTTTCCACACTTACAACTATCTTTACAGGTAAACCTAAGACAATAGTGTAACTATTAACCATACATTTTAATTTAATTTAATAGTTAATTTGGTTACTTAGTAACAGAATTTAACCAATAGGGCAACGCAAAAATCTGCGTAGGGGGCGTCATTAGCACAAACAGTAAACAAAACCTCCCGCTAACAAATACCTCTACCTTCCATGGTAACTAATAAATAATAATCTGTGAAAACTGTCAAATAACTGTTTACGGTATAGTACTGTCAGCAGCAGAAGCTGCTAAGCGGGCGAGGTGTTCACAATTACCTTGAGATCATTCTGTAAAGTGTCATTCAATGGAATTTGCTAACTATGTAAACAAGCCGCCATACTGAAATTGTCTCTGAATGTCAATTTACTAGTGACTTTTGTTTACATAGTTAGCAAGTTCCATAGAATGACACTTTACACCTCGCCCGCTTAGCAAATTTTGCTGCTGACAAGACATTGCAGATATTAAATAATAATGCCGTCAATGAGCATTATTTGCATAGCATGTTTATAAAATCTAAATAAGGTAAACGTACTAGTGCTCGACATTCGAATGCCCACTAGATGACACCCTGCTGTCACCTCTATTGACAATGACTTAAGTTTCAAGATGACATGTACTGGGACAGCACCAGTACGTTTACCTTATAATATAATTGTATTTTACATATGTAGTTTTATTAGCATCATTGTAGATACCAATTTATTATTTCAGACAAACGAGTGAATAGTCCACAAGAGACGATGGAGACGACAGCTGAGGTCGTCTTGTTTTTTGACGAGCTTTTTGACAGCGTCAATGGATCGCCGGGCCAAGGCAAAGGCAAACTCAGATGTGCCGTCAAAGAAACTTCAAGCCATAAGGATTTTTGGCTAAATGCTATAAGAACATTGCAAAGTATGACATTTTTGGACCGTAACAGCAAACTAGCGATACGTAATGGCCAGCCAAGGCATGTACGCGTTCCGTGCTTGGAAGGGTGGATAACCACATTAAAAAGTTTCCTAGGATTATCAAAAATATTATTTTCTACATACAAAGTCAAATACTTTTACCCTCGTTTTGTCAATCAGGATCCGATCGAAAACTTCTTTGGTCGTATAAGAGCAATTAATTACAGAAATGTAAATCCCGACGCAAACACTTTTATATATTCTTTTAAATCTATAGTCCTCTCAAATATCTTGACTCCACAGTCCACATCAATGAACTGTGAAGATGATGACGGCGAAACCCTAATCAATTTAAGTAATCTGTTCTTCACTACATCACCTCAGGATGAGAAAGAAAACTGGCCCAGAAATGTAAATACGCCATCATCGTCTTCAGTCACCTTGTTCCGTCAGGACAAAATGAATTATAGAGAAGTTGTAACGGAGAGAATGAACGTCCAAACGTCCGCGTATACGGCGGGATACATATGCCGAAAAATAACAAAAAAAGCAAACTGTAATGAATGCGCAAAAAGTTATACAACTGAAGAAAAGCAAGGGATCCATGAATACATAAAACATAGGGAGTATAAGAGATTGAAAAATGCCAATTTGAAATACCCAAATTCGCGAATGGTATGTTTGTATAGAGAATGTGCCCAAATAATACATAATTATTTAAACGCGGCATGCCATTCAAATGATATTTAAAAAAAAATCATTGCTATAATAAAATCACGCTGCGAGTTGTCTTGGCTGGGCTGTAAAAGTCATAAAATATTAATAAAAAAATATTTTATGACTTTAGTAATACGGTTGCAAGTACACAACTGGTGTAATATCATAAACAGAATTTTAAATGGTAAAATTGAGGAGAAATACATTTTAAAAATGCATACTTTGCATGTTACTGCGTATAAAAAATACAAAGCTCACCGCTTACGACAAAAAGCAACTAAAGATTAAAAATAAATATTGTTTAAACACATTCCTTCTCTAGTTTTATTTTTATTATCCTTTTTGAAAGTATTTTTTAAAGACCCTCCTGTCATTCATCGTATTATTTATCGTAGTCACAACACTAAAGAATATCGATATCGACAAGTTCCATTCTTGAAATCCCTAGTGTAGACTGTCAAATAAGTGCCACAGATTATAAAATTTAACAGCGCCACAACTGTAGTAAAGGGAACTAACAAAATGGCACTGTCCCATCTGTAGCTAGCTACATATTAATAATCTGTGTTTGTGACGTTCAAAATGAACTAGCGATGGGCGAGTCGAGTTATCTGATTCGAATAATTCGAATCAGCCTACAGATGAGTTGATTCGAATCAAGACTATTGGCAATTCGAATCAACTCGACCACTAGCTAACTCGGCGAATGAATCGCCAATTCGCCAACTCGCCGAGCCGAGTCAACGCTATCACACTGCTACTAAGGCCATTCAAAAATAAACCTTAATACCGTAGCCTGAAGGCTCTTTTTACAACAACTGCCGCTCGATTCGCCGGCTCAACTCGAGTTGGTACTATGACCATTCAAAAATAAACCTTAATTCCGTAACCCGAAGGTTCTTTTTACAACAACTGCCGCTTGATTCGCCATCCCAAGTATCCCAACTCGAGTTCACTGCTAGTATGGCCATTCAAAAATAAACCTTAATTCCGTGCCCTAAAGGTACTTTTTACAACAACTGCCGCGTAACTCGCCGTCTCAACTAGCTCCGCGCCTGTGCCTGTGACCTTGTCGCGAATCACGCGAATCGTCGAGTCGAGTCAACTCGATTTTGAATTCGAATCAGCGGCCGAATCAATTCGAATGATTCGAATTGAAAAAAAGTGGACTCGTCACATCGCTAAATGAAACTGGGAAGTGTTTTCTTTTACTTTATGGTTTTATGTTGTAGGCAACCCTATTCTTTATTATAACCGATATTATTGTATTATGACTTTGTTTTATTTATTTTATAATTTAAACCATTTTTATACATGTTGTCTATCGTTAAATATGTCAAAATTTTATATATTATAATATATGAAACCTCTTTTTTCGATTCCATTATACTAGTAACATTTACAAATGTCAACTGTCAAAAATGTGTCCAGGTCTACGCAGCTAATGTGTTCAATGGCGATATTCTATTACTTATTATTGATTTTTTACTCACACTAAAATTGAAATGTCTGTATAAATATGTTTTATCATATAATTAGTGAAATTTTATTCATTTATCGTATGTATTTTCAGTTTCCAGCTTTAACAACAAACTTACCAAGTCACGTGACCTCACACGTTGTTTATAATCGGCATAACGGAACAGTCGCATAACTCTTGACATGTAAAGATGGCAGAGGCGGCATTTTCTGAAGACGGAAAATATTATTCTGCGATTAGCCAAGATGGTAGATTAAGGATATGGGACACAGAAACTAATGTACTCAAACAGGAGTACACGCCAGACCTTCATTTAACGGCCCCGCCATCATGCTTGCAATGGATAACTATTGCGACGTCCAAGGTAAGTCAATTTACACGTGGTTTTCGTTACTAAACTTTACGTAAACACTATAGTTATGACTTTTAAAACTCTAATTGAGTTCTGTACTAACTTATGACACTTACTCACTTAGTACTCACTTAGCGAACTTAGTAGTCTATAATTTTTTTATCAAAGATAACATAACCTTAAAATTCCAGAGTCCTGTGAAAAAAGAGAAGCGAAAATCAAGTGTTTCGGAGCAGGAGGCACAATGTATAGCCATAGGAACGACCAGCGGGAAGATTTTAATATATTCAGTAGCACAAGCAAAAGTGCAAACAGTTTTAGAAGTGAAAGTTGGGAAGGAGCAAAAGATAACAGCCCTGGACTGGAACAGACGAGATGGTTTATTTAGTTGTAATAAGAGTAACTACATTTGTGAGTGGCAGTTGGGCGTGGCCCAGACTAACAATTATCATATGAACATGGATAGGAAGAATATTGCAGTCAGCACTATCAGTGCCATCAAACTTATACCTCATAGTCAGGTGAGTTTGTTTAACCTGTCATATGCGTGTGGTGGTCTAAAATCGTGGGTTTAACTATAGTTTGTTTTTTTTAGCATTAGAAAAAAGGTAAACAATCTTGATGTGTTTTAAAAATAAATATGTAACAATTATTAATCTAATACAATCATTTATATTCTTCAGCTTTCATAAACAATAGTTACTGATTTTCAAAAAGCGTTTTTCAATTAAAAGACATGTCAAGATCACTTACCTTCTTTCTAATGCTTAAAAAAAACGAACTATAACATATTTAGAATAGAATAGAAAAATGTTTATTGCAAAAAAATATTTGTCAAATTATTACAACAAAATTAAGCAATACAAAACAATGTCAGGATCGTAGCAAGTGGAAATCCGTGGTCTCTGCCTACCCCTCCGGGAAATAGGCGTGATTATATGTATGTATGTATGTATGTATGTACAAAACAATAATGTGGATAGTAAGCTACAAACAAGTTTCTATGCAGGGGTGAGGGGGGGGTTGTTTATCTCTGCAGCTTACTGCACAAAGGATACTGAAACAACAGTTCTATATCACTAATAATTTTACACAATTCATTATGAATACTTTTGCTTTAAGCTCTTGTCCTGACCAAATTTCCAAGTCAAAATTTGCACTTTTCGACAAAAGTGTTTCAGCTATATACAGTTTAACCTTGGTTGTGCTGTATATCGCTTGTTGTATTGCTTAATTTTGTTGTAATCACTTGACATGTTATTTAACCAAATTCACAAAGAAATTTAAATTTACTGCATCGTAAATAAGCTTTTTAATATTTCTTGAAACATATCTTTGACATTAAAAAACAATAATTTCTGTATCTTCCACAATTCTAATTTACTCACAAGTATGCCGTGGTCTGAAGCAAAAAGTGCCTACGACATAGTGCCTAGCTGGTTGCAGGCAGTGAATGTGATTTGACTTTTAGCTGATTTGTTATCTGATGATATTCCATGGCTTTGCTGACAAATTAGCAGTGTCAACCAAAACTTTTCTCACAAAAATAAGAAAGATTCTGCTAGAATACTCCATATCTACATTTTTTTCAGGAAACCAGTTCAAAGTACATAATAACAGCGTCATGGCAGCTCCGAGTGTGGAGGCTCCAGGGTGGAGAGGCCACAGTTATAAAGTGCCTCGGACACAACGCCTCCAAACAGTCCCTGCTCGCGATCGCTGCCACTAGTGAGAAGACATGGGTCATTGAGGGATCACAGTAAGTTTGTCTCATAATAATACTGTAGAAATTGTATTGTGGGAGCTTCATAGTGAGGTAGCAAGGATAAACAATGCCTCCAAACAGTCCCTGCTCGCGATCGCTGCCACTACTCGTAGTGAGAAGACGTGGGTCATTGAGGGATCACAGTAAGTTTGTCTCATAATAGTACTGTAGAAATTGTATTGTGTGAGCTTCATAGTGAGGCAGCAATTATAAACAATGCCTCCAAACAGTCCCTGCTCGCGATCGCTGCTACTAGTGAGAAGACGTGGGTCATTGAGGGATCACAGTAAGTTTGTCTCATAATAGTACTGTAGAAAGTGTACCGACATTCTGAAGTATTATTAACCCTTTAACCGCCACAGTCTGATATATAAGACATTACATATCCAGCTCCATTTCTCCACAGTCTGATAAATAAGACAAAGATCTGATTTGGTTTTTACAGCACATTTAAAACTCCCGTAACTATGCCAACCTTACTCTGCGTGGTACAATTACTGTCGGTGGCGACACGAGCACGCTCGATCAAAAATTGCTGGCGGTTAAAAGGTTAATATAACCGTTACCCAAATACAGCTACAAGCTTGTCCCTATAGTAACAATCGTAACATCATCATCATCTTAGCCCACAGCAGTCCACTGCTGGACATAAGCCTCCCCGAAGGCACGCCACAAAACCCGGTCTTCCGTTTTCTGCATCCAGTCGCTTCCCGCCCTCCTGCAAAGTTTTTATTTGCTCTTCTTTGCTCTTTAGTGAATAAAATGCAACTTTGCTCACTGTTTTTGAAGAATAAAACAGCTCTTTCCGAGCTAGTATGGTGAAAATGTATTTTCGACCTCGACTGTACATCGTATAGCTCATTGGCGAATAGCTGAGCTAGTGCAGCGAGTAATCGCCCGTCGCACGCAAACACTCGCTTATCGCCGAGCGTCTAAACTAGCAAAACTATACTCGCTTCTCGCCTCTCGCCCACTAGTTTGTAGTTTATAGTTTTACTCGCTAATAGTTTGTAGCCGCCGGTAGGACCAGTGCCTTAGATATATAAACAAAAACAAATTAATAACTTCCTTCTTTAGAACGGAACGCCTCCTCGCGTTTTGGGACGTGACTGTGACTTCCGATTTGGCGCCGCACACAAACGGCACAGACGAAGACATCACGCCAAATAAGAAAAAGAGGAGGAAATCTATATCGCAGACTGAAAAAGAAATCAAGGTGAGTAACATTTCTCTTGCTGTCCGTCTGTCTGTTACCGGGCTGTATCTCATGAACCGTGATAGGTAGACAGTTGAAATCTTGATGTATTTCTTTTGCCGCTATAGGGCGTTTTTTTTTTAAGTTGTCCCCTACACTTTTTTTTTCAAATTTGGATTTTTTTATGTTATTTCTACTCAGAATCACGAGCTCTTTCTATCCTAATAGGAGAAAAAAAGTGTCCCAAAATTGTCATACATTTTTCGATCTTTCCATTCCGCGACCGCCATACAAAGTCTATGAAAATTGGTGACGGAATGGAAATAAAAACCTAAGGACACTTTTTGCTCCTATTAGGATAGAAAGAGCTCGTGATTCTGAGTAGAAATAACATAAAAAATCCCAAATTTGAAAAAAAAGTGTAGGGGACAACTTTAAAAAAAACGCCCTATAACAACACATACTAAAAACAATAGATAATAGTACGGAACTCTTCGTGCGTGAGTTCGACTCGCACTTGGCTGGTTTTTTGTACGATAAATGTCGCTATACAGACTCCTTCACGCATGTCATTTGGTAGAGCGTTGGGCTGGTGTCTCAGACGCAGTGAATTCTCTCATATATTATTTCCTTTACTCATAAAATTGTAACCATTGTATGTACCCGATTGATGAAAAGTTTACTTAGCTGTGAATCCGCGGCCCTGGATTCAAATCCCAGAAAGGGCATTCAGTTGTGTGATGAGCACAGATATTTGTCCTTGAGTGGGTGTTTTCTATGTATTTGTATATTATATGTGACGTCCCACGGGTAAAGGTACCTTATGGCCGTTGGCGCTTACGCTATTATTAACGCCGCTCCGCCGCCGCGCGCTATTATTATTGCGGCGCTATGCGACGTAAGCGCCAAGTGCCATAAGGTACCTTTTGCCGTGGAACGTGCACATATATATTGTTGTCTGAGTACCCACAACACAAGCCTTCTTGAGCTTGCTGTGGGACTTAGTCAATATGTGTAAGAATGTCCTATAATATTTATTTATTTTTCAGACGGTGAACATTCCGACATACAACTTCGTGTTAGAGGATGCACCCAAAATGATCGATGTGGGGGTGAAAGGGGAGGGTGAAGTAAAGTTGACCCTAGCAGCGGTTACAAGGAGTGGAGTGGTGCATTATTACTCGCACACGCTAAATGGGTGAGTATCAAGACGTCAAGTCCTTTCTTAATGTTCTGGTGAATATTATACACCGTGGGCCTATTAAACCCGACAGATTTTAATTATGCTTTCCTGAGGTCATAAGGAGTAAAAAATGTTAAAATTAGTTATTGCCGAAAAAAAAATTTTTTGCATCTTATGCACACGAGTTATGCACATGTTATTTATTTTTAGATCTTAACGAAAAAAAAAATTGCAAGTAATTATCTCAAAAGCAAGATTGGTATCAGGAAACTTTGTACGACATTTTAGTCTCTAAATTGAAGAATAAAATTATTATTCTTGGTTAATCTCAGTTTTATTATAATAATCGTTTGTTCACAAGAAGAAAATTAACGTTATCTCTTTTACAGTCTCGCCTCTGAAACGCTATCTGACAGGTAGAAAAAGTCATTTTATGATATGATGCTTACAAAATGCTTTAAAATCTGTCTGGTTAAATAGGCCCACGGTGTATATAAAATATACCTTTTAATTTGGACAATAGTCTTCTACAATCATTAATACTTCCATTTAGATTGAGTGTGACATTAGCTGAAACTATACAATGTTTTTCCCATTTAATAACTGACAGAATAACTATGTCTTTGTGTATGTTTAGGGCATCAGCGAAACCAATCAAGCCGAACCTTACGGTGCATATAACGACGGGCGAGGCCACGCCCCTCCCCCTCGCCTGCTGTCGCCTGTTGTCTACCAACTTACAAGTCGGATATATCCAGGGACCCACACTGATCTTCGAAAAGATCGTAAGTTTAAGCCTGCATGACTAAATTCATAGTATTTTAGTGTTCATAGTATGGTGTGTTTGACATTTGATGACTAGGCAACTAGCCTATTTTTTATTTAGAGACCATCTCATAATAAATAGTCGACCAATCTATCAAATCACATCAGTTTAGGTATCTAAGAATCCCTTGAGAGTAACCATTCTGGTATAAATCGTACTAAAGCCATCGATAGGCTAAATAAGGCTAACCTAACGGTGCATATAACGACGGACGAGGCTACGCCCCTCCCTCTCGCCTGTTGTCGCCTGTTGCCTACCAACTTACAAGTCGGATATATCCAGGGACCTACGCTGATCTTCTAAAAGATCGTAAGTTTAAGCCTGCATGCCTAAATTCATAGTAACACGGTGTTTTGACATTTGATGACTAGGCAACTAGCCTATTTTTTATTTAACGACCATCTCTTAATAAATAGTCGACAAATCTATCAAATCACCTCAGTTTAGGTATCTAAGAATCCCTTGAGAGTAACCATTCTGGTATAAATCGTACTAAAGCCATCGATAGGCTAAATGAGGCTAACCTAACGGTGCACATAACGACGGGCGAGGCCACGCCCCTCCCCCTCGCCTGCTGCCGCCTGTTGCCTACCAACTTACAAGTCGGATATATCCAGGGACCTACGCTGATCTTCGAAAAGATCGTAAGTTTACAAGCCTGCATGACTAAATTCATAGTATTTTAGTGTTCATAGTATGGTGTGTTTGAGATTTGAGGGCTAGGCAACTAGCCTGTTTTTTATTTAGAGACCATCTCATACTAAATAGTCGACAAATCTATCAAATCACCTCAGTTTAGGTATCTAAGAATCCCTTGAGAGTAACCATTCTGGTATAAATCGTACTAAAGCCATCGATAGGCTAAATGAGGCTAACCTAACGGTGCACATAACGACGGACGAGGCTACGCCCCTCCCCCTCGCCTGCTGTCGCCTGTTGCCTACCAACTTACAAGTCGGATATATCCAGGGACCTACGCTGATCTTCGAAAAGATCGTAAGTTTACAAGACTATTACACATTTAGTGTGTAATAGTCTTGTAAACTTACGATCACACATACACATACACACAAAGTACACATAAAGAAATAGTTTCATGAAATAATTTAAGAAGTGTAAGGGCTCATTTAGACGCGCATGCAAGTTTCATTACATTGCGTTATTTGATCGGTCGGCTGAACTGATGTAACCTCAATGGTCCGCAATGTAACTAAAATCGTATACGAGTTCGCGCGCCGTCTAATTGAGCCCTAAGACACGGTAGATGTCGCTAGAGCCTCCCTATGGCTATACCGCAGTGTGGCCGAACCTTAAAGTGGAACTGAGTCGTTTGCGACGTATGTGGGTGAATCAACTTTTTAGTCTCACTCGTTGCAATGGTTCCGTTCCCCTGGACAACTTAGGTTATCCATCGTAGTCCCAAAAGACATCTACGTTTAACCCATAACCTTATACACATTTCACATTGTTTCAGACTCCGGACCTCTCTTCGAAGACCCAAGTCCTGATCCGAGGCGACAGCAAACCGAAGAAGATCAAAGGCAGCACTCCGAACGAGATCAACAAAGTAGCTGCGACCAGCAGCAAGGATACACAGTACTTGGAGCCCATGGGAGGGGTCACTAGGAAGCGAGTCGCCCCGGGCGCCAAAGTAAGGTTTTTGTTTAAACCCGGGCCTCTGGTTAAGTTTATCATATGTAGCATAGCAGCGACTCAACAAAGTAGCTGCGACCAGCAGCAAGGATACACAGTACTTGGAGCCCATGGGAGGGGTCACTAGGAAGCGAGTCGCCCCGGGTGCCAAAGTAAGGTTTTTGTTTAAACCCGGGCCTTTGAGTGGTTAAGTTGATCATATGTAGCATACCAGCGACACTCTGACCACTGTTGGTCCTTATTTCTTTGCAATAAGGTTTACCAATTGTTAGTGTGGAGGAGGATTTAAAATCCCATTCTTTTATGGTCTTCATCAGCAGTTCCATTTTATCAAATGGATCCCGAAAGCAAATCTGGTACGAGTTATAATAAAAAGATACCCTATGATCACTATGGAGATGTTTATAATAGGTATTTCCACCATATCTCCAAGATCCTATCATCAGATACTCGTCTAGTGGCAATGCAATGAAACTAACATATGCTAGATGCTAGATCATCATCTTCCTCGCGTTGTCCCGGAATTTTGCCACGGCTCATGGGAGCCTGGGGTCCGCTTGCCAACTAATCCCAGTAATTGGCGTGGGCACTAGTTTTTACGAAAGCGACTGCCATCTGACCTTCCAACCCAGAGGGTAAACTAGGCCCGTATTGGGATTAGCCCGGTTTCCTCACGATGTTTTCCTTCACCGAAAAGCGACTGGTAAATATCAAATGATATTTCATACATAAGTTCCGAAAAACTCATTGGTACGAGCCGGGGTGTGAACCCGCGACCTCCGGATTGCAAGTCGCACGCTCTTACCGCTAGGCCACCAGCGCTTACAATACAACATAACATGCTAGATACAGGCTTTTTAGGGTTCCGTACCCAAAGGGTAAAAACGGGACCCTATTACTAAGACTCCGCTGTCCGTCCGTCCGTCTGTCACCAGGCTGTGTCTCACGAACCGTGATAGCTAGACAGTTGAAATTTTCACAGATGATGTATTTCTGTTGCCGCTATAACAACAAATACTAAAAACAGAATAAAATAAAGATTTAAGTGGGGCTCCCATACAACAAACGTGATTTTTGACCGAAGTTAAGCAACGTCGGGCGGGGTCAGTACTTGGATGGGTGACCGTTTTTTTGCTTGTTTTGCTCTATTTTTTGTTGATGGTGCGGAACCCTCCGTGCGCGAGTCCGACTCGCACTTGGCCGGTTTTTTTTGTTGCTTTGTTCTTATCGTATATCGTAGGTACGGAACCCTCCATTATGCGTGGTCCGAGAACAAATTGGTCGGTTTTTATGAAGTTTTTTTAAATGCTTTCTTTTTAGGTCGAGGTTCCAATGGAGCGGCGACTCGCCAACCTCACCCTGGACACGACGGCCGACAAGACCGCCGTCAACCAGAACCTCACCAGACTGTTGATACAGGGTCTACAGTCTAACGACACCAAGTATGTACATACAAAGTTACAAACATATACTATCAACAATTATTTTACTGGAGTTTGCTCCTTAATCATCGATAACAAGTAACAACTGTCAATTTGCGGAGTTTGGATCTTAAATTTTATAATGAAGCTTATGATCGTTCGTAAGTGTTCGTGGTGAATTTTTTTGTGTTTCTGTGGCAAAGTTTGTATAACCCTCGACCCTTGAAACCCTCGCAACGCTCAAAATTCCATTTTTGAATCTTTCGCTTGCTCAGATATCATAATAATACATAAAAAATTGCTTAACTACATAAAAAAAAGACAGAAATTGAGAAAAGATTTTAAATTGCGAAGGCTAGGTGGTCAAACCTGATAAATCAAAATATTTTATCATTCAAATAAGAATCCTACGCATGTCACATATAGTTAGTTCTAATTTCAAAAACCCTTTTACGGGTTTGACCACTTACCCCTTGGTAGGTATCAATATTAGCTCGAGGGGTTTATCAATTAGTTTACCCCGTTGTACAACAAATACATAAATAAATAATTTATTTCAGACCAAATTGTTCCATAGTTTGTTAGTTACAGAATATTTTAATAACTATGTTATAGTTCGTTTTTTTAGATTTAGAAAGAACTTGAAAGAAGGTAAGTGATTTTGATATGCCTTTTAATTGAAAAACTCTTTTTAAAAATCAATAACTATTACTTATGAAAGCAGAAGACTATAAAAAATCGTATTAGATTCATAATTGTTACATATTTACCGTAACTTATTTTTAAAATGTGTTGTTCATTTAAAAGACACATCAAGATTGTTTACCTTATTTCTAATGCAAAAAAAAACGAAGTATAATAAGTGTTGTTGTTGTGTAGTATCCTGGAGATGGTGGTGCACGAGTCTAGCCGCGCAGCGGCGGCGCGCACGGCGGCGCAGCTCCCGGTGGAACTCCTCGCTCCGCTGCTGGATCACCTCGCCGCGCTTGCCACCAAGCGTACCGCCACGTAAGTACCCCTCCCCATATTTACGGAGAATCCAAATACAAGTAGGTTGATGATATACAGGGTGTAATCTAAAACGTGATACAAGATAATCAAACCTGAATCTTTTCATGATTTTGAACAACTTTTACTATGGGCTCAACTTTGTAAATTAACAATAAAAAAATCTTTGCCATACATTTTTGTCTACCTCTCCTTGACCATTTCTATGGAACAGCTCGATTTTTTTTTAATATTACAAAATTGACCCCATAGTAAAAGTTGTTCAAAATCATGAAAAGATTCAGGTTTGATTATCTTGTATCACGTTTTAGATTACACCCTGTAGTATGTCAAGCAGGATATGTCAGTAGCAATGTAAAGCAAACTAAAGTATGGTATCCCTAGGAAACGAACAAAAGCAGCAATGTACATCGAACAACGGTGAAATGTAAACAAAACAGTTCCACAGATAAGATATAAATGACACGCGATTTTTTTTGTATTTTTGTATTAAACGCGTTAGCAACACTTCATCCCGCGATTTTTCAAATTTGCCGCCTTTTTCTACTGACAAGATTTCCTTGACCAAGTATATTTGTCATATGTGACGTCCCACGGATAAAGGTACCTTATGGCCTTTGGCGCTTACGCTGTTATTAACGCCGCTCCGCCGCCGCGCGCTATTATTATTGCGGCGCTATGCGACGTAAGCGCCAAGTGCCATAAGGTACCTTTTGCCGTGGAACGTCACATATGGTCTATGTGATATAATTTTACATTACTTACTTTTGGCTTTACACAAAAAAGTACAGATGTAGTAATTATTTTCCATCGTATTTTCTCGGAAACTTTCGTATTTGTCATGCTACTCCAGTCAACCTCAGTATTTTATGTACCGAGACCATAGAGAAAAAAATACATAGAGTGCTCACTCCATACATTAGTTTTAGTACCAAAAAGACTATTAGCATCTAGCATCGAGTAGCGGAACTATCAGTACTGCTACTTGACAATAGATGTAGCACCGACCGGAAAGTCTTATGCTGTTGTGATAGGACTTTACGGTCGGTGCTACATCTATTGTCAAGTAGCAGTACTGCTAGTTCCGCTACTCGATGCTAGATGTAGGCACTGAAATTAATAGTCTGAACTGATGTATGGAGTGAGCACTCTTGTCTTCCTATATTTCTCTATGCCGAAACTGACTGAAATAACATAACACGTTCGTACGTTTCCGTGAGATTACGATGGAAAATAATTATGCACTACATCTGTAGCCACCATTTGCCGTTTAGATAGAAAATAAAACTATGTGAGAAATACCAAAAGTTGGGGAATCAGTAGGACTTATACAGAAATGAATTGGTTTATAAGAAAACACATTCCCCCTAAATGATGGCGCCACTGGACGGTCGGCGCAGTCAATCAAAAACTTTTTCACAAGTATGTCTATAGATTTCCGCTTTTCAACGATAGATGGCGCTAGTAGTACCAACATTCATAAGGGTGGTATTCCACTTGTCCAATGTGCATTGCGTCTGACTCTCTCAAAATGACACATTAGACCAAGATATTGGACAGATGGAATGCCAGCCTAATTTCTAATATTATTGCCAACAGATGTGCCAGAGTATGTGTATAGGTTTCCGCTTTTCAACGAGAGATGGCGCCAGTAGTCCCAACATTCATAATTTCTAATATTATTGCCAACGGATGTGCCCCAATATGTGTATAGATTTCCGCTTTTCAACGAGAGATGGCGCTAGTAGTCCCGACATTCAAAATTTCTAATATTATTGCCAACAGATGTGCCAGAGTATGTGTATAGGTTTCCGCTTTTCAACGAGAGATGGCGCTAGTAGTCCCGACATTCAAAATTTCTAATATTATTGCCAACGGATGTGCCCCAATATGTGTATAGATTTCCGCTTTTCAACGAGAGATGGCGCCAGTAGTCCCAACATTTATAATTTCTAATATTATTGCCAACGGATGTGCCACAATATGTGTATAGATTTCCGCTTTTCAACGAGAGATGGCGCTAGTAGTCCCGACATTCATAATTTCTAATATTAATGCCAACAGATGTGCCCTAGTATGTGTATAGATTTCCGCTTTTCAACGAGAGATGGCGCTAGTAGTCCCGACATTCAAAATTTCTAATATTATTGTCAACGGATGTGCCTCAATATGTGTATAGATTTCCGCTTTTCAACGAGAGATGGCGCTAGTAGTCCCGACATTCATAATTTCTAATATTATTGCCAACAGATGTGCCCTAGTATGTGTATAGATTTCCGCTTTTCAACGAGAGATGGCGCTAGTAGTCCCGACATTCAAAATTTCTAATATTATTGTCAACGGATGTGCCACAATATGTGTATAGATTTCCGCTTTTCAACGAGAGATGGCGCTAGTAGTCCCGACATTCATAATTTCTAATATTAATGCCAACAGATGTGCCCTAGTATGTGTATAGATTTCCGCTTTTCAACGAGAGATGGCGCTAGTAGTCCCGACATTCATAATAATTATATTAATTATTCACAGATGTGCCACAGTATGTATATGGGTGTCCGCTATTCTCCGCTCGCACGCCGCTCTGCTACTAGCCACCATGAACGCCAACAACGCCGAGCGGCTCGGCAGTCTACTAGCCACATTCACCAACAGGTATGAAAGATCAGTCTTTCATTTGTTTAAGAGGAAAGGGGACCTCCGCTTCTCCATATAAAAGTAGTCCCCATTTTCCTCTCTGTATATTCATATTATAGGAAACATGTTTATGCAATTTGTAGTATGTATATCAATCATTACTATCATTAGCTATGCTTCTTATATGCGACATAAAATAGTAGAAATTAAATAAAATGGAACAAAAAAATCCATACTAAATTGTTGCCATGTTTAAGCATTTTACATCAAAAATGTGACAATTACGTAGTAAGTGGCGCCCTCATTAATTTCTTTTCGGATTACAGTCAGATTTTTTTCAATTTTTTTGTTATTATAAAAGAGTTAGGGGTATTTCAAAATTTGTTTTACGTTCCTAACTATAATAATAAAGAATAAGAATAAAGATCATTTATTTCAGCAAAGGTTACAGATATACCAGGGATCTCCGCACTAGGCAATGCCTGTATCGCGGGGAACCAAATTATAATGAAATATCGGAGCTATTACATTTAGTCTAACATTTAGTAAGAAACTACTTACGACTAGTAATCTTAACTACAAACTAAGGCTAACCCTAGACACAGTATTGAAACTAAATCCTGTCAAATATGGCTTCTGTCTCGGCATAATTTTGTGGTTTTGTGTGTGTGTATATAAACTATGTCCGTATGTTTGTCCAGACGCGCGCACCTGTGCCAGCTCCTAAACGTGTCAGGAAGGCTACAGCTCACGCTGGCACAACAGGCAGAAAAACATACAGCACCAGCCGAGGAACCGGTCATCGACTACAACGGTATGTGAATGTTACTAGCGCCCTCTAGTGTAGGATAGCGGACACGCAGCGAGACTAATAAGCATGGGTGTATCAACTTGCCACTCCGTTGCCATGGTTACGTGCTCCTTAACGTGTCAGGAAGGCTACAGCTCACGCTGGCACAACAGGCAGAAAAACATACAGCACCAGCCGAGGAACCGGTCATCGACTACAACGGTATGTGAATGTTACTAGCGCCCTCTAGTGTAGGATAGCGGACACGCAGCGAGACTAATAAGCATGGGTGTATCAACTTGCCACTCCGTTGCCATGGTTACGTGCTCCTTAACGTGTCAGGAAGGCTACAGCTCACGCTGGCACAACAGGCAGAAAAACATACAGCACCAGCCGAGGAACCGGTCATCGACTACAACGGTATGTGAATGTTACTAGCGCCCTCTAGTGTAGGATAGCGGACACGCAGCGAGACGAATAGGCATGGGTGTATCAACTTGCCACTCCGTTGCCATGGTTACGTGCTCCTTAACGTGTCAGGAAGGCTACGCTCACGCTGGCACAGCGGGCAGAAAAAAAACCGGCCAAGTGCGAGTCGGACTCGCGCACGGAGGGTTCCGCACCATCAACAAAAAATAGAGCCAAACAAGCAAAAAAACGGTCACCCATCCAAGTACTGACCCCGCCCGACGTTGCTTAACTTCGGTCAAAAGTCACGTTTGTTGTATGGGAGCCCCACTTAAATCTTTATTTTATTGTTTTTAGTATTTGTTGTTATAGCGGCAACAGAAATACATCATCTGTGAAAATTTCAACTGTCTAGCTATCACGGTACAGCCTGGTGACAGACGGACGGACGGACAGCGGAGTCTTAGTAATAGGGTCCCGTTTTTACCCTTTTGGTACGGCACCCTAAAAAAATGTATATCTTTTAACTTCTCAGTTCTCCCTAGCCGAACAATGAATGACGATGAAATTTTTTTTTCTTTTCAATTGATTATTATAACTAAAAACTTATTCCACAGATACTTCTGACGAAGAGATGGAAGTCGAGCGGCAGTCAGCGAGCGACGCTTCCTTCGACGAACAAGAGTTTGAGGATGATGATGATGATGATAGCGACGAGCGTCCGCGGCGTCGGCAGGTCCAAGACGGCAGTGATGACAGCGGGGGGGAGTGACAATATATGCTATGTTAAATGTTATATGGCTTTTATTTACCTTTGATCACAAGAATCTTTGAACATAGAGAAAAAAATACATAGAGTGCTCACTCCATACATCAGTTTTAGTACCAAAAAGACTTAGCATCTAGCATCGAGTAGCGGAACTATCACTGCCACTTGACAATAGATGTCGCCACCGACCGGAGTCTTATGCTGTTGAGATAAGACTTTCCGGTCGGTGCTACATCTATTGTCAAGTAGCAGTACTGATAGTTCCGCTACTCGATGCTAGATGTAGATACTGAAATTAATAGTCTGAACTGATGTATGGAGTGAGAACTCTATGTATTTTTTTCTCTATGCTTTGAACGAGCAATTCTTGTATATTTATTTAGACGATCGAAACGGCTCTATGAAATTTGCTGTATAGGAGTGCAAAAAATCTATCTAGCTAGGTCTTATCTCTGGGCATATCTGGGAAAACGCGCGTTTTTGAGTTTTTATATGTTTTCCGAGCATGGCTCGGTCGCCCAGATATTAAATAATAGTACTAGCACAAAATAAATAATAGTACTAAGTACAGAAGACTCACTCTCTAACAAAACTCGTCTGATCAGCACAGATATGGCCGCTAGGTGGCGACAGCGCCACGCGCGGCTTATGGCTTTCCCCAAAATTGGGGCCGAACGGATGTACTTTTACCTACCTGTAGCAAAGCGACGAAATCGCGGAGTGAGACACGCCTGGTACTAGGTACAGAAGATTCACTCTAACAAAACGCGTATGTTGCGATTACGATAGATATGACCGCTAGGTGGCGCAAGCGCCACGCGCGGCCTATGGCTAGCCACCAAAATTGGTGTGGGACGGATGTACTTGCAGGTACTGGTTGCGACGCGACGAAATCGCGGAGTGAGCCACGCCTGGCTTTGATTAGTTAATGAACCTATTAAATTGGGTATTTGACTGTATTTAAAATCAATTATTTTACACCATGCATGAAATAAAGCACCAGAAGATTAGAGAAACGTAGACAGCAGTTATTTTTAAACGTATTTATTTTATAACCCGTATAAAACTATACAGAGTAGGTCATTTGATTGTGACGTCACATGCTAGTGTTTCATATAAATTCTAAGGTTTATAAGGTGAAAAATAAAACAGTATTTGTCATTCGCACCATCGTCTATATTTTATCATTCTCTTAAAACTTACACATACATCTCACGTATGTCCATAAAGCTTACTTAACATTATACTTAAACTAAAACATGACATATCGGCAGTATATCAAATACATTTCAACTTCATATATCTTTTTAATAGCGACTAAATTAGAAACGGTAATTGTACATGACGTGTGAAAGCTAGATACAAAGCTTTAAGAATATAGATTTAGAACAAGTTAAGTTGGCACAGAATTTAATAATCCAGACTGCAAGTGTCATAATAGGGTATTTTATTTGTCTGTATTTAAAATAAAGTTCGGAAAAAGAAACTGATTTGACTAGTAGTCATTCTTTTAAAATTATGGCTTCAGTCCAGTGGGACTATTTCGCCAGTATCTAGGTATTAGGAGCAAGTTATACGATTAAAATTGTACGGTTAAGCTTTGGTTTCCTCCGAAAGCGGTGCCGTCATATAGCGGCCGTCTCCATACAAATACTACGACATCCATATTTAGCCGTATTATTTAGTATGGAGACGGCCGCTATATGACGGCCCCGCTATCCTAGGAAAATCGATCTTTAGTACAAGACAGTGTACGGTGATTTTATTCGCTCTTGTAAAGCGATAGCGGCCTTTACAATAAGCACGTGGACTACCGGCCGTTGACCCCAAAATGGTGGTTAAACGCGTTTCAAGGTGAATTCTCCATTCACTGAACATCACCACATTAGTTTACTGTATAATAAGCTATCGGTATTACACTTTAAACACTTAATGAGCCAAAAACACAGGAATTAATCACGAGGCTAACTATCAAGATGGCGCTCGACCCGGTAGTCCCTAAACTAGCAGTTAAATACCCTATCTTCATAGAAGTTTGACGTATATAATATCTTTTGCAGTCTGCTTGCTACCAAAATAGCTGCCAACTTATCTTCTAACTCTAGTAGTTTAAATCAACCTTTTATGTCGTTACAATGCTATATCAACTACTTCATCATAGCTTTTCACCTAGCTTCCAGTGTGTATGTACACAGATGCAGATTATAGTTAAAATTCCAAATAAATTTCAACCTTATTTTAAGTAATGGAATCTAATGTAACAGAAAATAAATCAGGCACATTATTTTTCCCTTAATTTCATATCATAGACTAGGAATCCTCTAGACGGAGTTTAGAGCAATAGGGATGATGACACATGTTGAATTTTATAACAAAATCTAGTAAAATAGATAGCAAACGAGCTATTTATCACAATAATGTGGATATTAAAACAAAATATTGAAAAATTACAAAAATACAGGACCTGAAAGATTCAAAATTTAAGTTTTTTTTTACTTCCAAAAACGATAAAAGTAAGGGTACCATTCGATTCCTTACATTTCATCCAAAAAAATATTGTATAGCAACTATATACATAAACGCAATATTTCACCGACAAAAACGCAATTTTCTTGTTTTGTCCATACTACAAGATGGGCTCCCAGAGAGCTTGACGTCACGTTCCCTTATCGTTTTGTATGAAGCGTTTCGCGAGTGAAGTGAGACTGTCGGACTTTGACTACAATTTCTGACTTTTGTGTTACTTTAATGCAATGGGTCCCATATAGACATTTGATCCTAAAAACAAACCCGATCGATTGATACCATAAATGAAAATTAGTCATGTACCCTATTATATAGCGTTTAGCGGGGGACGAGGTGAGCGAGTCCCGTGCCGTGATTGGTCCGTTCAACGACACGGACGTCACGCAAAGACACTTTGACTCGAAAATGGAGTAAAACTACCGTATACAGGGTGTAATCTAAAACGTGATACAAGATAATCAAACCTGAATCTTTTCATGATTTTGAACAACTTTTACTATGGGGTCAATTTTGTAATATTAAAAAAAAATTGAGCTGTTCCATAGAAATGGTCAAGGAGAGGTAGACAAAAATGTATGGCAAAGATTTTTTTTATTGTTAATTTACAAAGTTGACCCCATAGTAAAAGTTGTTCAAAATCATGAAAAGATTCAGGTTTGATTATCTTGTATCACGTTTTAGATTACACCCTGTATTTGTGGCAGAGGGGGTAGCGTTACTATGCTCAGTCTGGAGGATGTCTTGTCTGTTCATATTGACCTAAATCAAATTAAAATCTAGATTTTGATAGTCAATTACTTGTCTTTCTTGGCCGGGGGCCTAAAGACCCCTACAACGACCGCGTGGTCTCGCTCATAAGGCTCTAAGGTCAACTGTTCTTGAGGTTTCAGCTTATCCGCTTGTAGTTTCTTCACTTCGGCCGCGAACACGGCTTCAGGTTGGGCTGTTGAGTCGATACAGGAGGCCTGACGAACAGACAATGTGTTAGTAGAGAACTAGAGAAGTTGAAGAGGTGAGAAAGGGCGGAATCCTCAGTGAGAGAGTTCTTTATCAACATGAAAGATTTAGCGTTTGGTTGTCATCATAAGATTGAATCATAAACTAGACTAGATGGGTTAATCAACTTTTTCTTGTCACACGTTGCTATGGTTGGTCTCCTGAGTCATTCTTAAAATTTTAGGTTTTTCGTATTTAAATGAACCAAACTTGCATTTTATGGTAGTTATAAGACTTTCCCATAATGGGACATCTACTGAGCATGTTAGTAGAACATGGTACAGCAGTTCTTCTAACAATCTGTGCTACTATTGTCTCCTCGCTGATGGGACAGAATAACAACAAAAACTGACCCGCCTAATCCTAACAAATTTAATAGGTCTCATGAGTAGGCACATTTTGAATTTTAATATGCTTTCTCTACCCGGACTAACTTTGGAAGACAGTCTGTAATTAAATTACATAGTGTTTGAAACATGCAATCTATTTTTAGTGATTTAATTGATGTTAATATTGTCAATACTAGAACAGAGATTCCAACAGTCATTTGTCATTTGTTTTGTTTCCATGGTATATCTTCTACTCTGCTCAGTTACGACCCATGGCAGAGTGGCTTCGGGATTCATGGTGTTGGCGAAAGATGTCAGTTCGAATCCGTATAGTTGATTGACCCAGATGCTGTGACTTGTAGACCTGCCGCCTAAACTAGGCCTCTTTAGAGTAAGTCTAGTTTTCTCTTGATTACACTGAATAAAAGATTAGAGGCTCTGTGACTTGTAGACCTGACGCCTAAACTGGGCCTCTTTAGGGTAAGTCTAGTTTTCTCTTGATTACACTGAATAAAAGACTAGAGGCTCTGTGACTTGTAGACCTGCCGCATAAACTAGGCCTCTTTAGAGTAAGTCTAGTATTCTCATGATTACACTGAATAAAAGACTAAGGCTCTGTGACTTGTAGACCTGACGCCTAAACTGGGCCTCTTTAGGGTAAGTCTAGTTTTCTCTTGATTACACTGAATAAAAGACTAAGGCTCTGTGACTTGTAGACCTGACGCCTAAACTAGGCCTCTTTAGGGTAAGTCTAGTTTTCTCATGATTACACTGAATAAAAGACTAGACTAGAGGCTCTGTGACTTGTAGACCTGCCGCATAAACTAGGCCTCTTTAGAGTAAGTAGTATTCTTATGATTACACTGAATAAAAGAACTGTTATATCAATACATACCTTGATGGAAATAACGAAATGCCCTCCGTTCTTCAGAAAGTGTTGCGCGTTCAGACTGACGATCCTGGCCTGGTCAGGTTGCGCCACGTCCGCGAATATAGTGTCCACCATACCAACCAGCATCCTGAAATACGGACCTATTAGTGATGTGGCTGATATAGTGTGATTGAAACTTTAATGTGATGTGCAATCAGAGAGAGAGTTCAACGTATCAACATGAAAGATTTAGAAGAACGAAATCATCATTTAGGCAGATTTTATATTCATTGTTTTTCATTTTCATTAATGGGGTTGTCCGGTCGAAGTATTTAGCAGATGGCGCCATTATAGCTTGCCCTGTCAATCCATAGAATTGACAAATTTTTGTTTTTTTAATGCCCTGGATGCAAGACCTTTAAGCCAAATCTCAAAGAAAAACCGGCCAAGTGCGAGTCGGACTCGCGCACGGAGTGTTCCGCACCATCAACAAAAAATAGAGCAAAACAAGCAAAAAAAACGGTCACCCATCCAAGTACTGACCCCGCCCGACGTTGCTTAACTTCGGTCAAAAATCACGTTTGTTGTATGGGAGCCACACTTAAATCTTCATTTTATTCTGTTTTTAGTATTTGTTGTTATAGCGGCAACAGAAATACATCATCTGTGAAAATTTCAACTGTCTAGCTATCACGGTTCGTGAGATACAGCCTAGTGACAGACGGACGGACGGACGGACGGACAGCGGAGTCTTAGTAATAGGGTCCCGTTTTTACCCTTTGGGTACGGAACCCTAAAAAGGCGCAAGCTATGATGGCGCCATCTATGCATAATTGCATACCTTTGACAGTTGCAAACCCCATTGTTTTGTACAGTCAAGTGTAAATATGGGTGCATATAACTTAATCAAAAATATGTCCCATAGTCCTTAATTCACTGTCATAAGAGCTATGGGACATATTTTTGAGTATGACGTGTGGACTCATATTTTTACACTTGAACGCACTACTTCAGCAATTTTTTTTTGCTATTTTTTTCATACATATTTTTCGTATGAAAAAAAAGTTTTTTATCTCAAACCAACCTGTATTTAAGCGGGTGCCTGGCGTCTTCAATGATAGGTATAATATTGGTCCGCTTCTTGGCAACATTGATAAGGTCACGCCCCGATCTGTGGGAGAACTCCACAGCATACACCAGACCCTCCTGCAATAGAAATAAGGTTCAGTTTGCAAAGTAAACGGTGAATTATTTGTGAATTTTTGAGGGTTATCAGAAGTGGGTAAGTGGATATAGTCTTCACGAATAGGTCAGGTTAGAGGGACCACTGATCATCATTTAGACAATTTTTAATATTTATAGAGTATTTATAGTAGCATGATAAATTACATTACGTAACTACGAGGTTTATTTTAATGTTGCTAACTTTAAACCATGTTTTTTATATCCTCAGATACTAAAATAGATTGATTGGTGTCTAATTAACTGATCTGCTATTTTAGTGCAAAGGAATAATTTGATAGTAAATAGAAAAACATGGTTTAGTTCACTAAACATTGCATTGTAAATTTTCATTGCACTATTTTGTCAAAATAACTATATATCAAAACCATTTCTTACAGAAACTTTCACTTGCTTCATATTTTAGGAATGAAATGTGACGTCCCACGGGTAAAGGTACCTTATGGCGGTTGGCGCCTACGCTATTATTAACGCCGCTCCAATACAATTGCGGCGCTATGCGACGTAAGCGCCAAGTGCCATAAGGTACCTTTTTCCGTGGAACGTCACAAATGTATTCTTATATCAACTATCAACATTTCCTGCTAACTGAATTTCGACAACATAATCATCATAAGGCATAATTTCGTGATGCACACTTATTGATTTCTTCTTTTCTTGCTTTATCTTTATAATACCATAGAGAAAAAAATACATAGAGTGCTCACTCCATATATCAGTTTTAGTACCAAAAAGACTATTAGCATCTAGCATCGAGTAGCGGAACTATCAGTACTGCTACTTGACAATAGATGTAGCGCCGACCGGAAAGTCTTATGCTGTTGAGATAAGACTTTCCGGTCGGTGCTACATCTATTGTCAAGTAGCAGTACTGATAGTTCTGCTACTCGATGCTAGATGTAGACACTGAAATTAATAGTCTGAACTGATGTATGGAGTGAGCACTCTATGTATTTTTTGTCTCTATGATAATACTAACAAACTATCAATCAACTCACCGGTCCAACAACATCGGAGACATGGCTGACTGTAGTTCCACTAGCAGCCCCAAGATACAGCACTCTAGAGCCCGGAGGCATGTGTATGACATCCACACCTCCCATGATTGCCGCTGCCAACTTCGACCTGAACGGGTTCCATACTCTATACTCCACTTTCTCTCCGTCGGTCTGTAAAGAAGGACTTAGTTAGTAGAGGTAAAGAAAGGGGAAATTAAAGGGGGGTTGATGGGGAAATCAGAAGTGGGTAAGTGGATATAGTCTTCACGAATAGGTCAGGTTAGAGGGACCACTGATCATCACTTTGGTTCACTAACTAGTAAAGTAGATAAACATATCACATTGCAAATAGATAAAATAGTTTTTTCACTTAAAAATCAAGTCAAAGGGCCACAAAAATCTACACTGGCGATAAGTGTAGAAAAGTTTCCCCATTTTTAATGTGAACCTTGTTTTTAAGGTGACCTGCGTTTGCTTTAGAAAACAATAAAACAAAAGAAATGCTAACTTATTTAGTTTTTCAAAGGTTAAAGTTAGATTGAAATAGACTGTACATTGTAATGCACATTGGACCTTATGAGGACAGTATTATATTGCGAAATAACTATTTTCACAGAACCATTTATCCTGTGTTATTGTACAATTACTACTGAATACAAATAAAATATCAATGTCCGTAACTAAAACCATGGACCTAGAATATTACGGACAGAGTTTCGCTTACAACACAACTGTGATTCCAACATCCACCAGTTTCATAGTATTTACGCGTGACACAGACACATTGACAGCCCACATCCACCAGTTTGCCGTCAGACTAATCGAAACGTCATTGAAGTAAACATGTCGAAGAAAAATATAAAATATGCCGGCATGCGTAGTTAAATCCTGCTAGAATTGTACCGATCGAAAGAAAAAAAGTCACGGAATAACTTTTCATACTTAAGTTTATCAATTAGTACGTAAAATCACGATAATTTGTTGTTTATAAATTATCAAACTGCAAAACAGGAGTGTGACCAGTAACATGAATAGGGTAATTTCCCGAAAGTAGGGTAATTGATACCCTTCTTATTAAATCATTATGTATTAAGAGATCATTTAGGTAAATGGTTAAATTATTGATTGTGCATTTCAAACTAGGTCGGTATGGTAATTTCCCGATACTAAGGAGATTAGACGCTTACATGCATGTTTGATAGTTAACGTTGGTTTGTTATGTACATACCTCGCAACCGAGCTAGCAAATCTGTAGCAGTTGTACGTCAGGGTTATCACTACTACGCATAAACTAAAGTACAAAAATTATTTTTTCTTTGTTTTCAAACACACCAATATTTTCAAGCAGTGAAAATTCCATGTTAATATTTGAAAGAAATGCGTAAAAAAAACGTGATTTTATAAAAAAAATACAGATACATTGAAACGCATCTAATATTGACATTGACCTGTTAATTTATATTATTTTGACAGTAAATTAAACCGGGTTATATCGGAAGAGGGTCAACAAGGTTCTCGATCAATTTTATTAATCTTACATACAATAAAGTTAAAGCAAAATGGTTCATCAGAATCGCTTACCCTGGCACAAAACTGTCATATGCTACGGTTTTGCTAGCTCCGTTGCGGGGTATGGTTATGTATTATAATTTTTTTGTTGAAAACCAGATATGTTTCAAGTTAAATGTATAAATTAAAAAAACATGACGAACTGATTTCATTACGATGCTAAATATCATTAGGTATTGAAAATAATGTTTGCACAAAGTAATTGTGCAATATTGCGCATTTACAAGACCTATAAAATCAGATACGTGCACACTTTTTTTATTGTCTAACGTAAAACTGTCCTAGTTTTATTTATTTGAAAACAAGGACGATATTAAAAATAATTGTTTCACCATTAGGGGAGAATTTGTGTGACATGGTAACACTCGTCTACACGCACACATTCAAACCGTCCGCCATTGCAGTGTCACAGTTTGTCTTAGATGACAGTCCGTCCGTAATATTCTAGGTCCATGACTAAAACTAATAATTTCAAGGCTGCGCTGTTCTTTTTCTACAAAAGCCAGATTAAAGTTAAGGTTAACATAATAAATATACAAACCTCAACAGATATTCTCTTTTCACCATAGACTTCAGACCCCGGCACAAGATTTTTGGTGACCAGCGCATCCTCTTTGCCTCTGGCTATGAAGACTCCAGGGTGTCTATTAAAAAATACAATAATATTAACTAAATGAAAATAAGGAAAACAACCGATAGTTCGATTTGTAGTTGATCAGATACAAATGTTGCTTCAAGCATTAGCTTTCAGAAGAACGAAAGTTTTGTAGAAAAACATCATTTCAGACACAAAAGGTTATTTTATTTAACTCAATTTTCCTTATTGAAAGGTGTTTTTAATTCTAGCCCAAAGAAGCCATGAAATTGGAAGTTTTAAACTTCCACACATGTCCTTCTGTTGAAGACCAGGTTTTAAGACTATACCTAGATTAAAAAATGATTACATACTCCAGACAAAGACATCATCACATATGTAGAAAAAGGACTAACCTGTGTGGTTCGATGATAACTTGCTTGCCTCCCTTGAAGCCACCACCACCTCTGCCGCCACCACCACGACCGCGGCCTGTCAACAGAAACATTTATCAGCACGGGAAGATGATGAGCCAAGCTGCAAGTCTGTGACGCAGCATCAGAAGTGGGTAAGTGGATATAGTCTTCATGAATAGGTCAGGTTAGAGGGACCACTGATCATCATTTGGAGTCCTAATCCTAACAAATTTAATAGGTCTCATGAGTAGGCACATTTTGAATTTTAATATGCTTTCTCTACCTGGACTAGCTTTGCAAAACAGTCTGTAATTATAATTACATAGTATTTGGAACATGCAATGCAATATTGTATTTTTACTGATTTAATTGATGTTAATATTGTCAATACTAGAACAGAGATTCCAACAGTCATTTGTCATTTGTTTTGTTTCCATGGTATATTTTCTACTCTGCTCAATTATGACCCATGGCAGAGTGGCCTCGGGATTCATGATGTTGGCGAAAGATGTCAGTTCGAATCCGGACTTCACCACTGGTGGCTTAAGTCAATTTTTCTTTAATATGACATCTATCTAAATATACCACCATATTCTTAAGCCCCGTCTCCATATCGCGCGGCAAGCTATCGAACATTGGCTCGCGCGGCAGCCGCGCACAATGGATACCGGGCTGGCTCGCGAGCTAACCCGGTATCCATTGTGCGCGGCTGCCGTGCGAGCCAATGTTCGATGGTTTGCCGCGCGATATGGAGACGGGGCTTTACATGTTCACACTCCATAAACAAATAGCTAGTATATAAAAAATGAGTAAAAAAGTCTTACCACCACCAGGTGCTCCTCTGCTAAACCCTCTGCCACCGCCCCTCTTCTCAAATCCCCCGCGGCCACCGCCGCCGCGACCTCCAAAGCCTCCCCTACCGCCCCCGCGGCCCCGGCCGCCTCCAAAACCACCGCGCCCGCCGCCACGGCCTCCGTTGAACTCTGGAACATGTCTGGTGTTATAGTGATGTTTGGTATACGGTTGATAGTGGAGTTTGGTGCGGTGATCAGAAGTGGGTAAGTGGATATAGTCTTCACGAATAGGTCAGGTTAGAGGGACCACTGATCATCATTTTTGCCATCGTAATATGTTGACAGCTAACCTAATATGTAATTACCTATTTGTAAATGGTGCTAAATGTTCAGTTATTTTTATCTGATGTTTCAATTCCCTTAATTTATCATGGCTTATTTTTTAACAGTTGGTTTAACAATTCTTTTTTTCTTTATAAACTTCATTTTGATAGTCTATCTCTAATCTAAAGCAAATTAGACCTCAACAAATCAACAATGGCTGTAAATGTAAATAGAACGAAATCACATGGTTCTCATACTCGTATTAATTTAGACAGCATGTCGATACGTTATTAAAACATAATGTAAATTAAAAAAAAAACTTTTATAGGACTGTATCTTTCATGTATCAATATGGAATGCAAGAAATATTGAACTAATATTAATGAAATATGACCACCACGTACAGGCATGGGTGTTATATCAATATAAGTTGTTCCCGAACTGGAAAATGAGGTTAAGTTTGCTTGTATGGGCGATAAGACGCCAAGCATGCCTACACGTGGGGTTAAAGAAATTAACTGAATAAAGAATATAACCATTACGTAATAAAACCATTACTATAATCATGATGTAGAGTTAAAGGCAACGTGGACCACCATGTGGTTATTTTATAAGAAAAATCAAACAAATGCTACGAACATAATCCAAACCTAACCTAAAATACCGCATGTGATATTTCATATTAAATCCGAAGTTATAGTGTAAGTATTAATTATAAGCTGTTTTAGGTGTAAAAACATATAAATTGATACAGTAAAATAAGGAATTAACATAAAAACGTGATAGTTATCTGGACGCAAAGCGTACATGTCAAAGCGAAGATGTAAAAAATATCTTACCTGGTTTGCCCATTTGAAGCTCAGGAACTTATTATTAAAAATCCAATGTTTTATTATTTTTTGACTATCTATACACAAAAATAAACTTTATTTTCTTCATAAACCACGCGAGCCCATGACGCCGGTGTGCACTTGACGGAAGTGAGGCCATTTTGAATTTTGAATCTGCGTAGAGTTGGGAGCGTAAAAAAAAACTTTTGACATTTTTAGTGTTGCCATATTACTTTCTTAAATACCTGCTAAAGTTTCTAGGAAGTAAAGTTATTCTTACCAAGTTACGTAATCCTATTACAAACTGAAGTTGGAATGTAAATACGACGTTGATAACGATCACTTTACTAAAGGGCTTGAAATTGCACACCAAACTCTCCAACTCCAGGATTTTCTACATAAATACTTAGAAACTAACAATCGCTGATAAACAAACCGTATGATATACATATTTGTAGACCAATCACTTTCATGCTGATCTAATCCTACTGTCCGTTTCCTGCCACGTACTTGTTAATTACGTTACCCCCTGGTTCATATAAATATATGTGTTTGTAATATTTACACTCCAGTAATCTTTAGTTACCTATCTATAATGAAGTCGTCCGCTTTTAGTAAAGTTTCCTTTACCAATTTCAAATGGCTCAATGAGCCGAAACATTGGAAAGCTAACAAGGAAGTGCTTGAATTTTCTACTGATAATAAAACTGACTTTTGGCAGAAAACTTTTTACGGTTTCGCTTTTAATACCGGACATCTGTATGGAGTAGAAATAAAAGATGACTTCACTTTGGAGGTAAAGTAAACCATATTTAATAACAGCTTTCTTTCCCTCTCTACCACTAGGTAAACCACTCCTAAACGAGGTTTACTTTTGAAACTACCCACATCTCTCCCAATCTTACATTCTAGTGATGCTTGTTTAAAAGAAATGTTAAATTCCTTACAAAAATAGCATTGCCATTTAATTATATTTCATGATATCTGATTTTTAATTATTTCAAAATCATCATCTTTCTCGCGTTGTCCCGGCTTTTTTCTAGGAGCCTGGGGTTTTAATTTTAATTATTTTAAAATTTTGGCATCAATTGGTTTTTAGCGGGATTTTTTAAACCAGCTGCGTAGAGAAAGGTACCTTGAGCGATGTAAGAGAAATACAAGTTTTTCTTTGGTAATTTTGTTAAATGCACCTTTCAGATTTGCGTCGAAGCAAACTTTACAACTCTCTACGATCAAGCGGGTCTTATGATCTACATAGATGAGCACCATTGGTTGAAAACCGGTATAGAGTATAACGACGGACAGCCTATGATCGGCAGCGTCCTTACCAATGGAGTTTCGGACTGGGCTACGGGTATGTTATAAAATTTAAAACTACCCCAATTTTGTTTAGTCTTCAATGGTAGTGGCATATAGTCTGTCAAACAACCTTGTCAGTAGAAAATGGCGTTAAATTCAAATTTTCTATGGGACGATCACCCTTCGCACCAAATTTTTTTAAGCTTGCCGCTCTTTACTACTGACGGAATCAGCTTGTGAGACTATAATTCACGAGATTTTTTTCCATAGAAGGTAGGATCCTATAGAAGTGGTATACGCGTGCCTCCGTGAGGGACAAAACATAGGCAATGCGACACTATGATTGGTCGAATTTATTTGTTGCCCACCATAATCCATACTAATTTATGGTGGGGAATAAAAAAAAATGTGAGACTGTGACAAGGACAAACAATAATAGCGCTTTCGCTGCTACTCATACTGAAAGATACATAAGACTATCCCGTTCGGTCAGTTATCCCCACCACTCATGCCCTATCCAATTAAAAATACTAGATTCATGTTTTTTTCCAAAATTTGTTATTTTTTTTCAGGCATATTTCCTGGCAACCCCAAAAAGTTCTACCTCCGCCTCACCCGCCTCCGCGACGCCATGTGTGTCAAATATTCCATAGACAACCAAATTTGGACTTTACTCAGACTTTGCCCGTTTCCTTCAGCCAGCAAGTATTTAGTGGGGCCTATGGCATGTACCCCGCAGAGGGAAGGCTTGGAAGTTAAATTTAGTAATCTTAGTATTAGTAAACCGGCGGATGATGTTTTACATTCAAATTAACGTATTCAATAATGGGTAATCGCCTTTACCTGAGGTTCCAAGTCTATAAGAGCCGAAGCCAGATTTGTACTAATATTTTCGCAGACATTCGGGAAACCACTTCAAGGTTTTTTATTACGTTGCGTCCCTTTCTTTTGACTTACTGAGGAATGAGATGATAGATGCAAATGTCGCAACTTAACACGTTGGCTGCCATGAGCATCATCGGTGGGAGCAATACTGTCGATGTATACTTGGTCAAGCAGATCTTGACAGTAGAAAAAGGCGGCAAATTTGAAAAATGTAGGCGCGAAGGGATATCGTCCCATAGAAAATTTGAATTTCGCGCCTTTTTTTACTGACAAGATTTGCTTGAAGTGAAAAGGAATTATTGTTTAATATAAGGATAGAATACAATCACAAGTAAGTAATATACTGGGTCAACCAAATCTTGTCAGTAAATAGGAACAAAAAAAACTATACTCATCCTTTTCTTTTGGGTGCTAGTACTAGTGTTAGACAAAGATAGTATGATTCTCTCTGTCTATGTTTGAAATCAAACAGACCTTTGACACACTATAATTAATAATTCACCACATCACAAGTTGATTTTAAATAAAACAATTATATTGCAAAAGTATTTATTCCTTCTTTACAGTCCTTTTTTATTGTCTTATTTTACGTGGAATGTTAACGACAGACAACATATAGTTGGTCAAACCAATTTGTCAGTAAATAGGAACAAAAAAAACTATAATAATCCTTTTCTTTTGGGTGCTAGTACTAGTGTAAGACAAAGATAGTATGATTCTCTCTGTCTGTTTCAAACTAGACAGTCCTTTGACACACTATAGTATCCAATATCAATACTATAGTTGGGCAAGTCATTCCCTCAGTAGAAAAAGACTACAACTTTTAAAAAATGTCGGTGCTAAAGGTTGTCATCCCATTAAAAAAAAATTTCGCGCCTTTTTCTACTGACTAAGTGGGTTTGCCAGAGTATATGTATATTACGGCCTAGGAGTTTGATGGTTGTACCATTTTATACCTTCACAGTAAAAATCAATAGGAAATGTTACAGAAAACAAATTCCTTGACAGAAAATTCAATTTATCCTTGATTTATTTTTCTTTTACATATCCTACTATATGTATGTGTTCCTAACTAATATTTACCATTTACTGTGGCTTCTATAAAAATATTTCTTTTACGTTTATTTGGTAGCGACCAGCAAAATGAATGTTTTGAAAATGTATATATTTTCATACTAATTGTTCTGAGATCGACAAATGTGCTGTGTTAATGTTAATAGCCTTAACTTTGAAATGTGGTTTCCATAGAGAAGGGCCCTTTTACTTATAGGTACTTCATGCGCAATAAGAACCTTTCTATCAGAATTTCTGTTGGAACTCCAGATAAAAGGATTTTATTGAACTTAAGCATAAGGACCCTTCTCTAATCGAAAGCCACAAATAATCGTCTACTACAACCTTACAAGTAATTATGTTCATATCCTTTGGATTGGCAAGCGTTCACAGGCTACGGTCATCACTTACCAACTGGTTTATTGTTAGTACGCTTGTTAACCACATTATAATTTTTTGCTGGCCACAACCAAGACCTACTTAACATATAACTTACATTCTAAATATGAAATGCTCTTTTATAACCGATTCTACGAATAACTAAATAAATGGCGAAGCATAACTATTACATTTATCACAATCAAACTAACAAATAATACATGTGACGTTATCTATGAAAAGGGGCCTTACTGTCGATGGCGCTTACGCCATTATTAACGATGCTCCGATATACAATTCCGCGCGACGCTGTGCGGCGTAAGCGCAATCGACAATAAGGTCCCTTTTCATAGAGAATGCCCCACATATTCTTAATAATTAAACATGAAGATTTTTTAAACTGTTTGTTTGAAATAATAATAAATCAATTAGTTTGAAATCAACATAAAATGTATCACACGTAGATTAAATTTTAGTGCTTTTCAAGATCCTTTTAAATGAACAAATAATTTTGTTTACACGTTTACAGCTAGATATTCAATGATATGATATTATCCCAGAGATTGTAACATTGTTACCAAAGTACAAACTACATTAAATCTTAACCTTTTCAACGCCAAGAGCCACTAAAAAGGCTATGACGGACGCTGTCAAAGCAATTTTCCTGCTTGGCGTATAAGCCACATTTTAGCACGGGACGAAAAGCGTTGAAAAGGTTAATTCTCACAAACAAAAGCGTCGGTTACACGGGTGAACCCGTGTACCCGTAACACGTGTAATATGAAATCACAATGAACTTGTCGTGTTAGAGTCAAATAATACAAATAAGTCCTCGGTTACACGTATGAATGTACCTCTAATACGGCTTTTCAAATTTGAACCTTAACCCGTCGAGCGCCCTTGTATCACACGTGTGATACTAAATCAGTTGGGTCGTAGCGACTCAGTATCAGACGTGTGTTACTACAGATCAATATGGGTCAAATCAAATAGTCAAAAACTTTGCATCAATTTTTTGCATGGTGGTCGTTCGACGGGTTAAATTCATAGTCTAATACGGATAACAAGGCATTGGGTACACGGGTGTTGTGATATCAATATAATAATGAAATTTGAACCTTAAGCTCATTGTAGAGTCTAATACACCTGGATTAAGTTACACGGGTGAAATCCGTGTACCTCCAATAACAATAATGTGAAATCACAATCAATTTGAGCCTTAACTCATCGCATTAGAGTCTAATAACCTTGATCGTCCACCGGTTCCGTTTTAATGGAAACTTGCATGTTCTGTGGATTGGGGAGTGCTGTGGGCGTCTTTGAGCGTTCTAGGTTATACATCTGAAATAGATGATAAGAGAAGTATTTAAACACAGGGTAAGGTAGAAATCAAAATAGGTGCAGGTAGGTAGACGTGTAAATTCAAACGAATAATTATGGTCTGAATCAAATTTGAGGGTAGAAATCTTGTAATATGGCTATGTTTATAATTTTATAGCCTAAATACTAAAATAACTGTTCAATTGACCACCTTAATCCATCAATGCTTTTATATTAAAAAGCTTCATAAAACAATCGGTTCAGAAACATTTCACATCAGCTTTCGATCGAAATAAACTTCCTGGGATCTTCAAATAAGGAGTATGCGGTATGCGTATATCAATAGGTCGATAGGCTAAGGCAGGAGAGCAGCCCTAGTAGCACGGTCGCCTTTTTATCGTTTGTCACCATGCCTGACACGTTCTAACAAGAATGTAAGTGCGAAAGTGACGGGCATAGTGATAGTCGATAAAAATGGAACCGTGCTGAGCCCGCTGTATGAGTGTTCTTACCTTCATGAAGAGTGGTGTGGAGAGCTGAGCTACGCTAGTCGCTTTACTGAGCGACTCGTCCATCTCTGACATTCTAGGGACCTCTAGAGGGACCACCTTCATCTTGGGGCCGCGTTTCTTTGACAATTGCTCTTCATCGGAATCAGACGGAGGCGGGCGGACCTGAAAAATAGATATGCGGGTTACAGGTAGAGTCATAAGAGCTGACACGTGGTTTGTAATAAACTGTCAAAGTCACACATAAAATCCGCGCCAGCTTTCGTGAATAAACTTATAAATCTTGGAAGCATAAGAAAGTTTGACGTTCGAGCCACTTCGAGGTGATCTGACAATAAAGACCGGCCATAGGAAATAGGTAGGTGATAAAACAACGCAATCTTTAGGTTTGTTAGAATCGTTTTGATGAGCAGATGATGTAGAAAAGTGCAGTTAGCGATAACTTATTTGGACAAAATAACTTATTTTGACTTTATTCCAATGCCGTGAAGGTTTAGTAGTGCTATTAAAGCTAACCATATCGTTCCGTGATTGTAACTACGTATATCCAACAACTCCAACATACGATAACTTACCTTTCTAGGGCGGCCGGGTCCTCTTCTTTTCGCTGGCATTGGCAGTGGAGACGGAGAACGATTCTGTTAAAATAAATTATAAATAAAAGTCTAACTTTCATTCAAAATAAAAAAGAGCGCTGTGTATGATATCAAAACTAACAAAACGTTGATAATTGTTGACCCTGTTATTTTGACTTTTGTTACATACGAGGGGCGTTCAATATATAATGAGAATGAGATGCAAACTCTTTAAATATTAGGAAAGTAAATACTGGCCGGTGAAGCTAATCTACCTAGCTGATTGCCATGAAAAAAAACTAACTGTTTTTTGTTTAAAAAAAAAAATACGGCGATTTCTTTGCGATGCTGTTGAGTACGTTAGCGAAAATGGAGAAAATTGAACTGCGCGCCGTTATTAAATACTTGTGTTTGAAATTTTTTTCTACGGACCAAGTCAATTTAGATTTACGGGACACTTTAAGGTCTAATGCTCCTCCGTATTCGACAGTTGCACGTTGGTGCGCCGAATTTAGACGTGGAAGAACATCGACCATGGATGACCCCCGCTCCGGACGCCCTACTACAGCAGTAACTGAAGAAATTGTGAAAAAAGTCGAAAACTTAGTTTTGGCGGATCGTCGTGTCACGGTTCGTTTTATTGCTGAAAATGTAAAGATTCCAACGGGGAGCGTGCATAATATTTTACATGAACGCTTGGGTATGAAAAAGGTATCAGCGCGTTGGGTACCTAGAATGCTTACTGACACGCAAAAACAAACTAGAGTCGAGATTTGTCAAGAAGCTTTGGACCTGATACAGCAAGACCGGGAACTTTTTTTGGCGCGATTTATAACAATGGACGAAACATGGCTCCATCATTACGACCCTGAAACGAAACTGCAGTCTATGACATGGAAAAGGCCATCATCTCCAACTCCGAAGAAATTCAAGGTGGGCCCATCTGCCGATAAGGTCATGGGCTCTGTTTTTTGGTATGGTAAAGGGGTCGTAGTGATTGAGTATCTCGAGCATGGAGCCACTATTACGGGCTCTTTATATGCCAAACAAATAGCAACATTGCGCAATGAGATCCGTGAAAAACGGCGAGGTAAACTCTCGAAAATTGTGTTGTTCCATCAGGACAATGCACCGGCACACAAGTCCGCCGTTGCAATGGCTGCAATACGTGATGCTGGGTTCGATATCCTTAAGCATCCTCCGTATTCACCAGACCTCACCCCTAGTGATTTCTACCTATTTCCGAGATTGAAGGAATACCTAAGAGGCAAGAAATTTGAAGACGACTACGCGGTAGTCGCTGCAGTACAAGATTTTTTAAGTACTCAAGATGAAACCTTTTTTAGAAATGGAATATTAAGTTTAGAATAAAGATATACTAAGTGTATTATGCTAAAAGGTGACTATGTCGAAAAATAAAATAACATTTAATAAAAGTTGTATATAACATACTCATTCTCACTTTTTATTGAACGCTCCTCGTAAGAGACAAAATTTAACAGAGACTAATTTGCAGTAGTATTGGTTAATTAGATTGATCCCCATTGCCTTTTAATTATTTTAAGAAAGTATACAGAACTAAGTTACTGAAATTCGCATTAATTAGATACTATACAGTATACTATATATTTAGTTAAAAAAAAATTAATACTTACTCTTCGTTTCCTAACCGGCCTGCTACCATCAGCTGACCGAGTAGTCATAGACAACGTAGATTTAGGCGCGTTAATTTCTTCCATAGCCTCCTGCTTAGCCAAAATCCCACTCATTCTGTCTCTGAAAAAACTATCCTCCGCTATTCTCAACGCTTCAAAACACTTATGACCCTTTAGGGCGTATCTTATTATTTTTAAAACTTCTATGCGGCATAATAATCTAGTGTCATCGTCCATCTTTTTAAATAGAGGAAGTAAAGAGTTCATAAACAGCTTGTCATCGTCAAAATGGTCGTCAGGTAATATTGAGTTGGCGTCTATTTTGATTTCTAAAGAATTTTTCTCTTGCATGGTAGCCTGATTGCTTTTGTCCTGTGTAGGTTTTTCAGGTCTAGTTTTGAGGTCTAGAGGTCTGTCGATGACTTCGTGCTTTATTTTAGGCAACGGCGGGTCCTCTGGAGGCGGGTGCTGTGGTGAATTGGAGATTTCTGAGAACGACTCGTACTTGTCTTGGGAGTATCTTGGTTTTCTGGAAAATAAATAGATAAGTATTTCGTTAATACAGGAATAATTGCTGAATAAAAAAGAATCGAAAAAATTTCTTAAAGGATTGATGATTCGTTGTTGTAGATGTTGCTTTAAAAAAAATTTAAAAGACAAGTAGAGCTTCGACAGAAAAATAAAGATTTATATAAAACGGGGACTATACATATTTACTCTTCGAATAATACAATAGATCTTGATACTGATGTGTTATTCGCACACCCGTGTAGTGTAGCTGTGGGTGCAGTTAACGTGCGCTAACAAGAATGACCTCTGATATTTTGCATAATATTGCTATGGCCGACATTTCTCGGCGGGTACCCACACCCGTGTACCCTATAACCCGTGTACTCAACTACTCACTTGTTCTTCAGCGCTCGAAGCAGGAACGACATCTGGGCGTGGTACTGGTACCGCCGGCTACCGGGTGTACACTGTTCCGCGGGTACGCATTTACCCTGGCGGTACGCCTTGGTGTAAGAGTCTCGTATGGAGCGCCATCTTTTTTGGACTTCTTTGCCTGTTGACAATAATTATTTAATGAGTTTTTTTTTAAATTATAGGTCGAATAAATGTTGTTTGGCTAATTTATTATTACACCCCGGGGTAAAGTGCGATAATGTTTTACACTAGTCAAAAAATAGGTAAAAACTGTAATAATAGAAACTATTTTTACATTTCTAAACACATTTTGAGATTACTACCTATTTTTCATAAGTACATGGTTTGGGAACTATTTTACAATAAAAAAAGTTAAGTAGGTATAAATACACGTACCTAATCATTACCAAAGCCCCGAGGTATCGATATTTGTTTATAGATTTGCAGTTTGTTACAAAATTACATAAGGTATATAATAAATACAATAACAAGCGAATTACGAGGGCTGTTTGATAAGTACCCGTTTATGAAAAAAATAATCAGTTGTTTTTATTTATATGCATTTATTTTTCTTCATAGTCTCCTTTTAACTCTATACACTTGTTCCACCTATATTCAAGCTTCAATAAACCATCCAAAAAGTATGATTTCGGAAAGTCATTAAAATAGGCCTCTGTGGCGGCAATGACTTCGTCATTTGATCCAAATCGCTTACCACCGAGCCATTTTTTCAGGTTGGGAAACAAAAATAAATCGCATGGGGTCAAATCTGGAGAATACGGGGGGTAAGGCAATAGGGCGTAGCGTAATTGTGTTAATTTAGCCATCACAACTCTAGACGAATGAGCTGGTGCGTTGTCGTGATGAGACAGTACTTTTTTATTTTTTAAATGGGGTCGTTTGTCCTTCAACCCAGCGTCAAATTCATCCAATAAATTGGCATAGTACTGCCCTGTTATCGTTTTCCCCTTTTCTAAGAACTCAATATGTATAATACCCTGCGAATCCCAAAAAACGGTCGCCATGACCTTTCCAGCCGATGGAACGATTTTTGCTATCTTTCGCGCAGGTTCACCCGGTAAAATCCACTGCTTCGACTGCCCTTTCATTTCCGGGGGGTAGTGGTGACCCACGTTTCGTCTACGGTCACGAAACGACGCAGAAACTCCTTCGGGTTACGTTTGAACACGGCCAAACACTGCTCCGAAGTAGTCAGTCGGTTCCGTTTTTGCTCCTCCGTGAGTAAACGCGGCACCCACCTCGCCGATACTGTCTTCATACCCAATTTTTCTTCTAATATGTTTTGTACCCGCTCGATTGGAACATTTACAGCATCAACGATTTCTCGAAGTTCAATTCGGCGGCCGGCTAAAACGATATTTTCAATTTTCTTAACCATATCGTCTGTAGTCACCTCAATTGGGCGGCCTGGGCGATCCTCATCAAAGACGGTTGTTCTCCCCCGCTTAAACTCGTTAAACCAGTATCTGACGGTTGTCATAGAAGGAGCACATTCATGGTAAACCGCTTGCATTCTTACTTTTATTTCATCACATGGTTTTCCTTCCAAAAACAAGAATCTAATTACAGACCGATACTGCTCTTTCTCCATTTTCACAATTTTAAGTTCACGCTTTCACTGAATCGCTGTCAAATGAGAAAAAAACAAAAGAATGCTGTTTTTTTTTTAAATTTTCCCACCTCTGAAAAATGGCTTAAAACGATTGTATACATATTTTCGGCCCGTGATATTAATACATTTGGAAAACGGGTACTTATCAAACAGCCCTCGTATGCTTGTATGTATTTATAAATGCGATACGATTAGTTAAGTGACGTTTCAATGCTTTATTTAGGTATCTTGTTGTTATCCTATGATATTAAGCTAGGAGTCATGGGCACAGAATAAGTAATAGTAATATCATACAGAACGGACACGCACCGCCCCGCCCCGACTCGGATTACCTCGCCCGCGACTGCCCGCGACATGAATGTGTGCGTAAGTCGCTCTACCTAGATTCCATCAGGATTCCGTCAGAAACTCAATGACGCGTGTACAGACGTGCCGCGCACACATATAAACGCAAATCATTTTTGATGTATGGCGTGTCCGCCCTGTGTCATGGGTGACATGACATGAAAATTACCTAATAAGAGTAATAAGTGAATTACCTACCTATAAGTATCTAAACAGAAAATCAGTCAACTTTCTTCGTTGTTTTTTTTTCTGGAATACTATATGTTTATAAGGAAAAATAAAAACCCACTATTAATAACTATCCTTCCGGTCAAAACCGGCCAAATGCGAGTCGAACTCGCGCACGGAGGGTTCCGCACCATCAACAAAAAATAGAGTAAAACAAGCAAAAAAATCAAGCAAAAAAACGGTCACCCATCCAAGTTCTGACCCCGCCCGACGTTGCTTAACTTCGGTCAAAAATCACGTTTGTTGTATGGGAGCCCCACTTAAATCTTTATTTTATTCTGTTTTTAGTATTTGTTGTTATAGCGGCAACAGAAATACATCATCTGTGAAAATTTCAACTGTCTAGCTACCTATCACGGTTCGTGAGATACAGCCTGGTGACAGACGGACGGACGGACAGCGGAGTCTTAGTAATAGGGTCCCGTTTTTACCCTTTGGGTACGGAACCCTAAAAAGTACTTGATCAACTTTTTCCTATTTCCTTGTTAATCATTGGCAGCAGACGAGTTACTGGTGCGAGTGGCGAGTAGCTCGACCTTCAACTTGAACGTTCGGGCGACCTCGCGATATTATATGCCAAGATACTGACGTAGCCCCAAGGTCGGTTACGTTAAATCATTTCTGTTACGTTACGTACACTCACAGAATAGATATTAGTACGTACAGTATACCCACACACTAATGCTTGTTCTTATACCCCAGTACGTGTACCATGAGATGAGTCATTGACAGTGTCAAAACTAAAATATACGCTAACGTCTTCGTAATTTATTTTCTATATCTACATCTCGCTCGCACTAATATGCATAGAAAGTAAGTTACGTTCTCGATAGCGTTTATGTCAGTATTAAAATGGCGGTAGCCAACTAGCCACACTGATACTAAATTAACAAATAGCTAAACCGATCTGTCGTTAAATTAAAACTAAAGGTACATACCTACAAGTACAGGAGGATTGATTTTTTTGTTTAAACTGTCAAAACTACTTATATAAGCAGATAGAGTTGGACCACGCTAAGTTTTCATACTAAGTGCTATTTGCTTAGGTATATGGATATGCAATTATGCATAAGTATTATTAGGTACATATGTAGGTATTTTACTGCCAAGTTTGAGCAAAGTTAGCGTCGTTAGAGATTAAGGAGTTTATAATTATGAAATACTTACCTATATAATAATGATTAATACATAATTTGCGAAAAGTTATTTCGTAAATGGAAATCGTATCCTGCTGACTGCGGACTGCGATTTACCTTTTATCGACAATTTTCTAGTGTTTTACATACGACTAAGTCTGTCTTATTACATGCTTATACAAATAGGTCAGTATGCATGACATAATTAGACCTACTCTATCTCGCTCACTATTTGACCCGAACAAAATGATAATTATTATTATATACCACCGTTTATAATACACGGTTATATCGGAACGACCAGCGCGCTCAGAAGTATCTGATCCATCTTAACACCATTTGGACAAAAGAAACATTATATAAAAAGGGGGCCTATACAAATCTCGGCGATGGGGACACAAAGGGACCCTGAGTTAGGCAAAGGTCGGCCTTTTAATCTACACAGTACATATATTATTTAAATACTTATATATAAAACAATAGCGTTATATATACGTTAAACCGTTGATGATAGGATCCTTAAGAAATATATTCATATGTTGTACAAAAGTTGTAAACTTGTAACTTTAGCTATAAATTATAAACATATTTTTTGAAATTCACATACCCCGTTTTTTTTTCAGATTCAAAATTTTATAACTTCAAAACAAAATGGTAATTTTCCAGGAACCCTAACATTTTGGAAGAAAAAGCTAAATATATCTACTTTTGAGGTTAGCACAATTCTAATCTTTAACAAAAACGGAGTAAGTACCTATAGTGATCAAAATTATGTGACCGTTACGCAGGTGGTATGCAAACGTTCGCATAACTACTATAATTATTTGTCTACGATAACGATAAATGATAAATCCCTGTCAGCTGTTTAGTGACGAATCAACCGTCATACAATACTAACAGCGACGTTCTAAATCAAACCCTGCTATCAATAAATAAATAAATAGTATAGGATATTATTACACAAATCAATGGTGCAATAAATTGAAAATAAGGGTGGCCAAAATTACGTACCAACCCTAAATTCGCCTTTTGTAGGGGTACCTACATAACATAATATGTACATACTTAACTTTGCTCTAAATTACCTATGTATTAGTATGATACTACCTACAATTTTGTTGGAGCAGATGCAGTAGTTATTACTAGGTATAAAGTCAATAGAGTGGGATAGACAAGTCAATATAATTTAAAGATTTTTATTTGTTTTTCTTATTTCTATAGCGACTAATACAATGTATAGGTATTAGAATTCTCTAAAATCGCGTTACAAACGCTGTATTACGAAACACATCCCACATACAAACCTTGGTCGTATCTTCATAACACCCACATTCCACAAAACCCCAAGTATTATATATGTTCCTTACTTTACTGTAGGTACTATTGCCCAACGAGTTTATATTAGGTATTATTGTACTCGAGTGGATCAAAATGTGTTAGAAGAAAATGTCGTAACAGAGGAAGGTTGCCCGTATTTATTTAATTGTGGTAATGTTATTATTAATATCAAATTCCTGAGAAAATAACGTTCAAAGTTTTTGAAGTGAAAACTTCTTTCGCGGCGCTGGGCACTTTTTGAGGTGGGAAAAAAATGATAAATTCGAGACAGCGTAAGGCGATCACGTGGCCGTAAGCCCTGCAAGGTGGCCACTCATAATTTAGATGGCATTTAAATCAATAAAGAAAAACTCAATGTTATTTGACATTTATGTTGCGGACTCCTTTTCAAAATCTATACTTACCTTTTTACACACTCTTTACCTATGTTCAAATAATTTGACGTTGTCATGGTAGTATGTAAATAAACATGTCAATGAAAAAGTGTGATCTTATTTGAGAATGATAATAATATATAATAAATAAATAGAATACCTCCGCTAAACGTATGTATCGTGTTACCGGGCGTCGGTAACATAGTGAGCTGAGTTTTCACTTCTATCGGCACTCCCGGAGCACAGTATAATAACGAGTACTGTACTAGCATTAGGGTTGCCAGATGGTCGGGATTTGGCGGGATTCTCCCGATTTTTAGCAGGTGTTCCCGATTCCCGACAAAGTGTAAACTGTCCCGAAAAACAGCTTCACGTTATAAAACAATAATTTCAAGTTCCGAACTGTCGTCGAGCGAGCGAGCTGACGTAGTGCCAATAATGTAAAATATCGTTGTTTTTAATACAATTACTTTAATTTGAATGTATTTTTTTAGAGATGCCCCGAATAGTGAATTTGGCCGAATACCGAATATTCGGCCCCTCCCTCGGTCGAATACCGAATATTCGGCATGACATGCGAAGATTTTGAGTCACAATTATTATGCAAACTGTTCGCCATCAAAGCACTACGTTTGCTAAGATATATTTTTATGTTGAACAGAATTAATGAATGTATATTAGTCAATCAAATCAGACCCATGATAAAAATAAAATATTTTGTAATCAATAAATGCTCAAAAACGTGCCTTCGTATTTAACTACTTTCCAAGAATACATTTTAAATATTAAATATACCTAGTTTTTGGTTATTTTTTGTAATTTTTCTTTTTAGGTAGATGCAACAGATATTCGGTATTCCGCCGAATAGTAGGCAACATTCGGCCGAATACCGAATATTGGGCAAAGTGTCCGAATAGGCCGAATACCGAATAGTTGCCGAATCATGGCATCGTGGCAATCGTGGCATCTCTAATTTTTTTTTTCCAGACTTAAGTCCCAAAATCCCGAAAAAATCATATTGTTTCCCGATAATAGCGCCTTTCGATCTGGCAACCCTAACTAGCATACAGTATGGACGCTCCCTGCCTCCCGTTGAAAGTGCCGCCCACCCGCTCTCGGTTACCTCACTGTTACCCTACAATGTCTTATCTCACTCACACAAGCATGGTACGCATTCACCTACACGAGCTTAGGCTGTGTGCGTAGGAACGCGTTTGTTTCATACATTTAATCGCCAGTGTCCGAGGTGTGCCCGGAGTGCAACCCGTTGTTTTTTTTTATTTGCGAGAATCATGGTCAGGTACTTACAATGTAATGCACTTAAAATAACATGGCTGAACACAATTCATCATGTTAGTGGCATGCAATGCAAATTAAAATGTACAATTTAAAATAAATAAATTAAAAAGAGAAAATAAAACGTTGAACGTTTTTTTGTTGTCCCCTACACTTTTTTTTTAAATTTGGGATTTTTTATGTTATTTCTACTCAGAATCACGAGCTCTTTCTATCCTAATAGGAGAAAAAAAGTGTCCAAAAATTTCCATACATTTTTCGATCTTTCCATTCCGCGACCGCCGTACAAAGTCTATGAAAAATGGTGACGTAATGGAAATAAAAACCTTAGGACACTTTTTTTCTCCTATTAGGATAGAAAGAGCTTGTGATTCTGAGTAAAAATAACATAAAAAATCCCAAATTTGAAAAAAAAAAGTGTGTGTGACAACAAAAACAACGCCCTTATAATGACACTTTCACTTGAGCTGACGGACTTTATGGCGTTCAACACTGTTTAGTTAGCCCAGTTATTTAACTATACAATAGTGTATTTTATTTACCTGCCCGTCTGTGCATTGTTCAGTTAATGATATTATAAACAACTGCCAGTTAGCGTAATATGAGATCGATCTTACGACGGGCATTCGGTACGAACGTGAATGGAACTGCTACAAAGCTGCTTTAGAACGCTTTACTGTGTTATTGGCAGTTATTTATAAAAAGCGGCCAAGTGCGAGTCGGACTCGCCCATGAAGGGTTCCGTATTTAGGCGATTTATGACGTATAAAAAAAAACTAATTACTAGATCTCGTTCAAACCAATTTTCGGTGGAAGTTTACATGGTAATGTACATCATATATTTTTTTTAGTTTTATCATTCTCTTATTTTAGAAGTTACAGGGGGGGGGGGGGACACACATTTTACCACTTTGGAAGTGTTTCTCGCGCAAACTATTCAGTTTAGAAAGAAATGATGTTAGAAACCTCAATATCATTTTTGAAGACCTATCCATAGATACCCCATACGTATGGGTTTGATGAAAAAAAAAATTTTGAGTTTTAGTTCGAAGTATGGGGAACCCCAAAAATTTATTGTTTTTTTTCTATTTTTGTGTGAAAATCTTAATGCGGTTCACAGAATACATCTACTTACCAAGTTTCAACAGTATAGTTCTTATAGTTTCGGAGAAAAGTGGCTGTGACATACGGACGGACAGACAGACGGACAGACGGACAGACAGACAGACATGACGAATCTATAAGGGTTCCGTTTTTTTGCCATTTGGCTACGGAACCCTAAAAACAACTACAGTATGTCAAAGTCAAAATATACTTTATTCATGTAGGCCTAGCACTAGCAACAAGCACTTATGAATAGTAAAAGTAATTAGGTGTTACATACATATAGGTATATATATTATCTTAAGCTAGTTTTAGTAGGTAGTTATTTTTTATATACTATTTAGTTTGTATTTATATTTAAGTTTCTTTAAGCTAATTATCAGAGCAATTTATTGATGTTAATATTATTCCATAATAATATTGGATTATTATACAGATCTAATTTAAAACTAAGAATTTCATAAAAATAAATAAATAAATAATAAATATTAGGGGACATCTTGCACAGATCAACCTAGCCCCAAACTAAGCAAAGCTTGTACTTTGGGTGCTAGGCAACGATATACATACTTATATAGACAAATACATACTTATATACATAGAAAACATCCATGACTCAGGAACAAATATCTGTGCTCATCACACAAATAAATGCCCTTACTGGGATTCGAACCCGGGACCGCCGGCTTCACAGGCAGGTTCACTACCCACTAGGCCAATACCCAATAGGCTAGGTCAAACATAAAAAAATTGGTTGGTATTAGGACGAATGGCGTTTACGTTAATATTTAATATCTGGGTGACCGAGTTTCGCTCGGAAAACATATAAAAACTCGAAAATGCGCGTTTTCCCAGAGATAAGACCTAGCTAGATCGATTTTTCGCCCCCAAAAACCCCCATATAGTAAATTTCATCGAAATCGTTAGAGCCGTTTCCGAGATCCCCGAAATATATATATATTTAAATAAATAAATAAATATATAAATAAACAAGAATTGCTCGTTTAAAGGTATTAGATACCTATTACAAATGCGACGCTTTATGACGTAATCGCCATAAGCTCCCTTTTTATCAGGGGAAAACACACAGTTAATTGATATTATTTCTGTGATAAAAATGACATGTCACCGTGTTTGATGTGATGTGGCAACACTAAAATAGGGCTCAATCATAGGTACTGGCCTGAAAAACCTGTGACAGTTTAAAGTTGAAATAAACCGTAATTAATTGTTTATTAACTCCAAAATACAATAATTTATTTTAAATTTAAAAACGAAGAATTCATAACGGCGTCCATAGGCTGCTTAATAAGGCGTAGACGTGGTATAAAAAAAAAGTAGGTACATGTGTTATTTAGGCAACCGATTAGGTACTTTTATAACGTTATAACAATATCGCCACCAAAACCACAATAATATGTACCTTTATGAATCATTTGAATCCACACGTGACTTTACCGTCGTCGTTGATACTCATATTCATACAAACCTACCTGCCTATTATTCAAAAAGACTATTATTCGATATAAGTCTTCTATGGAAATACGACCTTTTGTTTTAACTGTACTGGTCTTCCGAAAATGCTAGCTAAGCTACGATATAATTTAGCTTACTTGTACAGCAACACAATTATCTAACTATTGTATGTACACCTAATATCGTTGTAATAAGAGTATTTAATGGTCTCTTAATAATGTCGACGAGTCTGGTACAAGAACACATCTAGCACGGTTTATACTTATGGTTTGACCTTGAAGGCTCAATGTACGCTCAGTCGCACGCCTCCATTTCTCTTAAAGGAAACGCGAACAGTAAACGTGTGATTTATTAAATTAAATTAACTAATATTCTGGGTGACCGAGCTTAGCGCGGAAAACATATAAAAATTCAAAAATGCGCGTTTTCCCAGAGATAAGAATTTTCACTTTTTTATACACGGAACGACCAATATACGTTATTCGTTATTATACGTTAATAATTTGTAAAATGGATTAATTATTTTACATTTATTTTATATCAAAGAATTATTTTCTCCATTATTGTCATAAATGCTATAGCAAAAGTAAACAATACCTAACGTGCAAAACCATTCGTGAGAATTGAGAATTCAATAATTATTTTCAATTCTGAGTTTGAATATGTAATGGCATATTTTTTATTTATTTCTCTTCATAGGTTAGGGTTTTTTACAATATGGATATAAAATCAAAATATAAAAACACTTACAAAAACAATATAAAAAATATTATAAACACATTATAAAAACCTAACCTAGGGTGCCGCTAGCAGCGGGGCAAGGTCCAAGCTGTAATGCCATATTATTATTACAATATTAATAATAATTATAAATAAACAACGGGTACCTATATATTTAAAATTATGCCGTCATCGTCACATGGCAAAACGCAAAATAACAACATCTTTTATATATCTTAAAAATACGCAGTTGCCATTAAATATAAAGGCAATAATATCGGACACGTTGTATGAAATATCAGAAATATGAATGAGTAACTTTTCACAGCAATAGGTAATAACTGATGACATTGTGTGTAAATATTTTTCAGACAGTTGCAACTAATCGCAGTAATCGCTAACCAAAAATGTACTATCCCTATATAAGCTGTAAAGCGACTTACTGCTTTTTAGCCTCAAGGGGCCCACTGATTAACAGTCCGCCGGACGGTATCGGCCTGTCAGTTAGAACAAAATTTTGACAGTTCCGAACAACTGACAGGCCGATACCGTCCGGTGGACTGTTATTGTTAATCAGTGGGCCCCTTTAAACTGCTGTACTTATAGACCAAAACCGACCTCCGCGGAGGTCGACGAGCGAATGGGACTCCATACCAGGGATGTTGCGGATGCAGATTTTTTGACATCCGCGGATGCGGATGCGGATGCGGATTTTTAAAGGCTCACATCCGCGGATGCGGATGCGGATGCGGATGTCAAGATTAGGTACTTAGAAAACGTCAAATATTACATTTTTAGTATTTTTTTATTAAAAAAACCAAACGTTTAGTATTTGAGCATATGGCACCGTGCACGATGGCAGCGCCGCCTAGCGTTCGCAACGTGGTCGGCGCTGTCAAATAGCGAGCGCAACAAAATAAAAGATTATTCCTTAAAAATATTTACTATAATGTACTTAACAATGTGCGGAATCTATTCGTATTTAATGTTAAATACACCTGGTTGCTTGCTTTAGTGAAAACAGTAAGAATTATCTGTGTATTTTATATTATTCGGTCAATTTCCTTTGAAACAATTCAATGAAAAAACGCATGTTTCACTATGTTTTGATGACTCACTTAGTGATCCTCTTCCTGGGGATACGTACGATGCTTGCAATTATAAAAACTTTGACCTTTTTCACAGGTTTTAATCGACACATTTTATGTTAAAAATGTATGTTCTCCCGCTTAATAGGCACAATGTCTGTTGTGACACTTGTGTGACTTGTGACAGACGACAGATAACCGTACATGCCAAAAGTGTGCTTTTGATGGGCTTTCAATAACTAATATTACAATCACTTAATGTTGGTACACTGTATTAGCCATACTATTTTATTAACATACAAGAAAAACTCTGTGTTGACATAGACTAGATAAAATGTTTAGCCATTACGTTGTTAAGCCTGGAATAGTACTATATGGTATAAAAGGCTAATATCTAGCTCGGCGTTGAAATATATAAAATTTACTATTACTGTTTCGTCCAGTATTATTGCAGTTTACCACAGAATAGCTATCGTGACCCATTTTTATCGTAAGTATGATTTTATAGCTAAAATAACTGAGAAGTATGGGAATTGACAGAAACACGGTTACCAATCTTGTCATTATTGGCCACATCAAGCGCTGCGATCGTTTCGGCTTCCCCAACCACCCGCTTTGCACGGAGCGAATAGGTGCGTTATATTTAATAAACAGTAACTTCGCCGACTTTTCTGGATCTAAAGTCTATTTTTTTATTCGGTAGACTAAAATGACATTTCATAGTATGAAATGACGTTTTATGTTCATACTATGAACTGTCATTTCAGTCTATCGAATAAAAAAATAGACTTTAGACGATTTCGTTATAGGTAATGACGAAATTACCTAGCACTTACGCCGCCGCTAAGACGTTCCTGTACCGACTTGTTCAACATCCGCATCCGCATAAGCTCCGCATCGATTTTATGCGGATGCGGATGCGGATGCGGATGTTGAAAATAATGCGGATGTTCCGCGGTTGCGGATGCGGATGCGGATGTTCGCAACATCCCTGCTCCATACGACCGTCCTAAGTTGAAAAGCCGTATGTTTGTATAAAAATTGTATGTACATACGGCCTTTTTGACTTAGCACGGCAGCTTACCGGTTGGAAACAACTGTTTACTTCTAAATTACCAGCCGATAATTGTGTAAATACATTAGGTTCTGAGTTACTTTACTTATCTAAAGAGGTATTTTATTATCTGTTAGTAATAAGAAGCAGGTAATCAATTTTAATTAAAGACATTATTTTTATCGGCATAAACCTACGCTATAAGATTCTAGATGTTATTGTTATGAAAAATTCATTTTAAAATAGGTATTCATACGAATGAAAATTTTAAATTAGCTATGATATTTTTTTACATTTTTAAACAGTGACAAAGCACTTATTACTTAGTTGTGTTCAAAATAGGGTTGCCAACCGTACTATATTACATATATAGTATTGTACTATATTTTGGCTCTGTGTACTATATACTTTTGGAAAAATATATAGTACCTACGCTAAAATACTATATTTCCGATTAAACGTATATTACACTTATGTTTAGTATTTTATCTAAAATTACTATATGTATTTTATTGAAATCTACTATATTTTTGATGCCTTATTCTGGAAAATACTATATTCCACCAAAAAATAGTTAGCAACCCTAGTTCAAAACAACGTAACAAAGAAAACCCTATACAATAATTTATTTCTAATTAGAAAACGTTATTCATATTTTATACCTCAACTCTATTGACCACATTACTCAGTAAATATCATTAAAATACAACAACTAATTAACTAATTCTATTTTCACAAGTAACTAGTTTACGTACCAGCCATTTCGACGACGAACAACAACTGAAAATACGAATGATCACTGCATATTTTTATTTCAAACAAACAAAAGGCATTTAGCAGTAACAATTATTTAAAAACCAGTTTAACACTGTATTTATCGGTTTTAATCACGTCACTAGCGCATTGACACTGGCCACAGAAAAAGAAGAAAAATTGTTTATGACCAAAATTCAATTACATTATATTAAATTTAAACATGGAACGCTTGCGTTCGGTTTTCCGTTCTGCAACGGGCACTCGATAAAGATTCTCTTTTCAAATAGCTCGACTGAGAACTGCTTGCGTATTCCCACTGCTTGAGCAAAGTTCTTGACCATCCAGTTTAACATGAGCCCCAATAACTAAGCGTAGTCAAGAGGACACTTATACTGATTTGCTGGAGCCATCGGCTCGTCTATGTACAAAAAGCAATAGCAGTAACGCCTCTGAGACCGACTCAAACTAGTCTTGCCGCGGCAGCGCCAATGAGAGGTTTCGCTGCGGACAGATGTGCTACAAATACAATAAAACCACTATCTAGCTCTAGCATTCTAAAAGCAGTAATTATGACTATAAATGTTAATGGCTCTTTGCGGCATGTACAGATTTGAAACAGGCGAATTCACATCACTAATTAGCACAGACTACGTTAAAGTTATGCATATTCGCGTAATTACAATAGAAAAAGGTCCAACAAAAATCTTACGATTGTGAGCTCCGTTTATAAAATGTAGCGTTCCTATACTTGGGTCTATTATAGATAAATATTTTGAAGCTACTTTGAGTAAATATTCGAACGAACAGATAAGAATAAGAACGAACCTACGATTTTTGTGACGGGACGGGACTTTAGCCTCTCGCAGTTGGCGTATACGTTATTTTTAAAGGGGTTGTAATTAAAATGTGAGGCTTTTTAACGTAAGCCCCAATGGGATTGGCTGGTTGAAGCATTTTACAGATGGCGCCAGCGTAGATTTTACCTATCAATAGTATCAATCCTACCAATAGTCTCAAATTCTTTTTTTATTTTTTATTTTATTCATTGGATTATTTGTATTGTATGATGTTTGTATACATTTTACGTAACTCTTTATATACAAATTATAGCGCTCCTAAGCGTTGCTGTTATACAGATAAATATTATGAAGCAACGTGTTCAAACAATTGAATATTCGAAAAGGCACAGATAGAGAATGTTACCAAGTTTACCATCGCAGCGATATGTAGCTGTAGACGACGGAACGTTTCTGGACGGAGTCACTGGCTGGCCGAATGACTAAGCGCCTTGGGAACGTCATTCCAAATATGAATTTAAAAAGCGTTATATGCCTATGCCTCGTGAATCCATGAAGAAGTTTTACAATACTTACCATAAAAACTGACGATTGTTATTTATTTATTCCTTATTTAATAATAATGGAAATTACGAAATCCCATTTCCCGTTGTTATTTTCGTGTCAAAAATCCTGCAGTAGTGGATTAAGAAAAATAGAGTTAGATCACGCTAAGTTTTCATGCCCAGTTCTATGTCAAGTACAAAGCTTATAGGGATATGTATTCCTTCATACTGCCAAGCTTATACAAAGTTAGCGAGATTAGGGTCTATTAATTTTTTAAGAACATTCGGGGTGGTGTAAGTAGCCGCAATAAAATAAATAAAATAACTCGTCGCATGCATCCAGAGAGGTGGGCTAGTATAACCACCAAGTGGATACCGCAAAAAAAGCGCGGACGTGGCAGGCCCAGACATAGATGGCGCACGGTGGGCTGAAAATCGGCCTCCATAGAAATAGAAACCAAAGTCTTAAATTTGAACTTTTTTTTATTGGAATAGCTTTTGTTAGGTTTTATTATGTCCCAAAATTAATCTTAGCTAATTTGGTTGGAAAAATAATTAATTATAATTTTTTTTCAAAATCTTTGTATGGCGCGTATCAGAAAAAACGAGTTTTCTCCGAAAATAAAAAGTTAACCGTAATATCCTGACAGATGATTTTAAAACCAATTATTCTTGATTTTTCCACATAATTAGAATTTTCCTACGGGGTGCACTTTTTTTTTTTTAAATCGATATATTTTTTTATTTTTATTATCTTATTTTTTTATTTTAATACGGTTATACTCGTTATTTTGACTACAAAAAATGAATTTGAGTTTGATCGAACCAATAACTTACGCGTAGTGAATTTTTGTTCTAAGCAAATGTATGGAGCGTACGAGTAAAACGGATTTTTTTTCAAAAATTAAAGGTATACCGTAATATCCTTGCAGATGATTTAAGTACCAATTATTAATGATATTTTGACATAACGCGAACTTTTCTACCGTGTGCACTTATTTAATAAAAAATAAAAAACTTATTTTTTCATGCTGAAATAGCTTTTTCTCATTGTTTTAATCAAATAAATAATAAACATACAACAGTTACAAGTAGAAAATTGAAAATAAAACCATTACATCCTTTACATTATTACCATTGTATCCTCTTTATTACATTATCTTTGTACTTAATGAAACAGTATTTAACAAATGACACATTGACAACTTATGAGTCTAAAATTAATGATCATTAATGAGGTCCGGTTACAATCGTTAGTAGATATTATGAATGCAGTTTAATCATTAAGGTTTTAATCATTATGCTTATAATTAGACGTAAAACTAATTATAATAGCAATGATATACTCGTAGAATGGTGGTGTTCATTAGTACTAGCAATAAATAGGTAAGGGGTACATTTTATATTTTAGTTCATCTTGAGCTTCTTAACCGCTAACTTACACGACCATAAACCATGGACAGTCTTATTACGAACTTGGACTTACAAAAAAACGAGACAAGATTCGAACAGGGATGTTTTTAATATGTTACTTTTGTCTTCCGATCCTGTCCTTTCTTCAATGAGGCCAACAATAAGTGGAAAAAAGAAACAGGCTTTCTTCCCTGAAACTTTAGAATTATTCATTTGTCTGGAACCTCAAGAAGAAGAAGTGACAGATACCTCAAATGTGTACCCTGATTCTGAAATGGACACGGATTCGGAAGTAAGCGACCAGGAAAACTAAACTTTCAGGATTCCAATATTAGCATTAGAATACTTTTAATTAGGATAGCATTACATATACTTATTTCTGTTTTTATGTAAACCAATTATTGATAATGTTACTGATATTTATTTAATTAAGTAAATTCGTAGTATCTACTAATGATTGTAACCGGACCTTATTAACGATCATTAATTTTAGACTCATCAGTTGTCAATATGTCAAATTTGTTAAATATTGTTTCATTAAGTACAAAGATAATGTAATAAAGAGGATACAAAGGTAATAATGTAAAGGATGTAATGGTTTTATTTTCAATTTTCTACTTGTAACTCTTGTATGTTTATTATTTATTTGATTAAAACAATGAGAAAAAGTTATTTCAGCATGAAAAAATAAGTTTTTTATTTTTTGTTAAATAAGTGCATACGGTAGAAAAGTTCGCGTTATGTCAAAATATCATTAATAATTGGTACTTAAATCATCTGCAAGGATATTACGGTATACATTTAATTTTTGAAAAAAAATCCTTTTTACTCGTACGCTCCATACATTTGCTTAGAACAAAAATTAACTACGCGTAAGTTATTGGTTCGATCAAACTCAAATTCATTTTTTGTAGTCAAAATAACGAGTATAACCGTATAAAAATAAAAAAATAAAATAATAAAAATAAAAAATATATATCGATTTTTTAAAAAAAAAGTGCACCCCGTAGGAAAATTCTAATTATGTGGAAAAATCAAGAATAATTGGTTTTAAAATTATCTGTCAGGATATTACGGTTAACTTTTTATTTTCGGAGAAAACTCGTTTTTTCTGATACGCGCCATACAAAGATTTTGAAAAAAAATTATAATTAATTATTTTTCCAACCAAATTAGCTAAGATTAATTTTGGGACATAACAAAACCTAACAAAAGCTATTCCAATAAAAAAAAGTTCAAATTTAAGACTTCGGTTTCTATTTCTATGGAGGCCGATTTTCAGCCCACCGTGTGGCGGGACGAACTGAGGTCCCTTGCACCATCCCACAAACCCGGGGTTGAGCGATTACACCGTTAACCAAGTGTCCAATTGTACTGGTAACCATGGTGACTCCAGGTTTAAGCGGTTAACCCCGGGTTAGTGAAATGGTGCAAGTGGGCCTTAGACGCCTTCATCAGTAACTGGCCGGAAATAGCACAACAACGGGAGTTGTGGAGATCAAGGGGAGAGCCTTTGCCCAGCAGTGGGACACTAAAACAGGCTATTTAAAAAAAAAGAGTGTTGAGACGGATTTTTTCTTATTTTTACATTTAATTAATTAACGGTTATTTCGAAAGTGGCAGAGTCGAGCTCACACCATTGTTAGAAGCTTGAATTAAATATATGTTAATAGCTCATTAAAAAGCCTATTATAAGTAAAAAAATTGGAAGTGTCTCTGTTTCACAAGTTAGAAAAAAAAATATTGAAAAATGTTGACACATACATTTTTATTTTTTTATATGGAGTGTTATCCGGTTTATAGGGACAAATTGCGGGTATTAACTAAGTGTACTATATGTGCAAAGCACGACGTAATAATTAGTTGCATTTAGGGCTTGCAAATATTCGAAACTTTCAGATATTCGAATATTCGACTTTTTCTGGCGACGTATTCGAATATTCGAATAATTATTCGAATATTATAAAAAATAAGAAAAGGAACGGGAAATCGGTTTATTATCGTTTTATTCAAAAGCTTTTTTCACATATTGCTAAAACTAAGGATATTTGGCAGAAATCCACTTAATTGACTAGATTTTATCATCACACTATTTATAAGATGCCCACATTTATAAAAACAAGTAAACGCCAAAATTAGACGTATTTAATATTTCTAGATAAAACTTATTATAAATGCGTCGTTGCGTGAAATAATATAACTTTAATCATCCAAACACCTAGGTATGCAAGATATTTTTTTTTAGTAGGTAATTATTTTCCGATTTAAATTAACTTGTAATCACTCAGAGGCCTGTAAAAAGGCGTTTAATTTCATTGTATTTTGAATCTTTATTGACTTTATTTGTTTTGGCAAGTTATTATTCCTATAATGGTCGGCTAATTATATAATATTGGAATATTTAAGGGAAAAAGTTAGTTGAGTACTGGGTGGATTATTCGTCAGCTAAAGGTGCATGGTTAGATTACAAAGTTGGGCAGGTTTGGTATGATTAAATTTGAGAATTGCGATAAGTGGCAAGGTTTAGACTTCAAAAATTCGCTTTTTTAAACGTACGCTTGTACTGAATAAACAGAACCCTTTAACTTAAAACTTACGCACCGTAAAAATAACATACTTTTTAATTTCGTTTTCTTTTAAATTGAGTTAGGTTTCACTGTATTCACGAAGTCTATCGAGAGGAATACAGTAAAAATATTATTTCCTTCGTATTTGGGTACCTACCGTTCCTCATTCACTGTAAATACCCGTAAAACACACAGAAACTGTAACTACAGCGGATGACATAGATTTTTTATAGCAATAAAAAATATTCGAATATTCGAAACCTGAGCGGCCGAATATTCGAATATCAAAACAGGTCGAATATTCGACAAATTCGAATATTCGAATATTCGAATTGCAAGCCCTAGTTGCATTTAAACGGAACTATTCATGAAAATTATTTTTTCTTATTTATTTATTTTGTTCAAAAATAAGACGAATCGAATACTGAAATTTAGTATAACACTTACTAATGGCGTGACCCATCATCAGAAAAAAAATCAGGCCGAAAAGCTGTTAAGGCACAAGATGGTCCCTTATCCTGCCACGGCCTTTAAGTTTTCCAATAAAACCTTTTCAATAATATAATATAATTAAGGTAATGTACACGTGTCTCTCATTAAAACAGAATCAATAAAGCGTTTTCCGGGAAAATGCTCCAGCCCCGGTGCCGAGCTACTACGGCCCAATTCGAACAATGCTTATATACGATGTCACAGCGATACGATACCGATCTCTCAGTGTCCAAAGATGATTTCATGATTGATACTAACAGATCGGGATCGTATCGCTGTGACATCTAATTATAGCATTGTTCGAATTGGGCCGAGTTAAGCTTCCGCGAACATAATAAATCACTTTATTATGTTCTTGTTAATTTTTCGTTCTCGCTTAGTTGCATAATTGTATCTTATGTTATACCTTTAAACGAGAGCAATTCTTGTATATTTATTTATTTATACATATTAGTATTATATTATTTATATTATTTATTATATTATTTATTTATACATATTCGGGGATGTCGGAAACAGCTCTAAGTTTTCGGGGGCGAAAAATCGATCTGACTAGGTCTATCTCTTGGGAAAACACGCACTTTCGAGTTTTTATGCTCGGTCTCCCAGATATTAATGGTAGCTTTAGATGGAGAACGCGATTCAATAATAGCACTTACAACATATTAGTTACTTCCTCATATTTTCTCTGCAGAATTCACGACAGCCGCAGGAGGGAGTGAATTAAAGATCCGAGTTTGCAATTTGTTTTATTACGTAATAGGTATAAATCTAAGAGAGAGAGAGTTTAGATTTTATTTTCCATGTATCTGTTTTGTTTTTATTTTAATATTATTATTATAGTTTTTTTTTATGTAATTCGACATTAAGAGACCGTCTCTAAGTAATTGTATTAACGTTAGTTTGATTTGGTAGTTGCAGTTGTATTTTATAATTGTTGAATTAGTATTAGTATTAGTATCAGTGTCATATTTTAGTGTCTGTGAAAACTTGTCAAGAAACAGTTTAAGGTACAGTATGTATCAGTTACTCTATAATCTATGGTATACTTAAGTCGCTAGTGCTGCACTCTGGCGGCAAAACATTGCAGTAAAACTCCCTATTGAAAACAATACTCAATTAAATTATGATCACAATAGTAAATAAGTAACAAGTTTATATTATAATAGAAATGCTACCACGTTAACGACACTCATTTAGAACTAGAAATACTTAGATTACGTAGTACAATACCACGTCACCGCGATAAGCAACCTAAATACGTTCGCTCGACTGTAGAACGTATCTAGTATATATCGGTCCCTTCATTCATAACATCTCTTTGCATTCGGAGCTCTGTGTTAAACTGGTTCTTAGAAACATCGTTGTCACATTTAAATGATCATTTGTAAACCTTATTGTGTATACATAAGGTATATTATTGGCCAGCTGTTAATATAAAGGTGGGTTTGTTTGTTGAAGAGCAAAGCTTGTGTAGAACCGGGTCACGACTGCATCGTGTTACGCTGTTTAATACATTTGAGTGAATATCTGAGTATTTTGGCTTTACGACTCATTTATATTTATACTCATTTTCAATTCATTACTATTTTCACGTCTTTGGAGTTACCCAAGAACGGAATTACTATGAAACCAGGTTCCCAATTTAATATTGGTGTATATAAGCAATGATTTATAACTCAAGATAGGTTATAGGCGTTCCAAAATTGAAGCGCTTAACTTGTGACAAATTGGACAAGTTTCCTTTAGACGCGGCTGGACAAGCGAGAAATGTGCACGTGCTAACGAGCTCGCACACCGAAAGAGAAAGAGACGACCTTATGTTTAACAACGAGTGTGACAAAGATGGATTTAATGAGAAAACTAATCAAAAATAACAGATTTCTTCGTAGGCACAGAAATAAATATGGAAGTATTTTTTGTCCTCCTCAAGTATGAGTATAACCTATCTATGGTCATATAATATCATTGTATATAAGTAGATATAAAGTAATACATTATTTATAAGCGAAATATTCGATTGAACAAAAATATGGGGCATTATCTATGAAAAGGGACTTTATTGTCGATGGCGCTTACGCCTCACAGCGTCGCGCGGCACTGTAATTATATCGGCGCATCGTTAATAATGGCGTAACCGCCATCGACGATAAGGTTCCTTTTCATATATAACGACACATATTGTGGAGAGATTAGTGTACCTAGGTGTAAAAGGTGATTCGCCCATGTTAGATTAAACAATTCATATGAAATTCTATAATTTATGAAGTCCCACATGTAATTTTTTTTTTACCAATACTGAGATTACTGAGCATGAAATACATAGTATGAATATACCTAGGATTGGGACCTTTAAACATGTGAAATCTCGACCTACCTACACTATTTTATATAAAAAACGGTTACAAATGTTTAATTAAAATATCTATTGCTTATGTTATGAATAATATATGAATAAATGTTGTGTGGACTACATTAGAAAAAAACTACAGCTTAGTTAAAAACCCGTAAAAACTACAGTTTAGTTAAAAACACATAATGTGACATACGACGTTTTGCCCACGTCGATTTGGAAAATGACATATATGTATATTAAAATGTAAGTGTACGGTTATACATATACAAACATCTATATCGAAATTAGTATACTAACAGACATATGTAATTATTAAACACATTACACACTTAATTAAAACTACATAATTATAAGTATAATATTTAAACATATTCGCACTTATAACCCGTAGAAATCAAAATCACGCGTCTCCTTTCATTATCCTCCAACTATAATTATTGCGTGTTAATTCCACCGGATAGTCAACAAGTGCGTAAATAAAATTTGTCTCCAAAAGAATACAATGTCCTAGCGGCAATATGGCACTTACGTCCACTTACGTAGAATACAATTAGGCGGGTCAGCACAGTTCATAATGTATGAGAGCTCTACATGAATTCTCACACTAGAGATTTTTTGAGATGTGATAACCTATGTTGCAAATACTATATTTAAAAAAAAATCTCCACAAAATATGTCACATGGTTTTAATAAATCCAAATTATTATTAAAATAGAAAAAATATATCAAAACATGAATCCGACACTCGAGATTTTTTAATATGCAGTTCTCAAACATATACTCATTATGTATTTATATTTTCTCCCAGCTTGACACCAAAACCAGCTCCCAATAATTTTCTTTATTAAAAATATTTTTTTATATAAAAATAACAACTATGTGTACATAACAATTACATGTTAATTAAGCTCTGTATATTTACTATATCCTACAAAAAAATCTCTCACGTAAATTAATCCATTTAATTACTATTAACCATTTTTGTTTTGAAAATGTTTTCGTTGCTTCGAGAAAATGGACAGTGGGTTTGTTTTTCACTTTCTCAAATCTCTTTCTCATGTTAGTGTAACAACAAAAAATCTCCCACGTATATGTAATATTGTATGGAATAAAACCATTATTAAATCATCCAAGCTATTTAAATTACCCTAAATGGCGGGTACTGATTCACTGTAGAGAACGTTTTATCGACTTCCATATCTCCGTCTCACTTCAATGTTCGCGGCAGACGATTGTTCCGCTTCAACAGCCGAGAGTTCGCGATCCGGTCGACCGTTAATTCTCCCATGACTATCTTACCCAGTTTCATCGGTATGCGTTGCGCGCTTACTTAACACACCTCAGGCCAAGCTCCTATAAAACGCGCAATGCATGCATGCATTGCGGTATCTCCTATACGTCACATATGTCAGCTATGAGGCTATGACATGGCTATGACAGACTATGGCAGTTAGTTCCAAAGAAGTATACAGACTTGTCTACCCACCATAAAGTTTAGCGTAAAGAGAATATATCACTCCTTAGTGAAAAACCATACGGTTTGTGCGAAGTTGAGCGTTATGTCAATGCTAATAAAGATGATGGTTTGACTTACGGAAATGAATAATATAATATCATTTTATTTTATATTTCCAATTCCCGTTTCATTTACACCCAATATTAAATCTTTTTCCGTAATAAAATGCGTATATAATTACTGTCATCATCTGTATTTATTTTATTTCTTTAACCCCCGTTATTCATAAACGCGCTACAAACCTCAATTAGCTAATAATAGTAATAATCGTTTGTCCTTATCTGTCACTTTAACTTATGTATTTGTAAGTAAGGGATAAACATAATTGAACTAAATCAGGCCCGTAAAGTTTATGAATAAAGTGGTTAATCTTTATTGCACAAAAGAAAAACCTTATAGTACAAGAGGCGGACTTAATGCCATAAGGCATTCTCTACCAGTTAACGATGGCTTGTCCTCCGGCCCATTTGATCGATGACCTCCTTTGATTATTTATTTTTAATGGACGCCAAAATCCAGATAGGAACTTCGATTTTGACATTTACCACAGTAATGCAGTCGGTAGCAATGTCGCGCTTCAAAATTGCTGCAGTCGACTGCATTGCTGTAGAAAACGTGAAAAAGGTCATTCAAAGGGTAATAGGGTTATATACACCGCGGGATTTAATAACCCGAAAGATTTAAACCAACGATTTTAGAGCCTAATTAGAGTATATAAAGTTATATAACACATAGTCCAAAAACCCTTAATTTAAGAGATATTAATTATTTAAAACAAATCACAAGTAAAAAAATCTCAATTCTAACACACCCTTATGCGTGACGTAGCCACCAACTAATTTTACACGCAGACGCACTAACTACATGGTTATTAGCCAGTTTCACTTAATTAAGTTTGATATCCTACAAAAAGGTTTCACTACCGAAATTTTGTTCTGTTCTCAATCACGAGAGTACAAACTATTTACCTTTATGATAACTGGCTGATAGTTTGACGAAAATGACGAAATTGATGTCAATAAAATGACATATTTCATATGTCACACAAGATATGCGCAAGATAACATCTTTAAATTTGATTGACTGTAATAAATAAAATTCATTTAGCGGATATTCACTTTGTGTACGGATTTGGAAACCCGAAGAACTATGTGCTTCCGGCACGACGGACCCACTTCAGCCTAGAAGTTCGTAAATTGGCTAGACGAACAATACCCTGAGAGGTGGATTGGCCGTGGAAGCAACGTCCTAATCTGGCCCGCCCGGTCACCCGACTTAACGCCATTGGTTTTTTTCTATGGGGAACTCTGAAAGATAAGGAAGGAATACTCAACACCAGTGAACTCTGGAGAAGAATTATTAATAAAAATTCGAACGGCTTCCGAAGAAATAAAGAACACTTTTGTAAACCTAAATAATGAAATCCGTTTAAAATTAAATCTTTGTGCTGAAAACGGTGGTACACACTTCGAAAACCTAATTCATTAAATTAATAAAAAAGCGTAATTGTTTAACATAGTTGTTTATTTTACTTTACTCAGTATAAATCAACACATCGAGAATTTAAAATACGTACTGATAAGCATGATCGATATTTTAACAAAAGGTCATTCAAGTAATCATCCCTTTCCAGCTGTAGTATGAGTTAAAACAATAAGAGGCATGATTTCTTTCGGATATAATTTTGGTTAATGGCATTGGTTACCTCAAAGGAAAAGATTTTATCGCAAAGTTTCAACAATAATAACTGCACTATACCTACTGTTGTAGTAATTAATAAAGTTTTGATACAATTTGTGGTATTTTGAGGTGCCAATCAATTGAAATAATTTCAACGTAAACATGATCCTAGACATAACTTGACACTTCTTGTCATGGAACACATGTCACTGCATTCGCCGTGCATCGTATGATATCGGAGTGATTCATGAAATGTCATGCTCGCTCTCTGTTTCTCTACTTGAGATTAATTAAACTCGCTCACTCTCTGAATAAAGGTTTGTTCACAAAGAAGCGGTAAATTAATATGATTTAATTTGTACTGAAATAGTAGTTTAATTAAAATATATAATTGGACCCATGTTGATATAACATTATTTACTCGTACTGTCGTCAAAAATACGTGATTTAAATCTTTCGGGTTATTAAATCCCGCGGTGTATAAAATGAAATGATGCATTAATAAAACTTTAGTTAATTAACAATATTATATTAAATCATTAACAACTTTGACAGCACGATCTCTTCGCAGGTAGGTGCTCTACAAGGAGTTTATATTACAACATTATTTCCAAGAAATAATCTCTCATTGTTACGAAAATGTTGGTAGGGTGGCTTTAGGTTACTTTTCGTTCATATCGTCTTGGATATGGGTGAACATGGTGTTAATACACTCAGTATCAATCAACCTGTAAAGATATTGTAGCCTGGCCTTTTCTCGAAAAGTCTTCTAGAAAAATTTACGCTCATGTCGTCTCGGATATGAGTATATTTGGTATCAGTGCATTCAGTATAATATCCTGAACACAAATATATGAGATGACAAGCGCGAAAGTGGTGAGGGTAGTTGCTATGACGCAAAGTTTTTACCATTTTTCTTTTAAACATACCATGTGGGGTACCAAATGAAAGGGCCTTGTAAGTAGATCACAAATATATAACACACTGTAACACTTTTACTACTTAATCCAACAAATTATTTGAAAACGTTCAAAAATTTCACAATGAGTTGAATTCCAACTGCTCTAAATTGACTAAGATAACTTGATCCCAAGTTTCCTTGCAATTATACGTAATCGAGGGCCAGGCTCATACTAGTTCTCATGTCGCGATGCGCTAACGCTAACAAAAACTACGCGTTACGAATTGCTGACATTTGCTTCTTTTAGTTTCACTCTACTCAAGCATCGGATGACAGGATCGTTGAAAAGGGACAAACATATCCTTTGACGTTACGTTACTCTTCTCGTGAATTGTCAAATTTTAAAATTCGAAATTAGCTTTGGAATTTGTCCGGGTGGCTATTCGAAGTATAACTTGGTGGACGGTACTTACTAACCAAATAAGCTTGAGATCCAGTATCATAGATAGTTGTAAGACTTCAAGGGTCGATTTATATCTGACTGTGCATCCTGTATTCTAAACGTTTTGTGAATAGATATAAAAATTGACACCTATCATTTTTCACATAAACACAGACACTTTATGCATTGAATTATTAAACCTTAACGCAATGCCATAAGTCATAAGGTATATTTTCCTAATATACCTTGATGCTAATTCGAACTTTGTTATAAAAGATGTCATTTTATATCATTCGCGCGTGCATTTCACTCGTACTAGATGAAATATGTATTGGTGCGAGCGAGACGGTTGGGCGAATGATAACAAAATGATATCTTTTTGACATCTTAAACAAAGTTTGACTTGGCCTCTGTGGAAGCCTGGAAATACAGCATACTTCATTGACCTTTTATGCTGGAAATTGATTTAATAATTGCGAGAAAAATAAGTATGTTATTCTTCAATAACTTGTACACTTACTGTCAAAAAACTAGAAGTGTCCATTAATTGTGTAGAACATTATTTGCTGTTTGTTTCCAATATCATGCTGCTATTCTGCGAATATAGCAGTTCCTCAGGCAGATAAATTAAACATGATCGAAACAAATACTATTAACCACAATAGTAAACTTTTCTCTCAGTGTGGGATATTCTCGGTCATGAAAAACTTACAAAGTTATTGTTTTTTTCATTAAATCTATAATTAATATTATTGTCGGGAGCAATTTTGACCGTGTAGTCGTGTAAGCTTCATAGCCCATTCTTCAAAAAATCTCTAGTGTGAAATTACTGTTTAGGTAGTATAAAATATAAAATTAAAAAAATGTTATTTCTCAAAAACGGGAACAGATATCAAGTTGTTAATTCGCAGCCGGGTATTCAATATGATATATAATTCACCCGTGTAGAAACATTTGACTGTGCAATTAATGTAACTTTAACTTTATATTGACTCCACTAAATGGCTCAGTGGCATTAAGTCACTTACGTCATTTGGGTTCGGAGGTTGTATCGTCCGAATCAAAGTGACCCGTCATGTCCTTTGTTAATTCGCGAGTAAATAATCGAATTACGGATAACGCCTTGCAATGTTGCGTACTTTTCACGAAAATTCGGTTCTTTTTTAATCGACTACGTAACAGGAGATTATCGTAGACTCAATACGATTTTTATAGGTCTCCGTTTTGACTCGGACAATCTGCTTTCGTATGTCCGGATGTTCTCCTCCACAGGTCGCAATTCTCAACCGATTCTCGTGAAATTTTATAATTTTTCTGTCGTTTAGTTTTTAAGAAAATGTACAAAATGGTAGAAATTGGCATAAAGGACTTAAGTGTCATTAGGGTCTATGGCACTTAAGACCAATGTGAGTCAAGCATTAATGATGACTCAACTCAATGAAGTATTTTTTTATTTTAATTTGCGAGGTCTATATACAGCTCACAGAGCCACTAATTAAATATTTTCTTAACACTGTCTATTTAGAACACTTCGATTTCTTTGTAAATAGACCCTGGCATGGAAGTTGGTCGGTTACTAGAATATTTTATTTATTAGACATATTATTGCGTAATAATATAACGTATAAGTAAACGAAAAAAGTGAGTGGGCGCTAAAGCCAATCAAGGCTGTTTTATTCCACATAAACAAGTTGCCCTACTCTGCTTAGAAGTATGCAAAACAACGTTTTCGGGTAAAGCCTCAAATATGTAAAAAATAGACTACTTAAATTTGATAACAACTACCAAATGACAAACCCGTATATTTTCATGTGGAAACAAATGGTATAGGTAATGGATGAATAATGATAAAATGTTTCCATCTTTGTTTAATAAATTATACGATTTTTTTGGCTTGCATAAAAACCTATCCGCAGAATAATAACAACAGAAAATTCCGTAAGAATTTCCTTATAAAATGCAACAAGTGCGATCTTATTTCTATTTAAGGAAAATACGGCGGTGAACCTGACTGGTATCATCCGTATTTTTTCGAAAGCCTGAGCCTGAGCAAAATAGGCAACCCTCAATGGGGCATTCCACCAGAATACGTGTGGCGGATACGTTCATAAAATTCAAGTTCCAGGGTACACAGTCACCTGCAATAATATGTTACTCTTCTAAGGCCGTAAAAATATGTGACACGCTCTTATGGCTCTACTAATAAGATCGTGTCAGATATTTTTGCGGCCTTCATTGTGTAACATATTGCAGGTGACTAAAATTTAAACTTATTTTAATTATAATCAAATCAAGTAAACAACCGCATTATTAGAACAGAGTAATTATACAGTTATTTGAATAGAAATATTAAAAGCCAAACATAGTATCAGACTGTACAATGGATGCATAATTATGGCTGTAATCAAAAAGCGTACATAGTTGCATAAGTCCATATTTTTATGGCACTTACGCTCTTTTTAAAGAAAGCTGTTCGACGATGCTTCGGCGGTTCGATTACATTTATGTACTCAAAAAAGGGTACTATGACTGCAGTGTTCTTTTAGAAATAGTTTTCATGTAAGTGGAGATTTTATTTGATGTAATTGGCACTTACGCCATTTTTAACGATGCATTAAGACACATATGACGCATAGCACTGGCAGCGTTAATCGATCAAAGATTCCTTTTTACACAACGTCGCGTAAAATAATGATATGTACAAAAAATACGTGCGTTTGTGCATATTAGTTTTTTCCTTGCGACGATATATTTACCGCACGCAAGTAATTAAGTCAAAGTACTGATATTTCAATTTAAACTCTATTCATATAAACATAAAAACGCTTTCTCTATGAATATAATTAATAATTTCTGTGGCATGATTGTACACTTGGCGTTCAATTCAGCCATTTTGTGAGCGATTCGTCATCTGAAAATGAAATTATGTCGATTTGCTCATCAATTCTTCCAATTGGACAACAGAATTATAGTCTTTTTTATTATAACTTGGATATGAAATAAGTGTCACGATTTGTTATTATCATCTTTGAAATAGGTACATACTACGGTTTCGTTTAACACGAAATGTTGTTTGTGCCGTAAGGTAAGTACCATACCTACGCAAAAATGACGCAAAAACTTATTTTATTTTCCGTCCCAGCCAAGAGAAGAATTAAATTTGTTTACTAAATGTATATTGGTTATTAAAAAAGTACGATATAAAAAGTCTATTGTTAATTAAACTAGTGCCCATTAAAAGTATAAAATATACCTACATATAAATGTAAGTAGGAATTTTATCTACCCTTTTGTTAAAGATTCCGTTTCAAGCTGAGTATCGTACTGTCCAATTAAATATTCGGATATGTTGAATGAAAACCCTTCGAAATACCTATATACGCGTTTGATGTTCCTAATTGAAAGAGGTTGTAAAGGCCAAATTTTCCAATTATTCATCGACGTGTTTCCTTGCAGAGACTCCAATAAAGGTCGTGTAGAACGAGCATTGTATAGATTAGCGTTGAGACGTACAGTACATTACGTGTTATATTATACACTCTTCACTTTCACACGCTCATATCTATCCTCTACATTGTTTTTAAATTGTGCTCTATATACAAGACAAAAGGTGTATTTTACAATAGAATGATAAAGATAGATACGAGGTTTCGATAGTATATGTTCGATATGAGAGACGGGCGGGCCGGCCCCTTGCGTCTATTGAGTCACGAACACCGCACCGCGCACCAATGCAGCCAACTTGATAATTCAGTTGACTAGTACATCGCTGTGTATTCATACATTGCGTTTTTACCTTGGCTACTTTATTGAAAATGCTGAGATATACTTACAAACCGCGCAATGTATGTAAGATTAATTTTATGATTGGTTCAAGATAGTGGTTCTTGGTAACACATTGACGGTTGTTTTTTTTTCGAGCGCGAAGTTTAGATTATTTTATTCTCGCACTGCATTGATGAGTAACAAGTGTTGATGAAATATCTTGCAAATTTGCTCTAGTATAATTTTTGCAAGTAAATTTGATAGCTGTAATTTAATTTCCATTGTAATTCAAGTCGACACTAACCACGGTCGTTCTCTACTTCCTGTTAGTAACAACTTAACGAGACTAGTAGGTACCTTTTGCCTTAATAAGCAAAAACTTAATAACAATAACTTAGGACCACAGTACCCTAATGTACGTACATGGTACGTTGCGTACCTTAAATTTTACGTATTTTATAATAGCTAATTGTACTGTTTATTTAAATAAATTACATAAGTATACTTAATTGGCGGTTACGTTAATTTGTCATAGATGTTATAATTAAAATTTGTACCTAATTTTTTTTAAATAATAAAATTGTTTAAAGTTCATAAGAAAACACAGAATGTAAAAATTACCTGGGTATCGGTATGAATGGTATAACAATTATTTCGGGTCGCGGTTTGACGGATCATATCCGGGAGACGCGCGGAACGGGTTTACTCTCATAGACGAATTGGTTTGTAAGGAGTAAAGATAGGTACAGTCAGCTGTATTACGGAGCCATAGAAGTCTTTAAAATCTTAAAATTTCGAATACGTAACACAATATTTCTATAAACTGAAAAACGTCAGAGGGTAACTTAGGTAAGTACATTATATTTTAATGCTTTTCGTAGGCATTCACCATCTACCATCTACTGCGTATTATGCCAAACGTGTTTAAATACCGATATAGACGAGTACAATAAATTATTAACTATATTTCACCATTATATGTAGTAATATGAAAAAATATAACACATTTCTTGTATATACCTGATGTATCCGTTTTTTTATTAAATAAACATTTTCAAAAACAATAATTTGTAAAATTGCATTTTTTTTTAATTTACTTTTACATATTTTTTGCGGCAAAAACCCAAACGTCGTATGTCCAAGTCTCATCTGATGTACGATACGACGTTTTGCGTTTGGATGGATGGGATAGGTATCGTAAGCGGAAATGCCCGTTTGCGTCTGTCTGTAGGTATAGGTATACGATAAAGTCAGAAATAATTATTGCGTTATTTTTTTTGAAGAATGTTGAATTTATTACTAGAGACAAACCAAAGAAAGTCTGCAGCGCTAGATTAAAAGTAGTTTTTAAAAATCAGTATGCGACAACACCACAGAAAATGGATTAAATAGTCTTGATACTTGTGAAATTTCTACCATATTTACCGTCTATGAAAAAATTAAGTAAATTTCATTCCAATAATAGATGTAACTATTAATATGTAGACATATACTAATATTGATAAATAATATTGGGAGAATGTGACATTTGGCTTCATCAAAATTAATAAGCTTTTGTAATATCCGCGACGGCGGTAAATAGGTACAGAGGGCTTACCGCGAACACCGAAGTTCTCAATATGCGAGCATCTTTCTCTTTTACTCCCATTAAGGCGTAATTAGATTGACAGAGAAATTACCCGCAATTTGCGAACTAAAGTTTTCGGAAAAACGAAATAAACCATTAAAACAATAAACATATATTAAAAATTAATTTTAGCTTTAACTAGTAGGTACCCATGCCGTGAGCATAAGCATGGAGGTTGTGGGTTCGAGCTCAAAACCCGGCTAGTACCAATGAGTTTCTCGAAATGTTAGAGGAAGTTCATAAGTATGCCTATACCTATTAGGTGTGTTCAATTTGCTGTGAAACCTTAGTCTAAACCAATATTATATTATCTAAGTAGGTACATATGGTGAAGTATTAAGATGTTTCATTCCACTTACCCGTCATCAACTCCAAATTTTGTAAACATTGTCGTTTTTCAGCTTGAATCGCCTCGTGCTGACTTTTTACAAGTGTAAAATTATTCGTCATGCGGAAAAGTAACTCCCGCACGGTTTTGTAAGGTTTCACCATGTTTATTCCGTTCATCACAAAACACAATGAATATTTAAACGATTTTGACAAACACATACCATAGTGCATGACGTTTACTGACTGCTTAAAAAACATTGTCATATGTAGTTTTTTAATTCGATGTCAAATTATTGCGCTGCAGACTTTCTTTGGTTTGTCTCTACGTATTTGTATTTACTATAAGCGATTCGTTTCATTAAAGAACTGATTAGCTTTATCAATGGGTAATTAAAAACAATGATAAATTATTTAATTATCACATTTGTGTCGACCCTTTAAAAAGGGTCCTTTATGTACCTAATAGCGCTTACGACATTTTAATGACGCCTACATAAATGCTACACTACGCGGCGTAAGTACCAAACTGCCAATTAAACATGTACCTACTTAAAAAAAAACAAGAACTCTTTATGGTTGTCATTATCAACCTATTTAAGAATGCTGCTTAATTAATATTAAGGGCATATCGTTAACTAATTATTTTTATCTGTACCTAAATCGTAATAGTCACGAAAATTTCTAAAAATTCTAAGACTCAAGAAGGAGGTACAGCTAGTTAATTTAATTTTAGACTTAATACGCATTAACTCGATTCTAAGTCAATACGTGTGCTTAAGCAGGTAGCCGCATTTTCCTCACGACAGGGGTAGGTTAGGTACTCATTAGTTATATAAAACGATGACGTAACATCAGGTAATAACATTCTCCAATTTCTATAATTATTCTTAAACTAGTACATTACATACATAAATAACTTGTCCATACAAGTAGTTTACTGCAATTTTGTTTACGAGTATTTTCATAAGTTATATTGCTACGCCGGGCAAGTCACGCAAGTTGACGCCCAGCGATAATACATAGTTATACCATTTACGTATATAGCGACGTTATCGTCGAGATTATAACGAAATACTATGTACTTTAAAACTCCCGCAAGCAAGTTGCATATTGTGAAAAACAAAACATTTTTAGATAGGTATATTCCTAAGTCATTTGTTTTTCACAAATAAGTAGCGAAAAACTGAAGATCTAGGAGGCGGCGAAAACAAATGATTCGTAATTTAAAATAATACAAAATGGCGGTGTGATAACATTTTCATAATAGCGCAAAGATACACCACGTGCCGGTACAATCGGACACGGTACGGAGCGTTATTTCGAAAGCCGTACTAAACGACGGTTCGAACAAAGAACACGCAGCGACAGAAGTCGACCGGTTGCGGAACGCCGCGCCCGCATGCGATAATAATCCAAAAATATGTATACACACTTCGCCTTATCACAACGGAATAAGGCGCAATAATGTGGACATATTTGACGCGGATAACTCGCGTGAACATACCAGCCGCAAACTTCTCCGTGAGCCCGAGAGCTGCGTACCCAGGAACCACGCTCGCGTACACCTCATCCCAGCACCTTGCCTTTTCAGCCCTGTCACCATTATTAGGATGGTTAGAATCAAACAGGCAAGGCCTCTTTTGTACTTCCGTTATAATCAGGTTGCTTTTTATCCCGTCTCCGTCTTTGGTTTTGACCATTTTTGTAATTTAAAATTCGGAAGTTCCAATTTTCACGCGCGTTCGAATTTCGAATTGCGTGCGTTTCGTTCGCGCAGGCACAGCGGTAACGTCCGAGCGCCCGCGTTAAACTGGCGGGACTAGCAAGTAGCAGCAGTTATTCTTATCGTATACAGAGCGCCAGCGAGTCTTCGCCTTCTGACTGACCAGTATAAACATGGCCTAGAAATCCTCAATAACTCGGAGCTCATGCTTATAATGGTTTATTCAAGGAGAGTAGCTTGTCAAGCGATGGGAAATCGTCTCAGCGCATCGGTCTCAACATGGCCGCGCCTGGGACGAAACAAATACTACCGTGATATGGCAAAATGGCGTATGTCTCTATAAAACCTATAGGCGGATACGACATTTTTGCTTAGAAACTCAGAATAGGTGCGAGCTCAGAGTTCGTTGCGATACCATCCTGTTAATAAATAAATAATAAGTACGAGCATTTGATTTTTTATTTCCATATTTTATATATTTTTTTAAATGTACATATGTACAAATTAACGTAAACGTAAAACGTAACGTCCAATGATGTGTAAAAATCTTATTTTTGTAAACACAAAAACCTTTGTGTGCGTAATTAAAATACGAATTTGGTTCCAAAAACATGTATACAATTTTCGCCTTATTGCAAAGGGTTTAGGTTGAAATTTGTGGAGATACCTTAGACGTAAACTAAAACGGAGGTGTTATGAAACGACGTTACTGGCCTTGATCAATTCGCAGGTTATTAATCGAGTTCTCCTATCGCGGCGTATATATTTTAGTTTCAATGGGCGGTGACCGAGTACTTATGACATGCGAACACCTACCTACTTATAAGAATAATCAACTTCATATTATGTCTTAAATTAATGTGACGACGACGAGGTTAAGTTTTACTTATATCACGCGTCAAATAAATTAGTAACGCGCACGTACACGTCACGCGTAAATTTAAAAATACTCATCTTAAGGTAGGTCTAAGTATGTACTAACTTTTTAGGGGTTACAGTACAGACATACAGAGAACGATATTTTGTATAACATCTTATCTTATAATTTAGGTACAGTCATAGAGAAAAAAATACATAGATTGCTCACTCCATACATCAGTTTTAGTACCAAAAAGACTATTAGCATCTAGCATCGAGTAGCGGAACTATCAGTACTGCTACTTGACAATAGATGTAGCACCGACCAGAAAGTCTTATGCTGTTGAGATAAGAGTTTCCGGTCGGTGCTACATCTATTGTCAAGTAGCAGTACTGATAGTTCCGCTACTCGATGCTAGATGTAGACACTGAAATTAATAGTCTGAACTGATGTATGGAGTGAGCACTCTTGTCTTATTATATTTCTCTATGGTACAGTCAACAAAACTATTAGTTTAGTACCCCTGCATACAAATAATATGCAGGGGTGCCAACTAGTAGCTATGCTGACTGTACTTTTGCATAGCCATCGTGAATTTATGTGAATTTTCATATCGACGGTGGAAATTTCAAATGTCGTAAGGGACATGTTGTCGTATGTCCCTTACGACATTTGAAATTTCTACCGTCGATATATTTTTGATATGCCTAATTGGCGACTACATGCTAATAGATAGTTATTCGTATAATAGCTAAGTATTTGACATTTTATGAATGGTATCAGTCGATCAGGTTTGTTTTGAGGATCAAATGTCTGTATGGGACCCATTGTCTTAAAGCAGTACAAAAGTCACAAAATGATGGTCTAAGTCTGGCACCCGCACTTTACTGACGAAACGCTTCATAGAAAATGGCAATACATCGTGACGTCATCATGTAACGTTAGAAGCCGTTTCAATGTATGGAAAACAAGGAAATTGCGATTTTGTCAGTGAAATATTGCGTTTATATACATGGTTGCTATACAATATTATTTTTAATAAAATGTAAGGAATCGAATGGTATCATTATTTTTTTCCTATTTGGAAGTTTAAAAAAAATATTTTTTTTTTATATTTTAAGGCCTTGTATTTTTTATTATTCCCATGTATATTTTTAAATTTCCAATGTATTGTGATAAATTGCTCATTTTCTATCTATTTAACTAGATTTAGTTATTAAATTCAACATGTGTCAAATACCCTATTATCAAGAAGGCACAGCGAGCTGCAAAAAATGTATGGCCACTTTATTAATGAATTCCATTCATAAAAGTGTCCATCAGTTATTTTGAAAAATATCTGTAATCTAAATCGAGTATCGACCAATCAATTCTAGACCTATAAATATCTAAACTTGAAACTTAAAGTTGAATAATAATTATAAATATCTAAACTTAAAGTTGAGAAATGCGACCTGCAGACTAGAAAGACATGCAATAGCACTAGACTTTTTTTTATTTATTTGATAGAATAGGGTGACTGTTATAGTTATTGGCCACTACATAGTAATTGGCTTTTCCGTAACAAATCAGAAAGAAACAAGCGAAATTAGCGAATATAGTGGCAGGCGTGGCTCACTCCGCGATTTCGTCGCGTCGCTACAAGTACATGCGGCCCACACCAATTTTGGTGTCTAGCCATAGTAGTTGCCGCGCACCGCTACGGAACGGGGACGCCTGCTCGCGCCTCTCATATCATATCTGTCGTTTTAGACGCGTTTTGTTAGAGAGTTAATCTTCTGTACCTAGGTACTATTATTTATTCTGTGATATAAAGTCTATTTTTAGGGTTCCGTACCCAAAGGGTAAAAACGGGACCCTATTACTAAGACTCCGCTGTCCGTCCGTCCGTCCGTCTGTCACCAGGCTGTATCTCACGAACCGTGATAGCTAGACAGTTGAAATTTTCACAGATGATGTATTTCTGTTGCCGCTATAACAACAAATACTAAAAACAGAATAAAATAAAGATTTAAGTGGGGCTCCCATACAACAAACGGGATTTTGACCGAAGTTAAGCAACGTCGGGCGGGGTCAGTACTTGGATGGGTGACCGTTTTTTTGCTTGTTTTGCTCTATTTTTTGTTGATGGTGCGGAACCCTCCGTGCGCGAGTCCGACTCGCACTTGGCCGGTTTTTTTATTCCGTAGACTGAAATGACATTTCATAGTATGAACATCATGTGTCATCTCATACTATGAAATGTCATTTTAGTCTACCGAATAAAAAAATAGACTTTAGTGGTCAGAAACAAGACAATGAAAATAATTCTGACCCGGCCTAACTTCACTTTGGGCCAGCGTGGGGACTATAGCCCAAGCCAACGAAGTAAGTACCTAAATATAAAAGTCACTCATTCTGACGAAAAAGTTACGTATCTTGTAATCACGCCAGATACCAACCATCCTGTTGCGAACGCAACCTTTATTTGTATAAAATCTCAATACCTATATTCCTAATGCAGTAGCTAAACGCGGCCGTCGGGCTCGGCTAGTATTCGGCAGCTTTTTCTTAAGCACCAATAGGAGCGCTCCACATACTTTGTATCGCGGCCAATTAGAGGCACCTAAATTTAAACCACCTTTTGTACTATTGAAATTATGCAAATCACTCTCTCATCAGCCTTCATACAATAACCACCACTTCTACATTTAACCGTTTTGGCAAGAACCCTTGTAAACCAGTACTTGGAAAATTATATCAGTTCACTATAAGAATTGAAGCTTTTTATTTGAGTCGTCGAGTTCCTGACCTGCACGGCGGCTACAATCCCTTTTCATGTGAAGATTACTGTAGATAGAGATAGTGAGTGATATCTACACAATGTGTGGAACTCGGGTAATTTTTAGGGTTCCGTACCCAAAGGGTAAAAACGGGACCCTATTATTAGGGTTCCGTACCCAAAGGGTAAAAACGGGACCCTATTACTAAGACTCCGCTGTCCGTCCGTCCGTCCGTCCGTCCGTCCGTCCGTTCGTTCGTCTGTCACCAGGCTGTATCTCACGAACCGTGATAGCTAGACAGTTGAAATTTTCACAGATGATGTATTTCTGTTGCCGCTATAACAACAAATACTAAAAACAGAATAAAATAAAGATTTAAGTGGCGCTCCCATACAACAAACGTGATTTTTGACCGAAGTTAAGCAACGTCGGGCGTGGTCAGTACTTGGATGGGTGACCGTTTTTTTGCTTGTTTTGCTCTATTTTTTGTTGATGGTGCGGAACCCTCCGTGCGCGAGTCCGACTCGCACTTGGCCGGTTTTTTAACTACTTATGTATAAAAATTACGTTAGCGACTGCGTAAATTCAATCGTAGTCCATCTCGCTCACTCTGATGTAGGTATTGGTGCGATAGAGCGGGAATGCCATCGAGTTCACGCAACGCCATCTGGTGTTAACGTACTAAAATGAAATAATGGAAACCTCTTTAGAGAAATGTATGTTGTACAATAGGGGGTATTACTGCAATGTTCTGCCGCCAGAGTGCAGCACTAGCACTAGCACCCATCGTAAACCATTACAGTAATTTATACACACTGTGCCTTGAACTGTTTTTTGACAAGTTTTCACAGACAATCAAATATGACATTGATACATCAAGGCGGTTTGTTTACAAAGGGCCTACCGGGAAAGCGAAAATCGACTCTCAGCTATCTGCCTCTTATATGCTCGAATATGCAAGAGTGATAGAGAGGTTAGATAACAAAATTTAGACTCTCTCGTTTGCGGTAGACCCTTAGATTGTGACGGATTGTGGAATTGGCGCCCCCTACGCAGAGTTTCGCGTAATATTCCCTATTCATTAGATTTTTCGCACTTAAAAAATAAAAAATAAAAAAAATAAAATAATTAAAAATAATAATACAATATTACGGCAAAACGGTAAAAAAGTATGAAACGATGATTACGAGGAGTCAAAAACGTGCAGCGGAGTCGACCAACAACGCACGCCCACCACCCCCGCCCGCCTCGTCCACTTCCTCGTCCGCATCGTCGTCAGGCGACGAGTTCGCAACGGCGCCTGACACAGACGGGTCCAGTGACGAGAGCGGGCCGCCGCCGCCGCCGCCACGACCACCTGCGCGACGAGGGCGGCCACCGCTGCCGGCACGCTTGGGGCCTGCGGGACATCCTGCCCCGCCCACGGCTCCCGCTGCCGGTGGTATAGTGCGACGCATGAGATGGACTCAACAAATGAACGAGAACGTCATGCGCGCCTATTATGGGGCTACAGAGGGGGGAACACAACTATCCGCCTATCGTTCAAGAATACTGCCTCTGTTTCAGGCTCTTGAACCCACCATCACCGTGTCGGAGCAGCGATTATCGGATCAGGTGCGCGTCATTCAGCGGCTAAAGCGGTTGGATGACTCGACACTTGATCGGCTTCGCCTGGAGGCTCTCTCTGCTTGCGCGGCCTCCACCTCGGCGCGGGACCCGCCCGCGACGTCGCCGGATCCGGTGCCGACACCCGACCAGGCACCGAGGGCACCGCGGGTGGATCTCAACGCCGACGAGGAGGAGATCGCGCAGTGTGTGAGTAGTACAGCCAATGAGCAATTGAGGAGGACTCTGGATGAGGCGATTACGCAGTATCGCTCCACTCCCAACACTAGGCCACGATTACCACGTTTGCCTATGAATAGACGCAATCTAGCGCTAATGGGAGCCCTAAACGCTTTACTAGAGCCATATCTACGGACTAGTAAAGATTTAGATGATACGCACGCGTTCATGTATTGCGGAGCCATCGCGGCGTGCCGTGTTGCACGAGTCAAGCTTCCGGACTCTGAACGTGCACCTAGGACCGACGGAGGTGCCCCCGCATGGCAAATACGGATCGAGCGACGTATCAGCTCTTTTAGGACTCTTATTGCAAAGCTGATCTGCTTTAGGGGGGGCAATAACCGCCCCCGAGTAATGCGCTTTGTAAACCAGGCGTTCGCGGGGACGGATATCAGGCCCCGCGACTACATGGCCAACGTTACGGAGCGCATTGACTTTCTAAAGCAGAAAGTCTATGCATGGGCAAACCGTATTCGCCGCTACAGAGAGCGTGTGGATCGATTCCAGCAGAATCGTCTTTTCCAGAGTGACCAAAGGAAGGTGTACCGAAAGTGGGAGGAAACCAACCTTCGTGAGTCCGACACGCAGCCGCCGGATCCTACTGTCATGACTGACTTCTGGCGTAGCATCTGGTCGGTGCCTGTCGGACACACCGAGGGGAGTTGGATGAATGTTGTCGAGCGTGAGTGCGAGTCCATCGAACCTATGGGGGTAGTCACTATCACCCCCGATGACGTAAGTTGTGCCATCCGCACGACCCAGAACTGGAAAAGTCCTGGGCCAGATGGATTGCACAACTTCTGGCTAAAATGGTTCCGATGCTCGCACTCCTGCTTGGCAGCACAATTTCAACAAGCCCTCGAGCTTGGTTCTCTCCCACCTTCCTTAACAACTGGTGTCACCTTCCTGCTCTTCAAGTCCGGTAGTACCACGGAAGCAAAAAACTACAGACCCATCACATGCTTGCCTACACTCTACAAGCTCCTTACATCCATTTTGAGAGCAAAAATCAACGCGCACATTGTCGCAAATAATATTTTGGCTTCCGCTCAAAATGGATGTAGGGTTGGGTCCCGTGGTACTAAAGAGCTCCTCCTCATAGACATGACCATATGCCAACAAATCCGGCGGAACAAGGGGGCCCTCTCAGCCGCTTGGATTGACTACAAGAAGGCCTATGATTCGGTGCCTCATTCATGGCTGGGGAGGGTCTTAGAGCTGTATAAAGTTGATGCAACTTTGAGAGCCTTCCTAAGCGCGTGTATGGGGCGGTGGACCACAGTCCTTCGTCAACCAGGAGGCGGGAATGACCGCTCTGGTCCGCAGGATTTTATAAGGATTGAGCGAGGAATCTTTCAGGGTGACAGTCTGAGTCCCCTGTGGTTCTGCCTAGCTCTGAATCCCCTCAGCACCCTGCTGAAAGATTTGGGACTAGGTTGCCGGCTTCGGAGAGAGGGTGAAGTCATTTCTCACCTTCTGTACATGGATGACCTCAAATTATTTGCACCAAATAACCAAGACTTGTTGGACCTACTGAAAACTACCGAAGTCTTCAGTAGTGCCATCAACATGGAGTTTGGTGTCGATAAATGTGCGGTTATACATGTAGAGCGGGGGAGGGTTGTAAATTCAACAAATTTACAACTCTCTGAGACAATGGCTTTCAGATCTATCTCTGAATCAGAAACCTATAAATACCTTGGTATGTCACAGTCGTTGGGTATTGAGGACGAGGGTATTAGACGGTCGGTGAAGGGGCGCTTTTTCAGTCGGCTCACAAAAGTCCTTAACAGTCTTTTGTCAGGAGGCAACAAAGTGCGCGCCTTCAACGCCTGGGTAATGCCCCTACTCACATACTCCTTTGGCATACTAAGGTGGACTCAGACCGAGCTGGACGCCCTGGATCGGAGGGTCCGATCACTGCTCACCGCACATCGCATGCTACACCCACGCTCGTCAGTTATGAGATTGTACATCCCACGGAAATGTGGAGGCCGAGGCTTCCTAAACGCCAAGGATCTCCACAACCGCGAGGTGTACAATCTCAGGAATTATTTCCTTAACAACGAGTGTGGGATGCATCGTGATGTGGTGGCAGTAGACAGGAACCTCACGCCGCTCTCCTTGGCAAACGAGAACTGGCGCAAACCTGTGGTACTAAGTACTGCGGATCGCAAGGCGGCATGGGAGAGTAAGGTGCTACACGGGCGGTTCTACAAGGCCCTCACGGGACCCGATGTGGACCTGCTCGCGTCGGTGAACTGGCTACGATTCGGGGACCTCTTCGGAGAAACCGAGGGTTTTGCCTGTGCAATTGCGGACGAAGTAATGATGACGAACAACTATCGGAAATATATCCTGAAGGACGGTACGGTCGACATTTGTCGGGCATGCCGCCGTCCCGGAGAGTCACTCAGGCATATCATTTCCGGTTGTTCTCATCTTGCTAACGGCGAGTACTTGCACAGACATAATCTCGTAGCCAGGATTATTCACCAACAGCTTGCTCTTCTATACGGCCTTGTGGACCGCGAAGTACCGTACTACAAGTATTCACCTGTGCCAGTTCTCGAGAATGGTCGTGCCACGCTCTATTGGGATCGATCTATTATCACTGACAGGACTATTGTAGCCAATAAGCCTGATATTGTGATAATAGATCGAGCGCAACGCCGGGCCGTGCTCGTTGACATCACCATCCCCCATGATGAGAATCTCGTGAAAGCCGAGAAGGACAAGTCCAGTAAGTACCTAGACTTGGCTCACGAGATAACCGCCATGTGGGATGTTGATTCGACGATCATTGTCCCGATAGTTGTTTCAGCGAACGGTCTAATAGCGAAGAGTCTCGACCAACATCTTGAGAGACTCTCGCTAGGTGGTTGGATCAAGGGCCAGATGCAGAAGGCGGTGATCTTGGACACGGCGCGGATAGTCCGCCGGTTCCTCTCTCTGCGGCCCTGACCACCGGTAGCTTGGGCCCTGCCCCGCTGCCGGCGGCATTCTAGGTTAGGTTTTTTATAATGTGTTTATATGTATTTTTTATTGTTTTGTAAGTGTTTTTATATTTTACTTTTATATTCATATTATAAATAACCTAACGTAAGAGGAAAGATGAATAAAGGAATAATAATAAAATATAAAAAAAAATAATTAAATAATTAAAAAATAATTAAAAAATAAAATAATTAAATATTATAGGACATTCTTACACAGATTGACTAAGTCCCACATTAAGCTCAAGAAGGCTTGTGTTGTGGGTACTCATACAACGATATATACAAATACATAAATACATAGAAAACGCCCAAGACTCAGGAACAAACATCTGTGCTCGTCACACAAATAAATGCTCTTACCGGGATTCGAACCCAGGACCGCGGCTTCACGGGCAGGGTCACTACCCACTAGAGCAGATCAGTCGTCAAAACCATAGAGAAATATAGTAAGACAAGAGTGCTCACTCCATACATCAGTTCAGACTATTAATTTCAGTGTCTACATCTAGCATCGAGTAGCGGAACTATCAGTACTGCTACTTGACAATAGATGTAGCACCGACCGGAAAGTCTTATCTCAACAGCATAAGACTTTCCGGTCGGTGCTACATCTATTGTCAAGTAGCAGTACTGATAGTTCCGCTACTCGATGCTAGATGCTAATAGTCTTTTTGGTACTAAAACTGATGTATGGAGTGAGCACTCTATGTATTTTTTTCTCTATGGTCAAAACTTAGCTTCAAAACTTACCTTAGCGCTTGTGAGCTCTACGGTGCTGACTCCACAATGTCCGTGAGGCAAATCTGAAAAAAAAAATCAATGTTATTATATGTTTATCTGTACACTAACCTAAGATGATAGTTCCATTGTATCAATTACTCGACGACCGGTCTGGCCTAGTGGGTAGTGACCCTGCCTGCTAAGCCGATGGTCCTGGGTTCGAATCCCGGTAAGGGCATTTATTTGTGTGATGAACACTAATATTTGTTCCGGAGTCATGGTTGTTTTCTATGTATATAAGTATGTATTTATCTATATAAGTATATATATCGTTGCCTAGGACCCATAGTACAAGCTTTGCTTAGTTTGGGGCTAGGTTGATCTGTGTAAGATGTCCCCCAATATTAAAAAAAAAAAAAAAATTATGTACTGAAATGACACTTCAGACAAGACATACCTAAGGCGCACTGACAGTCAAGTAAATACCTGGCATGACAGCGATCGCAGGCCAAGTCCCCGTCTCGATGGACGAACTTCTGGTGACGCCGCAATGACGCAAGCCGCAGGAACCGCTTGCCGCATGACGCACATGCGTGTTGCCGTGTCGCACCGTGTGTACGCATGTGAACTGACAGGCTGGTGACAAATTAATGAGTTTAAAACTGACAATAATGGCACCAACTGCTTTGGAACAAAACAAAAGTTATGGTTTTTTTGGATTTTTAAGCGATGGCAGCGCCATCTGCGTCATAATTATATTAAAACTTCTGTAAACTCATACTTACTTAGTATACACAGAATAAATAATAGTACTAGGTACAGAAGGTTCACTCTCTAACAAAACGCAAGGACAGATATGACCGCTAGGTGGCGCAAGCGCGAGCAGGCGTCCGTTCCGTAGCGGTGCGCAGCAACTACGTCTATTACGACAGATATGACCGCAACTACTATGGCTAGACACCAAAATTGGTGTGGGCCGCATGTACTTGTAGCGACGCGACGAAATCGCGGAGTGAGCCACGCCTGGCGGTCTAGCATGAGTTGCGTTGCATCTTGGCCATCTTGCGCGACTTCAAGTATGGTATGGAGTCGCGCGCAAGAACGCAACTCATGCTAGACCGCCTGGTAATACTAAGGTATAAGGCCCATCCATCACTGATCTGATGAATGGAGTCAGTGAAGGACTATGTTTTGAGCCTACACCCTGATTAACGTATATAGTGTATACTAAAGTCTATTTTTTTATTCCGTAGACTGAAATGACAGTTAATTGTATGAACATGAAATGTCATTTCATACTATTAACTGTCATTTCAGTCTACCGAATAAAAAAATAGACTATAGGTATAGGTAGGCCCATGACTGGAGTCAGTATACGAATATGTTTTGAGCCCTACACCCCAACAGACCCTCAGGATGAAAAGAAATTATACTTACTCAGTCCGCCGACTGAGCCACTTGTCACAAACCGCACACTGCACCTTACTCCCGTGAACAGCGGAGTGCCTCTTCAATAGATATGGTGCTGTGAAACCCGCTCCGCACTCCTCACAAATGTACTTGGTGGTGGCGCAGTGGACTTTGCGAATGTGAGCCTTTAGAAGTGTTTTTGTGTTGAATGTTTGTGAGCAGGTTGACTAAAAACATAAACATATTAAAAGTTGATTATGGTAAATAAAGATGTGTAGAATAGAAGGGATGGTTAAACAAATGTAATCTAGAGATATTAAGGCTCTAAAATTTGACATCAATATGAAGTAATAATTAATGTAGATTTCGTCGCGTCGCAAGAAGTACGTACAAGTACATCCGTCCCACACCAATTTTAGTGGCTAGCCATAGGCCGCGCGTGGCGCTTGCGCCACCTAGCGGTCATATCTGTCCTAATCGTAACAGACGCGTTTTGTTAGAGAGTGAATCTTCTGTACCTAGTACTATTTGAGGAGTGTCTTTTCAAAAGGGTTTATTTTTTCTTAGCGGTAGTTCTAGAGAGAACCTTGCTCAAGAAAACTTAAGGTCCAATTTAGAAATAGATTCCCAGAAAAAATAAACCCTTTTGAAAAGACACTCATTTTATTCTGTGGTTAAGGCACTTTTTGGCGACAAAAAACAATGTGAAGAAATCAAACTACACTCAATAAGGCCTAGTTCTTAATTGTTTTTTTTTTATTAGAAAGTCAGATGGCAGTAAAACTTTTGTATAGACCATAACTAAAAATATTAAAAAAGTAGTGCCTATAATTTGTTGTTGTTTAATATCTAATATCTGGGAGACCGAGCTTTGCTCGGAAAACATATAAAAACACAAATATTCGCGTTTTCCCAGAGACAAAACCTAGCTAGATCGATTTTTCACCCCCGAAAACCCCCATATAGCAAATTTCATCGAAATCGTTAGAGCCGTTCTCGAGATCCCCGAAATATATATATGTACATATAAATAAATAAATATGCAAGAATTGCTCGTTTAAAAGTATTAACTTACCATGGGACACTCCAAGCAGCCATCTTTGATATCCATAAAATATTTATTCCTTTTGCCAGGTCTAGTCTTCACTATGACATTGTCAACAAATTGTATTTCTCCCAAATCTTCCTGTTCACCTGTTAAAATCAATTACTAATTAGAAAATACTTCATGCAAATGTATATTTATCACTACTTTAAATTTTATAAGTATTATAACATTCCCACACTAATTTCAAAACTAGAACTGAGATACAGTGGCCAACTTTAATGCCTTAAAGTTACCCAACAAAGTGAAAAAAAGTTGCTCAATCTCTTTAGCGCCACTTGCACCATTCCACTAAAAACCTGGGCTTAACACCGGGTTAGTAGTGTGGTGCAAGTGGCCCTTAAACAAATAAAATGTTTTTTAATAATAATTTGAGCCTATATACGTCCCACTGCTGGGCACAGGTCTCTATGCGCGAGAGGGCTCGGGCTATAGTCCCCACGCTAGCCCAATGCGGATTGGGGACTTCACATACACCTTTGAATTTCTTCGCAGATGTATGCAGGTTTCCTCACGATGTTTTCCTTCACCGAAATGCTAGTGGTAAATATCAAATGATATTTCGTACATAAGTTCCGAAAACTCATTGGTACGAGCCAGGATTTGAACCCGCAGTGTCCGGATTGAAAGTCGGACGTCATATCCACTCGGCCACCGCCGCCGTTTTTTTTTAATTCATCAAAAATTAAACTTAACATAAGAACATGTTTGTTATTCCAACTTTTTATAATTACATTTACCCGGTTCTTCTGTATTAGTTTCCCCATGGTTTATAGACTCAGCAAATACTACTTGGTCCAGCCGGTAGTATTTAGCTTTTGAGATGTCCTCAGAATTTTCAGTAAAGCAGCTAGAATCCTGCTCCAAAATTGATAGCTTCATCTCCTAAATAAATAAAGAGAACAATAATTCAACAGACAAGACAGTAATTTTTCCACTTTTTAATTTATTCTAAGCTTAATAATTCAACAGTTAGTGAGAAATGGTTACTTGGGATTCTAGTTGGTAAATAAGGGAACTTACATCTTTATTTTCAATATGATTTTCAGAGCTACTTTTGTCTTCATCAATTATTTCCTCAACATTCACGAAATGATAACTTGAGTCCTTCATTTTAGTATCTTAGGAACAGTGTATTTGCTTCAGAAAATACTTTATTTATGAATGTAATACATAGCAAATCGCTGTTAGCAATTCTGCTGTTTGTTTGGATGTTCAATATATTATTTATATTTGTATTTCTACATTTTCTTGATTTTCTACTTCAGCAAATTCGACAGACGAATATTGAGATTATGAGGCGAATGACACTTCGACTTGACAACTAAAAACTCATGTTACCAACTTACCACTGTCTAAATATGCTAAAAAAATCAAAACAAAAATTAAAACCACTTACATTACTTGAATAATTAAAATGAAAATAAATTAAATTATAAATGTCAATGCTTAAAAAGAAAATAAACATTAGAAAACTTTATTATACAGTTGATATATGACATAGTTCGACAAGAAAAGAGTTGAGAAATATACTTGGTCAACCAGATCTTGACAGTAGAAAAAGGCGGCAAATTTGAAAAATGTAGGCGCGAAGGTATATCGTCCCATAGAAAATTTGTATTTCGCGCCTTTTTTTACTGACGGGATTTGGTTGACCAGCTATATTTTAGAATTCCGGTATATTTCAAATTATGGCGACACAGAAACGGAAGTGCGTTCTCGTTGCCGGTAATGTAGTTTACGCTTTAAACTTTTTTTGATTGGTCATTATTTTTCGGCGTTTAGTTAATGCTTTACGTAAATCACGTATGCTTAATCAAGAATGATATATAATATTGGATATAATATTTTATTTTTAAACTAGATAACCTAATTACGCAAAACCATATTTTTTGTTTGTTTTTATTGTATTTTTATTTATTTCTTTTTATTTATAAATGCAAAACATAAAACGAACAAATAACTAAACGTTTCTAAGACAAACAAAGAAACGAATAAAAAATGACTTTTTAACGTAATAGAAAACATGCTTACTATTATTAACAAAAACTATTGATGCAAAACGATAATCGCTGAGAGAAAAACGTGTTCCCACGAATTTGTGAAAGTTTACACGCTTTTCTATTGTTCACGATCTTTTAAACTTACTTACCTTATAAGTTGTTCATTTCACCTTATTGATATAACACTCAGTGTGGTCAAAATGGTTGTAGTTTCCTCAACCTTTTCGGCTCCCGTTGAAGGGGTACTGTCTCAAACTCCGGGCACGAAACTCCTGGTTGATGGTCAAGAACTAGGCACAGCTACATTATACATCACAGAACAGTAAGTTTTCCTCTATACGCTGTACTGTTTGGTCTAGGTGTTCCACGTTTTCTTACATATACCGATTTGTTTATATTAACCTTAATTGAAAGAAAAATCAAGTGTATTTTATTTTGAAGTATATGAGACATGGAGACCATGTAGTTAAACAAAGTATTTTTTTGGATGGCATTAAACTAAACTTTAGAATAAATAAATAGCAAATTCATCAAATATTGTAAAATAGAAAAGAAATCCATCATGTTGTTATTGTACTTCAATCCCAAAATAACAATGTCGTTATGCCCCTTTGTCTCGGAAAGGAAGGACATTCTATATTTATGTATATTATTTACCTACAGTATTATTTTGCCAAAACTCATTTGTCATAGTAGTGTGAGAAACAAGGATGTTTTAGAGTGTTTCACTAAAGTGTCTCTTATTTGATTTTACATTGAGAATGTAAAAAAAATTAGGTGTAGAACTTTATTTTTTCTCAAAGTAATTAAACATTTAGCTTTAGAGAAACTTAACTATACCGTGTGCGTGCATACTCACTTACAAAGCTCTTAACAGTCTTAACTAAAACTTAAAAAGAAATAAATTGGCTTTCTTATATCAATAGTTTGTTAACAGTACCACAGAATATATAGTACTAGGTACAGAAGATTCATTCTAACAAAACGCGTCTGTTACGATTACGATAGATATGACCGCTAGGTGGTGCAAGCGCCACGCGCGGGCTATGGCTAGCCACCAATATTGGTGTGGGACGGATATACTAGTAGGTAATTGTTGCGACGCGACGAAATCGCGGAGTGAGCAACGCCTGACAGTACTGACACTGGGGGTATATGATGTTTGTTACAAGTTACTACATTTTTGATGTTTTTTTATTAGTAATGTAGTGTGGGGTGGCGGAGTTGGCGCCAATGGTGGAGCGTCGGCCACCATCTCCCTGCTGTACCCCAACATATCGCTGCACGCCATCCAGCGGGAGCCTGTGCCTGCGCTGTTTGTGGTGCTCGGACATGAACTCAGGTATGATCAAGCACATTCAGGCAAACACTAAGTATAAGTTTACAGCTATAGCCAAGACACTTATACTGTTAATAGATATGTAGTCAATATGATAAAATTAGTACACTTGTATTACACACATTATATACTTTTCGAACTATCTATATAATTAAACATAAGTACATAGTATGTAGGTATTACTAAGTTACATAGAGATTTTAAATAATCCTGATACTACGTTGTAGGGACGGCCACTTGTCTGCAAATATGTCTGCGTTTTGGACTGTAGCTATGAAGTTGTTTAGTAATGGCTCCATAAATACTGGTGGTTGACCAGTATATTTTGGAATGGTTGCTTAATATAGGATGGCGTGGAAGGATCTTGTGGTGGCCCTATGCACCTCCGGGTGCCCTAGGAAAACAACAAAGCCTTTTGAACAATATCAAAATGAATTCTCACTGTTGAACAATTTGAGTGAAATACCTCTGGTTTCACTTATTATACAGTATAAACATACAATCATTATAGTATTTCTACAAAAAAGTGAACAAATGGTGTACTGAGCAAATTACTTTAAGAAAACCGGCATAATTAAAGAACTAGCATGAAATATTATATAGAGTAGCTGTTTTTTTAGTTAATTTAGTTAGTACAGTCAGCAGCAGAAGTTGCTAAGCGGGCCAGGTGTTCAAAATGATCTTGACGCGACTTTATTTTTATGTGAATAAGAGTGTGTCAAAATAATTTTGAACACCTCGCCCGCTTAGCAACTTCTGCTGCTGACTGTACACTCTATTTCTGACCATTTATATTTTCCCAGGCTTCCAGAGTTAAACCAGGCAGCAGGTGATGCCAATGAGGAGGACGATGATGATGATGAGTTTGATGCTGACGACCCGCCCTCCACAAATCTGCTGTGAGTATACACCATACCATCTCTTCTTATTACCCAACTGTGGCTAAGCCAAAAAAGGAGCCATGTATTTGAAAAAAAGTTTTACATACAAAAATTCTACTTGCTATATTTTTTTGTGTAACGATTTTTAGTAACGAAAACTAGTATAGCCTGTCCGTTTTCTAATATCAAGTTCGCCATAGATTTACTATGGCGTAAGTACTTGATCTTAGAAATCGGACAGACTTATTATTACCAGACATGGATGTATGTTAAGTACGTATACGTAAATTCAAGCAAAGTTTCATATAATTTAAGTATGTATTTCATAGAATCGAATCGAAGTCAGCGGCTTTTTGGCGGCGGGATCGCGTGACTTAAATAAAATTTAAGCAAATAGCAGATTTTTGCCCAAAAAGACATTAAACAATGGATCAAAAGAGAGTAGATACAACATAAATTTTTTTAACCTATTAAAGCGGCGTGTCCTTAAATCTGTTAAATAATTACCATTCAAATCAAACCCAGGTTCGTCCCTCAGAACGAGTCAGACCTCCAGCCCATGTACCAGGCCATGATTCAAGGACAGACCCTACACCCGGACCCTGAAGCTGACCTCGACGAGGACCCTTACATGGACGGCGAGGAATTTGATGAAGGTATGTGCCATCTGACCCCTACTGCTCTAGGATCCTCAGAACGAGTCAGACCTCCAGCCCATGTACCAGGCCATGATTCAAGGACAGACCCTACACCCGGACCCTGAAGCTGACCTAGACGAGGACCCTTACATGGACGGCGAGGAATTTGATGAAGGTATGTGCCATCTGACCCCTACTGCTCTAGGATCCTCAGAACGAGTCAGACCTCCAGCCCATGTACCAGGCCATGATTCAAGGACAGACCCTACACCCGGACCCTGAAGCTGACCTAGACGAGGACCCTTACATGGACGGCGAGGAATTTGATGAAGGTATGTGCCATCTGACCCCTACTGCTCTAGGATCCTCAGAACGAGTCAGACCTCCAGCCCATGTACCAGGCCATGATTCAAGGACAGACCCTACACCCGGACCCTGAAGCTGACCTAGACGAGGACCCTTACATGGACGGCGAGGAATTTGATGAAGGTATGAGCCATCTGACCCCTACTGCTCTAGGATCCTCAGAACGAGTCAGACCTCCGGAAGAATGCCATATGACTTTGACCCATGTCCTTTCACTGATATGTGTTAAAATTGTTAAATATCAAACGATGTCGCCAACGCCATCTACCCGACTATAGGCCAAAGGCGTGGCGCCGTCTATTCGAGCATAACTTTTTCTTGAATTCTGAGGCACGTTTTTTCCTTACACTTTATTATACTAGCGACCCGCCCCGGCTTCGCACGGGTTAACAAATTATACATAAACCTTCCTCTTGTATCACTCGATCTATTAAAAAAAACCGCATCAAAATCCGTTGCGTAGTTTTAAATATCTAAGCATACATACAGAGGGTGGGAAGCGACTTTGTTTTATACTATGTAGTGGCGGAACATATTCATTTCATTTTCATTTATTTATTTCTTTAACAATAATACATTGTGTTAGAAAACTTATGAACTAATTACATGCTTATAATTTAATTAAACTTAGTATGATGGGACATGTCAGCAAATAAATAAATTTCAAATAATAATTTAAACAATGAATAACAAGTCACAAGTAAAAATAAAATAATATAATGTCAAATATAAAACGTTGAAAACTCATAATTTTTAATACTACGTACAATTAAATAAATATTTGATAACATGTCAATTCATACAAAAACAAAATACTTAACTTAACGAACCACATGTCAAAATTAAATTAAATAGATTCATTGTTGTATTGGAAAAACTCTTCGACTGAATAAAAACATTTTGCTAGCAAAAATGACCTTAATTTATTTTTAAATATGAATAGGTTAGAAACTGCTTTGAGTTCTGTGGGTAGCCTATTAAAAACTTTGATAGCCTGGTACCGAGCACAGTACTCCGTGACCTTTAGCTTTGGTGTAAAGGGGCGGTTCAGGTTTTTTGTCCTAGTTGCCAGTCTGATCGCCCGAGCCTCTACAGTTTCACTACTTGTCAGAGATTTTACTAAGTCCGTACAGTCCATCCGTACATATATCTTTGATGGAACTTAAAAACATGAAACGTGCTTCGCTCGGACGATAAATAAGATGTAATATATTCTTTACAGGAGACGAGGAGTTTGAAGATGCCGAAGAAAGCAACGCGACCCCTGAAGACGCCGCGGCGAGACTCCGGACGCTTCGCTTAGAGCACGCCAACGGAACACATGCAGATGGTAAGCAAAACGCTGTTTTTAGGGTTCCGTACCCAAAGGGTAAAAACGGGACCCTATTACTAAGACTCCGCTGTCCGTCCGTCCGTCTGTCACCAGGCTGTATCTCACGAACCGTGATAGCTAGACAGTTGAAATTTTCACAGATGATGTATTTCTGTTGCCGCTATAACAACAAATACTAAAAACAGAATAAAATAAAGATTTAAGTGGGGCTCCCATACAACAAACGTGATTTTTGACCGAAGTTAAGCAACGTCGGGCGTGGTCAGTACTTGGATGGGTGACCGTTTTTTTGCTTGTTTTGTTCTATTTTTTGTTGATGGTGCGGAACCCTCCGTGCGCGAGCCCGACTCGCACTTGGCCGGTTTTTAGTATTTGTTGTTATAGCGGCAACAGAAATACCTACATCATCTGTGAAAAATTCAACTGCCTAGCTATCACGAGATACAGCCTGGTGACAGACAGACGTACAGAGGTTTTGTAATCGTCAAATCATCAAAAATCGTCAAAAATAGATGACGTAATTTATGAACAGCCCCAAAGGAAAAAACGGAACCCTTATAGGATCACTCGTGCAGTTGTCTGTCTGTCCGACCATTCCCCCCCCCCCCTTTATCTCCGAAACTACTCGGTCTAAAATTAAAACAGGAAAACCTATTAGAAGTGTGCAGTCAAGCGTGAGTCGAACTTAATGTACGGAACCCTTGGAACCCGAGTCCTACTCGCACTTGGTCGGTTTTTTATTTTATAAAATTGGGCTGGGGAGCGTTCAAGTATTACGTAACGAATTTAGGGGGAGGGGGGTCTTGTAAAACGTTACGATGCGTTACAGGGGCGGGAGGGGGGGGTTTGAACTACGCGTTACGTAACATTGTTATTAATAATATTAACGCGATTAAAACAATAACAAAGGTATTTTAGCGACTTTCCGGTACTTTACGCCACATAATTGTGGCCTTTAGGTAAAAAAATGGACACTTGGTGGCAGTGGCGGCGCGTCAAACATATCCATAGGCAAGCCGGGGCTAATTTGGCTTACATATTTCCTTTTAGGGCTTCCAAATACCGGACTTCTCACAATACCGGTATTAATACCGAAACTGTCTTCATCAATACCGGGATCCCTGGATCCCGGTATTGGATATGAATCGCTTAAAAATATATAGTTTTATTAAAAAGGGGAATTAGAAAGGCTCACTGGAATACCAGATATGTCCTAAAAGCTATTACAACAATAAACAATCAATGCCGCCATCTGCAATAATTTTATTTCACACTCCAGGTTGGCAATAATTTTATCCAATTTGTTGACTTCACCTCACCAGTCACATTTGTAGTCCAACTTAACCAACCAGACAACATATTTTCAAATTTCCGTCAAAATTGGTTTGGCTTTATTACAGTTATCCTTGCTCTTTCGTTTTTTTTTGATAAAATTATAAGAACTAATTATGTTAATGTTAATGTCACTATCATCATATTCATCACTCACATAACTTCAGGATTCATCCACCACCAACCACCAAATATTTATCTGACGCATTAGGCAACGATCTTGTTTCAATAATAAAATGCGGGCTAGAGACCAGTTAGGCAACGATTTTGATAGCATACGCAGTACGCAGTGCAAGTGTTATTTGTACATCATAATTTCATAAAAGTTTGACGTTTAATATAACACTTGCACTGCGCGTGCTATCAAAATCGTTGCAGACTTTTCTTGGTCTAACTCTAGGTGCGTCTGACGTTTACTAGGCTTTTTGATACAGCCAAATATAATGGATTTAAAGGGTTTATACTGCGCATTTCCCTCATTTTTTAAAATACCGGGATCCCGGTATTGTCTTTAAAAATACCGGTATTGAAAAATGCGTTTAAAAAGACGGGATCCCGAGATCCCGAAATACCGGGATCCCGGTATTGGAAGCCCTATTTCCTTTACAACTCTGCTCAAGCCTCAAACGTCCAAAAACGGGCAAGCCGGTGGGAATCGGCTTTTATGGACGCGCCGCCTCTGCTTGGTGGTTACGTAACGTTTTACTAGGGGGGGGGGGGGTACAGAAAAACGTTACGGCGCGTTATATGGGGGGGAGGGGGGTCAAAAATGTCCAAAAATTGCGTTACGTAATACTTGAACGCTCCCCTGTCAAAAATACCTTTTTTTTTTCAGAGGCTGAAGATGAAATAGCAGACGAGTGAACCTAAAAAGGTTATTAGCTTTTTTAATTTTTCAATATAAAGTTAACAATGATGTAGGTGTCAGTAACTAAAGATTACTCTACGCAGTCGTTATTTGACTGGAAAAACATGAAAACTTTTTAAAATACCTCTACATCCATTCGGATCTTTAAAAAATGTAATTTTAACACATACACTGCCAGCGCTACGGGCGTAGCGGATTACGTGGTTTATCTGCTTTGTAGCGGAAAGCATGGCGAAGTGGAAATTATGTCAAGTTCGGCACAGAGTTTACTTTGAAGGAAGACACAAAAATATCAACTGGCAAGGGATACGACCATACTACTGATTTACGATACTAGTGCGGAAAAGAGGAAAATCGACACGAGTTGCGAATTACCTATTCGCACGCGTATCGTACAACGTTTTACAGTACATATGCCACTTTAAAGTTTCGACATACGCACAAAAAGTGCTATTTTACGCACTAGTGCGGAAAAGTAGCACCATATGTACTGTAAAATAACATTTTGTATCTATGGAATTTACAGCTACTAGACAATCAAGTGTTTTTGTTGTTTACGTTTCTTTTAGATCCGGATGGAATAATCAATTCATTTATTTATTTAAATCGAATCCATAATTGATCCAATAATGTTGAGGTCGGAACGAAAGATATTCACAAACGATTTAAGAGCCCATCAACGTGCACACTAGCGCCACTGCTGAATAATCGTGATTATTTAAATTTAACGAAATATATTTAATAAAGGGGGCCGCTACGTACTGTATCTTGTATTAAAGTACCTTTTGAATACATCAAACTAGTTTCTATGTTGCTGGATTCGTCAATCTATGAACTCAAAACAAAAACGGCCGTTTTGACTTTGGACGCATAGACTGACGAATCCAGCAACTTAGAAACTAGTTTGATGTATTCAAAAGGTACTTTAATACAAGATACAGTACGTAGCGGCCCCCTTTTTTAAATATATTTCGTTAAATTTAAATAATCACGATTATTTAGCAGTGACGCTAGTGTGCATGTTGATGGGCTCTTAAATTTCAATCGTACAAGCTACAAAAATAGTTGTTACTGTAGCGCGTATAGTGGTTACAACAAAGATGACTCACATTACTCAATATGTGACGTTATCTATGAAAAGGGACCTTGGCCTATGGCGCTTACGCCATTATTAACGATGCTCTGATATAAATAAAATGCCGCGCGACGCTGTGCGGCGTAAGCGCCATCGACAATAAGGTCCCTTTTCATAGATAATGCCCCATATATTTTTGAGCGTGTTACAAGTATGTATTTTTCAGCATTTTTTCGAATCTTAAGTTTTTTTTTATGTAATTGGCTTATAAATGTAGTTTTCTGAGGTTTTGAAAACCGTAATAATAGCTTATTTGTTGTTTTAAGTTAGTATAAGGTTGTTAATTTGAAGCGTTTTATGAACATAGGTATGAGAATGATTTGCTTTATAATAGGAATACTTTTTGTTGAATACAAGGGCTATTCCATTCCATAATTTATGCTGCATAAGCGCAAGGGTATGTATGTATGTATGTCAGTTTATTGCACATAAACAGGTTTACATAAAACGGACAAAAACAAAACGAAAATAAAAATGTTATGTACAAAGGCGAACTTATCCCTAAAAGGGATCTCTTCCAGCTAACCTGGGTAATTAATGTTATTATTGTTGGTAGTGTAGGTGCTAATGCACTAATGATTCGATTAGACATACCGAACTTTTTGACACCCGACACACTAAAGCCTGACCAGTAATATATGATCATTGTCAAGAGGGCGCTGTTATTCTCATGTATAGCGTGACAGTTCAGTCATAGAGAAAAAAATACATAGAGTGCTCACTCCATACATCAGTTTTAGTACCAAAAAGACTATTAGCATCTAGCATCGAGTAGCGGAACTATCAGTACTGCTACTCGACAATAGATGTAGCACCGACCGGAAAGTCTTATGCTGTTGAGATAAGACTTTCCGGTCGGTGCTACATCTATTGTCAAGTAGCAGTACTGATAGTTCCGCTACTCGATGCTAGATGTAGACACTGAAATTAATAGTCTGAACTGATGTATGGAGTGAGCACTCTATGTATTTTTTTCTCTATGGTTCAGTATAGTATGAAAAAATTAGTTCCAGTGAAATTCCGCAACATGGCGCGTGATCATATATTCCTGGTCAGGATTTACCTTTTTTCTGAAAACATCAAATTTGATTGTTCCTTAACTTTGACTGCCTAATTATACTTGGAAGTAGGTACTTCTTTTATATTTGGGGCATTATCTATGAAAAGGGACCTTATTGTCGATGGCGCTTACGCCGCACAGCGCGCGGAATTGTATTTATATCGGAGCGTCGTTAATAATGGCGTAAGCGCCACCGACAGGAAGGTCCCTTTTCGTAGATAACGCCACATTTGATTCCATTTCGTAACCAGTTGAATGAAAATGTATTAGATTATAGCATAATAAAATGTTGAGCCAAGTAATTGTTTTCTGTGTTTTTGTACATACAAATAACATTATTTCGATTGTAGTTTAGAATCTTATGTAATCAAACGCTAGAAAATAGACATTTTCTTTAGTACAAGGCCTTTTTTTTTTTGAGTCCAGAAATATCCCGAACGTTGCCAATTGGTATGTGCTATATCAGGGATGTTGCGGATGCAGATTTTTTGACATCCGCGGATGCGGATGCGGATATTTAAAGGCTCACATCCGCGGATGCGGATGTCAAGATTAGGTACTTAGAAAACGTCAAATATTACATTTTTAGTATTTTTTTTATTAAATAAAACCAACCGTTTAGTATTTGAGCATGAATATAGGTGCGTTATATTTAATAAACAGTAACTTCGCCGATCTAGACGATTTCGTTATAGGTAATGACGAAATTACCTAGCACTTACGTCGCCGCTAAGACGTTCCTGTACTGACTTGTTCGACATCCGCATCCGCATAAGCTCCGCATCGATTTTATGCGGATGCGGATGTTGAAAATAATGCGGAAGTTCCGCGGTTGCGGATGCGGATGTTCGCAACATCCCTGTGCTATATTGAGAGTGAATGTGATATTTATGTATGTACAGACGTAATGTATAATTGTTATCCATAATTTTTTCACGGAAACGTATGAACGTGTCTTGCCATTTCAGTCATAACGGTACAAAAAGTACTGAGGTTGACTGAAATAGCGTGACAAATGCGAACGTTTTCGAGAAAATACGATGGAAAACAGTTATGCTCTACATTTGTATTTAGAGTTGGCGCCTTTTTCATATGTACGATTTAATATTTATAATTTTTGATTTGAGATGATAATAAAATACTGAAATTGGATAAATTCCTTCATAATGTAAAAGGTATTATTAAATACTAAATCCTTGTCACAATTATTTTGACATAGCTCGCCGCGTCGGCTATAGACGACTATAGAATGTGCCACTTTCTGTCGGCGATATTAGACTATTTTGTCGACTATCTTTTCTGTTCAAAATGTTATGAAAAGTTTTGTACTATAACATAAAGCAATGTATACCTACTAAATACTGAAATAAATATTTCTTCATGGATATAATAATGAAAATGTATGCGTGCGGATTTTTTTTAGACTCCTTATAACGAATGATTGTTGAAATATGGATTAAAGTTTGTATCTGATGATTAAAGCTTGATGTCAGATGTGAATTTCATTCATGAAATAATACGGTTGATTGATACGTGGGTCATACTGAAAATTCCTGGACTGGCCACTTAGAAAAAATAAGTTTTCTCATATATCAGAATCCAGAAACTTTCATTATGACCTAAGTATTTTGTAACACTAACTGTACTCCTAGTGTAAATTTCATTAGATAGCGTGACGTGACGCGTTTGCGTTTAGTGTCATTTTGTATGGGATTTTGAGTTTCCAAAACGACCCGCTTGGCGCGCTGTTCAAAATCCCATACGAAAATAAACATAACGCCAACGCTCGTCACGCTATCGAATGAAATTTACAATAGGGGTACTGGGCTCTAAATAATAGAATAGAATAATAATAAGAAACCATTGATTGCAACACAAAAAGCATACAGGTTGCAAAACATAAGGGGATTGAAAAAATAAGAATAATTGTGCGGCAAAAGGAACGGGCTTCATACGCTGCGTCAGTCATTTCATTACAAATAGCCTGCGCAGCGCTGATTTTCAGTCCGTCCCCTTCACTGAACCACATTGACATTTATGCGGGTTAATAATTTTCTAAACAAAAAACAACTACAACAACTAGTTAAAGTAGGTAATAATAGTTTATAAGTCTTGTTATCGGATAAGTCTTATCTCAATTTTACAGTTTGCAATTAATCAGAAATACTTTTTTAACAGTTTTAATATAGGTAATTTCATTAATTTTACTCTTTGGTAATTACCACAGGTCCGGGTAGTGTTGTATTTTTATTTAACTGAGAATTTCGTTCACGAATTTTCCCATAAAAGTTACCACAGCAGACTACGTTCGCTTTTTTTTATACCGCATGACAGTATTTTTTTTCCAAATCGACATTTATCAAACTATTCTTGATGATTATCCTTTCGAACCCTGGCCGCGTAGCCAAAGAACCAATCGCTAACGCTCCGTAGCGATCGAAACGCAACTGTCCCTGTCGCACTAATATGGAAGAGTGATAGAGAGACACAAAGCGATTCGATAGCGATTGTCACCTTGGCTAGGCCGCCAGTTCTGTATACGCTCAAAGTGCGTAGTCTTTGTAATCCAAATAAATTCTGGTTCATGAAACCTTTATTAATAAACCATATCATAAAGAAAATGTATTTTAACTTCTTTTGCGCCCTTTAACAATATATTATTTCTCTTTGACTTTACACCCCTCCTCCTTTCTTGAGAATGAAATGTCATCCTTATTGAATTATTTTTCTTGAGTTATTATTAAATAAGTCATTGTACATTCGGTTGAAAAGGTATAGTTTAACCTTTTGGACGCCAAGGACCGATATATCCGCACCGTAGGTTCAACGCCAAAGACAAAGACCACAGAGCAACATCGACCTACGTGCATATACATAAAGTTCAACATCAGTTATCAGTTTTGACACTTCAATCACGTGGCGTTGAGTGACAGCCTTAACAGCCTTTGTGTTCAACATGGCGGCGTCGAAAAGGTTAACGGTTAATTACGTACTTTACATATTGGACGTGAATCAAATCAATTCGTTAGTTTTTAGGGTATTATGTGGGCCAATCCCGGCGGCACTGCAATGCCGGGCCGACCCGTGACGGGAGTGGAGCGAGCCCCGAACATCCCGTCGGTTTACAAAAATCAGTTTAATATACTGGTCCCTCAGTGAGGGAACTTTCAGATATTAAGCTGAAAAGAACAGATACTACACTTTGATCTTAGCCAAAAGGCCGAGAAGCGATAACACGACAAACTCGCTCCAAGAGGGTCATGGAATCAGGAAAAATCTTAACACCGCGATGTACGATCTCCACTGGAGTAGCGCAGCGACATCTAGCGGCAAATTGGGTAAACCAGTTACACTGGCGCGTACATTGAAGTATGCACCTTATGGTAAGGTAATAAGATATAAAATCAAAACTACTAACAGCGAGCTTATCCGTGTGGTTCCTTAGTAGGCGCTCTATTATTGCACGTTCTGCCTTATGACATAGAAAAAAAAATACATAGATTGCTCACTCCATACATTAGTTTTAGTACCAAAAAGACTATTAGCGGAACTATCAGTACTGCTACTTGACAATAGATGTAGCACCGACCGGAAAGTCTTATGCTGTTGAGATAAGACTCCGGTTGGTGCTACATCTATTGTCAAGTAGCAGTACTGATAGTTCCGCTACTCGATGCTAGATGTAGACACTGAAATTAATAGTCTAACTGATGTATGGAGTGAGCACTCTTGCGATTGATTTTCCTAGAGGAATTATTAATAAAAGTCAAATATTTCCACTACGTTTTTATTATTAAAACACAATCATTATAACTATAGTTCATTTTATCGTAACAAGTAAACATTAGCGTCGTGAAATTGTACTCTTGTACTTTAGAATCATGCACGAAAATATCTATAAAATAAAATAAACAATTCAACAAATAGTTTACTAAATGTTACTGTGAAGTTCTGATCCCTGATAGTCCAGAATTTGTACCTACAATCATACATTTGACGAACTTATTATATTATAATAGCAATCTAGCAAACTCATCTACTATTTTTGATTACTAATGTAACCACTTCCAATCTGACAACATCTGAAGTCTGATTTGATTGGCTTAAAAATCAGACCCTGTAAAAGGTAGCGAACCAATGAAATTTAAGGAAAACCTTCATAAACTTACACCGAAATCACATTATTATGTCAAAAACGGAAATACACAAATTATTTTAGCTTAAATACAGGTCAAAGAACGGGCGTCCCAGAACTCTTATGATTAAATCTCGTCATAAATTTATGAAATATACAACAATTTGATTATAGTGAACATTAATTAATGTAGGGAAAAACCGGTTTTATTTTAACAACCGGATTTAATAAAACAAAGTTTTATCTACAGTTAGCGCCACTGCGAAATAATCGTGATTAAAATTTGAAATTTAACGAAAGATATTTAAAAAAAGTACTGTATCTTGTATTAAAGTACTTTTTGAATGCATCAAACTAGTTTCTATGCTGCTGGATTCGTCAATCTAGAAACTCAAAACAAAAACGGCCGTTTTAACTTTGGACGCATAGACTGACGAATCCAGCAACATAGAAACTAGTTTGATGTATTCAAAAGGTTCTTTAATACAAGATACAGTACGTAGCGGGCCCCTTTTTTAAATATATTTCGTTAAATTTAAATAATCACGATTATTTAGAAGTGGCGCTAGTGTGCACGTTGATGGGCTCTTAAGGCCTCTACTTACCTTGCGACAAATCGCATGCAATTTTGATACATTGCCGACTTAGCCGCAACGTATTAAAAATCTTATGCGATTTGATGCAGTAGCCTTAAAAACAGACCATAGACAAAACCGCGTTTTAGCAGACAAAACCGTTTTTAATCCTTACTGATCGAAATACGGTATTAACTAATTTGCTATTTAGAGAGAATTGAACTATTGAATGCAATTACTGAATTACTGTTTGATATGAAACACTTCTAATATATTAGGCGGCCCGCACACAATAATTTAAATTCTATATGTATTGACATTATACCTTATTCCGAAAGTCTTACAAAAATAAACCGTTACTTTTAAATACCTGTTTTTAGGATTGGTAGTGTGCAAGCAGCCTTACATTAACCGAATTTGACAGCATTTGTGACAAGAACGAGTGTAAATCTCCTTTTTATTGGACACGGACTGATGAAAGCTCCTTATTGAATAGTTCCCGTTCAAAAATCTTGATATTATCTACATTATAGAGAAATATAGTAAGACAAGAGTGCACACTCCATACATCAATTTTGGTATCAATAAGACTATTAATTTCAGTGTCTACATCTAGCATCGAGTAGTGGAACTATCAGTACTGCTACTTGACAATAGATGTAGCAGTACTGATAGTTCCGCTACTCGATGCTAGATGTAGACACTGAAATTAATAGTCTTTTTGGTACCAAAACTGATGTATGGAGTGAGCAATCTATGTATGTCTACATTAAACTTAGGTATCTAAGTTCACTTTGGAGTCGCATACTGAAAAATGAAATACATTTTGTTTCAAATTCTTCTGTATATTCATGATCATGACCAAAGAATTATTGATGAAAAATCAATCCCCCGAATTTGACAGCTGAAGTAGATGGCGCTGTAAGGTCTACGGTCTACGCAACAAACGCTTGAAGGAGCTGGACAGTTACACCGAAAATGCTTGCAGAGTCCGTCTAAGGTAACTTTGCATCGATTTTGACAACAAATTGTGCAAGTGTTATGAACGTCATATTTTCATAGAAATTTGACGTTTATGACGACATTCCACACTTTGTGTTAGCATTGTTAGCAAATGCCGTGCAAAGTTAGCAATTATATTTTTTAAAATTTAAAATTTTCAACCTATGCCGGGAACCACGCATATTACAACAGTAAGAGTTAGACCGAACTTAGTCTGCAGCGATTGCGATAGCACAGACTGTGCAAGTGTTATTTTAAACGTCAAACTTCTATGAAATTACGACGTATAAACAACACTTGCACAATCTGTTCTATCATAATCGCTGCCAACCTAAAGCCGTAACAGACTACCGCACTTATCGATAGCATAGAGAAAAAAATACATAGAGTGCTCACTCCATACATCAGTTTTAGTACCAAAAAGACTATCACAACAGCATAAGACTTTCCGGTCGGTGCTACATCTATTGTCAAGTAGCAGTACTGATAGTTCCGCTACTCGATGTTAGATGTAGACACTGAAATTAATAGTCTGAACTGATGTATGGAGTGAGCACTCTATGTATTTTTTTCTCTATGTCGATAGTGTGTAAGGTTGCCGTACGTGCGTTAAGGACGCAGCTACAAGCTAGAGTGAGAAAGAGATATTTTGACTGCACTAAAGTCGCGGTGCGGTGCGGTAGTCTGTTACAGATGTAGTGCATAATTATATTCCATCGTATTTTCACGGAAACGTACGGACGTGTCTTGCTATTTCAGTCATAACGGTACAAAAAGTACTGAGGTTGACTGAAGTAGCATGACAAATACGATAGTTTCCGAGAAAATGGGATGTAAAACAATTATGCACTACATCTGTACGGCTATTAGCTTGGTATAAGGGCTCATTTAGACGGCGCGCGAACTCGTATACGATTTTAGTTACATTGCGGATTGGGGTTACATCAATTGGGCGTTTTTAGGGTTCCGTACCCAAAGGGTAAAAACGGGACCCTATTACTAAGACTCTGCTGTCCGTCTGTCACCAGGCTGTATCTCACGAACCGTGATAGCTAGACAGTTGAAATTCTCACAGATGATGTATTTCTGTTGCCGCTATAACAACAAATACTAAAAACAGAATAAAATAAAGATTTAAGTGGGGCTCCCATACAACAAACGTGATTTTTGACCGAAGTTAAGCAACGTCGGGCGGGGTCAGTACTTGGATGGGTGACCGTTTTTTTGCTTGTTTTGCTCTATTTTTTGTTGATGGTGCGGAACCCTCCGTGCGCGAGTCCGACTCGCACTTTGCCGGTTTTTTTTTTGTTGTCCGAAACACTTTTCAAATTTGGGTCTTTTTATGTTATTTCTACTCAGAATCAAAAGAAAAACAGAATCAGAGAAAAAAGGGTCCTAAGGTTTTTATTTCCATTCCGTCACCATTTTTCATAGACTTTGTATGGTGGTCGCGTAATGGAAAGATCGAAAAATGTATGGAAATTTTGGGACACTTTTTTTCTCCTATTAGGATAGAAAGAGCTCGTGATTCTGAGTAGAAATAACATAAAAAAACCCAAATTTAAAAAAAAAGTGCTTGGGACAACAAAAAAAAAACGCCCAATTAAGCCGATCAAATGACGCAATGTAATGAAACTCGCATGCGAGTTCTTGCACCGTCTAAATGAGCCCTAAAGCTTTGGATTCCTCCGAAAACGGTGCCGTCATATTACGGCCGCTATATAGCGTTGACTGACGTCACTAGAACGTTGTCTATGTAAACAAGATGGCGCGGTTTCCTAGACGGCGTTACGTTACGTTGACTGTCAACGTAACGTAAGATGACGGCCGTCATGACCTTGTCGATAGTTTCGTGAACGTTTTATTAGATAGCGGTGACGCCATTTTGAATAAATGACACGAGATTTGAATAAATGATTCCGTACTACGATTATTTTCCTCTTCTGATGATATTTCATCCTCCAAGTAAATTATAGATGATCAAGCAAATCTTGTCAGTAGGAAAAGGCGCGAAATTCAAATTTTCTATGGGACGTTATCCCATCGCGCCTACATTTTTCAAATTTGCCGCTTTGACCTTGGTGGATGACGGTGTGTTATGACGCCGTGGTACTTTCCACATGTCGCCACCGTAAAGACGGCCGTCTTTTGCGGCCGCTATATGACGGCACCGTTTTCGGAGGAATCCAAAGCTTAAGGGCCTATTTAGACGGTGCGTAAACTCGCATGCGAGTTTCATAGTTTGATCGGTCGGCTGAATTTATGTAACCTCAATCCGCAATGTAACTAAAATCGTATATCAGTTCGCGCGCCGTCTAAATGAGCCCTAACTCTATAGCTTTTCACAGTCTATGCAATAGATATCTCGTCACAAACACAGACTAAAGTCTAAGATCACGCTGTGGTGGCCACAACTGTGTCGTTTGGTATCGCTTCCTGCACTTTCTTCGCTTCCACTTCAGTTTTGTCTTCCTCCGGTGCCCCGTTTACTTTCTCTTTCATTTCAACGTCTGTCGGTTTGTCTGTCTCTTGGTCTTGGCTGGAGTCGGAGAGTTCTGGTTTGGTTTCCTCGGGTTTCTCTGGTGTTGGTTCCGGGGCTTTATCTGTGGGTTCCGCTTCCGTTTTTTCCGTTTTTGGTGGCTCGACAGCTTCCGTGTCCGGTTGCGTGTCTTCTTTCTTGTCTTGTGAGTTGTCTGTAAATAAAAATAAGGGGTTAATAAGGCTGCCCAATGAAAACTCTATATTTAAATTTGTTTGACTTATGACTTTGATGGAATAGTCTGAAAACTTATTACGAAAAGTATGTTTTTACATGACCTATTCGAATAAGGGCTTATTTTTCCCTTCTACGAGGGATCAAAGTGGCACTTTTCTGTTCTAGGACACTTTTTTTTACATATGAGTTCCTGAGAAAAAAAAAATACCCAGATAAGTAATTAATGTAATAACATAAGTATAAAATAATAAATATTAGCTTTTAATCTTATACCTTGAACATAAGTATCAAAATGCGTTTATTTTAAATTATGTACCTAGACATGTGCCTGCACTGCACCTCCTAGTTATAGTTTAGTTTTAAGAAACATTTGCTGTGCCCTAACAGGGTTCATGTGTGAACTTACCCTGATGTAATATCTGTCCTGTACTCGTACCACATGATTATTATGCAATAAATTATGAATTATGATAGGTGATGTGAAAAGCAGTATGTGTCACACGTTTCCACCTTGAGCGTTAACACTTGAATTCTATTATAGAATCCTTCCAGGATTAGGTACACCCTCGCTGTAAATATGTAATTTTGCTTCCATGTGACAACACAAACTTACCAGAGCTTCGGAGAAAAAATATCATTATACTTAATCATAAGAAGAAAAATAATAAATTCTTACCAGATTCGTCTACTTCCATTGGAGTTTCTTTCTTCTCATCGCCATTTACCTTCTAGAAAACAAATTAAATATTACTCTCAAGTAAATTAACTAAAGTACGACAAAATGGACGAACACAGGACATCACTAACTAGCTAAATACCTCGAGCTACCCAACATAGTAATACTACAGCGAATATTATAGTAATTTAATTATTTACTCGTAACTTATACAAATTACTATTGGTCGCCTGTCGACTCGCCTTCAATTGTCCCGTTCAATTTTAATAAATAATATCCTTAACCTTTTGGACGCCAATGACCGATATATCCGCACCGTAGGTTCAACGCCAAAGACCGATTAATCGGTCACATATCACAGAGCAACATAGACCTACGTGCATATGCATAAAGTCCAATTTCAGTTGTGACACTTCGGTGACGTGGCGTCAGCGTGACAGCTTTTGTGTTTGACACGGCGTCGAAAAGGTTAAATTTTTAAAGTATGGACAACCAGAGTCCTGTAAAGGGCCAATCATTGGTTAGTTTACCCTAATTACTACTCTATATAACCTTTAAAAATAAATACCACTTATTTGTCAAGATTATTACTTTCTACAACCCCCCAAACCACCAATATTCAAATGTATAAATCAGGGATGTTGCGAACATCCGCATCCGCATCCGCAACCGCGGAGATTCCGCATTATTTTCAGCATCCGCATCCGCATAAAATCGATGCGGAGCTTATGCGGATGCGGATGTCGAACAAGTCGGTACAGGAACGTCTTAGCGGCGGCGTAAGTGCTAGGTAATTTCGTCATTACCTATAACGAAATCGTCTAGATCCAGAAAATACTGTTTATTAAATATAACGCACCTATATTCTTGCTCAAATACTAAACGTTTCGTTTTTTTTTAATGAAAAAACACTAAAAATTGAATATTTGACGTTTTCTAAGTACCTAATCTTGACATCCGCATTCGCGGATGTGAGCCTTTAAATATCCGCATGTCAAAAAATCTGCATCCGCAACATCCCTGGTATAAATGTTACCAAACCCTTTAAAATGATGTAAACTCTACTGTACGGCTACCATCAGTTTGGCACTGACATAAACTCCATCGAGAACGTAATTTACTTTCTATACATCTCGCTCGTACTCGCATATTAGTGCGAACGAGATGTATAGAAAGTAAATTACGTTCTCGATAGCGTAAATGTCAGTTTTGACACTGTCAGTGACTCATGGTCGGGCTCTGTAGGGTTGTTATTAGACTTAACCGTCCGGTATCTTGGTGGCATTTCAAACTGTAGGCAAACGATGTACCAAACACCCTGTATATACATAGATTAGGTCATTTTAGTATTTGGGACATAAGAACAGAGTTTAAACAGTTTTTATATAGCCTAAACTAAAACATGTTTTTCTAACATAAATACAGGGTGATTCAGGAGACGTGAGCAGTTATAAACAACTGTTTCGTACCAGTATTTGTGAGATTAACTTTATATTATTTTATACTGTTTAAAAAAAGTTTTAATTTACTTACGACATTTATGGTCACCCTCTTTGTTTTATCCATAACAAGTGCCAAATTCAATGTCATCGGAATCTGGTTACCTTTGAAAAATCGTATCTCACTCGAGTGTGACATTTTATTTTCTTCATACTCAAAGTGCTGTCATAACGGTTAAAAAGGTTTTATCTTTGTTATTTAAATGCTGTAGGGTATCCATGATTGTAGATAATTAAATTTGTCCTTACCAGAAAGTATAACAACAGAAAAAAAGCGTGATTGTTTTACTTAACTATTGTGGTGAACGATTCTTTTACATTTACTGATTGTGTAGGCTTAGTCCTGCTCACGTCTCATGAATCACCCTGTATATATGAGATGTCATGACAGTTTATGCTGCCACCAGTACCCCGGTTTCATAATAAATGTGCATCCGTGCCTATAAATAAGTATTTCTTGTCCTATGCGCGCCGCTACTGCTTTGGTTTGCGTCCCCGCACTGAAGTTGACGATGACGATTTTTGCCGCTTTTTTACCTAAATACGTTAAAGAAAATTAAAAAAAAATCTGTGCCAGCCTTCAAATGTACCTATGTTCATACCAAATTTCATTTAAATCGATTTAGCAGTTTAAGCTTGAAGAGGTAACAGACAGGTGCAGGCAAAGACTCAAAATGTTCGTATGTCATGCCGAATATTCGGTATTCGGCCAAAACCAGTATTCGGGGCATCTCTATACTTCGTTTTTTTAGCATTAGAAATTTGGTAAACAAAGTTGATGTGTCTTTTAATTGAAAAACACATTTTAAAAATAAGTTACGGCAAATATGTAACAATTATGAATCTAATACGATCTTTTATAGTCTTCTGCTTTCTTAAGTAATAGTTATTGATTTTTAAAGTGTTTTTCAATTAAAAGACATGTCAAAATCGCTTATCTTCTTTCTAATTCTTTCTAATGCTAAAAAAAACGAACTATAGCGTTAACCATAGGTTGTAGCGAGACACAGCGATCGGACCTTTGTGACCGGACCTTTGAATGTTGTGGTCGAGCCGTTAGGAATGAAGTCGTGGGCATAAGGTAGCTAATACAGGGTGGCCAACTTAGAGGTATACAACTTTTTTTGCCGCCATTTTATTTTGGCGGTAAATATGACAGTTATTGCATGAAAATTAGTTTGTGTAGATACGGCGAATTTATTATGGAGCGTTTTACGACGGAACAACGTGTTTTAATCATTAAAAACAATAGAAACATTAAAAATAACGTTTCCCGGTCGATTAATTTCGAGAAACGGTGACATTGACTGGCCCCCAAGATCGCCTGATTTAACAGCTCCTGACTTTTTTCTGTGGGGCTATCTAAAGGGACGTGTCTATGCCAATAGGCCAACGAACTTTCAGCAATTAAAACAAAATATTCGAAACACTGTCGCTGAGATAACGCCAGAAATGTGTGAAAAAGTGATGAAAAACGCGATGTTCGCGGGTTCGCATCTGCCATGCTGCTAGAGGTGGACATTTGTCTGACATTATTTTCCATGTGTAATTGCTGACCCTACATATTATATTTAACAAGGAATACTTAATATTTTTTATGTTTTATAGAATAAAATTTCAAAAATAAAGTGTATACCTCTTATTTGGCCACCCTGTATAAGTAGCTACATACCTGCGGTTTGGCCTCCTCCGGTACCTCGGGCTGCGCGCTCGACGTGGAAGACACCTCATCCTCCTGATCGCCTCTCTTCAGCTTGTCTGCCCTTCGGCTTGTCCTTCCCTTATACAAGTACCTGCGGTTTGGCCTCCTCCGGTACCTCGGGCTGCGCGCTCGACGTGGAAGACACCTCATCCTCCTGCTCGCCTCTCTTCAGCTTCTGTCTGCCCTTCGGCTTGTCCTTGCCTTTGGTCTCTTTCACTTCTACGGGCTGCTCTTCCGTCTCCATTTCTGGTGTCGGGGACTTTTCTTTGACCGGAGATGTGTCTAGCTGTTGGGAGGAATAACTTTTTAGTAGTAATGTTATACTCTATTTAATATTTTTAAAAGTAGGACTAAATTGATACGCATTGATTTGTAGGGGCCTAAGGGCTTGTTTAGACGGTGCGAAAACTCGCATGCGACTTTCATTACATTGCGTTATTTGATCGGTCGGCTGAATTGATGTAATCTATGGACCCAATGTAATTAAAATCGTAACGAGTTCGCGCGCCGTCTAAATGAGCCTTAAGAGTGTTAACCATTTGACCGTCAAAGACGTAAACTGACGCGTTCACTTACAGTCCAATATCAATCTTCGTGCATCGTGACAAGGTTCACGACACTGACAATCCAACCTCTAGACTGAGCTTAGACCAATTCTTTCATGAAACCGATGCTGCCAAAAATACGGGGGTGCGGGGGGACGAGGTGAGCGAATCCCGTGCCGTGATTGGTCCGTTCAAAGACACGGACCAATCACGGCACGGGATTGACTCGAAGATGGAGTAAAACTACCGTATGTGTGGCAGAGGGGGTAGCGCGACTATGTTATGTCTAGAGGTTGGATTGTCTGTGGTTCACGATAACGGCCCTATACAATATGCGTGGTATTCGAAGGGTTAAAATGTTCCGTGACGGGGGGGTGTTCGTCGATGTTAAAGCGGGGTACGATCTTCCAAATTCCAACAATTACCTTTAATTTTTGTCAAACTAGCACAAATTCGAATAATATGCATAGCCGTCTCAAGACGCGGCACCTTTTGGCCCTAGGGTGGTATTTAACCTTTCAGTGATTAGGGATTACTTTTCATACGGAATCACCGACCGCCGGGAAGGTAACCTACTAACCTAGGGCAAATAAAGTCAACCTGGTGGTCTAGCATGAGTTGCGTTCTTGCGCGAGACTATACATCTGGCGCGACTTCAAGTATGGAGTCGCGCGCGCTACTCATGCTAGACCAGGCGTGTCTCACTCCGCGATTTCGTCGCTTCGCTACAGGTAGCTAAAAGCGCGTGGCGCTGTCGCCACCTAGCGGCCATATCTGTGCTGATCGTAACACGCGTTTTGTTAGAGAGTGAGTCTTCTGTACTTAGTACTATTATTTATTCTGTGGCTAGACCGCCTGGGGTCGTTTTGTGTCTAAACAGTGCCTTAGGGTAAACGTCTCTATAATAGGCTACATGACTAATTTTTTTTTTGGTATCAATCGATCGGGTTTGTTTTTAGGATCAAATGTCTATATGGGACCCATTGCATTAAAGTAACACAAAAGTCAGAAATTGTAGTCAAAGGCCGACAGTCGCACTTCACTCGCGAAACGCCCTATACAAAACGGCCAGAGGCCGTGACGTCATCGCCCATCTTGTAGTATGGACAAAACAAGAAAATTGCGTTTTTGTCGGTGAAATATTGCGTTTATGTATATAGTTGCTATACAATATTTTTTTTGGTGAAATGTAAGGAATCGAATGGTACCCTTACTTTTATCGTTTTTGGAAGTTAAAAAAAAAAACTTAAAATTTGAAACTTTCAGGTCCTGTAATTTTGTAATTTTTCAATGTTTTATTTTAATATCCACATTATTGTGATAAATTGCTCGTTTGCTATCTATTTTACTAGATTTTGTTATAAAATTCATCATGTGTCATCATCCCTATTCCGAATTGATTAGAAACTTTAGAAAGAGGTAGAATAAATAACTAATAAATAAACTAATTTTGCCAAAGCTCCCGAGTATGCAGTGCGTTGGGCAAAAAATTACATATTTTTGAAATTTTTTAATATTTTATTTTAATATCCACATTATTGTGATAAATTGCTCGTTTGCTATCTATTTTACTAGATTTTGTCATAAAATTCATCATGTGTCATCATCCCTATTCCGAATTGATTAGAAACTTTAGAAAGAGGTAGAATAAATAACTAATAAATAAACTAATTTTGCCAGAGCTCCCGAGTATGCACTGCGTTGGGCAAAAAATTACATATTTTTGAAATTTTTTAATTTTTTTTTTTAATATCCACATTATTGTGATAAATTGCTCGTTTGCTATCTATTTTACTAGATTTTGTCATAAAATTCAACATGTGTCAACATCCCTATTTACCATAGAGAAAAAAATACATAGAGTGCTCACTCCATACATCAGTTTTTGTACCAAAAAGACTATTAGCATCTAGCATCGAGTAGCGGAACTATCAGTACTGCTACTTGACAATAGATGTAGCACCGACCGGAAAGTCTTATGCTGTTGAGATAAGACTTTCCGGTCGGTGCTACATCTATTGTCAAGTAGCAATACTGATAGTTCCGCTACTCGATGCTAGATGTAGACACTGAAATTAATAGTCTGAACTGATGTATGGAGTGAGCACTCTATGTATTTTTTTCTCTATGCCTCTACTGACACATTTCGCCCATGTCTAGTGATATCGGTGGTGTACTGACCGCAAGTAGCGCGGTGTGTTGCGCGCCGGCGGCGACCTTTCCGGGCCGGCGCGGCTGAAAGGCGGCGACGGCAGGCGTGGGCGCCGCCGCGTCGGTAGCCGAGCCCGTGCCCAGCTGCCCCTCGCTGCCCATGCCCCAGCCGAGCACCTCACCTGGAATGTACATACCATTAGTAATACAACTATTTAAATAAACCGACCAGGTGCGAGTCGGACGGACGGAAAATACACCAGTATTTTTATACCAGTATTTTTTTGTATTTTTGTCTATGTTTATATGTTCTTTCGTTCGTGTGTACGTATGTACCTAGCTTTGTCTATTATCTGTCGTGGCATCACCGAATGGGCCCTACAATACAATTCAATACAATTTATTTTTCTCATATAAGCCTACAGTAGTTTACCAACTCGCTTACACGGTAAAATAGAAGATATGACACATTCACAAATTATAAATTCAAAGAAGTAAAACTCAAATACAGTGAAAACAAAACAAATATATAGCAGATAGGAAATCAAATACAAATAACCATAGCCTTAAAGGTAAAAATTTAATATTAACTACCAAATTCAGTACGGAAGACCACAACGCTAGCTTTTATAGCATTATGCTGAGTTGGGTCCATTTCGTGATGCACACCCATAGACTAGGAATCCTCTAGACGGAGTTTAGAACAATTATTTCATGAAACCGATGCTGCCAAAAATACGGGGGTGCGGGGGGACGAGGTGAGCGAATCCCGTGCCGTGATTGGTCCGTTCAAAGACACGGACCAATCACGGCACGGGATCGACTCGAAGATGGAGTAACGCTACCGTATGTGTGGCAGAGGGGGTAGCGCGACTATGCTATGTCTAGAGGTTGGATTGTCTGTGGCTGTAGACCTCGCGAGCATAGCTTATTGGGACCGTGCACGATGACAGCGCCACACAGCGGTTTGATCAATCAACAATACAAAGATTTTAATTTATTAAAAAAAAATACGAAGCTTAAGTGAAAAAAAAAAAAAATACAAAAAGTTATGTCTTACTGGGGATCGAACCCAGACTTTCCGTGTGCAAACAAAAAAAGCGATTGTTTACAAAATGCGCCATGATAGTTCTTAGCTAAGCTGACGAAATTCGGCTACTCATTCTCGAGTACAAACTAAATATCTAAATACCACCTAAACCACCAATACAATTTTTCTGCATTTTTTGCTATTTACTATGTAAATATATCTCAAAAAGAAAATACTCTTATGATATCGATACGACTATTTGTTTAAGCGCGAGGTACAACTCCTCCATTTTTGAAAATTTCCAATAACGGGATCGACAAAAAAATTTTATTTACTCATAGAATCTGGTCACAAAATTTCACAAGAATCGGTTGAGAATTGTGACCTGTAGAGGAGAACATCCGGACGTACAAAAGCAAAATGCCCGAGTCAAAACGTAGACCTTCGCTACGCTTCGGTCAATTAGGCCCACTTGCACCATTCCACTAACCCGGGGTTAACCGGCTAAACCTAGAGTTACCATGGTTACCAGTACAATTTGACACTAGTTTAACGCTTTAACCGCTTAACCCCGGGGTAGTGGGATGGTGCAAGTGGTCCTTAGTAAAGTAGTGCCTAGTGCGCAAAACGTCCAAGCGGATAAAAAAACCAAGTGCGGGTAGTTCGAAAAACTCGCGCGGTTAGAAGATGCCGATGTCGACTTGAGCCAGTCTTCTCCGAGACCACGGTGACAACGCCGTCCTCGAAACGTCGGAGGTAAATCTTAAAACTTAGATACGCGATTAAGTCCCGTTGTACAATTTAATAATGTGTAAAAATCGTGAAAGTTTAAATCAGTGTAATACTATTAGTAATACAACTATTTAAAAAACCGGACAGGTGCAATTCGGACTCCGGAAGGGTTCCGTACCATTACGCAAAAAACGAAAAAAAAAAACATGTTTGTTGTATGGTAGCCCGACTTAAATATTTATTTCATTCTGTTTTTAGTATTTATAGTTATAGCGGCAACATAAATACATCATCTGTGAAAATTTCAACTGTCTAGCTATCACGGTTCATGAGATACAGCCTGGTGAGAGACAGAGAAGTCTCAGTAATAATATGCAGCTTCATATGATACGGTACTTCCGTTGTTTTTTTTTTTATTATACTTTAGATTAGCCTATTTATTTATATATTTAATTCAGATAGAGTCTGTGCGGAAAGAGAAGAGTCATGGCAGAAACGGGAACTAACATTTTCAATTTTATATGGCAATCAAACCATTGTCACCTGTCTTGTAAAAAGTAAACAAACTTCTGTCATTGTATATTTTTATAAACAAAAACCGCAAGTTTTATGTATAAAATATTTTCAAAACACGATAAAACTGTACATAAAACCACAAGGAAAATTATATTTAACATTGTTCGGTTTTGTCAGCGGCGAGAAAACGGCTAAAAGCCGACTATCGACTTACAAAAAGTCGCGGTACGTATTTCCGCTATTGACAGGTATTGATGTTGTATTTAATATTAAATAATTACCTATTTAATAGGCCCCCTAAGTAACTTGCCTCTGGTACATAATCGGTAAGTATATTCATTCAAAATATATTCATTTTCATAAATACGCAGGTCATTCATGATCTTTAAAATAACTGACAAATATTCTTGATACTTCCCATTTTATGCATATTTAAAAGTATTTTTTTTATGGATTGAGTAAAAGTACTTACGGTATATCGAATAAAAGACCACTCAGTAGGTGATATGCAAGAATTTGTAATCTACGTGCCGGATTCAAGCACATCCAATTCAGATGAAGATAGTTCTATGAGTCTCCCTGGTTGTTCTGATGAAGCTAGCTCAAACATACGTGACATTGAATAATTCAAACTTCGATCTTTCAAAGAATAAAACTTTTTCTAATAAAATATTTATTTATTTGTAAGTTCGTTTACTAGGTTCTGTTAGTTACGAAATTATATTTCATATTTTAGCAGTGACTTTTCGGCGAAGTAAAATATCGTGAGATGAGAGAACCGGACACATCACAATAAGGTCTACCTACTTATGCACTATTTTTATATCCCAGATAGTAAAGTTACAGTTGTTTTGCCCAATTTCTACCCGATCTACCCGGTTTTGTATTTAAATGAGACTATCTTGTTTGGTACTAAAATGACAGTTGTATTGGGCAGATTCTTAACTAGTTTTAGTAGTTTTGTCAATCGCATTGTCACTTTAGTATCTGAGACATTAAAACAAGAGTTTGTTTTAAAAAAATAAGAAGAGGGTAGAAGAAAACTAGTGCCTGCGCTAATTCAGAGGATTGAGTTGACGAGCCGACACCTTCACCAGGCTCCCTTTAGTAAGCCGTGGCAAAAACCGGAACAAAGGGATTCAAGTATCATGACCTTTAGTGTCGTACTATAATCACGTGACCAGTGTTGTCAGCATAGCAAAAACCATAAAATAACACTGGCGCGCCCTCAAATCCCACGACTCTTCTCTTTCCGCACAGACTCTAACAAGATCCATACATTACAAATTAAATTAAACTAAAACTATTTCTTAAATAACTTAAATATAGCTGGTCAACCAAATCTTGTCAGTAAAAAAAGGCGCGAAATTCAAATTTTCTATGGGACGATATACCTTCGCGCCTACATTTTTCAAATTTGCCGCCTTTTTCTACTGACAAGATTTGATTGACCATCTATAACTAAATTAGCCTAACAGCACCTCTATCATAGAAAAAAAAATACATAGAGTGCTCACTCCATACATCAGTTTTAGTGCCAAAAAGACTATTAGCATCTAGCATCAAGTAGCGGAACTATCAGTACTGCTACTTGACAATAGATGTAGCAGTACTGTAGCCGCCGTGCAGGTCAGGAGCTCGACGACTCAAATAAAAAGCTTCAATTCTTATAGTGAACTGATATAATTTTCCAAGTACTGGTTTACAAGGGTTCTTGCCAAAACGGTTAAATGTAGAAGTGGTGGATATTGTATGAAGGCTGATGAGAGAGTGATTTTCATAATTTGAATAGTACAAAGGTGGTTTAAATTTAGGTGCCTCTAATTGGCCGCGATACAAAGTATTTGGAGCGCTCCTATTGGTGCTTAAGAAAAAGCTTCCGAATACTAGCCGAGCCCGACGGCCGCGTTTAGCTACTGCATTAGGAATATAGGTATTGAGATTTTATACAAATAAAAGGTTGCGTTCGCAACAAGTACTGATAGTTCCGCTACTCGATGCTAGATGTAGACACTGAAATTAATAGTCTGAACTGATGTATGGAGTGAGCACTCTATTTATTTTTTTCTCTATGCCTCTATTAAGCACCTATACATACATATATTGTTCTTACAAAATTTAATCAAATATTAAAAATACACCAGTATAACAAAATGAAAGAGTATATACCTGTATCGGTTTTTTTTTTAAGTCTAATCTGCAATCGGCTGTTCTAGCCATAATCTGATGGTTTATGTTTTTTTTTTTAATTATACCTGTATCGGTGACGGCGAAACTGTTACAGGTGCCCGCGGCGATGCTGACGCACTTTTTACCAACAAGCATTGGTACCGGCTCCAGAGTTTCCGCATCGCCTTCCCTGTCACCCAGTCCTAACCTGCGAATTAATCAGTTTATTAGGGCAATACCAATAAATTGGTAAATTTATAGGGTTCCGTACCCAAAGGGTAAAAACGGGACCCTATTACTAAGACTCCGCTGTCCGTCCGTCCGTCTGTCACCAGGCTGTATCTCACGAACCGTGATAGCTAGACAGTTGAAACTTTCACAAATGATGTATTTCTGTTGCCGCTATAACAACAAATACTAAAAACAGAATAAAATAAAGATTTAAGTGGGGCTCCCATACAACAAACGTGATTTTTGACCGAAGTTAAGCAACGTCGGGCGGGGTCAGTACTTGGATGGGTGACCGTTTTTTTGCTTGTTTTGCTCTATTTTTCGTTGATGGTGCGGAACCCTCCGTGCGCGAGTCCGACTCGCACTTGGCCGGTTTTTTATATCTCTGGGATCCCCTAACATGGTAGGCTAGTCAAAATCGCAGGAAACCAATAAATGTGGCTATAGCATTAGAAAGAAGGTACCTTGATATCTTTATATTAAAAATCACAATTGAAAATAAGTCACAGCAAATATGTTAAAATTATAAATCATATACGATCTTTTATTTACATTATAATAATAAAATAAATAAATAATAAATATCAGGAGACATCTTTCACAGATCAACCTAGCCCCAAACTAAGCAAAAAGCTTGTACTATGGGTGCTAGGCGACGATATACATACTTATATAGATAAATACATACTTATATACATAGAAAACACCCATGACTCAGGAACAAATATCTGTGCTCATCACACAAATAAATGCCCTTACCGGGATTCGAACCCAGGACCATCGGCTTAGCAGGCAGGGTCACTACCCACTAGGCCAGACCGGTCGTCAAAACATTCTAAGTAGTATCATAGAGAAATAAGTAAGACAAGAGTGCTCACTCCATACATCAGTTCAGACTATTAATTTCAGTGTCTACATCTAGCATCGAGTAGCGGAACTATCAGTACTGCTACTTGACAATAGATGTAGCACCGACCGGAAAGTCTTATCTCAACAGCATAAGGCTTTCCGGTCGGTGCTACATCTATTGTCAAGTAGCAGTACTGATAGTTCCGCTACTCGACGCTAGATGCTAATAGTCTTTTTGGTACTAAAACTGATGTATGGAGTGAGCACTCTATGTATTTTTTTCTCTATGGTAGTATAAACGAAATTTTAAAGCGTTTTTCAATATTTTTTAATAAAAAGACGTCAAGATTGTTTACCTTCTTTCTAATGCAAAAAGAAACGAATTATAGATCTCCAGGAGGGACTTTTGAACAAGAATGGTATATCGGTGGCTGATCCTATGGATGTAACGTGACAGAGTATTCCGATTTTTAGCCCTAGAATATCGCCATGTCCTGAAAGTTTAATATAGGGCAGTAGATATAAAAAAAATATGTCCATAATTTTCATTCGGCAATCTCGGAATCACTAACATGTGCGATGGTACATAAGCTGCCCAAATAACAGACGAAATCGCGGACTAAAGCCAGTTTTGATATATTGCGTATGTTTTTATCTGTTTAATATATTACTTACCGTCGGTACTCGCACCGACCAACAGCAAAGACCTGCCCCTTGGAGTCCAAAGCCAGCGAGTGGTGCTGCCCGCAAGCATAGAGAAAAAAATACATAGAGTGCTCACTCCATACATCAGTTTTAGTACCAAAAAGACTATTAGCATCTAGCATCGAGTAGCAGAACTATCAGTACTGCTACTTGACAATAGATGCAGCACCGACCGGAAAGTCTTATGCTGTTGAGATAAGACTTTCCGGTCGGTGCTACATCTATTGTCAAGTAGCAGTACTGATAGTTCCGCTACTCGATGCTAGATGTAGACACTGAAATTAATAGTCTGAACTGATGTATGGAGTGAGCACTCTTGTCTTTATTTCTCTATGCCGCAAGCGACTCTCTGCCACCCGCTACCCTGAGTGAAGGCATCACACTCTGTTGGCGCGTATAAGCCTGTCTTGCGTTTTTATTTGACAGATACGTACCGTCCGTACTCGCATCGTCCAACAGCAAAGACCTGTCCCTTGGAATCCAAAGCCAGCGAGTGGTGCTGCCCGCAAGCGACCCTTTGCCACCCGCTACCCTGAGTGAAGGCATCACACTCTGTTGGCGCGTATAAGGCTGTCTTGCGTTTTTCTCCTGTTATACCTGTTACAAACAATTAAATGGGCCATTTTATTTAAAGTTTTCCCCTACACTTTTTTTTTAATTTGTGAATTTCTATGTTATTTCTACTCAGTATCTCTGTTTGGCCCTATGGTTGACTGGTAGAGAATGCCATTTGGCATTAAGTCCGCCATTTGTACATTGTTGTATATATTTTGTGCAATAAAGTTTAAATAAATAAATAAATAACGAACTCTTTCTATCCTAATAGGTGAAAAAAAGTGTCCCAAGGTTTTTTCCCCATTCCGTTACCATTTTTCATAGACTTTGTATGGCGGTTTCGGAATGGAAAGATCGAAAAATGTATGGAAATCTTGGGACACTTTTTTTTCTCTTATTAGGATCAAAAGAGCTCATGATTCTGAGTAGAAATAATATAAAATATCCCAATTTTGAAAAAAAGTGCAGGGGACAACTTTAAATAAAATGGCCCAGATATTACATAGATATCATCAAAAAAATATCCATACTAGCAAAAAGTCATTGGTATAAAAGACGTATAGTTTAAGAAAAATACGTGCATTATAATATGGAAACTCAACTTCGTACATTGCGCGGTAACTTAGACTGTTGACGTTTGACAATTAATTAAAATACATAAAATACATACTAACGTGCATAAATAAGGATGTATTCCGACATATTTTGGCCATCATTGGGTCTCTATTGTTTCCCAAACAGTTTTAAGTCAAAATGTATTGTTTGTCATATTATCATTAGTCATAAAACTGAAAAAACGGGACCACGCCATCATTATGTGAGGCCACAGACAAGACAACCTCCAGACTGAGCATAGTATCGCTACCCCCTCTGCCACAAATATACGGTAGTTTTACTCCATTTTCGAGTCAAAGTGTCTTTGTGTGACGTCCGTGTCTTTGAACGGACCAATCACGGCACGGGACTCGCTCACCTCGTCCCCCGCACCCCTGTATTTTTGGCAGCATCGGTTTCATGAAATAATTGCTCTAAACTCCGTCTAGAGGATTCCTAGTCTATGTGTGAGGCTGACTGTACCTATATTATTACTATATATATTATTATTCTCTTTATTTACTTGAACTCTCTAGGCTAGGTGATTTATAATATGAATATAAAAGTAAAATATAAAAACACTTACAAAACAATAAAAAATACATATAAACACATTATAAAAAACCTAACCTAGGGTGCCGCCAGCAGCGGGGCAAGGCCCAAGCTGCCGGTGGTCAGGGCCGCAGAGAGAGGAACCGGCGGACTATCCGCGCCGTGTCCAAGATCACCGCCTTCTGCATCCGGCCCTTGATCCAACCACCTAGCGAGAGTCTCTCAAGATGTTGGTCGAGACTCTTCGCTATTAGACCGTTCGCTGAAACAACTATCGGGACAATGATCGTCGAATCAACATCCCACATGGCGGTTATCTCGTGAGCCAAGTCTAGGTACTTACTGGACTTGTCCTTCTCGGCTTTCACGAGATTCTCATCATGGGGGATGGTGATGTCAACGAGCACGGCCCGGCGTTGCGCTCGATCTATTATCACAATGTCAGGCTTATTGGCTACAATAGTCCTGTCAGTGATGATAGATCGATCCCAATAGAGCGTGGCACGACCATTCTCGAGAACTGGCGCAGGTGAATACTTGTAGTACGGTACTTCGCGGGCCACAAGGCCGTATAGAAGAGCAAGCTGCTGGTGAATAATCCTGGCTACGAGGTTATGTCTGTCTATATATATTATTATTATTATTACTTATAAGTCTGAATTTTTTTTTTTTTTTTTTTACCGAGTTGTCCGTAGTTGTTGAGGCCCCACGCAAACATCTTGTCTGCGGCGGTGTCTAGAGCGACCGTGGCGTGGTAGCCCGCCCAGATGTGGGACGCGGCCCACTTCAGGGTCACCTTCGCTGGGGCCAGCAGGGCACCTGGTGGGATGATGGATTTTGTTACATCCTGTCCGATTGCTATGATCAAGTTCGCCATTTACCATAGAGAAAAAAATACATAGATTGCTCACTCCACACATCAGTTTTAGTACAAAAAAGACTATTAGCATCTAGCATCGAGTAGCGGAACTATCAGTACTGCTACTTGACAATAGATGTAGCACCGACCGGAAAGTCTTATCTCAACAGCATAAGACTTTCCGGTCGGTGCTACATCTATTGTCAAGTAGCAGTACTGATAGTTCCGCTACTCGATGCTAGATGTAGACACTGAAATTAATAGTCTAACTGATGTATGGAGTGAGCACTCTTGTCTTACTATATTTCTCTATGCTATAACTAAATTAACTAATTCTATTGGAAATTTAAATAAAAAGACAAAAATAAAATAGCATTCACAAGTTAGTGGACTTAAGTACTCGTACTAAGCCATAGAGAAAAAAATACATAGAGTGCTCACTCCATACATCAGTTCAGACTATTAATTTCAGTGTCTACATCTAGCATCGAGTAGCGGAACTATCAGTACTGCTACTTGACAATAGATGTAGCACCGAGCGGAAAGTCTTATCTCAACAGCATAAGACTTTCCGGTCGGTGCTACATCTATTGTCAAGTAGCAGTACTGATAGTTCCGCTACTCGATGCTAGATGCTAATAGTCTTTTTGGTACTAAAACTGATGTATGGAGTGAGCACTCTATGTATTTTTTTCTCTATGACTAAGCTGTATTTTTATATCCCTAGTATGACATTAAAAATAACTGTTTGGGCAATCTACTTACTACCCAATCTGCATAAACACACTGTCATTTATTTTAATACTTAACCAGTCAGAATGGCCAACTGGGAGCTTAGCAAGTTGACAATAGTACATCGACAGACGAAAAGTAAAAATGTATCGAGATGACCTTAGACTTTAGAGGATATAACCAAACGGAGACGCCTTATCTGTCATTTTATGTACAAAACAGTCTGCCGATTTTTGCGGGGGAGGGGCACGTCAAATGTATACGTAACGTAAAAACAGTCATGTCAGATAAAGGTCAGTCTATAGATTGAGTTTGACTATTGACCGCCTATTTTCGACAGACGGGAATGCCTGTTAATGTCTACTCCTTTTGGTTATATCCTCTTAGGGCCACTTGCACCATTCACTAACCCGGGGTTTACTGTTAACCCAGTGTCAAATTGTACTGGTAACCATGGTAACTCAGTTTAACCGGTTAATCCGGGGTTAGAGGAATGGTGCCAGTGGGACTTAGCCCCTTAGGGGATGACAGATGCTACGAAAAGTTACGTGGCTATTTCCATATAATTATTAAATTACGATAGGCGTTTTCTATAAAGGAGTATCATCTTGGCTTGGTCTATGTTTATGGCATAGACTAGGAATCCTCTAGACTGAGCATAATAACGCTATCCCCTCTGCCACTTATACGGTAGTTTTACTCCATCTTCGAGTAAATCCCGTGCCGTGATTGGTCCGTGTCTTTGAACGGACCAATCACGGCACGGGATTGGCTCACCTCGTCCCCCCGCACCCCCGTATTTTTGGCAGCATCGGTTTCATGAAATAATTGCTCTAAACTCCTCAGGATTCCTAGTCTATGGTTTATGGTAATAATTGTTTGTATACTCACTGAAGCCCTGCCGCGAGTCCCTGGAGGCAGAGCGTTGCGCGAGGCGCCCGAGCTGTCCCTGCTCGCCGCAACCCATCGTGTAGACCCCGCCTGTCGTCTGTCAACAAACATACAAACATTCACCCTTTGGAATTGAAAATATTTATTACATATAGATGGTCAACCAAATCTTGACAGTAAAAAAAGGCGCGAAATTCCAGTTTTCTATAGAACGATATGCCTTCGCGCCTACATTTTTAAAATTTGCCGCCTCTCTCTACTGACAAGATCTGGTTGACCAAGTATACATACATTATGGTACATTATTTATTAATATCTGGGTGACCGAGGTTCGCTCGGAAAACAAAAAAAAAACTCGAAAATGCGCGTTTTCCCAGAGATAAGACCTAGCTAGATCGATTTTTCGGCCCCAAAAACCCCCATATAGCAAATTTCATCGAAATCGTTAGAGCCATTTCCGAGATCCCCGAAATATATATATGTCGGAGCGAGACACCAGAAGGACGTATTGCAGCATTACAGTTCATAGTTAGACGCCTGTATAAAATCCATTAGCAATGTTTGGCTACGTAATACTTGCTTGTAACTAAATAATAAAGTTGCGCAGAGAGTATAACGCCATCTATTGGTGTATTGTTGAACGAAAATGACAGGTAGAAGGCTTTGGAACGTCAAGAGGGGTATCTTGAGTGAACGTAGGCACGAGCAGGCATTTTTGTCGTTATGTTGGTAGACTGGTCAGGCAGGTTTACCAACTTGAATTGGAGGCGGGAGCGGTTGGCTCCGCCGCTGGAACTGGCTTCTTTCTTCTTGATCGGACCGCGCTAGAGATCGGACGTTAGCCAAGCTCGTGCCTAATTCGCTACGTTCCTGAAGGCTTACACCTGAAGGATTATTCTGAAAGCTTATAGATTCTCACGTTGTTTAACCGTTTAGCTAAGTGTTTTATTCCAAGTGTTATTTTGATTTCTTATGTGCCATTAGAAGCTTACTTTTGTAAAATAAAGAAACTATGTGTTGTTTTGAAAAGATGTGTCCCGCCGAGTTTGTTGCCGGGTTAAATCTTCTCGGGTCAGAGGTGTAGGGTTGGAACCGGTTTAGTTTGACTGAAATAAAGATTTGAACGATTTCATGTGATCTTTTTATTTGCAATTTAACCAGTCAACATTCTAATAGCAATTAGTTCTTTTCATCATTTAGTACTGAAATATAGCAGGCACTAGTATGGTTAATGAGTCCGAATATTTATTTCATGCGTTGGTAGCATACCTACTATTTTGGCTGTGAAGTAATACATCTAGGTACTACCCCCACGCGCCCACCGCCATCGGGACCATCTGTCCCCGACATCAGCAAGTGGGATCGATGCGTAGTTTCATGTATTGCTTACACAGCCACCTGGGAGCGTGGTGTATTTCTGGTGACCTACATTCCATAATCTGGACACTTTGTAATGGTAAGCTTACGTGTCTAACCTTGATTGAATGGTGAGTGTAATTCATTGTTATTTGGTGAGAATTATTGTGAAATTGTGAATTATGATTGAGGCAGTCGAGCATAGCGGTCGTTACGTGACGTCATCTCTGGTATCGCCGCGTTTCTTTACAATTAATTTTTGTAATCCATTTAGATCGAGGCGATCTCGAGTTATTTTGATTTGAAATCCATACTGTTAATTAAAACCAAGTATTAGCTATCACGACGTGATATTATTTTATCGCTCACTTGTGAATCTACCCTCAATAATTGATTTGAAAATACAATTAATTTTTAAAATCCGTTGAAATCTAAGTGATCTTAAGTTATTTTGATGTGAAATCCATATTGTTAATTAAAATCAAATATTGGCTGTCGCGACGTGATATTATTTCATCGCTCACTTGTGCATCTACCCTCAAAAAATATTTTTTTTTTCATGAAAATACAATGCACCGTTAGAAATTGATCCTGCTGATTTGCCAATGCATAGGATTATGTAATCTTTACCCTGTAACGTTTAGTAATTATAAAATTGCGACAAATTATTGCTCGTAATGCCGTGATAGATCACAAATCGTGCATACTATGGAAACATGAGCTACGCATATGAAAATTAATGTTACAGTGTCCTGCAGCCAGAGCCGAGCGAACTTGCAGACACCATTACGCCCGTGACACAGAAGCAGCTGTGCAGTATCTTCTGTGCTGGAGATTTGGAAATAAAAGGACAGGTTTCGTTCTAATTGTTTATTAGTGAATTTTATTTTGAGTGTAATGGCGAAGCATAACAGTCGAACGTAACTAATATGCTGTCACTTTTCGTATTGGCCCATTTTACCGTGTTACTTATTTTTGGAACACGTGTTTGTTCATAGAATGAATTAAAGCGCACTCATTGAAGTTTAAATTTTATTCTGAGATTTTTGAAGCCCCGTATACATTGAAAACATGTTTTTTTTGTGTCTGCCACCTTGCATTTCATAAACCTTTTGAGTTTAGCCTGCATACATGATGAACCTGATACCGTGCAAATGATGATTTCAGTAACAGCCAGCTATGTTGAACCACATCGTGTCTCTCGCAATCTGCCACAGCAACGGCAACGGCAAGCGGAAAGGATCAGCCTCCGTGCATGGGTTGGACCTCACCACCACCACCTTTGACTTGGTCGCGTGCATCATACTTTATTAAGCTGGTGAGCAGTTCCCATTTCGTTGGGATTATTTTGAGATGTTTTACTTCTGCATAGAAGTCTTGAGCGAGTTTCTGTTGTTAAAGCTAAAGAAGAAAGCTATCTTTAGTGATTTTGATCAGTAATGTTCAGTTTCAGTTAATCAGTTGACGCTGATAGTACCAATGGTTCTGAGTAACATGATTTAAAGACCTGTTTTTATTTTCTTTTTTTGGAATTCACTGTTAACATTGTTTTGCTTTCGACGGACTGAAAGCTTGTACTTTCGAAGGACTGAGAGTACGCCCGATGTACTGGGCAATACTGTTTTGCTTTCGATGGACTGAAAGTATGCCCGATGGACTGGGTATGGGTATTGTTTAGTGACCGCATCAGAAGTGCCGGAGCATGTAAGAGGTGCACGTGGTCTGCTTTTTATGTGCAGAATGCTCTTTGCGAGGAGTAGCACTTACGCGGCTGAGATGGTTACTTCTGACGAGGGTCTGGTATCTGCCGAAGGACTGGCAATGCACCGAAGGACTGGTGTTGTTTTGTTAAAAATGAATTCCTGTTTATGTACTGTGTTCATATGAGTAAAATTGGAACTATCAATTCAGAATGTTATTTATTTTAAGATGTCTTACAAACATTTAGATCACATATGACCAAATTTTTTTTTTTAATGCCAGATAATTTCCCCGTAAATTGATATTGACGACAATAGTAGTGATACTGTCGAGCAATGAATTAGAGCTGTTGTGATTTGTGTTTTTGATGTTTGGGATTGTTCTGTTTTTACATAAATTTCAGAGTATCCGCCAGATGGAGGCGATGATTATTGGAGTGTATCCGTTAGATAGCGGCGATGATTACTGATGATTATTTTTATTTAGTCGTTGCTCGATGGACTATTTTTGACTAGAGAATTGAGGATTGTTAAAGTAATTTTGAACAATTATTTTTTCTGGTTTGATTGATAACAAAGTTTGATTTTAATAGTAATTTGGGTGAGAACCAAATTGTTGGTCAGGAATGACCGAGCGATGAGATACTGTGCTGTATGTTTTGTTTCAGTATCAAATGCATACACCCACACACGAGGACGTGTGTAACGCAGGACGGCCGTGTCGGAGCGAGACACCAGAAGGACGTATTGCAGCATTACAGTTCATAGTTAGACGCCTGTATAAAATCCATTAGCAATGTTTGGCTACGTAATACTTGCTTGTAACTAATAAAGTTGCGCAGAGAGTATAACGCCATCTATTGGTGTATTGTTGAACGAAAATGACAGGTAGAAGGCTTTGGAACGTCAAGAGGGGTATCTTGAGTGAACGTAGGCACGAGCAGGCATTTTTGTCGTTATGTTGGTAGACTGGTCAGGCAGGTTTACCAACTTGAATTGGAGGCGGGAGCGGTTGGCTCCGCCGCTGGAACTGGCTTCTTTCTTCTTGATCGGACCGCGCTAGAGATCGGACGTTAGCCAAGCTCGTGCCTAATTCGCTACGTTCCTGAAGGCTTACACCTGAAGGATTATTCTGAAAGCTTATAGATTCTCACGTTGTTTAACCGTTTAGCTAAGTGTTTTATTCCAAGTGTTATTTTGATTTCTTATGTGCCATTAGAAGCTTACTTTTGTAAAATAAAGAAACTATGTGTTGTTTTGAAAAGATGTGTCCCGCCGAGTTTGTTGCCGGGTTAAATCTTCTCGGGTCAGAGGTGTAGGGTTGGAACCGGTTTAGTTTGACTGAAATAAAGATTTGAACGATTTCATGTGATCTTTTTATTTGCAATTTAACCAGTCAACATTCTAATAGCAATTAGTTCTTTTCATCATTTAGTACTGAAATATAGTAGGCACTAGTATGGTTAATGAGTCCGAATATTTATTTCATGCGTTGGTAGCATACCTACTATTTTGGCTGTGAAGTAATACATCTAGGTACTACCCCCACGCGCCCACCGCCATCGGGACCATCTGTCCCCGACATATATATATATAAATAAATAAACAAGAATTGCTCGTTTAAAGGTATTAGATTATAGCACTTTTCGTGCGAATGTCTAATTTTAAAGGGCCATATGTACTGTAAAACGTTTGTACGATACACGTGCGAAAAGGTAATTCGCAACTCGTGTCAATTTAAAACACTCCCTTCGGTCGCGTTTTAATCTATCGCCACTCGTTTCGAATTTCCTCTTTTTCGCACTTGTATCGTAAATAACTATTTCCGAGCACGAAAGGGGCTATTCATAAACTTCAAATGGGGGGGGGGGGGGGGGGTCTGGTCATCGGATGATGGTAGCATGACGTAAGAGGAACCGTGGTCATTTGAAGCATGATTTTTGGATGATTGGGGTGTGGGGTCAAAAATCGTCAGAAATTGAACAGCCCCAAAGATAATTTTTTTTTTTTTTAAGTCTAATCTGCAATCGGCTGTTCTAGCCATAATCAGATGGTTTATGTTTTTTTTTTAATTATTATTTAGGGTGGTGTTCCACTGAGCACCATCACCAGTTTGCGTGGGGGCTTATTGTCTCTGATCTAGCCCTAGAATGTGCCATCTTTTTAGCCTCGGTATGTAGTCTTGTTCGTGTAACAGGTTTCTGGCTAGTTCGTTACAGTGGTTTTGAAGTCTTTCCTTGTACTTTTTGCAGTATTTGTTTACCTCTTGTTTTATAGTTGTCATTTCTGTGTATTCATGTATTTCACTATTTCTAACCAATAATGGTGCACACGTGATCATTCTTAGGGTTTTGTTTTGGAATCTTTGAAGTATTTCTAGGTTTGAGTTGCTGGCTGATCCCCACAGCTGTATTCCGTAGGTCCATATCGGTTTTATAATACATTTGTATATGAGTAGTTTGTTGTTAAGTGTTAGATTTGATTGTCTTCCAATCAGCCAGTATAAGCTCCTGCATTTGATGTCCGCTTCTTTTCTTTTCGTCTTGATGTGGTTGGCCCAGGTCAGTCTTCTGTCGAGGTGGAGTCCTAGATATTTGACAGTTTTAAAAATAAAATGACATACATAATGAAGGTACTCACAGACAGGATGACGAGATGGTCTCCGCCAGAAGCCACATCGGCAGCAGGCTCACCGATATCGATACGGACAGGCTCTCGACACGCCTTTCCTTCGCGGCCGCGGACTACTAGTCCCATGCTGCCGTGAGAGTCCTAGAGACAATAGTTATTTATTTAAGTATGTACTAGTAAACTTTGTCTTATACTAGTACTAGAGTTTTTCAAAAAACGTGTACATTTCATTCATGTCTTCAAAATATTGACTTCTTGGGCTCATTTTACTCAGAATCATTTGTACATTCACGCCTCATACATAAAAAAAATGTGTCCAAAATAGTTATGAATAGTATAGAGATCAAAGTTTGATATTTCTTCGAGTGCTTATTTTGAGTCCCGTGCAAGCGAAAGATTCTATAATTGATTCACGAGCGTAGCGAGTGAATCTAATTTAGAATCTTGAGCGTAGTAAGGGACTCAAAAGCGCACGAGATGTAAATAACTTTGATCTCGTGTAGTTCACAAAACTTTTCACCTCAGCAGTGAGAACATATTAGAGAACCCGAAAAATGTATTCCTTCTTCATCACTTACCTCTATTGACTCATGTTTTCTTAAGATATATCAACGATTAAGTTTTCACCTCAGCAGCTCGAACAAGGGTACTTTGCTACTTAAAAACAGTGAGCAAAATTCGATTTTGCTCACTTTGTCTCACTCAGTGAGCAAAAATCGATTTTGCTCACTGTTTTTAAGTAGCAAAGTACCCTTGTTCGAGCTGCTGAGGTGAAAAAAAATTAGTAATGTAGCCTATTAGGATTCGATTCCCTCTCACCCTGAAGGCCCCCCAAGCGTACACGTGTCCATTCTCCAGCAGTGCGGCCGAGTGCGAGTCCCCGGCCGAGATGGCGACAGCCTTGGCCGGCAGCTTCACAGCGCCCGCAGTTCCTTCCTCGGTCTCCCCGGACGTAGGCCGCCCCAGCGCCCCCTCGTCATTACAACCGAATGTCCACACCTAACAAGTTTATTCATATATTATTTTAATAACAAAACTTCCGTGAGACAAAGACATAGTAAATATATCAGTCTGCGCCGGTCCGTCACCGTAAACGCAAGCTCCTGATGACACTTCTCGGTACGAAGTGAAACATGTCGAGCGTTTTTCGACTTAAAATACGTGAGTGACCCGTTTTTAATATATTTATTATTCATATATTATTCTTCGTATGTCAGAGTAAAAAAAAAAGCGGCCAAGTGCGAGTCCCCGGCCGAGATGGCGACAGCCTTGGCCGGCAGCTTCACAGCGCCCGCAGTTCCTTCCTCGGTCTCCCCGGACGTAGGCCGCCCCAGCGCACCCTCGTCGTTACAACCGAATGTCCACACCTAAGTTTATTCATATATTATTTTTCATATGTCAGAGTAAAAAAAAACCGGCCAAGTGCGAGTCGGACTCGCCCATGAAGGGTTCCGTATTTAGGCGATTTATGACGTATAAAAAAAAACTACTTACTAGATCTCGTTCAAACCAATTTTCGGTGGAAGTTTACATGGTAATGTACATCATATATTTTTTTTAGTTTTATCATTCTCTTATTTTAGAAGTTACAGGGGGGGGACACACATTTTACCACTTTGGAAGTGTCTCTCGCGCAAACTATTCAGTTTAGAAAAAAATGATATTAGAAACCTCAATATAATTTTTGAAGACCTATCCATAGATACCCCACACGTATGGGTTAGATGAAAAAAAAAATTTTTGAGTTTCAGTTCGAAGTATGGGGAACCCCAAAAATTTATTGTTTTTTTTTCTATTTTTGTGTGAAAATCTTAATGCGGTTCACAGAATACATCTACTTACCAAGTTTCAACAGTATAGTTCTTATAGTTTCGGAGAAAAGTGGCTGTGACATACGGACGGACAGACAGACGGACAGACAGACATGACGAATCTATAAGGGTTCCGTTTTTTGCCATTTGGCTACGGAACCCTAAAAAGCGCTGGTGACCTAGCGGTAAAGCGGGCATTACATTATACAATTTGCAGAGCGCTAATTAAGTGTTGCTAGGCGAGATAAAAAAGAGCTTGTTCATTACACTACACTAGCTAGCGACGCTAGTTAGTGTCTTATTTTAATTTCGGCAGTGATCATCGATCGAATCGAACCGCATCTTCCGAACAGAGCTGGTATATCATGGCACCATCAAAACATCAAAAAATTGGCATTGTTTTAACATTGTTGTCTAGTTCAATTTTCACGAATAAAAATCTTTAATTGTAATCTTTATGTTTTTTATCCCATAAAAAGGGCATGTCTTTATAAAGTTCAATCATGTTTAGCAGTACTGGTTTTTCCCTAGTCTGTGGCTGCGTCATTTTTAACTGAAATACAATAAATAAAACATCCATACGTTCGAGTGCGTCGGTGGCGTGCCGACAACTGACCTTGCATAGTAAGCGCTAAGCGCGCTAAAACCATTTACACTATGCGTTCTAGTGCGCTAGTTAGCGCTAGTGCGGCAGAGCACATGCGATCGCACTAGATTGGATCACTAACTGGCTAGCTGCCTTTACACTATGCTAAATTAGTGCGCTAACTGGGCTAGCGCTCTGCAAATTGTATAATGTAATGCCCGCTTAAGTGTAAGGCCCAAGTGGACGCTCGAGTTGTGCGTGCAGCGGGGCGGGGCGTGCGGCGTGCATGTTAAACAAATGCGCACGTATAGGAGCGGCCTTAGTGCACGCTGCTCACATCACAAGTGAGCCCACAGCCACGCTGCACGCGTCGCCGAGCGAGCGTCCACTCAGGCCTTACACTGAGAGCGTACGACTTTCAATCCGTAGGTCGCGGATTGTATGTATAGTTTGTAGCTTTATAGTAGAGCCCGAAGGCTTATCCTATTGTCTATTGTTCAGTAAAACCGCACGTGCTACTTACCTGCAAAAAAAGGGTCCTAATTATTCGATTTGGCACCTGAGCGCGGGCTAGTCCAACGCTCAAAAAACCAATGTAGGTGCGCTCTCCGATAACGCGCCTTTGTTACGCATCTAGATGACACATTTTAGACTGGTTCTGTAGCGTTCGACTCGCCGGCACTCAGTAACCGAAGTACCGATTTTTTATGCAGGTGGTTGTGGCATGTGGCACGAGCGGTTTTACTTAACAATAGACAATAGGATTAGCCTTCGGGCTCTATTAGAAAGCTACAAACTATACCGATGAGTTTTTCAGAACTTATGTACTAAACATCATTTGATATTCACAAGTCGCTTTTCGGTGAAGGAAAACATCGTGAGGAAATCGGACTAATCCCGACAAGGCCTAGTTTACCCTCCAGGTTGGAAGGTCAGACGGCAGTCGCTTTCGTAAAAACTAGTGCCTACGCCGATTCCTTGGATTAGTTGCCAAACGGACCCCAGTCTCCCATGAGCCGTGGCAAAATGCCGAGACAACGCGAGGAAGATGATGATGATGATGTCAGAAAGAGTCACGAGTCTTCAGAGACAAAAAACTTTTATCAAGAGTTCCCTTTATCAATTAAAGGATAAAAACCACTAGCGTAAAATTTATTATTTTTTGTAAAGCAGACAGACAGTTGAAATAACTGATAATGCCTGTATCCAGAGTCATCAATAGAATTATCAGTGTAGAGTAGAATTTTCATTGTGCTTATCTAAATTCATTCTTAAACTCATTGACACTTTGGACCGATACTATGTCTTCTGGGAGTTTGTTCCAAGCTTTGACCACTCTGTTGCTAAAGTGTCTATGAGGATTATTGTAGGACCTGCGAGACACCAGCTTATACTGATGACCTCTCAGACAGTTGTTATTATTGCGTTCTAGCATCTTATGGAAGTCTTTTTACAAATAAATTCTGGAATTAATAGTACATTATTGTCGAGGTTCGGAAGTAGCTACTTGCAGGCTGAGGATTCGTTTTAAACGGACGACCTTGGGAGTCCGTTTAATTGAATCCGAAGCCAGCAAGTAGCCTTCCAGCCGAGTCATATATAGTTCATTTCTCAAAAATGGTGCAAGAAATAGAAATATTTTACAGAAGCAACGTTCTAATTTTCACAGAAAAAAGTAAAACCATTAAAAAGATTTGCTTGCCGCTTTTAAAAAAAAGAAGTGTATTTTTCTGCTGAAAATACGTCAACGTATTTGAGACACCTAAGTCGCGGTACCAACATTATAATAATAAGTGCTGATTTGATATGGCCATTTAAAGTTTTAAAAAGTTTGGAACTCGTTACATAATGGAATTTGTATGCAACATTGCAGTCCCGAAATCGAGACTGCAATGTTTTTAACTTTTTAATTTTTGGAATTACCATAAACTACGCACTTCGCGACCTATTTTCTAACCGGCAACGTCGACTTTGCCGTCCAGTTTTCAGAAAAAGCTAATAGTCATTACTACAGACGTATCTTGTCCAAGTTTCATAACATTAGTACATAGAGTAACTTTCATTATATGACGAAGATTATATATTATTACCTTTCCATCAGAGTCCAGAGCAATAGTATGCATGCCACCGGCACACACATCCACAATTCTGTCTCCGAGACCTGACACATACTTGAATCTGAAAGTAAAAAATAAATTATATTTTAAAATTGTATTAACCGCATAACATTATTATTTTTTCGTTTTATATCTTAGATGTCAAACCAAATTTAGGCCAAAGGCAATACATTTTTTTTTTCATAATAAAATGACAGATCAAGTGGCCAATTTGCTACACAATCACATTGAGGTAGTGTGTGTAGAGAAGTCATGGAATGTATGGGGCCCACTACATTCCACGACTCTTCTCTTTCCGCACAGACTCTAATTAAACAGTCATATCTGACCTGCTAGCGTGATAGTTGCTTTCTAGCATGCAACTCCATACATCTTGCGCGAATTCAAATATCGCGCGCGAGAACGCAACTCATGCTAGATGTGATAGAGGTCTGGGATAATAAATAATAAATAAATAAAAAAGCCATTTATTCACACTAAGTTTGGTTTACATTTTTGTGTTTTAAATTTAGTTGTCCTGTACATAGTGGTGAACCCCGCTTTGGGTGAAGGCCTCCTCCAACTCAATCCATTTGCTTCTGTCTAAAGCTATTGGACCAAGCTTGTGGACGCCCTAAACAGACACTGCGTCTAAAATGGCAATGGGCTGGCCATGTGTCAAGATACACGGACAAAAGGTGGACTAAAATTGTGACTGAATGGACAGGACCACCAGGAAAAAGATATAAGGGTAGGCCACAAAAGCGCTGGTCAGACGACATAGTTGAAGTAGTTGAAAAAACGGGAAAAAATTGGATGAAACTAGCTACAGACAGAGAACAATGGAAGGGACTCGAGGAGGCTTTTACCCAACAGGGATCAGTGAAATGAAGTAATAAAACAACATAATAAAATAAACAAAAATTATATTATCGAACCCTGAATCGAGTAGCGATTGAGTTAGATTTATTTTTCTGTTCTTTGAACGAATTCACAAAGGCCACTTTATATGTTCTGTGTTACTGTAATTTGTAATAATGTACCTATGTTGTTTTTTTTTTTTTTTTTATTCTCTTGTGTGTCAAATTCCATACTGTCGAATTAGGATACCTAGCCTGTAACGATGGTTGTGTGTATGTAATAAATAAATAAAAAAAATATTATATAAAAAAAAAAACTGCTATATTACAAACTACACATTTCGCTGAAATAAATAAGGCTGTAATATATATATATATATATAAAGCTATTGACATCCATTGCTTTCCCAGAGCCTGGGTTAGGTCATCAGCCCAACGTTGCTGCGGCCGGCCAGACCGTCGCCCCCCTGGTGATCCCTCTCCATTTTGTTGTTTCTATGGTCCACCTTTTGTCAGTAGAGCGTGATATGTGGCCAGCCCAGCGCCATTTTAGGGATAGAGCTTGTGTGAGAGCATCAACTACTCTGGTCTTTTGCCTAATTTTTACACTGTTAATTTTTTGTATCTTTCTTACTTTTAAAATACTTCTCTCCATTGCTCTTTGAGTTCTTATGATTCTGAGTTTTATTGCTTTTGTGTATGTCCATGTTTGTCCATGTGTAGGTCTGGGATATTATTGAAATATTAAATCAGTCAATAAATAATACATATATTCACACTTACTTAGTGGTCTCAATGACATCTTCCCCAAGTCCAAGTTGGCCTACATCGCCCTGGCCACATGTGAACACGGAACCCCTCTTTTTGGGTGCGCTCGGTATTTCAAGCTGGAACGCTGGAAATTTACAATATTTGTTAGAGGATATACTGTAATTTTGTATAAATGATTGGCAAATGAAATGACAAACCTAAATGCTACAAAGGTGTCGTGTTCTCTTTCCGTTTTTACTTTACAAATTTTGATATTATTTCTTAGTGTCATTCTATGGAACTTGGTAACTATGTCAACAAACCGCCATATTAAAATTGTCTCTGAATGTCAAATGTTTACTAGTGACTTTTGTTTACATAGTTAGCAAGTTCCATAGAATGACACTTTACAAGTGCAGTTGTTGAAACTCTCTGCAGCCTAACCCAAATGTGTGTAAATAAGACAGATAATAGTAGTCATTTACCACTACATGTGTGTGAGACAGATGGTTAGTCATTCTACTGTAGATCAAGGTCATAAACGTTTTTTCAACAGACAAAGTTGAATTATGCTGAATCATTCTTTTAAATAGATTTGCAGGAAATAGTAATGTTCTTAAATAATAAGGAAAATATATTATAGAGGATTAAGAATACATTAATACACCATAGATATTTTTTTCAACTTAACGGCTCAATAAAAATGTGACAAGTCAGTAAAAAAAAAATATTTATGGATGTATTGTATTTATACATACTATAATTTTTTCATATGGTTATGAGTCATAGTCATAGATAACACTTAGTGTAAACATTGCGTAACCCTGAATTTATTTATAGCTTGTTATTATTGTGTTAAGTAATAGGCCGGCTGCATGTAAACTTTCCATGATTTTATCGTTTTTATCTATGGTCTTGCTTATCATGGAGTTTTTTTTATAGCCAAGACAAAAAAATTAAACATGCCTACATTTAGAGAGTTGAGATTATTACGTATGTAGCAGTAACATACAACTAGTTATACTAATTAGAATACTTTATTCATTCAATGTTAATGTTTACGATTGATACATTTTAATGCATAACCTCAAAATCTTATAAGTGGTTCAATAATCCAAATAAAATTAATACAGTTACATGTAACATACATTTGATTTTCAATTAGACTTACTTTGTTATTAATAAGACTATACAAAGCTTTGTACATAAGTAAAAATAAGAAAAGTAGAAGACCGACGCATTTCCCGCCATCATACTTTGACAGGTCATTGACGTTTCATCGAAGAAAAAGGTAAAGAAAAGAAAACAACTGCAAGGGAACACTTCCAAATCTTACCTGTGCGTTTCTTCTTATTCTTCGGGACTGCGGCTGACGTGGCAGAGTTGGTCTTCGACGCCGTGCGTTTTACGCCCCGCGCGGCCGGCATTCTGCCTGCAATACACCAGATGCGTCAGTATCAGTGGAGGTCGAAACGCGCGAAACGATCACAAAACGAAGGCTTCGCATCGATGACGTGCTCACTGACTATAATCGCATTACGCTATTACCACTTACACTTCATCTGCATCAATTACAAGGCTACACTCTAACAGATTTATGCAAACCGAGAATAGGTTATATTATGCATTTGTATAGAGATACCGCGAACCAAACAACGCATCAGTGGCGTGTGGACGAAGCGATTCAGCACTCGGATTACTTACTGTGTTTTTGTTTGTTACAACTGTGGCCGAACTACTTGTATGATAAAATATCACTCTATAATGGTAGATGACGTATTAATTTATCTGATTGCGAATTATTTGCATCTCCGTTTGCTGCGCTTGGCCAACGACTAGGGGGGAGCGAGCGGTGTTGCCCACTTCAATGTCAAATTAGCATGTCGGAAGTTACCGGTTTTTCGATTACATCACATCCAATTGTCTATGCTCGGCAATATAATTCAGAAAATTGTTTTATAAAATCATTATTTAGGGCATTGTTATAATTAAATGCAAATTAAATTACTTCACAACAATTTCATATAAAATAAAATAATACTTTGCTACCCGTTCCAGTATGACCGTCGCGGAGCGCCATCTATCAACCACTAGTGTAATTTGCTAATGTGAGTGTCACAATTTTTCTCTTCTCTTCTTAACTAGATGTCGCTAGGCGTCATGAATATCTTGGTGCTTTTTCGCATTTTTCGTCATAAAAAAAACCGGCCAAGTACGAGTCGGACTCGCGCACGGAGGGTTCCGCACCATCAACAAAAAATAGAGCAAAACAAGCAAAAAAACGGTCACCCATCCAAGTACTGAACCCGCCCGACGTTGCTTAACTTCGGTCAAAAATCACGTTTGTTGTATGGGAGCCCCACTTAAATCTTTATTTTATTCTGTTTTTAGTATTTGTTGTTATAGCGGCAACAGAAATACATCATCTGTGAAAATTTCAACTGTCTAGCTATCACGGTTCGTGAGATACAGCCTGGTGACAGACGGACGGACGGACGGACAGCGGAGTCTTAGTAATAGGGTCCCGTTTTTACCCTTTGGGTACGGAACCCTAAAAATGCTAAACACTGGGACTCGGACGACACAGAATGAGTAATAGTATTAACTCGGATTCGCGACGAGGGTTCCGTAATTGTAATTGCACCAAGTTAGGTACTTAATAGGTCTGCACACGGTAACGGTAAACACGGTTGACCGTTAAAGATGGATAAAGGTAAAAAATAGCTATTCTTAACTTCGGTCAAAAATCACGTTTGTTGTATGGGAGCCACACTTAAATCTTTATTTTATTCTGTTTTTAGTATTTGTTGTTATAGCGGCAACAGAAATACATCATCTGTGAAAATTTCAACTGTCTAGCTATCACGGTTCGTGAGATACAGCCTGGTGACAGACGGACGGACGGACGGACGGACGGACGGACAGCGGAGTCTTAGTAATAGGGTCCCGTTTTTACCCTTTGGGTACGGAACCCTAAAAATGCTAAACAGCTAGCTATTATATAACGAAAAAAAACTTCGCTAACAGATTGATGGACAAACAGCTGAGCACCTATCGCGAACCACGTTCGTGGTGTTACCACGGTTGCACTTGTAAATTCGTACGTTAGTCATTACGTCAAACGTGGTTCGCGATAGGTCCTCAGCATAGACTAGGAATCCTCTAGACTGAGTTTAGAGCAATTATTTCATGAAACCGATGCTGCCAAAAATACGGGGGTGCGGGGGGACGAGGTGAGCGAATCCCGTGCCGTGATTGGTCCGTTCAAAGACACGGACCAATCACGGCACGGGATTGACTCGAAGATGGAGTAAAACTACCGTATGAGTGGCAGAGGGGGTAGCGTTACTATGCTCAGTCTAGAGGATGTCTTGTCTGTGGTCCTCAGGCTCGGATCCTAAAAAATAGCTACTCGTACTTAGATATAGCTACACAGTAAAAGCTTGTAGTAAAGTATGGTTGTAGGTATCAAGCTTAATACATACATACTCGTATAGTATTGTGATGAATTCACTTTTATTTATTGTTTTACGTTGTATTTTCGTAAATTAGATGTAGATTTCATGTCAATTTAAATCAGGTAATTTGTTTGTAAACCACTATTACTCGTATCATAGCAATTTTTGTTCACCCTTCCAAAAACACAAATTGCACTCCTAATCTAAATGCAAATCGTGCATGGTGCAGTCGATTTGTGCAAGCAATTTCGGTGCCACGCCGTGCTATGCGCTACAGGTAAAACACTAAAAACCGGCCAAGTGCGAGTCGGACTCGCGCACGAAGGGTTCCGCACCATCAACAAAAAAACGGTTACCCATCCAAGTACTGACCCCGCCCGACGTTGCTTAACTTCTTGTATGGGAGCCCCACTTAAATCTTTATTTTATTCTGTTTTTAGTATTTGTTGTTATAGCGGCAACAGAAATACATCATCTGTGAAAATTTTAACTGTCTAGCTATCACGGTTCGTGAGATACAGCCTGGTAACAGACGGACGGACGGACAGCGGAGTCTTAGTAATAGGGTCCCGTTTTTACCCTTTGGGTACGGAACCCTAAAAATAAAGTTTTTTAAACTACAATATCATATTTTATATCAAATGAAAGAGTTTATTTACAGAATTTCAAATATATTTTTTTATAATTTTAAAATACATAGGTCAGAAGTTATTTAAGAAAATAGCCAAAACAATTATCTCCGAGACTACTGGGTCTAAAATTTTGAAAAAAACACACCTATAGATGACAGGAAAACCTATAGATGGTTAAGCAAATCTTGTCAGTAGAAAAAGGTGCGAAATTCAAATTTCCTATGGGACGATATCCCTTCGCGCCTACATTTTTCCGCGCATACTTTGCCGCCTTTTTCTACTGACAGGATCTGCTTGGCCATCTATATTAGAAATGTGCATGTGGTCAAGCGTGAGTCGGACTTAATGTACGCAACCCTTGGAACGCGAGTCCGACTCGCACTTGGCCAGTTTTTTTATAAAATGAGTGACGAAGGCGCGCGTGTCCAACTCTACAAATTCACAAAACAATGAAAATGATTTCCACCACCGCTTAGTGGGCGTGCCGCCCCGCCCACCTCGAAAGCCTTATGCGCCCTCTCATTGTCCGTCTCACTTGTACTCGTGCTGGTTTTTTAAGTTTTTAAAAGTTGGAAGTTAGCTTTAGGTCTGCTTTGGATTCTGAGTTAAATTAAGTTTTGATTATTTCTTTGATGTTACGTATGGTTACGTAGAGATAGGATAGATAGAACACATACAGAGCAACACATATTGTGAAGTATTAAGTATTAGGTGAAATTTAGACATTTTTACACGCGTGAAAATTTTAATTGCCGCTGCGCTGACAGAAATCGGAGATAGATATAGCTGGTCAACCAAATCTTGTCAGTAAAAAAAGGCGCGAAATTCATATTTTCTATGGGACGATATCCCTTCGCGCGTACATTTTTCAAATTTGCCGCCTTTTTCTACTGTCAAGATCTGGTTGACCAAGTATACTTTTGGAAATTTAAACAAAGTAAAAGTCAATAAACAGCTATTTACTTACCTAATGGAAACTATAGTTATGATTTAATACTATACATTTAATATGGCTAAGATATTTTTTTTTTATTTCATTCGAGTTTAGGCCCGTGACGAAGTGCGGTGTCGGAGGGCCTACCGCGAACCACGTTCGACGTGTTGCCTCCCTTTCACACTTACGTACGAATTTACAAGTGCGACAGAGAGCCAACACGTCGAACTTGGTTCGCGGTAGGCCCTCGGGTGTCCGCGCGGTGGGCCCGTCCGCTATCTTCGTAAGGCCCAGTGTGCAATACAATGTACCCACTCTGTTACATCGTAATTGGAACCTTTCATAACCCAAATATAGCAGTATATTTCAAGCTAACAAAATTCATCCTAATTTAATGTACAACAAGGTTCAAAATAAAAATAGGAAAATTTTGAGTACCCAGTTACCTATGGGAATTACAGTTTACATGAAAAAAAGTTCTCTATGTTTATTGTTTATTTCTTGTGAAACTTTCGAGGACTATTCCAACTTTGAACTATCTCACATAGAGTCCACATTACCTATGCATATTCCCGGGAACTTAGGGCTCTTTCCCACTAAACATTCCCGTTTTTTGCGGGAAAAAAACGGGACGTTCAGTGGGAAACAACCCTGAAATCAAACGACAATTGTCAACATCACTGCGGAGTTTATGAAGACAAAACTATAGATTTAATAAAATAACCTGTAGCTTAAGTATTTTTATTTCATTCGAGTTTGGGCCCGTGACGAAGTGCGGTGTCGGGTGTCCGCGCGGTGGGCCGGTCCGTCTACACGACACAACTAAGAGAAAGTACAGGCCCTTAAAGTAAGTATAACTCTAGCTAGAGCATGGAAGTGCAGCGAGATGAGAAAGAAACCGTAACTTTGGCTGAAATCCACGATTATCATTTTGGCTAGGCCCCCAGGTAGTTTATTCTCAATTTTTTTTTTTAATCTGTTTTTATCAACATCAACATTTATTCAGCAAATAGGCCACAAGGGCACTTTTACACGTCAACATGGAATTTTCATACAGCAAAAAAAAACACATCTATAATTATAAAATACAACTTTCTAAGCCGCAAATATAAAATCAAACTAAAGTATTACATAGAGATGTATAAAGTCTCTAAATGTCGAATTACAAAAAAAAACGCTATAACAATAGTATTGAAAAAAAGAACACAAAGATACAAAACTATAATCTAAAATTATTTAGAGATGTAAATGTCTCTAAGTGTCATCATAACTAAAAGATTACAATATATAGTAGTTAATCAAATTATCCTTACTATCCTTAGAGATGTATAGGGTCTCCAAGAGTCAAAATCCTGTATACCTAATAAAAACATTCATTAAGTAAGAAAATGACAATACAAATAAAATAGCATACGAGAACCGAATGATGTGTGTCTATGTCCATGTAATTATCCTCAAAAATAGAGTAACTAAATATAATAGCTCGTGTTAGCTTAAATAGACCAGTCTCCACAAACAGCACACGTTCACGAGTATGACGCGTATCTCAGCCATCGCCTCTCTCAACCTTCATTCGGGAAAGTGGCGACCCGATCAACAACGCCACCGTAAGCAAAGCGAGCATGACATATTCAAGCTGCCGGGCCATATTCATATTTAAATTGTAATAACGTATAACTGTGAGACACAACATTTTGTTCTTGTATGTTACACTAGCTGTTGCCCGCGACTTCGTACGCGTGGATTTGTATATTGGTGGTTATATATTCTACATTAGCTTAGAACATTATGCAGCAAAAGATCGCAGTAAGACGGTTAATCATTTGTTAATTATTAATATTACAACGCATGATACTTGTCTTTCACAACCTACGAAGCTTCAAGCCCCTAACTGAATAAAATTGTTCTCGATATAATCCCTCTCAACCAGAAGATTTTCATGTCCTCTATTTAATAAAACCTACTACTTAACTACCTATTTACGAAGTTTGAAGTTCCTAGCTTTAAATAAAATTTGAACCCTATACAAACTTTCAACCCCTTTTTAACCATTTTAGGGGATGAATTTTTACAAACGCTGAAATTACTTTTCTTGTATTTTAATAATATGCCTATATACAAAGTTTACAACGATTAAAGTCCCGCACTCAAATGAATGTTTGACCTCTATACAAATCTTCAACCCCTTTTTCACCACCATGGGGATGAATTATCAAAAACTCTGAAATTAGTTTTCTTCTCTTTTGATGAAATACCTTTTTACGAAGTTTCAAGTTTGTTTGCAACTTTACAAACTTTCAACCCCCTTTCGACCCTTTAAGAGATGAATTTTAAAAACGCTGAATTTACTTTTCTCGTATTATAATAAAATGCCATTTTACAAAGACTCACAAAAATGTTTGATCTCCATACAAACTTTTTACCCTTTTTCACCACTTTGAGAGATGAATTTTCAAAAACGCTGAAATAACTTTTCTTCTCTTTTAATAAAATACCCTTTTAAGAAGTCTCGAGTTCCTAGCTTAAAATAAAATTTGAACCCCATAAAAACTTTCAACCCCTTTTTAACCCTTTTAAGGGATGTACTTTTAAAAACGCTGAAATTACTTTTCTTGTATTCTAATAAATGCCTCTGTACAAAAATTCAAGCCCCGCACTCACAAAAATATCTGATCTCCATACAAACTTTCAACCCCTTTTTCACCACCTTGAGATATGAATTTTCAAAAACGCTGAAATAAATTTTTTGCAGTTTTAATTTAATACCTTTTTACGAAGTTTCAAGTTCCTAGCTTAAAATAAAATTTGAAACCCGTACAAACTTTCAACCCCTTTTTAACCCTGTTAGGGGATGAATTTTACAAAACGCTAAAATTACTTTTCCTGTCTTCTAATAATATCCCCAAATCCAAAGATTCAAGTCCCGCGCTCGAAAAAATGTTTGATATCAATACAAACTTTCAACCCCTTTTTCACCACCTTACAGGATAAATTTTCAAAAACGCTGAAATTAGTTTTCTTGTATTTTAATTTAATAACTTTTAACAAAGTTTCATGTTCCTAGCTTAAAATAAAATTTGAACGCTATACGAACTTCAACCCCTTTTTAACCCTGTTAGGGGATGAATTTTACAAAACGCTGAAATTACTTTTCCCGTCTTCTAATAATATCCCCAAATACAAAGACTCAAGTCCCGCGCTCGAAAAAATATTTGATATCCATACAAACTTTCAACCCCTTTTTCACCACCTTAGGGGATGAATTTTCAAAAACGCTGAAATTAGTTTTCTTGTATTTTAATTTAATAACTTTTTACAAAGTTTCAAGTTCCTAGCTTAAAATAAAATTTGAACCCTATACGAACTTTCAACCCCTTTTTAACCCTATTAGGGGATGAATTTTACAAAACGCTGAAATTACTTTTCTTGTCTTCTAATAATATCCCCAAATGCAAAGATTAAAGTCCCGCGCTCGAAAAAATATTTGATATCCATACAAACTTTCAACCCCTTTTTCACCACCTTAGGGGATGAATTTTCAAAAACGCTGAAATTAGTTTTCTTGTATTTTAATTTAACACCTTTTTGCAAAGTTTCAAGTTCCTAGATCAAAATAAAATTTGCACCCCAAGACGAACTTTCATCCCCTTTTTAACCCCCTTAGGGATTGAGTTCCAAAAACGTTGCAATTACTTTTTTTTGTAATCGGCTATTATGCCTTTCTAAGAAGTTTCAAAGCATTTGTAATGGATTTAAACTTTCAACCCCTTTTTAACCCTGTTAGGGGATGAATTTTCAAAAACGCTGAAATTACTTTTCCTGTCTTATAATAATATCCCCATATACAAAGTTTCAAGTCCCACACTCACAAAAATATTTGATCTCCATACAAACTTTCAACCCCTTTTTCACCACCTTGGGGGATGAATTTTCAAAAACGATGAAATTAGTTTTCTTGTATTTTAATTTAATACCTTTTTGCAAAGTTTCAAGTTCCTAGATCAAAATAAAATTTGCACCCCAAGACGAACTTTCATCCCCTTTTTAACCCCCTTAGGGGTTAAATTTCCAAAAACGCTGCAATTTTTTTTTTTTGTAATCGGCTATTATGCCTTTCTAAGAAGTTTCAAAGCATTTGTAATGGATTCAAACTTTCAACCCCTTTTTAACCCTGTTAGGGGATGAATTTTCAAAAACGCTGAAATTACTTTTCCTGTCTTATAATAATATCCCCATATGCAAAGTTTCAAGTCCCACACTCACAAAAATATTTGATCACCATACAAACTTTTAACCCCTTTTTCACCCCCTTGGGGGATGAATTTTCAAAAACGCTGAAATTAGTTTTCTTGTTTTTTAATATAATACATTTTTACAAAGTTTCAAATTCTTAGCTTAAAATAAAACTTGTTCCCCATACAACCTTTCATCCCCTTTTTAACCCCCTTAGGGGTTGAATTTTTCAAAATCGCTTCTTATCTCTTGTACACTTTATAAATGCAACCTAGTGTGCAAATTTCAACTTTCTATCTTTTGTAGTTTCGGCTCTGCGTTGATGAATCAGTCAGTCAGTCAGTCAGTCAGTCAGTCAGTCAGTCAGGACACTTGCATTTATATATATAGATAAAAAAACGGTATATCTTCACATAATTACCAAGCTAAATGCCCTATATTGACTTAGAGATGTATAGGTCTCTAAGTGTCGGAATCATTAAACATACAAATAAAATAAAAATAAATTTAAAACTAAAACTTAGCGCCACTTGCACCATTTCACTAACCCGGGGTTAACCGGTTAAACCTGGAGTTAACATGGTTACTAGTAGAATTTGACATTGAGTTAACGATTTAACCGCTTAAACTCGGGTTAGTGGGATGGTGCAAGTGACCCTTAGAGATGTATAAGGTCTCCAAGTGTCAAAAACTAAAATTAAATTAAGCAATACAATATAATTAATCGAGAACATGATGGTCTCATGTGTCAATTCTACTGGACACTAGCATGATTAATTTACAATGAAAAGAAAAAAAAGAAAAACAATACATACCTATTTATTTAACTCTTATTATACTATCGAAATCAAGCTGCCGGCTTAAAGGCATCTCTATCATCTATAAAATCATTTACAGTGTAGTACGCCTTACTCAACAAGGAGCGCTTAATGTGTGACTTAAATTTGTTAAGTGGTAAATTCGCTATATCAGTGGGAACTTTGTTATAAAAACGTGTACAGTTCCCGACGAAAGACGTACTAACCTTACGGAGGCGGTGGACGGGCACAGCAAGTTTATGTTTGTTTCTAGTGTTATAGTTATATTTACCTGTAATCAGTATCAATTCTGTTCAATAAAATCAATAACCTAATTGACCTAGCTATTAGTTTGTTTACGTAATTATGTTTTTATAATAGTACCTATTCCTCTGCCTCGTTTTATAGGTATCCAAGAATGTATGGAGCAACGAGCCTGCGCGTTGTCTACTTTCCTCCCCATCAAAGTGCACACTAGCGCCACTGCAATCACGATTATTTAGCAGTCGCGCTAGTGTGCACGTTGATGGGCTCTTAAGACACATTGTGACAATGACTGAAGGTACTTCACCCCACCCGTACCTATCAAGATTTACTCGAAAACAGTTTATTGAATGTGTTACAAGCCCCAGGAATCCCGGGAATCCAGCTAACGACACCAGAACCGAGTTTACGGTCGTAGAGACCATTTCCATCGTTTAATGTTTGATGTTCCAATCGCTTAAGAAACGGCCGCGGACTGGACGCAAGCGGCGAGCGGCTCGGCGAGCGGCAAATCAAAGCCATATAAGGGGCCCACAGCCCACAGCTCACTGATGATCAGTCCGCTAGACGATATCGGCCTGTCAGTTGTTCGGAGCTGTCACCTTTTGCATTTAACTATAACAGGCTGATATCGTCTGGCAGACTGATCATCAGTGGAACCCTTTAGGCCGCGGACGGGACGCAAACGACGAGCGGCAAATCACGGCCATTCATACATTGCGTCCAGCCACAAAATAAATAATAGCACAGAAGAAGAAGGTACAGAAGATTCACTCTCTAACAAAACGCGTCTATTACGACAGATATGACCGTTAGGTGGCGCAAGCGGGAGCAGGCCTCCGTTCCGTAGCGGTGCGCGGCAACTACGATATGGCTAGACCAAAATTGGTGTGGGCCGCATGTACCTACTTGTAGCGACGCGACGAAATCGCGGAGTAAGCCACGCCTGGCCCAGCCAAATATATGATTGATTTGCCGCGCGCAACCTCCAATGCTGTAGCTTCTTAAAGTCTATTTTTTATTCGGTAGACTGAAATGACAGTTCATAGTATGAAATGACATTTTATGTTCATACTATGAACTGTCATTTCAGTCTACCGAATAAAAAAATAGACTTTAGGTACCTAATACTGGTTATTTTAACAGTTCGGCTCCATTCAACCTTAAACCAAAGGGCAATGGTAATATACAACCAGAGACAAATAAGACAATCTACCCCCGAGTTTATGACCCGAAAGCGCCATTATTTTTTTACGCGCTTATCAGATGTGTAAGGGTCACGATAAAGGGACCGGGAGTAGAAATCAAAATAAATTAATATCGGTAGATAATCTTGTAGTGTGCTTTCTGGTTGAATTTGAATAGAATAATAATCCAAATTGTTTTAGCAAATCGTCATCTAAAAGCCTCTTCTGCCTCTACTTGTTTTCTATTTTATTTCTATGTCTATTGGTAGAGTCTGTTCGGAAAGAGAAGAGTCGTGGAATGTATTGGGCCCCATACATTCCACGACTCTTCTCTTTCCGCACAGACTCTAGGCTAGGACTCTAGACTAGAGGAATTGTGAGGTGTCGACAGGGTAGTGTTTTTATTAACATCGTATATTATTATTTAAATTTAAAGCATTCGAATTTCAATTATACGTTACTTACTACTTGTTTACACTCAAAATCAATAAAAACAATACACTCTTTTTTTTGGGCAGTCGTGTAAAAAGGAGCTTGTCTATTGAAATTTTCATACCCAATAATTCATTTTCATTACTCCTCAAGTATAACCAACATATTATTTTAAAAACATCAAGCATTAAGGTTGTAAGAAAGTAATACATTCAAATTACGCCTCTATCGTAAAGCTAGAAAGTTCAAATTGTAACCACATATCATTGAAACAATTTCCAGCTAAACAGGGGTTAACAAATTGGTACCCTATTAAACGAAGGGCGATAACAATGTGCTGACTAATGGTCTAAAGATGGTCAATGATTTCTGGGTGAAATTCATTGAGTTATATTTACACGATCGTCTTTTGTGGTCGATTATTGTGAATGAATGTTAGAGAATTGCCTAGGAGGCGTATTCTTATTGTAACATTAGAATAGAATAGAAGAAAATTAAGAAAACGCTTAAATGAAAGTATTACATGAGACAACAGAACTGATTTATTATTAAGCGTCACTGGAAAGGTCTCCTCAGTTTAATGTCAAGATACCACCTAAGGATATCTACGCTCAAGTCAAAGTCAAAAGTGAGATTTCGTCAATCAGAAACGTTACTTTTGATAGTTTTGATACTGACGGATCATATCCATAACAAGTCCAGATCTAATTCATAACCTAACCTACTATTACAATCAGAATTCGCCTCTTCGTTTTACTTATACCTTTTGTTTTTTCTAATTTGGAACTTTGTCTTTTTAATACATTTTATTTATTCATACGTATCAGCATTGCGATACAGCGAGGAAATGTCGCCAGCATCCTTGGTACAATGCCTCAACTCAAGGGCCTATTTTAGATTTAAGCTAGTTTTTAATTTCTTTTAGTAATACACTGTATACAGGATGGATTTTCTTTTTGGGTCAGTGAGGGCAGCTACCAGATCCCGTGCTGCTACGAGAAAACGGTCTAAGAAGACCTTCCCTCGATTTCAAATTAATGAAGATTGGTTTTTACAGATTTTGGAAAAAACATACAGGGTGCGAGAAAAAGGTCATTTTTGACAAACTTTTTTTTTGATGCCAATCGATCCCATTCCTATTAAGGATCAAAAGCTTGTATGGAACCAAAAAAAAATTTCCGGCTAGAAAAGCCACAAATCGAGGAAAACTTTTCCCATACAATTTGTATGAAAATGAAAACTTTTATTTTTCACATGCTGTTTTTGTATGCCAATCAATTCCATTCCTATCCAGTATCAATAGTTTCCTAGGGGTCAACTTACGGTAAAGTACTAAAAAGCCACAAATTAATAAAAACTTTTTCCATACATTTACTATGGGGAAAATGTGAAATGTTATTCTCAATTTTCTCAATTTTCTGTCTCGCCCATCAGTCCTACAGCAATGTCCTCATACAGTATTATGGTCCTTAAATGTAACAGGATTGTTTGTAAATATAGATGGTCAAGCAGATCTTGTCAGTAGAAAAGGCGGCAAATTTGAAAAATGTAGGCGCGAAGGGATATCGTCCTATAGAAAATTTGAATTTCGCGCCTTTTTTTACTGACAAGATTTGGTTGACCAGCTATAAATGATTTATGAAATTAAAAAAGAAAAAAAAAAATTAAAATAATTGTTGTTGCTATTTTGTTTTTGTTGTTATTTTTATATTAGTTAACTCATACGGGCAAGTGGCCGTACACTTTTTCTAATAAAATAAATATGAAAACAGAATCGGTTTTACAAAATATCATTTTAATACACCCCAACGACTTTTACGACTTGAGTTGAGTTGAGAACCACTTCCTTTAAAATTTTAAAGAATTAAAAAAGAACTTCATAAAAGTAAAAAATCGGCCCGAGGCTGACTGACTGCCGTATTTGACAGATCGTTAAACCGTTATAGTGGTGTGAATAACATAAATTACTGTCATTTTATAGGGCATGGATTTATTTTGGGGGTATTTTTTTGGTGGAATATGTTATTTAATTTATTTAGAAGTTGAAACGAAGATCTCCGTTTCAAATTGGGAAAAAATGCTTTCGTATTTCCAATGTTCTCCTCTAAAGGTTGCATTTCTTAAACTTTCACGTGAAATTTTGTGAGCATGTTCAATAATTGACTGGTATTTGACGTTTCAGTTTTTGAATTTATTTTAAATGGGGGGCCATGGGGATTCCCGAGGTCTACAGGCCTATAGCTCACAGAGACAGAGCTACTTAGTGCCAGTTGCACCATCCGCACTTGACCGATTGATCATCGTCACCCGGCGCGCCGCGGCGGTTTACTATAGTGTGTCAAAGGACTGTCTTATTTCGAACATAGACAGAGAGAATCATACTATCTTTGTCTTACACTAGTACTAGCACCCAAAAACAAAGGATGAGGATAGTTTTTTTTGTTCCTAATATTTACTGACAAATTGGTTTGACCATCTATATGAAACTTTCCATAGGTACAATAAAAGTTAGCGAACTCTTTAACGATGGCGTGTAGATTCTGTTTTAAAAAAGTTGGCTGTTTCATACATTTTGGCTGATCATAATTTCTATGCTAGCCAAAATCAAAACTATCACGGAACTAACTCCCAAAAGCATAGTTTAATTAAGACGCACTCATTAAGAGTGTCTCAAATAACCACATGTTTAAATATTTGAATATTTGCCACACTATTTAAAAAGGAACTTGAACTACCTAAAAACAAATAAAACATTAAAGAGGCGGCAGTCTGTTTGCTCATTTCGGTCTATTCTTACATTAAAAAACACCTTTAAAAAAATCTCCAACTCGAAAAAGAAAAAAGTGAAATATGCTTTATGGATATGAGGGTAAGGTTGGTAGTATTGGCATTGTTATGTTGGTAGTGAACATAAAGCATTGAATATAGGTGATTATACGCTTATTTGCCGGCTTTTGTGCTTTTGAGAGCTTTTGTGGCGTTTAGCGGTAGACATCTTGTTTTTAATGACAGATATAGGGGTGCCGATTTAGGGATGAATAGGGGCTATACAAGATATATTAAAGAAGAATAAGGTATGAAATAAAAATCTCTACCACTTTAAATGAACGTAAATAATTTAAATGAACTATATTTTTCTACAGCCTCGAAACGGTAGATGCTTTTCAAGAACATTACCGTTTAGAACATTTAGGTATCCTACCAATGAAGCCTAGGCCTAAAGTGAGCAATATGAGCAATTATACTTGGTCAATTATACTTGACAGTAGAAAAAGGCAGCAAATTTGAAAAATGTAGGCGCGAAGGGATAATGTCCCATAGAAAATTTTAATTTCGCGCCTTTTTTTACTGGCAAGATTTGGTTGACCAGCTATATATGTCTTTTAAGTTAAAATAAAATTACAACTCAAAAGTACTAAATTATTAATATAAAAAGTTACTATTTTTTTAATATGCAGCATTTTTCTGACAAAAGGTCCCTCAGGTTAAATAAAAAAAATACTTTTACATGTTACTTAAAGATTAAGGAACCCTCTCGTCTTTTTAAAATTCGCTCTTCACCATCACCAGTAGTGCTGGCAGTCAAGCGCTACTTCAATAGACCAATCCACCATTATCCTCTATTCATCGACAATAGCCTTTTTTATTTTAAAAACATCCGCAACTACATAGACAAACTCAGATCTTACGACCTTTCTCAGTACACATAGTGATGTAGAAATGCCGGTTTTTTTTATCATAGACACCTTGGCTGTTACGACGTTTTTTTTTAATTTTAGTATAATCCACTGATCTTGAGATAATGTTATGCCATTGTTATGCTCTTGTTATCTGCTTTCAATACAATTAGTTTGAGAAAGATTTACGATTTTCAATAGTTAAGTGAAATGTATGAGTTTGGCAAAACTGACTCTACCTAACTGTACGAGAGTCGGCTGAAAATTTCGCGCCCTGAGAAAAAAAAGAGTATTAAAGTAAATGTTAATTATTAATCGTTAATAATAAATAAATAAAAAGTCATTTATTGTCGCAAAACACAGTAACAAAATAAAACAAACAAGGAAAAAGAAAAAAGACACAATAATCGGTAGTAATGGCGGCAATATTTAAACTGCCAAACTGCCGTATTCGAACTTCAAGATATTCACAAGAGACGACACGTACTAGATCCATTCTAGATACATTCATTTCATTCATTCATTCATTCATTTCATTCATTTTAGATTTTAACTAGTTCTCTTTTGCAGCGCAATTCGGGCAACCAATGTCACTTTAACGATAGATCGTATTAGATAATTTAGATGTGAATTAGATCTCTAAGTAATATCTTGTGGAGATCGTTCAAGAGTATCTCCAGAATCGCGGAAATGTCAAATTTGACAGGTTAGATCTTAAACATATCGTTATCGTATCTTGGCGATGTCTAACAGATATCTATTACAAAATCCGAATCGGGCCCAAAGAGGCTTGGAAAAATGTAACGTTATCTATGAAAAGGGACCTTATTGTCGATGGCGCTTACGCCATTATTAACGATGCTCCGATATAAATACAATACCTCGCGACGCTATGCGGCGTAAGGTCCCTTTTCATAAATAATGCCCCAAATAAGCATAGTTTTTATTTTCTTTTTTTCTAGCTTAGACTTCGAATATTTCAGCACCCTCGTACTAAATGTAGTCATAGTTTAAGGTAGGTAGGTGTATTAAGGTCTAAAAAAATGGTTACAACATCGCACAAGAAAGGGGACTACGTTCGTAGAATATGGAAAAGGAACGTCCAATATTAACTCTACCTAAAAAAAATAATTCGAGATCTATTCGAAGTGGCGAATTTATACTATTTATAGCGAAGTTTGCACTTCCCTGGTGAATAGACAGATTTTAAAAAGTTTTGGCTACCGAACCCTAAAAAAATATATAATAAAAGTATATTTTTTCCTAAATACAAGAAAACATTTTATTAGATAATTAAATAGGAAAACTTATCTTAGGAATCAATTCAGAAATAAATTATTTTGAGAAAATGCAACCCATCCAGTTCCTTGCTCTACAAAACTGCATTTCCAGATACAGCTTCAGATGTCCATTTCACGATTTCACAGAAAGCATAAATTCAAGAACACCGTTTCCTCTCACATAAACTGCTAAAAACGACGTAAAATTCACTTAAACCAATTTATTACAGCATCGGATGATTTAATCAAGTCAGCTGTGCCCCATTACCCTGAGTAGGACGCACGAAAATACCTTACACAATTTCTGAAACCGTTGCTGCGGATGGACCGAATACGCCTACAAATAACAGTTCCAATTGTTTCACAAACTGAAAAATGGCGATCCCACGCGGAGCCAATAGAAGGCGGTGCCGCACGACCTCCAAAAAACACCCCATTGGTCCATTCAAACCCCACAGTACCACTCGACCAATCAGAAAGCTTAGAGGAAGTTCGAGTCAAACCAGTTCCATTTTAGCTCCGACGGCGCGCGCACGCGTTTCAAATTTGGAACGGCTGGCATTCAAATTCGAATTTTCTAGCGCCTTTGAGTGTTTGTTTTTAAAAAAATGTTTTATAGTGTCGTATTCTGATTTTGCCGGTTTTTTACGGTTATTGTTTTAAGTAGGTGTGTTTCGTCACTGCAAGGATATTTTTAGCATTTAGCTTGTTAAAGCTGTTGGCGTGAGACGGATCTTAATATAGCTGTGCGCACTTGTGTGAGTATACCAACCGTGCCTTCCTTATTTTCGCCCGCGGCCGCCGGCTGAACTTTGTTTGGCGCTAAAAAAAGCTGCTCTGAATATTTTTGTTGATTTCCTGTCACTGACTGGCCTGTATCGAGCATTTACTGTGGTACGAGCGCATAACTTCACGACTCTTGTCAACGTATGTCGAGGTAGAGCAATGGCTCCTGTCTCTATCATTCCCTTTACTGATCTGCCGACTCTACCACGTACCATGAACCCTCTCTTATTAATACAATTGAAAAAAGACGGGTAGTCTAAAAAGCGATGGTGGCCTAGCGGTAAGAGCAACCCGGAGGTCGCGAGTTCAAACCCCGGCTCGTACCAATGAGTTTTTCGGAACTTATGTACGAAATATTTGATATTTACCAGTTGCTTTTCGGTGAAGGAAAACATCGTGAGGAAACCGGACTAATCCCAATAAGGCCTAGTTTCCCCTCTGGGTTGGAAGGTCAGATGGCAGTCGCTTTCGTAAAAACTAGTGCCTACGTCAAATCATGGGATTAGTTGTCAAGCGGACCCCAGGCTCCCATGAGCCGTGGCAAAATGCCGGGATAACGCGAGGAAGAAGAAGAGGGTAGTCTATCTCGCTTGCGAGACACTCGCGCGCCGCGGCGCTCCTGTGCTAAGCCTAAAGGTCTTATGACATGACTCTACCATGAAAAGAAGGAGCCAAGATATATAATAAGGACCCAAAAGTTTCGCGGTGATAAAAGACAAATGTCTATCAATGGGTTTTCGCGCCCCCCTTGCCAACTCTGTCCCATGGGAGCATGAACCAATACTTGAAATTTTCTGTAGGTACCCGTAGTAGTAGTACCCGCACCATGGGTCACTGACAGTGTCAACACCGACATATACGCCAACGTCTACGTAATTTACTTTCTATACGTCTCGCTCGGTACAGAATCTGTACTTACATATTAGTGCGACATATGATGTAGTTAGTGCATAGTTATTTTCCTTCGTATTTTTACGGAAACGTATGAACTTGTCTTGCTATTTCAGTCAGTCTCGGCACAAAAAGTACCTACTAAGATTAATTTGACCGGTCTGGTCTAGTGGGTAGTGACCCTGCCTGTGAAGCCGCGGTCCTGGGTTCGAATCCCAGTAAGGGCATTTATTTGTGCGATGAGCATAGATATTTGTTCCTGAGTCATGGTTGTTTTCTATGTATTTAAGTATTTGTATATTATATATGTCGTTGTCTGAGTACCCACAACACAAGCCTAGAGCTTACCGTGGGGCTTTGTCAATTTGTGTAAAAATGTCCTCTAATATTTATTTATTGAAGTAGCATATACGAACGTTTCCGAGAAAATACGAAGGAAAACAATTATGCACTACATCTGTACGAGCGAGATGCATAGAAATTATAAGTTACGTTCACGCTAGCGTTTATGTCAGTGCCATACTGGTGGTAGCCACACTGGTAAGCTATAAACTTCCTATGGATGCGGTTAGATTCCTTGTTTGTGTGAGTGTGCTTGTTTGTTTCACAGCAAGCAAAAGGAAACCTTCATTTTGGAAATTACACATTTCGTTTCCCAAACAAAAGCATTAGAATTTTTCCGAAATTTTTCCATGTTCACAACATGTTGTCGTGTATAAACATTAGTCTGTCAGCGCTTTGTAATTTAGAATCACTGTACTATTTTAACCTGTTTGTGTAATTCCGTTCATTCACCGTTCGTTCCATTCGCATTTCTTTAAATTGTTAGATTAGACCTTATACGTTTACTATCTGGAGCCCGTTTCTCAAAAGCTTGTAACTTGTAATACAAGCGGAAGTCCCTTTCTAACAAAAGCTGTCAAAAAGTGACATCCGCTTGTAGGTGTATTACAAGTTACAAGCTTTTGAGAAACGGGCCCCTATTGTAAAAGGCCCCAGCGAGCATGGCGAAATACTGTCGCATTTTCCTGAAATTTCCTACTTTTTGCAAACAGCAGTGCAAGTGTTATTTATATACGTCATAATTTCATAATTAGAAGTTTGACTTGACGTTTAAAATACTTGCACTGCGTGTGCTATCAAAATCTTTGCAGACAGTTATGGTTGCACTTGCAACCCTTCTATTGTTGCAGGGGTCCGTTTCTTAAAAGCTTGTAACTTGTAATACAAGCGGATGTCACTTTTGAGAGCTTTTGTTAGAAAGGGACTTCCGCTTGTATTACAAGTTACAAGCTTTTGAGAAACGGGCCTGTGGTGTCCGTGGGCGACGGTAAATTCCTAAAATCAGGCAATTCGTCTGGTCGGTTGCTTCCTATACCTATCATAAAAAAGTTATCTCTCTTTTCTCTAAAAGTTTTGTGAATATACTAGATTGCCATCTGTTATTCAGGTATATTATTAAAAAAAAACAGATAGATACGATATTATAATTTTGCCGGGAGTTTAAAAAATAGGGAATATTTGCACATCTTTTTTATACCTACTTCTAATGCTTGCCAGCTTCTATTGTGACATTGTCTCGGGGTCATTCTTATTTATCGTAAATCGTAATCGTTGTGAAATCCGTCCCGATTTCGTATTTTTTGCTTTTTTTCTTATAAATATTTTGATTCTCTTACCTATAACTTACTTCGTTAATTCTCCTTAAATACCATTAAATATATGTTTATTAAGTTTATTAAGTATTCACGTTTTTTATCTACTCCATACCATAGAATTTCATGTTTAGTTTTATAATAGGTATGTTTAATTTCTTTTATAAGTACCTACTTTATTTTCACACATACAAATTGCAATACGTATTGCTTTATATCCGAGATAAACGTGATACTGAGTATACTGATTGATGAGAATTGAGATGTTTTTCAGCAACTTGTAAAAAAACCATACATCTAATTAATAGTGGTGATTGATAGTCTACTGTATCGACCTCTATATGTGACGTTATCTATGAAAAGGAACCTCATTGTCGATGGCGCTTACGCCATTATTAACGATGCTCCGATATAAATACAATGCCGCGCGACGCTGTGCGGCGTAAGCGCCATCGACAATAAGGTCCCTTTTCATAGATAATGCCCCATTTTTTAATTGATTCTAAAAACCAACTAATGATGTGACAAACTCACACGCAAAATGCATGACCGACCATATGGCTGCTGGGCTGCACTGAGCCATGTGTTTGTCATGTAATAGTCAACAAATCTGTCAATGGTTTTGACATGGTTTTGACATTTGTGATTAGATATCTTAACAAGAAATCATAGAATTAATATGACTAGAACAACTGTCAATCTTCAAAAGTGCGACCAAAAATGAAATGCAAGTGTGTGCGTAAATTGTCTATGTGAGATCGAAAATAGTGATGTCATGTTACAACATATTAATAATCTGTCGATGTTTGATTGCTTTATCGACTACTTTTTCAAATGTGTTATTTTAAACGTTAAAATTCTACGACATTATGATGTATAAATAACACTTGCACTGCGTGTGCTATCAAAATCGTTGCAGACTTATCTTAATGCAACTCTTACTGTGTTGGAAAGTGAAGTTTAAATTTACCGCTAAACATGAGCACCTTCAATAAGGTATAACAATCGTTATTATTTGAAGTCGGTTATAAAAGCTAATATCTTAATGATGTCTTGTGAAGAAATAATTACATAGCTATTAATATACTGACAAGTTATCGATACTGTCATATGAACATTTTGTCAAGCCCTAGCGTAAAGTAACAGGTTATGTTTTTACACAAAATATTTTAAATTATAGACTAATATGATAAAATATTAGCACACAAAGGAAGAAAAACTTATAATAAACTTTATAAACCGACTTCTTACACTTTTTACGCTGTTATTTTGACAAAATATCGTTATGAAAATTTCGCTAGGAATATCATAAATCCTCTGAAATTTGTGTTTGCTTGGATTATTTGGCACTGTAACACTGAAATCCGGCACACTACAAGACGCAATCTTCACTGAATTACTTTATTTAATACTTTTCGTCCTAATCCGTGTATATTTTTCAATTTGAAAATTACTGTGATACGCTCTTGGCCGTCCGCGGCCGTCGTCAAAGTCAAAAGCGGTCACGTTTTCTCATTGGTAGTCTGACTCTTTCGCACTCATGGTATGTTCATATACGTGATGGCTTCCCTTTCGCACACTTCAGCTGTCTGTCAAGCGCGAGCGCGAAAATGACAAGTCTGTGCAAGAAATCTATATAATTAATAATTATACAAGCACGAATTAGCGGAGGTCGCCGGGCCTAGATGGCGACTATTCTTCTACATGCAAATTCTCAAATTTGTTAGGTCTAATAAGAGCAATAAGGGCAATAAGTCTTGTATTTGGATATGATTTTTTTCTAGAGTTTAGGTACACGAGTTTTAAGGTCTTACAAAGTTTTATGACTTTTACCTCAAAAATGGTGTACCTATATCTGCTGCTGTCGCATAAAAAAAACATCATATTTCCCGTACCTACTGTCATAATGTGCAGTCGACCCTTTAAAGGGGCCCACTGATTACCAGTCTGCCGGACGAGATCGGCCTGTCAGTTGTTCGGAGCTGTCAAATTTTTGTTCTAACTGACAGGCCGATATCGTCCGGTGGACTGTTAATCAGTGGGCCCCTTAAGAGTGCTAGTTCTTTATAATAATTTTCTATCTTAATACTAAATTTCGTTAATCAACAGATTTGCCAACGAATATTTACTATATTATACTTAGAGTGGATTTACTGTAAGTACCTACAGACTTTGAAGTGGTGATAAAGTGTCACTATTACAACGCGTCATATTTTCATACGAAATTTGACGTTTTTAATTGCACCGCCACACTCTGTCATTGCAAAGTCTGTGCAGATTTGGCTTGGGTCGACTCTATGTTGCTAAGTTAACCTTTCCTAAAAGCGATTTTACTTACACAACATTAGAATCATTGACATATATCTCAGGACTAGCCTTACGGGCAATAAGAAAGGAGCATGAATGGGGCCAGTACAGGCAGTACAGCGATGTGAAAACGCTGCAACGCGATGGTTGATGAGTTCGAATCACGCGCGCGTGGCCGCGCGATTGGTCGCAACTAGTTGCGTTCTACTACACGATTGGCTCGAATTCGTGAGTGACACCGCTGAACTAGGACCATTTTTAGTGCACGTAAGGCCAGTCCTGAGATTATAAGTCAATGATTAGAATATTTTGACTATACTAGGTCAACAAATTTGAAAAATGTAGGCGCGAAGGGATATCGTCCCATAGAAAATTTGAATTTAGCGCCTTTTTTTACTGACAAGATTTGGTTGACCAGCTATATCTAGGATTTACATACTATCATGACAGTGTCCGTTTTCTTTAATACGTAGAATCAGTAGAATCCCGGCCGCACACTGCGCAGTCGCAGCAAATCGATAAAAAAACAACCCGATCAAATTTAACGAGCGTTCCAAAACCAATAAAATTATCACAAAACACATGTCTCAAATGTAACTGAGTTTATTAGACCTGGCAACCGTAACTTTTGTGTGAAATGACGGTACAACACTATTAATTAACCCCCCGAGTCGAGACCATAAAAGACCCTTTTTATTGAGCACAGATAGCATCAAGATTTTGAACTTAGGCCTATTATGCCTCTAGATTTAAAAGGCGTATTTACGCGCGTTTGTAAACTTAATACGACTTTTTAAAATAGGATTTGAGATTTTGTTTTCTTAATTGTTGAGCTTATCTAATAAACGGTTATTTTTATTATCGAGTTTGAATTTGGAATTGTTTGATATCTAATTAAGGGAATCATTATATCACGTAGAATTAAAAATGCAAAGGAACATTAATATTAATTAAAATATTCGTGAGATAGAAAACAACGTCCGTTGTTGCATCTATTAATAAGATTACGTCTCCCGCTAATCACTTCATCTTCCAAATCTAAAATAGTCTTAAATCAACGTTCTTATTTTAAAAATGTTTCCAAACGATGCCGGAGATCTGGGGCCTATTGCATAACAACTCATCACTCATTTTACAAGTCATAATACAAGCGGAAGTCTCTTTCTAATAAAAGGGAATGAAAAGAGGCGTCCGCTTGTATTATGAGTTGTAAAATGTTATGCAATAGGCCCCTGGCTCTACGAAAATACTGTAGAGTCGGACCAAGCTAATTCTGCATTTCAGACAAAGTGTGACAATGTCACCATTAATGTCAAATATCTATTGAAATATGACGTCTATAACGACACTCCTCACTTTGTTCTGTTCAAATCGTTGTAAAGTTATCTTAGACCATCGAGAAATAATTAGGCATAAGTGCTCAGTGCTCACTCCATGTTACATCAGTTTTCTTACCAAAATGCTTATTAAGGGGAATGTAGTCGTATTTAAATCAAACAATAAGTTACTTCATCTACTGTTATACATATTAAAAACAAATGTAGTTAACAAAGTAAATATATCACCTAAAATTCAAAAATCGAACCAAAACAATAACGTTCGCACCCACCGGCATGTTTCGAATGCCTTCGAAAATCAAATCGCTAATAGTGAGGCGATTTGTACCGTATCGTGAATCGGTAATCTGTCGATAAATCTTGTGTTTTACAGCTGGCCCGCCTGATAGGGATCGCGCCACGTGGGGTAATAGTGATGTGCTGTTGATATCGAGGTCTTTAAACATATTTTTATGACGATGTCAGTTCGTAAAATGGCGTGTGTTATTTAATAAGCTTATGGGTGTTGGTCGTTAACCACTGCGTTTAATATTTGATACGTGAATGTAATGGCTGTATAGGCATAAGGAATACTGATAATTGCGAATGGAATTTCTTGTTTTAAAATATAGTTCGACAGCGAAACCTTTTTATTGAGAAATAAAAGATTCATGGTTCGCACAAAGCGTTGGATTGAATTGTAGAGTCTAAAAGTATATATTTTTTATCTTATAATATTAGAGTCTGTGCGGAAAGAAAAGAGTCGTGGAATGTATGGGGCCCAATACATTCCACGACTCTTCTCTTTCCGAACAGACTCTAAACACACAAACATAGTTATGACATATTTAAATAAGTATACCCAAGAATAAAGTACCTAAGTGCAAGCAATATGACTATGGCATGATTTTGAGCGGCACAAATTGGTACAATACGAGTTACAATGTGTAGGCGATCAATGTACAATGGACAACCTGTAGTCATTACGAAGTTGACTTACCAAAACATTACCAATCCAATGTTAATAATAGCACACTACCGTAATATGGTGGGCGTCTGCATAACCTTATATAGAAGACAAACAGATCACAAAACCCTTATCTTAAAAATAATGTTTTTACGTAAAGAAAAAATGTAAACAGGATAATTATCGATTCAGTTACATCACTGGTAACCCGTCAACTCCATACATCAGCCCCTTGATCGTGTCGATGATAAAAATTACTTAAAACGCCAAACATTTAACATCTCGCTCTCCTTTCCTTCTCACTCATCCGGACTAAACTTGACACGAAAAGAGATAGAGCTAACATACAAATTGACTACAAAACTAAAACGTTACAAGATTTAAAATGAGAACATTCGAATTTGAGTTTCACAGGCGTTTTTACTAAGCTTAAACTCGAATGAGTTTCGTTATTTAAAAAAATAAAAGTTTGTTTGTGGTTTTTGTTTTATGAAGTTTTATAGTAAATCTTTGTTGTCTTGTCAGTGCATCTTTGTAATGATTCAAAGTACGTGATGGTATGTTTGTTAAATATTAAATTGATGGCGACCCTTTCAAAGATTTTGGGCGAGATTGTGTTAGGATCTGATTAATGTAGGCCTGTTTTAGGTGTCATTATGTGACAATCGGTCGAGTTTGTTGTATTTGGTTTGTTTTCAACGGTAACTTCGTACATACATGCCCGTGGCATTGGTCCGTGGTAGAGTCCTTCTAATCTAACGGCCTGGCCACGCGAGACACAGCGATCGGACCTTTCGTTCCCACCTATGGTTGTCGCCTTAGCCGAAGCCAGTCGCGCAATGTCGTGGCCAGGCCGTAAAGGCTTTTTTATGGAAGAGTGCAGCTAATGCTGCTAATGGAGAATCATTTTGAAACGCATTTAACCATTCTTTGGTCAACACCCGGCAATTCGTAATGACTCTTTGTATAAACCAGCTTTCTATCGCTTCACTAAAAGCAACTCCAGAACATCGTCATGCTCTACGTTCTCTATCACCAACCGTGTCTGCCTAGGGCTCTAGAGGTCTAGAGACCATCATTAAAATGTATAATGTAATAAACTTATCTTGTCTGAAAATAACATTAAAGGGAATATAATTCGAAGTTGGATGCAACCAGCCTTAAGACTTCTAAAAAAGTTTCGACAGTTTAAAAATTCCTACCCTATTTTAAAAAGCTTTTCGAAACAATTCTAATGTATGGAAATGTTGCTGTTATGTGACAGAATGCAAGAAACAGTGAAACGTCTGTTATGTCTGAGACAAAAATACACTGAGGAGACACGTGGGCGCCATATTTCATAATAAATTAAAGAGTTTAATGACGTCAAACGTGTAGAATTAATAAGCGCTTTACATTAATTTATACTGAAGGAATATTAAAAACGATATTAAGACAAATGGCCTTTCTGCCTTTTAAATCATAAAACAGTAGGTATTGAATAAGGTATGTATTGAAAAAAATATAAGATCTTTCCCTCGATTTCATCCGTGCAGAATTCGTAATTTAATTTTACTTTAATTAGGGTCGGTTGCATCAAACTGAGAGTTCGCTAAATTTTTATGTATGGAAAGTTTCATAGTAAGGCGCCGGGGCGCGCTGGCTGACGTTGATCAGTCTGTCAAATGTAGTTGGTGCAACTGGCCCTAAGTATAAGCTTAATCATCAACATCCAGCTGCGCGAGTTTTTAGCGATCTTTCACGATCATCAGCTCGCCACTGTTTAATATTTGTTTTATAAATAAATACAGAAAGGTATTAACAAAAGCTTCTTTTGTTACAGGTATTCGTCGGTCCGAGACTAAAATGAGAAAGAAGAGAAAAAATAGATTCACGTGCGATTAATAAATAAAACTCAAAACGCATTTAAAATCCATTTATTAATTGTGTAAGTGAACGTTGAGCCAGACAGAGACTGGGTACTAATGAGAGGAAAAATTAACATTTGAAGTGACCAAATATTGACTCTATTTACCGGTAAAAAGAAAACCAACTCGGATTCAATACAAACTTCGGCGCTTTTCGAAATCCGAAAACAAATAATTACCGCTTCAAGGTGCCCGGTTTTGTTTAAACATTTTTGGGACTGCTGCCTTTCCCTGTTTGTATAGCTGCCTTTAAAGGCTTTTTAAAAACAAAACGGTGAAACAAACACGGTCGCATTTAAGACTAATAAAAAACGCCTCAAACAAATGCATTTTAGTGCGCGTCAAAATCGAATTCCAAATTCGAATCGCATAAGGCTCGCCATTCTTTAACTTTGATGTGGATTGTTTAGCACCGCTAAGTGGTGCTAATTTGTGGTGTCAAATTGTGGTGTCAAAGTGGCAGGAGACGAGCATTTGGATATGTTGGGGGGCCCCGAGTGGGGGCAGCGGGAGGCCACCCCCCCCAGAGACGCTCCCCTGCCGAGTTTCGGCTTCACACAGGAGCAGGTTGCCTGCGTATGCGAGGTGAGTGTTCGTGTGTGGTAACCTTTATTCGTTCTTTTGTTTTTAAATTTATTGTTTTGATGTTGGTCATACGCAAAGATAAACCAGAGACAAATAGATTCCCTTTTTGAGGATAAATGGGAGTTCTTTATCTTTTGATTTGATATAAATTTATAATAAAAGTTGAGGTAATGGCCTTATGCGTAAAGTGTCATTCAATAGAACTTACTATGTAAAGAAAAGTTACTAGTAATTTGACATTCAGTGTCAATTTTAGTATGGTGGTTTGTTTACATAGTTAGCAAGTTCTATTGAATGACACTTTACCTTACCCTACCTACGGTGGCTACGCATTTTATTGGATAAGCTTTTTGAATATTAAAAATATTATGAAAGTTAACTAAAATTATAAAATATTCCCATAGAATTTACTATAATAGTACATTAATTACATTATATATCTATACCTACCGTTTGCCAAATTCCTTCCTTTTTGTAATACAAAGAAGATAGAGCGACTTGAAATTTTACATAAGTATTCTCACAAGCCTAGCCTGGTAACTATATAAGGTCGTAAGTCTATTAACAACATCGTTGTGAAAAGAACTTTAATATAGCGAACTTAAGGTTTCAAATAGATTTAAGTAATCTTATCTATTTATGTAGTAGGAGAATTTGCAACACTGCAGTAACAATGCATTGCACCTTGGTGGTCTATTAGTCTAAGATACGATAAGGCATTGCTACCGCCATCTGTTATTTGATTCAAAAACAAGACTACACCTATGTTAGATCAGCGGTTCTCAATCTTTTTTTTTGACGGAACCCTTTTGGAAAGCGAAATACTTGATGGAACCCTACAATACGGTGGTGGCATAGTAAAATTTTTCGAGGCGACTAAAGCATAGTGTTCTAAATTCTTGCGGAACCCTAGGGTTCCGCGGAACACACTTAGAGTATGGCTGTGTTAGATAAAACGTACAGTCACGCTCCGTGACCCACATGTACCCAGTACCGACCTTTTGGAAATGGAAGAATTAGAAGCGACGAAAGGGTTTGTAAACGGATTTACCTGATGGACGGCCTTCGCCTCCACATTAAATGTACATTGGTTAATTTACCTAGGTAAATCAGATACATAATTCAAGTGTAAAAATATGGGTGCACTCATCATTCTCAAAAGTTTGTCCCACAGTAAGTATGTCGGCGAATTTTTAAGTAACTATTACGGGACATATTTTTGAGTAAGTTGTATCCCATCAAACACATTACATGTAAAAAGATACAAGTCTCGCAACGCAATTCTTCAACTACAAAAAAGTTATGAGATGTAATGTGAAACCAAGTCGGTTATTTTAGTCAGTGCCAGGGGGTGTTAAAACGGTATCAATAAGATATCTTTAATTTTTAATACGTATAATGACTATAACACGAGAAACAAATGAGTGTAGAAATTTTAATATAACGGATCTAAAGTAAAGTTCAATAGGAAATGGCAAATAATGTTAACAAATATAGATTAGCATTTGTCATATTTTAACCTAACGTTTTTACGAAGGTTGTTTTTACTGAAATATTCTCTCTCGATAATTTCCTGAAATTTCATACTTCACCTGTACTGCCTCCAATGGTGCCACTACACGAAAACACCGTAATATTTGTAAAGGTTCCATTTGTAGGCGTGTCCCGCCCCGCCCAGTAACCGGATATCCGGTCGCCATGGCCACTGTTTGTTTTGAGGGTTCCGGGCAAATTGGAAATGGATCCGGGTACAACGGGGTTCACGGCCCAGAGTCCGTGAGGCGTTTTTAAAACAAGTGGTTATTTTCATCAAGTCCCATTTAATAAGTTTTTTAAGGTTCCGTAGTTTAAAAACCGGCCAAGTGCGAGTCGGACTCGCCCACCGAGGGTTCCGTACTTTTTAGTATGTATTTGTTGTTATAGCGGCAATAGAAATACACCATCTGTGATATTTTTTACTTCATTTATGAGATACAGCCTGGTGGGTGACAGACAGATAAGGACGGACAGATGGAAAGTGGAGTTTTAGTAGTAGGGTTCCGCTTTTTAACCTTTGGGTATGGAACCCTAAAAAGCGATCGGGTATACTTATTAGGTAAGTGTTTTATGTATTAGACGGAAGTCGCTTTCTTACAAACTACATAGGTACTTAACTATGCAAATTCTTGGAATTAGGTCCCCGAGCGGACTCCAGGCGATTAGCGCCAGTTGCGTTTCGTTCGCTACGGAGCGTAAGCGATTGGCATGTTGGCTACGCGGCCAGAGATGTTAGCGTCAACAATAATGTCAACAAGATGGGCAACTTTAATACAGCTTGCAAGTGCATATTGTTTACTTAGGACACCGGATGGCACATGTGTGTTCAGCAAATAGGCGAATATTTGTGGCCACCTCGGAGACAATACGCCAAACAAAAAGCCCACGCGATGTCACGTCAAGCCCAGGGTGTCAAAAACTGGCAAAAAACGTCTTACGTAATAAATGAATGGCGCAAGTCGGTTGACAATGCAATATTATGGTACCATCGAGCTGATCTGATGATGGACACAGTAGGTGGTCATAGGAACTCTGTGATAGAACAACGCAACCTAATTAGTGCTAGGGGTTTTGAATTTTCTCGATGAGTATTAGTTGCCTGTGGAAAGAAAACTACACTCGGCGATAAAAGCTTGTACCATTTTTTTTTTCCAAAAACTTTTTAATATTCGAAAATGCCTCCTCAGTGTTGCCAGGGCGCTAAAGAGGAAATCCCATAACGATTGTATAGAAGCCCCCTAATGGATGGTATCGGTTACTTCCATAATTGGAGGGTTGGAACCGAAATAATGGGATTTGCCGGGGCGAAATATTAAGTGTGATAAGGGATGTTATTAAATAATGTGGATTTGTTATTGTACTTGTTTTTCACGGCCGGTAGTGTTTTATGTAAGAAAAATTTTTAGCCGAGTGCTGTAAATTACGTTCTCGATGGCGTTTATGTCAGTGCCAAACTGATGGTAGCCGTACTGGTATTTAATTTTAAACTTTCGCGTTTTGAACACATTAACTCACATTTATAGACGGGTCTATCGAGGTTTCGCAAAAGACCCGTCTATAGGTAAATGTGAGTTAACAATTTTATTTCATTTTATTTATTACATATTTAAATGTCCCCTTTTGATCCTTTTGCAGACCAGATCATAAATAAAATAATTAGGTACACTCACCACACCGGATTGTTGTCATTTAGGGTTCTTACTGAATTGGAAATTCTATAGCGTAAGTATTGAACAACCAATTTAGCAACCCTAAATGGCGAAACAATCGCGGAGCGTGATGGGACTAAGTATAAACGGTCTAATGAAAAGTGATTGAAATTAAATGGAATAATATGAGTTACAGAGAGACCATTAAATGCATTAAAAACGCAAACACATACAATATCACATGTATTAAAATATATAAATCAAGGATTATTTTAAAATGCATCAAAATAATTATATAACACAAAACGTGCATTATAATTATGTCTATCATTGCTCCCTGCATTTCGCCTCTAATCTACCTGTAGCCGCATGAACCAGCATAGTATGACCCCCCACGCGTAATTGTTACCAGATACATTAATTCAATCAATGACCTAACTAAATTTGCATGGCATTTGCAAAGTGTGGCAATGTCATCATTATCGTCGTTAGTCGTTACACGGACTCCGGGGGGCCTAGCCAAATTGACAATCGTTTGCAAAAAACGAAGCGAAACGCAATCATTTCCTTACATTATTTACGTTTATCTTAGCGTTTCGTTTTCTGCAAGCGATTGTCATCTTGGTTAAGCCTACTATAGTTCGTTTTTTTTTAGCATTAGAAAGAACTTGAAAGAAGGAAAGCGATTTTGACATGCCTTTTAATTGAAAAACACTTTTTAAAAATCAATAACTATTACTTATGAAAGCAGAAGACTATAAAAGATCGTATTAGATTCATAATTGTTACATATTTACCGTAACTTATTTTTTAAATGTGTTTTTCAATTAAAAGGCACATCAAGATTGTTTACCTTATTTCTAATGCTAAAAAAAACGAAGTATAGATATAGTTGGTCAAACCAATTTGTCAGTCAGTAAGAACCAGGAAAACTATACTTATCCTTTTCTTTTGGGTGCTAGTACTAGTGTAAGACAAAGATAGTTTGATTCGCTCTGTCTATGTTTGAATTGAAACAGTCCTTTGACAAACTATACCTAGATTTACTACGAAGTCATTTTAGAATTTATTTATCTTTTGGTTGTTACTGAGCTTGAGGTCTCACTTACACTGGTCTGGCTGGTACTGTAAGACATGGAATAACAGCAAAAATTAAGCCATTATTTCACTAACCCTCTAATTTTTGATGGCGCGTAAGCCATCCGACCGTTTGAAGGGTTAGGAATTGGGAAATAATTATTATTATTTCGTGCGACTTTTGGGCTTTTGATCTAAAATGTGTTATTGGGAATTTCAACCGTCATCTGTTATTTGACTTTGACAAGGTTCTCCACGTTTTTGACTGATGACTAAGACGAGGAAAGAACTCTTTAGCACCATGTTGAGTTTGAGCTTTTTGCTGACACACTTAGACAATGTATGTATGTATGTATAAACTCTTTATTGTACAGAACACAAATTTATGGCACAGGATAGGCAGTAAAAAGCGAACTTATCCCTTTAAGGGATTTCTTCCAGTTAATCTTTGAGTAGATGAGAATTGATGAAGAACGGTAGACAAATATAGCACCGAGTACAAGCAATAATTTATTGTTTTATACCTTATTGTTAGTGTTTATGTGTGTTTGCAAATAAAATATTTTTCTTTCTTTCTAAACATTCAAATACTCAAACATTAGTTTCTCATAATATTAGTAAAGAAAGGACACTTAGCACAAGGAATTTCGTACTTTTACCCGCCTAGCTGTTCCTATCTCCATCGCACGCACGTAATTATATATATCGCTGTCCCGCCCATGAACCAACAATGACACTGTTCGAGGACAGCAATATAATCACGCGCGTGCGATAGAGATACGTAGATAGCTTCCTTTCACGGATAATGGATGATGTTTCACGGATGGTGTTTCGACGGTTCCGGGGCAACCTGCCGAACCCTACACCAAGTCAGACGACGCAACGGAGCCACACTGTTATGTCGTCGCCCAAATCTAGCATTAAATTTGTTTTTCTTGTTTTCTTGTTTTTTAGTTTCACAGTGCATTGGTTTTACCTGTAATGCTGTGACACTTATTTGAGTAATAAATAAATAAATAAATAATGACCGTGTTCTCTATTGCGCAGGTCCTTCAACAAGCCGGCAACATTGAGCGGCTCGGCCGCTTCCTCTGGTCGCTCCCAGCCTGCGAGCGTCTCCACGCCCACGAATCAGTGCTCAAGGCCAAAGCCATGGTCGCCTTCCATCGGGGGAACTTCAAGGAGTTGTACAGGCTGTTGGAGTCACATACGTTCAGTCCACATAACCATGCAAAACTGCAAACCTTATGGCTTAAAGGTAAGCGTAAACCAGCAGACCAAATACCAAGACCAGAAGTTCATGCTCAAGAATCGGTGCCGAAGGCCAAAGCCTTGGTAGATGGTGATGGTACCCTCCCATCGGGGGAAGTTCACTCGTTTGGCGAAAAAAACATGTATAATGAATATTGCTGTGAATTTTGTATTAAGTAGGTAAATAGATTTAAAAAATACAAATAAAAGAAGACGAGGAACAAACCTTCATTTAAGGTTATTTTTGGAATGATTGTGTATAATCCCAGCACCTCCACCATTTTTTTAAACTGTTAGTTTAAGGGGTTTCAAACGTTTTAACGACGCTTCATCAAAAATAATAGTTATCGTGTCTCTGGCCAGAGATACGATAATAACTAAAAAGTTTGAAAACCCTTTAGTATACTTGGTCAACCAGATCTTGACAGTAGAAAAAGGCGGCAAATTTGAAAAATGTAGGCGCGTAAGGATTTCGTCTCATAGAAAATTTGAATTTTTTTACTGACAAGATTTGGTTGACCATCTATACGATAAAAAAATTATAAATGGTGGAGGTGCTGGGATTATAATAGTAGTTATTATGGAAGTTTCGTTTTAGTATAATATTTAACCTAAATTTACTAGGTGTCGTTTCGTGAAGCAAGAGTAGGGTGTATTGAGAATGGGGTGAGAGAAGACAAGACAAGACAAGACAAATTATTTATTTGTAAACATAGGTAACAGTGTTGGATAGGTACAAAAAGTATTTGAGAACGCTATGTTTGGAAGGGTATCCAACCAAACTGCCCAGGACCGGAGATAGCGGAAAAATACGATAAGTCCTAAACCTCAACAGAGGGTCTTCTTCTTCTTCTTCCTCGCGTTATCCCGGTATTTTTGCCACGGCTCATGGGACCCTGGAGTCCGCTTGACAACTAATCCCAAGAATTGGCGTAGGCGTTACTTCTTACGAAAGCGACTGCCGTCTGACAACAGAAGGGTAAGACGATGAAAAGAAGAAGATATTAACGGAATCTGTTTGTTCCAGCGCACTACATGGAGGCAGAGAGGCTACGCGGGCGACCGCTCGGAGCCGTCGGAAAGTACCGAGTCAGGCGCAAGTTCCCGTTACCGAGGACGATATGGGACGGCGAAGAGACTAGCTACTGCTTCAAGGTTAGTGTGAACTATAAGGGACGGCGAAGAGACTAGCTACTGCTTCAAGGTTAGTGTGGAACAAGTGTAATGGCTGAAACGTACAAGGATTTACTCACGTTAGGCCGCGGGCCGCAGCTTCCGGGGCTTACTTTTCTATGACAGATGACCGGTGATCACGCGGCCCGGTCTAACGTGAGTAATCCTTAAGGGTCGGTTGCACCGAACCGTCTGGCACCGTTAAATTAAATTCAAATTAGTATGTTTTTTTTTTTCGAATAAAAACTCAATAATATTATTGTTAGTAAGCGTACACAGCAAAACTTATTATAAGTTTTAGTTAGTTACGTTAGTGGTACTTATGTTACTGATAAAAATAAAATATAAACTAATTAAAGGCGTGGTGAGGCGAGCGGCGGCGCGTGCGCCGCACCCAGCGCGCGAACAAAGGCGAGTCCTAGCGCTGCGCCAGCACGTTTAGAACACTGTTTGGGCTGTCGCGAAGACGGTTGACTAATGACGCACACCGTTTTCTAACTACACACATTTTATTGTATGGGAAGTTTTATACTTCACACGACTGCACACCAGTACCAACCAGTACGGTTACCATCAGTTTGTCACTAACATGAACGCCGTCGAGAACGTAATTTACTTTCTATACAACTCGCTCGCACTCGCATATTAGTGCAAACGGGATGTATAGAAAGTAAATTACGTTATCGACGGAGTTTATGTCAGTGACAAACTGATGGTAACCGTACAGTACTCTCCAATTGTCCGTTCCCGGACACTCCTTAATATTTTTTTATCTTTTGCACCTGACTGCGACTTGTTTGCCGACCAAAATCATAAACTTTTAAAAGATTTTTTACGTTTTTGCGAATCAAACATGCAATAGGTAGCTTATTAATCGCTTACTTACTTAATTTTACTACTTAATTTTACAGTGCATTGGTGTTAGCTGTAATGCTGTAAAATTTGATTTCAATAAATATCAAATATCAATAGGTACTTAGGTACCTCTCTGCTGATTGACGTTGATCAGTCTGCTAAATGTGGTTGGCGCAACTGGCCCTAAGTATATTCGTGATTCAGTAGATTTGCCGCGAGTGAAAAAAAAAAGAAACTTATTCGCTTGCGAGATCATTCGGGTATATCTAATGTCAACATTTTAAAGTTTAGTGGAGTCTATGTAACGATTGGGATTTTTTATTGTTTTAAAGAGCATAGTTTCACGGGTCTCTATTGTTTCCCAAATAGTTTTAAGCCATAATGTATTGTTTGCCCGCATTTTCGTTAGTCATAATTCATTTGTTTCAGAAACGCGTCACTTTTCAGGATTGCCATAAAACAAACCTAACCTAACCTAATCTATCTATAGGATAACCTAACGAAAATCCTGAAATGTTAACGGTTTCAGTTTTATGACTAATGATAATATGACAAACGATACAATATGACTTAAAACTTTATGGGAAACAACGGGACCCCTACTTTTTCACAATTAGTCTAATGTAAAAGTATGGACTAACTGTGAAAGAATGCTCTTTAAAACAAAAAAAAATCCAAAACGTTATATACCAAGAGGCCACTAAACTTCACAATTTCGACATTAGATATTAGATACCCGAATGATAATCCATTGCCATTATGTTCTTCTTCAGTCGATCCATTAATACTGAGGATCGTGACATCATGTCCTTCCGTTGAAGACCAGGTTCCTCCATAGGCCTCTATTCCTCGCCAAGCGCATGGTCTCGTGCAGTTTCACTTGCATATGTGCAGAAATTTGAGCACACCATCTAGTAGGCCCTGAGGTCTGGTGCCTTCAACTTTGCCCGACATGACATTATGTTATCACTTGATTAAATTCTGGAGAACTCCAGGTTTTTTTTTTGAATCTTAGTCACATTAACAACTCTTCAACAAGATTATTCATCATCGATCATCGTTACTTTATCTTTGTGCGAGATGCTGAATAAAGATTAGGTGCCTAATTTATAACTAAATCTTTTTCAAAAGTAATAAACCTATTTTATTTGTTGCAGGAAAAGTCGCGGTCAGTTTTACGAGACTGGTACATACACAATCCGTACCCATCTCCACGCGAGAAGAGAGAATTAGCGGAGACAACAGGTCTCACTACTGTACAGGTATAACTTTACCCGACTCACTATTCGCTAGGTGCACGACTGGTGCTGCCGTCATTTTGGCGGACTTTCTACGTTAAATCTTATGGAGTAAAATTAGTTCAAGCGGCTGCCGCTAGTACTAATGGCGGACATTCCATAAGATTACATGTGTTTGTGACGATCAGCGCCACTTCCCCCTCCACCGACTTCGCACCTAGCCAATAGTCTCACTACGTAGTACCTACGTATCACTAAAGGCTTCGTCACACAGGCGCGCCGCTTTAACATATAAAACGCTCAAGCCCCGCTCACGCCCCGCCCGGAAAACGCGCCTGTGTGACGAAGCCTTAATACTTCCAGCAGGTTTTGGGACTAAATCTATCTATGTATATCTATTCAGAATTCAAATTCTCAAAAAATATTTTGATGAGAACAGAAAGGCATTCAGAATTAATAAATGTTCGAATTTAAACTGTCGTGAGACATACTAAAATAAATAAATGTTCTAAATGTGCAAATCTGTTATTTAATATATTTTGACACGATTTGATGTAAGTACCTACATCAACTACAGCTATGCCCATTTGTTTGATTTTTTACGAATTTTTAATTATTATAAGAGTAAAAGCATTAAAAATTTTGTACGGAATAAATATACAATTTACACAATAAATATTTCTGATTTCTGAATGAAAAATATACATCTAATTATATAAAAATATTTTCCATAATGTCAATATCCAGAGAGGAAAATGGGGACTACGTTTGTATAGAGAAACGTCCTTTCCCCTTAATCAACGGTCGTCTTCCCACCATTGGGCTGTGGTGGGCTGGGTATCTGACACCGGGTATTGTGTTACCGGTAGTAACTACGATCAATATTGACATCAGCATGATTGAGGGCATCGCACTGAGGGCAAACAGAAATTAATATAAGAGACTTAGGTACAATAGGTACCTAATCAGAACTGCTAGTGACTGCTACCAACCAACTACCGTAAAATGGGGTGAGTAGGGTCAAAACTGACATTCAAACCTCGATAATATTTTATTTTTACATATGCAAACTGAATGGTGTATATAATAAGTGTTCCGGACGTGTGTATTTTAGTTTCTATTTTGTTTTGGGTAGTTCCATTTCATAACTTTGACTATAATCAGGAAAATCCACCTCACCCCGTAGTCCCTCGTATTTGGGGTGAGCTGGGTTTTCATACAAAGGTGATTTTGGAAGATTGTTGGATCGATTTTTTTTTATTATGAGTATTACTATAGCTCCATTTTAAATTGGAATACATTATTTTTGTAGCAGTAGCCATAAAATCCCTTCTCACCCCCCTCTCAAACCTTCTCTCCCCATTCATAACCCACCTCTCCCCGCGAAACCTACTCACCCCGTTTTACGGTACTTAAATTAGGTACAGATGTAGATAATTAATTTACATCGCATTTTCACGGAAACGTTGGAACGTGTCTTGCTATTTCAGTCAGTATCGGTACAGAAACGTTTCCGAGAAAATACGATGGAAAACAAGTACATATGCACTACTAACTGTAACTGTGTTACCCTATAGAGTATTCATGTCATACCTACTTATGTATCATAACCCCCAATATAAGCCTCTTATAATATTTTAATTAAGTATAGAATAGTGAGACTCAAACAAAAAATAGTCAAACAAAATAATGTAGTTTTGTGGAGCAAAGTTGTAACTCCTTGTGTAATAAATAACTAAAATAAAGAATCACTTCAAATTGTAAATTTTCATACATTTTCTTACAGGTTTCAAATTGGTTCAAAAATAGACGACAAAGAGACAGACAAGCAGAACACAAAGATAGGTAAGTCATTTCATTGTTATCAGTTTAAAATTAAACCATAGGGAAATATAGTAAGACAAGAGTGCTCACTCCATACATCAGTTCAGACTATTAATTTCAGTGCCTACATCTAGCATCGAGTAGCGGAACTATCAGTACTGCTACTTGACAATAGATATAGCACCGACCGGAAAGTCTTATGCTGTTGTGATAAGACTTTACGGTCGGTGCTACATTTATTGTCATTGTCAAGTAGCAGTACTGATAGTTCCGCTGCTCGATGCTAGATGCTAATAGTCTTTTTGGTACTAAAACTGATGTATGGAATGAGCACTCTATGTATTTTTTTCTCTATGCTTAAACTGACGAAAAGGACCTTACATTTAAACTGGACTGGACCTGACGTACATTCTTTTGAGGAGCAAAATATGACCTTGAATATCCACTTAATACATTCACTGCCAGGAACACGTAGGGTGACTGCTATAGTTATAATTAGCCACTACATAGTAACTGGCCAGTCCTAACAATAAGACTTCTTTTCGCTTGTTTATTTCTGGTTTATTTGCTTGGCACTAAAAGTGTTAAGGAACCTCCTCATAATGGGCCGTCAATTCATTGCTTGAGGCGTTTTACCCCCCCTTCCCCCTCTGTCGTGAAGGTTGCCTCGACCCCTTAAGTGAGATCTATCCAAATTAGTAGGTATTTAAAGTAAGAGTTAGGGCTGAATTATACGACGCGCGAACCCGCATGCGATTTTAGTTACATTGCGGATTGTTGGTTACGTACAATTCAACCGACCGATCAAAACCAGCAATGTAGTGAAACTCGCATGCGAGTTCTCGCATCGTCTAAAATGTCTAAATGATGAGCCTTTTCTATGAGAATATGACGATTATAATTAATGAAACTTCCTCACTTTATTTTTTTCACATCGGTGCAAAGTTAGCCTAGACGGACTCGATGAGTTACTCTTGCCCCAGTGTTTGTCTTACCCCGTCTGACCTTATGACACTTCTTGTGAGCCTAGTGTACAAATATTTTAAGCTTTCATACTTCTCAATACAATAGCTCCCAAAACCGGCCTACCTATCTTTAAAATCAGATCGCATCTTATCTGGCCGATCCGCATCTGTTTCGGCTCAATGGCGCGGAAGTCCCGGGCCCGAAGAATGAAAAAAAAAAAGAAAAAAAAACAGTGCGTTCAGGGAGGCATGAACTTTTTTGTTTATTTGAAAACGTGTTGAGTTTACAAAAGATAAGTACTTACGTATAAGTTAGTAATATGTAAGTAGTTAATAGTTTTGGGCTCCGTTTAACTTGACTATTATCACTTGACAATGGTACTAGATAAAGTGTCATTCTATGGAACTTGCTAACTCTATACATATAATCATAATCAAACCGCGGCGCCATATTGAAATTTTCTCCGAATGATGAATTTACCAGTGACTTTTGTTTACATAGTTAGCAAGTTCCATAGAATGACACTTTAGTAAAATTACAGTTCGATTATCCAATTTAGTAGGTACCCAATGTTACTGGTTTTGTTTCTGCAAAATGACAGGTCTTCGGACAAAATGAGGAAATCAAGCTGTAAGTTTAGAAGTGAATTATGAGGGAATCGACTTTTACTTGTCATTCGTTGCCACGGTTACGGTCGCCTGGATCACTCTTGTCTTGAAATAATAACTGATATTTTAGTTTCATTCAATCAAATTAAGTAAAATATTTATGAATTGAAATACATTTTGTTATACGTATTGTTTTTAAACGAGAGCGAAATAGAATCGGTTAGTGGGCAAGCCAGGGGCCCGTTTCTCAAAAGTTTGTAACTTGTAATACAAGCGGATGTCAATTTTTGACAGCTTTTGTTAGAAAGCGACTTCCACTTGTTCCACTCTATTACTAGTAGTTCGCCCCGAACTGAGAACTCGCGGTTAACCAAAAATTATAATAGCGATCGACTTTGTTGCACCTACTTAGGTACTCGTATAGTGCGACATAAAATAATAGAAAATAAATGAGAGCGCCACTTTCTACGTAACTGTCACATTTTTGACGTAAAATGCTTACACATGGCAACAATTTAGTATGGACATTTTTGAGTTCCATTTTATTTAATTTCTACTATTTTACGTCGCTCTATAGGCGGCAATGGATCAAAGATCGCGTGGATTTATTGCAAGGTCTGTGGAGCCCTTAACTAAGTAATTGATTTAAGCAAAGAGTAGTATGTATATATAATATAGTTGGCCAAGCAGATCTTGTCAGTAGAAAAAATGTAGGCGCGAAAGGATATGGTCTCATAGAAAATTTGAGTTTCGCGCCTTTTTCTACTGACAAGATTTGCTTTTTTGCATCAATTTTGAAGCGCCATTTACAAGTTTAGCGTCAAGTAATATAGATGGCGCTATTTTTTCGAATAAAGGGCTTCGTATACGGCTGTCCCTACCCTGGATTACAGTCGCCACCATAGAGATTAAAATAAACTGTATCTGTGCTAAGCCGAAATATTTCCTGTCAAATGTCAAATACATATATTATGTTTATTCTATTTTATTTTTATCTTGCTAATTATTTCAAAATGGTATATATTAAAAACGATATTATAAAAGTGTAAGTCGAGCACTTTCATTTGATACTAAACTCGACCATGTTTCTTGCAAAAAAATGACCAGAATAGCAAGACCTCTCACAAACAGCTTTTTGGCCTTCTAAGCTCTTCTAGCTCAATAACCTCTTGATCGGGCCTGCTCATAATTTAATGACTAAAATATAATGCCCTCGACTACACGTTTACCCAGTTTCATTTAAATTAGAACAAATTTACTTAAGTTATTGAGTATCAAACTATCTTCTGACAGTTCAGCTTAAAAACATCGAAATGCCGAGACGTGCCGCTAGCCAGCCGCGTGTTCAAAGTCGAATTTAAGAACTTCGCTTCGCTTCGCTCGCTCGTTCGACAAGTTACAAGCTTTTGAGAAACAGGCCCGGTCGTAAAATATAAAAAAAGATAAATAAATTAAACATGCGCACTAAATAAATTAAAAAATGCTGCTGCTAAAATTGTGATTGTTTATTACAGGAGGGTGCTTTTTTAACTTATCATTTGTCTGATTTTGCGACCCTGAGGCGTATCCTAATTGTAATAAGTAATAACAGGTTATTAATTTTTCTGTATTTGTTATGGATTTTCGTGGATTATAACAAATCCAGATCAAATTCGTAACCTGTCATGACAATCAGAATTCGCCTACTAGGTAATCTACTACTTCTCATTCACTCCCTATCAAACATACAGTGCGCGAATTGAGATATTGTCAGCCTCTTATTTAAAGTCTCTCTTGCACTTAGGATAAACAAAACTGTTTAATACTAATACTTAGAATAAAACGATAGCAAAATTGCTGCTAACTCCATATTATATACACTATATATATAAAGGGGCCATACGTTTGTCTATCCATTTGGCTGGCTTCAAGTAACCTGATATCCCATTCCCATCTCCGAACGAAATTCAATTCTATCTTTAATAAATTTAGGTTCAAATTCAAATGAACAATAATACCCACAACAATAAATTTTACTGCTATTGAATTCTCGATTTTATGCCATACATATAGGGTTCATTTTAAATGTGTGTTTTGACCTTTTGTTTCTTGGTAAACGAGGTAGTAATTATTGAGATGTGGAGCGGTTTTGATATTGTTTGCGAGTGTTCCTTCGGCTTTTTAAATATAGAACGCTGACCAGTGACATTTAACGGTCACATTATGGTCAATGATTCCTTTTAAGGGGATGCATTCACAATAATTCGCATAACATAACGAAAATCACTTTTTAAGTATAATATGTTTTAAAATTATTGTATGAATACATTTTATATTTCAATATTTATAACGACGAGCTAAGTACGTCTTTATACTTTTTTATGGGTAATTAAGTTCAATTATCAATTAATTTAGTTAGTATTTTTGTTGGTCGCCAATCTTATTCACCTATCAACCGTTTAGACTCGTTTGCTAATGTAGTCAGTAAAGAACCAGCCAAATAGTGAGAAAGATGGGAATTAATGACGCCGCTAATCATAATAAATATTTTATATCCAATTAAATACCTACTACTACCAAATACCTGCCTGAGCCCTGTAACTATAGTTTCGCGCGCCCGAGCGAGAGAGCGCTACGTAGCCGAGCGAGACGGCCGTATGTAACCTGACACCGTCACATCTGCGTTTGTAAAAGCGGGCAGGGCCGCATTGGGATGATTATAATAATGTAATATTTTTGACATGATTAAATTTTAGATACAGCCAAGGTCTAAGTCGTTGAAATTTGATGTAATTTTGTATAGCTACGTGTAATCTTATAGGGCAAAAGTCAAAAACAACTATTTATACTCCTGGTTGCATAAATGCTAAAAGCTGTAATTTTAAACCGTGACTGAATTAACTGTTATTGGAGTTTATGTTTTGGTAAACAACGTCATTTTATTATCGCGTCGAGTCATTCTGAACTGAATAATACTGCATTAGATAGTGTAAAACTACATTTGTGGGGGAGTATTTAACGGAATTAGGTACCTATTACGTTTTTAGGGTTCCGTACCCAAAGGGTAAAAACGGGACCCTATTACTAAGACTCCGCTGTCCGTCCGTCCGTGCGTCTGTCACCAGGCTGTATCTCACGAACCGTGATAGCTAGACAGTTGAAATTTTCACAGATGATGTATTTCTGTTGCCGCTATAACAACAAATACTAAAAACAGAATAAAATAAAGATTTAAGTGGGGCTCCCATACAACAAACGTGATTTTTGACCGAAGTTAAGCAACGTCGGGCGGGGTCAGTACTTGGATGGGTGACCGTTTTTTTGCTTGTTTTGCTCTATTTTTTGTTGATGGTGCGGAACCCTCCGTGCGCGAGTCCGACTCGCACTTGGCCGGTTTTTATTATATTGTTGTAGATGTTAAACCTCCTCTTAAACTTTTGGAAGTTGCTTAAAACATATACATATATGTAGTCTACAATACGCTCTATTTACACTTCATTAAACATCAACAGTACAATTAGAAAGAAACTGCAAAATATCGAGTTACACTACAAAGTATCGTGTGTCAGTTATTGACGTTTCATTAAGGCGCGGCTTGTTTTTTTTCTGTTGTTTTTTCTTTTTTCTTTGTGCCCTAATCCTGGGACGTCCGATCATGTGGAAGGAAGCATCTTTTGTCGGTGTCGGAGTAGATTAATCCCGTTTGGGAAAGTTTTTTTTTGGTAATGGTGGCGCATGGTTCGTATGATAGCAGCAAACAAAATCAAGAGTGATCGCGATAACCCTTAGGTACTAAAGGAAGCCTTTTGGAAGAGCGAGGGAGCTAAGGCCATCAATCCGCTTACCATCAGTCGGGAGGTATGCTTGTTTGCCAACGATGTATAGAAAAACAACGAGCCGGGCCAGGCTAACTCTGCATGGCATTTGCAATGACGAAAGTGTAGCTTGCCATAATTAATGTTTCTATGAAAATATGGCGTTTATAATGACACTGTCTCACTTTATTTTGTTCAAGTCGGTGCAAAGTTAGGGTTACCGGTTTCTAACGTTCTCTATATGTATGTATACATGTCAAAACTAACCTAACAGCTCCATAACCGATGGAGCATAAACCCTATTCTAAAAAGAGTGGTCGACCGAGCGCGCCATATCAGATTACGTCAGTAGGGGCTGTCAGCGCGCCTCAACGAGTCCACGTCTGTTTGACGGGGTAGTCTCTCAATGAAATAATAAGTAGGTATAAGGTCAATGTGGCTAATTCCGTCATAGGGACTATTCCGACCATTAGCGTTTTTCTCGAACAACGAACAAAATTGATAAATTCATCGACAAAGCAGCGATTTCTTGTAGTTTCAGCAATCAAAAGTAAATGGATTTTTTTCGTACGATTGAAAATCAAAGACGTATGACGCTCGTGGACGGAATGGTCCCTATGACGGAATTACCCACATTTACCTTAGGGTAATTCGTCGCCACTGTTTAGTAACTGGCCACCCTAAAATAAAAATGAATTCTGTTCACCTAATTACATACTTAAACATAATTCATTTTAGTACGGTGGCTATAGTTATTGAAGGGTGGTTAGTTATTGAAACCTTAATTATACCTACTGGCCTTATACCTTATACTAAAATGAATTCTGTTTATAAGTGAATAGAATTCATTTTTAGTTTAGGGTGGTCAGTTATTGACGTTTTACCCTACCTATAGAAGAGTATAGAATGAGACCAGTAAAAAACAAGCGGAGCGAAGATATATCTTAGACTACATAATTTACTAGGGTTTAAAAAAAATACCGGTATGTTATTATTTCCCTAATTTTCTAATCCTTTTTTTTTCTTTTTCCCAGTGGCAACCCCAACGAGAAGCAACTAGACTCCTCATCTGACGACGACAGTGACGCCGCCCCCACGCACGCTCTACCGGCGCACGCGCCGCAACCGCTCTACCCACTCTACGACCATCCTCTACATCTACACTACCACCACTCGTGACCGCACTAACTATAGTAAACATGACCGCTCCTCTGTCTATCGTGACCGTACTAGCTTCAAACCCCAACGAGAAGCGTAGACTTCTCATCTGATGACGACAGTTGACGCATCCTCTACTCATACATCTACACTACCACCACTCGTGACCGCACAAACTATAGTAAACCTGACCGCACCTCTGTCAATCGTGACCGTACTAGCTTCAAACCCGAACGAGAAGCGTAGACTCCTCTGATGACGACAGTTGACGCATGATCTACCAGCGCACGCGCCGCAACCGCTCTACCCGCTCTACGACCATCCTCTACACTCTAAATCTACACTACCACCACTCGTGACCGCACTAACTATAGTAAACCTGACCGCGTCTGTCAATCGTGACCGTAATAGCTTCAAACCCGAACTAGAAGCGTAGACTCCTCATCTGATGACGACTTGACGCATGCTCTATCCTCTACTCGTACATCTACACTACCATTACTCGTGACCGTATTAGCTATAATTATGACCACGCCTGACCGTACCTTACCATCCTGACCGTATATTACGAGTGACCATGCTGTCAGCAGAATCCTTATCCTACAGAGAAAAGTGGTCAATGAGGATAAATTGAATTTGATCACATAATCACTTTTGGTGGTGTTGTTTAATATAGGAACACACATTTGAACAGATTTTTGTAACCATAAGTCATTTAGCTCTGAAAATATTCAACTATGGTTTTGATAAAGCGATGATTCAATACAATTATACCAAACATACATACCCGCGTCAAATACATAAAAATAAAAATGTGTAAAGTGTCATTCTATGGAACTTGCTATATAACTATGTAAACGAACCGCCATATTGAAATCGTCTCTAAATGTCATTTTACTAGTGACTTTTGTTTACATAGTTAGCAAGTTTCATAGAATTACACTTAAGTTTATAAACTTACAAATGTAAATACAATTTATATGCACTTTTAGCCAAATATTTGTAATATAATCTTATTGTTATGGTTATAAGTAGTAAGGATGTGGAAAAAAAGGATTTTGATAGTAAATGAGTAACTTTAAAAAATACTGGGTTCAATTTGACTGGAGAAAGTGACAGAAGTTACCTACCGTAGTAGCTATCACCTTCCTCGTCAAGTTATTAAATTCTCACTCATTTCCTTTGTTAAAAATTTTTTTATAAAATAAATGCAAAGTATAATCAGTACGTTTATTTGCTAATTTTATAAAACCCGTAATTGAGTTTAATTCCTCTATGTTGTTTTTAATTAAATGTGAAAATCATGGCTTCCTTTTACTACCTACATATGTGTATATTTTATATTTGAAAAGGTAATAAAAAATACATGGATACAAATTACAGACTAATCTAATAAAAGAAAATAATTGGAAAATATAAAGTGTGATAAACTTTTAAGATATTTATTAAAACGTAATATTTATACACCCAGCAACAGAAATATTTCAACGGGTCTGGTGTTCAAATTGATCTGCACACAATCTTATTCTGATAACAGTAAAGTTAGGTATGTGTTTTAAAAATTCATTTTGAACTCCTCGCCCGCTTACCAACTTTTTAACCGATTAACTGTAAAAATGTTTGTAATTGCAAAGAGAATTTGAAATAGAGGCGTATTATCAAGTAAAATTTGTAGCCACAGAAAATTTACTTTGACAATCCGCCTCTATACTAAATTCTCTTTGATAATAGTAACAAGTGTAGTAAAAAAAACTAAAGCTTGTGTTAAAGTTTTGTAAATAAACCTGCATATTTTGAATGTAATTATGTGTACGTACTAATTACTTGTACAAATATAAGATGCTAAAAATTCAAATTTTTAAATGTACTTTTAAATGAAGGCACAGAAAAATAAGACTTTATGCACTTGTAAAACATTGTAAACATTTGTTTTATCTGCAGACTTGTAAACAAATATTTTTTATTAAATCCTTATATTATTAAGTAACATTTGCATTGCGAAATTATATTAATTATAAGTAAAATATTAAGTCATTTGAATTAATAGCCATTAAATCCAACTGTCATTTAACTTAAGAGGATATCACTCTGCACTTTGATGTGCCAAAGTCTGACAGTGCCATTATTAACGATATGTTTTCATAGTAATTTGATGTTTATGGTGTCACTCACACACTTGTTCAATTTCCTCTATTATTTTCATAATTAGTTATTTGAATATAAAAATGAATTCTAGTTATATTATGATTTAGTTGCTATTAATTCAAATTTTGGGCAGTAAAAATGCTCAAAGCTGTTAACATTATACATAGTTTTATTTATTATTTAAATGTATTTAGCTCGATAATTTATTTAGTAAACTTGCGTGTCTCTTGTACTGTAAAAATAATTTTAATTTAAGGACCTCGCATGTTTGTAGTTACTTTTATTTATTAGTAGTTAAGTAGCATTTTTAAACAAACGTGTGTTTTTAATAAAATTGTCGTTTTATTTCAATCTTACAATATTGGTGTGATTTATTTGGACTGAATCTTTGAAAAATATCCTTGAAAACATACCTATGAAAAATGAAGAAAGCTTAGAGTTCATTTAACTTACATCCTTCGATGTAAAACTTAGAGGTCATCTTATTTCCATAGTCGGCAAACAGCGCAAATTCAGTAACGCCATCTGGTAATCAACAAGGCGGTTGCGTTTGAATATACCTATGGGATGGACATATCTTTACACAAAACACACTCATGTCTTTAATGTACCGTAAAAGTATAAAACTTTGCCCTTTATCATTAATTCATTACTTTGCCCACCGCGTAAGTATCAGTAAAAGCGAAATAACTTAAAAGTAGTCACTTACTGAAGAAAGTGTGTCCGTAACTACTTTTAAGTTAATTCGCTCTTACTGAACTGTGACGCGGTAGGCAAAGTTTTATACTTTTACGGTACTCGTTTTATAATGGTTTAATAGCAGACAGTCATCTAGCGGCCGTTACTAGAACTATTTCGGCTTGTAGCATAGCATAGTTAATTTGATGTGCGCCGTTCATATTTACTCGTATTTACTTGGAAGTTGACTGCTGTCTCGAGAGAGGGCGCTATCTTCGATGCGTTTATTCAAAGCAAAGAGACATTGTTAGTACAGTCAAGTGTAAAAATATGGGTGCACTCATTCATACTCAAAAATATGTCCCATAGCTCTTTAAATGTCAGTGAATTATAGTCAGACAAAAAAGAGTAGAAATTAAAAAGTGGCAACACTAAGACTGTAGTGTCGTCTTGTTTTTTGAAAGGGACGATACTACAGTATTGCCACTTTTTAATTTCTACTCTTTTTTGCCAGACTGTAAGATCTATGGGACTAGGTATGTATTTTTGAGTAAGTTATATGCACCCATATTTTTACACTTGACTGTACAAGAAATAAGTCTCCATCATCAGATCAGCTCGATGGTACTAATAATATTGCATGACTAATAGACGCGTTTTGTTAGAGAGTGAGCCTTCTGTACCGAGTCATACAGAATCCTATTATTTATTCTGTGTTGAAAGTAAGAAGTGCGAAAGGAAATTTAATCACGAGACCAATTATAGAATGTCTAATTGCTGCACGCTAAGCTTAATCAATTTGTGTGCACCCAATCGATTAATTTCCTTGAATAGTAGGTGCCAGGTGCTGATGCTGCCTCAGCGTCGCCATGAGGACTGCCCTCCTGGTCTATTTTCTGGCCCTCGGGCAAGGGTGGGTCACATGCAACCTCTTTGACCCTAAGGTAAGCCCTATTTGGTTATATAATAAGTTATGTCGCCTGACGATTCCCTACAAGTGTTTCTAGGTACCTACAGTCAAGTGTAAAAAATGGGTGCATATTATAACTTGTTACTCAAATATGTCCCATAGTTATAAACTGATATATATATATATATATAAAATTTATATATAGTAGTGTGACTGCTTAGAAAAACACAAATCAAAATATTTCATAAAATAATTTCATTGGTATAGTTGGATATGTAGAATAGAATAGAATAGAATAGAATATAATTTATTCGTAAGCACAGACAATACTATGATAATATGAAAAAAACACAAAATAAGATTAAAGTGCCACGAAATGGCCTCATCTCAGCATGTTGCTGGTGGCTTCCAGCGCTGGTCTTCCGATGAGACCATCAAGTGAGAAGAATCACGGAGGGTAATAGACAAGAAGAAAAAGACATCAAATAACGTAAAGTGAACAAATAGTAAAATAAAAATTGCACAGAAGGAAGATACAACATAACGACTATATTAAATTAAATTAAGACTAATTTATACATATAAAACAACATTAAAACAAGCATCGTGCTCGCAACACCCATTAGATCCCATTAGTTCTTAATGAATTAATGAAAACCTTTATTTCAGGCAACTAGTAGCCCATAGATAAATACCTTAGAACTAGCATAAATACATATTACAAACAATATATTTTAAAACTAAAAACTGCAAAACACATCATGGTTGCGATGTATTACGCAACCCCGCAGTGTCAGGGATTAATTTGCTGACATAAGAGCTATGAGCTATGAGTCATATTTTTGAGTATGATGTGTGCCTACACCCATATTTTACACTTGACTGTACCTACAAATAAAAAATGATACATCGTATGAGGAAATTAAAAGACTGGCACAAGTAAGGAATGATTGGCGATTACTCCACCGACAAGAGCAAAGCTCTTAAGTTATGATGATGATGATGATGATGATGTAAGTACCTACATGAGAGATACCTTTGTTACAGAACGGCATGGACAAACACGACAATGTTTTAAGAAGACACAGCAAATTATCATTCGTCAAAAATACAGATATCAGCCGTAAAAGGGAATTACAAAATAAAGAAAAGCAGCTTATTGCCTTTTTTAAGGACGCGTTACATCAAGAACATATAAAGTTAAACCCAAAACAGACAAAGACTAAATTAGGTTTCAATTTAGCTGGATTCGCTAGAGGAGTTCAGGTAAGTTATAATGTAATTATAAGTACCTACCTAGGTTTTAGATTTTAAGTTTTTTTTTTCTCAGCCTAATCGGTTTTTTTTACATTATTATGAACCGAATCGACGTTAAATTAAATATGTAACGTAATGGACCCTATAATGGACGTGGAACCGGTAATGGGATATAAAACCACAAATCCCCTAAAATAAGTATGTAAAAGTAGTTTATAAACACTGGCAATATTTTACCGTAAATAAGAGTCATAGAGCTGTTTAAGTTCGACTTTTTATTAATTTCGGTTAATTTTTAAGAAATTGGCGCCAACCCAAAAGTTGTCGTGTCACTGGAAAAAATAACCAGTAAGAATTCTTAACAACTTCGCTAAGAGAGGTGAGTTCATATATTAAATTGTAATTAATTATTACTTGGTGTAAACTAGAATGTGTTTTGTTAATTGCATTTACCATGAGATAAGGTATACAACACATTATGTTGTGACTCTAGAGATGTATAAAAAATAGTGGTATTTTGCCCAATCCCATTATAGGAGCTGTAAAACTGCATACCTCCTATGATGGGATAATTTACATAATGATGCTTGCCATGGCGTAATTTCATGTTTAAACAATACAGAAGTATAATGTAGTTACTCGTACGAACTATGTCAGGAGGTCTACTCGGACTTCGGATAAATTAATATCGTTTTTACAAAATTTTATTTAACTTGCCCTGTTAGTTTGTATACAGGGTGGATTTTCTTTTTGGGTCAGTGAGGGCAGCTACCAGATCCCGTGCTGCGACGAGAAAACGGTCTTAGAAAACCTTCCCTCGATTTCAAATTAATGAAGATTGGCTTTTACAGATTTTGGAAAAAACATACAGGCTGCGAGAAAAAGGTAATTTTTGACAATCTTTTTTTTGATGCCAATCGATCCCATTCCTATTGAGGATCAAAAGCTTGTATGGAACTAAAAAAAAAAATTCCGGCTAGAAAAGCCACAAATCGAGGAAAACTTTTCCCAAACAATTTGTATGAAAATCAAAACTTTTATTTTTCACATGCTTTTTTTCTATGCCAATTGATTCCATTTTTATCTAGTATCAATAGTTTCTTTGGGGTCAATTTACGATAATGTACTAAAAAGCCACAAATTAATAAAAACTTTTTCCATAGGTACATTTACTATGGAGAAAATGTGAAATTTAATTTTGACCCCAAAAAAAACTATTGATACTGGATAGGAATGGAATCGATTGGCATACAAAAATAGCATGTGAAAAATATAAGTTTTCATTTTCATACAAATTGTATGGGAAATGTTTTCCTCGATTTGTGGCTTTTCTAGCCGGAATTTTTTTTTGTTCCATACAAGCTTTTGATCCTCAATAGGAATGGGATCGATTGGCATCAAAAAAAAAGTTTGTCAAAAATTACCTTTTCCTCGCACCCTGTATGTTTTTTCCAAAATCTGTAAAAGCCAATCTTCATTAATTTGAAATCGAGGGAAGGTCTTCTAAGACCGTTTTCTCGTAGCAGCACGGGATCTGGTAGCTGCCCTCACTGACCCAAAAAGAAAATCCACCCTGTATTAGTTAGTGTGGTTCAAATCTTGGAAATGGCATTTGAGCCACTTTCGGATTTCCGATTGAGTTGAAATTTTGGATACGTATGCAAATCGGATGACAATGCAATCGGGTGACAAAAATGACTAATAACTAGTTTTTTGCCAGAAACTTATTCCCTATTCCAATATCTTATACTGATAGGGTATGCCCATTATAGGGGGCCCATTACTGGATCCACGTCCATTACCGGGGTTCCATTACTGGAGCTTTGGTGTCCATGACTGGAGAAAAAAAACATACTTTTAATTTATTAATTATGTGGAAACTAACTGCAGTATCTTTAATACAACACGCCTGAAACATAAAAGAAGGATAGGATATTCATCTTTTAACAAGCTAAGCGGTAGAACTTTTACATGTATCAGGGAAATATCACAAATACTCCAAATTTCCTCTTAAATGTCCCATGACTGGTGCCGTTACTAGGTATGTTTTGTGTTTTCTTTATGAAACAAAGTTAAACATTAAATGATAGTTTAAGACAGTGTTTTTCAAACCCTTGGGGGTCGCGAAGCCTCTGCCAGCCTTGAAACAATACATAAGCGGAACAACACTGGTTTAAGACATGTAGTCTAAAACGACACATTATTGTCACTAATAATGAACACACATAACACTGGCTGGCTGTCAAAAGTTGATGTTTGACAATTCAGCTCCCGTAAAATACATGGCGTTGTACAGCGCCACCTAGTTTGGCTGTTAAACTTGTACGTACGATTTTCTTCGACGATATTTCTTTTGTAGGTTTGTTTGTAAGTATATATACTTGGTCAACCAGATCTTGACAGTAGAAAAAGGCGGCAAATTTGAAAAATGTAGGCGCGAAGGGATATCGTCCCATAGAAAATTTGAATTTCGCGCCTTTTTTTACTGACGAGATTTGGTTGACCAGCTATAGTTTAGGACCATTAATCTTGTCTCTCTCTCACTCCCTCTTGTCTGTCTCGCTCGCAACTAGTGTCGATTCTACCTCCGGTCTTGTATAAATTTATCGCCACTCGTTACAATTTCCTACTTTTCGCACTTGTATCCTAATGTATTTGGTATTTGGTTGCAGTTCATAGCTGACGTGGTCAGTATTGTATCAGTAAGTTGTTGCTGCCAGTTTAACCTTTTATCTATAAAATAATAATATCTAAAGCGTGCCCCAGCACACTTGGAGTTAGGCCAAGATAAGTCTGCAACGATTTTGATCAGTGCAAGTGTTATTTTAAAACGTCAAACTTCTATGAAATTATAACGTATGATATAACACTTGCACTGCGTATGCTATCAAAATTAATAAAGAATATTATTTTATGTTTTGTTAGAATTCTCATTTGAAATTAAACTTAATATTTTTTTTCAAATTTTAGTCGGACTTCTGGAAGTGGATACGTAATAAGAATTAAAATCAGGTGACACGGCAACATTCTCAAATATAGGCTAGGGCAGTGGTTCCCAAACATTGACATACCTATATCTCAGGACGGGACTTACGTGCACTAAAGCCAATCGTGCAGTCTAACGCAACTAGTTGCGACCAATCGCGCGCGTGCGCGTGATGCGTACTCATCAACCAATCGCATTGTAGCGCTGTCACACCGCTGTACTAGCTCTATTCATGCCCCATTCTATTGCCCGTAAGGCCCGTCCTGAGAATTGGGATATACGTCAATGGTTCCAAAGTTGACTGAGCTCCGACCCACCTAACACCAACTGTCAATTTTGGGACCCAAATCTGGCCATCATAAACGGGGGCATAAAATAATTGGTTACGCTCAGATTTTCTAGTATAGTTTCAGGTCCCCCTCAATCCACAGTTTGGGAAATGCTGGGTTATTAGGGATCAATTAATAAGGAGTTACAACCCCCACACGAATGATATACCCTTAAACTCCCGTGTCGAATGATTGGACCCTATTAATTTAAAAAATAAAGAAAGATATATGTTTTACCGTATTTTTATTACTTGAACGTTACATTTCTAAATTAATAATGTGAAAAATTTCCAAAAATGTCTAGGTACCAACGTTTTATGCCGTAGACAGCCATATAAAAATGAACTGTCGCATCATTAAGCGGGTATAATCATTTAGTGAAGCTGAAGATGGCGCCACTAGGACCATCTCACTAACCCGGAGTTAAGCGGTTAAACCGTTAACCCAGTGTCAAATTGTACTGGTAACTCCACTCACAGTGCCAATATTTCATACGCCTTGCGTTGTCGTTGCTTGTAGTTCCTACACCACACACTACGCACATAGCCAATAAGCTAGCCAAGCTGATAATCGTTTGCGCTTCGCTATCGAATCGATTTCTGTCTCTCTATTACTCTTCCATATTAGTGTGACAGTGACAGTTCGTTCGCTACGGAGCGTTAGCGATTCACATGTTGTCTACGGGGCATATTTAAGTAGTTTTCTTTTAACTTCGCTTGTCTGCAGACTCTGAACGTCACTATTATGCCCAATAATATTCACCGCACTTGGAATAATTGTACAGCACGAAAAAGCAATAGGTATTGTAAACTGAAAATAAAATTAACTTTCAAACATTGTCTTGAGACCACCACTTAAACACTAGGGGCGACTTGCACTATCCCACTAACCCGGGGTTAAGCGGTTACACCGTTAACCCAGTGTCAAATTGCACTGGTAACCATGGTAACTCGTTCAACCGGTTAACCCCAAGTTAGTGGAATGGTGCAAGTGGCTTTAACAGGCTAATTCGAACCTGACATCAAAACAATATTGAATTATTATTATAGTCATAATACCTAACATGGGTTCGCCGTAGCGAACGATACCCTAATATATGTCTCTCTGTCGTACTAGTATGAAAAACTGATAGTGTTTACCATTTCGTTCGCTAGGGCGTCAACGATTGGCATCTTGGCTAGGAGCAACTTCCTTGGCAGGATGGATACCTGAGAAGGTGCACGTTCGAATTGACCTGTATGTCTGAGAAAAAATAAAACTTACCTATCAAAAAAACTGCAATAAACACAGCGGAATAGAGAAGAGCAGGATTACCGGCTCTCATAACCATTAGTATGCAACAAGACAGGAAATCAGCGAAAATTTTTATCTTAAATATTTGTGCATATAGTTTTTTGGCCCATTTCCAGTCCTGAAAAAAATCGCATTAAACTACATTTTATTAAATCTAGAAAATGAATTAGGAACACTAATGGCCACCGCAGACATAACTGAATTTACACCCTGAGTGACTATACCTAACATAGACTTTTAAGCTATTACCTTCTCGACGCCATGTCAAACACAAAAGCTGTCACTCAGACGCCACGTCATTGAAATGTTAAAATTGAAATTGAACTTTATGCATATGCACGTAGGTCTATGTTACTCTGTGGTCTGTGACCGATTAATCGGTCTTTGGCGTTGAACCTACGGTGCGGATATATCGGTTGGCGTCCAAAAGGTTAAGGCATACCGTGGTGGCCGTGTTGGTCGATAGTCTACTAGACTTCCTAGTGAAACTAGCCGTGAATCATTCAAAACTGTTACTATAAAGCCATGAGGGTTATTACCTATTGGATATTACGTTACCAGTCTAATTCCAAATATGAGGAACAGGATGCTGCTGGCTCCTGCGACACCAACATTCAAGTATATAAAATATGCAACCCAGCCACCTGAAAATATTACATTTTTATTGTAAAACTGGCGACCCGGGCTTGCACGGCTTAACAAATTATACACCTAAACATACCTCAAGAACTGAGCGACCATTCGTTTTACATTTTAAATTGAACAGTGGCGTAGCGTGGCGACCCACGTCTTGGCCGCTCTGGGCGGATGAAAATTTTGCCGCCCCCTAGCTTACGTATTTCAATATAATAAGTGCGACTGAAATAGTTCAAATATTTATACGATATTATTGGTATTTATTCTGAAATTTTGCCGCCCCCTAAAAGTGCCGCTCGCCGTACCTAACCGCCCAGAAATAGGAGCCCCGCAAAGCTTACGGTTTTTACGTTTTATCGGCTACGCTCGTAGTGCGTAGCTCGCGCTGGCACTGAATGTGTTAACTTGGTCTAGTTGGCGCCCTTAGAAACAATTTACTTTAGATTATTAAACGTATTCATACTGAATTCGTCGATCATTTGATACCCGTAGGCGAATATGGGCGTCGTTAATGTTAGCAACGCTATTATGATACTGCCGCACCGCAGACCAAACGTGTAGCAGCATCGCTCCATCACAATCAAGTCAATCCTGCACATGGTCACTGAAACCAGAAGATTTCGACGGGGTCCCTTTCTTTCCCATAAAGTTTTAATTCATAATGTATTGTGTTTCATATTATCATTAGTCATAAAACTGAAACCGTTAACTTTTCAGGATTTTCGTCAGGTTATCCTATAGAGCGGGAAGGTTAGGTTTTAGGTTTGTTAATTTTATGTCAATCCTGAAAAGTGACGCGTTTCTGAACCAAATCAATTATGACTAACGAAAATGGGTAACAATACATTATGATTTAAAACTATTTGGGAAACAATAGAGACCCGATTTTGACATATCCTCCTAAGTCCCGATGTAAGGGTAATGTAAGGCTAATTCCGTCATAGGGACTATTCCGTCCACGAGCGTATATTTCTTTGATTTTCAATGGTGGAAAAAAAAAACATTTACTCTTGATTGCTGAAACTAAAAGTAATCGCTGTTTTGTCGATGAAGTTATAAATTTTATTTTATTTTATTTTTAGAAAATTAAATCAGACAACAAGGCCTATATTACAAAACAAATACCTTACAGACTAACATATATCCAACGGCGTGGCTCCGTTGAATCTTCTGAATTTTGTTCGTTGTTCGAGAAAATCGCTAATGGGGAATAGTCCCTATGACGAAATTATCCACATTGACCTTACAGCACAACCGAGGTTTGTACTCACGATTTTTGACCACCACACACCTATGAAAGGTTAATAGAAGCTTGTTAAAGGACACTCATGTACTTACGTTCTGTAAATCTTATATTTACTTTGATATTTATATAATCTGCTATAAAAAGTACTTTGATCTGAAAATTTTATATGAAATTACATCTATGATCTCTGATAATGACACATGAAAGTTTATGTCAGACTTACTTTTATGACTTTCCTGAAATGTTTCTGAACTTTCATAAACCTTATGCTTTTACGTAAAATCTTATATTTATAAATTTTATAATAAGAGAACCCGTACCATGCACAGACTTGTCATTCTCGCGCTCGCGCTCAAAACTGACATAAACGCTTTCGAGAACGTAATTGACCATCTATACTTTAATTTTTTTAATAGGTATTAAAAAAAAGATGAAAGGAGGTTAATGTTTTCACCTTTAGTTTCGCGGATCGATTCGAAGATGATTAACTTTCTGTAAAATTTGGAATGTAGGTAGTCTTATGGTGGCGAGATGGTGGCTATGCCGCAATCAAATAATATATTATAGAAATTTATTTAATTTACACTCTTAGCGCATAGAAGATACATTTCTTAATGTATTTTATTGTCTACATTTCACACATAAAACTGGGCAAACTGGCAAGTTATATCACTTTCTTCGATTTTCTGTTAAACTTCTGCATTTTCTTTTTTGTATATTAGGTACATTTAATACACTTTCCTTCTGTGCCGTTGGTGATCACATTAATCGCAATAAAATTCATTGCAGTTGGAATAATCGTACACAATCAAAAAACAGTAGATGTTGTAAACTGGAAGAAAAAACTGGATTAAAGTTGGGTAGAAAGAAAACAATTAGACTATGTTAAAGTTGGGAAGAAAGAAAACAATTAAACTATGTTAAAGTTGGGAAGAAAGAAAACCATTAACCTTTTCGACGCCGTGTCAAACACAAAAACTGTCACTCAGACGCCTCGTCATTGAAATATCAAAACTGAAATTGAACTTTATGCATATGCACGTAGGTCTATGTTGAACCTACGGTGCGGATATATCGGTCATTGGCGTCCAAAAGGTTAAACTATGTTAAAGTTGGGAAGAAAAAAAAAACAATTGAAGTATGTTAAAGTTGGGAAGAAAGAAAACAATTAAACTATGTTAAAGTTGGGACAATTGTCTTTTGCATCTTTCTATACTGATATATAATAGTTGGATTGTCAGACTATACTTATCAATACGTAATCATATGCAGCAACTGACAGAGACGCAACTACTGTTGGAATGACACAGCGAAATATATACTTGGTCAAGCAGATCTTGTCAGTAGAAAAAGGCGGCAAATTTGTAAAATGTAGGCGCAAAGGGATATCGTCCCATAGCAAATTTGAATTTCGCGCCATTTTTTACTGACAAGATTTGCTTGACCATCTATACATATATATATATATATATATCCCCTTAATAACAGAGAGCTAATCGTACACTCTCAATCTCAGACTTCAGGCGTGTCCAGACGAAGACAATTTTTCGTCAATCTGATTAAATAGTCCAATCAAATCAGCAGAATTCTGCGAGCCAAATTGGCGTTTGCACGTCCTGATTTGATCGGACAATTTAGTCAGGTTGGCGAAAAATTGTCTTCGCCTGGACAGGCCTTCAGGGGTAAGAGCCGTAGCAGTAGTGTCTTTTCCGTTGTAGTCTATACAGTCTTAGGCAAAATAAAGCTAGAGCTTAATTTACCTAAGACCTAGACCTAGACCTAGTGGCCACGGACTGGACGCCGCGCCGCACGCCTTGTTCAAACTTTTATTTGAATAATAAATTCAAAGTACACTCACGTGTAATAAAAATTGGGGCACATATCAGGTAATACCAAGGAGCACTCGGTGCTAATCTACCGGGGGCAGGACCCCGTATTTTAATTAACACTATTGCACAAGCTATTAAATCACCAAAGATTTTTATTCCGAGTACTTTTGCATATGCGTTTTTCGCCCATGCCATATCCTGTAATTACAAGGTAATTAAAAAATACTGTACAAGTACCTACTAATTTACCACGAAAAATAGTATAATAGTTATTTTCGATACAAGTGCGAAAAAGAGGAAATTCGAAACGAGTGGCGATAAATTAAAACACGACCGAAGGGAGTGTTTTAAATCGACACGAGTTGAGAATTACTTATTCGCACGTGTATCGAACAACGTTTTACAGTACATATGGCACTTTAAAGTTTCGACATACGCACGAAAAGTGCTATTTTACGCACTAGTGCGGAAAAGTAGCCCCATATGTACTGTAAAAGTTATTTTTAACGTTTTGTGCTATGTTTTCTGAAGTGTCGGGAACCCGCTTAGCTCGGCGGGCGCTCTGTTCGTAGTCGCTTTCCTCTACAAAGCGGGACAACGCTTAGAATCTGCTACGCGTGTACCGCTACCAAACGTTGGCAGTGAATGCGTTAATTTTTAGGATATTCCAACTAGTTTTCTTAAATAGGGTTGCTGCTACAGATAAAAGAAATTGTTTCACTTCACCCCGATCATGAAGAAAATTTTATTCGCATTTTGGCATCACGGCCACTGTCTAAATTAATACTAAAGATGTGATCGTGTAAGTATTAACTATGAGACTGGGTTCAACAAAGCACCACCTAATAAATTATAGTACTAGGTACAGAAGGTTCACTCTCTAACAAAACGCGTCTATTACGACAGATATGACCGCTAAGTGGCGCAAGCGCGACCAGGCGTGTCCGTTCCGTAGCGGTACGGGGCAACTACTATGGCTATAGACACCAATATTGGTGTGGGCCGCATGTACTTGTAGCGACGCGACGAAATCGCGGAGTGAGCCACGCCTGACAGCACCCACCACCTACAGGGTTATTACGTTATTAGGAGATTACCTGAAAAATCCCAAAAAATAGGAAAATGCCGCTGCAGATTGCGGGAAACGCAACATAAGAGTATATAAAAAAAACCCGCCAGCCATCTGAAATCATTACATTTCAAGAGAAAAGAGGACGACCCCTTCTTTATACAAATGTACGTACTTAGTCCTCATTTTCCTCTCTGGATATTGACATATTAAGTTATGGAAAATATTTTTTCACCTCAGCAGCTCGAACAAGGGTACTTTGCTACTTAAAAACAGTGAGCAAAATCGCATTTTGCTTGGTAACACGCGGTGGCAAACTTAATTGGTGGTATATCTTAAGAAAACATGAGTGAATAGAGGTAAGTGATGAAGAAGGAATACTTTTTCGGGTTCTCTAATATGTTCTCACTGCTGAGGTGAAAAGTTTTGTGAACTACACGAGATCAAAGTTATTTACATCTCGTGCGCTTTTGAGTCCCTTACTACGCTCAAGATTCTAAATTAGTATAGAATCTTTCGCTTGCACGGGACTCAAAATAAGCACTCGAAGAAATATCATACTTTGATCTCTTGTTGTACAAATAACTATTGCATAATTTGATGTTTAACCATAGCTTCGTTTGGCTTTTGAAGATTTTTTTATTATTATAAGAATTAGGAGCGAAAAACAAATTCCATACAAATTTTTAACCTCTAGCCGCCCATACTTCAAACCTTGCCAAGCAAAATGAAATTTTATTTTGTCAACACAAAGTTCAAATTAGAACGGAACAGGAGACCTTTTTATAGGTCTCTGGGCATCTAGAAGTTAAATGTTCCTAACTCTATTACTTACTTAATTTTACAGCGCATTGGCGCCCCTTAGCTGTAGGTAACCTACCTAATGCTGTAAAATTGTATTTCAATAAATATCAATAATAATTAAAAATCCGAAATAAAATCTAACGGAGGGGCATATCTGTGGTTGATATGTACCTACATAAAAGAGTGACGAAATATTTTCAATAATACTAACCAGAGGAAAATAAGGACTACGTTTATATGAAAAGGCGATTCCGGAATTCCGGAATTTCGAAATTCCGGAATCTCGGACAAATTTTCCGATATTACAATTCCGGAATTGAGACCACTGAATATCGAAAATTCCGGAATTAGATTTAAGTACTTTTATTAGATTTTAATACGCATACTACTGAAAATTTCCAAGAAAACTACAATATGCTGGTGTTATTAGCCGTCACTGATAAAAGTGAAGTCTAGCAGCATGCATTAACATGCCCCGTTAACGTAACCATATTTTTTGACTTTTGATACTTGAAGCAAAGCCATATATTTACTTGCCCAGAATCCTACCAACGCGAAACTTTTGATTTAAAATTTATAAACATTTGGATATTTTATTCTCAATTCAGAAAGAAGTTTCCTCGATGGAATTTTTGGATCCTGTAGAAGCTTATATTCTGAATTAGGAATTTAGGAACTAGTAAGGAAAAAACCATACTTAAGCGTAATCTCAATAAGGCTGGCGTTTTTGGCACTAGTCGGCAATGCATAAAGGTAATATGTACCTATAGCTGAATACCTACTTTAATGCATAGAAAACAACCTTTACTCAGAAACAAATAATCGTCATAGCACAATAAATGACCTTACCGAGATCGGAACCCCAGGACCTTCATCTTCGTAAACAGGGCCACTTCCTACATACCTACTAGGCTACGAAGCCGTTATATTTAGACATTATATAAAATTGGGCATGTAACCGATTTCTAGCATCCGTAGTTTCCCCAAATAAATACACCGTATCATTGAAGTGAATAAAAGTGACCATAGTAATAAGGTGCAAAGACGGCACTAAGTACTCAATTTATTGATATTTTTCGATTAATAATACGTCAGATTAAATTTCTCTAAAACAATACTTTCTTTAATAAATGTCTAGTGTCAGTATTTCGTATTTTTTGTTGTTTTGGATTAAAAAATGTAATAAAAATATGATAAACCAGTTCCGGAATTCCGGAATTGGGAACGAATATCGAAAATCAGTTCCGTCCGATATTGCAAGCCCTAATAGTTACCGCCCTAGTGCGGTAACTAGCACTATACGTGCGTATATCGAAAATTAAAAGGGCCATATGTACTTACTGTAAAACGTTGTACAATACACGTGCGAAAAGGTAATTCGCAACTCGTAGTGTCGATTTAAAACACTCCCTTCGGTCGTGTTTCAATTTATCGCCACTCGTGCGAATTTCCTACTTTTCACACTTGTATCGTAATATACTATGTATTACCTATTGTAAAACTTGATCTATTATGTGGCCACATCTTCGATTTAGAAACTATAAAAAAATGACCTGCTAATATTTCCTACTGACCTATACAAATTATTCTCATATGTGTACAAAAACGTCTTAATACCTAATCCATCGAACTTTTGAATAAAGTAGACCCACAACGGTACTAGGATCGTTAAGATCGCGATTACGATACTGCCGGTCCGTAAGCTGAAAGAGTAACAGCATTTTCCCAGCCACGGCATGACTGAAATCAGACGAGTAAAGGTATCATTCCATTTGTGACAGCAGGCAATGGCTGCATGATGACGATGTACGATCTTTCGACAGATTAGAGTCTGTGCGGAAAGAGAAAAGTCGTGGAATATACGGGGCCTAATACATTCCACGACTCTTCTCTTTCCAAACCGACTCTAGATAATTCTCATTTATCAATCGGAAAATTGTTGGTTTTAAAATATGATGGCACAGGCACAGGATACGTTGTTTGTTCTTTCTAAATTTTCTAGTTAAGATTATAAGTAGTGATGTGTCTACATATCTTCTCTAGTTATGATTTAAGTACTTACGTTAATTACAAAATCCTTTTTTATATTAATTTGATATAAAAAAGTACTCTGCTTCTGAAAATCATCTGAAAATGTTAACCAACATCTACCTATTATGTCTACCTAATAATGCCATGACAGGTGGAAGTTTATGTCTATTTTGTGTCGCTGTCGCGTCGTTATGGTTTATGCCAAACGTAGTTTATGACGTTCAGAACACAGAATATAATACTCACTAGAGTAATATAATTAGAATATTCGATGACCATCCCACACTTCGTTATTGCAAAGTCTGTGCAACGTTACATTGCTCCGATGTTTATCACACCTGAGGGGCTAATCAAGATGCCAATCTTTTGCGCCGTAACGTAGCGAACGAAACGGATTTATATATAAGTGCGTCAAGCAAATCTTGTCAGTAGCAATGTACTGCAAATTAAAGTAGGGTAACACCATGTAACATTCAAAGAGCAGAATTGCGCTAAGAAAAGCAGCAATGTACATCGAACCAAAACGTGTTTATTTTTCCGCCCTTCATACGTCAGTTCGAGTGAATTATCATAGCCTCAAATTTTAGTAATGTTTACAACGAGCATGATTGTACATGTAGGCACCTTAACTTTGCTTGAGGTCATGCATAATCTTGGTATTTAATGGTGACAGCAAAAATTTATCTTGAAATAGAAACGATTCAGAATGTAAACAATAAGATGATGGCTGTCATTCACGATCCACATTCCACAGATAACACACAGATGACACGCGATTTTGGAATTATTCGAACACAGTGTTGATAACCCGCGATTTTTCAAATTTGCCGCCTTTTACTACTGACAAGATTTGGTTGATCCAGTATAGTCTGTTCGGAAAGAGAGAGACGGGGAATGTATTGGGCCCCATTATACATTCCACGGCTCTTCTCTTTCCGCACAGACTATATCACTTGATCACTCTTATGTCTTTCATAGTAGTGCCAGTAATAACATATACTAATCTATGATTAGTGCGACAGAGAGACCATAGATTAGTATATGTTATTACTGTTTGGTATATTTTGTTTTCTACCATCTACATACAAGAATTATGTCTAGCCACACTCAGCCTTCCTTATGCTAAAAGGCGGTACTCAAAAACTAATGAACTGGAAATTGAACTTTATGATTAAAATTTTAAGGTACTTGTTTGCATAACATTTTCAATTCAGATACCGCTTTTTAACTAAGCAGGGCATCACGGCTGAGGAATAATAAACTTGGAGCATAACCCAGAGATGGCGTTATTATCAGCATTACATTACTCGTCTTCAGAGATACTATACCATGAGAGGGACATCAGTGTTTCGTTTGCTTCGGCGCAACGATTTGCATCTTGGCTAAGCACCCAGCTCGTGAATCTCTCTACGCCGCTCTCTACACTTCAAAATCTTCAAATCGATGAGGGGATGAGAAAGTGACATTTTATCGACAAAATAGTAGGCGAAGTAGTTGGATGCAATTTTTTTGTAGTTTCTAACAGCACAAAAAAGGCATTCGCCTGAGAATTGACTTAATTTATTTATTTAAACTTTATTGCACATAAAAAAGACAATAGGGGGACTTAATGCCGCTATAGGCATTCTCTACCAGTCAACCATAGGGCCAAACAGAAAAGCGTCAAGGTGGGACTTTCGTCATGATTTTCATTGTAAACAGCTTTGCCCCCTCGTAAAACAAATAAGTTAAAAATTCATTATTTATTTGTGGTTCGGGTTAACTATTATTTAATTATTATGACGTCTATAATAAATAAAACTGTTTTATTAATGTTTAACATTTTATTTTACTCTACGCTTGCTATGGTTTCACTCAGAGGTTTGAGACGAAAAGCTCGAGGATAATCCCGCCTGTAAAAAATGAATAAAAAAAAATGGACACCCAGCCAAAGGTTGCAATTTGCAAAACGCCTCCTATACATTATACATAAACATCACTAGGTACATAGTATAAAACAAAGTCGCTTGCCACTGTCTGTCTGTCCCTATGTATAGGTACTTAGATCTTTAAAACTACGCAACGGATTTTGATGCGTTTTTTTAAATAGATAGAGTGATTCAAGAGGAAAGTTTACGTACAATTTGTTAACCCGTGCGAAGCCGGAGCGGGCCGTTAGTATACATACATGGGCGCCGCCAGGATTACTTTCAGGGAGGTGCATATTGCATATGTGAAATAGAAGCACTCGATGCCGTCATTTAAGTACGTGTCAGTGTTATTGTTTTTGTTATTAACAATATTTAATAACAATGCAATTTTTTGATGGTTAAAATTGGACGGTAAAGTCGAATTTGCGGGTTAAAAAAAGGTCGCGTAAGTGCGCTATTTGAGCAATTCTCAAAAAGTTTGTATACATCTCGATCACATCTTAGATTTCTATAAAAATTGGTATGCTGGTAAAGTACATGAAGCTGAACAACTTCCACCACATTTCCCAAAATGTCCCAGAAAGTTTCTAAGAAACATTCCTTTTTTGTTACCAGATTTCCTTACACATTTGTTTTTATTCAAACAATAACATAATAATGCTGGCGCAGGAGGTAAAAAATATATATATTGTTTTTTTCCTACGTGTTTTCTTTCCTGCCAGGTGGGTGCAAGTGCACCCCCTTGCACCCCGCTGTCGGCGCCCATGTTAGTATACCTATTATACCTTGTCCGGGAGTCCCAGCAAAGTGTAGCTGCGGAGCGCCACCCGACGGCAATGTTTTTCAGAATGCATTCCACCTAGAAATGAAGTCACCATAACTACTACATTTAAGGATGACTCAAGTTAGAACAGTCCGGGCTCGGGCCGAGGCGTCCGATACCTCAGTTTTCTGGGCTTTTTCTAAAATAAATATCGAAAACCCGATTCTTTCAAATCTGGACATTCTTGGGCTCATTCTACTCAGAATCGACAGCACTCTCCATCCTACCATTAAAAGAAGATGTCCCAAAATGTCCATTCCGTTATGTCACGTTTTTAGTATGAGAAATTTTTTCACTTGTATGTAACGTGACGTAGTGGAATGTACAATTTTCATACAAAATTTTGGGATTTATCATCAGGATTGAATATGCTAGTGATTCTGAGTTGAAAGAACCCAAAAACACCAGGATCTGGGAGAATCGGGTTTTCAATATTTATTTTAGAAAACGCCCTTCTACGTTACCACGTGATCGGTGATCACCCGTCATAAAAAACGAAGTGTCGGAAGACTCGGCCCGGATTTTTTTACAAAATTTGCCTGTGCCTTTATTGTATATATGTATGTATGTCACTTTATTTCACATTAAACAACTGATCTTGTTAAAACCAGAGATGTACAAAATGGTTTTAAAAAAGCATTTAAATACAAAATGCAAAATACTTTTCAGATTTACTATTTCAAATGCAAAATACCAAATAGTTTTGCGTTTTGTATTTCAAATGCTAAATGCAAAATAGGTATTTTCAAAATACTTTTTCAAAATAAAATACATTTTGAGCAAATCTCAGATATTTTTATTTATTTTAGGTATTTATCATGAGAAATAGAGACACAATGCCGAGCCGAACAAAAACGTCTAATATCATGGCATGGCACCTTATGCATGACATTTTGGTCATATTTATCAGTACGCGTATCAATAAATTCTGTTATGGTATTAATAATAGTCCGTCGGTTCCTCTCTCTGCGGCCCTGACCACCGGCAGCTTGGGCCCTGCCCCGCTGCTGGCGGCACCCTAGGTTAGGTTTTTTATAATGTGTTTATAATATTTTTTATATTATTTTTGTAAGCGTTTTTATATTTTAATTTTTTATACATATTGTAAAAAACCAACCTAAGAAGAGAAATAAATAAAGGAAATAATACTCACTTAAAATAATGTAAAAAACTAGACTAACGAAAAGAGAGCCATGGCTCCATTTTGTGACTTGTGTGGCCATTTATTTCGGTTGATTGTGCATCTAGTTCTTATTTTATTATTATTACACTTTTCTTTTATTAATAACAACTGGACTGGTATTGTTAAAAAGTGAAAAAAAAACATCAGTTTTTATTTATTACGCTTTTTAACAATACCAGGGGGCCGATTTTTGAATTTCGATCGCTCGATTTCGTCACTCGAAAATCGGTGGAAAACGGCAAGATGCTGATTTTTGAAATACGAGCGATATAAATTGTGAATTTAGTGGTATTGACCACTAGTTTTTGATTCTATTAGTAGAATTTACATGCCTAGTAGTGGAGATATTACTGAACGAAATACACGAAATCGAGCGGTCGAATTTCAAAAATCGGCCTCCTGGCGCTGGCGCCAGGCGCTAGCAGGCGCCTCTATCGGTCAAATTCGGCAATACAAGCGTCATTCGTTCATTTCATTTTGTTTGACTGGTAATGTTGGCTAAACTTAATCACAAAGTATTTTGCATTTTGAAATGAATATTAAAAATGCAAAATACGTCTCGAAAAGTATTTCAAATAAAATACAAAATGGTTTTGACTAAAAGGCATTTAAATGCAAAATACAAAATAGGTATTTTGCATTTTGTATTTGCATTTTAAATAGAAGTATTTCAAATAAATCGCATCTCTGGTTAAAACGACGTATGTGCCGCGAAGATACCCTCTTTTGCTTGTACGACTTTTTGTATTGTATGAACCCTCCATTATGCGTGGTCTGACTCGCACTTGGCTGGTTTATATATTTTATCGGCAGCCGCTAAGTATATTTATCAATATATATGTACCAGTTCTAGTTTTCCTTTAATTTCCGATTTTTCATGTTGTGGGTGTGGCTTCTGAAAATTTCAAAAACTTCATTAGACAGGGACTAGGTGTAGACAAAAATACAATTATTATAAGTATGAATTTAAGATACTTTTTAAATCTAATAAATTCAGTTGCTCGCGCACCGCATACATTGTGCGATATATGTGTGGGCCGAGGTGATCAAAATATCTGAACACGCACTCTAATGCCTTAACAATAAAGGCGTTTTCAGTGCTGCAAGTGCTGCATTCTGGCACAGGGCGGACACGCCATACATCAAAAATGATTTGCGTTTATATGTGTGCGCGGCACGTCTGTACACGCGTCCAACACGCGTCATTGAGTTTCTGACGGAATCCTGACATGCTCTCAGTAGAGCGACTTACGCACACATTCATGTCGCGGCCTGTCGCGGGCGAGGTAATCCGAATCGGGGCGGGGCGGTGCGTGTCCGTTCTGTATGATAATACTATTACTTATTCTGTGATTCTGGCGGCAGAGTGTAATTATCCTTACCCTCTGTACGGTGACGCAGTACTCCCTTCCGAGGCTAGGCAAGCACAGTTCTAACTTCCCATCGCCATAATCCTTTACCTGGTAAAAAACGTAAAATAGTACGGATATGATGGTCGTTCTTGTCTACGTGACAGCGTGATAAAACGGCGTCCGTCACTTTCTAGCCCGCGGTGTTAAAAGGTGACAGTTTTTTTATCACGTGGTTATCCACCCATAATACGCCTGCAGATCTCTTACTTTTCTTTCAGCAATCTGCTGCAAGACAATTTTAACTAGCCAAAAGTCAATAAGGTCGCGAGGGTTGTCTTATCACTTTATCCATGCCTAATTTCAGCTCAATACGATTTTAGATTAACATTTATGAGGGAGTTGACGAAGATTCGTAAAAACTACCCTAAGGTATATCCACGGATAGTGATTTTAATGTGAAGACAGACAGACAGAATTACTTTTGAATTCAAAATGTTATTAATAGAACTTTGCGTTTTTATGTACATGCAAATACAGTAGGGTTTATAATTTTTTTTACAATATTAAATATTATTTGCTTATTTCGAGGTTGAATATAATTTATACAAAAAATGTTAGTAAATGGTACATAAAATATTAGTACGTACCTTGAGTGAGCTATCGTCCGGATTAAAATTAATTAGTTCTTCACTGTCGTCTTCTATCAGAAACTATTCTTAGGAAAAAAGAGAATCAAATATTAATTCGGATCAAGCTTTTGATTCAGAAGGGCTAAGGTGGCCGGCTCTTTATCATTTGTCACCATGGCTGTCACGTTCTAACAAGTATGTAAGTGCGAAAGTGACGCATGACATGACAGGTGATAAAAACGCGACCATGGACAACGGTCCAGGTTTAGACCGAGCCGAGGCTTCCGACATTTCGTTTTATGTGATGGCTGATGGGTGATGCTTTCTGTAGAAAACTAAACCTCGGCCCGGACCCGGACCGTTCTGGTGTAAGTCATCCACAGACTCGGCAGGGACAGTGTGTAAAGTGCTATACGATTTATGTCATGCATGCCATATGTCATGCACCATATAAAGCACTAGAGTCTGTTCGGAAAGAGAAGAGTCGTGGAATGTATTGGGCCCCATACATTCCACGACTCTTCTCTTTCCGCGCAGACTCTAGTAGAGAATTATTGGAAATTCAAGCCACTCAAGGAATAAGTGTATTACTTTTAATACACTTATATACATACCTCTTCCTTGGAATCCAACAATTTGAGCTAAAATTACAAAAATATAAAACGGTTTATTTTAGTAACGAGTAGGTATACTCGCGTAGCTCCTCTACGTACAACGGCGTAGCACTTTGTAGAGACCCTTGGAGGCCAATTCAGTCTATATCATTTCAACAGAAACGATACGAGTTTGACACGACCCGTAGTACCGTCATGCTCCGTGTTACGTCATTTAGGGTTCTAGCTAACTTGGACATTCCATAGCGTAAGTATGGAACAACCAATTTAGCTAGGACCCTAAATGGCGTAACAATCCCGTGTGATGACTGTACATCACAGGATACCGAAATTCAGTCTTGTCAAGTACGTATCACATCAAATATCAATAAAAAATTATGTTGAGAGTTCGAAAGTTGAAAATTTGTGATATCGAGATTGGTCCCATGATAGAATAAGTTCAGTTTCACTGCAGAGTATGGTTAGTAAAAAAGGGAGGAATAGGAATGTTCACAAACCTTTTGTTTGATCATCTTTATCTGAAAAATAACTAAATGTAGAATTACGAATTTAGCTACTTTAGGTACAGCTTTAGAGTGCATAGTTTCGAACTTTAGCCGTTCCCATATTTCTGATGGTAGGTGTGCTTGAGTACATTAAAAGTTTAAAACCATGCTGTTAAAACATTTCGTAACTTCAATTATCTTGAAATCCCCAGAACTGTTACTAAACCTAGAAGTGAAGTAGGGAGTATTACTGCAATGTTTTGCCGCCAGAGTGCAGCACTAGTGACTTAAGTATACCATAGAGTAACTTATACATACTGTACCTTATACTGTTTTTTGACAAGTTTTCACAGACAATCAAATATGACATTGATACATCAAGGCGGTTTGCTTACAAAGGGCCTACCGGGAAACGCGAAATCGAAACTCAGCTATCTGCCTTTTTATCGCTCAAATATGCATGAGTGATAGAGAGGTTTGATAACAAAATGTCGACTCCCTCGTTTGCGGTAGACCCTTAGATTGTTTACTTGTTGTTGATGTGGCGCCCCCTACGCAGACTTTCGCGTAATATTCCCTATTGTGGTTGAACAGTTTTGAACAAGTTTGACGCGTCCGGTGGTAACGTTGAATGCGAACCCAGCCGACGCGCACGAACGAGGGTAGACCGAGCGCGGTCTACACAACTTTGACACCCACCCGCTATCTTCAGTAACCCGTGAACAAGATACATGTAACTGCGTCGAAATATCGGGAGCTCGAAAACAATACAAAAGGTAATCACGGTTCATATCCCGGGTCGATATAAGTCTAATTGTGGTTGAAACCAATTAACTTCGCCTCGGTGAAAAGGCAGCCCCTTTTAGTGTCACGCGGAGCGTCCGTGCGGATTGCCAAAATGTATGCGAAACTTGTCAGCGCGGACGGTCGTCCGCGCGGACCACTCTGAAACGCTCCGTGAACTTAATACATATTGATCCCGTGCGGAGCAATCCGCACGGACGGTCCGCGTGACACTAAAACCAGCCATAATCTTACGTGTTCATTATTGTCATCGTAATACTCAATTCCTCGTGCCCAGGGCACAAGCACACACAGAATCAGAAGCCACATCTATGAATTAACTATTTCCATGCACTGTTCGTTGGCCGCATGTCGGGTCCAGTAACAAACATGTCTGTACCTTGGACAAGAGGGTGATTCTACGTTTTCAAGCCTACATCTTACAGATGTAGTGAATATTATTTTACATCGTATTTTTACGGAATCGTACGAACGTGTCTTGCTATTTCAGTCAGTCTCGGTAAAGAAGTACTTACTGAGGTTGACTGAAGTAGCATGACAAATACAAACGTTTCCAAGATGGAATGGAAAACAAATTACGCACTACATCTGAACAATCTTACATCGACAAACGCCGATTGAAAAAAAGTGTATCGAGATTACAGATGCGATGAAAAGTTACGTGATCATTTTCTTACATTATTTCACGTTTGATTGGCGTTTTCTACCAACGATTCTCATTTGGCTAGATGGTCATTAAGGTATAGTGTGTCAAAGGTCTGTTTGATTTCAAACATAGACAGAGATAATCATACTATCTTTGTCTTACACTAGTACTAGCACCCAAAAGAAAAGGATGAGTATAGTTTTTTTGTTCCTATTTACTGACAAGATTTGGTTGACCCAGTATACCTAAGGAATAGGTCTATTTTTAGGAACAACACACGATAAAATATAACAGTTATCTACAGTAAACTGTCTAATCCAGGCCGTATGCTTGTTTGCCCACTGGCACGTGTTATAAAAAAATCTTAAATCTTAATCTTTAATATTTGATTAAAGTAATCATTAAACTTCATACTTCTTGGTATAAGTAATCAAACTAATCAAGTTACAAACAGCAGCACTCTTAACTGACCATCGGTGGACCTTATGCCTTTTGTAATGGGTAAGCTTTAGTTTAATTGTAATTTTAAGTTGTTTTTATTTATTGTTTTTTTTTGTGTCATGTTTGTTATGTTTTTGTTCAATAAATACTCTTCAGTAGTATACTAACAAGTAATGGGTAAGCTTTACGCACAGGTTAACAGTGTGGGCGATGGTACATAGGTTAGGTTAGCACGGTTCAGAAAACAATCGCAACATTTATCAACGGCGATGACCTAGAAGAAAAAGACACTATGACACATTGAAAAGTAGGTAGAGTGAGCGTGCGGTCTGTGCGGAAAGAGTCGTGGAATGTATTGGGCCCTATTACATTCCACGACTTCTCTTTCCGCACGACTCTAATTCAAATTCAAAATTCAAATTAAAAATTATTTATTTCATGTGATTTACACACATAGCTATATACAACAATGAACATACAAGAATTACACATAAAACACAACATATACACATTAGAATTGACACATATCTCAATTTTTGCTACCACTGTATCACACTTGTAGGGGAATGTAGTCCCTCACAGTGGAGTATTATGGGACAGTCTGGTTTCTCCGCTATCAGTCTCAAGATTGTGTTGGGACTGTCCCTCACCCGGCGCATCAGGGATGCGGCGCGCCCACGCAAGGTCGCCTATGTTAGAATCACCCGCCTAGTGTGTTTTGCTAATGAGTTTATGTTCTTTCTCGGCTCCACCTCATTGCAATTTATTAAACACATTATCTAAGTGTAATAGGTAAATGCTGCATGTTTTTATAATTGAAAAGTTACAATTACACGTCAAATTATTTTGATACAAGTTTGCAGCTCTCGTTCTCTGCAGCCAAGATGATAAGTAATTAATCGTTCATCGACAAACGCCGAGCGAAAATTAATAATGTAACGGGATGACAGATACGAACGGAAAGTGACATGATCATTTCCAAATATTATTTACTAGCGACCCGCCCCGGCTTCGCACGGGTTAACAAATTATACATAAACCTTCCTCTTGAATCACTCTATTTTAAAAAAACCGGCCAAGTGCGAGTCGGACTCGCGCACGGAGGGTTCCGCACCATCAACAAAAAATAGAGCAAAACAAGCAAAAAAACGGTCACCCATCCAAGTACTGACCCCGCCCGACGTTGCTTATATAACTTCGGTAAAAAATCACGTTTGTTGTATGGGAGCCCCACTTAAATCTTTATTTTATTCTGTTTTTAGTATTTGTTGTAATAGCGGCAACAGAAATACATCATCTGTGAAAATTTCAACTGTCTAGCTATCACGGTTCGTGAGATACAGCCTGGTGACAGACGGACGGACGGACGGACGGACGGACAGCGGAGTCTTAGTAATAGGGTCCCGTTTTTACCCTTTGGGTACGGAACCCTGAAAACCGCGTCAAAATCCGTGGTTTTAAAGATCTAAGCATACACAGGGACATACAGACAGCGGGAAGCGACTTTGTTTTATACTATGTAGTGATAGTGATATAGTTTGTTTGGAAACAGAAGAGTCGTGGAATGTATTGGGCCCCATACATTCCACGACTCTTCTCTTTCCGCACAGACTCTATTGTAGTGAAACAAACATTTTGATAACTTCATCAGATGTTTAAATCTTCGCTTTCGATACGACTTAAGTTAAACCCTTTATTAGGTATAAGGATGTACTGATGTGCCTAAGGAAACTTTCCAAAATTGCGAAATTGTTTCGGAAATTTAACGTAGGAAAAATTCGGAAAATTTCTTACATTTTTTGTATGAGGATTTAAACTTTCCAATTTTAAATTTAAATTTCGCATATTTACTAGTGAAAGTTTCATGAAATTTCGGAGAATTTATAGAATTTTATGGAAACTTTCCGCAACTTGCACATCTGTATAAGGATGTCAGGAATTATGCAAAATTGAGCCTATAACTTTGAAATAAAGTTTAAAATTAGGTGGGAAATATATTCCCTCTGCCTTATAAAGACTTAACGACTCTAAGCGGGCGAAATCGCGGGCAGGGAATATAAAGAAATAAATTCGGAACATAATTAAGTTTAGTCTTTATTTGTCGTTGATGATATGATGACTGCCGTCGCGCCGTCCCAACTATTCACGACGCTGAAAAATAATTGAAAAAGGTTAATTAAGTTACATTGGCTCTTGTCAGTAGCAAATATGAATTCAGCGCCTTTTATTTTGTTCTTAAATACCTGTTTCACTTGCTCGTGATACACAAACGGCACTTACAGGAAAAATCAACTTTACAGTGAGCAAAAATAGCGAATAACCATTAAAGATTGTAGAGTGTAGGTAATTATAAATTCACTATGACACTTAATAATTATAATTACGATTGGAATAATAAGTATTATATACCTAGTATATTTCATAAGTGTGCTACAACATGGGTCTATTTACTATTGTCATGATGGGTTGTATGTTTATATAAGTGGCTAAAATAATATTAATCATAATCATAATTCTTTATTGCAACCATGGTATTACAAGGTGTTCTTATGTTAGTTAGTACATTCATGGACCCTACTAGGGCGTGGCAACATTTATAACTATTTAATCTAAGTATAACTAATATATAACATAATATTTCCAACAATACGCATAAAAATTAAAACAGTTAAGCACCGTCTTAAACTAGAGCTTGAGCTAACTGTCCATAAACTCTTGTAGAGTATATGGACATTCAATCATTAATCATTAGGTATGATTTTAGTTTATTTACGAAGGTTGGGTAGTTCGTTATTTTCTTTATATTCTGAGGTATTTGGTTATATATTTTAATATTAGGTACTGTGTATTCTTACCATAAGCCTTTGATTCTTTACACGAGGTTCCGGCGTCTGTAAATAATATATTAAATATATTTAGTTTAAAAATAACCGTTTCCTAACTTTACCTGTTTATAGAGAACAGACATACATAAATAAGATATAGCCGTTCAAATACCTATATATTTCTGTGATGGGCATTATGGGCACCTTTGCACCCTGTACAGCGCGCGGAGGTCTTTTTGATTGGTTTATTTGTAGTATATCAATTAATTTAGATACTTTAAGGACTGTAAATGTAATAAATTAAATAATTTTGTTGAATAAAGTATTACAATAAATGTTCTCTTAATAATATTATGTACCTACCGATGACAGAGTTATTGTAATGACAAATTACGAGAATGTATTCAAAGCAGGATAATAAAATTAGTAGGTTTACTCATAACATATAAAAATCATAATCTATCTAATACCTTTAAACAAGCAATTCTTGTTTATTTATTTATTTATTTATTTATATATATATATATATATTTCGGGGATCTCGAAAACGGCTCTAACGATTTCGATGAAATTTGCTATACGGGGGTTTTTGGGGGCGAAAAATCGATCTAGCTAAGTCTTATCTCTGGGAAAACGCGCATTTTCGAGTTTTTATATGTTTTCCGAGCGAAGCTCGGTCACCCAGATATTCAATTTTTAAGTTACTCGACTCGAACTACTAAGTGCCATTATCCACTGTGAATCGAAAATAGGGTCGAATGTTCTTATACTTACCGTGTTTCCTATTCTCAGGTACTCTTCCTCTTCTCCATCTCTCATCATTGGTGACTAAAGTAAAATAAAATAAATATGATTCTGGTTAAATATTTTTCACCTCAGCATCTCGAACAAGGGTACTTTGCTACTTAAAAACAGTGAGCAAAATTCGATTTTGCTCATTCAGTGAGCAAAATGCGATTTTGCTCACTGTTTTTAAGTAGCAAAGTACACTTGTTCGAGCTGCTGAGGTGAAAACTTAATTGTTAGTATATCTTAAGAAAACATGAGTGAATAGGTAAGTGATGAAGAAGGAATACATTTTTCGGGTTCTCTAATATGTTCTCACTGCTGAGGTTTGTGAACTACACGAGATCAAAGTTATTTACATCTCGTGCGCTTTTAAGTCCCTTACTACGCTCAAGATTCTAAATTAGATTCACTCGCTACGCTCGTGAATCTATTATAGAATCTTTCGCTTGCGCGGGACTCAAAATAAGCACTCGAAGAAATATCAAACTTTGATCTCTTGTTGTACAAATAACTATTGAATCATGAAACTAGAATCCAAAATTAAATGGCTCAAAAGTAATTCAAAGTCCCTCCTGTCGTGTTTTAATTGTTGCGAATTTCCTACTTCCGCACTTGTATCGTAAATTTGGGGACATAGCCGTGCCCCCGCCAAGACGAGACAAAGGGCAAAAGGCAGTGCATAATATATATCTTTTAACTATTTCTCCGTGCGGAAAGCGTCTACTTTCGGCACGCGTCGCATAATGAGATTTGAGATATTTCTTACTTTACAGAGAAACTAAAATAAGAAAAAGGGTAAAATAGACTATTACATACCCAAGTAGTCGAAAACACCCTCTGCAATATTTAAAATATGCCTAAATATAGGTATGTTCAATAAAGGGTATCTACATCACTCAAGAGAGTTTCTATTGATTGGGTTTAATAAAAAAAAAAATAAGAAACATATTCCAGTTATTTTTATCATTTAAATGCTACATTTCTAAATATGAAAAAAATCTACAAATATATATGTGGTCAAATGTAATAATAATAAAAAATACGTGACAGAGACAAAAAAAAAAACAAATAATAACAATGTTTCAAGCGGGTTACGTATTATTTAGTCCAGCCATTCTCAAAGTGTGCTCCGCGGACCCCTAGGGCTCCGTATAGCCTCTGTTGGAGCTCAGCGAGCATACTTGCAATAATAAGAAACGAAGACGAAGAAAACCAGCTCTTCTATAAGTATATCGGTCCACAACAGGGATGTTGCGGATGCCGATTTTTTGATATCCGCGGATGCGGATGCGGATGCGGATTTTTAAAGGCTCACATCCGCGGATGCGGATGTCAAGATAGGTACATAAAAAACGTCATATATTACATTTTAGTCATTTTTATTTCAAAAAACCGGCCAAGTGCGAGTCGGATTCGCGTTCCAAGGGTTCCGTATATTAAGTCCCACTCACGCTTGACTGCTAATTTCTAATAGGTTTTTTTGGCTAATGACTAAATTACCTAGCAGTCTAGCACTTACGCCGATGCTAAGACGTTCCTGTACCGAACTGTTCCACATCCGCATCCGCATTAAATCCGCATCGATTTTATGCGGATGCGGATGCGGATGTTGAAAATAATGCGGAAGTTCCGCGGTTGCGGATGCGGATATTCGCAACATCCCTGGTCCACAATGACGAACTTTATTTGGGGCCCCGTCAAATATTTTGCGTTCCAAAAGGGTTCCGTCACCAAAATAGTTTGAGAACCGCTGTTTAGTCGAAGAAGTACAGGATGGTCGATGGCGAATGGACCATTATTATTATGGATGGTGACGGATGGTGGATGTATGGAATGGATGATGGTGAATGGACCTGGGTTTCGATCGAAAAGAACGTGTCTATATTACCTCTCTTCCGTCTACGCAGTATTGCTTCACGTTCGAGAACATGCACAAAGTCTTTCCATTGCGAATGCGCAGGTACACTGGATGCTACGGAGTTGTTATTATTAAATAAATAAATAAATAAATAATAATAAATAAATATTAATGGACATTTTTACACAAATTGACTAAGCCCCATGGTAAGCTCAAGAAGGCTTGTGTGTGGGTACTCAGACAACGATAGATATAATATACAAATACTTAAATACATAGAAAACAACCATGACTCAGGAACAAATATCTGTGCTCATCACACAAATAAATGCCCTTACTGGGATTCGAACCCAGGACCGCGGCTTCACTTCATTTTGGAAAAGAGGTGATCTTTTTCAAATTGCTGGATAAATTTAGGTATATCAAAGATAGTTAAGAACCATCGCAAGGGAACTCGTTTCTACGTAAAAAAAACGCGTCGAAATCGGCCCATCCGTTGGAGAGCTAAGTTGCCACAGACAGACAGACTCTGAGTAGAAATAACATGAAATGTCTATATAAAAAAATATAGTGTATGTATAACTTAAAATATAAAATATAACCTAATGGCCTAAATATGGAACGTCTATCCGAAATATCCGAATACTTCAGTCAATCCAAAAAGGACTTTAGTTAAATAAGTTCCTTAACTTCAACTCACATGCTCTTGTCCTAAGATGGCATTGATGGCAAGGGTTGCCAGCAGAAATAGAACCGAAAGGACCCGCATGGTTTTCTATGCCACTGAATATTGACTTATCAATATGAAGCAAATGGCAATACAACGTGGATACGTGGTATTTATATATATGTTTTTATATACAGGGTAATACATATCTAGCACTATACATATAATAGCACTATAGGTAATTGTGTGGTTCAGCTATTATACGCAGTTAATATTTAGTTAAATGATTATTTTACCCCTGTATAATTTGACGGTTGTTTTACTTATTTGGAACTAATCAATTTAACAACCTGCACATTTTGACAAGACAATTAAATAAGGTTTATTTGCCGATTGCCGACATAATATCCGTCAATTATTGCATGTGAGATTGAGATGCTATTATCATCAATAATAGATAATAATAGCATCTCAATCTATTATCAGAACGTTAGGGGATTGCGGACAAAGTCACATTCTTTTTTATCTAGCGTAATTAATTCGAGCTATGACCTCATTTGCTTATCTGAAACATGGCTGAACCCTGATTTTTATAGTAGTGAGTATTTTGATAGCAGGTATGAGGTGTATAGACGGGATCGAGCGGGGCGAACTGCACAGCGCGGAGGAGGCGTGCTTGTGGCGGTGCGGCGCGGTCTCAGTGTATCGCGCCGGGACGAGTGGTGCGCGGCGCAGCGGCACGAGGAGCTGTGGCTCACCGTGGAGCCGCGGGCCTGCGCCGGCGCCGCGCCCCACTCCCCGCGCGCCTCGCGCCGCCTGCCGGCCGACCGACCGCGGGCGCATGGGCCGCTGTTGCATATTGCTTGTGTTTACTTTCCACATAATGACAATCATATCAATTCTCTGCGTTGCTTTTTTGACAATGCTGCTAGGATAATGAATAACTACCCTGATGATATTTTCGTTCTAGTAGGTGATTTTAACGTATCTTATGCCTCATGGTCCCCGTGTGAGGTTTCAAATCGTCTCAATATTGAGACTAATGGAGATCCGACTGCTATAGTTCTTTCCGATTTCGTCGCTCTAACTGGTGTTAACCAATATAACAATTGTTTTAATATAAATGGACGTGTGTTGGATCTAGTAATGGCCAATGTAGATTGCACGGTTGGTGCCTGCTCGTCACCGCTTACGCAAGAGGATCCGCAGCACAAAGCGTTGAATATTTCACTAGCCCTAAACTTAATGAGTTATTTGCCGCGCTTATTGCCTAATCAATGTACTAGACCGATTTTTCACCGCGGCGACTATGACCTTATCCGCAAAGAATTATCTGAGACCGATTGGTCGTGTATGAATAATATGAATGTTGAGGATTCAGTTACATATTTTTATTCGGTACTTAGAACACTTATACTCAGTCATGTTCCACATAAAAGCGTTAATAGTAACACTGGATACCCTCCTTGGTTTTCTCGTGCACTAATAAAAGTTCGCAAACAAAAATTATCAGTCCATAAAAGGTGGAAAATATATGGTAATCCCCTTGATAGGGCGGAATTTACTTTATTGAGAAAAAGAGAACACAAATTAGCCACCGAATGCTATAATAATTTTATTTCGTTGGCTGAGGATAGAATACACAGTGATCCTACTTATTTTTGGTCGTTTATGAAGTCGAAATTCCCTAGCAATTGTGTACCCGACCAAATGTCTTACCTTGGTGAAATTTCTAAAGATGGTAACACAATTAGTAATTTTTTTAATAGATATTTTAACTCTGTGTTTGTTACTGATTCTTCTACCTTACCCGATTATTTACATTTCTAATGACTTCTTGATTGATCTTAATACCGTTGAAATCTCCGAGGATTGCGTTTTTAAGTTTTTAGAGAAAGTAGATATTAAGAAGGGTAGTGGTGCCGATTTGATTCATCCCCTTTTCATTAAAATGTGCGCCCGTGAATTGGCAGTGCCTTTAACTCAAATTTTTATTAAGTCCTTTGCTCATGGTCAGTTTCCCTCTTCTTGGAAAAAAGCCTTGATAACACCAATTTACAAAAGTGGGGATGCGAACCTAGTCACTAATTACAGGCCCATTAGTAAATTAAACATATTTGCTAAAATCTTTGAGAAGATCGTTTACAACAAGATTACTTCTGCTTTTTCTCAGCACATTGCCCCTAGCCAACATGGTTTTTGTCAAGGTCGTAGCGTGGAAACAAATCTTCTGACCTTTACCGATTTTATTATCAATAGGATTTCTTCTGGCTGTCAGGTGGACGTCGTGTATACTGATTTTTCGAAATGTTTTGACAAAATTAACCATAATAACTTAATCAAGAAACTCTTTGAGCTCGGTATACACGGCGACCTCCTTAGATGGATAAAGTCTTACCTGTCCAATCGCAGTCAGGCGGTTGCCTTGAAGGGTTATACTTCTTGCTTTCTTCCTATACCTTCCGGAGTGCCCCAAGGATCGCATCTTGGTCCCTTACTATTTATTTTATATGTCAATGACATGGCAACCTGTTTTCGAAATTCTGAGCACCTCGTCTATGCAGATGACACAAAAATCTACAAAGCTGTGTCCTCGGAAGCAGATTGCCGTGCATTACAACATGATTTGGATAACTTTTCCCTCTACTGTTCAGATAATCAACTTTTCTTGAATAATGAAAAATGTTTCATAATCAGCTTTAATCGTAAAAATGATCCGTTAATTTTCAATTACACCTTAGTCGGGAAAAATATGGCCCGGGTATCTTCCATTAGGGACTTAGGTGTTACATTAGACTCACAATTAAATTTTAGTTTACATATGGATAACATATGTAAGCGAGCTTATAAGAAGTTAGGGATGATTCTCAGGATCGGACAGCCCTTCAGGCGCCCCAATACTTATAAACTTTTATTCTATTCCTTTGTTAGGAGTATATAGTAACGGCACCAGTCATGGGACATTTAAGAGGAAATTTGGAGTATTTGTGATATTTCCCTGATACATGTAAAAGTACTACCACTTAGCTTGTTAAAAGATGAATATCCTATCCTTCTTTCATGTTTAAGGCGTGTTGTATCAAAGATACTGCAATTAGTTTCAACATAATTAATAAATTAAAACTATGGTTTTTTTCTCCAGTCATGGACAGCAAAGTTCCAGTAATGGGCCCCCCATAATGGACATACCCGATCAGTATAAGATATTGGAAAAGGGAATACGTTTTTGGCAAAAAACTAGTTATTAGTCATTTTTGGTATAAGCTTTTATGTAAGAATGTATTTTTCTTTCGACACATTCAACTAATACTCATCGAGACAATTCTAACAAACCCATACACAATTAGGTTGCGTTTATCACAGAGTTCCTATGGCCACCTCCTGTCTCCATCATAAGATCTGGTCCGAGGAGACCTCCTGACATAGTTCGTAACTACATTATACTTCTGTATTGTTTAAACATGAAATTACGCCATGGCAAGCATCATTATGTAAATTGTCCCATCATAGGAGGTATGCAGTTTTACAGCTCCTATAATGGGATTGGGCAAAATACCACTATTTTTTATACATATCTAGAGTCACAACATAGTGTGTTGTATTCCTTATCTCATGGTAAATGCAATTAACAAAACACATTCTAGTTTACACCAAGTAATATTTAATTACAATTCAATATATGAACTCACCTCTCTTAGCGAGGTTGTTAAGAATTCTTACTGGTTATTTTTCAGTGACACGGCAACTTTTGGGTTGGCGCCAATTTCTTAAAAAGTAACCGAAATTAATAAAAAGTCAAACTTAAACAGCTCTAATATGACTCTTATTTATGGTTAAATATTGCCAGTGTTTATAAACTACTTTTACATACTTATTTTAGAGGATTTGTGGTTTTATGTCCCATTACCGGTTCCACGTCCATTATAGGGTCCATTACTATACTTGAATTTGGTTGTGTTGTTTGGACACCTCAGTATCAAGTTCATATTGATCGCCTGGAAAGGGTCCAAAATATTTTTCTAAAATCTCTCTGTTACAGAACGGGCAATTATTTCGAACGTACTTCGTTAGCAGCGAAGCATTTTTGTGTTCCTTCCCTTTATAACCGAAGAAACTATTTAGATGTAATGTTCTTATTTAAGATTCTTAATGGAATAATAAAATGTCCGAATCTCTTAGAATTAGTCACTTTCAGTTGTCCGCACCTCCCCCTACGTTCCAGATCTCTATTTCATATCAGCTTTGCTCGTAAGAATTACTCTCGGCACACTTTTTTCAGACGAGTCCCTTGTTATGTTAATAAGCACTTACATGATATTGATCCTTTTCACTCTTCCTTGTCTAGCCTCAAAATTGAACTTAAACGTAAATTGTTTTAGTTTAAATATTAGTTTAGATATTAAAAATTGTGTTAAATAGGTAACAAAATGTATAAACGTAACTTTCTGATTGTCCTACCTTCCAAATAGTGAAACAAATTGATGACTACTTGTCTTATCCGATAACACTAAATTAGATATTGATGTTAAACCTATTTTCCAATATTCTACGTACCTACCCTCTATATAACTTCACACAATACTGTTTGTTTTGAAGACTGGTAAATATAATTTAAGTAGGTATGGCTCATAATTTCAAATTTCTTTTTCTTTCTGCGGTTATTATGTATGTTAAGATTATTTACTCATTAATGAACCTCCAGGTCTGTTTCTTAAGTATGTTAAGTACACTACATTGTACAAAAAATCCATTTGCATTATGTGACTGTTTGTGTTCTAAATAAATTAAAAAAAAAAAAAAAAAAAAAAAACTCCTAATCCCATATTTAGCATGCAATTATCTAAAGCAATATTTATAACTTACTTTTGTGCGTACATATATACTTACCTACTACAAATTAAGTTTGGTAAAAAAAAAAATTGTAGGATAGGTACCTACTAGCTATATAAATAAAAATGCAAACATGGCCTTTAAATTTATTTTAACACATGCTTGAATCTGTAAAAACAAAGGTGTATATTATAATTTTATTTTTCTTTTTTGGCTTAGGTAAATGCACCTATGGATCGATGTTGTCTGCAATAAATGATTTTATATTATTATTATGGCATTTCTCATTTTATTTTGTAATAAAAACATGTAATAAAAGGATCTACCCAACTCTACATAAAAAAAAACTATAATAACGATTCAATAAATTATGTAAAGTTTATTTTTATTATTTTTGTTTTGGGCCACGACTTGCTATGTACAGTCAGCAGCAGAAGTTTCTAAGCGGACGAGGTGTTCAAAATTACCTTGACAGGGTCACGCTCTTATTCTATAACAATAAAGTCACATCAAGATCATTTTGAACACCTGGCCTGCTTAGCAACTTCTGCTTCTGTGTATCGGCACAGTATAATAATGAGCACTAGCGTACAGTATGGACACTCCCTGCCTCCCGTTGAAAGTGCCGCCCACCCGCTCTCGGTTACCTCACAGTTACTCTACAATGTCTTATCTCACTCACACAAGCATGGTACGCGTTCACCTACACGAGCTTAGGCTGTGTGCGTAGGAACGCGTTTGTTTCATACATTTGATCGCCAGTGTCCGAGGTGTGGTATCGGCGCGATTCGGGAAATGAATTAGTGATTCACTAGATATGAAATAGTAAAGATATGTGACGTTCCACGGCAAAAGGTACCTTATGGCAGCTGGGGCTTAACGCTATTATTAACGCCGCTCTAATATTCAGCCGGGGCAAAGGTACCTTTTGCCGTGGAACGTCATATCTAGTGAATCTCTTATTCTTCTTTCGTCTTTGGCAGTCAAAGGGATGGACTCGGCTTAGCGGTCCGCTAGCTAGCGCGGGTGCACGGAACTGTTACTTACTGTAATGTTATGAAATGTTATTAAACACGCCAAAGCGCGGGGCATCCATATTTGTTGCAAGTCTGAAAAACAATAGGTTGAGGGTGTAACTTAAAAATAGCCACTGAGCATATGTTTGTAGCTTCTAAGTAATAATAAATTTAATTCTAATTTATTTGCTCTTCGTTATAGATATAGGTACATATGTCCATAAATACAACAATACAATATGTCAAAAGCCTGCGGATTAGATATGTCAAATTAATTTTCAAACCTCCTATTCGGAAAAGAGCTTTTTCTTCCCTGCTAGAAGGGATCAAAGTGGCACTTTTCCTCCCTGCTAGGAGGGATCAAAGTAACACTTTTCTGTTCAAGCACACTATTTTTAAATTTTATTGCACATTATTTTTTTAGCTTAAATGATATGTTTAATCATCTAATTGTGTCAACACTAAGATTTTTTTATTTTCCTCATAGTTGATGTGAAAAGCAGTATGTGTCACACGGTATCAAAATTATTTCGTCTTGGGCGTTAACACTTGAATCCCTCATTACGCTCAGGATTCTACAATAGAATCCCGAACGTAGTGAGGTAAACATGATCGCTTCATTCAGGATTCAATGTACGCCCTTGACGGAAATATATCATTTTGATCCCTTGTAACACAAACTACTATTGTTAGTAGGTGACGAAGCCTAATACGTGGATTGATGATTTCTATTTTTAATCTAATTCATTAATTTAATCTAATACTTAAAAATTTGACAAAACATAACAATGTGAACAACAACTGCATAAAAATATAAATAAAATGAAATTATCGTTACCCTCCTTCCCGACTTCTTTCCCTATAAAAATATAGTAAGAGGTTATTCGCGAATTTATTTCTACCTCGCTAGAATTTTTTAATTATAGTTGCTTAAATCATCTGTAAAGATGTACAAGGCCTGATGATGATGATGATATTAATCTTTTTACCTTTTTAATTTTTCTTGGCTGAAAAACAAAAAACAATGCCAATTCAGTACGTATCTCAGCTAAAAAGTACTAAGGGCAAATAGTGAATTTTCACTATGATGGCGAGTCACGGTTCTGTAAAAAGAAGATTGAGATTTATAAAATAATAATGTGTGTCGTAGTACACGGAAGGGATGCGGCATTCGCACTATTTCCCCTCTGCCTAGGTACAAGATCAACTGATCTAGCGCGGGTAATAAAACCAGTTGCGCTCGGATTTTTAACTAGACCTAGTCCAGTCGCGCGAGTGAACACAGCAGCAGAAAAAATGCCTAATTGCACGGTTTTTTGTTGTAAAAAGAGGTCGGGGACATCAAATTTACAAAAAGAAGGTGTTACATTTCACATGTAATATTTTTTTTACACATACGTTTAATTACATTTAAACACAATTATTATATTTTAGTCTCATGTAATTGTTGGATTTATCGATTTCGCTCGCCCAGTAGGTACAAATTGCGGATCGGTCGAGCGACAAATCCGACTTCTCATCTCTCAGAAAACAATAAAATTCTTTGACGAAAATATGTTAGAGTGCGTGTTGTGACACTTGTGACTCGTCAGTACCAGGGATGTTGCGAACATCCGCATCCGCATCCGCAACCGCGGAACATCCGCATTATTTTCAACATCCGCATCCCCATCCGCATAAAATCGATGCGGAGCTTATGCGGATGCGGATGTTGAACAAGTCGGTACAGGAACGTCTTAGCGGCGGCGTAAGTGCTAGGTAGGTAATTTCGTCATTACCTATAACGAAATCGTCTAGATCCAGAAAAGTCGGCGAAGTTACTGTTTATTAAATATAACACACCTATATTCTTGCTCAAATACTAAACGTTTGGTTTTTTTAATAAAAACCGGCCAAGTGCGAGTCGGACTCGCGCACGGAGGGTTCCGCACCATCAACAAAAAATAGAGCAAAAAAAAAGAAAAAAAAACAAGCAAAAAAACGGTCACCCATCCAAGTATTGACCCCGCCCGACGTTGCTTAACTTTGGTCAAAAATCACGTTTGTTGTATGGGAGCCCCACTTAAATCTTTATTTTATTCTGTTTTTAGTATTTGTTGTTATAGCGGCAACATACATACATCATCTGTGAAAATTTCAACTGTCTAGCTATCACGGTTCGTGAGATACAGCCTGGTGACAGACGGACGGACGGACAGCGGAGTCTTAGTAATAGGGTCCCGTTTTTACCCTTTGGGTACGGAACCCTAAAAAAATACTAAAAATGTAATATTTGACCTTTTCTAAGTACCTAATCTTGACATCCGCATCCGCATCCGCATCCGCGGATGTGAGCCTTTAAAAATCCGCATCCGCATCCGCATCCGCGGATGTCAAAAATTCTGCATCCGCAACATCCCTGGTCAGTACACAAAAACAGATCGAGGTGTGCAAGATTTGTCTGTGTAGGGTCTCATATGTATTTGTGTCGTCATTACAAATTGGATTTTGTATGTGTGTGAGAAGTGCGACTGTGTGCACCTTTCCCCCCGCAAAAAATGGCAGAAAGATTTGTACGGTAAGATATCGCTTGGGCCCCTCCCTTCCGACGTGTCGGAAGCCGGTGTTGCTCGAAGGTTGAAGTAGAATAATGTCTTGAGCTGTTGACATGTAAAACACATCTATTTTATCAATAAAAGTTTGATTGATTGATTGAGTAAAATAAATAAAAAACGGTTACTCCTGTATTTATTAATACAACAAGCCCTGATTGTTATATTTCGCTCTATTATTTCAACCATTTGAAATAAATAAAAAAACTTACTGAATCATGGACATCCTGTAACACCGACGTTTTTTAATACTACGTATCGTATTTATTTGGAAACTAAGTATATTCTAATAATTGGCACGTCAATGTAAATTGAAAAGCATAAGAATGGAATGTAAATGATGATGTTACATATTTGCGGTGATTCATTTTTCAAAAGTGTTTTTCACTAAAAAGACTCGACAAGATCGCTTACCTGCAGAACACAAAGTTTTGCAAAATACCATAAACGGGTCAGATCAGGGTATGCCAAATAATGAAGAAATATAGGATGTAGGTAGATATTAAGATTGAATACAATTATTATAGTACTTAAATCCTTACTTGAGCTAATGACCCAATAATCAAGAACAAAAAGAGAACCAGTAAGAATGGCGTCCGCATCTTGAAAACTGCAGTTATCAAATGATTGGAAGAATTTATTGTTTGTAGAATCGAAGTTGAGTGCTGACCAGAGGGCATTTCTACCTATAGATATAAAGTTGTACAAATATTTTTTGTGTTAGAATTGGGAATTTTTACATTATTTCTACTCAGAATCGCGAGCTTTTTCCATTTTTACTGAGAAAAAACGTGTCCCCAAAATTTTTGGTCCGTTTGGTTACGGTTTTCATACAACCTTCTATGAACGTAACAAAACGGACCAAAATATTTGTATGAAATTTTGGGGACACTTTTTTTTTGTATTAGGGTCGAAAGAGCTCGTGATTCTGAGTGGAAATAATATAAAAATTCCATTATCTAAAATGCAAATTAAATAGAAATGCCCTATAATTTATTTAATCCTATGGCTTATACAAAAATAGGCAGTTATATAAATGTCACAGAATAAAAATTACATTACAATTAAAAATGAAATTAAATGTCAATATTCATGCCCTATAATGAGACCACCAGAGGGTTAGACCAATTCTTGATTCAAAATGATACGAGCGAGGCACTACAAAAGTTCCCACTATACTGGTTTCCAAAAAAACTAAGAAACTTTCGGCAAGCAATCAAAATGACAGGCAGAGACACTTATAGGTGAACCAGGATCTATTGAGGGTGCGCCATGTTGCGGAATTTCACTGGAACTAATTTTTTCATACTTCACTGAATTGTCACCCTATACATGAGAATAACAGCGCCCTCTTGACAATTATCATATACTACTGGTCAGGCTATAATAGACCAATTTATTCATAGAGTATTCAGATATCCATACTAGAGTCAGACCGAGAAAAGTCTGCAGCGATTTTGATAGCCCACGCAGTGCAAGTGTCATTTCTATGAATTTATGACGTGTAAATAACACTTGCACTGTGCATCAAAATCGCTGCAGACTTTTCTTGGTCTAACTCTATTAATATTATAAATGCGAAAGTGTGTGTCTGTCTGTCTGTTACCTCTTCACGCTTAAACCGCTTGACCGATTTAGTTGAAATTTGGTATAGATAGTTTGAGTCCCGGGACTCCCGGGGAAGGACATAAGGTAGGTACCTAGTTTTTATCCCAGAAGTCACCCTTTAAGGGGGTGAAAAGGGGGGTGGAAGTTTGTACGGGGAATCGATAAAAAGCAAATTAGATAAAAAAATAAGCTACCCAAATTACTAACTCCACGCAGACGAATTCGCGGGCAAAAGCTAGTTATTCAATAATTGGATATATATCTGGGAGACGGAACTTTGCTCGGAAAACGTATAAAATTCGAAACTCAAAAATTAGCGTTTTCCCAGAGATAAGACCTAGCTAGATCGATTTTTCGCCCCCGAAAACCCCCATATACCAAATTTCATCGAAATCGTTAAAGCCGTTTCCGAGATCCCCGAAATATATATATAAATAAATAAACAAACAAGAATTGCTCGTTTAAAGGTATAAGATAAGATTAGTCTCGCTAACCGTAGGTTATCAATGCTTATTCAATGATATTGCGTTTAATTGATTATAACGACAGATAGTATGAAATTATCTATGTTTTTATTTCAGGACCTGATTAAAATCGCGTTGGTTGACTAATTTCTTACGATCTTATATTTCCAATCTGCCTGGTGATCATTAAAGGATGACTTCACGCTAGACAGGGTCGAGGCGTCCGCATGTCATTTTCTATGACGGCTGATCGGTGATCACTGATCACGTGATGCTTTGTTAGAAAACGATCCGGAAGATCCGGCCCGGCCTCGACGAGGCCTAGCGTGAGTCATCCTTTAATTATAAGTTGGAAAATCGATTTTTTGGACTTAGCTCGTTTGAAGAGAAATTATCTATTCTAATACAGGCAAAAATGAATACTAGCGTGTTTGCGTTAATTTTTATTTGTATTTTAAGACCAATTTGGGTAAGAATTTTAAATATTTCAATCACTGCAACATTTTTAAATTTTGCTGCAAGTGCAATTGGCACGATTTTAAGTCGCGAATAATACGCGATCTATATTTAGATAGCGTTATTCAGGTTTCTTTGCTCATAATAGCACCATGTAGTAGTTTACGTAGTCCAGACTGTCTAGAGACTCCCCTGGTCTAGAATACGTAGTACATACGTTAGGTAAATTATATTTTGATTTATTTTTATGGAGCTTTTCTGCTACATAACGCATAATATAAACAGCCGTATTTGGAAAACTCATCAAAATTACTACGGCTGGTATAATGACGTTTTGCGTTGGCACTTTTGGACAAAACTGGCCATGTCATATAATTATGTCATGAGCTTTCATTTAAACAAGTCGATTTTTTCCTGTGATTCTAGTGTTTCCATATAGCACTTGCAAATAGATACGAGAAAGATGCGGATGGTGGGGTAACTGAATTTCCCTTTGCACAAGCTAAGGTACGTACAATACACATTAACCCTTAGAACGCCAAATAATTCCACAGACGCGCACGGTTAACTATTTGCAAATGTTTCAAATGTTTGGCAAGGCAAGCAATGCCAGGTAAAAGCACACTTAAAGTACCTTAATCAGGCGTGGTGGCTCACTCCGCGATTTCGTCTCGTCGCTACAAGTACATGTGCCCACACCAATTTTGGTGTCTAGCAGTAGCAGGCGTGGCTCACTCCGCGATTTCGTCGCGTCGCTATAAGTACATGCGGCCCACATCACCAATTTTGGTGTCTAGCAGTAGTAGCAGTAGTAGTTGCCGCGCACCGCTACGGAACGGACGCCTGCTCGCGCTTGCGCCACCTAGGGGTCATATCTGTCGTAATAGACGCGTTTTGTTAGAGAGTGAACCTTCTGTACCTAGTACTATTATTTATTCTTGATGTTTCAGGTGAAATACCACCGGTCCCGATACTGTATCACTGCCTTCGGGGAAACCACTTGCGTTAGAATGGAAGAGGTAATCACAACTTGGGTGTTTTTTAAGTTGTCACACTATATATATAAATTATAAACTGAAATAGATGTCATATGTGACGTTATTTATAAGAAGCCTGGGTTCCATGAGCCGTGGCAAAATGCCGGGACAACGCGAGGAAGATGATATCTTCTGGGGCCCGTTTGTCAAAAGCTTGTAACGTGTAATACAAGCGGATGTCACTTGTAATACAAGTAACAAGCTTTTGATAAACAGGGCACTGGTTTTATTATATTTTGTTAATTTCTTTAGGAACCCGGAAGCGCTTCGAAATTAGCAAAGCTCTATAAAATAGTAATGAAAGGTTACCAACAAAACCTAGCCTTACGGACGGGTCAAAATATTAAACCAACTATCCGAAGCCTCGACGATATACTGAGCCAAGACATAAACATGAACGCACTGAACCTGTTGATTAAGCCCCTACGAAGCCAAGATGCGAAGATGAGTAAATTTTTGAAGATGACTAAATTTAGAAGTACTAAGCCGAGAAAAACGAACCACGTTCCAAAATTCAGCAAACAGGTTAAACCCTTTTTCAGGGAGTTATCTAAAAAGATGAGCCAAAAGCTTAAGTTGCAAAAATATATAACCCAAAAGCCGTATCATGTCGCTCCGATTCCGCGTAGACGCGGCGTTTACGACCGTTCACCATTTTTGAATTTGAACTTTAACCCGCTGCGTAGGGTTGGCGTGGCGGGTAAGTACCCGAAACAGAGGAAATAAGTATTCTGTTTTTATTTTCAATAAACAGAATATGTCGTGTAATATGTTTTTATTGTATTTCCTTACATGATCCACTATAGGTTGGTATACATATAATAATATACCTTAGGTCTAAAGTATAGAAATAACGTTGTTTTCTTTATTATCGAAAATTAATTATTTTTATTGTAGATTGGTAAACAACATTTCCATTAGGCAACCCCAAAAGATAAAAATATATGTACCTACTTATGAAAAAAAAAAATGATTTAAAAGCTTGTTTCCCACTGGTGGGCAAAGCCCTCCCCCCGTTTTTTCATTCCTCCAGTCTTTGGCCATTCTGTTAAATATACATTTATGAAAAATATGAATCAGGAAAAGTTATATATATCGCTCTTTTTAACTCTCTAAGGCCCACTTGCACCATCCCACTAACCCGGGGTTACGCGGTTAAACCATTAACCCTGTGTCAAATTGTACTGGTAACCATGGTCTAATAAAACATGGTCTTCTCTTCCCAGAGTGTCACTTGCCTACGTCACAATAACATTGCCATTTTATTTCAACATAACATGTTACATGGGTACATTATATCTATGGTTAACAAGTTAAAATATTTCTTTATAATTTTATAATTTTCATTTATATGTATTTTATCTTAAATTTTACAATAACACGTCATTTTTAATTATTCGTTAGCAATATCTTCCGATTCACGAAAGAAATTTCAGACGTTCGGGTAATTCTGTTTACACTACTGGCAACACAGGATAGCGCTGTCACATTTGACAATCCGCCATTTTGTCCCTGACCGTCATCCTTGTCGAACGCGTGTTAATTGTTATTTCCTTCTCGCTCAGTGTCAGCAGTCGCAGTGTTTTCCAAACTTTTCACGTCATAAGCTTGGTAATTAATGTTTTGTTACGAAAATGGTTGGCTGCTCTATTCGGAACTGTAAGAGTAGGAGTGAAAAGTGCAGTATAGATTTGTTTTATTTTACTATGTTTCTACATGAATAACTTAAAATTAATGCCGTTAAAATAATTTTCACCGTTGGTTAAAATTCTCCCACATTTTAAAGTTTGAGAACCTGTAAACAGCATGATGACGTAGGCAAGTGACAGTTAGGTCATTCGCGAATCTCGGAAGAGAGTACCAGGCGGAGTATATTATTATACCATGCTGGTAACCAGAGTAATTTCAGGTTTAACCGTCCGGGTTAGTGAAATGGTGCAAGTGGCCCTAAAAGGCATAAGGGTGTAAAAATTATGCACAATTGAACACGATTACTTTGAAATAAAGTTCAAAATCAGGTTGTAAATACATTCCCTCTGTCTTATAAAGACTACATCGAAATTGCACTTTTCCAAGCGTCACAACTATTATAACTACCTATATTATAATCTGTGGCGTGACTAAGGTCGACGTTATTTTCATATACAATTTGATAGGTATAGCTGGTCAACCAAATCTTGTCAGTAAAAAAAGGCGCGAAATCAAATTTTCTATAGGACGATATCCCTGCGCGCCTACATTTTTCAAATTTGCCGCCTTTTTCTACTGTCAAGATCTGGTTGACCAAGTATAGGTACATAATTAGTTTGTAAAATGTGACAACCAAAATGAAACAAGGAATTCACTAGCAGTCAAATGACATTTTATTAAAAGAATTGCAAATGCATCATAATTTTCACTATACTCTTACGCACTAAGTGAATTTATAAAAAACGAGTTCTATGGAGTTAGTCAATTCTTTTTTTTTTCCTGCTTATCCACCAAATTATAGTTGTGAGAACTAAAATACCTAAATATGTGACGTTATCTATGAAAAGGGACCTTATTGTCGATGGCGATATAAATACAATGCCGCGCGACGCTGTGTGGCGTAAGCTCCATCGACAATTAGGTCCCTTTTCATAGATAATGCCCCATTCATATGGGGCATTATCTATGAAAAGGGACCTAATTAACCTAATTAATTAAGTTTTCATAAACTTCACAGAACCCAGAAATCACTGAAACGACATTTTTTTTAAATCTTTGATCTTGTGACATCACGAGATTAGCCATAATATGCTTTCTTCAAAGTTTTACATATCATTTCACAAACAGTAAAATAGGCCATATTGTCACAAGCAGGGCTCGGAACCGGTTTAAAAAAAAAACCAAAATAGCCCAATATTTTTAATTATTTTATGCTCTTTACGTAGGACTGCAGAATCATGTATTTAGGTAACAACTTCGTATTATTAGATTGGCCCATTAAAAGAACGATAAAGAACGTAATAATACCGGTATTTTTTGTATGAAGAAAAAACCGGTTCCGAGCCTTGGTCACAAGTAATGAGATATTATATGGAATCGAATTGTAACCAGTTTTAACATAGTAACTCCAAAATGTGTTACCAGTACCTATAATAAAATACACGTATAAAATAATATAAGTTCAAAAAAGTCAGTCATTATCACACAATGTCATAAATATTTTTCATTATAATTAAATTATACTGAATATTAGGCAGCGGAGAAATTTAATAAAAAAGCGGCCAAGTGCGAGTCGGACTCGCCCATGAAGGGTTCCGTATTTAGGCGATTTATGACGTATAAAAAAAAACTACTTACTAGATCTCGTTCAAACCAATTTTCGGTGGAAGTTTACATGGTAATGTACATCATATATTTTTTTTAGTTTTATCATTCTCTTATTTTAGAAGTTACAGGGGGGGGGGGACACATTTTACCACTTTGGAAGTGTCTCTCGCGCAAACTATTCAGTTTAGAAAAAAATGATATTAGAAACCTCAATATCATTTTTGCAGACCTATCCATAGATACCCCACACGTATGGGTTTGATGAAAAAAAATTTTTGAGTTTCAGTTCGAAGTATGGGGAACCCCAAAAATTTATTGTTTTTTTTCTATTTTTGTGTGAAAATCTTAATGCGGTTCACAGAATACATCTACTTACCAAGTTTCAACAGTATAGTTCTTATAGTTTCGGAGAAAAGTGGCTGTGACATACGGACGGACAGACAGACGGACAGACGGACAGACAGACAGACATGACGAATCTATAAGGGTTCCGTTTTTTGCCATTTGGCTACGGAACCCTAAAAAGGGGAGACTGGGGATTCTTGATACCGAGGTAAGACGAGATCAAATGTCTCTAGCCTCCTTTATAGATAAAATGAAATCAGATATTTTTTCAACACACGTATAAAACACAAAAATGAAATCAGATATTTTTTATACTCAATTCGAAACTAAAAAGATCTTCAAAACTATGGCTAGTTGACAAATCAACGCAAAAATCACTAATCCTGTGATTGATGCGATAATCAAATAATAATTTTACAGTATGTCGATTGGGAAGTAAACTAGTCAACCGAATTAAACTACGCTGCCGTTGTTACTAAAATTACTTACTATTCTGGCACTAGATAAGATGTTCTAAAATTCTTTGTAAAATAGAGATTTGAAAAACTTGTCAAAATTAGTATAATTACGTAATTTACTAAGCTGTACTTTGGGTAATTACGGTAACTTCAGAATATCATATCATTCTGAAAATGGATTCTAATATGGGTGATTTTCGGAATAACCCTATGTAACATTACTAGGTGGGGTTTGAGAGTGATTGGTAAAAATAGAGTACCGTTTTTCAAAAGAGATAGTACATAGGTACATTTGATGCATAGTAACCATGTAATTTAATAGTTTTACACGTACTTTTGTATATACAATTATACATACATGAATCGTGTGTTAACCGTTTAACCCGTTTTTCGCAAAGAATTTCAGAACACTTTTTTACAAAAACTAACCCTACGCCGGTCACACCGACTCGAACCAATTTACGCCGTTAAAAAAGTGTAAAAGCTACTTACTACCTTAGCTATAGGATGAAAATGAGATTTTGTTTAATAATATAAGCCTAACTGGCCACTCTAAACTGAAAATGAATTCTATCTACCTATAAACAGAATTCATTTTAGTATAAGGTTTCAATAACTGGCCAGCCTTCAATAACTAGCCACCTTATACTAAAATGAATTCTGTTTATAGGTGAATAGAATTCATTTTTAGTTTAGGGCGGCCAGTTACTAACAGGTGCCCAGTTACTGGCGAATTACCCTAATTCTAGTTTAATTAGAAATCAATGACATATCAACACCAGTTCATAAATATCTACACGGCCATAATTGTTGAATTTTGTTAATTAGGAGCAGTCTGTGCCATTTTCGACCTTGCAGTATAGGATATATAGCTGGTCAACCAAATCTTGTCAGTAAAAAAAGGCGCGAAATTCAAATGTCTACTGTGAAGATCTGGTTGACCAAGTATAGATGTTATTTCAACTAAACCAGGAAGGTATTTTGGTACTGTTGTGTACAAACAGGGATCGGATACCGGTATTTTTTGTTTGGGAACGAAAACGGTATTTTTTCGTTCTTTGCTAATTATTTCATTTCTAATTGGGCAATCTAATAATACGAATACGTTACGTAAAAACACAACTGATCGAGTCCTACATTTCGAGTATAAAATAATTCGAAAAATATAGTTATTTCGAAGTTTTTGCAAAAAACGCCGGTTCCGATCCCTGGTTACAAATACACAATTTTAGTGCTATTGCCACAAAAATGTACAGTCAAGGTATTAAATATCGACACAGACAAAGTGCCAAAAATATGTACACACTACCTTAATCAATTGGCAAAAGTCGTGTAGACACTTTGTCCTTATCGATATTTACCTTGACTGTACCTAATTCCTTTTACAGACCATTTTTACGTCGATTATGTAAATATTAACTTTCAAAATCTTACATTATGGAAGGGACTAGTTTCTAGGTCTAAAACCTACTTAGGTGAGGTTAGGTCAGTCGACACAATCAGTTTCAATTATTCTTATACGCCCAATTCAGTCTAGAAATAAAGGAATTTAAACTGTACATTTAAACAATTTTTTATATTTAAAGGAAATATGGAAAAAATCCAGTTGCATCTTTCGTTAATATAAAAAAGTTTAGTATCGCTCGCAAATACTATATGTAAATTATATCAAAAAGACTTACTAATAACCTATAAATGCGTCGTCTGGTATCTTGGCAATGTACAAGAAACATAAAATATACAATAAATACATACTAATAATATATGTAATATCAGTACAGTCCGACAATAAGAAGTAGAAAATCATGTAGGGAATTACAGAGTGTACGTACAAAGAACCAGGAAGGATTGCCGCGTGTTGAACTGTTGACTAAAGAATGGTTAAACGCGTTTCAAGATAGTACCACAGGGCGGACACGCCATACATCAAAAATCATTTGCGTTTATATGTGTGCACGGCACGTCTGTACACGCGTCATTGTGTATGTGTGGGTAAGTCGCAGTACTGAGAGCACGCCAGAAGTCCGTCAGATTCATGTCGCGGGGCGAGGTAATCCGAGTCGGGGCGGGGCGGTGCGTGGCCGTTCTGTATGATAATACTATTACTTATTCTGTGATAGTACTTCATTACACATTCATCTGCACGTTAGTTCACTGCTTGATAACTCAATAATAAGGCATATTACACTTAAAACAAAAAAAAAAAAACTTCACCATATTGAAGTTTAACCGGAAATCCCCAAGTAAATGCACAATATCTGTTGGTTTTGACAGATATTTTACAAGAGATCTGGTTTTCCTCGTATAAAATATTTTATCCTTTATTTGATTTCTGCGCTTTATTGTCGAACTGTACAGTTGCTAAATAATATTTCAGATTAAAAAACATTTTTGAGACCAAAACAAAACACTAATTGCGAATACAGTAAAATAGTAGGTAATTAAAATTAATAAATAGTTGCCGAAGCAGGGGTAGGTACTTTTTTATTATTTTTGTATTTAATTATCTATATAAATAATGCATGGATGACGTAAACAAAATATTATAATTTGAAGCGACATCAGTTAAACCGATTGTATAAGATTTTAAATTATAATTAATTAATTTTGTTTACGTTGACGTCCATGCATTCGGTATTTATATTCATATTAGTATGTTGTATGTTATAAGCCTTGATAGTAAAATAAAATAATACCTATATTTTATTTCAACTTTAGGCCTACAAATTAGGAAAAGTACCCACTTATAAATTTATATTCTATTATAAACAATATTAAGTTAAAGTTGCTTAATTTAGAGCCAAACCGTATTTCTAATAAAATTTTATACAGTTTTTCTTAAATATGTACCTATATATAAATGTTTAATTACTATTGTGATTAGGACGTGCAAATTACAGTAATTTCGGACGATCAAAATGTTTAACAACTACTGACGGCCTCACTTAGTATAAACACATCATGCTTTACTATAGACAAAATCTATATATATATATATATAAACGTGAAAGACCTGACTGACTGACTTAAATCAACGCACAGCCCAAACCGCTGGGACTAGAAAGTCCAAATTTGGCAAGTAGGCTCCTTATAAGGTCTAGGGGTCCACTAAGAAAGGATTTATCAAAATTCGTCCCCTAAAGGGGTGAAATGGGGGTCCAAAGTTTGTATGGGGAAAATATACTAATCCACGGGTACGAAGTCGCGGGCAACAGCTAGTAACTAATAAACTTTTAAGCAATGCTAGGCGTGGCAGTACCTACAAGTACATGCGGCCCACACCAATTTTGGTGTCTAGCCATAGTAGTGGCCGCGCACCGCTACGGAGCCCTACGGAACGGACGCCTGCTCGCGCTTGCGCCACCTAGCGGTCATATCTGTCGTTATAGACGCGTTTTGTTAGAGAGTGAATCTTCTGTACCTAGTACTATTATTTATTCTGTGGCAATGCTAACCATTGTCACAGTTTTGATAGCTGAAGTAGTCTCTATACATTTGATAGTAACTGGATTTTCAAAAGTAAGCGTTCGACAATCAAGTTACCGAATAATATAAAATAACGTACAGCCATCTACATCAGCTGTCAAAACTGTGCTTTGTCTATGGCATAGTTTAAAGTATACTAAATCAGATTGTAAGACCGCCTTTAGCTACCTTAAGTATGTCATTTCACAGATAATCTACCTGCAGTAATATTATCTGCAAAATTGGCAAGCTAGTTTATACCTTATCTAATATGGCTATCAGTCTTAACTCTAATATCATTATTTACAAAATGGCAGTATCATTTAGCTTTTGTTCTCTTAAAACTACTTAAATCTAATTTATAGTATGACTTAATTTACTCCGAAATAAAAACGGCTATTAATAAATGTAAATGCATCAAAATGACATAAATATACTAAAGCTACGCTTAATACTTTAAATATGATCGTGTTTCAAGAATTTAATTATTTGAGTAATTTCTTATTTATGATGTTTGACCGAATGTTTACTTACCTATATATAAAGTGTGCTCTCATTTTAAAACGACATTTTAAAATATTATGAAATTTGATATGAACATACAAATAGGTAGGCATTTATGTACCTATCTGGCACTTTTCGCTGTACGTACTGTTATGTACGTTAAAATGAGAGCGTGACTCGATTGTATAGGAGCGCTTTCTGGCGACAGGTTCGTATGACATTTATCTATCGAAAATATTTTAACGACTTTAACCTTTTCGACGCCGTGTCAAACACAAAAGCTGTCACTCGGACGCCACGTCATTGAAATGTCAACACTATGTTGCTCTATGTTGCTCTGTGGTCTGTGACCGATGAATCGGTCTTTGGCGTTGAACCTACGGTGCGGATATATCGGTCATTGGCGTCCAAAAGGTTAAAAGCCTGGCACAATACTAGAAACTGAACCGTAAAGTACAGTCAGGTGCAGAGAGAGGTGACCTCTGTATAGGACTATGTTTGCAGGGGGGCATAGAGAAAAAAATACATAGAGTGCTCACTCCATACATCAGTTTTAGTACCAAAAAGACTATTAGCATCTAGCATCGAGTAGCGGAACTATCAGTACTGCTACTTGACAATAGATGTAGCACCGACCGGAAAGTCTTATGCTGTTGAGATAAGACTTTCCGGTCGGTGCTACATCTATTGTCAAGTAGCAGTACTGATAGTTCCGCTACTCGATGCTAGATGTAGACACTGAAATTAATAGTCTGAACTGATGTATGGAGTGAGCACTCTTGTCTTACTTATTTCTCTATGAGGGGGGTCAGCTCTCTCTGCAGCTGACTGTACATATAAGGGTCTTTTACCTGGAGTTTCGTCGGATGCGACTGCTTCTAATATTGGTTTCAAAAAAGGCGTAAACTTCTTTAGCAAACGTTTGAAACTGAGCCTTAAATGTGATGTGTTTAAGGGCTGTTTTCCTGTGTAGTTTCGGCGGCGGTTACCGCTTGTAATACTGCGTCTACCTCGGTACAGATGGCTTCGAACTGCGGCCGCTCTGATGGGGAGTTGCTCCAACACCGTTTCTGAAAGATAATGATAGATCCATACAAATATTATAAATGCGAAAGTGTGTCTGTCTGTTACCTCTTCACGCTTAAACAGCTGAACCGATTTAGTTGAATTTTAGCATATAGATATAGACACTTTGAGTTCCGGGGAAGGACATTACTTACATAGACAAGGTTACTTTTTATCCCAGCACTCACCCCTCAAGGGGGTGAAAAGGGGGGTGGAACTTTGTATGGGAAATCAATAACCGCTGAGCCGATTTAGATGAAACTTTCTATGCGGATAGTATGAGCTGTGGGGAGGCATATAGAATAGTTTTTATCCCCGAAATCATCCCTTTAGGGTGTAAAAAATGGGGTGAAAATTTATAGAGTGCACCAATTTGGGGATGAAAAGAAGGATGAATAGAAAGCAGATTTTATTAAAAAGTAAGGTACCCAAATTACTTATTCCACGCAGACGGAGTCGCGGGCAAAAGCTAGTATTATAAATGCGAAAGTGTGTCTGTCTGTCTGTCTGTTACCTCTTCACGCTTAAACCGCTGTACCGATTTAGTTGAAATTTGGTATAGAGATAGTTTGAGTCCCGGGGAAGGACATAGGGTAGTTTTTGTCCCAGAAATCATCCCTTAAGGGGGTGAAAAGGGGGGTGGAAGTTTGTACGGGGAATCGATAAAAAGCAGAACAAAAATAAGCTACCCAAAGTACTAACACCACGCGGACGAAGTCGCGGGCAAAAGCTAGTAGTAAATAAAGAGAAAACAATTACAGTTATTTTAATCAAACTATTTACAGATGTAGTGCATAATTATTTTCCTTCGTATTTCCACGGAAACGTACGTGCCTTGCTATTTCAGTTAGTCTCAGTACAAAAAGTACTGAGGTTGACTGAAGTAGCAGGACAAATACGATAGTTTCCGAGAAAATACGAAGGTACTTATACAATAGGCTACATGACAAATTTTTATTTATGGTATCAATCGATCGGGTTTGTTTTTAGGATCAAATGTCTATATGGGACCCATTGCATTAAAGTAACACAAAAGTCAGAAATTGTAGTCAAAGGCCGACAGTCGCACTTCACTCGCGAAACGTTCTAAACAAAACGATAAGGGAACGTGACGTCAAGGTCTCTGGGAGCCCATCTTGTAGTATGGACAAAACAAGAAAATTGCGTTTTTGTCGGTGAAATATTGCGTTTATGTATATAGTTACCGTACAATTTTTTTTTGATAAAATGTAAGGAATCGAATGGTGTCCTTACTATTATCGTTTTTGGAAGTTTAAAAAAAATACTTAAATTTTGAAACTTTCAGGTCCTGTATTTTTGTAATTTTTCAATATTTTATTTTAATATCCACATTATTGTGATAAATTGCTTGTTTGCTATCTATTTTACTAGATTTTGTTATAAAATTCAACATGTGTCATCATCCCTATTGGTTGCTCAATATTATTCTTCATGTGAAAAAGTACTGCTCCCACACCCTTTTCTGAAGCATCACAGGTTAGATAAATTGGGGATTTATCATTGAAAGCTACAAGTGGTTTAGAATGAACATTAACTTAGCATGTTCAAAAGCCTTAGCTTCCTTGTTGGTCCATTGCCATTTCATCCTGTTTCCGAGAAAATACGATGGAAAACAATTATACACTACTGTACCTACCACTATTCGTATTGATGATATGGTACTGGTTGGAACCATAATTTAAGCGTGAAAAGTTTTGTAGTAGTAGCTCTGTCATTACATAGCTTAAAACTAAATACCGCTATTATGATATAGTTTGTCAAAGGACTGTCTCATTTCAAACATAGAGAGAATCATACTATCTTTGTCTTACACTAGTACTAGCACCCACCAAGAAAAGAATGAGTATAGTTTTTCTTGCTCTTATTTACTGACAATTCGGTTTGACAAACTACAGGATGTAATCTAAAACGTGATACAAGATAATCAAACCTGAATCTTTTCATGATTTTGAACAACTTTTACTATGGGGTCAACTTTGTAAATTAACAATAAAAAAAATCTTTGCCATACATTTTTGTCTACCTCTCCTTGACCATTTCTATGGAACAGCTCAATTTTTTTTTAATATTACAAAATTGACCCCATAGTAAAAGTTGTTCAAAATCATGAAAAGATTCAGGTTTGATTATCTTGTATCACGTTTTAGATTACACCCTGTATAATTTGCAATACGCTTACCAGTAATTCAGCAAGCGCGTCGGGCATCGAAGCCGGGACCGTCCACTCGAGGGTCCCGCTCTTTAACCGCTCCAAAACCGAGTTGTCATTCAGCTTCGCAAACGGTAGCTCTGCTTTAGTATAGATCTGAAATACACATACATTCAATAGTATTACTGCAATGTTCTGCCGCTAGAGTGCAGCACTAGCACCCATCGTAAACCATAGAGTAACTTATACCATAGAGAAATATAGGAAGACAAGAGTGCTCACTCCATACATCAGTTCAGACTATTAATTTCAGTGTCTACATCTAGCATCGAGTAGCGGAACTATCAGTACTGCTACTTGACAATAGATGTAGCACCGACCGGAAAGTCTTATCTCAACAGCATAAGACTTTCCGGTCGGTGCTACATCTATTGTCAAGTAGCAGTACTGATAGTTCCGCTACTCGATGCTAGATGCTAATAGTCTTTTTGGTATTAAAACTAATATATGGAATGAGCACTCTATGTATTTTTTTCTCTATGCTTATACATACTGTGCCTTAAACTGTTAACAAGGTTTCACAGACAATAAAAAAATACATTGTTAAATTAAGGCGGTTTGTTTACAAAGGGCCTGTCGGGAAACGCGAAAATCGAAACTCAGCTATTTGCCTCTTTAACCCTCGAATATCCAAGAGTGATAGAGAGGTTAGATAAAAAAAACCGTCTCTCTCGTTTGCGATAGACCCTCAGATTGTGAGTAATTGTGGTAGTGGCGCCCCCTACACAGAGTTTTGCGTAATATTCCCTATTATTAACTTTTAGGTAGTATTTCTCAAACAGCATGGGTACAGTGTAAATAAACAATACAAACAAATACACTAAAGACCAATAAAAACTGGTAACTTCATGTAGAAGCACCCCTGGAGAATAACTAGCACATTAGCGCCATCTCTCGTCGAGTAGCGTTACTAACCTCCCATACTGTGGCTCCGAACATGTACGCGTCAGACTTGGCCGAGTATTCGCCTTCTAAAGCCGCCTCGGCTGGCAACCAGCGCAGCGGGATCACCTGTAAGATACAGACCAGGGATGTTGCGAATATCCGCATCCGCATCCGCAACCGCGGAACTTCCGCATTATTTTCAACATCCGCATCCGCATCCGCATAAACTCGATGCGGATTTAATGCGGATGCGGATGTGGAACAGGTCGGTACAGGAACGTCTTAGCATCGGCGTATGTGCTAGACTGCTAGGTAATTTAGTCATTAACCAAAAACCTATTAGAAATGAGCAGTCAAGCGTGAGTGGGACTTAATGTACGGAACCCTTGGAACGCGAGTCCGACTCGCACTTGGCCGGTTTTTTGAAATAAAAATTACTAAAATGTAATATTTGACGTTTTTTATGGTACTATCTTGACATCCGCATCCGCGGATGTGAGCCTTTAAAAATCCGCATCCGCATCCGCATCCGCGGATGTCAAAAAATTGGCATCCGCAACATCCCTGATACAGACCAGCTATCATGGTCGCATTTTTATCACCTGTCGTGCTATGCGTCACTTTCGCACATACATATTTGTTAGAACGTGACAGCCATGGTGACAAATAATAGAGTCGGCCATCTTGGCCCTACAGACCTCTTTAAGTATTTATTTACTACAGTTTAAGAAGAGAACTGAAATAGATGTCATATATTAAAGAAAAAGTGACGAAACCATAGAGAAAAAAATACATAGATTGCTCACTCCATAAAGTACCACCGACGGGAAAATCTCTTATGTTGTTTAGCACCGACCGGAAAATCTTATGATGTTTAGCACCGACCGGAAAGTCTTATGTTGTTTAGCACCGACCGGAAAATCTTATGTTGTTTAGCACCGACCGGAAAGTCTTGTTGTTTAGCACCGACCGGAAAATCTTATGTCGTTGAGCATAATAATTTCCGGTCGGTGCTACATCTATTGTCAAGTAGCAGTACTGATAGTTCCGCTACTAGATGCTAGATGTCGACTATGAAAATAATAGTCTTTTTGGTAACAAAACTGATGTATGGAGTGAGCACTCTTGTCTTACTATATTTCTCTATGACGAAACCCTCGAGTGGTGAAGGCCGGATTCGAACCGGCGTCTTTAGCGATCCGGGCTAACGCCTTGAACCCCTTGGCCACCCCGCCACGGTGGAACCCGTCCCAATATCTCGACTATATGCCATCTTACTAAGAATAGGCGTCTTTGACCAACTCTAAGGGCAAGCAATATGCGCTTGCACCTCCTATACACAAACACAAATCAAAATATCTAATTTAATTTTATTAAATTTAAATATGTTGTTATCAAGCACAGATGCGCGCCCGAGTTGTTTATCAGTAACTCAGGTTAGCTAAAATGATTATTTATATGTACTTACCATCCTTTCCTTATTATCTAGATAAATAACTACCAAACCGGAATGTAAACGAGCGACAATGGCGACAGATAAACCGTACGCGGTTTTCGCTCGCTGTTTTTATTGTTATATTAGTATTTAAGAGTTTTGGATAAATAAAAAAAAAAAAATAATTTGATTTTTTGCTAAAGTTATGAAGAGATGGAAGTTAATTTGATTTTTTCCCAAAGTTGTGAAGAGAAGTTACAAAACGAGGCGTACCCTTGTTGCAGTTGCATAACAGTATATTACATACAGGCAGTAAAGTAAGAAATGTATCAGATAACACGTCATTGTCGGCCGAGGCAAAGCCGAAGTCGACAAACATGTGATCTGAGGCTTATAACTGCCTAGTAGGCTTGTATACTATTTTTTTGTTCGATCGGAGCCGGAAAGCGGTAACTTCGTTTAGCGCAGCGGGCGGAAAGTTGACGCTTTCCGCACGGAGAACAGAAGTGTAAGCCACTCAGGCCTTATAGTTTGTAGCTTTCTAGTAGACCCCGAAGGCTTATCCTATTGTCTATTGTTCAGTAAAACCGCACGTGCTACTTACCTGCAAAAAAGGGTCCTAATTATTCTATTTGGCACCTGAGCGCGGGCTAGTCCAACGCTCAAAAAACCAGTGTAGGTGCGCTCTCCGATAACGCGCCTTTGTTACGCATCTCGATGACACATTTTAGACTGGTTCTGTAGCGTTCGACTCGCCGGCACTCAGTAACCGAAGTACCGATTTTTTATGCAGGTGGTTGTGGCACGTGGCACGAGCGGTTTTTCTTAACAACAGACAATAGGATTAGCCTTCGGGGTCTATTAGAAAGCTACAAACTATACACTAATACATACCTGATCATGTCGCTTGTAGTAATGCGCGGTGTCTGGCCCCCGAGACATGGCCGCCATTGTGAGTTTCAGCCGTAAAGCTGACGAGATGGCGCAATTGCGGGCCGCGATATCTCTGTATGAACAAAAATAAAGTTTATTAGGCTATATAAGTATATGTATATCGTCGCCTTGTACCGATAGTTTAACCTTTTCGACGCCGTGTCAAACACAAAAGCTGTCACGCACGTCACCGAAGCGTCATAACTAAAATTGAACTTTATGCATATGCATGTAGGCCTATTGTTGCTCTGTGGTATGTGACCGATTAATCGGTCTTTGGCGTTGAACCTACGGTGCGGATATATCGGTAATTGGCGTCCAAAAGGTTAAGCCTTGCTTAGTTTGGTACTAGGTCGATCTGTATAAACAATTTTTCAGAATTTTGTGGGTACAATTCCCCAAATATTTCTCTTCTTCCTCGCGGTATCCAGGCATTTTGCCACGGCTCATGGGAGCCTGGGATCCGCTTGAAAACTAATCCCAAGAATTGACGTAGGCTCTAGTTTTTAAGAAAGCGACTGCCAACTGACCTTCCAACCCAGAGGGGAAACTAGATCTATTGGGATTAGTCCGGTTTCCTCACGATGTTTTCCTTCACCGAAAAGCAACTGGTAAATATCAAATGATATTTCGTACATAAGTTCCGAAACACTCATTGGTACGAGCCAGGGTTTGAACCCGCGACCTCCGGATTGAAAGTCGCACGCTCTTACCGCTAGGCCACCAGCGCTTCTGTCCCCAAATATTTATTTATTTATAATGAGGTTTCCTAACCTACCGACTGCGCCAATGAGTTAAAGTGATGAAACTGTACTGCCGCTGTAGTTGATTGTAATATGTTATTTTATGATCTCAAATTTGATTTGAAGCGCTGGTGGCCTAGCGGTAAGAACGTGCGACTTGCAATCCGGAGGTCGCGGGTTCAAACCCCGGCTCGTACCAATGAGTTTTTCGGAACTTGTGTACGAAATATCATTTGATATTTACCGGTCGCTTTTCGGTGAAGGAAAACATCGTGAGGAAACCGGACTAATCCCAATACGGGCCTAGTTTACCCTCTGGGTTGGAAGGTCAGGTGGCAGTCGCTTTCGTCAAACTAGTGCTCACGCCAATTACTGGGATTAGTTGCCAAGCGGACCCCAGGCTCCCATAAGCCGTGCAAAATGCCGGGACAACGCGAGAAAGACGATGATATCAAATTTGAAAATTATAGGCGCGAAGGGATATCGTGTCATAGAAAATTTGAATTTCGCGCCTTTTTTACTGACAAGATTTGCTTGACCATCTATATCTATGGACCTGTGTGTGAGCCGCTGGTTGGCCAGCGCGGTGGCCGCGTGCGCGAGCTGGCTGGCCAGCAAGGCCTGGTGCTGCGGCGACAGTGGCGCCGCGCTGGCGCCACCAGCGCCGGTGAACTGCGCCGTTTGTTCCGCTGTAGTGGCTTGCAGGAAGGTTTTCAGGTCACCCTGTATGGAAGCAAATAAGAGGTTAGATTTACCGTAAATATGCGAACAAAGCCACAATAGCACTGATTTTAACTTTCACGATTTTTATACATTATTAAATTGTACAAGGGGACTTAATCGCGTATCTTAACGTTCAAGCTGATAAACAAGACCAAGTGCGGGTAGTTCAACTTAAGCCAGTCTTCTCCGAGACCACGGGGACAACGCCGTCCTCAAAACGTCGGAGGTAAATCATAAAACTTAGATACGCGATTAAGTCCCGTTGTACAATTTAATAAAGCCACAATGTTAGGCAAGATTATTAGTTATAAAACTGAAATAGTTTACACTAAAGATTTTGAAGAAGAAGAAGAATTTAGGACCGCCGTGACCGGGTGGTCTAGTGGTCAGGACGTTAGCCGCGTGAGTTGAAACGCGGGTTTGATTCCCGCCTCGGCCACCGGTGGACTTGGTCACTGTTTCTTTAGTGTATTTTATGTATTTTAGTTTATAATTAATACATCGTAATGTCACTACTTAAAAAAATAGAAATCAAAATATTTCATAAAATAATTTGATTTGTTCCCTAGTTGGAAGTGGAAGATTACTAAGGCACGTCTTAAGCATACAATCTTAAAGTTAAGATACATATGTCGGAGCGAGACTCCAGAAGGACGTATTGCAGCGTCAGCGTTACAGTTCATAGTTTTAGACGCTTGCATAAAGTCGATTAGCAATGTTTGGCTACGTATTACTTGGTTGTAACGAAATAATAAAGTTGCGTAGAAAGTAACACCATCTATTGGCGTATTGTGTAACTAAGACGACAGGTAGAAGGCTTTGGAACGTCAAGAGGTTTATCTTGGGTGAACGTAGGCACGAGTGACATTTTTGTTGTTACGTTGGTAGACTGGTCAGGCGAGTTTGCCAACTTGACTTCGAGGCGGGAGCGGTGAGGCTCCGTTCAGACCGCGCTAGAGATCGGACCTGTGAAGTAATACATCGAGGTACTACGCCCACCCGCCATCGGTCATGCCTCCGTCATATATATTAAAAGAATAAGAGCGTACCCAGTCAGTGTGTCATAGGTACTAGTTTATTTACCTTTAGGGTCCTACCAGCTGCGCCAGTACATTTATCACGTTTTCGTTTCATTGTTTACTTTTGACATTGATTTCAAATAATAAGGCACCACAACTGACAGACTGATCATCGTCAGCCGGCGCGCCCCGGCGCTTTACTATGAAACATTCCATACATCAAAATTTAGCAAACTCTTTAACGATACGAACAGTTTGGTGCAACCGACCCTAAGGACTGATTTATGGCTCATTTAGACGGCGCGCGAACTTGTATACGATTTTTGTTGCATTGCAGACCATTGAGATTACATCAATTCAGCCGACCGATCATACGACGCAATGTAATGAAACTCACATGCGAGTTCTCGCCCCGTCTAAATGAGCGCTTAGACGGCGTGCGAACTCGCATGCGAGTCTAAATGGGCCCTAAGAGGCATCTGTATTTAACATACCCAGTCAGTGTGTTCAAGGATCATAAGGTGCGGGTCTGCGTCGCTGCAGAGCGCCAACAGGCGAGCCACGCCCTCGTGCCGGACTCGCCCGAACAGTTCCAGTTGTCGACGGAATTCCGCTTCAAATTTCAGTGGCAAATTGGATGTTTTGTTTGTATGGCTGCGCTTTAGAGGATAGAATGAGAAGGTGGATATAATTTAACGTACCCAGTCGGTGTGTTCAAGGATCATAAGGTGCGGGTCCGCGTCGCTGCAGAGCGCCAACAGGCGAGCCACGCCCTCGTGCCAAACTCGCCCGAACAGTTCCAGTTGTCGACGGAATTCCGCTTCAAATTTCAGTGGCAAATTGGATGTTTTGTCTGTATGGCTGGGCTTTAGAGGATAGAATGTAGGTGGATATAATTTAACGTACCCAGTCGGTGTGTTCAAGGATCATAAGGTGCGGGTCTGCGTCGCTGCAGAGCGCCAACAGGCGAGCCACGCCCTCGTGCCGGACTCGCCCGAACAGTTCCAGTTGTCGACGGAATTCCGCTTCAAATTTCAGTGGCAAATTTTGGATGTTTTGTCTGTATGGCTGGGCTTTAGAGGATAGAATGTAGGTGGATATAATTTAACGTACCCAGTCAGTGTGTTCAAGGATCATAAGGTGCGGGTCCGCGTCGCTGCAGAGCGCCAACAGGCGAGCCACGCCCTCGTGCCGGACTCGCCCGAACAGTTCCAGTTGTCGACGGAATTCCGCTTCAAATTTCAGTGGCAAATTGGATGTTTTGTCTGTATGGCTGGGCTTTAGAGGATATAATGTAGGTGGATATAATTTAACGTACCCAGTCAGTGTGTTCAAGGATCATAAGGTGCGGGTCTGCGTCGCTGCAGAGCGCCAACAGACGAGCCACGCCCTCGTGCCGGACTCGCCCGAACAGTTCCAGTTGTCGACGGAATTCCGCTCCGGCCGCCTGAGGAATAGAAAAATAGTTAATACTCATATAATGTGAGGAGTTATATTATTCATGTTTCTGAATAATGTAAGTATTTTGTTATTTACGTACCTATCGCCAGTGCGATCTCGAGTTCCAAAATCGGCAGTGCAACTGGCGGATTTTATATGAACTAAATGGGACCACACTCTACTAATTTTATTATACATTTAAAATTTCACTGCAACCTTTTTTTAAACCTGTTGCGTTGCGTAAAGTTGTGCTTAACTAGACTGATAGCACAGAATAAATAATAGTACTAAGTACAGAAGACTCACTCTCTAACAAAACGCGTCTGTTACGATCAGCACAGATATGGCCGCTAGGTGGCGACAGCGCCACGCGCGGCTTATGGCTTTCCCCAAAATTGGGGCCGAACGGATGTACTTTTAGCTACCTGTAGCAAAGCGACGAAATCGCGGAGTGAGCCACGCCAGCTGATAGTACAATGATTTTTGATAGTTTCAATTTTAAGTGTGTTTCAAAAGTATATAAACTTTTAGCACCAAATAAGTACGTAATAAAAATGGCGGTAAATGACATAGTTACCTCGTCCTTAGAAGTCAGAGCTTTGACTAGTACAGGGCGCAACCGCGGCGCTGAGTTAGCGGTCGCCGAGCGCGCGCGCTTCAGCGCCGACACGTCGAGGCGCGCCAGCGACACTTCGCCGAACTCACCGCGACCTGAGAGTGGAATGACATTGTTAGTAAAAACATACGATTAGTAGGTACTCAGAAAAAACCGGCCAAGTGCGAGTCGGACTCGCGCACGGAGGGTTCCGCACCATCAACAAAAAATAGAGCAAAACAAGCAAAAAACGGTCACCCATCCAAGTACTGACCCCGCCCGACGTTGCTTAACTTCTGTCAAAAATCACGTTTGTTGTATGGGAGCCCCAGTCAAATCTTTATTTTATTCTGTTTTTAGTATTTGTTGTTATAGCGGCAACAGAAATACATCATCTGTGAAAATTTCAACTGTATCTCACGAACCGTGATAGCTAGTCACGGTTCGTGAGATACAGCCTGGTGACAGACGGACGGACGGACGGACAGCGAAGTCTTAGTAATAGGGTCCCGTTTTTTACCCTTTGGGTACGGAACCCTAAAAAGGGCACAAATCACGCGAGAGTCCATAGGGGGAGGGGGCATCACGAAAAAATCACGACAAATCACGTTTATAAGGAGGCCACACGTGTATTTTTCTACAGTGAACAAAACTAAGAAAAAATACCTACCACATGAGGAAATACTTTTTCTCGGTTTCGTTAAACTTAAATCTTCACTCCGCACTTCAAAATAGCGAGTATATTTAACGAAAATAGAAAAATAAACAAGTTTTACTATTATACAATACTATTTATCTTAAAATTAGGTCGAATGAAAAAAGCGCACCAAATATCACTAAGGGAGAGGGAAATTTAACAAAAAAGTGGGAAACACTAAAGGTTCCGTCACACAGGCGCGTTTTCCGGGCGGGGCGTGAGCGGGGCACGACGCTTTTACATATAAAGCGCTCACTCGCGCGCCTGTGTGACAGAACCTTAACATCGAGTCAAATGATCCCCAAACGCGCGCGTGAGTCAGTATTATGTGTGTCTAATTTTGTGTGTGTTTCTGTGTGTGTACGCGCATATGCGTCTGGTTATTTTAGAGTGTTCTAGAACATCAAACATCAACATTTATTCAGCAAATAGGCCACAAGGGCACTTTTACACGTCAACATGGAATTTACATACAGCAAAAAAAAACACATCTACAATTATAAAATACAACTTTCTAAGCCGCAAATATAAAATCAAACTAAAGTATTACATAGAGATGTATAAAGTCTCTAAATGTCGAATTACAAAAAAAACGCTATAACAATAGTATTGAAAAAAAAAAACACAAAGATACAAAACTATAATCTAAAATTATTTAGAGATGTAAATGTCTCTAAGTGTCATCATAACTAAAAGATTACAATATATAGTAGTTAATCAAATTATCCTTAGAGATGTATAGGGTCTCCAAGAGTCAAAATCCTGTATACCTAATTAAAACATTCATTAAGTAAGAAAATGACAATAAAAAAAACCGTTACTTATTCGTATTTACCTAGAGGGATCTGCTCCGAGAGTAAGGTCCTCGGGGCTGCGAGGTGCTCAAATCCTCGGCGGGAAACGCGAGATGCCGCCGATACCTCGGACGTGTCGGCACCTGAAACAATACCCAGTTCATTATAGGGCAAAATTAGCTTGACTTGTTTTTAGGGTTCCGTACCCAAAGGGTAAAAAACGGGACCCTATTACTAAGACTTCGCTGTCCGTCCGTCCGTCTGTCACCAGGCTGTATCTCACGAACCGTGATAGCTAGACAGTTGGAATTTTCACAGATGATGTATTTCTGTTGCCGCTATAACAACAAATACTAAAAACAGAATAAAATAAAGATTTAAGTGGGGCTCCCATACAACAAACGTGATTTTTGACCGAAGTTAAGCAACGTCGGGCGGGGTCAGTACTTGGATGGGTGACCGTTTTTTTGCTTGTTTTGCTCTATTTTTTGTTGATGGTGCGGAACCCTCCGTGCGCGAGTCCGACTCGCACTTGGCCGGTTTTTTTATATAATATCCTAGATATAGAAAATACCTATTTCCACACAACACCGCGCCTCTCTTGCGTCATCATAATTGTAGTAGGACATATAAAATTGGACTTGCCTGACCGCTGTCATAAAAATACAACAGAATTATAAAAAAGCGTTTTAGGCATATTATAAGCATATTTTCATCGGGGTTTTTGGTGAGGGAATGATTTCGTGTAGGAATTTATAACTTAGCTTATTGTAAAATAATTAACAAACTATGAATTAATTAAAAAGTTGTAAGCTCTAAATGTACTTATAAATGTTAAAATAGTATCGGTTTTTTAGTTTTTACCTATTTTCTGGCTAGTAACACATCCCCGCACCAAAAACCCCGATGTTAGTATCACTATCACTACATAGTATAAAACAAAGTCGCTTCCCGCTGTCTGTCTGTCCCTATGTATGCTTAGATCTTTAAAACTACGCAACGGATTTTGATGCGGATTTATGAAATGGATAGAGTTATTCAAGAGGAAGGTTTATGTATAATTTGTTAACACATGCGAAGACGGGGCGGGTCGCTAGTGCTTTATAAGCCAAAAAGTCAAACATTTGGAGTCAATCGTCATCTAAGAAAATGTCGGCTCCCGCTAGGGTTGCCAGATGGTCGGGATTTGGCGGGATTCTCCTGATTTTTAGCATGTGTTCCCGATTCCCGACAAAGTTAAAACTGTCCCGAAAATCAGCTTCACGTTATAAAATTTCATGTTCCTAACTGTCGTCGAGCGACCGAGCGACCCGCGTTGAGCCCGTCAGCGCGGCATGGTGAGATTGGGCAGAGCAGCTGACGTAGTGCCAATAATGTAAAATATCGTTGTTTTTAATATTTACCAGTCGCTTTTCGGTGAAGGAAAACATCGTGAGGAAACCGGACTAATCCCAATACGGGCCTAGTTTACCCTCTGGGTTGGAAGGTCAGACGGCAGTCGCTTTCGTAAAAACTAGTACCCACGCCAATTACTGGGATTAGTTGCCAAGCGGACCCCAGGCTCCCACGAGCCGTGGCAAAATGCCGGGACAACGCGAGGAAGATGATGATCGTTGTTTTTAATACAATTACTTTAATTTGAATGTTTCTTTTTTCCCGACTTAAGTCCCAAAATCCCGAAAAAAAATATTTTTTCCCGATAATAGCGCCTTTCGATCTGGCAACCCTAGCTCCCGAAGACAGTTATTCTATATTTTATCTTCAAGAGCCTATGATATATACTTGGTCAACCAGATCTTGACAGTAGAAAAAGGCGGCAAATTTGAAAAATGTAGGCGCGAAGGGATATCGTCCCATAGAAAATTTGAATTTCGCGCCTTTTTTTACTGACAAGATTTGGTTGACCAGCTATAACTATGGCTACGAACCGCTGTCTCTGTCGTGCGGCAGTTTCCCGTTGGGCGCTCCGTTCGTCTTCGGCTTGTCTGCGCCTTCTTCGACCAACTTTTCCCGGCCTTCCGCCATTTCTAGCTCTATCTTTTCACCTGGGAAAAAAAGTTGCAATGTACCCACTAAGTATACTAATAATAATAATATAAATAAATAAATATTGGGGGACATCTTACAGAGATCAACCTAGCCCCAAACTAAGCAAAGCTTGTACTATGGGTACTAGGCGACGATATACATACTTATATAGATAAATACATACTTATATACATAGAAAACATCCACGACTCCGGAACAAATATTAGTGTTCATCACACAAATAAATGCCCTTACCGGGATTCGAACCCAGGACCATGGGCTTAGCAGGCAGGGTCACTACCCACTAGGCCAGACCGGTCGTCTGTTTATTCAAAGAAAAGACAAGAGTGTAACTAATAATATTTTCTGATCTGTGTTAACGATTAGAGAAGTTTAATCTAAGAAATTATATTGAGTAAGTTTTACGTTATTATCGCCGTAAGATGCCTTAACACATTCAGTGCCGAAAACCCGACTATCGGGTATTTTATGATTTCGTTCCCGGGCCGGATGACCCGATAGTCGGGATCGTGGTACTAGTAGCTTTATATGAAGAAATTTTTGTGGCCTGGCGCGGATGTCTTGTTTGGCTGGGTGGCAATGAATGTGTTAAAGTATGTATGTATGTATGTATGTATGTATGTCACTTTATTGCACATAAACAGGTTTACATAAAACGGACAAAAACAAAACAAAAATAAGAATGTTATGTACAAAGGCGAACTTATCCCTAAAAGGGATCTCTTCCAGCTAACCTTTGAGAAAATGCGAAAGGATCAAACACTAACAGGTGAAAGACAATTAACAAACAAAGTATATATTTACTATTTTTGTTCTCGTTATAGCAATAAGGAATCTAATAAAAGTGTATGTAATAACATTTAGACACTACCAGGCGTGTCTCACTCCGCGATTTCGTCGCTTTGCTACAGGTAGCTAAAAGTACATCCGTTCGGCCCCAATTTTGGGGAAAGCCATAAGCCGCGCGTCGCGCTGTCGCCACCTAGCGGCCATAACTGTGCTGATCGTAACAGACGCGTTTTGTTAGAGAGTGAGTCTTCTGTACTTAGTACTATTATTTATTCTGTGGCACTACAAAAAAAATGAAACTAGAATATCTTTCCAAAAATGTTAAAATATAATTGCAGATTACATATTTTTGCATTAATTTTATGACACGTGTTTAATTTACAAATTAAACATAAGATAATGTTCTCAATTGTATATTTACCACGCAGACGCCGCTCACGCCGGCGCCTTCTGCAATACAGCATCAGCACCAACACCAGCAACATGTAACCTGCTGCAACTCCTGCTGCCACTAACACCGCTCGCCCTGCTCCGGATTCATTCCCGCCGTCCGCGTAATAACCCTCTGCGAAACAATTGAATGTATATCATATTTGCGAAAATCGCTAAACTATATATACTTCAGTCGACAGGGATTGCCTGAGCATGGCTTTTGAGAGGCCTCGAAAGACCTCGGCGTTTAAACTACCTTGTCAGATCATTCATTTATTCCTTTATAAAAATAGTTTTACAAGTCAATAACAGTATTTCATATTTACAACTATTTATAGGTACATATCTAAATTACACAACATAACATCGTTCCTTACTTTCCGTGCCTTGGCAATGATGTATTATTTGTGTGTGTTAAGATTTCAGGTGCGCAGGGTCGCCATGTGACGCGGGTGGTAGAGAAACAAGTAAACAATTCGTGTATTTCGTAAATGCATCTACATCTATTCAGAAAGAAAGGTACCAGTCCGTTGAACAAAATGCAGGGGCGTAAGTTAAGTTGGTAAATTTGGGAGTAAGTTAAGTAGGTAACTTTATTAAGATGTAAAATATGGATAAGCTCTGTACGCGCCATACCGGCGGCGGCTAAAGTTTAGCTTGCTATCTACCCACATTGCCATTGACTACAAACACTGTCAAGAGTATTAACGACCGAGAAAATAATTTTCCTGGATGTACAGTAAGGATTAGTTCCGTGCGCGCCATACCGGCGGCGCATCCCGCCGTACAAGCGTAGCGGTCCGAGTCGGTATAGTGAACAGTTGTTAAATAGCGACTAGCGTAAAGTTTACCTGGATGTACAGTAAGGATTAGTTCCGTGCGCGCCATACCGGCGGCGCTTCCCGCCGTACAAGCGTAGCGGTCCGAGTCGGTATAGTGAACAGTTGTTAAATAGCGACTAGCGTAAAGTTTACCTGGATGTACAGTAAGGATTAGTTCCGTGCGCGCCATACCGGCGGCGCTTCCCGCCTTACAAGCGTAGCGGTCCGAGTGGGTATAGTGAACAGTTGTTAAATAGCGACTAGCGTAATGTTTACCTGGATGTACAGTAAGGATTAGTTCCGTGCGCGCCGTACCAGCGGCGCTTCCCGCCGTACAAGCGTAGCGGTCCGAGTCGGTATAGTGGATCGTTGTTAAATAGCGACTAGCGTAATGTTTACCTGGATGTACAGTAAGGATTAGTTCCGTGCGCGCCATACCGGCGGCGTTTCCCGCTGTACAAGCGTAGCGATCCGAGTCTTCACGCCGCGCTGAACGAACCCACAGGGAGCCGTTGTTTAGTAACAACATCCTGCAAAAAATGACATTAAAATTATGATTTTGCCACACTCTGTCAGTGCAAATGTCATGTAGAGTTTGATCGGACTCTAGATTTTGTATCTAACCTGGCGTGTGTTGCGTTCACACCTCCTTCGATGTCCACGCCATCTTCTGTAAATAAAAAACAATTTAAAGTTATACACTGCGCTACTTGCACCGGGGTTAACCGGTTAAACCTGGAGTTGCCATGGTTACCAGTACAACTTGACACTGAATTAGCGGTTTAACTGCTTAACCTCGGGTTAGTGGGATGGTGCAAGTGGCCCAGAATACTATGGTTTAGAAATGTAGAATCATGATAATGATTAAAACTTACGCGATTGGTTAATAATGGTGAGATTCCGGACCCAATGCGTGGTTGGTAGCGGGTCGCCGATCGCTCGGCAGTTCAAGAGTGCTGATTGTCGCTCGCCAATATGTATTTCCGTGTCCGGAAGAGGCTCGATTACTTTTGGTGACACTGAAAATAATAAATAATAAAGATTCAAAGTCAGAAATGTAGAAAGCAACTGTCATTTTGATTGTTGCAGTCTCCGGGGTAAAAAAAAGCGCTGGTGGCCTAGCGGTAAGAGCGTGCGACTTGCAATCCGGAGGTCGCGGGTTCAAACCCCGGCTCGTACCAATGAGTTTTTCGGAACTTATGTACGAAATATAATTTGATATTTACCAGTCGCTTTTCGGTGAAGGAAAACATCGTGAGGAAACCGGACTAATCCCAATAAGGCCTAGTTTCCCCTTTGGGTTGGAAGGTCAGATGGCAGTCGCTTTCGTAAAAACTAGTGCCTACGTCAAATCATGGGATTAGTTGTCAAGCGGACCCCAGGCTTCCATGAGCCGTGGCAAAAATGCCGGGACAACGCGAGGAAGAAGAAGAGTCTCCGGGGTACGGCCCGAGAAAAGGACGCCAAGATCAGGCCGTCAAAACGTTTGGCAACCTTCTCGCTCCCTCTCCGCTCATCCTTCCGCGACATGACCTCTTCGCAGAAGGAGGCCACCGCTTCCCATTTCCGCTCGCTACCCAGCATCGCCGCTATAAGTGTAAGGCCTGAGTGGACGCTCGAAGCGGAGCGTTAGGCGGGGCGTGCAGCGTGGCTGTGGGCTCACTTGTGATGTGAGCAGCGTGCACTAAGGCCGCTCCTATACGCTTGCATGTGTTTAACATGCACGCCGCACGCCCCGCCCCGCTGCACGCCCAACTCGAGCGTCCACTCAGGCCCTACACTTATGCTGTGTAGCGAGAGGTCCGCCACCCCCGTCGCTGTGATATATATACTGTAGCAGCTAATTGGAAAGAGCATTCTAAAGATTTCCCTACGTAAAAAAGGTCGACGATAGACTTTTTTTAGGGTTCTATTATGTCAGATCAGGTCTCCAAACGTGCCGTGGAAAGAGCTTCCCTCAGGGCAAAGCGGGGCCGAATTTCTAGGGTCTTATACTTACTGATGCAAGTAATAATTCTAAAAAGGCTATAACGGCATTAGTGTACGAACACGCCAGTGAGGCAGTACATTGCAATTTAATAGTCATTTGAACCCGGTAGGGTACTATAGCAGCTGATCGTGAAAGCTTAAAACGCCTTTGGGAGAGTAAGTAGTTCGGGCCTAATAGAAACTGGGTAACTTACCAACAACATCGAGGTGTATAGCTCGGCAGTGATGGTGATGTGCTCTGCAAGTATAGTTGCCAACGTGGCGTTTCTTAGTTTAGGCCTTCTGGCAACGCGTCCGAGTTCTTTAAGTATAATATCTTACCAACGACATCGAGGTGTATCTCCGCTTTAGGTTACCATCAGTGGCTCGGCAGACGTAGTTGCCGACGTGGCATTTCTTACTTTAGTCCTTCTGGCAACGCGTCTGAGTTCTTTAAGTATAATATCTTACCAACGGCATCGAGGTGTATCTACGCAGTGGTTTGGTTGCCATCAGTGGCTCGGCAGGCGTAGTTGCCGACGTGGCATTTCTTACTTTAGGCCTTCTGGCAACGCGTCTGAGTTCTTTAAGTATAATATCTTACCAACGACATCGAGGTGTATCTACGCAGTGGTTTGGTTGCCATCAGTGGCTCGGCAGGCGTAGTTGCCAACGTGGCGTTTCTAACTATAGGCCTTCTGGCAACGCGTTCTTAAATGATAATAATATCTTACCAACGACATCGAGGTGTATCTCCGCAGTGGTTGCTATCAGTGGCTCGACAGGCGTAGTTGCCGACGTGGCGTTTCTTACTTTAGGCCTTCTGGCAACGCGTCTGAATTCTTGAAGTATAATATCTTACCAACGACATCGAGGTGTATCTCGGCAGTGATGGTGTGGTTGCCATCAGTGGCTCTGCAAGTATAGTTGCCAACGTGGCGTTTCTAACTATAGGCCTTCTGGCAACGCGTTCTTAAATGATAATAATATCTTACCAACAACATCGAGGTGTATCTCGGCAGTGATGGTGTGGTTGCCATCAGTGGCTCTGCAAGTATAGTTGCCAACGTGGCGTTTGTCAGCCAACGCCACGTGCAGCGTACCGTTCGCCGAGCTTACGCCCTCTGGGAGCGCATCTGCTGAATTCTGAAACGTAAAGTTATATTAAAAGAGTTCCAAGCGCCTTCTTTGTCAATGTAATGGGTATTTTCGAGTAATGTCAATGGCTCGTCACATACCTTTACTCATCCTTACCTTTGTCCCATTCACTTTTTCTTCCATACTTCTCTGTCGCCCGTCATCTCATCGTTCATTTCCGTTCGTTTCATATCATCTCTCACATATTACCTATACTAGGTACCTAATATTTTGCAGAGAATCATAGAATATAACTAACTAAACGATATTGACATACCTAATACTTTTCGTTACGTTTGTAGGTAAGTGTTGTTTCATAAAACCCGTAAGAATAAATAGCAAACTAATGTCACATTTATATTAGGGCTTCCAATATTCCCGGTATTTCGGGATCCCGGGATCCCGCCTTTTTAAACGCATTTTTCAATACCGGTATTTTTAAAGGCAATACCGGGATCCCGGTATTTTAAAAAATGAGGGAAATACGCAGTATAAACCCTTTAAATCCAGTAAATTCGGCTGTATGTTTCTGTTTCCTCGGCTCTTTCCTTTACAATAAATTCAATCTGCTATTGAATATTTACCCAATGCCCAGTAAAGTCTGCATAAAAGCGGTACAAACGTTAGTCACTGGCAAGTGGTACGACGACACAGAAAGGCTACTAGAAATAGTTACTTAGAAGTTAAGAAAAATAGGAAAGATTTATATGTACAAAAAAAAATTGTTAAGTACCTATGCCACCACTTAGTGTTCTAAAGAGTAGAAGATAGTCATAGTACCTAATAAGTAGTAACTAATAAGTTATTGTTATTATTATGTAAATAATCTTTTTGTTGGTAAGCACTTCCCCACTTACACATTGACCTACAAAAAGTGTATACCTAAGACACAAGTAAATGTTTACTTAGTTTAGGTATTGTTATCAAATTTCCATTAGCGACAGAAAATACACATTTGTCCGGTATTTATAGTTCTCAACATGACCTTTACTTATTTTAAGTTGAATCTATGAATGTACTAGTATTTAAGCATAAATTGGATAATTACCATTGTATCAATCAAATTAGCATAAGTTTTAAATGAATAAATATTATCTTATTATTATCTTATAGTATCAAAAAGCTTATTAAACGTCAGACGCATCTAGAGTTAGACCAAGAAAAGTCTGCAACGATTTTGGTAGCACGCGCAGTGCAAGTGTTATATTAGACGTCAAGCTTCTATGAAATTATGACGTACAAATAACACTTCCACTGCTTACTGGTACTGCGTATGCTATCAAAATCGTTGCAGACTTTACTTGGTCTAACTCTAACTGGTCTCTAGTCCGCATTTTATTATTGAAACAAGATCGCTGCCTAATGCGTCAGATAAATATTTGGTGGTTGGTGGTGGATGAATCCTGAAGTTATGTGAGTGATGAATATGATAATAGTGACATAATTAGTTTTTATAATTTTGTCAAAAAATAAAACGAAAGAGCAAGGATAACTGTAATAATGGCAAACCAATTTTGACGGAAATTTGAAAAAATGTTGTCTGGTTGGTTAAGTTGGACTACAAATGTGACTGGTGAGGCGAAGTCAACAAACTGGATAAAATTATTGCCAACCTGGAGTGTGAAATAAAATTATTGCAGATGGCGGCATTGATTGTTTATTGTTGTAATAGCGTTTAGGACATATCTGGTATTCCAGTGACCCTTTCTAATTCCCCTTTTTAATAAAACTATATATTTTTAAGCGATTCATATCCAATACCGGGATCCCGGGATCCCGGTATTGATGAAGACAGTTTCGGTATTAATATCGGTATTGTGAGAAGTCCGGTATTTGGAAGCCCTAATTTATATGTTGATTTCTTGAATGAACTAGAATTGAATTGTAAAAAAAAAGCGGCCAAGTGCGAGTCGGACTCGCCCATGAAGGGTTCCGTATTTAGGCGATTTAAGACGTATAAAAAAAAACTACTTACTAGATCTCGTTCAAACCAATTTTCGGTGGAAGTTTACATGGTAATGTACATCATATATTTTTTTTAGTTTTATCATTCTCTTATTTTAGAAATTACAGGGGGGGGGACACACATTTTACCACTTTGGAAGTGTCTCTCGCGCAAACTATTCAGTTTAGAAAAAAATGATATTAGAAACCTCAATATCATTTTTGAAGACCTATCCATAGATACCCCACACGTATGGGTTTGATGAAAAAAAAATTTTTGAGTTTCAGTTCGAAGTATGGGGAACCCCAAAAATTTATTGTTTTTTTCTATTTTTGTGTGAAAATCTTAATGCGGTTCACAGAATACATCTACTTACCAAGTTTCAACAGTATAGTTCTTATAGTTTCGGAGAAAAGTGGCTGTGACATACGGACGGACAGACAGACGGACAGACGGACAGACGGACAGACAGACAGACAGACATGACGAATCTATAAGGGTTCCGTTTTTTGCCATTTGGCTACGGAACCCTAAAAAGCGGCCAAGTGCGAGTCGGACTCGCCCATGAAGGGTTCCGTATTTAGGCGATTTAAGACGTATAAAAAAAAACTACTTACTAGATCTCGTTCAAACCAATTTTCGGTGGAAGTTTACATGGTAATGTACATCATATATTTTTTTTAGTTTTATCATTCTCTTATTTTAGAAATTACAGGGGGGGGGACACACATTTTACCACTTTGGAAGTGTCTCTCGCGCAAACTATTCAGTTTAGAAAAAAATGATATTAGAAACCTCAATATCATTTTTGAAGACCTATCCATAGATACCCCACACGTATGGGTTTGATGAAAAAAAAATTTTTGAGTTTCAGTTCGAAGTATGGGGAACCCCAAAAATTTATTGTTTTTTTCTATTTTTGTGTGAAAATCTTAATGCGGTTCACAGAATACATCTACTTACCAAGTTTCAACAGTATAGTTCTTATAGTTTCGGAGAAAAGTGGCTGTGACATACGGACGGACAGACAGACGGACAGACGGACAGACGGACAGACAGACAGACAGACATGACGAATCTATAAGGGTTCCGTTTTTTGCCATTTGGCTACGGAACCCTAACAAGTCTTGTCCATAGAGAAATATAGTAAGACAAGAGTGCTCACTCCATACATCAGTTAGACTATTAATTTCAGTATCTACATCTAGCATCGAGTAGCGGAACTATCAGTACTGCTACTTGACAATAGATGTAGCACCGACCGGAAAGTCTTATCTCAACAGCATAAGACTTTTCGGTCAGTGCTACATCCATTGTCAAGTAGCAGTACTGCTAGTTCCGCTACTCGATGCTAGACGCTAATAGTCTTTTTGGTACTAAAACTGATGTATGGAGTGAGCAATCTATATATTTTTTTCTCTATGGTCTTGTCTGAGCAACCATAATGAGCAAATTTCATTAGTGGAAACTGTTTTGGCTTATGTATTTATTTAAATGTAATCATCTATATGTGTTATTTTCGCTGTTTGTTTCCCATTATCACTACATACTATAAAACAAAGTCGCTTCCCGCTGTCTGTCTTTCTGTATGCTTAGATCTTTAAAACTACGCAACGGATTTGATGCGGTTTTTTTTAATAGTAATAATATTTTTTTTAGAGTGATTCAAGAGGTAGGTTTATGTATAATTTGTTAACCTGTGCGAAGCCGGGGCGGGTCGCTAGTCAATAAATAAAAATAAATAAAATAAATATGTAATACGAGTACGTACCAAAAACCATTGTACGGTCGGAGAGAGCCCACCAGCCACTTTACAATGGATTTTCCCGGGTGTTTTCAGCTCGATCTTCTTACTGAATGGTTTTGGATCGAAGTGGAGGTCTTCTGTGAAAAATACACATGTTTTTTACAACTCGTTGAAACACCAGCTCATTTCAAACATAATAATAAATATTTAGGTGGTTGGATCAAGGGCCAAATGCAGGAGGCGGTGATCTTGGACACGGCGCGGATAGTCCGCCGGTTCCTCTCTCTGCGGCCCTGACCACTGGCAGCTTGGGCCTTGCCCCGCTGCTGGCGGCACCCTAGGTTAGGTTTTTTTATAATGTGTTTATAATATTTTTTATATTGTTTTTGTAAGTGTGTTTATATTTTAATTTTATATCCATATTGTAATAAAACCTAACTTAAGACGAAAAATAAATAAAGAGGATAATATTTAGCAGCTTTATTTTGAACCAAATTAAAAATCCGTGCTTAAATTAAAACAGCGGCTGAACTTAATATTTATTAGTTATTTAACTTAATATTTTTTTTCATTCCCTATTATTTAACACATTCAATTGTTATCTTGCTACTGCTTTATTTGTAAATTGTTGACAAGCCCAACATAATACCCTCTATGCGGCAATTTGTGTATCTTGTAGTTCAACCTAGTGAGCGTGCTAAATACAATATTAAAATAAAATTACGTTAAGGTTTCAGTTACATTTAGTTCCGCTACTCGCCACGAGATGTCGCTAGCGGTCAACAAACTGTTTAAAGTACTTTTAAGTCTCAATTTACAATTTGCACCAACATACCATTAGTAGCCCGGTGTTTTCTGTTGGTCTTGTGCTTGTGTAGTCTATGTCCTGAATGGTGGTCGATACCTGTAAACAAAACAAAAGTATGTTAGACAAAATGTTTTTTTCTTCACGGGTTACGTTTACTTTTTTAGCAGAGATTTTATCATAAAACAAATTAAATTAGGTCTTAATAGTACTAACTTATTGCTACAATACAAGCCTCATTGAGTTTGCGGAAGTAAAGGTGGATTTGTGCAAGATAGTCCCTATGAAATTTATTAAAAGATGTTGAATGTTTTTACACACATCTCATTTACTTAACTTAAGTATCTGAAGATAATCGAATTTAAACTGTTGTGAGACATACTAACATTGAATAATTTTATTGTTAACATTGAATATTAATTTAAATTTAACATTAAATTATTCAATATCTGAAGATAATTAAAGATTTATTTTGTGCACCTAAACCTATCAACTAGTATCGTATATCATACAAAGTAAGTGACTTATTATAACATATACATTTCTAGTTACCCATAATTATCGAAGACAACGGCTACTAAGAACCGCATTTGCAATCATTGCATATTTCGCATCAAAGTTACGAGAACATAACATTCGCCATATTGGAACAAGAGCGTTATATGTCACAATAATCATTACTATATTGCCAAAGCGTTACATGCCCCGATATTTTTGAACACGCAATATATTATTGCAGGTTGTAAACTTGAAAAACTTTTTTCTTACGTGGTGAAAAAAAAACATCAATCAAATAGTGGCCAAATATACAAACTTTCACAGTTATCAAATCAAAATCAAATAAATATTTTGTCACGGAACAAAGGCCCATAGATACAAACCTTACAGACTAACATAAGTACATACCATAATTTTAACTTCAAAAATCGTTTTGTCGATTTCAATGTTTTCGCTGCGTCACCTGACCCTGACATTACAGTTCGTCTAACTAAGTTAACTTTGTCAGAACAAAGTCCACAGAAACGTCATGTTTCCTAACGTGGAAATGTTATGTTAGGAAACATGACGTTTCTGTGGACACTTGCCGCCATGCGGAGTTAAATTGGTCCTTCTCTAGTAAGATACGCGTGATCCTAAATGACTTCAACTCATTCAACACTTCATCGCAGCACTATGAACTCGGAGCTATATTTACCAGACTCCGAAAATAAGTAGTTCCCGTGGGCGTTAACATAAACATGTGAGTAAACGCGGCAACATCAAAGGGTAAACGGAACGTGGCCATAAACAAGATCCTAGCCTAGTACTATTCATAGAGATTAGAACTGTAAGAATTAGAGCCTATTAGGTATAAGTTGGTCTTTAACCGTTTTCTAGGAAAATTAATAAAAACAATCGTAAGGCTTGAAGCCTTCATACTCGATTGCGCCTGATAGAGCAGAAAAGACAAGAAAACTCAGAAAAAAATATACAAGAGGGTGTAAAATTATGTATTTTTAAAGATACACTGCCAAGAAAAGTAGATAGTAACAAATTTGATTTTGTGTATACATTTATGTACCTACATATAGTCTTTCTGATGTTCGCGATCCCAAGACGTCTCCCCAAACGGCATATTGTGGGAAACGCCGGTGTGGGTTTAGTGGGTAGGCTCCTCCCCCTCTTTTCACATTTGAAAAGAGCCGGGAGGTGAGTCCCACATACCCCCCCCCCCCATAATGGGCCCACCTCAGGCCTGGGGACGATGCGTAACAGCATTCCCACATCGAGGAAAAAAAGCTTTAGGCAGAATTTGCACCGTTTTGAACAGAACAAAGTGAGAGAATGTCACATCATATTTTCATAGAAAACATTAATTGCCATTTCCACACTTTCTCTTTGCAAATACCATGCCTCTCCGTTGCACTTGTGCCACTTGTAAATTCGTAGTAAATGTGACGGAGGCAAGACGTTGAACCTGGTTCGCGGTAGGCCCGAAGACCTGGAATTGGTACGCACTTCATTCAGCACATTTGGGAAAACGATATGCCTATTCGTTACGTAGATTCACAGCTTTGAACTATAATCTGTTCCATCCGCTAAGCGGTAACGACTGTACCAAGAACGTGTTGAGTGAAGCTACACGTGACGTCACAGTGTACACGGGCCGTCAACAAGTCGGACGTTACGGACTTTACGTAGTGATGTGACGTTGTGTTGATGGATGATACGCATCGCCCGTTGTTGAAAAGCTGTCCAAAATTTACACTTTTGATGTTTAATATACGATAAAAATTTAGTTGTGTAGCTGCTCCATTAATTGAGTTACTTTATTTATAAGATAACTAGTACCTATCTGTAAATTCGTGATAGACCCGGTTTTAAATGTTTTAAGTTTTAACTAACACAACATTGAACGATAACATACGTGATAGAGTTAGCCCAAGATAAGTCTGCAACGATTTTGATAGCACACGTAGTGCAAGTGTTATTTAAAACGTCAAACTTCTATGAAATTATCATGTAAGTATATACATATAACACTTGCGCTATCAAAATCGTTGCAGACTTATCTTGGTCTAACTTTAATTACATGTGTGTGAATATCTTCAGCCTAATCTGCCTATACCCAGAAAACTCCAGGTTACTAACTCATGGTTAATCTGTATGCCTACATAATGGCAGTTAACTGTGTGTAGTGTGTGTCAATTTATACTCAGTGTTGAATATCGCACCGATGCGCATGCCACAGATAAGATTACTGCATACAAACAGACGTGAAGTCCTATTTGTAAAGGCTCGGACTTTATCAGCCACAAGCGAAGGCATTATTGGGAGTAAATATGCTTTAGGAGGGTTATCACAAAGTTGTATGGCGCTTGGACTACAGGGTCCAGTGTAACAGCAAAGATATATTAATTCCAATACTACTTATGTCAAAGTTGGATTTTTTCTCTAGAGATCCGGTCACCCCTTCCCAGCAAAAACTCTTTGATTGGCTTGATTATTTAGACATTATAAGTGCCTTACTTAACCGCTACAGTTTCATCTTACAGCACATTATAGTATTTATACAATAGCACACAATTATATTATTTCTACTTAGAATCACGAGCTCGGTTCTATTAGGTACGAGAAATAAAGTGTCCCCATAATTTAATATTTTTTTTGTTTTTCCTTTTTGTTACGGCCATAGAAGATTGTATTGGAAACGTGACCAAAAGGACCAAAATAATTGGGGACATCAGTTGCATGAACTAAATCCAATTTTAAAATATCCCTAGCAACAACGTCCTCTGTACCTTTTTTTAAATCCTTCAGTATTTAACGAATACTTAAGTAAAACAATCATGATACTGATCATAATAATAGGTATTAGCCACGATAACCTTATAATTATTGGTCGTGTAAGCCATAAACCGTCTGCCTGTCTGGCTTGCGGTGCACACCATAAATTATTAGCTCAACCAAACTTATTGTTTATGTGTCTCGACGATATTGGATTGTTAAGTCGGCGACAGCATTTAAAAAGTCAACATTAAAGGCTTCGTCACACAGGCGCGTTTTCCGGACGGGGCGTGAGCGGGGCGCGCCGCTTTTACATATATAACGCTCACGCCCCGCCCGGAAAACGCGCCTGTGTAACGGAACCTTAAGCGCGCGGTTGTTTTATGACACATGCGTTAACGGAATGTAAGAAAAATTACAACGCGCTAACCGCTGCGTTTACCGCGCAAACCGCTGCGTTTACCGCGCAAAACAATAAGTCATAAATAGTGTCATTAGATTATCTCATGTAAAATGTCATTTTCCTCAAGGTTCGATAAATATCGGATAATTATCCCAGGTATGGATGGTGCTATATTTATTTTCTTTGAATTCTTTGATAGTATAAAAATATAGGGGCGTTTTTTTATTTTAGGTTATTAATAAATCGATAATTATCACGCATAAAAATCACGATAATTGTCGCGATAACTATTATTGATAATTATCGTTTCGAACCCTGTTTTTCCTATCCTCGTCTAATCCTCGGATTCAGACTTCACCAGCATCACTACAGCAGTATTGCAAGTGAGATGTGTAGAGACTGATACTTTTCAGTTTCAAAATTAAATACTCTTAGGGCCCTTACGCACTAGCGGTTAACCGCGGGGGCGGCTGGCCGCGCGGCCAGCCGCTTTTCCAATTTAATATGCAACCGCTTGTGATCGTACGCACTTAACCGCCACAAAATTTCAACCGCGGCGGTTGAATGAAGAGCTGCGGCCCGCTTCGCGGCTGGCCGCCAACTTGTCTATACGCACTGGCGGTTCAGGGTGCGGCGAGCCGCCGATGAGTTTGTAGCCGACGTATCCGTCCACGCGTGTATGTATGTATAATATTATTTAGCATGTAGATATAGCGCCGGCTGAGAATAGTGAGAATACGTTTGTGCCATATCCATTTTTGAGCAAAATCGTTTTTTAATTATTTCTAAAATAACAAAAAATATGCTATAATTGACACTAATCGGTTTTTGGTAAAACATATTTTTCAAAAATGTTGTGCCATATCCACATTTTACTATAGGATAATTACACTCTGCGGGCTCAGCACGGTTCCATTTTTTATCCACTATCACTAAGCCCGTCACTTTCGCACTTACATACTTGTTAGAACGTGACAGGCATGGTGATAAATGATAAAAATGCGACCGTGCTACTAGGGCTGTTAACAGAAAATTATGACAAAAGTGTGACATATCCAAAACTTTTGTGTTATATCATACATTGTACGTTTAACATTTACTCATCAAAAACGGATATGGCAATAATAAAATTGCTTTTATTTCATGATTACCACTATATTCACAATACTTGTATAGAACTATATATAGTAAACATATGTGCCTAAATGATAAATAAGTTCAATATTTCCTAAATGTAAAACTTTTCGAGACATATTGTTTTTGCTTCTTTTCGCTCTCCTGTAAACTTTGTAATAAAAACATTCATATAAAACTTGCTTCTTCAATTCTTGAAAACAGCTTGCGAACTGGATTTCGTTAATGGACCCAAAATGCCGAGCGGTCCAACCGCTTAAAGCGGTTGCATCGCGGTTTCATCGCGGCTGGCCCCTATAGCGGCCAGCCGCTATATCAACCGCGTCAGGCGGCTGGCCGCTCAATCGAACCGCCTAAGCGGCCAGCCGCTAGTGCGTATGGGGCCTTAAGATACAACCTTAGCACCTCAGCGCCCCTAGCGCCGCCGCGGCGAACGAGTCATAATGGCGCCGGTAACCATGGCAACGCTCGTAAAATTTTACGAGCAGCGCCCCCACGCGCACAAAATGGTACGCTGCAGCGCTATGTATTAGATTAGGGGTGCTATTCTGATCCCTAACCTAACAATTCTAGACGAACCAGTGTTATGTAAGAGCTTCGAATAAGGCCTAGTTGTTTTTATGGTTCTCATTTTTTTTATTAAATTTTATTAGGTACTGAAAAATATGAGCACAGAGTGCTCAAAACATCTGAAGATATAGGCAAAGATATCGACACAACAAAGTGTTGTTCAAATATTTGCGAGCACCTTTTTCGATTTATCTCATGACTTATGGCAATGTAATACTCTAAACAAGCATCGTACAAACTAGTAAACTAGAAAGAAATCCAATTAATTTTTACTAACTAAGTATATGATCTACGTATAGAACTTTTAAGAAATCAGACTAGGTATTTAAGTATTACATTAAGAGAAAAAATACTAAACTTTACATTCATTGTTAATTAACCATTAGCGAATCCCATACGAACACAGAAAAGTCCAAGTTACGTTGGTTTTCGCGAAGGGAATAAATCTATGTGGCTCAATTTCATTTCAAAACTATTCGATTAGGTGAAGTGTTGACTCGAGGGCTGTATATTATAGCGGCGGCATTTTATTCCTTCGCAGCGGATTTAGTGGCACTTCATTTTTGTTGCGGTTTCAGCTAAGGGCTGGAGTGGTTTATAGGTTTTTTGTAGGTTTGTGAAAGCAAGATCAACGCAAGATCTTGTGACATGAGTGAGATTGTTGGCATACAAGTATTGATTCAAGTTGGCGGGGACAATTCTTAAAATAAGGATTAAAACTATGCAAACATTGTTAATGGAAAAGCGCGAAGATATAAAAACTAGCCGCCGCCGTACAATCGAAAATACGTTCATTTTAAAACGACATACCTACTGAAATAACATAAATATTTAAGTAACACATATCTATCTAGTTTTCGTTGCTGGATTTTTTTCAGTGGAGGAGGGTTCGTGTGACTTTAAGGTATCTAAATACGATTGACGTCAAAATAAACACTAATTAATTTACAATGCAAAGACCGGCTGGCGCGGTCTTACAACATTTTGTCTATTTTTCCATTTCCATCCCAGAAACCAGTTGTGTAATTCAAGCCCAAAAGTACAAAAGAGGCGTAAATTGGACGTCCAACTTCACACACTCCCGCAAACGAAAAACAAAGTTACAAACACTACCTTTTACTTTACAAACCGCAACTAAAAAACGTTCTAATAGCCCAATAAAGTCGAAAACTTAATTAGACAGTGGCATTTCAGGCCATAATTAAGGCTCCCTAAGTCGTAAAGTACGTCGAAAGGCGTAAAATGTCGCTTTGTGACGGAATCGGGCCCTTAGGAATGGGGCGTATTCATATCCCTCACCATTTCTTCGAAAAACCAGGATAAGTGTAACTCCGCTACGCGTCGTTTTTAACGGTCTTATGGTGGCACTTATTTTGGTTTGAGCGCTTGGGAATATCATTCAGCACTTTTATTATAAGGTCGTAAACACCGTTGGTTTTCATATAGTCAGCCGTTTTGTAAAGATATCCAGTTTATGCGTGGCAACTTTCAATGGAATCGTAAAAAAGTTATGGCGAACAGGAGCGTTTCTTTATTTACAATTACTATGTAGATCGGAATTATTTTCCCGAGGGAAGAGATAAGGAACTGTCAAGTGTGGAGTCACGCCAAGTTACGGCAGTAAATTATATAATTTATAGACAAATAAATTATTAACTGCACTCATTTTTGGAGACATTAGGATATATATACAGTGTGTGGCCTATAACGCGGGAGAATAATTAAAACGTAGATTCTACTACTCAAACAATAAAACTTTTGTTCGACAACTTTTTGAAATTATGTAGTCTTAAAATTGTCCCTTTTTCAAACAAACTAAATAATATTTTCAATGTACTTTAAATTCCGTCTAATTGACATCGCCCGTCAGTCTTGTCACCGTACAGGCATAATCAATTTCGTGATACATTGCGTGTTCGATTAAATTTTAAAGTGTTTTAAAATACAAACCACAAGTTATTTTTAAAAGTTGCTGAACAAACATTGTCTAGTTTGAGGAGTAGAATCTACGTTTTAATTATTCTCCCGCGTTATAGGCCACACACTGTATTGCTGGAGTTATTTATACAAGTGCTAAATGCTAGCATGAATTTTTAGGACATACTCGTGGCTAGCATTTTTTGTAGTATTTTGTAGAGTTAAGATACCGAGTACCACCTGTGGTGTTCATCAATAAATAAGCAGATGCGCTGGCAACACTTTAGTCCTGATCATGGCGGCTGTTGCGGGCGCGCTGTGTGGACCGAATACTGAATTGTTTTAGTTACCTACAAACAATAGAATTCCACTAAGAGTAACCTAGATTGAATGATGGAAAGTGAACATCACACCACCTTTTTCTACTATGGGCTGGACGGGCCGGTACTGCACGCCGACGTTGCAGTCGGCGTGCAGTTCCCATACAAGTTGCAGTCGGATCGTAGTTCGTGTGTATCGGCACTTAAAGGTCAATCTAGAACGTATGGCAACATCTCATTTTGCTGGCAAATATTTTGCAATCCTCTACGCGTCTTAGGATTTTTATTTGATAAAGTTAAAAAGCCGATATTTGGCATGATAATTAGATATTTTAGCTTTATAATTGTATGTACATATAATATATTCCTGCAGTTTATTTAGGTAGCTGATTTACGCGTCAAGTCCCCGACAAAGTAGACCTTTTTGTGGAATGCCCCGGCAAAATCAACGATTTTGTGCTATGCTATCCTACACTCCAATTCTCGCGTGAATGAAACTGAACACAACGTATATTATTTCAAAAGAAAGTGTAAGTGCCAACGCCCTCGCTACGCTCGCGCTTCATTTGACACACGTTTCCCTTCATGAGCAGGGTGCTTGGTTAAGCGTGTCTCTAATACTGTTGTGCCAAAGTCGTAAATTGTCACACTTACGTTATAAAAAGTACTTGTCAATAAACGGCGTAACAGACAAAAAAATTTATAACTCAATCTAAAGAAGTTTAGAGTTAGACCAAGATAAGTCTGTAACGATTTTGATAGCACACGCAGTGCAAGTGTTATTTTAAACGTCCAACTTCTATGAAATTATGACGTATAAGTAATTATAGTCCGTCAACCAAATCTTGTCAGTAGCAATGTAAAGCAAACTAAAGTAGGGCAACACTCAAAGAGCAGTATTGCGCTAAGAAAAGCAGCAATGTACATCGAACCAAAAGATTTTTTTTTCCGCTGAGCGCGCCCTGCCTACGTCAATTCAAATTGTCACTCGCGGTTTATTGAAAAAATTTGAAACGGACGGACAATTTAAAAGCGATGTTAAAACAATGTTAATCAAAATGATGAACAAATTTGAAGATATCAAAAACAACTCCCTATCGTAGTGCTTATATTCTCTTTGTTCCCTATCTATGTCTTCTAAGTTTACTAAAATAAAATCATATCAAAATGCAGATAATTAGATAGTGCATATATTTGTTATTTACAATATAATATGCCACTTGTTAATGTAAATTAGTGTACTCTTCTGGATGAATATGACATACCTGTGTAATTTTTTTGATTGGTATATATTGTACAATAGGATTACATATTAAAAATAAAACAACTGATATTTGGGTGTTTATTTAATTTAAAGGTAAATAAGATAAGGGTCACTTTAGCTTACACTATAATTCAGGTCATTAATTGAAAAAATATAATGAAGTTACCAATGTTACCGGGTCACTTCAACCAAGCATAATACTCTGTAGTATTCTATTGCATCTTTGTAAATAGTCACAACTGATTGCTGAAAATATTAGACATGTGGGCCTATGGACGGTTTCCAGGACACAATTTATGGTCTTGTTGGATAGATTTAGGCATACGTTTTAATTTTATTTATGCTTTTTAACCCTAAAACAAAAAAACTGAACATAATCTTAAAAGTTCGAAAGAGTTCTTCCAGTGTGTACTTGTCATAACCTCAATTTTTAGTAATGTTTACCATCAACGAGCATGATTGTACATTGTAGGCCCCTTAGCTTTGCTTATTCTTATTTAATGTATTGGTATTTAATGGTGACAGCAGAAATATCTCTTGAAACAGAAACGATTCAGAATGAAAACCAAATGAAAACAAATAAGGTGACGGCTGTTAGAGCTGAGCGTTTTTTTCCGTAAGTGTTTTTAAAAACACTTTCTTGTGCTGTAACGAAATAACAGTTTGTGGTAGGAACGACAAACTGTTTTTATAAAAACGATGACAAAGAGGCGGCGGCATACGATAACATAGTCGCTCATAACCACGCATAACGTACGCAACTATCGCAAAGCAAAATGCAGCTCTAAAACTGTTTTATTCGTTTTCCGATGAGCAGGGACAGTTATAGGTTATCGGCTAACGAAAGAGCGAGATAGAGATAAAAACGAAACGAAACGTATTGAGCTTTGTCAGGTAGACGCTAATCGCGCTTTTTAGCAGGCATTATATTCAAAAACTTCAATGTTCGTTAGATAAATAAGTGCTCTATTTTCTAAGCATTAGGGTTTAAATTAAGGAATCTTTTAATGCGTAAAATTTAAGCAAATAGCGAAGTTGGCGCCAGTTGGACTACTTTAAAAATAATTCACGACGCTTAACAAACACTCGCTAGCATCACGAATTTAGGGGCCATTTTATGTGTGACCTATCGATTTATCTTTATAAAGTACTGAAGTTAGGGGTCAAGTTATATCAGACATTTGTGAGACGATGCAAATTAGGTTTTTTTGAAATGTGAATTGCAGATCGTTTTAGTTTTGGTTTCGCGACTTGGCGGGAATTCGTGACAATAACAAACTAATGTGATTGTATTTGTCGAGTGTCGAGTTAAGTTGATTGTATAATTTTGTTTTAAAAACTAGTACGTACGTTTCTAAATTCAATGCGATTTCGTTTCGTTTCGTTCGACACACACTGGGAATCCAGTTATTTTAGAAACTGTTTTTGAAAACAGTTACGTGATTTAAAGAAACGGTTACGTTTCGTTTCACGGAAAACTCGAAACGACCCAGCTCTAACGGCTGTCGTTCACGATCCACATTCCACAGATAAAACACAGATGACACGCATTTTGGAATTATTCGAACACAGTGTTGCTAACCCGCGATTTTTCAAATTTGCCGCCTTTTACTACTGACAAGATTTGGTTGACGGACTTTACTTATACGTCATAATTTCATACGTCGTTACTTATTTATTTGTGTGTTTCTCACAAATAGTTGTTCCTGAGTTATGGATGTTTTCTGTGTTTATAATTATTTATATATATTGTTTATATACATGTTATTTTATATACATTGTATTGTATTGTAGTTCGGGCGATATTCCGCAACTCGACGTCTTGCGCCTATTTTGCGGGTGGGCTAGTCCTGCCATCCCAGGTCCTCGAGGAATCCTATTATTTATACATTATATATATTTTGTATACTTACATTATATACATCGTCGTCTTGTACCCACAACACGAGCCTTATTGAGCTTGCTGAGGGAATAGTTAATCTGTATTAAATTGTTGTATAATATTTATTTATTTAATAAAAACAGCAATATTAACGTAAAACCGATATTTATGTACCTCAGATCCGGGTGGCCGCATATGCCGGAGATCTGGTCGCAGACACAATGTGTGCCTACTTCCCGCTAAACATTGACAGATTGTCTGCTAGTTCTTATGGACACATCTGTACTTATATTTCTAGCTAATATTGTGCCAGAGTCGTAAACTGGGACGCTTACCCTAACGCTTAATGTCATAAAACGGCACTTTGGAGTAAGTAACAAAATATTTTAAGACGTAACGTAAATATAGCAGTGAAAGATATTACTTAGAATAACGGGGAGTGCTCCAAGGAACTGAGGGCCTACCGCGAGCCACGTTCGACGTGTTGCCTCCCTGTCACACTTACGTACGAATTTACAAGATATTACTTAGAATAACCGGTAGGCCCTCTGTTCTGAGCGCCTACCGCGAACCACGTTCGAAGTGATGCCTCTCTGTCGCACTTGTAAATTCGTACGTAAGTGTGACAGGGAGGCAACACGTCGAACGTGGTTCGCGGTAGGCCCTCTGTTCTGATACCTCCTTGTTCTTCCCGCCATCGCTCTACGCCAGCGGTCGGCAACCTTTTAGCAGCCAAGGGCCACATAGTAGTTGACGAAGTTGACGCGGGCGTACTTTTTTTAATATTTATGACTTTATCAGACATTGTCAATATCACATACAAAGTAGCCAGGGGTGGAGACCCCTCGCGGGCCGCAAGTAACAGGTTCACGGGCCACACACGGGTAACATTTCCATCTTCACCACTTGGTGGTTGGCAGTCTTCAACTGTGCGTTTCTCTAGAAACTTCCTGCCTCGCACAGCTAAACTGTGTAATGAACTGTCACCTGCGGTATTTCCGACCGGTACGACCTACAAACCTTCAAGAAAAGAACGTACTCCTACCATAAAGGCTGGCAACGGTTGCGGGTGTCCATGGGCGATGGTAATCGCTTACCATCAAGCGATATAGTATAGACGGATTTATATTTCCGTAGTTTTTATGAAATTTCCGAATTTATGATACCGAACATCATCTTGATATGAAACAACTAGAACCGGTGATAAAAGCTTGTAGGTATTTTGCATGGCATGGCATTGCATATGTTATCGTTAAAAGCTTGTGTCATACCTAAATGATTTTTTGACCGAAACCAGGGTTGCGAAACTCCTCGCTTCGGGCAAACTCGGCTCCGTTCGGCATTGCTCCGAGCAATTATTAGGGTTGGCACAACTTGACGTCCCTTGCGCGCACAACCACAGATAAGGCAAATACTTACTTGAATTTTGACAACCCTAAATAGCCGAAAGGCATAGTGCCATATATTAGAAAGGAACAGCATGATTCGACCGTGAACCGCTGTCAAACTTCGGTATTGTAGGTAGTTTCCTTTCTGTACGGTAGCAGGCGTGGCTCACTCCGCGATTTCGTCGCTTTACTACAGGTAGGTAGCTGAAAGTACATCCGTTCCACACCAATTTTGGTGGCTAGCCATAAGCCGCGCGTGGCGCTGTCGCCACCTAGCGGCCATATCTTTGCTGATCGTAACAGACGCGTTTTGTTAGAGAGTGAGCCTTCTGTACCTAGTACTATTATTTATTCTGTGACGGTAGTACTATTATTTATTCTGTGCCGAAAGTTTAACTTCTCACATAAACACTTCTGCCGCCACAAGATGTCATTAAAAATGTGTCCCATTGTATGTTAATAACCATAGGAACATTATTTTAAGTTATTTTAGGGTTAGGTTAATCTAAAAACCATGTTCGTAAAATATCATAAAAAACGAACTTAAACTTTGAACTGTGTACTACGGGCAGTATACATATATATAGAGTGCGCCGACTTCTTAATATTAAATTTATAACTATGAATGTAATGTATGTCAGTCTATAAGGTATTTGTAATATGGACTTTATTGGCTGATTCAATTGAAAACAGGTGAAATTCCTATGACAATACCTGTGACTTCAAACTCAGTGCAGAGTTATTTAGACTGACTCCCATCTCTATGTTGATTGGTGCGAGCGCATGGCATAGAATAACTAGAATTCAAGAGTAATACTCGTACACGTAGGATATCAAATCAACAACTGATTACCCAACTCCGAATGCCGCTAGTTAAAAGTTGAACAAAGCGCGTTATTGATCCGAAAGTGTACAGACGAAAATAGCTCCTTTCATCTCGGGAAGAAAATAAACAATGTCAAACAAGAATACTTGCACTAATACCGTGTTTCCGCATGAAATTAATTAGCCACGAGCCGCGGCTAGTGATGTACTCTGTGGGAACCTTCCGAATTAGGAATATCGCTCTAGCATATTCGAGAGACAGAGACACAGATAAAGAAAAAGTTTTTCGCTGTAGGGCCTCTGTTCGCTTGCTTTTCGTACTACTTATAAGAAAACCCGCGGTGCGGATAGCGAATGGCGTGACAGCGCTTCGCCAAATCTAAGGGTCTACCGCGAACATAGAAGTTCGCAAATTGCGGGCATCTTTCTCTGTAAATTTTATTATGCTTTCATTGGAGCGAAACATGTTTATCGAATAAAGAGGCAGACAACGTTACGTACCTATACATTTTCACGGCAGGATTAGGATGGCCTCCTAGCCTAGCCGATAATGACACTGCCTACAGTGCCTACGATGCTGGAGATCCTGATTTAGAATCACGCCAATTCCGAATCAAGAATATTTTTTCTTAATGAGTTCTATGAATTCTAGTGTTTAACTACGCTATATAATATGTATCCTAATTTAAATAGTACCTACCCACAACACAAGCTTCAACGAGCTTATAACTAGGTCGATTTGTGAAATTAATATTTATTATACCAAGATTTCTCTAGCAGGAACATTCCCAAGAACAGCACATCACTAGACGGCAGACGCGACATCCACTACGTGACAGGAATGAGATGTGTTTTCCTGCTGAAATTATTGTCTCTCCAGAATAAATGAGCCGTGTATACTTGACGAAGTTTCTCTCGTAAAGTTCTTCGTAAAATTTATTCTTTGGTAATAAGAAAAGTTAAATTTATTTAGTTATAAAATTATTTACTGCTATTTTTACAGCAAACCTAACAACCAGTTGGGATTATACTGAGCAACTTTTACAATAGTACCAACTCCGAAATAGCAAAAAAAAATACCCTTCCATAGAAAATAGACCAGCCAAATTATTTTTTCGCGATTTCGGGATTGGTCCGTTCGCGATTGGGGAGAAGTACGTACAACCGTGAGGATTTTAATATTAAGAACAAAGGCAAACTTAGAACATTTAGGATATGAACTAGGTATCTTGCAAACGTGTGTTTCAATTAGGAAACCTAACTATTTTAGTCGGAGATGCTCGTGGACTACCCCTCACAGACACCGCATCATGGAGCGTAATTTACGTCTCGCGATTCTCGCGGGAACCGCCCCGCCGCCCGTAGGGCTCTTTTACAATATAACGCTGCTCCATACGCGATTACCCAGCATTCGTGTTTACCCGGCCTTCCCCTACTACTAGTTTTATTCTACAACCTTGTTTATCTTTGACATTTATAAATAATTTACATGAGTAATTAGTTACAGTTATGCTGGCGCCATCTGCTAAATATTTCGACCGGCCAACCCCATTACATAGTTGCTCAAGTAGAAGGCCCGGAGTTATAAAATTGCTCCGTCTAGAAGTAGTTCATACCTAAGTGATCTGTGGAGGATGCATTAGCTAGATGGCTTAGGTCTCTCGAGATTCGTTGAATACTTAAAGTATTTCGCAGATAAACTATTCTCGGTAGACATCCCGGTAGACAGGTAGTCTCTAAGTATACGTAGTCTAAGTATAAGTCGTTAAGTACTGCATACTGTGTCGATGGGAAAGTTGAGGCTGAAAATTCATTAGAAGTTTCTAAGGGCTTTTTAGGGTTCGCCAACTAACTCGAAGTTAACATTTCATACAGGGTTAAACTGTACTGTATTAATGGTTAACTCGGAGTTAGGCTGACCCTAAAACGCGCAAGTTAAGGCCCTTAGACAGCTATACTCAACCTTTTTTTATGAGGGCCACTAATAGGATTTTTGCCTTGAGTACCTATTGTTGTTCAAAGACAAATTTCTGCTTCAAATTTGATATCCAACGCAATCATGCGACATATTAGTCACCTCTTCTTACCTTGCAATACCTGTACCCTGTACTAGGCTATTCAGCCTTAAGTGGTAGATAAAATTGTGTTAGCAGATATGTAGGGCAATAATATCGATAAAAAATAATTGGAATCTAGGTGTTCACTACCCAAGGGGCGGGCAACACATCTGCCAGTTAGGGTTGTCAATTCCAAGGAAACCCCGAATTACATGTTTGAATCAAAAATAGGCCAAATTTGATCACATTATTTCTGGACGATCCCTATCCGATTGGACAATGTGAAAACGCTCTAAGTGTAGTTACAGGTACACCATAAAGTTCGTCAACATACAAACTTATTCCATTACCAGGTAGTTAAATAAAATTTCGTTTAATTGAATTTGGACATTTGGTAAAAACCGGCAAACTGCGACTGTTGGAACGATTAATAATTAAGCGTTTCCGGCTGAGAGCGGCGCGGTCCGATTTAGTTTTAATTTTAAAAGTTCACTTCACAATTCATGTTATGACTTGGTTTTGTGCCGATTTGTGCAAAAAAACCCGTTCAAATTAATAATTCCGTGATTCCTAAAGGACATATACATATTCTATTTTTAGCAAGTTATGAAAGCCTAGATAGGTTGAGGTTACACTGAAACTTCTTAATTTTTACTTAAAACATGAAACAAAGGAAAATCAACTCTAGTTTCCAAATCATTTTTTAGTTTAAATTTCATTGACTTAAACTCAGTATGGTGAGCAGGACTTTTCTGTATTTTTGTGCACAGTCTAAAAGTTTCAATTGCAACAATATTAACAACCTTCATAGATGGAGGTTTTATAGGTACTAATTTGATACATACTAGAACAAATTAAATTATTTTCAGAAAATATTTTAATTTGTTATTATTTTGAGTAGTCACACTACTATATAAATTATAAACTGAAATAAATGTCATATACTCAGAAAAAGTGACCGTCATATACTCAGAAGAATCGAACCAGCGTCCTCTGCTATCGCGGCAGGTCGAATTTTTCCAAGTATATGTCGATTCCAGCCTGGGGCACTAGAGGCTTGGGTCACTTTTTCTGAGTATATGACATTTATTTCAGTTTACTAATTTGATGTTGTTTTAAAAAAAATAAACCATAGTCGGGTCGTTTTTTTGTGGTTTTATTTATTATTTGAATTAAGTTTCAGTATCAACCCTGTACGAGTACGTATAACGATCAGTTTGTCGGTAGTCCAGTCACGTGCGCCGGTCCCTCCGGCAGCCAAACGGGATTCGAACCCGGACCGTTTGATTGATCATATGGGGAAGTAACTATATAAAACAATAGGTATAGGTTATCGCTATTTAGAGACAAACAAATTGCCTGTGTCAAAAACCTGTCGACATAGCACCTACTTTATATATGACCTATGTCTTCGCACCGAACTATTCAGTTATTTACTTCGTTTAGTTGTTTAATTAAAGCCAAATTTAAGATATTCTTTATTTAAGTAGGCCTAGCAACAAGCACTTTAACATCATTACAAATAGAATTTGAATCCAATTATCAAAAGCAATTTATAGACGATCTTATTACTTATTAACTTAAGTATTTCATTATTTTATTTCAATTTATGTATTATTTTTATTATTTTATGCACATTTTAAATAAAAAATAATCAAAATGTATCCCTTTTTTATTGAAAACTTATTTCACAAAGTACAGAAATGCAAAAAACCCCTAAAAGGAACATAAAAAGCTTTTGCTACAAAATCAAATCTACACACATACAACACTGATTTAAACTTTCACGATTGTCGACAGAGTGACATCCCTAGTGCGCAAAACGTTCAAGTGGATAAACAAGACCAAGTGCGGGTAGTTCGAAAAACTCGCGCGGTTAGACGATGCTGATGTCAACTTAAGCCAGTCTTCTCCGAGACCACGGGGACAACGCCGTCCTCGAAACGTCGGAGGTAAATCTTAAAACTTAGATACGCGATTAAGTCCCGTTGTATAATTTAATAATACACACATACAAATTATTAATAACCAAGTGTTAAGGATGTGGTTAAAATACCCCACTTTGAGAGAAATATCTATATACTGGCAACACGTTTTTGTATATGTGTGTGTTGCTGAGCGTAAAACACGAGCCGCGCACGCACAAATCGATCGAGTTTCGGCTTCACTTTTGACAGGTCAGCCGTATGGGGACTATCTGTCTATGCGTTATTCGTTTAAGTTATTAACATTGTTCTTAAAAATATTGAATTGTCTGACTGCTGCAATATGCACTTGACTCCAAAGAAAAGTGTTAACGTACGTATGGTAAGTAAATACATTTTTAATGAATGAATGAATTTATTTATTTTACAGACAACATTAGGTCCACATATTGTTAATATTGAACTTACATAATCTACTTAATCTACATGTTAGTTACTAAAAATAAATAATTAAAAGTGAATACATAGTACCGTAAAATAATTAACTCGAACCTTCACTTCATTTATATCGAAAACATTGAGAAAATCAGATATTTCCTGGCAATTCCAAACCTAGATATACGCAAAGACTTGAATGCACTAACTGCACCTAGGTAAGTATATAATGTAGCTATTCTATTGTGCACATACCGTAGCAGAACGCGCCTTCACCTATATTCAGCACAGAAAAGCAGGTATTCCCGGCGCGTCTCTAGGGGCCGACGGTAATGAGGTTTCGATCGGACCAGCAATGTTCACATTACTGTCCAATGATGCAAGATGAGAATATACAGCGTAAATTACTTATTTATTATCATTAGCCTCGTTTTTGTGGATCGTTTTTCTAAAAGTGGGTTGCTTCGCAAAATTTACCATCTGATGAACTTTCAATATGGCGGCTATCATTTCATGGTATGTACTATAAATACATTCTTGATTGAGAAATGATGACAAAAATGGAAGAGCTCTCGGACCAAGCAGCATTTATCTTCATAAGCGTAGAAGTCATTTTATACTTTCATCTCCATTTTGAGAGGAATTTAATAAGTTTCCAATTTCAAGGTTCTCCCTTTATTTAGGCTGCAGTGCGTTGTATGTTAGTACCTGAGTAACGGAACTATAAAAAAGATTTGGATACTAGCATTACTAGCCTTTGTCCACGCCACGGCTTCGTCTGCGTGGAATGAAGAGTTTCATCTAAGAAGTCGGTTCAGTGGTTTAACCGTGAAGAGTACACGCCTAAACTAAAACTAATTCAAAATTCCAGATGGCTGCGCCGTTTTTCCGCGCCCTTTGTCCAGGTATGTTAGTGTTGCCAGTTTTTACCGCGCAGATTGATGGGCCATTGTGTAGCGTTCACAAAAATTCCTTCTTCGAATATACTCCAAAACCTCCTATCTCACTTTACTGACAGAACGAATTTATACCATAAATTCGCAGGCATAGAGTTTTATTTCGCTTATTTACACGTCTAAAATAGGAGTTTTAGAACGGTATTCGCGCCCTCGAATAATTGACAAGTCTGGCGATGCGTTTTGTTTTTGCAACGTATTCAATCGTTGGCGGATTAGAACGTTTTTAGCCGTCTGTATTGTTTTGCTATTTGGCGTTTCCGTCTAGTCTTTTTGGGGTGAAAACTCATTTTATTCGACGTTTTTGGGACAGATGTAGCGACAGTTTGGCTATTATAGACTATAGTGTGTCCAAGGACTGGTCCATTTCAAACATAGACAGAGAGAATCATACTATCTTTGTCTTACACTAGTACTAGCACCCAAAAGAAAAGGATGAGTATAGTTTTTTTTGGTTCCTATTTACTGATAAATTGGTTTGACCATCTATAGTAATCACCATTTGTATTAGATAGGTTATTAGTGATTAATTAATCAGTTTAATAAATCTCCTATTGACTGTGCGGTCTGTGCGCATGTTAAGTGGCGCCTTGATAGTTTTAGGAGACATTCGTTTTTAGGGTTCCGTACCCAAAGGGTAAAAACGGGACCCTATTACTAAGACTCCGCTGTCCGTCCGTCCGTCCGTCCGTCACCAGGCTGTATCTCACGAACCGTGATAGCTAAACAGTTGAAATTTTCACAGATGATGTATTTCTGTTGCCGCTATAACAACAAATACTAAAAACAGAATAAAATAAAGATTTAAGTGGGGCTCCCCTACAACAAACGTGATTTTTGACCGAAGTTAAGCAACGTCGGGCGGGGTCAGTACTTGGATGGGTGACCGTTTTTTGCTTGTTTTGGTCTATTTTTTGTTGATGGTGCGGAACCCTCCGTGCGCGAGTCCAACTCGCAGTTGGCCGGTTTTTTTAATAGCTGTCAGCTGTCATTTAAAACAGCGAATATACTTACTTTACTCTTTGATGTAGTTCCACGTATTATTATTTTTTTACTTTTAGTAAGCACGTTCATTAGGTACACGGGTCCAAGGCTAATGATGAGACCTTCAGAGATTGATTTGACCCCCATATATGATGTCTAGCGAACATGAATGGTTACGGCGAAATCAAAACTTAGTTTACAAATTAGTACTGAAAATGACGCGTTGGACTATGGATAATTGTACTTACCCGTGGCACAACCAGTTGGACATAGCGGTTGGACCACGGGTCGGGAGCGCACCTATTATACTTCGACTACGCAAAATTTTCATTGACTAATGCACGTGGCGTTATTCATAAACGGCTGCTAACTTAATCAGTTGATGATCGTCATTTGTCCCTCTGTCTGTCGTTATGCCATAGAGAGGGACAAACGATGATCATCAGCTGATTAACTTAGCAGACGTTTATGAATAGCGACGATATTCTTTAGGAACGCCTTGACTTGGCACTTGACATGAAAACCACATGAAAACGGACTCTTTAATTATCTGGGTGGTCCCTAGAGATCTTATCGAATATGGTCAGTGTTGTGAATAACGCTTATTTTTAGGCTTAAAGACTCGAGCCCTTAAGACTCGTAAGTCTTGAAGACTCGACTATATTTAAGAATTGTATGTATTTGATTTTACGCGTATGGATGTAGGAAATCGTCTTTGCCGCCTTTGAGGCGTTAAGCCTCGTGAGTCTTAAAGGGCCCACTGATTAACAGTCCGCCGGACGATACCGCCCTGTCAGTTAGAACAAAAGGTTGACAGCTCCGAACAACTGACAGGCCGATATCGTCCGACGGACTGGTAATCAGTGGGCCCCTTTAAGGGTTCGAGTCTTTAAGCCTCGAAATGAGCGTTTAATTCACAACACTAAATATGTTGGCTTAATGAAAATATAAAAACATCAATTAAACGCTATTGGTTAGTAAACACCTTGTATAAATACAGGGTGTTTGCACAAAACATTTTTCCCTAAAATATTTCCCGTGCTTGTTTCCGACCTCAATGCGTGGCGGAGGAGTCATCAAGTGGCAGTGTCTATTTCCTAACTAGGGGTGGGGAAAGTATCGATAAACGTGATATCGATGAACGTTGTTGTATCAAGCTAGGGTCTACCCACAGAGTCTACATATCCGCTTCAGAAATACGAATAAATAATGGCTACTAATCAAATAGCGCTCTCAACTCTCGACAACATTGTGGATTTTAGATAACTGCTGGCCAACTGACTTTTTCAGCTTAATAATGTCATACAGAATGTAGTTTACGGCAGGTAATTGAAGTTTTGAATGTAAACGATAAACTTGCTATAAGCCTATATTTATAGCATGTGTATTTTAACTGAGTCTTGACAATGTCAGCAAATATAAAAAAAAAAAAACAAAATATTTTATCGATTGTATAGAATTATAGATTTTATAGATTCAGTTTGATTTTCTACCTGAAAGCCACTCGAACAAACCGTGTAATATGTAATAAAAGCCGAAGCGCCTTTTTAACTGCTTTTTTATTAGCAAGATATTGAGAGCCTCCTATATCTATTACTTTTCTAATGTTCTTGTTAGAATTGGGAATTGCTTTTCGGTCTTATCGGACTTGATGTAAACGTAAAAAAACGTTCTCAAAAAAATTTGTCATTAAACCTGGCAGATAACTTTGCACAGCAGCAGCTAATTGATACTTATAACCGATTCGGTGCAGAATGGCACGACAGGCGTGCCATCATATTCTATGGCGTAAGGCACGCCTGTCGTGTCATGATATAATTGTTCGCCGCCACAGCCAAAAATTTTCGAAAATGGAACACGCAACGAAACGTTTAAATGTTTATCGTATCGACAAAAATCACTACGATCCCATCCCTACGTCATCGTCATCGACTAGTGTAGTGCACGCTCCGTCGCCTCCCCACAACCATGAATACCCGAGCATTCTTTTGTACAACTATCTTCAACTTTATATGTACGCACAAACGTGGAAGATATTCCACACCCTCTTATCTGCACAACTATTGTTAAGACAATCTCAACCTTATCTTAAAGTGACAAAGTTGAAATTTGAATGGAAACTATAAAAGTAGCGTGAGTTTTTTGAGATTGTCAACGGATAATCACGGAACTAAAAGGGTTTATCCGCCATTGTACTCGTATGACACTTGAGTCGTTTTGGAATGTATGGATGCATTGCGAATAAATGTTTGCTTGAAGAATTTGTATGGAAATATTCTAGGCGTTTCAAGGGGTTTCTGAAGAGTCTTGAATGCAACGCGCTCAGCCTGAGCCTGACCCACCAGTATTGTGCGAGCGAAGATATTAAAACTGCATATTTTATGCAAATTGGTATTGCTATCTTTGAATGTTTGTCATTGTCATATGGGTCATTCCATATAAGTTCCTCGCGGTCGGTAAAACGTTCGAAATTCCGAATTAAATGACTTTTCAATTTCATTCTTTATTCGTTATTTAAACAAACACAAGTATACGAGTAATTTTACAGCTACCTATGCCAAGACACTATCTCTAGGATCTTTATTTATCTTTACATAGGTAGAGATTAAAAAAAGGTGCAGTAGGTTCAGCCAGCAGAGTTTTGGAAAAATCGTAGCGCTTTTTTAGCTCATGATACTGTTGCCAAAAATTTAATTGTAGTTGCGTAATGTGCTAATTATCGCACGAGTGCAGTAAAGTAGCGCCATATATGTACTGTAATAGTTATTTTCGATACACGTGCGAAAAAGAGGAAATTCGAAACGAGTGGCGATAAATTAAAACACGACCGAAGGGAGTGTTTTAAATCGAAACGAGTCGCGAATTACCTATTCGCACGTGTATCGAACAACGTTTTACAGTACATATGGCACTTTAAAGTCTCGACATACGCACGAAAAGTGCTATTTTACGCACTAGTGCGGAAAAGTAGCCCCATATGTACTGTAAATGTTAATTTTTATAGTTTAAATATAGAGTTATATTATTAAAGCTTCCGAATAGAATGTATCTGAACCAAAATAATCATGCCTCGCATATGAATGGAACGATAATTTATCTGAAGATAGCCGCTAACCGCATATCCTTGTTCAATGACCGCATACAAAGAAGATAAACTGTATGATATTAAAACTAGAAATACTAGCTCGCTCCGGTTTCCTTAGAGGTTAATAATAAATGGCTAATGCGGTCTCTACATTGGATACCGCACGCCGCTCCGGGGTGCGAGCGGGACATCGCTATATACTTATATAGCGCTCTCTCGCTTACACAATTACACATCCATTGTGAACCGCCTTTTAATTAAATGGCTTAGACGTGTGCGCCGCGCCGGCGCGCCGCCGCCGCCGGGTTTTTTTGCCACGCCGCCGCCGCCGATAAATGATCGGCGTGAAATCGGCGTGACCTTGAGTGTTGTTAATTAGCTATTCTAAGTTGGTATTTGAATTACAATATGGATTTTTATGTATTATATATTTTACAGTTCTCAAATATACATCAATTATTAATTAAATGAAACGGCAATTAATAAAGTAACTGAGTAATCCTAAGTATTCACCGTCAAGAAAGATGAGGAAACGATAATATGAAGTAGGATTTATCCTGTTAATTGTAATTTCACATTGCCTCACAACATACTACGGCAGAATGCTCCGTCATGAAAATACTTGCAATTAACTAGACAACGAAAACATAGGGCTCATGTAGTGGAGTCCAGCAAAAACTGAGAACATTGATGTGCGAAAACTCTCAAGACCCTGATTTTCCTAAAAAAATCGTGTGGCAAAAATTTCGAGAAATAGAAAGAGAGAAACAGAGTATATTCACTGTCTCTCTGGCGAACAGCGCAAATGCTTGCCCCGCGGCAATCTGCAAGCTGTAAATGGATGAAGCAACATTTTGTTATCACTCGTTGCTTTCAATTAATTTTTGTAGTAATTACCGACGCACTCGGCGATTACGAAAAAGCGAGCTAGTTTGTATATCTTGGGTTGATAACCAGTGCTAGTGGTTGCACCGCCGAGATACACCGCAGAGCTGGCATGGGTAACCTCGACAAGATCTGGAAGAACAGAGGTATTTGACGTGCAACTAAAGTGCGCTTGGTACGAGCTCTCGTCTTTTCATTATTCCAGTAAGATGCCGAAACATGGAGCCTCAAAAAGTGTGATGTGGCAAAAGTTGGCGCTTTTTAGATCCGGTGTTAACGAAGACTGCTGCTTATACCTTGGACAGCTAGAAAAACAAACCCCTCCATTCTCAGAGAGCTCAATATCGCCATTCGCCACTCAGCTCTTCACAAAATGCAATGGGTGAGCTGGTAAGCCCTTAGATTCTTCGGACATTATTATCCAAAGCATGATGTGTAGAAAAACATGAAACAACATTTAGTCCGAATGAATGGCAATCGTGCTTGCGACAGTCTGCACCATGAAGTCACACAGCTTATGACCGCACGAAATGGAAACAAATTACATGTGGTCGCGATCCTCAGCAATGAAAAAACGAGAAAGAAGATACATCTCAGTGAGCCTGATGCTTGTACGAGAAAAAAAACGATTAAAAGGAAGCCATAGCAGTCCACTATGTCATGTGTCACTATGCCAAATTTCAAGGGCATTTCGGTTTTGTTAAAGTACGACATTTTTAAATAATACGAAAAACCATGGAAATCATGAGAAAATGGAGGGTTACCGATCGAAGGTCAATGGGACCAGGTAACCCCTTATTGCAAGCCAGTTACTAGGGAAATCAAGTTATTATACCTATCCTATATTCATTTACAAACCCTATTTTACTCACAGCCAGTCACAGCCTATTCAAAACTATACGTGACTGACACTGACCAGCAACCTGGATTGATCAAATTTTCAAGAAAAACAACAAATTAATGATTTTTCTTAAGAAACCTGAAAGTCAAGGTCACGCCGATTTCACGCCGAAAACACGCCGCCGCCGCCGATTTTTTGGCAAACGCCGCCGCCGATCATTTTATAATCGGCGCACACGTCTAAAATGGCTATGCTATGTTTAGAAATGGTTGCATTTGGCCTCAGGTCTCCGTGAATGTCTTTCTACGGGTTAGTTCATAAGATAGAGATCTAATTTAAGATCTTGTTCAATTGAATCCGGCCTCTTTTTATTTTAGTTACAAAAAAAAAATACAACTATAATAATTTCAGTTTACAACTGACAAAAAAATAGTCTCAACCTAAGGGTTCCTTTTTGGCTAGGAACTCTGTAAATATAAAAGATTCCGACGAATTGAGAACCTCCTCCTTTTCTTGAATTCGGTTAAAAAAACAAACTATAGTTTGTCTCATTTCAAACATAGACAGAGAGAATCATATTATCTTTGTCTTACACTAGTACTAGCACCCAAAAGAAAAGGATGAGTATAGTTCTGTTTTTTTGTTCCTATTTACTGACAAATTGGTTTGACCAACTATAATAGACAAGACTTAAAAAATATAATGTGTAACCGGCCAGTTCGATAAACAAAAGAAACGTTCCATCCCATGACGCGGCGTTGACAAAAAAACCAAAAAAGCTAGATCCAGCCAAACAATGATTTCCGTTTCCGCTCCCAATATGGCGGCCTTTCAGTTCCAGCCCGTTGTTTCCGATTCTAGTTTTACGCGATGATTTTAGTGAAAAAGTACGGGTTATGAAAGTTCACAATGGGCGTTTTTAGTTTTACGTTTTTGACGCATTGTTGGCTCAATCTTTAATGAGTTTGACATGTTTTGTTTCAAATTCATACTTCAAATACCTTTTACTTACAAGTTACAAGTATGTATCACAGCTAAAGCAGATACCTGTAGAACATACGTATTTCAATCATTGGTTTATTTTAATAATTTTCCTTTTTAACCGACTTCAAAATATATGAATTCAATGGGGTCTTTTTTATGTAGGTACCTAGGTACGTGTACACGCCCCGATCTCTCGAATACAGCTTTGAAAGGTTTTTTTGTATTTTATGTTCTTTACAAGTTTTACAACTAGTCCATTAATTTGTCATCTACCTATAGGTATTTCTGTATTTTTTATGGTAATCCCTGCATTTCGTTTTCAGAAAGCGACAAGATGAAAACCGTATAATGATGAGTATCACGGAATACTGTTTTAGGAAGACGGTTTTGTTTTTGTTAAAAATTAATTTTATTTCTTCCGTATATAAATACCATTTGTTTTATAAGAACTCTAGAAGTCTTACCTTCACTCTTTTAATTGTCGGTTAACTAAACTACTACTACTATTTCTAAACTACAAATAAAATAAATCTAAGATTGTCGGTTTAGTTACACTCATTCACTTATCATTCGTTCCATTCGCCTCTCTCTAAACTGCACCATATCTGCCGACATTGCCGAAACGTCAACTTTAGCAAAATAAACGCGGTTATGACTCAGCTAAGCATTAAAGTTGAAGCCATAGTTGCTCAAAGTTCGCTAACAACACGCGGTGCTCAAACTCCTAAGCTCTATTAGTGTAATTGTCCATTAATTAAAAAGTTTTAACGAAGACATAGGTACTCTTGCTCCATATTAAGGTAATGGAGTTTGAGACTAACAAATGTATGCACAGCATCTCAACATATAAAAGCTTCATTATATCTAATATTTACTGACATAAAACTGACAGACAACGCACAGCCTAAATCATTAAAGATGGCACCTTGAAATTTAAAAAACACATTCTTCAAATATTTTAGAGCTCTTAAATAAAATAATTTTATTGAAATTTAACCTCTAATGGGACTAGGGTTGCCAGATCGAAAGGCGCTATTATTGGGAAAAATATAACATTTTCGGGATTTTGGGACTTAAGTCGGGAAAAAAAACCATCGCTCCCTCACCGCACTATCTTTCGCCACGCACGCCCCGCGCGCTCGCTCGACGACAGTTCAGAACTTGAAATCATTGCTTTATAACGCGAACCTGTTTTTCGGGACAATTGGCACTTGGTCGGGAATCGGGAACACATGCTAAAAATCGGGAGAATCCCGCCAAATCCCGACCATCTGGCAACCCTAAATGGGATTGAAAGTTTTTAAGAACTTAAGTGCGGACGAAGTCGCAAAATTATTCTAGTTCAGTCTTCTATTGAGAAACATAGTAGGATAATAGCCCAGCAATTTAACGGTTTCGCTATACAGTTAATTATTTAAGTATAAAATAGGTAGGCACACAAAAGTGAATTCGAAGAAAAACTTAAATAAACTAACCAAAAATTGTTTTCATTCACGCAACATCGCTCCGATCTAAATGAAATCTAAATGTCAGACAGTATAATTCTATAAACTGGCTAAATGAAATTTACTTTGAATTCAAACACGTTTTTACTTAACTGAAATTAGCCGTGTTTTCAATTCAGTTTTAGCGAGTGTCACGGTGAAATTGCCTTAACTTGATTAACATGAATTATATGCCGTGAAACTGAGAGGGAGAATTGAAATTATGTTTATTTAACATAAAACAAAATAACGTGAGTCATCCTCACAAGTGTGGTGCAGAGCCAAGTCTTTTGCCTTTCATTTTTGATACTTGCTTTTACAGCTGACTGTACTTTTCTTTCAACAGGCAACTAACACTCAATACACACACACAATAGGGATGTTTCCTGTACTTAAAATAAATTATTTCAAACCGTGCACGAAATAAAGCACCAGATAATTATTAGAAAAACATAGACAGCAGCTATTTTTAAACACAATTCGTATTTAAGTAATAAATCAGATTGAAATATAAAAAGTAGGTGAGTTTACCGTGACGTCACTACATTCGTTTTCATATAAATTCCATATTAGCAAATCGTTTTGACAGTTCTAAAAAAGAAGCTGATTTGACTAGTAGGAATGTAGCCTATTAGGTTGCGTTGTGGACACAAAAAGCGCTGGTGGCCTAGCGGTAAGGGTTCAAACCCCGGCTCGTACCAATTGAGTTTATCGGAACTTATGTACGAAATATCATTTGATATTTACCGGGCGCTTTTCGGTGAAGGAAAACATCGTGAGGAAACCGGACTAATCCCAATAAGGCCTAGTTTACCCTCTGGGTTGGAAGGTCAGATGGCAGTCGCTTTCGTAAAAACTAGTGCCTACGGCCAATTCCTGGGATTAGTTGCCAAGCGGACCCCAGGCTCCCATGAGCCGTAGCAAAATGCCGGGACAACGCGAGGAAGATGATGACAATTAGGTTGCGTTGTTTTATGACAGAGTTCCTATAGCCACCTGTCTCCATCATCAGAACAGCTCGATGGTACCTGATGGTGGATAATATTGTATTGTTACCCAAGTTACATATGTATGTCTAGTTTCAATCGCGCGAATTATGGTATAATTTACCTTACAGAATTTGACCCCAACATACATACATAGACAAACAAACATTGCAAATGAAATAAAAGCTTGTAAAAAATCTATGTAATATCGAATCAATGTCCAAAACACATTATACAATTCACTTCTGTACATACAACAGTACTTTTTAGAATCCGGATATTTGCCACGAAACGAACTAAGTACCTAATAAAATGAAAAACTTTTATTTACAAAGTTCTGGTCTCTAAGGTTCCATTTACCCAGGTTTCACTGCAACGGAAAAGGTCGCCGACGGTCAAAAGCATATCGCCTCCCCTCTCATATTGTTTCAACACATTATCTACAATTTAATAAGACGGTTTATTATGGCTGCCTTCCAAATTTAGGTAATGGATATTTTTATAAAATGGAGTAGAACGAACTTACCTATCTTACAGCAATATCAAGTTTTTCGACGTGATGCCAAACGGTACGGTTACCATCAGTTTGTCACTGACATAAACGCCGTCGAGAACGTAATTTACTTTCTATACATCCCGTTTGCACTAATATGCGAGTGCGAGCGAGATGTATAGAAAGTAAATTACGTTCTCGACGGCGTTTATGTCAGTGACAAACTGATGGTAACCGTACGGTTAGGAAAATAATAATTTTAAACTCCCCGTGGCTAAGTAATGATGTAAAATACTGACAAGTGTGTGTGGGGAGATTTTGGAATGTCATGACCAAACTAGAATGAACGTTGGAATGTCATGACAAGTCATGTCATTATTCATGATAGTGTCGCGCCCGTAATAAAATTGAAACAAGAAGTCAAGCGGCATAAGGCTGCGTTTCCATAAGAGATGTGTGTAGCGAGGATTTGTTTGTTAAAAGCCAATAGGATATTGGCCACTACGCTGAGGATAGGAAAATGAAGTGATTCTATTGGTTGTAAACAAACAAATCCCTACGCATCCTCGTACATTTCTGTTCATACATACATACATATAATCACGCCTATTTCCCGGAGGGGTAGGCAAAGACCACGGATTTCCACTTGCTACGATCCTGACATACCTCTTTCGCTTCCTTCACTTTCATAACATTCCTCATACACGCTCGCCGGTTTAGGGTGCTCTTGGCCTGGCCTTTCTTCAGGATTTCCCCGATCTGATCAGAGAAAGTCCGCCGAGGTCTGCCCCTTCCAACTCCCTCTTCTACTTCTCCCTTATACACTCTCTTTGTCAGCTTTCTTTCACTCATTCTTTCCACGTGTCCAAACCATCTCAACATACCTTTCTCAATTTCAATTTTCCAGAAAAATATGGAAAAAACTGTGTTTTACCTTCGGACCCAATGGAAGCATGGAGGCCTGCAACAAATAAAATAATTTAAATTCTCACCCGGGCGTAAAAATAAGCCAGTCATGCGTTTAGTTTTAATTTAATCCGTTCGGGCACAGCGCGACCGTGCGTTCGGACTTATTTAATGCTGGGTGTACACTGCTGCTAGTACTTATACTTTGTCAAAGGACTGTCTCATTTCAAATATAGACAGAGAGAATCATACTATATTTGTCTTACACTAGTACTAGCACTCAAAAGAGAAGGATGAGTATAGTTATTATTGTTCTTATTTACTGACAAATTGGTTTGACTAATTATAGGAATAAAAACAACTAGAGTCAGATCAAGAAAAGTCTGCAACGATTTTGATAGCATACGCAGTGTCAGTGTTATTTATAAGTCATAATTTCATAGCAAACGTATAAAATAACACTTGCACTGCGTGTGCTATCAAAATCGTTGCGGACTTGTCTTGGTCTAACTCTATTGCCCTTATAACACTGGCGATATACGCCAGTCCTTAAATACTTCAAGCCGCAAACTTTATCAAAGGGTTTTCTAAAAACTGAACGTTTTAAAGCGGCAGTGTATGTCCAACTTAACACAATTATTCCGCTCGACAGTTTGCAGTGCGGTTGGCACTACCTGTCCAGGGTGACAACATGAAAATGTTTGTCAAGTGTATAACACTACCAATATTACATATATACTTGGTCAACCAGATCTTGACAGTAGAAAAAGGCGGCAAATTTGAAAAATGTAGGCGCGAAGGGATATCGTCCCATAGAAAATTTGAATTTCGCGCCTTTTTTAGGGTTCCGTAGCCAAATGGCAAAAAACGGAACCCTTATAGATTCGTCATGTCTGTCTGTCTGTCCGTCTGTCTGTCCGTCCGTATGTCACAGCCACTTTTCTCCGAAACTATAAGAATTATACTGTTGAAACTTGGTAAGTAGATGTATTCTGTGAACCGCATTAAGATTTTCACACAAAAATAGAAAAAAAAACAATAAATTTTTGGGGTTCCCCATACTTCGAACTGAAACTCAAAATTTTTTTTTTCATCAAACCCATACGTGTGGGGTATCTATGAATAGGTCTTCAAAAATGATATTGAGGTTTCTAATATCATTTTTTTCTAAACTGAATAGTTTGCGCGAGAGACACTTCCAAACTGGTAAAATGTATGTCCCCCCCCCCCTGTAACTTCTAAAATAAGAGAATGATAAAACTAAAAAAAATATATGATGTACATTACCATGTAAACTTCCACCGAAAATTGGTTTGAACGAGATCTAGTAAGTAGTTTTTTTTTAATACGTCATAAATCGCCTAAATACGGAACCCTTCATGGGCGAGTCCGACTCGCACTTGGCCGCTTTTTTTACTGACAAGATTTGGTTGACCAGTTATAAATACAGCTCGTAAATTTTGTTTGGCCATATCTGACAATGATGGACTGTGTGAAATGAAATTTTTTTGTATTTTTTTTTGTTTAATGAAAGAAAAGCTTTTGTACCCTCACTTAAGGTACCGTTGCGATTCTGGCTACACCAGCATTACTGCAGCAGTATTGCAGCGCGACATTACAGTAATGTCAAAAGTTCAGGCAGAAGCATCGCTTTTGAGTCTTTGACGTTTGCGGCAGGGATGCAGTTGGCATGCAACCGACTGCATTACTGCAGGAAACGTCAAACTTACGTATCACGGTGACGCAACGACCCAAAGTGAGTCCTGGCCTCCTACTCCAGATCAGGGATGTTGCGAACATCCGCATCCGCAACCGCGGAACATCCGCATTATTTTCAACATCCGCATCTGCATCCGCATCCGCATAAAATCGATGCGGAGCTTATGCGGATGCGGATGCGGATGTCGAATAAGTCGGTACAGGAACGTGTTAGCGGCGGCGTAAGTGCTAGATATTAATTTCGTCATTACCTATAACGAAATCGTCTAGATCCAGAAAAGTTGGCGAAGTTACTGTTTATTAAATATAACGCACCTACTATATTCTTGCTCAAATACTAGACGTTTCGTTTTTTTATTAAAAAAATACTAAAAATGTAATATTTGACGTTTTCTAAGTACCTAATCTTGACATCCGCATCCGCATCCGCATCCGCGGATGTGAGCCTTTAAATATCCGCATCCGCATCCGCGTCCGCGGATGTCAAAAAATCTGCATCCGCAACATCCCTGCTCCAGATCATGCTTTGCCTCTCGGTCTTACGGTACTTAGTTCTCGATAAAATTACCTAAATTTGATTCTTCTTGTAGAATGTAAATATTATAAGTGTAACTTAATTTTGATTAATTACAATAAGTTATTAATCAAAATGTTTGTTTAATTTTCAAAATTAAGTTTTATTATTGAGACATAAAAAGACAGACTAAACAATAAAACTAAACTAAATGTATCAAATCAAAATTAAGTTTCTCTTCCAAGGGGCGTAATTCTATTTAAAAAAAATCTTAAAAACACTCATACCCTCTTCGAGACATTTTAATCAAAAGGGCATCTCATGAAAAAGTTTTTTTCGCCATGATGAATATAAGAGCTCTCAAACTCTTGAAGGTATAACCAAGTTTTAAAATAGAAAAAAAAACAGTTTTTTTTTAAATCTAACAGTAGCGACCCGTAACACGTTTTGAGTACTCGCGACGGCTGAAAGCCAGGGGTGGATTTGATTTTCGACTTTAAGTGGTTTGTTTAGAGTTGGTTTTGCTGTGTATGTTTTTCCGATTTTCCTATGGGTTTAGTGAGGTGCAAGTGAAAAGCGGAAAACTTTGAGACTTCATTTACCAGATTTAGGCTGCGGTTCCACCAGAGATGTGCAAGGATGTGTAGCGAGGGATGTGCTTGTTAAGAAATAAAGTGAAGTGGTTCTATTGGTTCTTAAGGCAGCCTTAGGGGTGGGATACTTGTTGGTAATCTGACGGGGTTAAATTACATTTTATAGAAAATTTAAAGATTTTAAAGGAACAAGAAATTTTCACAGATGATGCATTTCTGCTGCCGCTATAAGAACAAATACTAAAAATAAAATAAATATTTAAGTGGGGCTCCAACAGTGGGGATACAACACAACGTGATTTTATTGCCGTTTTGTGCGTAATGGTACGGATACGGAACTCTTAGTGCGCGAGTTCGACTCGAACTTGGCCGGTTTTTTCAATATAGATGCCTCTATAATAGACGAAGACGAACCATGTGTTTCGCGGGTCTACACCGGTCTATTATTTTTTTATCAATAGGAAATATTTTTTATTATTGCAACCGCTTGCCGCCCATCCCTTCCGCCCCCTCGTTAGGAGCAGGGGGAGACGCAGGCTCGTAAATATGTCGGGTTTTATAGTTGCGCGCCCCTGCCTCGCCCGCGAGGGGCCAGGGATCGTCAATCGGTGGATTCCGTATTTTCCCTGGATTGTTACCGGTGGCTTGATTGCTTATCTGGAGATAATAGTGTAAGATCAGATTTGTAGAGGCACTTGAAAAAGGAAATATTGCTATTTTCAACTTCAATGCATTTCCTTAGGAAGCCACAGATGAGAAATATATTGTGCGGATTGTACGGTGAAGTCTTTTTATTCTGGCGCTTTTAAACTATTTTTTATACTGCGTAGGCGAGGACCCGCTTGTGGTACCTAATACTCGGAAGCCAAATCTTATGGACATTTGCGATGTCTGAGCTTTGTAACTATATAAGGAAGGTTATAGGCTGACTGTTTTAGGTATAAAATACGTTGTGGCATTAAGTCCACCTTTTGTACTCGTATGCTATAAAGGTTAAAAAAATAGGGCACAAGACAGAAATCTGACTGACACTACTTATTGATAAGAAACGACTAAGGGCCCGATTTGGAGTCTGTACTAGATATCTATTAGACATCACCAATATGTCAGTTTCAAACAAGTGTCCAAAGTGACGTTTTTGTTTGAAGAAACGTCACTTTTGACACTGACATATCTTGGTGATGTCTAATAGACATCTAATATTTGACGTATCTTAAGGGGCCCACTGATTAACAGTCCGTCGGTATCGGCCTGTCAGTTAGAACAAAAATTTGACAGTTCCGAACAACTGACAGGCCGATACCGTCCGGCGGACTGTTAATTAGTGGGCCCCTTTAAAGTTCGAATATGTCTGTAATTCATTCACTTGACCGATATATTAAACCGCCTTTACCTCCCTTCTATCTTCCCCTCCCTTCATAATGATTCATCAGGGGTATGAATGTTGCGTCGGTAGACTCCGATTGGTCGTTATGCGTACGTGTGGTTTCCGCATAATTCACAAAAAATATACCTTTTTAGGGTTCCGTACCCAAAGGGTAAAAAACGGGACCCTATTACTAAGACTTCGCTGTCCGTCCGTCCGTCCGTCTGTCACCAGGCACCATCACCCATACCGGAACCCATACCGGGTCTCATGAACCGCGATAGCTAGACAGTTGAAATTTCCACAAATGATGTATCTCTGTTGCCGCTATAACAAAAAATACTAAAAGCAAAATAAAATATATATTTAAGGGGGGCTCCCAACAAACACGATTTTTTTGCTCTATTTTTTGTTGATGGTGCGGAACCCTCCGTGCGCGAGGTTGACTCGCACTTGGCCGGTTTTTATAATTAAAGGTATATGAGAATGAGAATTGCTTTTTTAAGCCGGGTTCAGATCAAAAACTTTTTCATTTCTCATGCTCTGAAAGAGGGTCATTGTTGTTATAAAAGGTTTGTCTTATGATACATTTCTGCACTACGCATTTTACGTTCCAAGTACGACTATATTAATTTTTTTACGATAAGCAATTAAAGCTTAACTAACGCATTTGTTATACAATTTCCATTCTCCGATATGTAACTCCCCATTCAACGCGCTATGTTCTCACCAGTTGTCATCACAATATTCACAACAATTTCCGTTGGCCATGTCACAAGTCGCCACTGAAACAAGTCGAATGTCCCCAGGGTTCAGAATTGGAGTCAGTGTCGCACTCTAGCGTCTTAATCAATGGGGGAGCGGCGTTACACTAATTACTAATGCAGTTACTTACTCTTTGATTTCTTTCTTTGTCTGGCGGTCTAGCATGAGTTGCGTTCTCGCGCGCGACTCCATACTTGAAGTCTTTTTAGGGTTCCGTAGCCAAATGGCAAAAAACGGAACCCTTATAGATTCGTCATGTCTGTCTGTCTGTCTGTCTGTCCGTCTGTCTGTCCGTCCGTATGTCACAGCCACTTTTCTCCGAAACTATAAGAACTATACTGTTGAGACTTGGTAAGTAGATGTATTCTGTGAACCGCATTAAGATTTTCACACAAAATTTTTTTGGGGTTCCCCATACTTCGAACTGAAACCCAAAAATTTTTTTTTCATCAAACCCATACGTGTGGGGTATCTATGGATAGGTCTTCAAAAATGATATTGAGGTTTTTTCTAAACTGAATAGTTTGCGCGAGAGACATTTCCAAAGTGGTAAAATGTGTCCCCCCCCCCTGTAACTTCTAAAATAAGATAATGATAAAACTAAAAAAAATATACGATGTACATTACCATGTAAACTTCCACCGAAAATTGGTTTGAACGAGATCTAGTAAGTAGTTTGTTTTAATACATCATAAATCGCCTAAATACGGAACCCTTCATGGGCGAGTCCGACTCGCACTTGGCCGCTTTTTTTTATCTGATTTTTATTGAGGCTTTGGACACATACTCGAAGTCGCGCAAGATGTATGAAGTTGCGCGTGAGAACGCAACTAATGCTAGCAGCTAACTAAGGCCAGTGTATGATGAAGACAGAGCTAAATTTGTAAGGTTGGATTGGAAGTATTTTTTATTTAATTTTGCGAAAGTGACTCCGATTTTTTAAATTATAACATGTTAAAATTTTACGGAATCGCTATCCCCGGACACGGCGCGGAGAGAATGACGGATATTAAAATTTATATGATACTTAGTAGACTAGTCTCATCATGATCATCTTCCTCGCGTTGTCCCGGCATTTTGCCACGGCTCATGGCAGCCTAGGGGTCCGCTTGGCAACTAATCCCAAGAATTGGCGAAGGCACTATATAGCTTTTACGAAAGCGACTGCCACCTGACCTTCCAACCCAACCTTATTGGGGCCGGTTTCCTCACGATGTTTTCCTTCACCGAAAATCAAATGATATTTCGTACATAAGTTTCGAAACGAAAAATTCATTGGTCATTAGTATCGAATTGGGTTTGAACCCCCAACCTCCGGATTGCAATTCGCACGCTCTTACCGCTAGGCCATCAGCGCTTCCGCACTAACAGACTAGAGTAGAAATTAGTTTCATATTTCTTACTATATTAATATAGTCCGTCAACCAAATCTTGTCAGTAGCAATGTAAAGCAAACTAAAGTAGGGCAACACTCAAAGAGCAGTATTGCGCTAAGAAAAGCAGCAATGTACATCGAACCATAAGATTTTTTTTCCGCTGAGCGCGCCCTGCGTACGTCAATTCAAATTGTCACTCGCGGTTTATTGAAAAAAATTGAAACATGGACGGACAATTTAAAAGCGATGTTAAAACAATGTTAATCAAAATGATGAACAAATTTGAAGATATCAAAAACAACTCTCTATCGTAGTGCTTATATTCTCTTTGTTCCCTATGTCTTCTAAGTTTACTAAAATAAAATCATATCAAAATGCAGATAATTAGATAGTGCATATATTTGTTATTTACAATATAATATGCCACTTGTTAATGTAAATTAGTGTACTGTTCTGAATGAATATGACATACCTGTGTAATTTTTTTTATTGGTATATATTGTACAATATACATATTAAAAATAAAACAACTGATATTTGGGTGTTTATTTAATTTAAAGGTAAATAAGATAAGGGGCACTTTTCGACTTGGTTGCGTTGTACACGTATATAAACCGCCATAGGTAAGTATTGTCTGAAGAGATACTTTCTACTACGAACGCCTTATATTGGGCAAGATTTAATCCTGCAACAAACATGTATGGATTAGGTAGATATTGCGAAAGAACGGCGATATAATCAAGGCTCTTAATACTGTTTAAAAGGTTTACCTTTGTAAATAGTCACAAGTGATTGCTGAAAATATTAGACATGTGGGCCTATGGACGGTTTCCAGGACACAATTTATGGTCTTGTTGGATAGATTTAGGCATACGTTTTCATTTTATTTATGCCTTTTAACCCTAAAACAAAAAAACTGAACATAATCCATATATTATACTACTCTTTGACATAATCTTAAAAGTTCGAAAGAGTTCTTCCAGTACTTGTCATAACCTCCATTTTTAGTAATGTTTACCATCAACGAGCATGATTGTACATTGTAGGCCCCTTAGCTTTGCTTATTCTTATTTAATGTATTGGTATTTAATGGTGACAGCAGAAATATCTCTTGAAACAGAAACGATTCAGAATGAAAACCAAATGAAAACAAATAAGGTGACGGCTGTCATTCACGATATCACGATCCACATTCCACAGATAAAACACTGATGACACGCGTTTTGGAATTATTTGAACACAGTGTTGCTAACCCGCGATTTTTCAAATTTGCCGCCTTTTACTACTGACAAGATTTGGTTGACGGACTTTAGCTACTTACTAGCAATTTTAACATTCCAACCTTTTGGCAACCATAGATTATGGCAGTTTAAAGCGAATCCAGATGGAGCTTAAACTTTTCAATTAAAAAAGTAATAATCATAAAACTCGGCAAGCTATCTCCGCGGGGTCAACAGACGGAATCAAAAATATATAAACTATTATGCACTTTACTCCATTGCAATAAGGCGAAAATCTTATACATATTTATGATGACGATTACGAAGGAATTCCATTGTTGAGTTGGATTCTGGATTGGACCGCCGCCATATTGCTTTAGCAGATTGTAAGGGGATGAATATCGACATTATTGTATCATGTAAGCTTTTGCCCTTACTTTTGCCAGGTTTTTTATATACATTATTCTGCAAAATTAAACTTTTTTTTGTTTCTGGCTTTTACTCCCTGCAATTTTGTACAGGGTGAATTTGCCAATGTCGGAACTTATTTAATTACTTAATGTTGTAGTTTGTCAAAGGACTATCTCATTTCAAACATAGACAGAGAGAATCATACTATTTTTGTCTTACACTAGTACTAGCACCCAAAAGAAAAGGATGAGTATAGTTTTTTTTGTTCCTATTTACTTACTGAGAAATTAGCAAATCTTGTCAGTAGTAAAAGGCGGTAAATTTGAAAAATGTAGGCGCGTGGGATATCGTCCCATAGAAAATTTGAATTTCGCGCCTTTTTCTACTGACCAGATTTGCTTGACCATCTATATAATTATCTTTTATCTATCTTTAATAAGTGTCTTAAATCTGAATATTGAAGTATGTTATGTATCGTCCTATTCCCTCTGAATCAAGGTATGAATTATCCAAGCTGCGTCGTAAAGAGCATAAACACCCTATATAACGATGTGGAGAACCTTAATTATACATATTTCTGCTTCATTAACGAACCAACCAGTTTTTGCAGGTTCCATTGGCGCCATTTGATTGCATTGACCCCCGCTGCGAGCTACCTGGGATGGTGGAATATTATTCCTGCGCTTTGAAGAAACAGTGCATAATTAAAAACTTTTTAGTATTCGTTGTTATAGCGGCAACAGAAGTACATCATCTGTAAAAATTTCAACTGTCTAGGTCACGGTTCATGAGATACAACCTGGTGACAGACAGACAGACAGACGGACAGTCTTAGTAATGGGGTACCGTTTTTACTTTTTGGGTACGGAACCCTAAAACAGATTTCATAGACATTTTGACGTATGAGATAAACACTTCTACGCTCAAATTCATTTGCTGCAGACTTATCTTGGTACGACTCTACAATTTTTTTATTGAAACAAGGTGTTTATACGTTTTACGGGGTTTTCACCAAAACCGAAGGTTCGGCTTTGCTCTAGTTTCGGTCGAGGTCGAGACCAAACCTTTGACCGAATGATTTTTAGGGTTCCGTACCCAAAGGGTAAAAACGGGACCCTATTACTAAGACTCCGCTGTCCGTCTGTCCGTCCGTCCGTCCGTCCGTCCGTCCGTCCGTCCGTCTGTCACCAGGCTGTATCTCACGAACCGTGATAGCTAGATAGTTGAAATTTTCACAGATGATGTATTTCTGTTGCCGCTATAACAACAAATACTAAAAACAGAATAAAATAAAGATTTAAGTGGGGCTCCCATACAACAAACGTGATTTTTCACCGAAGTTAAGCAACGTCGGGCGGGGTCAGTACTTGGATGGGTGACCGTTTTTTTGCTTGTTTTGCTCTATTTTTTTGTTGATGGTGCGGAACCCTCCGTGCGCGAGTCCGACTCGCACTTGGCCGGTTTTTTTTTCTTCGCTCGGACATTAAAGACCTAAAGGTTCTGTCACACAGGTGCGTTTTCCGGGCGGCGCGTGAGCGGGGCGCGCCGCTTTTACATATAAAACGCTCACGCGCCGCTCACGCCCCGCCCGGAAAACGCGCCTGTGTGACGAAGCCTTAAGATGGCGTTATTCATAAACGGCTGCTAACTTAATCAGTTGATGATCGTCGTTTGTCCCTATCTGTTGTTATGCCATAGACAGGGACAAACGACGATCATCAGCTGATTAACTTAGCAGACGTTTATGAATAACGCCGTAAAATTGATAGACCGTTACCTATATTTTAAACAAGCCTAGATACACAAATATAGCTGGTCAACCAAATCTTGTCAGTAGAAAAAGGCGCGAAATTCAAATTTTCTATGGGACGATATCCCTTCGCGCCTACATTTTTCAAATTTGCCGACTTTTTCTACTGTCAAGATCTGGTTGACCAAGTATAATTTAGCCAATTTAGCCAACAGTTAGAAAAAATATTGCAAGTGATTATAAGTATTATAACATAACATTCTGGCATCGATTTAGAATAAAGAAGTGTGATCGATAAGATACCTTATTCCATTGTATTAAAGTTTACGAAATGATCCATGGTGGAAATACATTTCTTGTGTTTTTTGTGCAACATTAGCATTTTGACAACCGCTTATTTATATTAATGGGTGTTGTTTCAAAAAAAGATTATGAATTCTGGGTTCCGTTTTGTTCCGTCCGTGCCGTTGTAACATTTGTAATATTTTTTATGATATAGAAGACAAAGGAGCAGACGAATCTGAATGTAAGCAATTACCGACGCTTAAGGACACCTGCAACACCAGAGGGGTTGCATATGCGTTGCCCGCCTTTAAGGTACGCTCTTTTCTTGAAGTACTGAAGGCCGTAGTAGTCACAGTTTATTCCACAGTTTAATGTAGCTAATGCACAGCACAGTTAATTAATGTATTAGTGGAAATTATTTTAATTTTTAACCGCCTTCAAAAAAAAAGGAGGTTCTCAGTTTGACCCGTATGTATGTATGTATGTATGTATGTATGTATGTATGTATGTATGTATGTATGTATGTATATTTGTTCGCGATTATCTCGCGTTTGGCTGAACCGATTTTGATGCGGTTTTCAGAAAACTGTTTCTTACATTCTGGAGAAGGTTTTAGTATACATAGATCTGAGCTGATGCTGAACCCTGGCTGTACCTAGTGGAACTCAGGTTTGGTGCAACATAGGCTCACGCTGTTTTGGTCATCCGACACGCCTTGATGAGCACTTGGGAGAGCAGTACCCAAGATAGAGCTGATGCTGAACCCTGGATGTACCTAGTGGAACTCTGGATGTACCTAGTGGAACTCAGGTTTGGTGCAACATAGGCCCACGCTATTTTGGCCATCCGTCACATCTTGATGAGCACTTGGGAGAGCAGTACCCAAGATAGAGCTGATGCACCAAACCACCCTGGCTGGCAGGGTTCACCCTGGCTGTACCTAGTGGAACTCAGGTTTGGTGCAACATAGGCCCACGCTATTTTGGTCATCCATCACATCTTGATGAGCACTTGGGAGAGCAGTACCCAAGATAGAGCTGATGCTGAACCCTGGCTGTACTTAGTGGAACTCAGGTTTGGTGCAACATAGGCTCACGCTATTTTGGTCATCCATCACATCATGATCAGCACTTGGGAGAGCAGTACCCAAGATTGAGCTGATGCTGAACCCTGGCTGTACCTAGTGGAACTCAGGTTTGGTGCAACATAGGCTAACGCTATTTTGGCCATCCGTCACATCTTGATGAGCACTTGGGAGAGCAGTACCCAAGATAGAGCTGATGCTGAACCCTGGCTGTACCTAGTGGAACTCAGGTTTGGTGCAACATAGGCCCACGCTATTTTGGTCATCAGTCACATCTTGATGAGCACTTGGGAGAGCAGTACCCAAGATAGAGCTGATGCTGAACCCTTGCTGTACCTAGTGGAACTCAGGTTTGGTGCAACATAGGCCCACGCTATTTTGGTAATCTGTCACATCTTGATGAGCACTTGGGAGAGCAGTACCCAAGATAGAGCTGATGCTGAACCCTGGCTGTACCTAGTGGAACTTAGGTTTGGTGCAACATAGGCACACTTTGTTTTGGTTAACCGACTTGTCGTCGTGTGCCTATGTTGCGGAGTTCCACTAGGTGGGTCGATGAACTTTTTTCTAACTGCCTTTAAAAAAAGGACGTTCTCAGTTTGACCCGTATGTATGTACGTAATTATGTGTGTATGTTTGTTCGTGATTATCTCGCGTTTGGCTGAACAGATTTTGATGCGGTTTTCAGAAAAGTGTTTGTTACATTCTGGAGAAGGTTTTAGTGTACAGTACATGGATAGTTTGAAAAACCAATTGGACCCGGTAGGTGGCCATGCTATCGGTATACCTACCAACAAATTTATGTTGCTAAAACCGATTTAGATAAAATAGTGGGAGTGGGAGTCGGACTCGGACTGGGACTGGGAATGGGAATGGGAGTGGAAGTTGGAGCAATATACATACAAATCGTTTAGCACCAAAACGTCATATTATGTTGTGTCGCGATTATCATCGAGTTAGGCCATCACCAACGTTAGTAGACTAAATGGAGAGCCTAACAAAGTAGTATTTTAGCCCAAAACCTAAAATAAATGAAGTATCTACCTATCACTAAAAAGTTAAAAATAAAATAAAATAAATAAAAAATAATTAAAAAATTAAAAATAAACAAAAATAAAACCAAAATAAAATAACTTAATATAATATCTTTTTAAAAAAAAGGGAACCGCCTTCAAAAAACCAACCCACTGAAAAGTACAAAATAATTTTTATAAGGCACCCCTTTACGTGTCCAGTCCCTATCCCACGGCGTAAAGCAATTTTTTGCCAAAAAGTAATTAATACCTAATAATAAGAAAATTAATAATCATCCGGGTAATTACTTAGATTTTGAAGGCGGTGCCAAACCAACAAAAACAGTCTTTACTACCAATCAGAAAAACAATACGAGTACGTAGTACCTACAAGAACTAAATTAATGAGTAAACTAAGTATGTCTTTATAATGCAAGTAAGTACAGCGTTCTTCGTTGTCTAAAATATCGGTTCTCAAAAATTTTGGTTTGGCACCGACTTCAAAAACTAAGTAATTACCCGGATGATTATTAATTTTCTTATTATTAGGTATTAATTACTTTTTGGCAAAAAATTGCTTTACGCCGTGGGATAGGGACTGGACACGTAAAGGGGTGCCATATAAAAATTATTTTGTACTTTTCAGTGGGTTGGTTTTTTGAAGGCGGTTCCCTTTTTTTTAAAAAGATATTATATTAAGTTATTTTATTTTGGTTTTATTTTTGTTTATTTTTTGGGTTCTTTGAATGTATTATAAAATAATCCTTCCTACTCCTAGAAATAAAACCGCTTGAAACCCTTCACTGTAATGCTACGGAACCCTAAAAGCTGCCCTGGGGCCGCAACGCTCACAACTTTCTTAGGGTTTCTTTAAAATTGGAAACATTTCTGGGAAACTAAACTTACGTACCTACTATACATAAATACAGATAAACATGAACAGTTAGCATGAAAAGTTGCGGATCGAACTACGCGTCAAACCTTTGATTCTCTAATAATTTCGCAAAAAGGGATGTCTTGATAGAACAATAAAATTAGACTTTAACCTTTTCGACGCCGTGTCAAACACAAGCTGTCACGCTGACGCCACGTCACCAAAGTGTAAAAACTGAAATTGAACTTTATGCATATGCACGTAGGTCTATGTTGCTCTGTGATATGTGACCAATTAATCGGTCTTTGGCGATGAACCTACGGTGCGGATATATCGGTCATTGGCGTCCAAAATGTTAACAGATACCTTTGAACGAAAACTGTAGAGATTTAAATCTAGGTAGGCAGATACTATCTATCACATACAATCAATATTCGTTTAGTGGCTACAGTTCGCAGCAGAAGTAGGTAAGAAGCCAGGGTGGTCATAATGATCTACATACACTTTCATTTATTACCGAGTTGAATAAGTAAATGCAGCCCACAACTGATAATATACTAATTATAAGTTATAACAACAAATATTAATAGCAATGTATAGATTACATTGTTCAGAGTTCCAGACAAATTGATTGATCGGTATGTCAGATATTATTAACATGATCATAACATTCTTGTTATGATGGTCTCCATATGCAGAATGGGTAGGGATTGCATAAAAATATAAAAATAATATAATAATAATATTATTATTAAAGTATACTCCATTGATCCTCCTGGGACCCTGCATACAAACTTTTATGCATATTCCACAAGCTATTCTGAATTTTTAAAGAATAACAAACAGTTCCAAATTAAAAACAAAACAACTTCTGTACGGATATGATGGTTGTTCGTCTACGTGACAGTGTGATAAAACGGTATCCATCATTTTCAATCACGCTCTGTTTAAAAGTGACGGATATTTTGTCACATAATAGGCGGGCTAGGCCTCAGGAGGATAGGATAAGCATTAGTTAGTAGGGCTTGAGATTCAGACTGAACTAATTGTTGACTGGTAAATGCCTTAAGGTGATAGGTAAGTCCTCTTTGTTTTTAAATTGTGCAATAAACTTAGGTATAGGAAAATCCTCTTTCATATTCAGATATCCAGATAATGGCTAGCTCTATGGAGGAATCAGGAATGAGTTGGTTTTACTTTGGAAATTACTGGCCTGAGGTGTATAACAAAGAACTAAACTCTTTATTTAATTATGTTGTCTTTTATATGTATTGCACTTAACTGCACATAGTAAAAAAAAATATGAATGCACCAAACTGTAAACTTGTTTTGCACACCCTACTAGTGATTTCAGTTCAGAGGAGTCATTTAACTTATAATATAAATTACTGCTAATAAAACCCACAACAGATAAACTGATGTAACTTGTGAAGATGCGAAATTAAAATATTGCCTTCTTTTATTAAAAAGTTGCATTCGCTTACAATAGTTTACAATAACTTTTAAGGTCTTTAATCGGAAATTCGAATAAACAATACAAGTACAATGGACTCGATTATCGAGAATAGGTAGGTATTATTCATTGCAGTCGGAACAAAACACCGAACAAACGCATCTCGCATACCTAAGCGAATATCAAGTAAGAAACAGTCATTTAGTATTCATACTGCGTCTAGACACAGTAATATTGTCAAGATCAAAGAACCTAGCGACAAATTACACACTCCCGGGGAAAACTCTTTAATATCTGCAGCGAATGACCATAAAACTTAAAAATAGCACCGCAAAGGCACTCAGGATGCGACTTACCGGATAAAACCAACGAAAGGAATAAAACCGCTCGTAGAAAGCACATCATAAAACACTTATCACTTAAACTGGCCACATTAAAAAGTTAGCATTCGATTTTCGAACTAACTACGAACATTTTTAATTGAAGACAACGTTGGAAGTGGAATGTTGGGTTTTTGGAAGCCGAAATGTAAATATTATGCACCACTGGCACCGGCGTCCGGCCGGGCGGCGCATCAAACGATGAAAACGGCGAGCGCGAGCTTTGAAAAACCGCTTTCACGGACGGCACACAAACGTAAGAATTGGTGCATCTCCACACACACAAGCATGGCGGAAGGATTCCAGACAGCAGCTAACTTCATTGAATATTTGACAGTTCATTCACACCATTCACGTTCGGAAACCAAATCGAGAGATATCCTTTTCCTTTTATCCGTTAATTCCTTAAAGTATTTTAAAATTTAACAACGAAGGCATTCCCAACTCTAATGAATAATTTAAACTGATATAATTGCATAAATATCAATAATTGATTAAAAAACTAGTTACAGATTGAATTATATTTTTTTTAATGAAATGTGTATACATTTTTTGTTTCAGAGCGCACCTATGCTTTGATAAAATCACCGATAGATGTCACTTTGCACGTACTTCTGCTACTCGACGTTAGATGGCGGTGGCAATCAACAATAATAATAAGGTAGCTTTCATGACAACTTGCATTTAATTTTATATTTAAATAATTCCGTTTTAATAATGAATGAAACTATCATCTGATATTTACACATTCTTTTTATTTTTGAAATGATGCTTAGCAAATGTCTGAGCGACAATCAACGGAAATACCAAAGTAGCATCAGCGTACAACTTCACTGGTGTAGCATTTGGCTTGATTTTTCCCCAAGAAACCGCTTCATCTGGCCTGGCCCCAGCGTCACTTCCATCAAATTCGCTAGCTGTATTAACATATACAGCAAAGTCAGCGCCGTTTCTCATTAAATTTGCATTACAAATGTGATGTTTGATAACTCCTCCGCCAAGAATAACCATGCCAGTATTGTTAGCCTTAACTGCCATGGTGTTTAGTCTTCTCAAGTCGCCTAAAATATCAATTACAAGACCAGGCCGCTTGTAAGAGTGAAAATACATCATATCCCCCAAAGAACCATCCGTTAGAGCCGGACTGTATATTGGAATATTATTCCGCCATGCCCAGTAACAAACTGAGCTTTCATCATTAATCCTCTCACCAAGTCTAGCGATGATTCTAGATGGTGACCACACTATCCCATCTCTAATCTGTTCATCAAGCATTTCATCCAACAACGGAGTGACCCACTCTTCAAAACGGCAATAGTTATCATTAGGTACTAGGAGATTCCCGATTCGGTTAATACCGCGGATTCTTAAGGACTTCCCGCTCAAATTAAAGTCACCAACGTAAGTAGGCGCGAGGCATTTGATGAAATCTTCCTCTACACCACCAGCGGTTGTCACAATGCAGTCAACAAGTTTATTTTTCACAAGAAATCTGATCGTATCTCTCAAGCCGGAGGATATCATGTTAGAAGTATAGCCCAAAAATATAGTGCAGTTAGTTTTTTTCTTGATAAAAACATCCTCTTCGTACGGATCGCTAGTTTCTTCCGTCAAGGCAACTGAGCGACATTTGAGCATTTTATTGATTTCTGCAACAGCTTTCCCGAAGCTTGTGGCTTGGAAACCAGAGTTCACATAACTCTCGAGTAGCTTATTGTAGTCTGTACCGAGCTCCCAATTATACCCGGTCACTATGGGGGTTTCAGCGGGCAATTCTTGGCTGGGTTGCAGCACAGCGTTTAGCGCGACATCGGGGGCAATAACCTTGTCTTTCTCGATTATAACTCGATCCATGATTATTAAATTTATTCTTGTTCAAGTGCAAGTATTCACATTTAAAAGGAATCGTTTTCTTAATTAAAACACGAATGACGATGAAAATGCGTCGAAATTTTTGGCCGATACGAAAAAATTTCAGACAATTTGACACTGACGTTTGATTTGACAGAAAACGTCAAAAAGCAGCTGTTGTGTGTTGCCAACACCCAAGGAATTTATAATTTGTTTTATTTTCAGTAAAAAAAAAAAAAACAATTAAACTTGGTCAAGCAAATCTTGTCAGTAAAAAAAAGCGCGAAATTCAAATTTTCTATGGGACGATATCCCTTTGCGCCTACATTTTTCAAATTTTATTATTTTGTTAGATGACAGAAAAATATAAAAGCATCATCTGATCTTTAAAGATGGTCAAGCAAATCTAGTCAGTAGAAAAAGTCGGCAAAATCATAGAGAAAAAAATACATAGATTGCTCACTCCATACATCAGTTTTAGTACCAAAGAGACTATTAGCATCTAGCATCGAGTAGCGGAACTATCAGTACTGCCACAGAATAAATAGTAGTACTAAGTACAGAAGACTCACTCTCTAACAAAACGCGTCTGTTACGATCAGGACAGATATGGCCGCTAGGTGGCGACAGCGCCACGCGCGGCTTATGGCTAGCCACCAAAATTGGTGTGGAACGGATGTTCTTTTAGCTACCTGTTGCAAAGCGACGAAATCGCGGAGTGAGCCACGCCTGCCGACGGCGAGCCAGGTGTTGATAGAGTCTGTGCGGAAAGAGAAGAGTCGTGAAATGTCCATGGGATTCTACGCGACTCTAGAAAGCGGCCGTGCCGTGGGCATCATGTCAAACGATTCTTCAGAGCACAGCCCATTGTAACAAGCGCCAGAACTCACAAGAAGCAAAGTATCTCTGTAGACTTATATTAAGGCGGCAGAGATGCCAGCGATAACCATAGGTTGGAGCGAGACAGTGATCGGAGCTTTCGTTCCCACCTATGGTTGTCGCTGCCGCCGTCGCAAGTCGCTCAATGTCGTGGCCGAGCCGTAAAGATTTAATATATCTAATGGTTCTGGGAGTTCAGAGAGCCCCGCTTTAAATGTCTCTTTTCTAATGAAATGTGAAAGATGCATTTAAGGAAGTTGACCAAAACAGCCTCAATACGTAATAACTACTATTAAAACTTTAACTGCCATCGAGACCATTTAACTGCGCTGTTAGCTTTAACCGCCCTAAAGCATTAAAAGCTGCCCGCAAGTTCCCATCGTATCCATCAAAAAACCAGTTAAGTATGATGTCTTTATACTTAACAATTTTACCTTGTCGGAGCTCATCTGTATGTTGGTTTTGTTCAGTTTCTTTAACAGTTTGATACAACTGTGCCATTAATATCCACCTTAACTAAGATTAATGAAAGTAAAAGTTTTCTTGCGCCTGCGCTCCTCTTGACAAACAAGTCTTATATTAGAAAAATATAGAAAGGATATTGCACCTTATGGCTTATGCTTTAAGATTCGAATAAGATTGTGCGGTTATGTTACTTGTAACGTTTTTGGTGTATGATCATAATTGCGTCACAGATAAAATGTACATGGCGAACGGTTATTATTATTATAAATTATTTTCAATATAATTTTGATCTAAAATTATGGAGTGGACAGGAATGTGCTTTCTAAAGGTTTGAAAAGGCAGTGCTAACCTAACCTACTTATCCGCATAACTGTTTAAACAAAAAACCAATTTTTTTAGCTTCCTTTCCTCCACACATGACCATTTTGAATATTTTCCAATAACCGAGTCAACAAAAAAAACTCACGAGGTTCGGTTGAAAAATTCAACCTTCGGTTTCGCTCGGTCAAAGAGAACAGAAATCGCTAGCATCTAGCGATAGCATTCTTTCCCATTTTCCATTTTAGCAAAAAAATGTCACCTATACAATTATTTCTCTTCCCCCTTTCCCTTTGCCTGGTAAAGGTATAATAAAAAAAGCGGCCAAGTGCGAGTCGGACTCGCCCATGAAGGGTTCCGTATTTAGGCGATTTATGACGTATTAAAAAAAACTACTTACTAGATCTCGTTCAAACCAATTTTCGGTGGAAGTTTACATGGTAATGTACATCATATATTTTTTATAGTTTTATCATTCTCTTATTTTAGAAGTTACAGGGGGGGGGGGGACACATTTTACCACTTTGGAAGAGTCTCTCGTGCAAACTATTCAGTTTAGAAAAAAATGATATTAGAAACCTCAATATCATTTTTGAAGACCTATCCATAGATACCCCGCACGTATGGGTTTGATGAAAAAAAAATTTTTGAGTTTCAGTTGTAAGTATTGGGAACCCCCAAAATTTATTGTTTTTTTTTCTATTTTTGTGTGAAAATCTTAATGCGGTTCACAGAATACATCTACTTACCAAGTTTCAACAGTATAGTTCTTATAGTTTCGGAGAAAAGTGGCTGTGACATACGGACGGACAGACAGACGGACAGACAGACAGACAGACAGACATGACGAATCTATAAGGGTTCCGTTTTTTGCCATTTGGCTACGGAACCCTAAAAATGCAGTTAACAAGCACATTTAACAGTACTTAAAGTACTTTAAATGCTATGCAACTTACGTGATAATTAGCCGCTATGAATTAAGTAGTTTCTTTTGACTTTATTTAGATTGCATAATACGAGAAGTTGTTAAATAGTCTTTTATGTCTCTATAGGCAAGTACTTAATAAAATTGAAAGTTAGTTAGGGACCTACTGGTTCTGTTCTGAGTGTGTCATAGTTAGTAACAAAGAGTTGTTTGAGTATAGTAAGTACCTAAGTGTTGTAAAGTCTAACAATCATAAAGTTCGACAGCTAAATTAGATGGCGCTGAACGGTACCATATGTTTTGTGGTAACTGGATTGTCAAACGTCAATTTTTGACATCTCTACAGATCTAACTCATCTTCCTCGCGTTGTCCGCCATTTTGGTTTGGGAGCTTGGGGTCCGCTTGGCAACTAATCCCAAGATTTGGTGTTGGCACTAGTTTTTACGAAAGCGACTGCCATCTATAGATCTAACTTTTTACCGAATAAGGTGCGGGGCCGTACAGCGCCATCTATTTCCGCTGTAAAATTCGAAGCACGAATTATTCTTACACTTTACAACTCTTCTTAATCAATAACGAATTATAGTTTGTCAAAGGACTGTCTCATTTCAAACATAGACAGAGGGAATCATACTATCTTTGTCTTACACAGTACTAGCACCCAAAAGAAAAGGATGAATATAGTTTTCCTGGTATTGTCTGATAGACTGACAAATTGGTTTGACCAACTATTATAGTTCTCAATCCATCAGGCTAATAAGCATGTGGAATTAATAGACGCAGCTGACATCAACCTAAACTCATTACCCTCCTTTTTGCACTCAAGTTAAAAGCTTGTAAATCATGTAATGCAGCTTCAAGCCGACCCACATGTGTAATAATATCTCATATCATGCATGACATGTAATATATTTTTATCAAAATGTAGTTCCAAAATCCGGTTAGAGAATCCGAATGACGTAACGACCAGATTCCAACTTACACTGCGATGTCAAAATGATTTCATTTTGTTATCTTTTGCCCGTGCGTTGCGCCAATACGTGTACAAACATGTACGAGCGAATTGCCCGCGTGAATGATAACAAAATGACATAATTTTGATATCGGAGTGTAATTTCGAATTAGCCTCCAGTCTAATTACCGTATGTAACATTTGTAACAGTAATGCGACCCGTCCGGGAAGAATTGCGCGTGTCTGTTGTGACATCGGCATGCTGTTTTACTTGACTATGTTTCTTAGTTTTATGCCTACCTACGAGTATACTCGTCCGATTGAGTTACAGTAGGGCCTCGCTAATCCGGACCCTCGGTAATTCGGTGATCTCTGTAATCCGAACTCTCGCGAAGCGTACCTAATGCTTTTGATAGCTAGAAAATGTTTGTCAACTAAGAATTTCTACGAAATATTACAACAAAAATTTAGAGCTCCGATAGTTTAAAGAAGTGGTCGTGATCATTTTTCCGCGTCTATTTGCAATTGTGTTCAGAGGGCTTACCGCGAAAACCGAATTTCGCAAATTACGGGGATCTTTCTCTTTTACTCCAATGAAGGCGTAATTAGAGTGACAGAGAAAGATGCCCGCAATTTGCGAACTTCGATTATTGCGGTTATAGCCCAGGATAGCTCTCCTTTCACTCACTCTTCTTAGCACCTATACCACGCTAAGTACTAACCATTACCTACCCGATATTCTATAAACAGGACAGCCAACCGACTGTGTATGTATGTATGTATAAACTCTTTATTGTACAAACACAAAACACAAATTTATGGCACAGGATAGGCAGTACAAAGGCGAACTTATCCCTTTAAGGGATTTCACACAAGGGACTGTGCACAGGAAACAATAAAAGTTACGTTTAGTTTTTTCCGGAAATTACAGTCAATCATTAAGTATTTATTTTTATTTTTTTCGTATTCTATTCGACAGTAAAGACGTTGACCAGCACGGCTAGCACGAGTTGGGCAGTTGGCATTTGACATGTACGTTAGCGACTGCTAAAACTCGATCGAATTCCTTCTCCATCGCACCGATACATCAGTGCGACCGAGATGGACTGCGATCGAGTTTAAGCAGTCGCTAACGTATCTAAACGTCAAGTGTCACCTCGTGGTACGGCTACAGATACAAGTTGCCTAGTCAGGGTGACTTGCAGAGCGGTTTTTGAACAATTAAGTGCCCGCCTCAGGCGAAAGTAAGTGGAACAGATATTTATTATTGTATTATTAAATTATTATAGACTGGATTTTGCTAACATTACGTAGGCTGGTATGCAGTAAAAGCTGGGTATGCGTTTATTAGTCGCATCCATGGTATTACAGATGTTAAATATAAATTAGTACAGTCATGGACCCTCTTACGGCGTGGCAACATGTTATACGTACATAGGCATAGGGTACCTACACACTTTCCTATGGTGCATTTGAGTAAGTTGCATTTCAGTACATAGCGTCTTTGGCGAACTCTTATCACACCTAAGCTTAAAGTATATTTATTTGGCCAAAGTTCTTTTGCTTCCATAATCAACGCCGTTTTTCAATGTCCGTAGTCTGTCTGTCTATCTGACCAAATGAAAGCTTTTTCTGATCACTGAGCTTAAGAAGACGAACGGTCAGGTAGACGGACAGAATAGGCTAGATGACAAATTTTCATTTATTGTATCAATCAATCAGGTTTGTTTTTAGGATCAAATGTCTATATGGGTCCCATTGCATTAAAGCAATACAAAAGTCAAAAACCGGCCAAGTGCGAGTCGGACTCGCGCACGGAGGGTTCCGCACCATCAACAAAAAATAGAGCAAAACAGGCAAAAAAACGGTCACCCATCCAAGTACTGACCCCGCCCGACGTTGCTTAACTTCGGTCAAAAATCACGTTTGTTGTATGGGAGCCCCACTCAAATCTTTATTTTATTCTGTTTTTAGTATTTGTTGTTATAGCGGCAACAGAAATACATCATCTGTGAAAATTTCAACTGTCTAGCTATCACGGTTCGTGAGATACAGCCTGGTGACAGACGGACGGACGGACGGACGGACAGACGGACAGCGGAGTCTTAGTAATAGGATCCCGTTTTTACCCTTTGGGTACGGAACCCTAAAAATGATAGGTAGTTAAAGACAGTCGTACCTACTTCAAATCGCTATATGAACGTGACGTCAAGATCACTGAGAGTGAGAGCGCATCTTGAATTATGAACAAAACAAGAAAATTGCATTTTTGTCGGTAAAATATTGCGTTTATGTATACAATCTTTTTTTGGATAAAATGTGAGGAATCGAATGGTATCCTTACTTATTTAGTTTTTGAAAGTTAAAAAAAAACTTTAATTTTGGAAGTTTGAGGTGCTGTATTTTAGTATTATTTCCATATATTTTTTTAATATCTACAATATTGTGATAAATTGCTCACTTGCTAACTATTTTACTAGATTTTGTTATAAAATTCAACATATGTCATCATCCCTATTTAAACTGTGTTGTTTGTTATAGAACCCTAATTTAATGTTGCTATAAATTTATAGTCTAAAATTCGTAATTAACATTTATTTAGAAGCCTTTGTCAGCGAAACTACGTCGGCTCCGTTAGGCCTCTAAAAAACATAAATCGAATTAAAAAACCATTCACATATACAATGCAATAAGTATGAAAGTAAAATTTCTAAATTCGATTGTGATATTATAGAAAATTCCAGTTGAAAATAAAATCCTCGAAGGCAAATTCTTTATGAAATGAAGCATATAGCTTGTTAGCCTGATTAACTTTTAGCCGGTTTTTTATTTGTCTAATTTGAGTATCCAAGTCTCGCCTAAATCACGACGTACTTCATCACAATCCATGTATTACACAACACAGCACATACGTATCATAATAAAATAAGTAAGCCACTAAAAAGGTCTCACAATATTCTAATATGTATTTTACAGCCAAAACTCAAAGTTGAAATTGCTTTAAATTTCAATTGAAACTGGTATTTTCAGTTCCCGTATAAGTAGAAAGCTAATGTCTTCCATCACTCTATTGACCCCGATGCTGTAATCTGGTAATCTATAAACTATTTGTACGGATTTGCTGCTTTAATTGGCGTAGATTCGGCCCCATTCGGAGCTAAAGGAGTTAGCTTCGTGACCTCAAAAAATATTCGCAAAACCTTAAAAAGCATACATACGTTGGTTATTACATTATTTAACATTAAATAAGAGACAGAAGGGCCTCCGCCGTTAGGTACATTCGAAGTTACGCTCTCATTTCAAAACATGAAACTTGCCGTGGACATTCAAGTACCTAACACATATTTATGTCTGGTATTCGTTTTCATTGCTAATTGTAGTAAGTACGTACACACGTACGTACAAAAACTTCTAGTCCCTCTATTTTAAGCTAGTAAATACTGTACTAAGGTATTAGGTACACCTAATTATGACAAACACAAAATTTCGTCAATATTTTGTCCTTTTAAGACCACATTTCCAAACAATCCATAAATTACATAACACTGCATCAGTGTCACTGAAATAATCAATTTGCATACCTTTAAAGATAAAGAAATGTTATCATCCTTGCAATTTATTAACACTAGAATGCAAGCGTGTTTAAATTCTACATTTCTTACACATTCACTTTCGATCCCAATTGAATTGCGCCTTAAGTAGTTTGCTATAAGGTTGAAAATGGAATGATTTTGCGACAGGTTGGTGTCAAAGGCCACCTACAGAAGTAACGGACGTGTGTCAGCTGCGGATAAAATGTGTTGCTAAATTATCAATTAACGTTCTCTTGACATGAGCACGAGGCTAAGTTCTTAGGTAGGTAGGTAAAGTTGCGAGTCGCTGTTTTTTTTTTCACTGTAATTGTAATACTCGTACAATCGATTTTTTTAATAAAATTTAAGGAATCGGATGGTACCATTTTTTCACTGTTCGAAGTTAAAAAAAAACAATTTAGAATCTTGAGTCCTTGTATTTTTTTATCATTAGGGTTCCGTACCCAAAGGGTAAAAACGGGACCCTATTACTAAGACTCCGCTGTCCGTCCGTCAGTCCGTCCGTCCGTCCGTCCGTCCTTCCGTCCGTCTGTCACCAGGCTGTATCTCACGAACCGTGATAGCTAGACAGTTGAAATTTTCACAGATGATGTATTTCTGTTGCCGCTATAGCAACAAATACTAAAAACAGAATAAAATAAAGATTTAAGTGGGGCTCCCATATAACAAACGTGATATTTGACCGAAGTTAAGCAACGTCGGGCGGGGTCAGTACTTGGGTGGGTGACCGTTTTTTTGCTTGTTTTTTGTTGATGGTGCGGAACCCTCCGTGCGCGAGTCCGACTCGCACTTGGCCGGTTTATTTTTTATTTTTCTATGCCCAAAGTATTGTGATAAATTGCACATTTTATCTCGCTTTTAACTAGATTTTGTTATAAAATTCAACATGTGTTAAGTATCATCCCTATTGGCCGTACCACATTGCTGGTCCAATAAGTCAAATATTGTCGCTGGTTACTTATCGACCCAGAAATGGACAGGAAATTATAAATGTCAGGTGTCAATTGTCAATTGTCGCGAAACAGGCTCCAAACAATTTTGTCATTTGTAAATTTTGTGATACGCCCCGTTGTACAGAAAACACGACACATTCCATCTACCCGGATACTCAATCCATCAATCAATCAAAATATTTATTGTTGGTATAAATGCCCCGGTAAATGAGACAGCTAATAAACTACTAAGTAAGTATTTCACACAGTTCAAGTGTCAGTTCGGTTAAGTAAAGCTATCCATTAAAGTGTGACTCAAACTCGTTTGCTAAACGGTATTGGGACGAAGTAATTTAATAGTCAGCTAATAAAGATGAGCAATACGTGCCTCGCTGTAGGGTTAAATACTTACACAATATGCTTAGTTACGAGTATAAATGCAAAATATACACAATATATAAGTCTGGTAAACCAAACTTTTCAGTAAATTAGAAGAAAAACAACTAAACTCATCCCTTTCTATTTACCTTTTTTTGTATTTATTAGTAAAACAACAACATAAGTATAAACTAACAATAAAAAGTAAGCTAAATTTAAAACCTACAAAAATAAAACTACTACCTACTTAAAAAACTAAAAATCTATCATCTCTAAATCTATTTCTAAAGAGGGCCCCTGGGGCATAGTGCCAAAGATACTGGCAGCATTTCCTCGCTGAATTGCAACGCTCATTCGTTGAGCGAGGAAGCTGCCAGCTCTTTTGTCCCCAGTGACCTCAACCAGCCTTTTTTTTTAGTTTGTCCCCGGCCAAACTATACATGTCGACTATTTAATTTCAACAGCAGTATGTTTTAGAAATAATAATTGACTTCGGAATCAAGGAGTTGTGAATTCGTCGGGATAGATATGTAATCGATGTTTGTTTTAAGTACAATTACATGGTATCTGGCCCCTTTCGTGTTGCAGGTATCCATAGCCGACGGTAATTGCTTACCATCAGGCGGTTCATCTGCTCATGTGTCTCATATACCTATCATTAAGAAAACTGGGATTGTATAATGAGGAAATGGCCCTTCTCCGCGTCTTTGTTTATTTGACGAAGGAAAGCCATTGGCGCCAAAACTTAAATCTTATCACGATAATACCCTGTCATTCATCCGGTTTTCGGCTTTACCGAAACACAATCAACTTCATCTACGCTTATTCATAAAGCGTATATGCATAACGTATCAAGAAAACCAGTAGTAGTTGGTCTCTAATGTCTCTACAATACAATTATTCCGTAGTCTATTGAGTAGCCTATCATTGCCTATGACCGCTTGCAAGTAACAGAATCGATATTAAACTTTCGTTAGACATATTTTAAACTATTTATACGACAACGGTTTCACTCACTTGAATTTTTAGTCGCTATCAGTGCACGAGTTGCAGTCGCCGCGAGCACTCGAGCCTGAGGAAGGACCCCCGAAGGGCCCGAAACATGTCGCCAATAGCGACTAAAAATTCAAGTGAGTGAAACCGTTGTCGTATAAATAAGTAACAGAATAAGAATAAGAAATATTTATTAGCACAAAGAACATCGCTATCACTACATAGTATAAAACAAAGTCGCTTCCCGCTGTCTGTCTGTATGTATGCTTAGATCTTTAAAACTGCGCAACGGATTTTGATGCGGTTTTTTTAAATAGATAGAGTGATTCAAGAGGAAGGTTTGTGTATAATTTGGTAACCCGTGCGAAGCCGGGGCGGGTCGCTAGTAATACATAAATTCATTTAAACGATCTTCTTAGTGTGATAGTGACAGTTGCGTTTGGTTCGCTACGTAGCGTTAGCGGCATGTTGGCTACGCGGCCAGAACAGAATATCACACGTACGTTGCCTTTTAAAAACCCTGAAAACGCATTGTTTTCCTACAAATGTAAACTTCAAGAGCTCAAATTATATTAGAGACGAGTTTAGACAGAATGTTGTCTGAACATTAACTTCCGACGCTTTCGTACGGACCAGTTATACTTAATAACTAGTATACTTATAACTAGTTGCGGCTAATTACTCGTTCATTCCCACGGAGCTTGTAAACAAACTTACGTAACGTTCTGAATAGTTTGACGGTTTACATGACGGTCTTGTAGATTATAGACTGGCGCCATTTTTGTTTGAAATGGTCTGCTATCAGGACAATATTAAGCCAAAACAACTATTTGTTGTACGAACGAGGCATATATCTCTATCATAGTGCTCGACGTGCTAATGCCCAACAGATGACACCCTGTCGTCACCTCTATTGACAATGACTTAAGTTTCAAGATGACATGTAGGTACTGGGACCGCGTCGAGCACCAGTACGTTTACCTTAAATAAAGTTAGTTTTTATTTTATAATATCTGGGTGACCGAGCTTCGCTCGGAAAACATATAATAACTCGGAAATGCGCGTTTTCCCAGAGATAAGACCTAGCTAGATCGATTTTTCGCCCCCGAAAACCCCTATATACCAAATTTCATCGAAATCGTTAGACCCGTTTCCGAGATCCCCGAAATATATATATATATAAATAAATAAATAAATAAACAAGAATTGCTCGTTTAAAGGTATCAGATAACAATTTATTATTTAAGCGAGCATTGAATGAAGCACTTTTCAACTAATGTTATTTATAAAATACCTAAAGGAAGAGTCTACAATTGATGATAAATATCTAACTTACGGAGATTTAAATAGTTTATTTTCATCAATTTTCAGCCGTTTGATGTAAGATAGGAAGTTGACGCGTTGATGTCTTTTACTAAGCAACTATTATGTTAAAAAATATAATAGATAGGTACTTATAATTTTCATCAATTAATTAAAAAATATTTTACTTAATTCTTCACATTTATTTCCGAAATTGGCAGGACAATAAATAAACCTAAACATATTTGACGCGCCGCCGCTGACAGACACCAACTTTCATTACCACCAAGAATCTGAAAATTAAATTAAAACGGTATTAAATTGCGGTGCCTTAATAACTAATTTAGTAAGAAATTAGCTCTGTTCCATCGCAGGCGCAGCGCAGGGGCCGCAGGTAGGGTTGCCAGATGGTCGGATTTGACGAGATTCTCCCGATTTTTAGCATATGTTCCCGATTCCCGACCAAGTGGAAATTGTCCCGAAAAACAGCTGCACGTTATAAAACAATAATTTCAAGTTCCGAACTGTCGTCGAGCGAGCGAGCGACCCGTGTCGAGCGCGTCAGCGTTATAAAAACGTCTATGGGCAGAGCAGCTGACGTAGTGCCAATAATGTAAAATAGCGTTGTTTTTAATACAATTACTTTAATTGGAATGTTTTTTTTTCCTGACTTAGGTCTCAAAATCCCGATTTTTTATTTTTTCACGATAATAGCGCCTTTCGATCTGGCAACCCTAGCCGCAGGGCTAAGCGGATCATTTTCCGGCGTGTGAAAGCGTGTGGAAATGACGTATAATTGCTGGCCTGCTCGCGTTTTTCATGTCATGTCGGTGTCGAATAAAGGTATGGCCCATTTGATGGTAAGCGGAAGGGCGCCCGCTAGCTGACGCGGTTGCACGGAGCGGGTGAGCGGTTGACAGAAAATAGTATGAGCGTTGCTAACTGGCGCGGCCGCGAGCGACGGATTTTATAGTTGGTCAAGAAAATCTTGTCAGTAGAAAAAGGCGGCAAAATTGAAAAATGTAGGCGCGAAGTGGTATTATCCCAAAGAAAATTTGAATTTCGCGCCTTTTTCTACTGACAAGATTTGTTTGTACTGTACATACAATGACACCTGCGTGCGCCCGTTCTGTGCACGGCTTAAAAGGGAACTGTAATTTCATGAAACTTTTCAGGGATGGCATAACGGACATGACATGACCATGACCATACCCCGGAGATTCGGATGCGGGATTGTTTTAAACTAGCCAAATATATTCACTATTACCCTCCAGCAGGCGTGGCTCACTCCGCTACAACAGGTAGCTAAAAGTACATCCGTTCCGCCCCAATTTTGGGGAAAGCCATAAGCCGCGCGTGGCGCTGTCGCCACCTAGCGGCCATATCTGTGCTGATCGTAACAGACGCGTTTTGTTAGAGAGTGAGTCTTCTGTACCTAGTACTATTATTTATTCTGTGCAGTAGGTAACATAACAAATATTACAGAAACACATCTCCAGCTCCTAAGCCTCAAGAGAAACCCCCAAAGAAAAAGGAAAAGAGGTTCCACTGCGACCTTTGTGGTGGCAACTTTGTAGACGAACGGGCCCTTATGTGGCACACGAGGTTACATACTTAGTACTATTATTTATTCTGTGCCTCCAGTTTGAAAGTTGGATGGCTTAGATTTCTGCTCCGCTTTTAATGGACCAGATTAATAAGAAATCCTCTATTCAAGCCTCATTGCTACCTTATACTTAGGTATTGTTAAAAAATCTTCTTTAGGAAAAAATAAAAAAGATGATGTTAAGGGTTCAGACTTCTGAAATGCAGTTACTATAGGGATGTTTTTACCAAGGAGTTGTGTGGTGATTTTTATTACAATAAAGTAAATTTACAGCATATATGTATATTAAACAAGGAGTTACTTCAGAGTTAGTCACTATAGGGCGGTTTTATACTTTTTTTTAATAGCACTTTACAGAAGAGATCTGTACGTTCAGGTTCAGGCTTAGCCTACCTATATCAAATTCGCCCGTATCAATGGTTCCCCAGCAGACAAGTGCAAGTCATATGTACCTACCTACATACATGCAACTATGTACTACAGGGACATGTGTAAAAAATGCAGGTGAACGCACGATCAAGTGATCGGGTAGAGGCAGGGCTGCTTTCCCTCTCAGCCTGCACATGTCTCGGCTTACGAGATTGCATTACATATGCATTTTCTCTTCTATGTTAAGGCTAGATCGGGTTCTGGAACACGCCGAAGTTCGACACTAATTGTAGAATTATTAATTATACGTATTAGAACAAATTAATATTTTAATTTGTTTTTATTTCAAGTAGACACACTACTAAAGGATGCCGGACAAGAGGGCAGCAAAAGTCATGACAAGGTGGACGCCGCAACAAAAAAGACCGAAAGGCAAGCCTAGGAAGCGTTGGATGGATTGTGTAGAAGAAGATCTTAGGAAGATGAGAAAGTTTACCAACTGGAAGAAGGTCGCCAGGCACCGCGACAACTGGAGGAAGATTGTGGAGGAGGCCAAGACCCACAAAGGGTTGTAGCGCCAACGGAAGTAAGAAGTAAGACACACTACTATAAATTATAAACTTTGAATAAATGTCATATACTAAGAAAAAGTGACCAAGGCCTCCAGTGCCCCAGGCTGGAACACTGCCAGCCAGCCAGCCCAGCCTGGGGCACTGGAGGCCTTGGTCACTTTTTCTTAGTATATGACATTTATTCAAAGATTAATTATACGCTTTAAAGAAAACCTTAGACGTTTAAGACCTTTTTGAAACACATTCCGCGCAGCAATAAGGGGTGAATTGGGATCTATTACGGTTTACCTGACGATGTATTTAATGTATTTTACATTCACTAATCTCATTTGTAATATTTATTAATATTTTTCCTATGTATCACAACTATGTCTTTACAATGTAAGATGTGTCCTCAAATCTTGTGTTCATCGATATAAAGCCGAAAGGGTTCCGCCGTGCTATTGTTTCCGATTTAAAGTATGATTTAAAAATGTACAATGAAGAATAGAATACCATACCGCAGGAACCATTTTTTTCGTCCCATTAAAAACTTGTACTATTTTTCGGATGACCTAATAGCCCCTCGAGAAAATAGCGACTAACCTATGTCTAAAGGTTACATTCTAATTGCAACAGTATTAATGCAGGAAATGTCAATTATCCAGGTAATCGACACTGATATAATGATGTCGTAATTATATAACCTTTAGAATTTACGTAGGTAACTTATGTAGGTATATTCCGACCCAAAGTGCTACTTTTACAACAACGTAAATTATATTTCTTAGTAGTAGTGTTCATTGCGCACAGTCTGATTACGTCACATTTAGGTCTAAATGAAGGTATTAAAAATCTAAGTTAATTTGATTGGCCTAGTTTCAGCATGGACAAAAATGCTTTCGTATGTTTTGAATGCTTTTGGCTGTTCTACTCTACAAGTCGCATTTCAGAACCGATAATCGTGAAATTTTGAATGCAAGTTCGATAATAAGTATTCTTTGTTGGTGAAGTTTTCGGAAATTTAAAAAAAATACGGTTCCATGGGGTCCGTTAGGTCTACAAGGGCCTGCAGCTCATAGAGCCACATATATTTTCTATGTAACTATTTATCGTATTTAAAGTGCTTTCAACATAATTAATATAAAGTAATTATGGTTTAAAAAAAATCATAATAATCAGGCTCATGAAATAGTCACGTTTTGATTACAGCTATAAACCTCAACCATAAGCGTTTACTTTAATAATTATAATTATATCTTAAGGTGACGGTAGAGGTGGGTAAATTTTCAGATTCTGTCAATTTACCCCATTTCACACACAATCGCACTTCACGCACACTACCTCACTTTACTGGGACAGGTCACTGACCCATCAAGTTTTTTTTAAGATAGCGTTTTGAGTTTAGTGGCCTCCTTTTAGGAAAAGCGTTCCATTGAAAGAAGAAAGAGAAACAATACATTTAATCTTGCTTTCCTTGTCTGTTCATGTCACACGTGACGTATTTAAATTCTAATAATTCATTTGGTTGTTGACAATTTTCTACATTATGGCTTTGTCGAGATACGCGTTTTCTAAAGTCTAAACCGAATAAAACCAGATGTCATTAAGTCAGATGTAAAATTTTATTTACTACTCTATACGACTTTTCATAAGGCTCAAAATCAATTAAATGAGAATTTAAATAAATAAAGTTCCGGCAGGGTGCAAAATTTAATTAAGGCGGACAAAATAAAATTTGAAAATATATGGAAACAGTGTTGGCTAATGTACCCCTAATATCTTACACTACTTACTATTAAATTAATACAATTAAAATAAAAAATATTATACCGGTATTCCACCGGTATTATTTCAGTGCTGAAGCGATTATCTTCGATCGTAGCCTTGATAATGTAGGTGTTGATAGTTACTTACGGCGGTAGGAGCGGCAATGAACCCCGTGCAGAGTAGAACGTGAGGTGCGTTGGGATAAGTGCATATATCTACTTATAATTCTTTGGCTGGTTGGTAACCCTCTATATTTTATTTTTTGTTTTACTGTTATTAGGTTAAGGGAGTTTTAGGGAGTGAAAAAAAAATGATTTTCGTTTTATGCGCTCGCGTGATTGCCGATGGATTATAATTAGACAAAAGAACTTGTTTTCCACGCATCGAATGTAGATCCCTATGACACTTCCTCCAAGTCTTCTCCAATAATGTTTATACCGTATTTTAATTACCTACCTTAAATGTTACATTTCTAAATATTTTTTTTTGTGCTATACATACTTCAAAAAAATCGCTGGAGGCCTAGCGGTAAGAGCGTGCGAATTGCAATTCCGGCTCGTACCAATGAGTTTTTCGGAACTTATGTACGAAATATCATTTGATATTTACCAGTTGCTTTTCGGTGAAGGAAAACATCGTGAGAAAACCGGACTAATCCCAATAAGAGCCTAGTTTACCCCCTATGGGTTGGAAGGTCAGATGGCAGTCGCTTTCATAAAAATTAGTGCCCACGCCAATTTATGGGATTAATTGCCAAGCGGACCCCAGGCTCCCATGAGCCGTGTCAAAATGCCGGGACAACGCGAGGAAGATGATGATGATGTGACACATACTTCCAAAAAAATCTACAAATATTTTACGTGACAACTGCTTATAAGTAAATATTATGTAGGTACACTTATAAAGTATAAAGTAGAAAATATCTTATAGGTACATAATATAAAAACCGATCATGTACGAGTAGGATTCACTATGGGTTCCACAGTTACACATTTTTATTGCATATTTTTTGTTTAAGACCAACTCACCTATTATAGGACATAGGTCTTCCATTAATCTTTTGGCGTTGAACTATTTTTTGTATATGTATTTATGTAATACAATTCTGAGTTAGGTTATGGTACATTTTTGCTCACCTACTTATAGTTATGTATTATATCTGATATGTGAGATACCAAACCTGATACCAAAAATCGCCGCAAAGTTAAAAGTTCATTTATTTACGTTACTCATCTTCGGATCACCGACTTACTACTTCCTTACTTGACATATGTGTACTAAATTTCAATTGAACTAGTCCAGTAGTTACGGTGAAAATTGGCTTTAACAAAATGGCAGACACACGAGTGATCTTATAAGGGAGATTATTTTCCTTGAGTGAATGGTATGCATTTACCCCAATGCACCTCACGTTCCACGCGGCGCGGCGTAATCTGGCCCCTATTTCACCACGGTGACAGGTACGACAAAAACATCACTGTTATTGACGCCATAGGCATCCATGGACTACAGTTACCGCTAACACTGATTTAAACTTTCACGATTTTTACACATTATTAAATTGTACAACGGAACCGCAAAACGTTCAAGCGGATAAACAAGACCAAGTGCGGGTAGTTCGAAAAACTCGCGCGGTTAGAAGATGCTGATATCAACTTAAGCCAGTCTTCTCCGAGACCACGGGGACAACGCCGTCCTCGAAACGTCGGAGGTAAATCTTAAAACTTAGATACGCGATTAAGTCCCGTTGTACAATTTAATAATACAGTTACCGCTTACCATCGGGCGGGCCGTATTCGTGTTTGCCACCGTCATTGTACCTATTATTAAAAAAAAACTTTATTATATCGGATAAAACAGACATTTGTCTCGCGAAAAAATCTTGTGACAATTGTCACAAGATTTTTCAAAGAATTTTCGGTAAGTCTTGACAGGAAATGAGTTCTGTGTCGCAATTTCGATACAGTTGCCGTGTTTCTTGTGACAATTGTCATTAGCTTCGCAAAATAAGAATTTTTTAGTGGCAATATAATGGAGTTTATTTATTTATTAAAATGTTGGTGGCAAACAAGCACATCGCCCGTCCGATGGTAAGCGGTTACCGTAGCCTATGGAGGCCTGTGACATCAGCAACAGTGATGTCGACAACTGTCGCACCTGTCACCGTGGTCGTAGTGAAATAGTGGCCAGTAAGTACCTAATACTGGCGCTTAAGTCCTTTATGACAATTTCTGCCTATTTTAAATTGTTCAAAAAAAAAAGAAACCGAATAATTATATCGGACTACCGAATTTTCACGAGAATCAGTTGAGAAATGTGATATGCAAAGGAGAAGAATTCGGACATACGAAAGCATTTTTGCCCAAGTTGAAACGGAGACCTTCGCCAACGCTCGGTCAATGATGGTTTAGGTACAGCTAGCTGCAGAGAAAAGGTACCACCCCTGCATCTATCTGGTCGTACCTTTTCTCTGCAGCTGACTGTACACCTATAAAAATGGTTGTCCCTGCTGTAATTTTATACCGGTACCGTACTTTGTATTTCAACCGGTATAGTTTTACCTTCAAAACGAACCGGTATTGATAAATAATAACGGTACCATACCGCTTATACCGTAAAGAAAGCATGATGCAGTCTCTGCTTTGCACAATTATTGTGTGGACAAAATTCTTATAATCACCGGAACATACATACCTACGCACATAATGTCATTGAAATAAAACATTGTTATTTTATAGTAAATTTATATAATACTCGATATATACACATAACCAGACCGCAGCGGTATTAGCCTGTAAGCTTCATCTCTTGTCTCCAAATCCGCAAAAACTAGTTAGTACTAAATGCTGGTCTTGCTGTTATTTTATTCTTGAAGATTATGGCTTGTTTCTTGATTATTGAGAACAGCACGTAATCGCACACATATAGACGGAACGAACGGCAACAAAGTAGGTGTAGACACTAAGACTTTCAGGTATTAAACGAATTACGCTTCGTATTAATAGGTAAGTAATATTTAAATGAATATATAATATTCTCTAACGTAAATACAAGATTACAATTGACATCAAATGTCATTGACGTACAGAAGTCATATACTTTTTTTTAATGACGCAAAATTGATACCAGCATAATGAAAATCAATCCCAATCAGTAAAACGAGTCTTTAAACTTTTTTCATTTTAAGCGGGTTTTGAAGGAACAAGTTACTTAAATTCAATTGTAATCGTATTGTTTTAGGATAGTTTACTGCTGTTTTCGATCGTTACGACCTGTAAATAACAACAAATCAAATTTTAAATAAATTTATTTACCCTGTTTTTTGAAATACAATTTATCTACTGGTATACATTTTCGTATGCGTATATGATGAAATGTCTAAATAATGCCAAAAACGAGCTACGACGACGTACACGTCTGCTTCGATCCAAGGCCAGCGGCCATCTGACTCGAAGAAGAATTTTGAGTGATGTCGTCAATGTATGGAAATTGTACGAAAGTTTACATTTGGGATTGAATTTCTGTGTTGTATTTGTGAGTAAAAATATAAGTAGATAATAATTTGCTAGTTTAGTTATCTAGCTTTCAAAATCACACAACAACTCAATTACTGTTAAAGGCAAAACTGTAATGCGTGTTGCTCAAACGGAACTCCATATTTTGATTTTTGGATACTTTTAGTGTCGATTTGTAGAGAATTACAGCAAATAAAAAATATTATGCCGTGAAGAGCCGGTACACGGCTTCTTCGTGAACATATTTACGTATAATTTAATGCAGTTATTAAACATTTCTTGAACAAATTGATTGCACAAAGTGAGCTCTAAATCGAAAACGTCATATACCGTCCCCTTAAGTTTCTGTTAAAGTGTTACCTAAGGCACTCTCAATTTCGAACTATCCCTTCGTTTTCCTAAAGCTTGTATCACACGCGGTCGCACCACACAGTCGATCTAACGCGCGCGTGCTGGCCGGTCGCTCACGCATAGACAACTCTTTTTTTTTAATTCGCGTGCGTTGTGTGTGAATTGTGGATTATTTAGTGTTTTTTTAAAGGTGAGTTTTTATTGTTTGAATTTTAAGTAATCGTGGTATAATGGAAGTGATTATTAATTTAAAATTTGAATTTATTTTTCGGGAAAATAAGTGAGTTTAAATTCGAAATAAAATAATGAATGGCAAATATACTCGTACTAATTTGATAACGAAATATACATATACCTACTCTCTTTCTTCTATACTGCCTGGCTCTCTGCGTAAAAATAAGGGGTAAATAAAATTTTCCACATATGAAATTTCTCTATCAATAACTAATATATAGTCTTACCAATCATTTCCTTATAATTTATTAGAAAACTTAGTATTTACTAGATAAATTTTGCGCCTTTATATACATGCAAAATATTTAGGCCTATTTAGGCCTATTGTTTTAGAGATACTAACTGTGGCACTATGTAGATTTGTATAAGATAGTCTTCATCTATTATTTTATTTTATCCTGAAAAAATATGTGCAAATCCCGATCAACTGGAACGCGTGTTCAGATTTAATTGAGTCACATCGGAAGTGGATTTTCGCGTGTAGATAGTTACATATTATCACGATTTTAATTAATCGGTTCATTACCCAGGTTATTTACATCGGAGCTGATTTCCGGTCAAAAATATTTATTTAAACACGCACATAATCCTTCATAGTATTTAAAAGTGCAGAATAGTGTAATTATAACCGGGGAAAGAAAATCTTAAAAACAATTATTATTAACTATCGACAAATCTTATAATTATGCCATTGAATTATAAATTGGTACTTCGAACCGGATCATGAGGCAAGAACCCAAGAACAAAACTCGAAACATATGTATATACCTATCTTACGAATTTAGATACAGGAGTTTATTAGTTCTACCCTTAGGCAGGCGTGGCTTACCGCGATTTCGTCGCTTTGCTACAGGTAGCTAAAAGTACATCCGTTCCGCCCCAATTTTGGGGAAAGCCATAAGCCGCGCGTGGCGCTGTCGCCACCTTGCGGCCATATCTGTGCTGATCGTAACAGACGCGTTTTGTTAGAGAGTGAGTCTTCTGTACTTAGTTCTATTATTTATTCTGTGCCTTAGGGCTGATTTAGACGGCGTGCGAACTCGTATGCGATCTTAATAGTTACATTGCGGACTGTTGGTTACGTCCAATTCAACCGACCGATCAAAACCCGCAATGTAATGAAACTCGCATACGAGTTCTCGCATCGTCTAAATGAGCACTTAGTTATCTTAATATCGTAGAAGAAGCAATGAACACCAGTGGTAAGTTTAAACCCCATTAAATGGGCGGGACAAGATTACACGCCATGTCAGTCAAACTTAGGTAAACTGCTATCACTTTCATTGTAACAACTTAATTAATACTACAAATTATGTGATTATATTTCTTATTATTCGACTGGCAAAGAAGTTTGGCAATGTTTTTCGAACTTTTGTAGGCACTTGAGCTTAGCTACGCATAGGTAAATATGTTCTTTGGTGACCTTTTGAGTGTTTTGATTAATATAGTAAGTACAGTAGTCGATATCAATAAGTACATAGTAGTCCGGAGTGACAAAGACTAATTAGGCGGGTTTTGGAAAGCTCAATTTTCTCATTCCTCATATATTTGTTCACCGGCTTCCAAAAAGGAAGAAATGTGTTTATGTACGACGTTTTTTAACCACTTCACCTTTGTAATCTATAAACGAATTTATTTGAATAAGTATAAACGAATTTGCGAAAAGCTTTTGTGAGGTTTATGATTAACTGATCGAATCAAAGTTTTCATATTTTCCGGCAGATACATTTAGTATGTATAGGAACGATATGTCTAAAGAAAGACGATATATAAACTTTCTAGATCTTACTTACCATCTTCATATTAAACTGCAATAAAAATTGAACCCTATCATGCCAGACGCCATTTAAGCTAACTTGTATAATGCATATGTGGTATAATGGCTTTAAACGGATCATGTGGCATAATGAGATTACATACCAGCACGTGGGTGGCAAATTGACTGTTTTTGCGATTCGAACGTTTCGTTACATTACATAACACTAAGTGTATTGCAAGTTTGTTTTTAGGACAGTTTGAATTCGGGACATTTCGCTAAAGGCGACTATTTTAAGTTAAAAGATTTATAACTTCTAGAGACTTCTAAATATAAATGCCGTTTCCTTTATACTAGTAGCGTACTATTAAATAAATAGAATTAAAAGGTAATACATTCCACTGACTCAAAAATTCATAAAATTGGTTTGTCCAAAATTTACGCGAAACAAACCTTAATATCATCTTATATAGGTACAATTACCAAAAGTGTATGTATATAATGTATAATAGGTAGTAGATACTACGTAAATCCAATCACTAAATTGCATGGCCACTTTTACGAAGGAATTCCATTAATTTTGTATCCATGCAATTTTGCAGCTGGCTGTAGGTATACGGTATACCTACCTACACAGTAACATACAATAAAATACAAATAGGTATTCTTATTTGCTCACCAATATCAAAAGAAACATGACATACAAATTAAACATATAATAGTATAATAAATTAAACTATGGTACAACACAATATGAAATACTTAATTTAATCTTAAAACCATAAATCTTTTTGGCTACACATCAGTTTTCCGCTGTTACTGTTAATGAAATACTACTGCCGGCCTAGCCAAGGTTACAATCGCTATCGCTTCGACAACGAAAAGCTTTATGTCTCTGTATCACTCTTCCATATTAGTGCGACAGTGACAGTTGCGTTTCGATCGCTACGGAGCGTAAGCGATTGGCATCTTGGTTACGCGGCCTGAAATGTGAATGTGATAGTCTGTGTTGTTATTGTTATCAGTAGCGATATTTGGCGTACGTATCATGTGCAGTAGCCATGTAATGAAGTCACGCGATGAAAGAGCAACGCGCTCGCAGCGCCGCAGCCACAGACAAGACAACCTCCAGACTGAGCATAGTAGCGCTACCCCCTCTGCCACAAATATACGGTAGTTTTACTCCATTTTCGAGTCAAAGTGTCTTTGTGTGACGTCCGTGTCTTTGAACGGACCAATCCGGGCACGGGACTCGCTCACCTCGTCCCCCGCATCCCAGTATTTTTGGCAGCATCGGTTTCATGAAATAATTGCTCTAATCTCCGTCTAGAGGATTCCTAGTCTATGGCCGCAGCAGACGTAATAAAACGCTTTACTTAAAACCACTTGACTATGGAACCAATCAAATTACTTGATATATTATTATTGATTTGTGTAATTTTGAATATAAATACTGCTACATATGTTATTAAATGGATAGCCCAATATAAGTACTGTTACGTAAACTAGGCACATACCCTTTTTTCTGACGGAGTGGAAATGCATTTACGCACGGTGTGTGGGACTCGCCGCTCCTTGTCCCTCTCTTGGCGAGAGGGGGGGTGAATTTGGCCCTACCCACTAAACCCACTCCGGCGTTTCTTCTCCCTCTTTGCCACTGAGGGCGCACTGGGTTCGAAAACTAGACACATACAACCTGCAGGGTGTTAACCCTAAGGCAACCTGAGGGGGTGGAACCCGGGGTTTTTCCATCTCCTCCCGGCGTGGAGGTTGTCATGAGGGACCAGTGTGTGGTGTCGCCCTGGATACTACCTTCGAGAGGGGGAGCTTCGGCTCCAGGGCCTTCGGGTCCAAGGAGGGGACAGCCTCGGCTGTCGGCAGCAGGCGGTGTTCGCGGTAGAATGCTCTGCCGTCCCGTGTTCACCGTCACCATTGCTGCGAGACGGGCATACCGTGGAGGGTTTAGTCGGTATTTGGCCCCTTGGCCACGAGTCCGATATATCCGTGCTAGTTCCCCGGCTAGGCGGAATGCCTAAATGCATTACTCCACGTTAAAAGAAAAAGGGTATTAACCCTGAAGTTCATGTATAAGATCAGGGTGATTTCATCTCATTGTACACTCGACCGCGATAACACCGATAACAGTGCAATTCAATTGTTAAAGCGTCACGTAAGCTGACACACCACATAGCCAGCCTCTAATCTCTTGTAGAGAACACAGGAGTAGAGAAACAACAGAGAGACAAGTAAGGTACTCAACCCGTCAGGAAATTGCGTACCTACTGAACTTATGGTGTCAGTCTCCAAGTTGTATATGTGGAGCACATAAAATGTAGGTAACATTATACTCCAGTCACACAATTACCTGACCAAATAACATGTTGAGAAATACTCATAGAGAAGATATATCTTAATAACAAAACTTCCGTGAGACAAAGACATATTAAATATATTAAAAGCGGATACGTGAGTGACCCGCTTTTAATATATTTAATATGAGAAGATATATTATGTAAAAACCGAAGTGCTCCCCTGTCTCTGTAATTTTGTACGAAATGAGGTCTGTTTGTACAAGTACTTAGGTATATGCCTACGTACGTCCATTAGAATTGAGAATGGTGACTGTTCTTGAAGGGTATGAGACTAGTTCTCGAGCGTAGCGACATTGGAGTCAAACGTTTTGGCCAAGAGTCAGTGTAGTTAAAGAATCACATCTCTTTCTTATCTCAAAGCAAGTTTGTATCCAGCTGTCACTCTGTTACTTTCCTTACTCACATCGCCAGAATAATTGCCGCTTGCACTCAAATTATCAGTCAATCTAAAAACTAGAAAACTCAGCGCATTAACTATTAAGTCATAGGAATGTGGCGGCAAAAACGACAGTGTTTAGCTCTGGACTGTGGTAATCGGCGTACCATCGTTAACTCTGTTGACTAACTGCTCGTATACCTTATTGCAAAGGGATAAGGTCCACTGAGGATCAGTTAAGTGTTGCAGTTAGTTTGGCGAAACGACGGTTAAAATGTAGGTACTTACTGAGATATGTGATTTAAGTTGGTACTACAAGTTTAATGTGTTTTGTAACATTAATAGTTACAAACCACATTAAACTTGGCCCCGTGGTGCGCATAACATTTTGCGGAAAAAAGAGTTATAGAAGCTACTGATACATATATTTATTACGTTAAAACGTAAAGCCAAATAATTATTCACCAATACTGCTTGTTACATGATTTATGCGATCCGTACACGCAATATGGAGTAGCAAAAACGTCGTTCTACATCGAAAATGATTTGATAATTCCGGGTGGCAAATCAGTCTTGGTCGTAAACTTGCTATAATCGCATACCTATGTAAACAATTAAAATTTATAGCACAGGAAAAATTTTAGTCACGTCTACATAGTTATAAGTAAGTAGATAGTTAGGACCAAAAAAAATACAATTAAGATCCGTTGCTCCAAACCAGCAGTGCAAAGCGTGCATTCTCCAATAGCTTTTAAAATATATATGTATGTATGTTTGTATGTATGTTTAAACTCTTTATTGTACAAAACACAATTGTATGTCTCAGGATAGGCAGTGTCTATAGCATATATAATAATACAATTAGAGTGAGGCGGTTGGCGCGCGGTGTTTACGAAAAAGTGTTAGTTTTTTGTTAAAGAAAAAAATACACTTTTAAAAGCCTGCACTTGCCTTGCAACGAATCGCATACGATTTTTTTATACGCTGAACATTGAACGCTGGCCATCTATTAAAAATGCATACGGTTTCTTACAAGGTGAGTTAATGAAGTTAACGCAATTAGTATTTAAAATCTCGTCAACCGTAATTTCTGTGTTTTTGTATGCCATAACTCTTATTTACACAACTTCCGGTTATGTGTACCTAACTTCCGATTATGTGGAGTAAATTAGGCAGAAAATCAATTCGTTATTAACAGGGTGGATTAACCGATACAAAACTGTTGAATAAAAAGTGGTTCTTTACATGGCGTAATACACGTAAAAACGCTGCGTACCTAAATTAGACAAGCCTTTATATCCTCTCTTGTAACCTCTTTGGAACTACGCAAACACGGGCCTATTCGACTAAGATAAAGTAATAGGTATGACGTGGCTAGTGCTATATGTAAGTCTCTGTTTTAGTGTCGAAAGAAGACTTAGAAGTCTATCTATGCTAATCTTGCACCAACTTCAACAGAACAAAGTGAAAAATCATATCAAATCAAATATCTTCATAAAGATGGACTTAGCAACTAAGAAGCACATGCATACTTCACCAGCAACTGGCATGCAAAAACACAAACCCTAGCTATGCTACATCTATTAATAATGCTAATAAATCTAATTTTACATTTCACTTCTTACAATTACAATTAAAGTTACTAAAAACGTCATATTTTCATAGAAATTTGACTTTTTAGATAAAAATTCCACGCCATATCGCTGGAAAGTCTCTGCATAGTTAGTTTGATCCAACTCCAACAATGTTGTTAACCAATTTCTGCTGTCAACTCCTCAAGTATTAAATTATACCTCAGTTAAGTAATATTTCCAACCAAACACAAACAACCGTGTAAATTGTATAAACCGAGCTGTTAAGTAATTATTTCCGCACATTTCTGCGTAATGTTACCAATAACACTATCACGTACGAACACAAAATTAACTAACCATTCAAATACCTTATTTCAATGACAATAAGGTTTAACTTTAGTCAACACGTTACTATTACCGCGGTTGCAATTATGTACACTATCCAACACTGATATTAAGTCGTCAAGAGCACTCATTGGCAGTTAATGTCATACATTCTTGGGCAGGCACAGCCCTGTAGTATTTAAACTATAAAATTAAGCGCTTACGTGCTTACGTGTTTACTTTACTGATAATTAGGAGGGTTAGACAACAGGCTAAACGTCATTTAATGATATAGATCATATATTATTTCATAGCCATCCTATATATTATATCATTATTAGTCATGATTTAGTCGCAATCAACAACTTTACGTTCAACATGTTTTATTTCTAACTAAGGGCCAGAGCACACCAGCTGCGGGTGCGTAGACGTGTACGTGCGCTAGCGCTAAAATATTGGAGCCGTGCACGCACACGTCACGCAAGCGGTGTGATGTTCTCATAAGGATCTGTTCATTACAACGCGCCTTTCACATGTACTGCTATTACCAGTGATCGGCAAAGTTGGTGCCACACTGCGGGAATCCAGGTAGAAATGTTAATATGGGCATAACTCAAGTGCCGCAATCTTGTTCGAAAAAGTATTAGAATATTGAGTGTCATTTATTTATAAATAGACGTTTAATTAAACATTTAATAAACGCATAAATTGTATCGTTATTCATTAAAAAGATTGATATACTTTTAAACGAGTAGGTATTGTTTCAATTTCTAGTATTATAGCGTTATATATAGTTTTGTTTACGCATACGCATCCAATGTACGCAGGCCTTTAAAATTATGTGGTATGACTGGTATGGGAGCTGACATGTTCATTGTTTTCGTGCCTACTCCCCGTAACACCACATTATATCATGTACATCATTGCTAATAAATTAGCACTAATGTGACATCGCGATAAATCTGCGGCTACTCAGAAATGATCTTGATGGCAATTAGTCTTTGTCTACAATGCGTGAAAATATTGCTTAAATGGTTTTTCAACAGCATCTGATTGAATGATTGTGATTGGCAATTGAGACATTTTTAAAAGGTATTGAATCATAGCCTTTTGTTTTGTTTTGGCTATCTTTGTTTCAGATATCGATATATCAACCGAACCGATCACACAAAATAAGTAAAATACCTAACTACAGAATAGGTATATTATTAATTATTATACCACGTGTCCCAAAATTCAACGATAAGCTGGCACCAAAAGATGGACCTGATCATGACTGACTACTCGTGGAAAAAAAAGAAAAAAAAATATCTCAATTTATTATGGAATTACAAAAAGAAATGAAAATCGACACCCCTAGTGGTATTTTTAACGACCATGTCTACAATTTTTCAATTTTTTTTTTAGTTTTCCACGAGTAGTCATGAGCAGGTCCATCTTCTGGTGCCAGCTTATCGTTGAATTTTGGGACACGTTGTATAATTATATATATCATCACGCATTGTTCTCCAATTATCTCGTAAGCCGATAGTGGAAATCTAGAACAAGATACGATAGACTACGATATCTAATTAGTGGTCAATTACCGTCGACTCGAAAGTCTAGCGGCTAGATTCATTGATCTAGTTGTGGTTGGTAGGTATAGTGTAGGTCTAGTGTTCGCTGGATGGGTAGCTACTGTTTAGGCACCGTAAAGGTGCCTATATAGTTTGCTCCCCACTGGGTAATTGTGCTTCAACAGTTTTTATACCTACCTAATACATTGTACATATTTAATGTACATTTGTATAATACAAAATACCGATACGGACAAAGTGTCATAAATATGTGTAAAGACCGTATTGCCCATTGGTAGTGTATCCGTATTTTTGGCACTTTGTGTCCATATCGATACTATAATTTCAAACGTGACTATACGTATTATACAATAACTAGCGACCCGCCCCGGCTTCGCACGGGTTAACAAACTATACATATACCTTCCTCTTGAATTACTCTATCTATTTAAAAAAACCGCATCAATATCCGTTGCGTACTTTTAAAGATCTAAGCATACATACAGACAGACAGACAGGGAAGCGACTTTGTTTTATTCTATCTACTGATGAAGTACGAGCGAAATGCATGCACGAATGTTAACTAAATGACGATTGATGTCAAGTATAGGTTCTAATTGGCCTCGTAGTCTATTGTGTATAATCAGTATAATCACTATAATGTACCTAGAGTTAGTTTCAGTGAAATAACTAACTCGATAAAAGTTGAACATAATGTTACATTACATAATAATAGAAAAGTTCGCACCATTGTAAACCGAAAAGAAAGGTTAAAGCAATTAGAAGTGAGCTAACATTATTTTCTGTTTCGATGTAGGTATTTTAATCAGCACTGCATCATCACACGCGAATGGTTTTAATTATAATTAAAACTAACATTTTGTGTTGTTATTAGTTGTATGAGAAACCGCCAGGAATCCATTACTAAATAACTCAAAAAGTCTGTAATAGCTGACGATGTACAATAGGCTACATGACTAATTTTCATCGATCGGATTTGTTTTTAGGATCAAATGTCTATATGGGACCCATTGCATTAAAGTAACACAAAAGTCAGAAATTGTAATCAAAGGCCGACAGTCGCACTTCACTCGCGAAACGCCCTATACAAAACGGCAAGGGAACGTCAAGGTCTCTAGGAGCCCATCTTGTAGTATGGACAAAACAAGAAAATTGCGTTTAGGTATGTCGGTGAAATATTGCGTTTATGTATATACGTAGTTGCTATACAATATTTTTTTGGATGAAATGTAAGGAATCGAATGGTACTCTTACTTTTATCGTTTTTGGAAGTTAAAAAAAAAACTTAAATTTTGAAACTTTCAGGTCCTGTATTTTTGTAATTTTTCAATATTTTATTTTAATATCCACATTACCCGACTTTCAATCCGGAGGTCGCGGGTTCAAATCCTGGCTCGTACCAATGAGTTTTTCGGAACTTATGTACGAAATATCATTTGATATTTACCACTAGCTTTTCGGTGAAGGAAAACGTCGTGAGGAAACCTGCATGCGAAGAAATTCAAAGGTGTATGTGAAGTCCCCATCCGCATTGGGCTAGCGTGGGGACTATAGCCCGAGCCCTCTCGCGCATGAGAGGAGGCCTGTGCCCAGCAGTGGGACGTATAAAGGCTGAATTATTATTATATTATTATTATTATCCACATTATTGTGATAAATTGCTCGTTTGCTATCTATTTTACTAGATTTTGTTATAAAATTCAACATGTGTCAACATCCCTATTGTATTATCATGCCGCGATCAGAAAGGGATTAGAAATAACAGATTTCCATACACTTACGTCAAAATCAATATGGATTGACAGCTATCTCAATCCCTTTCTAATCGCGATTCAGTAATATTTATTGAAATAAGGTATACGTACTGATGCTCGACGCGGTCCCAGTACATGTCATCTTGAAACTTAAGTCATTGTCAATAGAGGTGACAGCAGGGTGTCATCTATTGGGCATTAGCATGTCGAGCACTAGTACGTTTACCTTAGTACTTACGATAAATTACATCAGTTCATAAAATACCAGTCTTCGCAGGCAGGATCACCACCAACTACCTATAGTCTCTGTTCAGCCATTTTTTTAGTAATTATTTTGCCAAAAGAAAGGCCGTCCAACGACCAAAACGATTATAACTAGGTTCTTAAACCGCGAAATTACGAATTATGTAAATGCTAAAGTCACATGTCGATGTGTAACCGTGGTTTTCTGCGGCCTGCGGTTGAAGAGAGATTCGCCAAATTACTAGAGATACCTCTATGGAATGCGTTACACATGACATGAGACAACTTGTGCAATAATATGGACCGAGGAAAGTTAAGGCCACGTACGAAACAAACAACTTGATTTCTGACCAATTAAGAACCCTTTTCACATTTACTACCTACGTCATTGCCATTATATTAATTTAAAAAGTATAATTATTATGACTCTGTGAAAACGTTCTATGGTGAGGTTCACTATGGTCACAAATGAGTTGGTTCGATTGTACCTTAGCAATGCGTTATGACAATCTGAAACCTGAAATTTAGATGCTTGGAAAGATACTCGTCATGCGTTGCATTGCAAACCAATAAATAATACACTCAGCCGCTGTTCCCTGAAAAAGATGTTTACAAATTTTATTTACAAAACTTTATTTTCTGTTTTTCAGAAATTTTAATCAACAGAAGAAGGAAGCACTAAACCTCAGCGCACACTGGCTCGACTACAATCATGGTTCGTATTGCCTGCTTACATTTATTTTAAATAAATAAATAAATATTATTACACAAATTGACTAAGCCCCACGCCCACGGTAAGCTCAAGAAAGCTTGTGTTTGTGGGTACTCAGACAACGATATATATAATATACAAATACTTAATTACATAGAAAACAACCATGACTCAGGAACAAATATCTGTGCTCATCACACAAATAAATGCCCTTACTGGGTTTCGAACCCAGGACCGCGGCTTCACAGGCAGGGTCACTAGTGTCACTACCCACTAGGCCAGACCGGTCGTCAACCCGGTCGGTTTTAGCAGCAGCAATTTAGATTCAGACTTCACTAGCATTTCTGAAGATAAGATAAGATAAAGATAAAAGATAGTTTATTCAAGTAGGCATAATTACAATGCGTTTATGAAGCACGACATTTCTGCCGCAAATGTCAAAAATCCGGGCAGCAACATCGATCTTGATATTTGCGGCAGTAATCAGTCGGCAGTAATGTCGCGCTGCATTACTGCAGCAGTAATGCTGGTGTTGTTGGAATGCTGGTACCTTTATTGACATTCACATTATTAAATTTGATATTTCTCCTGCACACCAACATTTCTTAAGAATAATGATTGTATCAATAATTAACTCTGATAATTATTAGCTTAATATCATTCGAAAATGCTTTACTAATTTAATGAATAGTTTTGTGATTTACGACACGTAAAATGCTCATAAATATCTGCTCGGACTTACTAAAGTTTGTAAAGATTCCATTCAGATGTCAACGGCAGCTGCATTACCCTCGTGCCGCCCACCGTACAAAATTATAGCCAAGGAAGTTTGAACCTTGTTGTATTTTTAATCGGGTTGAATTTCATTTGTTCGAAAATTTTACGAGACAAATGAAATGCTACCTTCTTTGTTATTAATTAAGGTTGACATTCCATCGAAACTGAGTGTACATCCTAATGTACATTGGGCGGCACGAGGTTACTGTTGGACGTCGTTGTTGTCGCCGCTGTATCTTATTTATTTAAGGGTTTAAACTTTATTGCACAAAACATATACAACAATATACAAATGGCGGACTTAATGCCAAATGGCATTATTTGATTGGTTAAAAAAAATGCTATAAGTACATAATGTCAAACCTCTTACGCGGCACAATCTGGGGGCACGGTAATGCCCCCGCCAAGTCGAGCAAAACAAAGAGGCACGGCCGTACCATCCTTTTCTCGGAGCGATTCAAGCCATTTTCGACGTCCTGTAATTTTGTGCTGGCTGAAGCTAGAACCCTGAATTTTCAGTAATCTATAGGGCTTAACATGCTTAAGATATATTCTCAAAAACATTCAATTTGAACTTGTAGTTTAAGAATTATTGTATGTCAAAGTTCCTTAATTCGAAATTAAGGAACTTTGACATATTGATACGGTTTTAACACCCCCTCGCACTGATTAAATTAACCGACTTGGTTTCACATTACCGTTACCGTTACCGTTACCGTTACCGTTAAGTGACTGCGCCAGCCAGCAGTTCTGCTGCAAGGACGCAGAAGCGTTGGTCACACAAGAGAGGGAGGGACGGAGAGGCTCATCGAGCTTGCTCAAATGCACGCGCTGGCACGATCCAGGCCGTCGGTCAGAGGCGTATGCTACGGTATGCTAACAACCACCGTCCAGACAAACCTGTTCCGAGCTAGGGCGTGTATTAGGGCCTACTCGTGTATTCCTCCCATCATCTGCCGCCCCGGCATGCTCAACTGACCTTCCTGCCCGAGACACCGGCGAGCCAATAATACAGGTGGGGAGTGTGGGGCTGGTGCAGTCGAGGATAGGAGTTGACGGGAGTAGAAGAACCAGACCGAATACCAGCATCGTGCCCAGTGTAAGGGATATAGATAAATACTAGTGTAAATATATAGGTAAGAAGGGATGGTGACTGCGATTAATTTGCGTTCATTGCTCTTAGGTTTTTTGTGAAGCCGATTGTAATTTTCACGTGGGTTGTTCAATCACTGGTCCGTCGTTCTCGTCACGCTGGGACTTCGGTATTAACAGTTTTCGTGAGTTCGTGATTGACTTTCTTCAAGGACTTCTTCTCATATATGGCTTTCGTATTTTCTTAGTTTTTTTTTACCCGCCACTGTCCGTTGCCACTTGCGAGAACCAAAACTTTGAGGATGCAGAAGGTATTTTCTACCGTGGCCTTGCTAGTCTCCATACAATATGTTTCTTCTGTAAAGTAGGGGTTTTGTATGACAGCGGGATGATGGCAGCAATGGCGACGCCGCGCTATGTAAATATTCGAGTTTGCACGGAGATTGTCCTTAGCGTTTCGTGAGCTCGTGATCATCCGGTTTGGTTTCAATCAGTAGCATATCTCAGTGTGTCGATGCTTGTTCCTTAATATACTGGATATACGCCGTAATAGCGCGCTGTAAATGACGAAATTACGAGATTTTAACTATACCCACCCATTTTTGCCATTTCAGGCGCGATCGTTGTGTTTAATTCCGCTTTCATGTACTATGGGTTGTTCCTAACGGACGACGTTCAGTGGCTCGCTTGTCCTGAAATAATTGTCTCAAGGTTCTTTTCTTCAGATACCCGTGTCTTGCCGTTGTTATTTGACGTCTAGGGGTTGCTAAGATTTTTGGAGTGGCGCAATGCCGATGTACCTATAGTGTCTACAACTACATACTAAGACTACAACACTAAGAAATAATCACGCTTATCAATCAACACTGCAAGAAAGTGACAAAACAATAGGCAACACTCGAACACTTGACTCTAGGTTAAACCCAAAATACAATCACACAAAATGGAATCACCACCAAATATTATTCATACTTATTATGCACTAAACACTGTCAATGGTAGGTATGTCCTCTTTTGTTCCGTTCATGTTCATAAATATCCGTATTGTTCATAAATAGCCGACTTATACTTACCAAAACCAAAACCAAAACTTAGTACTTAAATACGACTGGGATTTGTAAGGTGTCATCAGGCTTAGGTCCCGCTTAGAAAAGTGATCATTTATTTCTGTTCTTGTGCTAATCCAGTTTTTCATGTAGCAGTAGAAATAATTTGGGCAATTCCGAAATAACACTTCGATGATTGTTTATGTCTGACCACACTAGGCATAGACACTTTTAGCACAAATAAAAACACAAAGACACTGTCACTTTAATAAACAAATCACTAATTTAAAAGTGTAAGAGATATTATGGGTTCAAAGATTGTACAGATTTAAACAAACATTAGGCTTGGTTGCTTTTGTCCGGGAATGCTAACAAAAAAACATCTTTTGGCTCATCTCATCTGTGCAATTTAGCGGCCTGTACCTACTTTTTATGGTTATATGGTCAGCAGATGCGTTTAAGGGAAGCGTAGTTGTTTTTTTTCTAAACTCGGCCTTTATTTTAAAACTGTGTACCTATTGCACCATCATTTTAAATTGTTTCCCGTAATTCAAAGCCCCCGAGCGATGTCTGAGCACCAGATGGCCAAAGCTATAGGCTGCTTTCTCCTGGTTTTATTGACTTGATATTCCCAGGATCGTAGATAAAAAGAAACTTACGAAAATAACACTCTGAACACTCATAATGTATAGTAAATTAACTATTAAGTACGTTTACCTTAGTTCGGTGCGTACTGCATTTAAGAGATGCCTATTTGATACATCGCTGGAGAAACTTGGGTTCACCCGTGACCACTTTTGGTGCTGCCCGGGTAATGCCGATACATATATTCACACATATATTCACATTATAGGTGCCAGTAGTTTGAAACATTTGTCTAATCTAATGATCCCTGTTATTTGCTGCCAGCATCATCACAAATTCCAGGTTATTGGCCCTTAAATATGTACCTAGTATGTATGTGTGACTAGGCGCAAATGACGCAATTAGGCAATCCTTACGGAACACGGTGCGTATGCGCAAATCATCTCGCATCAGACTCCAAGGGTGATTCGGTGGGGAAGTATGTAGAACGCGAGTGCGGCGATCTTTACTGTAAAACTCAAGTAAAGGGCACTGCTGCCTTAACCCTTACGCAATATTCATGCATAATTATAGTAGGTACTTATATGCAAATTGGAACAATCTCACCGGGGCCACCCGCCAAGTTACGGCACATGTTGTTGCAAATGTCAGCCTGTGTCGCACGCACTGATGATAGATACACACTGCACACACACACGTGGAAAAATACCTATATATATGTAAACACACTGCACAAGTACACACTCGTCAAGATTGATAAAAATCGCGAAAATGAGCAGTTATAAAGCGGCTAGGTCGCGTCAAGGAACATAGACCGTCGCGTCGGCGTGAGTCGGTCAACTCGGTCAGTTGCACATCTGCGCGATCAGGGGATCTATTGTTTCGTCCCGGGGTTTTACAATTTTAAGGGATAAATGGACCCGCACAGATGCGTCCGTCTTCCACGGCGTGTCAAACGAGACTCCTAACCGACTTGGTTTCACATTACATCTCAAAACTTTTTTGTAGTAGAAGCGTTGCGAGACTTGCAACTTTTTACATGTAATGTTTTTGATGGGATATAATTGACATAATATGATATGATATTGTCATCATAATCGTGCACGCAGTACAGTCAGGGCCGGATTAACCCTAAGGCAGAGTAGGCAACTGCCTATGGGCCCCGCCTCGGCTAGGGGGCCCCGGCGGCCCCGCGCTCGTAAACAAAATATTTTTCCAAATAGCCAAAATTCATTAAAAAAAAATTATGGTACCTACTCATACCTAATGTCCAATATCAGTTTCTCAGACACAGAAACATTAGATGATTATGAACCCAAATTATGTTATTTTATAGCTTTTAAAGTCTGTAATGTCGAGCTCAAATTTCAGGCTCTCGAGGGCCTAAAACCTCATCAATGGAAAGTCAGAAATGTGGAGATTGCTGAGCTCGATCTTCAGCCTCACTTGTTACCTCAATTTTTGGTTTGTCTTCCAAATTTCCTCTGGCTCTAGCTGAGCTTATCCTGAAACACGGCTTTGACCTCGCATGAAAGCACGCCTCACTGGGGAACTTCGGATTTTTAGGCCCGGCCCGGCCTTTTTAACACGCTTTCACAATTATTTCACAAAAAATTTCGCGCTCGCTGCGCTCGCGTTTTTTGCTGTTTTTCAGGTTGACTCTATACCTACATGCTAGCTTAACTGGTGAATGAAATGTCATATATACATGTAAAGTCTATATTATTACGTTAATTTTAATCATGTGGCTTGGCGTATGGTCTTATGGTCGGACAATCGCTGTTCAGCCTGGCAAAATATTTAACCTTTTGAGAAAAAAAAGGGCTCTCCCCACACTTGACGCAAAAAGGAATCGGCAAAAACTGATAGAAAAAAGCTTTATGTCCACGCAATAAGAGCGAAAAAGACATCGCTCGGCATGTTCGGATCGGCTCAACTGACACCTGAAGGTTGAAATTAAAATCGCAAACTTACATCCTTGTACTGAACAACTGAACATTATGTATGTAGAATTGACTGTAAGGGGGCCCCGAGCATTGCACTGCCTAGGGGCCCCGACATGCTTAATCCGGCCCTGAGTACAGTTGAGTCACTTTATAAACTAAGGGCTTTATAAATTATTTAACTCTACATTTATATAGTTAACAAAGATTGCAATGTTAAATATAAGCTAATAAATTACCATTTAAGTCGATAACGATCAACAGTCGCTGACATAGCATAGAAAGTACTTACGCCCGTGAAACGTTCAATACTGCCCTACGGTCGTTGAGATAATATGGTATTTAATAAATTATTCGCATTTTATTTCATAAATATTATTAAATTGACGTTTCCTGATTTGAAAACATATATCTTATATTCATTTAGTGGGATTAATTTTATGCGCCATGCGTGCTTGAGTGAAGTAAATTGTATGGATACGTAATTTAATTACTTCTAATTTGTTTTAGACAAATGGTTTTAAAAGGTTTTATTCTCTAGTTAGCATAATATTATTATAATGCTTTTAAATTTTTACAATTGAAAACTAAAACATATTTTTTGTCTGTCTGTCTGTCTGTTACCTCTTACTTACGACTACCGAGTACATCGAGTATAAATGGCAACTTCCTAAGTTAATTGACTAAAGACAGCACTTAATAATAATTAACTACAGACAACTTTCGTATGATATAGGATAATCTAGTCCAGAATAAGGACTGACTAGAAACTAGTAAATGACCTGGAGACATAATAATCTTGACATAGACACTGATTACGCGACTGCTATGCAAATATGTCTATAAATAGGCGGTCGTAAATAAATACTGGAGCACTGGAATGAAAGCTAGAGGTGAAAATTGGATTATAATATCGGATGAACATTCAGGGCATTTTCTAATTTAAGTTAAGCACTATAGGGATGTCGATATTGTCAATTGTAGTCACAATTAATTATTTCACATCAACCATGAAATAAAGCACTAGAAGGGAAAAACGTAAATCAGGTACCTACTACCTACAGTTAAATATATTTTTTGGACGTAGAGCGAGCTGCAAAATTGCATTGAAAATCAGCGCTCGCTGAGTCTCATCGTCCGCTACACAAATACCTATTTGGTAATTCTACCTGATTTTTATATTGTGCATGCACTTAATCTTATTTAGTTAATAAATATCTTTTGATTTATTAAGTATTATTTTTATAACATTGGTTGTTTGTTTCCAGTGGGCGCGAGTGTGGCTGGCGCTGACCATATCCGGCGCGTACTCGCAGACTACGCATACGGTAACTTATCATACAGGCATCGGAGTTTTTGTCGCATGGTAAGACTAATAGCAAGCTATGGAGTCGACATTTGCCATAAATGTAAACTCTTATTCATACTCATACTCATGATTAATTTTATTTAATATGAGAACAGATTACTAAATAGTTACTACGTATATAAGTTTAATTTATTAAACCTCATTTGTTGCAGTAAATGTATGTTTCAATTGGGCGAGTTGTACTTCACAACTCAAGCACACTATAGCAGATTTTTCATAGTCACATTGTAAATCGTTGTATGGCTCTATCCATGCCAAAATTGCAGCTATTTCTGGGTTAGGCATAATAATTAATTATGGAATATTCCTGAACGTATTTACCACATACAGATATAAATAACTACTACGTTTGCAATCACCAGTGATTGACACATGACAAATACTAATCAATTTTATCAGCGGTCAGTACCTACATGACATTAGGTCTTTCGCAGCGATGTAGTTTGTATAGTTGTATGTTAAAATAGTTGAAGTTATGAATTCATAATGTAATAGAAAAATATTTATTATATAATTCGACTAAGATAATATACACGACCGACCGCTCTAAAGGCATTTTAAGATAAATTAAATAAATGAGTATGAGTATGAATAAGAGTTTACATTTATGGCAAATGTCGACTCCATAGCTTGCTATTAGTCTTACCATGCGACAAAAACTCCGATGCCTGCTTATCAAAATATCTTCAATATGCCTAACATATATGCGGGTCAAACAGATTACTGTGTTATCGTCTTTCCTGTAGACATACACAAGAGTTAAGGGCTATAAAGGTTAATTTTCTTATTTAACCCTTATTATTTATTATTTAACCACGTGAAAAGGTCCTCCTTTTATTTAGAGAAAAATGTACAGTTCGCGCGAACACACTAGTTTTCTCTCCTGTGGGCAATAGTTAACAGCTTGTGGGCATGTAAGTAATGATTTGATCATAGTTCTCTAAATAAAAGGAGGACCTTTTCACGTGGATAAGGGTTAAATAAGAAAATTAACCTTTATAGCCCTTAACTCTTGTGTATGTCTACAGGAAAGACGATAACACAGTAATCTGTTTGACCCATTGCCCTTCACAAAGAATGGCCAAAGGGGTATGCAAACCCCCGCGTTTATTTGTAGCAATGTGTATTCAAAACTTGCATTTCATTCATTTTAGTGATTGTACACTTTTGTTTTTCATCGTAACTTCTGTTTTACTCATTTCCTCAAAGGTTAACTGGACGAGATCCCATAGAGATAAGTTCGCCTTTATTGTATTTAGTTTACTCTGTAACTGTGTTCCTCATGGTTTTATTTCTATATGCAATAAAGTATATATATACATACATATGTACCTATACATACACAAATTATATAATATAGACTAAATTCCTTGCACCTCTGTAGTCGGCCATGTATTATCCATCGAAATGACTCATCGGTGACGTCCGACATCATATAGTTTGAAAAAACATTTTTGGTGATATTTAGTAAATGCTAGGAATCCTAGATTCAAACGGATCGAAGCATCGAACCTTGTCCGGAGAAAGTGACGCACATACGTATATAAACGACGTTGCAGTATCGCTTCCTGCTTGCAGTGGTACAATGGAATCTGCATAAATCAGACCCGAGCTACAGGAGGGAGCGAGGCCATGCATTTACTACGTATCGCGTAATACACCCTTTAAAACAAAGTCACCCGCCGCGTCTGTCTGTATGTTCGCGATAAACTCAAAAACCTCTGAACGGATTTTCATGCGGTTTCCACCTATTAATAGAGTAATTCTTGAGGAAGGTTTAGCTGTATTAACCCGTGCGAAATCGCTAGTAAGTAATACATTATTATGCTTAGAAAAGTTAGAAGCGGTCTACTTCTAACTTTTCTAAACAATTTGAGCCCGTTTCATGAAAACTTGTAACTTAAAACTCAAGGAAGTCTCTTTGGTAATATGAGCGGAACTGAACTGTGCGTCTGCCTAGGTACTGTCAATATTATAAATAATATATTATCGAACATTTTATATCAGTGAAAAAAAAACAACATTAATTATGTTGTAAAGTCATGTACATAGTAAATCCAGCTGTTATTCAATAAAATACAAGTCAGACCATGAAGGGCAGGGCTGTAAGGGCACGCAAGTCAAGTCTTCTTATTTAATAAATAATAATTCATAATTATAATATTAAAAAAATGATGAGTAGTGAATACCGTTCGAGTTTGAAGAGCAATCTCTTCAAACTTTGCCAGACAAACGATTGTAGGTATGTCCAGATCTCAATTAAAAACAAATATGTATTAAGTAATTACACACGAGAAGTACTCGTATCAATATCAATTTCTTCACGGCAACTTACCGCGATGAAAAGCGCAAGTGACTTACACCACGCTCGCTCGCGCGTGCCATCTCGACTTCTCCACTATTAATAACAATCCGATCTTATTGTCTATTGTTTATTATCTATGGCTCTCTATTATCTCTGGTACAGCTGTTCGGTTTTTTGTGTTAATTAGCGAGGTGGCGTAACTCTCTTGTTTTAAGTTTCGAACTGTAATTGCTTTTGTGATGGATGCGTTTTGGAGACTGTTACGTGCTATTTTTGGTTTAATTCTATTATTTTTAAAGATATAGTTAATGATACGTTAACAATATCTCATTTCTAATCAGGCAATACCTACTTATTATTGGTTACTAAGATAAACAATGGAACATCACTTTCATTACAATAATTAAATATTTTATTGTACCTAACTTATTTATGAGATTCCTTTATCATAGTAAATAGCTATTAAATACACGGATGTAGCACTACGAAATATATTTATAGTTATAATAAAACATATTTATTGCGCACCATATAATAAAAAGATGAATACAGTAGATACTTAAAACGCTTTACAATAAAGGGAAATGAACTGCAGGGATACTTACTACCGGCAGCTGGTTTTATTACGTTATATCATAGTTTCAGAATAGGTACCGGTAGATAAACAAAACAATCATTTCCCCTTTATCTTACTATCACTATATATCTACTATTATGTATAAAGCTCTAAAACCAACAAGCTTAACCAGAACAGTTTAAGGGCCGATTTAACTAAACTTAAACTAACATTGCATAATGCTTACATAAAGCTCTCGGTTCCGAGTGAAAGGAACTTCCTATCTGTCTGTCTGTCCGAGTGATTGAGCGCCTAAACTGTACGACAGGTGGAATACCTTCCTTCATTGTTGAGTTACTGCTTCAGTGTTAACTTTCCACACCTACTTATCATCGTATCAATTCGGTATTTGTTAAACTGTCTAGTTGTCTGTATTTTTGTTTTGAAAAAAAAATTATGATCACTGAACATCTGAATTCTGAATTTATTAAGTGACCTTAAGGATTCAAATTCCATATTTCTGAAAGAAAAAAATTAGGTAGGATTCTTTCTTTACGTTTGGCGTTTGTTTCTTGATTGTCATCTTGGCTAGGACCTTAGGTCGTGTTTGTACTTATGTCTCTATATAAGGTCAATTCCGTGGCTATTCCGTCCATTAGCGTTTTTATCGAACAGCGAACAAATAGTTATTTGTACAACAAGTGATCAAAGTTTGATATTTCTTCGAGTGCTTATTTTGAGTCCCGTGCAAGCGAAAGATTCTATAATAGATTCACGAGCGTAGCGAGTGAATCTAATTTAGAATCTTGAGCGTAGTAAGGGACTCAAAAGCGCACGAGATGTAAATAACTTTGATCTCGTGTAGTACACAACATTTTTCACCTCAGCGCAGTGAGAACATACCTATTAGACAACTTGAAAAATGTAATCCTTCTTCATCACTTAATACCTGCACTCATGTTTTCTTAAGATATACAAACAATTAAGTTTAATTACCGCAATGGAACACAAAAACAAAACGTAATAATAAATTCCAGTAAAATAATATAGAAATAACAAACATTAACTGACACTTCAATCGACCATTTTTTTTTTGTAAAAAAAATCTTTGTAAGATACGGTCCGAATTGCGGATACGTACTATTTGTCAACTATGGTAGAAATTCTTAAAAGTAAAATAATTAATTTTGCGTGATGATCTGTGTATTTTTTGAGTTCGTTATTTTAATTGTACAATAAAATACCTAAAATATCGTATTTTATCAGTTTTTATCAAATCTTAAACTTTATTTTTATTTATTAATTATTAAGAATTCATACTCGTACGTGGTTTGGAACGATGCGGTCTGAAGTTTTTCGGGGGTCTATTATAAACCGTGAATATACTGTTGAATGTCGTTTTAACTTTTTTTGTCTGTTTCTTTTTGCTAACAGTGTGAAAGGGACAGAGATAATAGAACCCAAGTATTTCGATCTTTTATTAGACCCCGCATGTTGAAATGACATTTGACTATAAAGGTCACTTGAATGTCATTTTGTCTCACTCAGTGAGCAAAATCGCATTTTGCTCACTGTTTTTAAGAATCAAAGTACCCTTGTTCGAGCTGCTGAGGTGAAAATGTATATATATATATTCATCGACAAAGCAGCGATTGCTTTTATTATCAGCAATCAAAAGCAAATGGTTTTTTTTCCTACGATTAAAAATCAAAGAAATATACCCTCGTGGACGGAATAGTCCCTATGACGGAATTAGCCACATTGACCTTATATGGGGCATTATCTATGAAAAGGGACCTTATTGTCGATGGCGCTTACGCCGCACAGCGTCGGGCGGCATTGTATTTATATCGGAGCATCGTTAATAATGGCGTAAGCGCCATCGACAATAAGGTCCCTTTTCATAGATAACGTCACATATAAGTAGTCGTAAAAGCAAGTGTAACGCCGCCGCGCTCAACACACATATCATTACCGTACACATCTTTGTTCCACTTCCTGCAGTGTATTGTAATGGAGATTCCGGTGTCATTATGAAGGAGCAGTTTACAAGCAAAAACTGATCGATGATTTCCTTTGTGAAATTATGATCGCTCTAGGTGAGACGAATGTAGAGACAGTCGTGGTATAAATAAACTTTTTCATCACACTTATTGTATTGTACGGAATATTATTACGAGAGAAAAGCGGCGACCCCAGGTCCGGCGCATTTTTAATCCAGCGTATCTCGCTAGCGGTACAAAGAGGGAACGCCAGCAGCGTACTAGGTACATTCAGCCGGGTACCTATGGCCTAAATGCATACAATACCATTAATTTTTATATTTACCTAAGTATATTAAGTTTGTAAATTTCTGTACCTAATAAATGAACACTATAACTAATTTGATATTTTAACCTACCTAATCGCACCTAGCAATCGCTGTGGGCCAATGCCTGGATAACGCTAGTGATATGGTGATGATGATGATGCATAGATTATTGAATTTTAGGGCGCTTATATGCCAGAGTTATATTTTGTAATAACATCGATAAATACTACGAGTGACATACTACAGCTACAGTGGCAGGGCTGGTCATACCTCTGAGTTTGACAGTTGAAATCATGATGAAATAGGTAGATCGCTCAGGACGGCGCTTATGGTTTGTGGTAACTGGGTATTCAAACGTCAACATTTTACAACCAGAGTTCAAGGCTCGGAACCGGTTTTTTCTTCATACAAAAAATACCGGTATTATTACGTTATTTTCTGTTCTTTGGTTTATTATTTCATTTTTAATGGGACAATCTAATAACAGCTAGCGGTACAGAGAGGTAACGTGTAATGGGGTCCATGCCACAGGCCGAACTGTTGGACGGGGCATTTCTTTTATGATTGGGTCTTTTATAGGTTTTTTGTAATTTAGTATTTATTAGTTTTTAGGTTTAATTTAGTTTTATTTTATAGATAAGTTAGTTTATTTAATTTTTTTTTGAATGTACAATTACTTGTAATCATAATAAATAAATATCCTTTCCGTTTAATTACATCTAATAATAATATGAAGTTGTAACCTAAATACATAATTGAGTCCTACGTAAAGCGCATAAAATAATTAAAATGATTGGGTTATTGGATTTTACAAAAAAACCGGTTTCGAGCCCTGCCAGAGTTACTACTTATGTACTGAGTCATCTACATCAACTTTTAAATTCGAAGAACGAATTTTAGAATTAAAATGTCTTCTACGACCAATAGCTTTTTGCTGATACCAACTGATACGTTAGTATAAATAATACCTATACATTGCACTAGATAAAACTATGACATTGGAAAATATATTGCGGTACGTAATAATAAATCAATCCGCAGGTACACCTGTCTTTTCAGCTGAGTTAGAGTGATTTATTTCTAATAAAATCTACAAGGTAAGTTCTACGAGCTTTGATAGCAATAAAAGATAGGTACCACTAGTAATGGATAGGCACGATAGAAGCGCGATTAAAAGCACGTATACTTATCTAAGAAATATTTGCAGTCACGTCACCACTTTAAGATTTAAACTTGCAAAATTGCCCGTAAAATGACCGGATTCTATATGATATGGGTCGTTCGTACAAAAAATATTGAAGTATAGTAGATACAAAATATTCTAAGAGCAACGAAACAAAGGACAGATTTAAATGTATAACAATTAACTTTCAAATAAACGTAGGCTTTATCTAAAGATAAATATAACTTACAGTGACTCTACGACTAACTGACTTATATGACCGTATACCTACCTTAAATACTTCCGCCATTCTTCCCCCAAGTGCAAAACCTAGACATTGCCTTTGAAATGTTCACTTTCATGCGCTCCGGGCACTTTTACTCTCGAGCAACTTATTCGCATAGTTCCAACATCGAACTAGAAACTAGTATAGTTGGATCTAAAATTACTTTGAATTGTTATGGTCTTTGAGACCACGTATAAAGTGGTTATTAATTGCGTTCGGTTATAGTTTTAAAAGGGCAGCTTATAAGGAGATCGCGGATTATTTTTCAACAGAAACATAAGGCTTATTTCTTACTGAATGGGTTCAGAGTTAGGACTGTTTAGAACTGAGGAGACATGCCTTCCGCGAGTGAAAAGCCACATGTGTTTATGGTTTCCTGGTCTTCGGTTGGGCTTTAAACACCGCTTGTAGAATGCGGTGTAATGAAACTTTGTACTATACTTGGTCAACCAGATCTTGACACTAGAAAAAGGCGGCAAATTTGAAAAATGTAGGCGCGAACGGATATCGTCCCATAGAAAATTTGAATTTCGCGCCTTTTTTTACTGACGAGATTTGGTTGACCAGCTATATATTACAATCCTTAAAAAGCACGTTTATTTTTAACGCCAAGTCAATCTGAATCAGAAAAGACGCTAAGCATTTTACATTTAGCAAAACAAATTGCAAGTCGTCATGATTTAACGAAACTTGATTTAAAAAGGTAGAGTTGAAAAGCTCGAGCAATTGAAATGTATTACGTAAGTGACGGGTCAGGTTTGTTGGTAAACAGAGTGGCGTGTAAAATGTATGTTAAGTAGGCCGTTTGCTCGTCGGGTGATGGGCGGCAATGATTTCTTGATTGGACATGAATTGACTGATTATTGAAATATAAAAAGCTACATATAGTTACGTAGAGTCTGTGCGTAGAATGTATTGGATCCCATACATTTCACGACTCTTCTCTTTCCGCACAGACTCTAGTTACGATTGAGTAAATAAAAAAATGTAGCTATAGTTTTTTTTTTATATGTGATAATATTTACGAAATGTCTTAGAAGCTTAGAACCTCACCTGATGACCAGTCAGCAGCAAAAGTTGCTAAGCGGGCGAGGTGTTCAAAATTACCTTGACGCGCTTTTATTCGCTAAAGTCGCGTCAAGATCATTTTGAACACCTCGCCCGCTTAGCAACTATTGCTGCTGACTGTATAGTATACCTAGATCAGAGATGGGCAAAATTTATTCGAATGACGAATAACGAATAAGAATAACAAAATTTATCGCGAATGACGAATAAAAATGTCGGATGATTATTCTTATTTGAATAAATTATTCGTCGAATAATTTATCCGCGAATAATTTATTCGTCGAATGAATTGCCACGAATAATTTGTTTATTCGAATACCTTATTAACTTTTCACGGTTTAGAAAGATTGGCAACTGTGATGTGCAATGCAACTACCTAAATAGTTACTGTAAATATAAATGCGTTGTGAGATTTGCTCTGAAGCAAATAGCTGCTAAGAAAATTTGGTGTTCTAGGTCAAGCCAGAAAGTCACTAACTTTGTGTGTGAGTAATTCATTGTTCACGCTAATCCTTTTTTTATTATACTATTTTTTATCTTTTAACCTTTAACTTCTGAACAAATATACACTAAAAACAAGTCATATGAAACGTGTTATTATCCGTGTTGTTTATTTGAATGGAATAAGCCAAAAACTTAAATATTCTTCGTGGATTTATTCGAATGAAATAACGAATAAATCATTCGTCATTGGAAAAGTGGTCGAATGATTCATTCGCGGATGAATTATTCGCGAATGAATCATCCGCGGATGAATTATTCGCGAATGAATCATCCGCGAATAAAAACATCGTGAATTATTGTTTATTGGAATGATTATTCCGATAAAAGTTTATTCGAATGATGCCCATCTCTGACCTAGATGTACCTATTTTAATATTACCTAGGGCAGTAAAGTAAGAAATGTCGCTCGGCTTGGCCTCGGTTGACAATTCCATGTGATCTGATCTGAGGTTCTGAGGCTTTCTTATTGACTGGCGGAGGTGTGTATACTACTTTTCTGTTCGACTGAGACGAAAACTGGCATCTTGGTTTAGCGCAACGTGCCGCAAGTTGACGCTTTCCACACGGAGAACAGAAAAAATCCACTTCAGATCAGAGAACTCATATTTTTAATATTGCAATATTGCAATTAAATAAGTACCCATTATAAATGAAAAATGAAAATGAAAAAATATTTATTGGTTTTGTACAAGTATTGCTACAATATAGGTTGGGATCTTCTTTTAACCTTTTAACCGCCAGCAATTTTTGATCGAGCGTGCTCGTGTCGCCACCGACAGTAATTGTACCACGCAGAGTAAGGTTGGCATAGTTACGGGAGTTATAAATGTGCTGTAAAAACTAAATCAGATCTTTGTCTTATTTATCAGACTGTGGCGAAATGATTGGATATGTAATGTCTTATATATCAGACTGTGGCGGTTAAAGGGTTAATATGGCAATTACCAATTATATACTTAAATCAAACTTCACATGAGATTTTTTGACAGTGTCCCATTTTCACACTTCGCAAAAAACCTGAGAGGTAGTCCTACTTCTTTTTTAGAAAACACTTCCGGTAGGTAGACTTTTTGATGAGTAAATGTATAGATAGTTTAACCATACTTAATACTCAAAGATACCTGAGGCTATAAAATGCACCATAAAATAGATAAATTTAATTTAAACAAGTAACATTCAACACTTCTCTTTGCATGTTAAAGTAAGCGTCTAACGCCCATACATGAAAAATAATAACTCGATCGCTTCCGACTTCCAAAACAATTATTGATAATAATAACTCTCACCATTACGTCAGTGTGTGTTTTACGCAACACAATGACATGGATATTGAATTGTAACGTTATATAAATATTAGAGTAATCTAATCTTTATCTCCGAAGTGGACCACCTGTTAAGTAACCGACGAAACTTTTGTTATACAAGGAGACACGCTTATGATGGTGTCAATGGTTGTGTATTACATAGCATAATGAAATTACGTTTGAGGGCATAGTATTACATTAAATTATCGGTAATATACCTACCTACCTACTCAAGAGACTCCACATTTATTTATTTATTTATATGAGCCTAGAGTGTCCCACTGCTGAGCTAAGGCCTCCCTCCTCCCTTCTGCGTATCCCGGTCTTGACCCGTCTAGCATCAGTTCCTGTCAAAGGCGTCGAGGTCATCCCGCCAACGCCGTCGAGGATTGCTGCGACCTCGAGTTCGATCTTGTGGGGCCCAATTGGTGGTTGATTTAGCCCACAAGTAGGGTTTGCAATCCGGATCCGAAATGTATGAAATTATCCAGGAACTGGATCCGGATCCGCGGATCTTCCCATACATTTCAGATCCGTCGTGCAAACCCTACCCACAAGTCATCTGGCATACGGCAAACGTGCCCAGTCCCACTTCAGCTTGACGGCTATTTCAGCCACGTCAGCTATTTGGGTTTTAGACCCAAACCCAAATAGACTCCACATAGTAAACATATATTTAGTCCATATTATTCTAAGTTTCAAACTATTATATTCTGGTTTATTAATGTATTGCAATTATTTTGCAGAAAATTCAGCAGAACGGTGTTGACTACGAGTGGGGCTGGCAGCTGACGCCGCAGGGAGACGGCACTGCCGGACATTACTATGTCAAACTGCCGCAGGTAACATTTTTATTTACGTTATAACGTAAGTGATCGTTAATTTTCCAGCAATATTGGTACAGCATTGTTGGTTAAAAGCATCTGTATGCCCTACTCTAGGTGGAATAGATAATTAGGGTTAATAACAGTAATATTAACCTTAACCAATCCTCTCCCTAGAAAAAAATTGAAGAAAATCCTTTATTTTTACTATGCTGCACCAGAATTGCTGGAAAATTAACGATCACTGCTTATAATACCAAATGGTGATCACCAGTACTTTGCAATTTTAGAAATAATCATTTATTTACAAACAAGATATTTACAGTGGTATTACTAAAATTTTGATACCAGTCCCTTCAACATTGTACTTTGTTTCCTTTTCCAAAGGTAATATACTAGCAGAGACTTTTGTATGTATATGTTGTATGTCATGAACTGCAATTTTGATAACAATTTGACAAAGACCGTAATAGAGAATCAATTGAAGTGTTTCCAATTATTTGCAGCTTTTATCCAATAGGCTCCAGATCCAGATCGTCTGCATACCTAATAAAACTATAAAAATATATCTATAGTATATCTTTTTAATTTATTTTTGTCTGTTACCTTCCGTGATTATTTCTCACTTGATGTTTTCATCGAAAGATCAGCGCTGGAAGTCGCCAGCAACATGCTGAGATGGGGCCATTTCGTTACACTTTATTTTCATTATGTACTTTTTGTGTTATTATGTGTATCGTCTGTGTGTTTACGAATAAAAAACTATTCTATTATAGATGGTCAAGCAAATCTTGTCAGTAGAAAAAGGCGCGAAATTAAAATTTTCTATGGGACGATATCCCTTCGCGCCTACATTTTTCAAATTTGCCGCCTTTTTCTACTGTCAAGATCTGGTTGACCAAGTATATATTATTTACTATTTCAGAACGAGCAGGAAGTTCGTTACGTGGCCGACAACACCGGTTACCACGGCGCCATCTCCGTGAACACAGGCACACACACCGCGAGCATTGCGCTTGGTGAACGCGCGCTACAATTCTCCAATACGCAGGTTTGTTGTACTCATTTTTCGATAATTGTAAATTTTAACAATAAATTTTTAATTGTTAATTTCTGGGCAGGCTCGCTCCATCGTAGGCCACGTCTTCGCCTCGGCTAGTCTGTGGCCATGAGTAAGCCCATGTATAACGAAAAAAAAAAATAAAAAAATTACAAGCAGAAACGTCTGCGAACGATGCTATTAAGCTTAGGATAAATTTAAAAGTGGAAAAATTGCTGTCTAATTTTATTTATGTGTATATTTTCGATGCTTAGGAGTTTCGGTTCCGTACAACTTTGGCGAGTAAACAGCCATGCCCCGGCCACGTTAAGTTTGCACTGACTTGCCAGAGAAGCCTTTCTTGACGTAGCACTAAAATCTCTAACCTTCAACATTGACGGCTGTGTGAAGTCGTTTATTTTTTGCAAAAAAGTCACAGTTTTCAATGTTATGTCTATAGAAATACTACATTCGTCACCCTCTTTTCACTTTCTCTCATCTACTCAAAGGTTAACTGGAAGAGATCCCTCATAGGGATAAGTTCGCCTTTGTACTTCTCACTACTTGTATATTATTTTTAATATGTCTTTTTGTACAATAAAGAGTTTACTACTACTACTACTAAATACATATATATACGAATCTACGTTTAGAGTTTGATAAAAAAAAACTATAGGAACCAAAAACGTTGATACCTCACGCATCTACTTATTATGCATTAATTTCCATTTTAACTAGACAAAGTCTAAATAATTAGGGATTGATCTGATGCTATTGCTATGATATGTGCTATGGATTAAGTTTTAAAACAATTGTCTTGTTTCAGTCGCCCGTAACGACACAGCTGTACCAAGTATCGCCGTCCAACGACAATCAAACCCAAGCACCCGCCACTCCTGCGCAGCCCGTCGAGATATATCTCCTTCAACAACAGTTCTCCGGCGACCAACAGTTTCCACAAGCAAATGTCCAATACACGATACCCAACTACTACTACAACAACAATGTACCTACACCAGCCTACTACAACATACAAACTCTCCACCCTATCCAACTAAACGAACAAATTAGTGATAAAGAAACGAATTTCGAGACGAAGCAAAGTGAAAGCTCGAACCCTCTTCAAACCAAAGAGGATAATGCTGAGCAAGATCATGAACATCTCACAACCAATGTTGTTCAAGTGTTCAAGGATCACAATTGCACTAACGAAGAAGAAATCCCTGAGGAACATAACGACAACTCAGAAAAACCTGCTCGTGTATATGCTGAAACTCCTACCTATGACATTCGTAATATTAATGGAAATTACGGTCTAAGAAGCACTGAGAGACCGTTGTCGTATCGGGGAGCTGTCCATTTCAAAGTTGAGGCTCCTCGAGGCAATGCAAGGAGTGAAAGATATTATTACAACGAAGTATCTACGACTATTCGCAGTGTGACAACAGAAGATGATAGGATTTCTAGACTAGTAGCTTCGACACAGGATATAATATCGAATGAAGATCTGCTCAAAATTAATCACGCCGCTGAAAAACAGACCAATCTGCATAATGATGACATCATTAAACCAAAGCCACGATTCAGCTTGAAAGCAGAACAAACTCGATATGACCACTATTCCACTGTATCACCAAATACTCAAAGAAACAGAATCACTGAAGATACTCGATTTGACCACTATTCCACTGTATCACCAAATACTCAAAGAAACAGAATCACTGAAGATAATCGATATGACCACTATTCCACTGTATCACCAAACACACCAAGAAACAAAATTACTGATGAAACTCAATATGACCACTATTCTACTGCCCAGCCAAATACTCCAAGGAACGAAATCGCTGAACAAACACAATATGACAACTATTCTAATGTGCCATCTAATACTCCAAGAAACAGAATCACAGTCAGAGCTAAAATACAAAACATTGTTAACAGCGAAATAGAACACTTGGAGAATGACCAGAAGAAAGAGAATGTTCTGAAAACAAATTCAAATCAATACACATTTGCCTCGCCTATAGTTGTTCAGGATTCTAATTATAACAATTTCAAAGACCAAATTGTTAACAATTTAGTTTCAACTATGGTTCCCTACTTGCAAGACGGCTACGAGATTGTTGGAGTGAGAAATAGTATTGATGAGAATTTAACGAATAGTAAAGACAGTCAGGACAGACAATCTTCTTCCGAGGACCTAGTCAATGTAACCCCAAGACCTGTAAGCCAGAAGTATCTTGCTCCTATCACTGTTGCTTTAAGACTTTACAATGCGAATGACTCTGGAGCATTCAACACTGTGGATGATCATGAAGTTTCCGATAGCGAAGTCGTAACAGATATAGTGAAAAGCCCACACAGGGAAAAGACTGTTGTTGAAATCCAGCAATCCATTCCTTTGAGCATTACTCACATAAATGATGTTCAAGTACATGAGTATTTAGATGAAGGTAGGAGTAATAACAAGGGACCATTAGACTTTGCCAAGTCTTTATATAATACTTACGTTGACGCTATGAGGTCTAAGGACTCTTATGGACAGAAGAATAACCGGAATAACGCTAATTCAATTACTGATCAGCAAAATGATTCCAGAGAACAATTAGAACAAAGTGAAAATGTTCAGACTGAAGTCGAAATTAGACCCAATGAAGATAGTAATGAGAGAAATGAATACGCAAGGCCTTATTATAACACTTACAGCGTAGATCAAGAGCACCCAATTATTCAACCGATCATTATTGAAAAGGAAGTACCGGTCACTAAATTCGTTGACAGATATATAGAGAAGGAAGTACCATATCCAGAAAAAGTGGAGGTTGTAAAGCATGTGCCGGTAGATAGGCCGGTTGCTGTACCGGTACCATACGAGAAAATCGTTGATAGACCAGTTGAAGTCACCCGTTTCGTCGATAAACCTTACCCGGTAGAAGTACCGCATTTATATCCGGTGCAGGTACCCTATCCGGTAGAACACAAAATTTATGTCGACCGACCGGTGCACATCCCGTATCCTGTAGAAAAGGTTGTTGAAAAACAAGTCGTTCATCAAGTCCCTGTACCTACCCCGGTAGCCGTGCCAGTAGGAGTACCCGTCGAAAAGAAAGTTTTGTATCCTATCCCAATAGAACACCGGGTCCCATATCCTGTGACGGTAGAGAAACCAGTGACAGTTGAGAAAATAGTGCACAAAGAGGTACCGGTTCCATATGAAGTTGAGAAACGGGTACCCTACCCGGTACATTACGAGACTAAAGTTCCCGTCCCTTACCCAGTGGAAAAAAGAGTACCGTACCCAGTTGATAGGGTTGTCGAAAAACCGGTAACAGTTACGAAATATGTAGAGAAACCGGTACATATCGAAGTACCAGTGCCACAGCCAGTACCGGTTGCAGTACATGTTCCTCAACCTTATCCCGTTGACAGATTTGTAGAGAGAAAAGTGCCTTACCCGGTCCCAGTTGACCGGATTGTTGAGAAAAAAGTACCATTTCAAGTCCCGTACGCTGTTGAAAAAGTTGTCGAAAAGATTGTCGAAAGGCCTGTAGTCGTAACTAAATATGTTGACAAGCCTTACCCAGTTGAAAAGCGCGTGCCGTATCCAGTTGAAAAAATTGTAGAGAAAAAGGTGCCTTACCCGGTCGAAGTGCCGGTCCACGTCAAGGTTCCTTACCCGGTGGAAAAGAAGGTTGAAAGGCCAGTGTATGTGCCTATTAGGGTGCCATATCACTTTGAGAAGCCACAAGATTACTACACCTATGCATACCCGCACGGCGCTGAGCAGACACAAAATGTTCCCAAATATCAGCAGTTTGCCGAACAACGCAAGCAAGCGAGTCCAGCGCCAAATTTAAATCTTAACGAAATACGACACAACGACCAAAAGGCCCAACAATCGTACGCCGCTCAATACAACCAATACGTAAAAGATTTAAAAGACAGAAAGCCTGCTTCTTCTGTCCAGACAACGCACTGGGGGAATTTATATGCGTCGTCCTACCAGTATATCAATAATACACCCAAGTTTGAAATCCAAAAGAACCCAGCACTCTCTAATTACATTCACTATTTAACCAATAACAATAACAAAAATAACATTCACTATTTAACCAATAACAATAACAAACAAAATGAATACTACGGTCCTCCGCCAGTTCGTAATGAGCAACAGCATTGGGGTCAACAGAATAACAACTATTTTAACCCTAATGCGGAACAATTGAAATTGCGGAGAGCGGACAGAACGCCGAAGGTATCGAATTTAAGGATAGAATATGGGTTTAAGCCTCCACTGATCCCTAGCACTGAGATTGATCTAGATGGTTTTCCAGTTAAGAAAGATTAGAATTAATGTCTGTAACAAATACCCATGGTCATACAGTCAGGTTAAGGAAAATTTAACCAAATAAGTTCTGACGTGATATGGTAGGTACTTACAGGAAGTATTCGTTTACAAACTTACTTCGTCCCAGATTTTCATTCATCGATTTGTCAAAGTACCGATGAATTTTGTAAAAAGTCAAATCATAAACACAGTTTTTCTGATAGCAGGTAGAATTATTAAGGCCACTCTTGCCTTGGAGCTATAGATACTTAGGTAGGTACACTTAATTTTTAAACAATTTATTTGGTTTATAATTTTCTGAAGCATTATTTAGTAGGATTACATACCCGATTAAATATGTAGTCTGTTTATTGGTGGTCGACAAATATGATTACCGTAGTTGGCATCCGAAAATGCGTATGTGGATTAGTGGATTTAGTGGTGTTTTGCGGGAAAGAATTTGGAAGCATGCCTATATAATTTGTGATACAATTAAGAGGCTCAGACGTAGTATAATACCATATTATTATTAACTTTTGTACATAGTGTAATTTGTATACGTACTTAACCTATAAAATTGTTACTTGTTGTATTTTAAACGAACGAAATGTTCAAATTTGTTTTTATATTTGAGAGATACGATGTGTGTTCAGAGTTATAAACAATACTCAATTATTGTAATTATTATTCAAGTCATTTACTAACTTATTCGATATTAGTCATAAGTTATTATATTATTATAAAGAAATGTAAATAGGGGAGGTTTTGTTTTAACTTATTTTCATTAAACGGTTATACTTTTTACAAATTATTTTCATTTAGCTCCTCTATTATTCTGTAAACTAGATAGACAGTAAATTATAAGACAAATTCGTACTTCAATTTGACAGCTATGTAGATGGCACAGTACGGTTCCGTACAGACAGGTCGATTCAAAGAGCTGGCACGAATGGAATGAATGAGTATAGTTTGCTTTTTTTTAATTCACTCAATATATATATTTTCTCTCTCTGCACCAATTGTAGGTATCTCTGTTTGGCCCTCTGGTTGACTGGTAGAGAATGCCATTTGGCATTAAGTCCGCCATTTGTACATTGTTGTATATATTTTGTGCAATAAAGTTTAAATAAATAAATGAATGAGTGAATGAAAATATCTATGTTTGTATAACATTAACCAATAAAATGTGGGCTCTGACTGTATACCGATACAGGTGTCACTCATACAATTAAAGCTTCGTTCATTCCATTCGTCTCAGCATTCGTGAATCAAGCTGTAAGTAGGTACATTATACTATCTGTATAAAAGTAGTAGAAAAAGAGGAGGCTTTGTCCAGTGATGGGTAAGCTTAACCTTTTGGACGCCAATGACCGATATATCCGCACCGTAGGTTCAACGCCAAAGACCGATTAATCGGTCACAGACCACAGAGCAACATCGACCTATGTGCATATACATAAAGTTCAACCTCAGTTTTGACACTTCAATGACGTGGCGTCTGAGTAACAGCTTTTGTGTTTGACACGGGTTAAAATAATAATTATACGCGCCTTAGTATATAAAGTGACATTTTATGAAACTTGCTAACTATATAAACAAACCGCCATATTATAATTGTCTCTGAATGTAAATTTACTAGTGACTTTTGTTACATAGTTAGCAAGTTCCATAGACACTTTACAAAGCAAAGGGACACAATGCACAAATAAAAAACATTAATGGAATTAAAAATAAAATTTATTTCCACTTGAATATCTCACAAAACGCCGCACCACTCGTCAACTCGGCCAATGGTCGACACTACTCTAAGTTATACCGTAAAACAAAGCTCATATATATAAATATATAACTACTGTATGTATATTATGTACCCAGTTCTTATCGTGCTATCGAAGCGACTCTTCAGTTAGCGAGACAACATAATTGCAAAGTCATTACCGTAGTAACAAAAACAGATCCATGTCTAGGACCTTAAAGGTCAAAATCGTGTAACGATGGTACAGCGAGTTCACAAACGTCTTTACAAGCCAACATTCCAAAAATATATTTACACGCCTTCAAGACACTGACAATAAGGTCGTGTAAACATATTTATGGAACATTGGCTTGTAAATATGTTTGTGAACTCGACCAGTATGTAAAATCTCCAAAACTGGCAAATGGAATGAATTAAAATAATGTCACATTTGAGTGAATGTTACATTTTGACAAATCTTTCATTCATTCATACCAGGTTGTTGTACAGTCACCGTCAGATATATCCGAGCGGCCAAGGTGCTCACAAAAATCTTAACACGTCTCTATTAAAAAAAGCCTGAAATAAACGATATTTTGTTAATTTATTTTTATTGTCAAGGCGTTAGAGTGCGTGATATTCAGATATTTTTAAACACCGTGGCCGCTCCGATATATCTGACAGCGACTGTACATTTAAGCAATTTTGAGGTGTTACGCAATTTACCTGGAAAAGTATCTTAGTGTAAGGCCTGAGTGGACGCTCGGAGCGGAGCGTTCGGCGGGGCGTGCAGCGTGGCGTCTGGCTCACGCGTGATGTGAGCAGCGTGCACTAAGGCCGCTCCTATACGCTTGCATTTGTTTAACATGCACGCCGCACGCCCCGCCCCGCTGCACGCCCAACTCGAGCGTCCACTCAGGCCTTCCACAGTCTGATGGAACTTTGCTGTTATGATATCACGCAAACTAGAAGAGAAAGGCGCCTAACATCGAATCGCTTTATACTTTAACACATAATGAGGTCACGTTTCCTCGTATACTCGCCATTTTCACAAAACATACTGAGCATTTGATCACTGGCTCTCACATTGAAACATGAAAAGATTTACAGTGTCCTCACACTAGCGTCTCGAGCGTCGGCGTCCAGACAACTATGTGTAAGGCCTGAGTGGACGCTCGAGTTGGGCGTGCAGCGGGGCGGGGCGTGCGGCGTGCATGTTAAACACATGCAAGCGTATAGGAGCGGCCTTAGTGCACGCTGCTCACATCACGCGTGAGCCCGACACCCCGCTGCACGCCCCGCCGAACGCGCCGCTTCGAGCGTCCACTCAGGCCTTACACTATGGCTGCTGCTCGACGCAACGTTGGCGCAACTGCGCAGCGTCGCCATTTTTCCTAGCGCTAGCTAGACACCGCCGCTCGAAAGACGCTAGTGTGGGGTAGCCCTTAAGCTAAGGATTAGACTGGTCAAACAAAAGGGCTAGATATTCGAATTATTGACAAGGGGTACCTTTCTCACAGCCGAATTTTCGAATGAATATTAAGGTTGTTCCTCAGACGAATATGCACCTTAATAATATAAGAAATAAAGTTACAAATTGCTTATTTATACAGAGTTTAAAGCGAGCGTTGTCGGTCCTTATATTTCAGTGAATTTCGAGATGCAGGCTGACGGTTCAATATTGAAACGTCAGAATTTGTGATTCCTTGTAAAAGTATAATACTACACTTAGATAATAATAGAAAATACGCGATCGCCTCACGCTCTATACACCCATACCTACCTTAATTATTAACTAGTAAGTATGCGAAACGTCACACACAAGTACATAGTAAAAATGAAAGCTTCACACCAAATCACAAAAAAACTGTTAATTACAAAAAGAAATGTTGTATGCATCGAGAGAACAACCCTAGATAATTAGCTAATAATATTTAAAGTAATTTAAATATATTTAATTATATTTAAATTGCAGCTAAACTAAGGACGACAAGCACGAAGAATTTAGTACATTAACCCGCATCCTTCTATCTCTATCGCACGCGAGTGTTTTTATTTCTGTCCCGCCCATGACGCCGGCGGTCAATGCTATAGTCGGATTATTCCTATTTGCATTATTTGACACATGTCACTCACAACACCAATACAACGTAAAATGTCTTGCACATCGAAATCACAAAGGAAGACAATTGCACTGCGAACGTTTACGTTCTACGTCTTTTTTTTTTTAAATTTAGGGTTGTCCGGGCACCACCGTTATGAATCAGTAGTCGTCTAAGTAAATCGATATTTTTTATTTTATTTTAGGTCGCAACAAAGCATTATTAAATTTATTATATTTTCTTATTATTATTTATTAACCATATAATTCTAGGTTTATTTAAATCTCAAATTAAAATTCATTAAACGTCACAATTCGATACCTCAGTCTAGGTGTGACAATCGATTTGGGTTAGTTACATCTCTATAAACGTCAGTCATAATGTGTCAAATAATGCAAATAGGAATAATCCGACTATAATGTGCGTGCTGGATAGCGTGCGACAGAGATAGGAACAGTTGGGTATCAATGTACGAAATTCTTACGGTGTTATTCATAAACGTCTGCCAAGTTAATCAGCTGATGATCGTCGTTTGTCCCTCTCTATGGCATAACGACAGATAGGGACAAACGACGATCATCAACTGATTAAGTTAGCAACCGTTTATGAAGTTACTTCAAGTAGCATTACTTTAGTTAATTTTGTATGATTATTATTTTTTATTGACATGACATTACTTACAAAAGTATTTATTTTTACCCCTAAAAAGTTGAAACGTCACAATTTTTTTAAGGTTGTCCACTCGATGAGCATACAAATCACATTTTTATTTATACGAAGAAGGAAACAATATTTGACACTTTCAACGATCAATAATGAACATTATTGCTATGACTACAAAGTCCTTAATACTTTGATCACAATGACGAATAATACACACCTAACAATTTCTGTGTGATAACCCTATAGATGCGTAAAGAGCGTGTTATACCTGCTGCTCAAAACTTGAGACGCGGTTATACGTTAGAAGAAAATAAACATATAAAGGTGTCTCTATCTGACGTATAGCTGCGTCCTTGTCGGCCCGAGGGGAGATTTTTCAAATTAGAGTAGTTAATAGCATGGTGCCTACTTAGTAAGTAGTCAATAGCATGGTGCCTACTAAGTAAGTAGTCAATATGTGACGTCCCACGGCTAAAGGTACCCTATGGCGGTTGGCGCCTACGCTATTATTCACGCCGCTCCAATACAATTGCGGTGCTATGCGACGTAAGCGCCAGGTGCCATAAGGTACCTTTTCCCGTGGAACGTCACGCAAGTATGTGTTCTGCCAATATTACAACCAAGAAAGCAGGTATAAATATTACTTAGACATCGAGTGTTTTGAAATTAATTTGACATACCATCAGGTGCTTAAATCTTGAAATACACATTTAGAATGGAATCAAGAGTTGGTAGCACTTAAAATAGATTAAGTAGTTTGACACTTTCTAATTCAGCCTTATAATTAGAAAGAGACAACGCGAGCTTGGCTGACCTCTCGCTCCCTCGGACACAAGCGATCAAGTTTAGTATCATTCGAACCTGGCTATACAACGAGTCACGAAACCGATACATCGCTCGACAGACACATTTTGTATATTTATATTTGTCATTATTGGAAAAAATATAATTACCGCTAAGTTTACCTGTTGAGCTGACACTCGCTTTGTACATTATACAACACGTAACATAACCAATATAATGAAAGCACCGGTGGCCCGTCCGGCACCAAAATACGACCCATAAATTATGTCTTTTAAAAACAAATTTCATACAAACGATAAAAAACATGCCGAGATAAATTAAAAAAAAGTTAGAAATACGAATCAGTATACATTATACAACAACGGCCGGCCGGACCGCCGCTAGATTAAAAACAAATGTGACGTTCCACGGCAAAAGGTACCTTATGGCACTTGGCGCTTACGTCGCATAGCGCCGCAATAATAATAGCGCGCGGCGGCGGAGCGGCGTTAATAATAGCGTAAGCGCCAACGGCCATAAGGCACCTTTATCCGTGGGACGTCACAAATAAAAAATAAGTAAAAGTCCATGACACGTACATTAATAATATTATACAAGGGCGAATGCCCGGTCGCTCGGAACGAACCGACCCACCGTCCACAAATAAAGCCAGTAACAGACTATCGGACCGGACCGCGACCTTGGAGCGTCGCACCCATAAGTGAGAGCGAGAAACATATATCTCTTTCTCGCTCTCACTCAAGGTCGCGGTCCGGTCCGATAGTCTGTTACCACCATAAAACTGAACGTCATCGCAATTCATTTATTAACCGACTTCCAAATCTAAAAGGAGGAGGTTATCAATTCGGTTGTATGTTTTTTTTATTATCTAACGAAACGGCACGCTTTGCGAGAAATCCTACGGAAACTTGTACTTCCCCCCCCCCTAAAAGTCGAAAAGCTCCGGCGGGGGGATGGGATGCGTCGGGAGACAGTCGCAGGGCGAGGGGGGGGAGGGGGGGGAGACCGCTCGCGGCTGCCGACGCAGCGTGTGCACGCTGTACGAATAAGACTGATGCGGCATTCGTGGCCGCAGCGTCGCTTTACCCGCATCTAAATCCGCACTATCAGCTCTCAAAGACAGGGACGACCTAGGCTGGATAGTTTGGGAAGGATTCGGCGAGAGCGGTGGTCGTAAATAGTCGCTGCGTGCTAACGAAAGTTCCGCCGGCGTGTACGCGGCTAAGAAGTGAGCTAACGCACCTGAAGGGGTCCGCATGCCGCCGTTGGCCATGACAACCATGTCCTCGGCGGAGAGGCGCAGCGAGTCGGTGCGGGGGGGAGGGGGGGGCGGCGCGCGCTCGGAGGAGGAGGAGCGCTCGCGGCGCGGGGAGGGGGGGGAGGGGCGGCGGCGGCGGCGGCGGCGCGGGGCGCTCCCGGGCAGTCACAGTTTGAGCTCGTTCGCGATCTTTGACGCAATGTTCTTGAAGCCGATGCTGGTGCCTGGGTACAAGGAAGACGCATTATAGGGTACTGCGTCAAAAATCAGGTAGACAGTAATTTAAATAATCATAAAATAATTAGTAGATTCTTTCCCCTGAATTCGGCGTGCCTCAACAGTTGTTCAATTATCTTTCCTCTTTTATTATCTACAGTTCTCAACAAAGTCAGATGCGATCGATACCTACTATGCCTTGGAGGATATAATCAAACGGAGACGCCATGTCTGTAATTTTCTGTACAAAACAGTCTGCCGATTTTTGCGGGGGAGGGGAACGCCAAATGTATGCGTAACGTAAAAATAGCCATGTCAGATAAACGTCAGTCCATACATTGTGTATGACCGTTGGCCGCCTATTTTCGACAGAGGGGAAAGCCTGTTAATGGCTACTCCGTTTAGTTGTATCCTCCAAGTCTAAAGTGGTAAAATGCTAGAGATCTGATAGTGATAACATAGTTGACTGTCGGGGGATGGCAGTTGATACGATAGTAAAAAAACACAAGACGTAAAATACACGGACAAAACGACGTTTTCTAAGCTTTTATGTACAACACGCACACAGTCACAACTTAAGACGGCTGAGATCAGAATGGGTCAAAATTAAGTACATATCTGCACGTGCAAAATCGGCGTGTCATAAAATCACTTTTCTGTGCCGTAAATAAATGAATTAGCAGGGTTGATAACACTTTACTGACCGGATATCCGCTATAAGCGCACGCCGTTGAGCGAGAGGCGAGGCAGCTTGCACACTTCGATCTCCCACTGCACTAGCGAGTCCGCGTTAGGGTCGCCATGTATATTATCTGTGGTGCTCAACAGCGATACTGACCGGATATCCGCTTGAAGCGCACGCAGTTGAGCGAGAGGCGAGGCAGCTTGCACACTTCGATCTCCCACTGCACTAGCAAGTCCGCGTTAGGGTCGCCATGTATATTATCTGTGGTGCTCAACAGCGATACTGACCGGATATCCGCTTGAAGCGCACGCCGTTGAGCGAGAGGCGAGGCAGCTTGCACACTTCGATCTCCCACTGCACTAGCGAGTCCGCGTTAGGGTCGCCATGTATATTATCTGCGATGCTCAACAGCGATACTGACCGGATATCCGCTTGAAGCGCACGCCGTTGAGCGAGAGGCGAGGCAGCTTGCACACTTCGATCTCCCACTGCACTAGCGAGTCCGCGTTAGGGTCGCCATGTATATTATCTGCGATGCTCAACAGCGATACTGACCGGATATCCGCTTGAAGCGCACGCCGTTGAGCGAGAGGCGAGGCAGCTTGCACACTTCGATCTCCCACTGCACTAGCGAGTCCGCGTTAGGGTCGCCATGTATATTATCTGCGATGCTCAACAGCGATACTGACCGGATATCCGCTTGAAGCGCACGCCGTTGAGCGAGAGGCGAGGCAGCTTGCACACTTCGATCTCCCACTGCACTAGCGAGTCCGCGTTAGGGTCGCCATGTATATTATCTGCGATGCTCAACAGCGATACTGACCGGATATCCGCTTGAAGCGCACGCCGTTGAGCGAGAGGCGAGGCAGCTTGCACACTTCGATCGCCCACTGCACCAGCGAGTCCGCGTTAGGGTCGCCATGTATATTATTTGCGATGTTCAACAGCGATACTGACCGGATATCCGCTTGAAGCGCACGCCGTTGAGCGAGAGGCGAGGCAGCTTGCACACTTCGATCTCCCACTGCACTAGCGAGTCCGCGTTAGGGTCGCCATGTATATTATCTGCGATGCTCAACAGCGATACTGACCGGATATCCGCTTGAAGCGCACGCCGTTGAGCGAGAGGCGAGGCAGCTTGCACACTTCGATCTCCCACTGCACTAGCGAGTCCGCGTTAGGGTCGCCATGTATATTATCTGCGATGCTCAACAGCGATACTGACCGGATATCCGCTTGAAGCGCACGCCGTTGAGCGAGAGGCGAGGCAGCTTGCACACTTCGATCTCCCACTGCACTAGCGAGTCCGCGTTAGGGTCGCCATGTATATTATCTGCGATGCTCAACAGCGATACTGACCGGATATCCGCTTGAAGCGCACGCCGTTGAGCGAGAGGCGAGGCAGCTTGCACACTTCGATCTCCCACTGCACTAGCAAGTCCGCGTTAGGGTCGCCATGTATATTATCTGCGATGCTCAACAGCGATACTGACCGGATATCCGCTTGAAGCGCACGCCGTTGAGCGAGAGGCGAGGCAGCTTGCACACTTCGATCTCCCACTGCACCAGCGAGTCCGCGTTAGGGTCGCCATGTATATTATCTGCGATGCTCAACAGCGATACTGACCGGATATCCGCTTGAAGCGCACGCCGTTGAGCGAGAGGCGAGGCAGCTTGCACACTTCGATCTCCCACTGCACTAGCAAGTCCGCGTTAGGGTCGCCATGTATATTATCTGCGATGCTCAACAGCGATACTGACCGGATATCCGCTTGAAGCGCACGCCGTTGAGCGAGAGGCGAGGCAGCTTGCACACTTCGATCTCCCACTGCACCAGCGAGTCCGCGTTAGGGTCGCCATGTATATTATCTGCGATGCTCAACAGCGATACTGACCGGATATCCGCTTGAAGCGCACGCCGTTGAGCGAGAGGCGAGGCAGCTTGCACACTTCGATCTCCCACTGCACTAGCAAGTCCGCGTTAGGGTCGCCATGTATATTATCTGCGATGCTCAACAGCGATACTGACCGGATATCCGCTTGAAGCGCACGCCGTTGAGCGAGAGGCGAGGCAGCTTGCACACTTCGATCTCCCACTGCACTAGCGAGTCCGCGTTAGGGTCGCCATGTACGCAGAGGAGCAGGAAACGCTCGCGCTGCTCGTAATCGCAGTTGTTCGCGTCTAGAACCTGAAATAGAAAGTTTATCAACATTATATCGATTAGAAGAATTCTGTGTACGGCCTGCAAACAAATACATTTAAATATCAAGCTCGGCTCGGCTTTGAATTTTGACTAAGTAATTAAGTATTTACATCTGGACTGAGGCCATTTATTTTTGTGCCCTCCGGCCGGAAAGCGTCAACTTTCAGCCATACATTAACTTCTTTTCATTATTATTATTGAGATCTTTTTAATGAGTCTTACTCGGTATGGTTGCGTTTTTCGGTTGGCGAGTTCCTTACTTCACTTTCCGAATAAACTTCGAACATAATATTGAATTGTCATCAAAATTACGGGACTTTATATCAAATTTCAGTAAGTACCTAAATAAATTATGAGATTTTCTCTTATAAAGAATGGTATTTTTTTCTCATACGATTCGCAGTCATCTGGAAAACTGATTAGAGGTACGCGGGCTAAAAAGTTTGAGAAACGAGTCCATGACATCAACTTAACACATTCAGTGCCGAGAATCCGACTATCGGGTATTTTATGATTTCGTTCCCAGGGTGGTTGTACTACAGCTATACAGTGTGTAAGTCAAATACGGGCAATAAATTAAACCAGATATAGAATTTACCCGTCTTATCATTAATTAAGATGTTTTTTTAAGTTACACTTAATTATGACCCCGTGATTAATTTTTTCCACATGTACCGAGCAGCAATGTACTGTAAACATTAAGAAACAAGATGATAATGACATTACGAGATACGAGCTTTTCATAGTAACTGCCAATAAGCGTTGACAGTTACTTTAAAAAGCTCGTATCCCGTAACGTGTGTGGTGTATTACATTGCGGGCCGAATTATTTTGTATGGTTATAATTTTCAATGCATTTCTAAGTAAAATCTATCTCAATATACTTTTTAGGTCCTATGCTAACCACCGTTTAAATATTCGCCCGTATTACCCCGATTTACACACTGTATATGAAGATTTTTTTGTGGGCTATCGCGGATGTCTTGTTTGGCTGGGTGGCAATGAATGTGTTAACTTACCTTGCGAATCTCGGCCATAATCTCATTAGGGTCCCGTGAGGAGGTGGTCTTCATACTCCACGTGAAGCGCAGAACTCGCGGCTTCACCTGCTCATCGTTGCCTTGTCTGCGAGCCACATATACAATACATATCATCACATTACATGGGCAATTTCATTTTAACTTGTACTTTAACCCTTTCGACGCCGTGTCAAACACAAAAGCTGTCACTCAGACGCTACGCCACCGAAGTGTCAAAACTGAAATTGAACTTTATGCATATGCACGTAGGTCTATGTTGATCTGTGGTCTATGACCGATTTAAATTAATCCGTCTTTGGCGTTGGACCTGCGGTGCGTATCGGTCATTGGCGTCCAAAAGGTTAATGCGCGACTTAAGCCGTGATTCAGTAAAGTCTAACCGTTACATTCCTGACAAAATGTATGCGATTGACCGTCAGTTTTGTTACACGGTTAAGTGAAAATGCCCATATACAATTAAATTTATGTGACCAATAAACTTGTTACCGGTCGATTCTCCAAAGTTGTCATGAAATATCAAATATGTGTGCGTAAAAACGATAGGACGACACATATACTGACATATTTCTTTTATTAGTTCATTTAATTCCTCTTTGGTGAATCTAATACTTGAGAACATACCAAAACTTTCAGTTACCTACCTCTGAATTTTATCATGGTAATAAAAGGGTTGAATTGAATGTCAACATATCAACTACACACATGCGGAGTCCAGATGGGATGATCAAATCGACCGATTTGACCAGAAAAGAAATTGGCGTCGATCTCCAATTTAATAACCAATTTCAGTTTATGGCGATATTGGAGCATTCTAAATTAAAAAAGTGCCCCCAAAGGCGAATACTGGAGGCACAAATTGGTATTCTTGCGTCCGCACCTCCATTTTATCGTTAATATTGGTCATAATCGGCGATTGAAATCAGCGAGCCAAATTGGCGCTTGCGTCCGCACCTCCTGATTTCGGACAATTTCATCAGATTGGCGAAATATCGTCCTCGTCTGGACGCCTTCATGGACAAATTAAGAGGAACGCAAAAAAGTTTAATTACTAATTTTGAAATTACTTTAGTTGCTGTAATCCAGCAATTAAACCTTTTTTTGGCCTTTTATTCTCAGCAGCTTCCACGATCGGTCAGCTATAGGGAATATTACGCGAAACTCTGCGCAGGGGGCGCCACTCCCACAATAAGTCACAATCTAAGGGTCTACCGCAAACGAGAGAGTCAAAATTTTGTTATCTAACCTCTCTATTACTCTTGCATGTTCGAGAGATAAAGAGGCAGGTAGCAAGAGTTTCGATTTCGCGTTTCCCGGCAGGCCCTTTGTAAACAAACCGCCTTGATGTATCAATGTCATATTTGATTGTCCGTGAAAACCTGTCAAAAAACAGTTTAAGGTACAGTATGTATAAGTTACTCTATGGTATACTTAAGTCGATAGTGCTGCACCCCGGCGGCAAAACATTGCAGTAATACTCCCTATTACACCAGTTTTAAAAACGTAAAAGGAAAATAAAATGATAATTACCCAAGCAAGGTTTGTGGACTAGCGCCTACGGCATGCTTCGGGGTGGTTGCATCCAACGGCCTAAAATAAAACAGACACATCAACTACCAGAGGGCGCCTCAAGTGCCTTCTGGCATTTGTATCGAGCTGATCACATTTTTTTTACCTTATTTTCTTTAGTCATATTTTTATGATTTGCAATAAACGTGATAATCAAAATTTTGCATTATTAAATACCGTAAGTTAAGGTCTAACATTAAAAGACATTTTTTAACATTGATTACATTATAAAGTTTATTCTCGTGAAAACAATATTACTGACCTAAACTCGCGGTTTTCAATATATAAAAGCCAATATATAGTCATAAATTATATATTTTATTTACTCTTTTCAGCTGAATACAAAAATCCGAAACAAAAAAAGGGTGCACAAACAAATTTGTAAAAAGCACGCAGTAGCACACAAATATAATTTTGGTTTTCTAGTAAAACCTAAAACTCATGCCTAAGACAAACTTACCTTGCAGTTCGCTAAAATTCAAAATGCTATACATGCTCACATCTCACTTGGACGAAGACAGATAAGGTACCGGGGTCCCGTTGTTTCCCATAAAGTTTTAAGTCATAATGTATAATTGATTGTCATATTATCATTAGTCATAAAACTGAAACCGTTAACATTTCAGGATTTTCGTTAGGTTATCCTATAGATAGGTCAGGTTAGGTTTGTTTTATGGCAATCCTGAAAAGTGACGCGTTTCTGAACCAAATGAATTATGGCTAACGAAAATCGGGGCAAACAATACATTATGGCTTAAAACTATTTGGGAAACAATAATAGAGACCCTAAGGTACCACAATTAAGATTTTTTATTTCCTCAAAATAAATAAAATTACTCAAAATGAGATTAGTAAAACTGGCGTAAGTTACGGCTCGGAAAAATTTGGAAAAAAGCAAAACTGTTATCTCTGTTAATCACAATGTAATCCATCCGATTTTATGCCTTATTCATACTTACCCCAGTAATAAATAATAACAACATTACAATTATAGGTACACCAAATTGTAGAAAGTTGTCTATTAAAACATAGCACAATAAGAATTTAAAAAAATAATAAAGGCGGATAAAAACTTCAAAAGAAAACAACCATGGACCCTCCAAAATGCAATGCAATCCCTTTTCAAGTAAAATTTTAGTCAAAATTTTGAGTTTAAACATAAAATCGGTTGGAAAACATAATATATTTTCACACAAAACTTTTAAAAAACTTAAGAAAAACTTGGTCTAATAGACGTGCTGTGGCCTAGTCAAATATTAAACTTTCATTAAATTATTCTTCTTAAAATACGTAATATTCTAGTGATAATTGGTGTAGTATACAATGTTCTCAAAGTAATATCTACGTTAATAAATATAATATACGACGTTGTTACTATACGACAAAACCCCGTGCTTGTCATATTACTTTCGGCCTATTTTAGTAGTCTTAAGTAACACGTCATTTCACGCTTGACTCTAACCTGAGGGCCACGAAACAAAAACCCCGAGCGTGCATCGCTTGACGCTTACGCCGGCCGCCATTCATTTGTTTTATGAATAGCGGGTGACGTCACCGTCCAGCGTAAGGGCTCATTTAGACGGTGTGAGAACTCACATGCGAGTTTTATTACATTGCGTCATTTGATTGGTCGGCTGAACTGTTGTAGCCTCAATGGTCTGCAATGTAACTAAAATCGCATGCGAGTTCGCGCGCCGTCTAAATGAGCCCTACGCTTAGAGCGTGCATTTCGTGGGCGAGGCTTACGTTGAAAAGTAAATAAGGCAAATTAAAAAGTTTCTGAGTCCATAGTAATGCATTAATATATATGGATCAAGACCACAGCACGCCACTCGTTGACCAATATAAATCCGAGCGCGCCTACCTCCGCTGAATGTCCAGCGAGGAGAATATGCGCAGTTTCTGACGAGTCGTCGACTCCCCCAACACGGAGAGGCTGTTAAATAAATACCTACGTCTACAATTGTGCTTAGAAAAGGCGCTAGTCTCAGGCTAAAATACCTAAACGAAGAGCCACGAAAAAAAATGTTCGAAGCGGGCAGCGTCGAGCGTTTTTTGCGTTTTTCGTGGCCCTACCTTAAGTGACTACATTAGTGCTTGGAGAAATCTACCCACTGAAATCTGTCGTATGCTTTTAGAAATTTTTATTTCACAAGTATTGGTTTTACTGTCAATTTAATCTCATATATTCCTGTAATACTGATTACACCGATAAAAAAATAATTGTGAAATAAGAATTATTGGAAAAATTTACTTATTTGCTACACCAGCAAACCAAATTTTACTTAAAGTGACGTCTAGATGCTAGTTGGTACCAAATAGCATATATCTATAATCGCTGCGAGACGTGTTTTTTTTAATTAATTACGGAGTTAGTTCCTGCAGAAATAAACATTCAAAACACCACGAATAGGTACTTAAATACATATTCTTAGTTTCTCACGTTCTTACCTTTTTATGGTATAAATATAATTAGATAAAATCCACATTTTTAGCCAAGAAAATACTTGACCAAATTTATTGTACTATAACGTGTCTTGCTTTCCTATAAGGTCAGGTGGGGTAAAAACACAGTATATTTTGCCCGGGACAAGAGGAACCGTATGAGGTAAGTCCTTCTACGTAAGTAAGGGTATGGTTGTCACAGGGGTTGGTTGTCACAGCAGCTATTTATTTTCCTTGTTTTTTCTCCACCTAACCTTACTAGGGAAACAAATTGAAGGCATGTTTACAAAAACAACATAACTGACTACACTGGTCGAAACGATTAACAATGTTCTTAAAAAAGTGTCAACCGCTCTAAGCAGTTATGTTGGTTTTGTAAACATCCCTTCAATTGAACCCAAATCCTCGTACGGCCAAGTGACTTACGGCATATAAGGAAAAAAATAAAACACAAGTGTATGTTATTGAAAAACCTGATTATTCGGTGAAGCAACACATCCGGTATCACTAAACATGATTTTGACAATTTGGTTATAGACGTTGCGCCAATTTAAAAATACTAACATTATTAAATTTTGGCATTTTCTTACAAGTCATAAACATCAATTATACATGTAAATGCAACGATGCGATGGCCGAATACGAGTATGATAAACATTTGAAGTAATTACAGTGAATTATTTTAATAAGAATGTCAAGAAATGTATTGAAATTTATACGTGTAATAGTTAATTTTCTCAAAAACCCGAACAAGTTTACTATTGTAACTGCTTTTTAGCATAGAATGGTAAATACTGATAATTTATTTTCTATACTGCGTAATTTTTCGTAAATTCACAATTCGCATCTTTTAATTTTACACTACACGTATAAAGTTTCAAAACGATAGCTTATAATCGATGAAATTAAACTAAAAATGCGATGCAAAGCAAATACAATGTCAACCGAAAACGCCAAGGGATGAAAAAAATCTCAAAATATAAAATTACTAAATTACATAAACTAAGTAAACTTAGACTACATTAGAATCTATTGCATTTAGCCTTCACAGTAATAACATAATGTTTTATTTTAAGTAGAAAAATTATCAAAGAAATCATAATGCACTGTTTTGTGTGCGGTCTTCCGGGTTTAATATAAAATATTTTACTATGTAAAGTAAAGTAACCTTGTCGTTTTCTGTTCATAGGTTATTTTATAAAGGAGATTGCCATTTTTTTTTTGTATTCGCTGGATCATCTGTTGTACCACTGAAAAAAATATTTACATCATAAAAATACTTTCATATTTTTAACCAGTTTATATTTCGTTACTAAGTTAGTACCTACGCCGCAATAGGAGATCAATTACAAAATAATTTTCATCATCATCAGTCATTTAAATATTCTTCGTAAAATTTAGAAAAAGACTCGATGAAAGAAAATTGCTATTAACTGTAGCAAAACTAAGTACACATGTAGTGCATACCTATTTTCCATCGTATTTTCACGGAAACGCACGAACGTGTCTTGGTATTTCAGTCAGTCTTGGTACAAAAAGTACTGAGAACGATTATGCATTACATCTGTACGTCGTATTTGCAATGACTCTTACATAAAACGGCAATTTCCTCTAAAATATAATTCGTGTAATTTTTTACTGTACATGTTGGTACATTTAAGATGACGTCCCAATTGAATTCAAATGAACCAGACACGTCTATACAAATATTTCAGCACCTAAGTTTTGCCATCAATACGGGATCTATACACGAGTGTTACACAATAATATATAGATATGAATACCAAAGTATAAGAGTCATACAAGTAAAATACGTCGGATACATATGAGAGACAAAATAATTAGGTATACTGAAATTAGGTATTCTGAACATCCAGCAATAGGATATCCTTATTTAAGTGACTAAAGCTACCTTGTATTCCGTTTTCTGTGTATTTTAATAAAGAAAAAATATTTATTTATAAAGAAAATTTACTTACTTACCTTTATATTTATTATTAGGTACTTAATAGGGAATATTACGCGAAAGTCTGCGTAGGGGGCGCCACTCCCAAAACAAGTAAACAATCTAAGGGTCTACCGCAAACGAGAGAGTCGACATTTTGTTATCTAACCTCTCTATCACTCTTGCATAGTATTCGAGCGATAAAGAGGCAGATGGCTTAGGTTGGATTCCGCGTTTCCCGGTAGACCCTTTGTAAACAAATCGCCTTGATGTATCAATGTCATATTTCATTGTCTGTGAAAACTTGTCAAAAAACAGTTTAAAGTACAGTATGTATAAGTTACTCTATGGTATACTTAAGTCACTAGTGCTGCGCTCTGGCAGCAAAACATTGCAGTAATACTTCCTATTGATGATTTGTTTCAGTAACTAATATGTACCCGATGTAATCTACACAAAAATAAAGAAACGATTGCACATTGATATTAATATAATTTTGATAAACAATATTTTAATTTCTGATTTACGTCACAACGGTGACTGAAAAAATATTGACGATTTGTGAAATAAAATAAAATGTAAACATAGTAAACAGATTTAAATAAATAAATATACACAAAATATAATTACGTATACTTCAACAAATGGACTATATATCACTATGTATTATATAAAGAGTCAAGAACACATATATGTATCTATTTCACAAACCTAGTTAGATGTTTTTGTTCACACTTATACACACAAAAATGTCAAATGTACAAATATGTACAACGATTTAAACGCTACGATAACACAAAGTACGGAACCCTAAAGAGTTTATAATTATGGAAAACAGTGGAGTAGAATAGGCCGCTAACTTAATATGTCATTTATATATTATACCTTTTTTAGACGATTAGAAGTACTGACACTAGGAAATGCATCTGTATGACCTAAAATGTCAGGGATACACGGTTCTAATGACAAGACACAAGAGTTCCATTCCTAGATATATGTATCTGCTATAAGAAAGAAGCGCTTTGATCGTTGATGTCGTGGTAAAATGATAATATCATGTTAATATGTATAATATCCAATTAAAAACAAGCGGTATCAACTTGAAGATCAACTCCATAAAACTCATAACAGTTTTTGATTTTTCCAGCAAAACAAAAAACTGCTCAGTTTTAGCGCCAACTTTTTAGTAAATAGTTAACTTCACTTTCAATGAAAAAACTATTTAGCAATTGAATGTAATTGTATAAAGTACTTTTTTCTACTCCAGTACTTAAATGTGTCAATTAAATGACTGACAGTGATATCTAAAGCAATGTCATTTGAATGATTTGTCTATAGGCTCATAAGATGACTGCTAGCAGTCATCTTATGAGTATAATACAACTGCTTTATTTTTTTTAAAGATACAAGTTCCGATCATCTTGATTGAAAGAGGTATGTTTTCATTTACAATAATAACTCTTTTTTTTTTTTAAATAATAACTCAATTTTTTTTAAATAATAACTCTTTTTTTTTTAATAATAACTCTTTTTTTTTGCTGCAGCTGTCATAGAAAAAGTAATGTATGCAACAGCTCATAATTGGTTCTTAAAATTCTCGGGTCTTTTTTTACAAAACTCGACTACGTCTCGTTTTGTAACTTCGACCCTTGAATTTTAAGAACCCTTATTATATCACTGTTGCATAAACTACTATTACAGTACATATGGTCCTATTTTCCCGCACTAGTGCGTATAATAGCACTTTTCGTGCGACGTCAAAAGTTGAAAGGGCCATATGTACTGTAAAACGTTGTACGATACACGTGCGAATAGGTAATTCGCAACTCGTGTCGATTTAAAACACTCCCTTCGGTCGTGATTTAATTTATCGCCACTCGTTTCGAACTTCCTCATTTCCGCACACAAGTGTGCACAAGTGTTGTGTTTTTTCCGATACAAATCGTAAATAACTATTTCCTATAGAGATAATAACGACAGTCTGGGTATAATATATTTTAGACATTCTGACAGATGAGAGTAATATATTTGGATCTAACATTTGAGAGATCGCAGAGATCGTTTCGTCAGTAGCCTCTCATAACAGTAGAATCCTATTGCTCCTATTGGTTTTGGCCTATTTGATATAATGTACGTTCTACACACCTATATATCTGGGACGTGGGGTATATACGTGTTGCATTCCAGTGTTTTCTATGTGGTAACATCTACTGAGTATTTGTACCAAAGCTATTAGGATCTGCCGCTTACAATCTAAACAATTATCATTATATACTGATATATCTCACTCACTCCTTATAAATAGTATTTATACGTTGTGACAGATAAATCGAAATTCCTCTAAAGAAAGACTTACGTGTTTTAAATAGGTCAGTTCTTTCAACTGATTCAAAGAATCTAAATAATTTCTATTTCGATACAAGTTGACAATAACGTAATCACAAAATGTTTTAATCATCTAAAAGTGCTTTGGGATAATTTCGAAAATCGTCGTCAATAAGGCTGATATTGCTCGGGTTCTGATTTTATTACTTTTCACATAGTCCTCTTAAAGACTGATGATCGGATAAAAATATTACATGTAAGTACCTATTTTAATAAATTAATGACTTTCGCTAGCTTGATTTGGTAGTTGTAGTTGTATTTAATAATTGTTGATGTATAATTATTATTATTTTGCTTTTATGTAAATTCAATGTTGACGTGTAAAAGTGCCCTTGTGGCCTATTTGCTGAATAAATGTTGAAGTTGAAGTTGAAGTTGCTAGAGAAACTCAACACTATTGAGATTATTAAACATAATTTTTAAATTATCTGTCGTTCGGAATTATCCTAATGCACTTTATTCGTAGTATTAAAGATAATGATAGCGGAATAATCGACTATTTATCGTCACACGTATAGTGATTGCATTTGTGGACCATTTCAAACATCATAGGAAAATACGACTAAGAATAACAAGTGGGTAGAACACGATGGAAATATATTATATTATAGTAAGTATTAAAATAAATATCCTTTCAAAATGGTCCACATCCGAAGTCCAACAGCGAGAGAAAATTTACTGAAAAATCTAAATACAGTGTGTATAATAATACAAATATACAAAATATTTATTTTCAGTCGTCGATTTTTTTTTAACAATTTAGGTAGAGTCCGAAACGTCGAGGAGAGAATATCAATAGGTAAAGGTTTGTGCTGTTTTGTGAACTTAAACAAATATAGAGCCCTGGAATGTAGAGAATTCGTTCCGAATAAGAGCGTTTCTACATTGTTCGATCCGATATTGGATGTAGGATCCTAGTCCGTAGTCAGGGGGTGCCGTCTATAGCGGCTACACACACTACAACAAACATTATGCCTACACATACACACACAAACAAATATTATAGGTCCGACAGCAGACGGGGGGCTCCGATGTGGCTGAAATTATCGGAAGCGCCTTTCCGATATAGGGTCGTCCAGAAATCATGTGATCATAATATTTGGCCAATTTTTGACCAAACGTTGGTGATATTTGGTGATGCCACAAGATCACGTGATCGTGATAATTATGATGCGGGTACTCTTAGACCAGTGGTTCCTAACCTTTTCAGTCCGGTTACCCCTATGACTAACTAGGGAATCTGATTTTACCCCTCCTCCCAATGTGGTAATAAAAAATAAAACGTGTACGTTTGTTGTATTGTTAAATTAGGTTAGCTTATTACCCCCGTAAAATACCAGTTTTACCCCCACGGGGGTAATTACCCCCAGGTTAGGAACCACAGTCTTAGACGCTAAGTAAGTATGTAAGTCCAATGGCGTTTCTTCTGTATTGCGTATTTGTTCAAGATTCTATCTCTCATAAACAGGCATCGTAAAAATCTGCTTATCACTTATATATTTAAATAAAATAGAGCGGATTTATATTTGAACCGATTAAATTTTTGAGTAATATTGTTGTTTTTGGCTTGCCCGCTTCGAAAAAAAATTACACGTGATATCTTCTCTGAAGCGGTGATGGCCGAGTGGATATGACGTCCGACTTTCAATCCGGAGGTCGCGGGTTCAAATCCTGGCTCGTACCAATGAGTTTTTCGGAACTTATGTACGAAATATCATTTGATATTTACCACTAGCTTTTCGGTGAAGGAAAACATCGTGAGGAATCCTGCATACATCTGCGAAGAAATTCAAAGGTGTATGTGAAGTCCCCAATCCGCATTGGGCTAGCGTGGGGACTATAGCCCGAGCCCTCTCCGCATGAGAGGAGGCCTGTGCCCAGCAGTGGGACGTATATATGCTCAATTTTTTTTTTTTATTATTATCTTTGACCCCCACCCCCCACTAAACGATCACATGATTTCTGGACGACCCCTATCGGATGTGAGGGAAACAGATGGATGTGAGTGCCATATCACATCAAATCCGCTTTTTTTGCGTTATCTATCGTTTTTAGTCGGTAATAATCATTTATTAAATAGAAAGACACATAAGTCTTACATTTTACTTCCATCCGATATCCGATATCAGATTGGGCATAGTGGAAACGCTCTTAGAACTCGATGCACTTACAGCTAGGATGAAATGCGGCGCGACGGGACTAGGTTTTTCTCTACATGCCATTTCACGAAAGCAATCAAATCAAATACCTTACACCTAATACCTTCTGTACTTTTGAAATTTTTCTATAAAAAACTTACACTGCAGTGTAAAAATATATTTATTTCCGCGAGTATAGTTTCATGATTTCTATAAAATAACATGTAGAAAGAAATGTCGTCGCGATTAATGCTCTCTTATTTATGTTAAATATAAATCGAACTCTAACGTAATGTCAACTAAAGTGGACCGCTTATATTAGTTATAATATAATACAATGAAAAAGTTTCAACAACCTATAAGAAAACCCTTACAGGGTAGTTGTAGATGCGACGCTAGTCTCTTGCGAATGACATCAAGATCTCTAGAACTTACGGATCTTTTATAAATATGGACGGTAAATAGGGACCAAATATCGAGACTCCAAATTCGCATCTTCGGCTATTCTGTAAGGATATTACAAAACGTCCTGGCAAGTTCACACTTGGCAGGAGTTTTCCATTAATTTTCTATATTTTTTTATAATAACTCTCCATAAGTCTTCATGTGGTCGCTGCGCAGCGCTTACGGGTTTTGATTCAACCTGCGTACAACGGAACGGGTGAGCGATCGACCAATCACGGCCCGAATCGCCCCCCTCCCCTGTCTCCGGCTCACTTTTTTATTCTTGATCAAGGCACTTGTTATAAAGCCAACAAAATGGCGGAACGCGCGAAAGATGCACAATACTTCTACACTCACTAACTCCCTCCGTTTAAAAAAAAAACAATAAAAAAACACGTCCGTCGCAACACTCAAGTTAAAAGGGTTGTGGATAAGACTAGAAGCGAATCGGTACTAAGAAAAAATTGGTATAATCGCGACCGTCGGCATTCGTTAGTAGAAGCGTACGGTTAGGTAAAAATAATCGTAAAACACGGGGGATGCACGAAGGGCAAACTTTAATAAAATAAACGTGTTCGTACACCACTAGGGAACCGGACATACTTACTTCGTACTCGATGTTTCGCGTCACTAATTTTAAGCACTACGATCTACGGACAACACTCAAAGCTTGGCAGTACAGCGCTGCTCGTACAACACTTTCAAGTAGCGAAATTAAAAATAAAATAGCGTTCAATAGAAAAAAAAGGGGCATACAACATGCTTTGACAGCTAATTCACTAAGACGGTCGGCAAGAAGTCGGTCAGGGACTCGAACGGGGGTAATTTTACGCGTTAACTCCAAGGTACGGCATTATGTACATAAAATCGAATGTGCGTACGTTCTACTGAGAGAAAGGGAGATAGGAGGTTTGAGCATCGTGCATCCCCTGTATTTGACGCGAGACCAAACACAACAATAAAAATAAAAACAAAAATAAAACCGGAGCTCGGATTCTTTCGAGGGAGACAATTGAGCACCAAATAAATACAAGTGAAAGTATAAAAAAACACAAAAATGAGCCACAATTACTAGACAATACGGATGTTAATCAAGTGACAAGTTAGAAAGTGTTTTAGAAAAATGGTGTTAACAATTTTATTTACATAAAGTTCGTGAAGGGAGCCCTTTTGAGATGTCGCGGCCGCTGCAGTGTATACAGAAGGCATGCAGGGTACACTCAAACAGGGCTCGATAAAGCACTCCTGTACGTCTTTTCCACAACCCTTTTAAAATTTCATTTAGGGCCCCAAGTTGGGCGCCACTGTTATACAATCTTAGACAAGTCTACTCTATATGCATGGTGATGGTGATGGTGAAATATGGTGTGCGTGGAAAGCGGTGCCGAGCAAACAGTGATACGTGGCAGTGGACCTACCTTGTTCATTATAAAAGACTTACGTGTTTCCTTATTAAATTAAAAATGTTTTTTTAATGTTACAAAATTTAAAAATGAAATTTTAATCTCACGGGCTGATTTCTTACAACTTTTTTACACTAGAACTAAACTACTTGACGTCAAAACCAAATAATAGTTCATAGATATACTAGACTTTACGATACGAATTTTTGTTCAGTATAATACAGCTTGCAATTCAATTGCGTACAAATACAGTATGTAACTGAACGAAAAGCAATTACTCAAACCCGTTAATGTTTAGGTCACACTGAGCAACTTTTACTATGGGACCAACCCCGAAAACACGGAAAAAATTTTGGAAATTTCAAACATTTTGCTGGTCTGATGTTGAAATTTCCTCTAATAGGAATTCATTCCATTTTTTTAAGCGATTTCGGGGTTGGTCCCATACTAAAAGTTGCTTAGTATGACCTAAACATTAACGGGTTTGAGTAATTGCTTTTCGTTCAGTTACTATGTATTAATTTTGGTTTAAAATATGAAGTGAAACAAATTATGCAATAATATTATAAAGAAACACATAATTCTCGAATAGAATACAAGTGATAGTATAAGTCTACTATAAAAGTGAGCGTGAAGCATCGTAGCGTATGTTATATAATAAATAATAGACAAACACATAAATTATACAACGTAGGGTTAGTTCCAGTCGAAAGTTTTAATTTATGACCCAATTTGTACTGTGTCACAGTGACAATAGTATGAGGTCCCTAGCGACTTTCATATTCATTGTCACTGTGACAAAGTACGAAATGGGTCATAAATTAATACTTTCGACCGTACATGTTAGTTTATAATGGATCTGTAGTGATATTTAGTGTTTTGATTAGTTCACATCAAGATGTTGTTCACAAGGCGGTATAGGGGCATTCCACGAGAATGTCGCTTACGTAACGCTTTCGCCTTGTATGGCAGCTACCTTAATCAAATCCCTAAAGTTCTAGAATATACTGCCAATTTCTTAGCCAAGTCGTGAAATATTAAGAGACCCAATATAGCTTACTCAGCATTTTCAGAAGTATTAGAATAATGTCGTTACGTAAGCGACATTCTCGTGGAATGCTATTATACTTCTAGGCGGACTGAAAAAAACTATATTATAGCTCTATAAAAGTAAATTTTAGATATACAACTTCAAAAATTATTAAAGTAAAGAGCTCGAGTCCGGATGTTAGCAACGACTTTTGAATGATAAAGTGTGGAATGCCACTATCGTCGTCATTTTTTCGTAGGAATTTGATGTTTATAGTGGCACTTCCAGTCTGTTACTAAAAGTTCGAGTGATATTTGCAATATTTTTTCTCGCTTTAAAAATCGACTACTTTATACTTAAATGAATTTCCGCCTTGCCTACAACATAATTAGAATGATAGAACCACAACCGCCACTTAAAACGACTGGAATCGTTTCAAGTGTATCAATGTATACTTTATTCGCTTGTAATAAGGTTTAGGAAAGGTCAGTTCAGAGGGTGATGGGTGTGCCTTAACAGCAATGTTAACCATCGGTAGACCTTATTGGGTTGCAATAAAGTCTAGGAATGGTCAGTTAAGTGGGTGTGGGTGAACAGTCTTTAAAAGTCACAAGAATCTAGCCGCCATCATACAATTGAAGTTAAGTTCTCTTCAAAACGACATGCTGAATTAACATGAAATTTCACATTAACATTGAAGTAATGCATATTAACTTTCGTTGCTGGAAATGGTAACATAAATAAAATAGAACGAGTACAAAATTTACAGTAAAACTTATTTATTACAAATATTAGCAACAAAATCTAAATACCAGATAATATAGGTACCTACTCGCATATGCGTCTCGAATGTTCAAGCCAAGTTTCAGGTAATAGGCTACATGTCAAATTTTCATTTATGGTATCAATCAATCAGGTTTGTTTTTAGGATTAAATGTCTCTATGGGACCCATTGCATTAAAGCAATACAAAAGTCAGAAATGATAGTCAAAGTCCGACAGTCGTACTTCACTCGCGAAACGCCCCTAAAAAATCGCTATGTGAACGTGACGTCAAGGTCACTGAGATCGCATCTTGAAGTATGAACAAAACAAGAAAATTGCATTTTTGTCGGTGAAATATTGCGTTTATGTATATAGTTGCTATACAATATTTTTTTGGATAAAATGTGAGAAATCGAATGGTATCCTTACTTATTTCGTTATTGAAAGTTAAAAGAAAACTTAAATTTGAAACTTTCAGGTGCTGTATTTTTGTATTATTTCCATTTTTTTTAATTTACACAATATTGTGATAAATTGCTCATTTGCTATGTGTATTTTACTACATTTTGTAATAAAATTTAACATGCGTCTTCATCCCTATTCCAGCATGTCGTTTTAAAATGAGAGCGTAACTTTGATTGCAATGGCTTAAATGGCTTATTTTGGATAAAATGTGAGAAATCGAATGGTATCCTTACTTATTTCGTTTTTGAAAGTTGAAAGAAAACTTAAATTTGAAACTTTCAGGTGCTGTATTTTTGTATTATTTCCATTTTTTTTAATTTACACAATATTGTGATAAATTGCTCATTTGCTATGTGTATTTTACTACATTTTGTAATAAAATTTAACATGCGTCTTCATCCCTATTCCAGCATGTCGTTTTAAAATGAGAGCGTAACTTTCATTGCAATGGCTTTTTGGCGGCCCGTTCTTGTGACTCTGAGCCGACCGTGGACCTTATTCCCTGGGTATAAGGTTGAGTTGCAGTCAGCATGTGGGGGGGGGGGGGGGGGGGTACGTACCGCTTGGAGAACCTGGACGAGAGCTTGGAGAAGAAGGATGGTCGCGCCTGGTGCGGGGAGCCTCCGTCGCCGTACGCGCCGCCCGCCGACGCGCCGCGCGACCGCGTCTGGCCTGAGGGTGAAGGGTGCGGTTCAAAGTTTTTATTGTATATAAGAATCAGGTTAAGTACATTGCAGGTCGAAAATACAATTACACATTCGTTACACTGAGACTTTACCTTTTCAGGTGTACAAACATTTGCAACTTATATATGCGGAAATTCATTGGTTAGTTATAGCGAAGAGTATTTGAAATAGAGGCGGATTGTCAAAGTAAATTATGTAGCCAGAGTAAATTCATCACCATCTTTTGACAAAAGATTAAAACTGTTAGAATGCCATTTGAATTTGTCCCTTATTCTTTCATAACGGTCAAAGTCAAATGGCATTCTAACAAATTTAATCTTTTGTCAAAAGATGCCAGTAAATGTACTGAGGCTACATAATTTACCATGACAGTAACTCTCTATTCACTCTATACTCTTTGGTTATAGTTTGTTATAGTTTAGGACTGTCTCATTTCAAACATAGACAGTCTTACTATCTTTGCCTTACACTAGTACTAGCACCCAAAAGAAAAAGATGAGTATAGTTTTCCTGGTTCTTATTGACTGACGAATTGGTTTGACCAACTTTAAGTCGTTTTATTTAAAGTTGTATATTGTACAAATTTTTTTTTTCCAATTTGGGTCTCTTACTCAGAATCACGGGCTCTTTCGATCCTTGTCGGAACAAATGTCGGAATATCCCAAACTTTCAATTCATCCTTACGTTACTTCGAAAAATCTTGGGACAATGTTTTTAGCATCGAAAGAGCTTTTTAGACGAATTGACGCCGTGATCTCAAATGTTATTTAATATTTAACTTCATTTGACAACATTAACCCTTTGACCGCCAAAGACGTCAATACAGCCCAATATCAACCATTGTGCATTCCAACAAGGCTCACGATGACGCGCCGCTCACGATAGGCGTGGCGGTCAAAAGGTTAAGACAGTACTTTATTGTCGAGGCAGAAATTAGCTACATCCGTTGCAAGCTGAATATTAAATCGAAATGGACGACCTTGACATTTGTCGAATTTAAACTGTTGTGAGACATACTAACATTGAATAATTTTCTAGGCTCTCCGAAACATGTCACGCGAGTGACTTAAAACAAGTGAGTCTAAAGGCCTGTACACACCGGCTGCGTGTGTCACTAGCACGTGCGCGTGCGGCGTTGTAGTATACAGATCCTTATGAGAGACGGCACACCGCTTGCGTGACGTGTGCGTGTGCGGCTCCAACATCCAACAGTGCACGTCACGCACACGCAGCCGGTGTGCACAGCCTGCACAGGCAGTTCACCGTAAAATTATTCAATCTTGATATTTGTTTCCAAAGTTGTCATACCTGAATGGAAGGTGGACCTGGACGGCACGTTGCGCGGGAACACGAGTTGGTTGGGGAAGTCGCGCCGCGTCGCCGCCGCGCCCGTGCTCGCCGTCGTGCTGAGCTGCGTGTTCAGGCTGAAAATACATGCAACACATACAAAAAAGAATACAAAACAAGTCGTACACACTGCCTGCATCGATGAATATCTAAAGACTCAGCGATGAACGCTTAGCGATGTGACGAGTCCACTTTTTTCAATTCGAATTGATTCGGCCGCTGATTCGAGTTGAAACTCGAGTTGACTCGACTCGACGGTTCGCGTGGTTCGCGACAAGGTCACGGGCACCACAGGCGAGGAGCGGAGTCAAGCCGCAGTTGTTGTAAAAAGAACCTTCAGGGCACGGAATTAAGGTTTATTTTTGAATGGCTATACTAGCAGTGAACTCGAGTTGAGATGACCAATCAAGCGGCAGTTGTTGTAGAAAGAACCTTCGGGCCACGGAATTAAGGTTTATTTTTGAATGGTCATAGTACCAGTCAACTCGAGTTGAGACGGCGAATCAAGCGGCAGTTGTTGTAAAAAGAACCTTCGGGCTATGAAATTAAGGTTTATTTTTGAATGGCCTTAGTAGTAGTGTGATAGCGTTGAATCGGCTCGGAGTTGGCGAATTGGCGATTCATTCGCCGAGTTAGCGGATCGGATACCAACCTACTGCCGATTTGATTCGGTGGTCCGAGAGGTCGAGTTGATTCGAATTGCCAATAGTCTTGATTCGAATGAACTCTTCTGTAGGGTGATTCGAATTATTCGAATCAGATAACTCGACTCGCCCATCGCTACGAACGCTGATGCCGACCTTCACGCTTTGGTTAAAATTAATGAATGGAAGCCGCTCTACGCTATGAGCGTGCGTTTAAAAGTGCCCTCTGGTAATATTCTCATTTAGACTATGCCAGGACTCGCGTGCTAGTTTTAATGTATTAGATCTACCCTTTATTTTCGCAGTACCTAATACCTACTGGCACTTGTTAGCGGGATTTTCTTTTTCTATGAAAGCTTTCATAATATAGGTTGGATTCAAACAGATAACATGGAAAAATAATAAATAAAAACAGATATGAATGTAAATATAATACTCAAATAAAAATACGAGTAAAACAAATTAAAATTACATAAAATAACATAATAGAAACCACCACACAGTTAGTAGTTTATCCAAATAAATCCACTTACCTTTTTATAACTGTAAAAAAAAACTCGAAGCTGCCTCAAATTAAAACCAGTGCAGAACGAAAGATAATCTCCAGCTAAAAAAAAAACAAAAAGCTACTAAGCAAAAAACACCATCAATGTGAGTCACTCGGCTAAACCAATAAAGCGTGAAGAAAATTTCGCCAATCGAAAAACCAAAATAATCAAATAAAAAAAATTCCAAAACCAAAAACACCCGTACATCAGTTAAAATTCTCGGGTCTCCTAATTGAAAAAATGGAGGCTCACTATTGAAATGGTTCCGAGTGGTGATTACTAACCACAAACCATCGTTCGTATTTCGCGTGCCAAGAATGAATGTCAGAGTTTAACTCTCATTTCAGACTTTTGTACCACTTTAACACAATTGGTCCCATATAGACAATTTATCCTAAGAACAAACTAGATTGAATTACATTGATTAACGCGTCCACTAGCCTAATTATTGCATGATCTCGCGTATCGCAAGCGCTTCATAATGCGACGTCTATTTAGTATGTGCAGAGCATTCAACACATCAAAAAGTCAACAAAACTATTGCTAAAGCCTCAGAACCTGGGCCTAGACTGAACGAGATACCTCGCGTTGTGCTGCGCGGCATCAGCGAGCAGCACTTGGGTTGGGTCTTGGTACCGTTGGCAATTGTTTTTCCATACTACTACAATTTAATAGGGACCGTTTCGCGCGTTAAGAACGAATGTCAAGACTTTGACTCTCATTTCTGACTTTTGTATTGCTTTAATGCTATTGATCTCATATAGACAATTGATACTAACAACAACCCGGACTGATTGACATTATTAAAACCGTATCCACTAGCCTATTTTGCGACTTCACGCTTCATAAACGCTTCATAACGCGGCATCTGTTGAGAGCATGCAACACAACAAAAAGTCTAATAAAGTAGTGCGTGAAAGCCTCAAAAGCCTAGAAAACTAGTGCTCAGAACCTGGGCCTAGGCTGAGCGAGATCCCTCGCCGAGGCGTTATGCTGCGCGGCATCAGCGAGCGGCGGTTGGATCTTGGTGCAGTTGGCAATTGTTTTTCCATACTAGGTACAATTCAGTAGGGACCGTTTCGCGCGTTAAGAACGGATGTCAAGACTTATTATTGATCCCCACAACAAACCGGACTGATTGACATTATTAAAACAGTATCCTTCACGCTTCGTAAACGTTTCATAACGCGGCGTCTATTGAGAGCATGCAACACAACAAAAAGTCTAATAAACTAGTGCGCGAAAGCCTCAAAAGCCTAGAAAACTAGTGCTCAGGACCTGGGCCTAGGCTGTGCGAGGTCCCTCGCCGAGGCGTTATGCTGCGCGGCATCAGCGAGCGGCGGTTGGATCTTGGTGCAGTTGGCAATTGTTTTTCCATACTAGGTACAATTCAGTAGGGACCGTTTCGCGTGTTAAGAACGGATGTCAAGACTTATTATTGATCCCCACAACAAACCGGACTGATTGACATTATTAAAACAGTATCCTTCACGCTTCGTAAACGTTTCATAACGCGGCGTCTATTGAGAGCATGCAACACAACAAAAAGTCTAATAAAGTAGTGCGTGAAAGCCTCAAAAGCCTAGAAAACTAGTGCTCAGGACCTGGGCCTAGGCTGTGCGAGGTCCCTCGCGGAGGCGTTATGCTGCGCAGCATCAGCGAGCGGCGGTTGCCTTGTAGCCGAGCTGATGGCGTGGGTTTTGGTGTCGTTGGCAATTGTTTGTCTATAGTCTATCTATACTATAACAATTTCGGTCTCATATAGAAAATTGGTACTAACAATAAACCGTACTGATTGGCATTATTAAAACCGTATCCACTAGCCTATTTTGCGACTTCACGCTTCATAAACGCTTCATGACGTCTGTTGAGAGCATGCAACACAACAAAAAGTCTAATAAAGTAGTGCGTGAAAGCCTCAAAAGCCTAGAAAACTAGTGCTCAGGACCTGGGCCTAGGCTGTGCGAGGTCCCTCGCGGAGGCGTTATGCTGCGCAGCATCAGCAAGCGGCGGTTGCCCTGTAGCCGAGCTGATGGCGTGAGTTTTGGTGTCGTTGGCAATTGTTTGTCTATAGTCTATCTATACTATAACAATTTCGGTCTCATAGAAAATTGGTACTACCAATAAACCGTACTGATTGTCATTATTAAAACCGTATCCACTAGCCTATTTTGCGACTTCACGCTTCATAAACGCTTCATGACGTCTGTTGAGAGCATGCAACACAACAAAAAGTCTAATAAACTAGTGCGCGAAAGCCTCAAAAGCCTAGAAAACTAGTGCTCAGGACCTGGGCCTAGGCTGTGCGAGGTCCCTCGCCGAGGCGTTATGCTGCGCAGCATCAGCGAGCGGCGGTTGCCCTGTAGCTGAACTGATGGATGCGCTCTTCACGGGTGTCTTGGTGCCGTTGGCAATTGTTTGTCTATATCTATCTATACTATAACAATTTCGGTCTCATATAGAAAATTGGTACTAACAATAAACCGTACTGATTGGCATTATTAAAACCGTATCCACTAGCCTATTTTGCGACTTCACGCTTCATAAACGCTTCATGACGTCTGTTGAGAGCATGCAACACAACAAAAAGCCTAATAAAGTAGTGCGCGAAAGCCTCAAAAGCCTAGAAAACTAGTGCTCAGGACCTGGGCCTAGGCTGTGCGAGGTCCCTCGCCGAGGCGTTATGCTGCGCAGCATCAGCGAGCGGCGGTTGCCCTGTAGCTGAACTGATGGATGCGCTCTTCACGGGTGTCTTGGTGCCGTTGGCAATTGTTTGTCTATATCTATCTATACTATAACAATTTCGGTCTCATATAGAAAATTGGTACTAACAATAAACCGTACTGATTGGCATTATTAAAACCGTATCCACTAGCCTATTTTGCGACTTCACGCTTCATAAACGCTTCATGACGTCTGTTGAGAGCATGCAACACAACAAAAAGCCTAATAAAGTAGTGCGCGAAAGCCTCAAAAGCCTAGAAAACTAGTGCTCAGGACCTGGGCCTAGGCTGTGCGAGGTCCCTCGCGGAGGCGTTATGCTGCGCAGCATCAGCGAGCGGCGGTTGGCCTGTAGCTGAACTGATGGAGGCACTCTTCACGTGTGTCTTGGTGCCGTTCCCGTTCTTGGTCTCCGGCGTAGCGCTGTCCGATTGCAGGAATTGCATGCTGTTAGCGAGGTCTTGTTAGAACATGCCGTGTATTGTGTTAGATATTAGGGCATAGACTAGGAATCCTCTAAACGGAGTTTAGAGCAATTATTTCATGAAACCGATGCTGCCAAAAATACGGGGGTGCGGGGGACGAGGTGAGCGAGTCCCGTGCCGTGATTGGTCCGTTCAAAGACACGGACCAACCACGGCACGGGATTGACTCGAAGATGGAGTAAAACTATCGTATAAGTGGCAGAGGGGGTAGCGTTACTATGCTCAGTCTAGAGGATGTCTTGTCTGTATATTAGGGTTAATCAACTTTTTCTTGTCACACGCTGCTATGGTTTCAGTCTCCTGAGTCACTCTTAAAACTCTAGGTTTTTCGTATTTAAATGAATCAAACTTGCATTTTATGGTAGTTATAAGACCTTTCCATAATGGGACATCTACTGAGCATGTTAGTAGAACATGGTACAGCAGTTCTTCTAACAATCTATGCTACTATTGTCTCCTCGCTGATGGGACAGAACAACAACAAGAAATAGATGATTGACCCATTAAACCCCCTGATTCATAAAACTTTACGGGCCTGATTTAGTTCAATTATTTTTTATCCCTTTCTTACAAATACAAGTCAAAATGACAGATAAGGACAAACGATTATTAGCTAATTGCACGGATTTAGAGTTAATAAACTGGATCGAGTACATTGACCAAAAAGTGTGTCCACATGAGAAGTCAAACTAGAGCCCTGCATCTCGTTCTAATTAGGGTGACCATAAGACATCTGTATGTGGGATATTAGGATAACATGAAATATATCAGTAGGGTGTGTCATTTTCTAAATAAAGTGAAATTTTAAGTAGTCGGGTTTTTTCTTTCATTTGTAGTCGGCCTCTTTCGCACTCACTCATGGTATGTTCATAAAGGTAGGCTTCCCTTTTGTCCACTTCAGCTTTTTTTAAGTGTAAGCGTCATTGAAGATCTGTTTAGCAAATATGACGTTTTTTTTTCAAAGTTGGTGCCTTTTTTCTATTGACGGAAATGTGTCCTACCTATAAAGAATCGATTGCATATATATAAACAGTTTGAAACACCTTTTCCGTAACAAAATATTATGTATAAATGAGAGTCTGTAATGTTAAGGAGTTAAGCACTTTGGTTTTTAATTTTGGCAATTGAAGGGATGTTTACAAAAACAACATAACTGACTACACTGGTTGACACCTGAAACGATTAACAATGTTCTTAAAAAATGTCAACCGCTCTAAGCAGTTATGTTGTTTTTGTAAACATCCCTTCAATTATTCTATAACAAATCTTAAATTAAACATGCCGAAATAAAGACATACCTATTAAGTTAAACTTACTTTTACATTACCTACGTTAATAATAAGAATTCTGTGAGACCGATTCACAACGTGCCGACATCATAGTCACCCTAATGAGTTTGACAATGTTGTCTTGTATTTTTATAGTAAAATGTAATAATTGTGGCTTTCTTGTGAAACAATATTCCACAATTAGCAATTATTTCACTCCAACAACCTTTAACACAACATTTCTTCACAATTTTTAAGAAATTTCGCATTCACGTGTTTTGAAGAAATGTCATCAAGTTGGGGATACCAATTAATATTTAAAGTTACTACAAATCCTACCATACTAAAATTTAGGTTTTTTTTGCTGTGTATGCGCTTGGGGTAATCAGTTAATAATATTGGCATCATAATTATTTACAGATTACTTAAAAGATATCAGAACTGTAATCTGAATATAGCACTAAAATTGTATAAGAAGGTAAGCAAAAGTAGTTTATTGATATAATTTCTACCACAATGGTATCTTTTTAACATTGGCAACATGTGCGAGTGAGACACAGGGCTCGGGTTTTTCTATCTCAAGTGGACCGTTTTCCCTAGTCTGGTACGAACAACTTTCTGTCTCGGTGATAAGGTTCAAATTAGTACGGCAAAAAAAGTGACAACTCGCTCCAGTTTAAAAAATATAACTTCATGGCTAATTGTGGTTTGTAGCGCGTTTATGAATAAAGGGGATAGAGTGTGGCGTAGCGTAACGATTTGTTTTAAGAATTAATGTCAAATCGAAAATTCTACGAGACGAAAGAAATGCTGCTTTATTCGTTTTAGTGTAGGTTGAAATTCTATTGAAACAGAGTGTACAGTCAGCAGCAAAAGTTGCTCAGCGGGCGAGGTGTTCAAAATTACCTTGACACGCTCTTATTCTCTTAATAATAAAGTCGCGTTAAGATCATTATGAACACCTCGCTCGCTTAGCAACTTGTGCTGCTCACTGTACTTCGTAACATACGTTAGCGCGACACGAGGATAAAACAATATGAAACAAAACGTATTTAACAATACATCTTTGTAATTATTTGTTATAATTTTATGAACGAATTTAATTGTATAGTTTACACTATGCCACGTAATTAATCCATAGTAGATTTTCATGTACACTGTAATAATGTTTTGAGATAAATAAAAATAAATGTTAATATAACTTTAATAAATATATGGTTAGTTTAAAAATATATATCAATGAGTTTACACAATACATTCACATAAGTACCACCACCAATGCACGATAGACTCGTTTTATTATTTACCATAATAATATAAGAAAATAAATATGTATAAAGTTGTAAAATTTTACACTACTATTTTGACTGTGATAAAAATGCTACGAAATATTTCCCTAAAATACTTAATCGTTATTAATACTGATAATACGTAAACCTTATTACAAAGGCATAAGGTCCACAAATTGGCAGTCAGAGTCGTCGCTACTACAGTTGTTAGGCATAATTATTTTCCATCATATTTTCACAGAAACGTACGAACATGTTCTGCTATTGCAGTCAGTCTCAGTACATAAAGTACTGAGGTTGACTGAAGTAGCATTAAAAATATACGTTTCCGAGAAAGTACGATGGAAAACAATTTTTTCTACTAGTCGACTGTAATTCTTGAATTAAGATTTCGTATACCAAACTGCAAATGGGTACTTTTAATGTATAGAATAGAATAGAATTTATTCGTAAGCACAGACAATACATAATATGACAGAAAACACAAAATAAGATTAAAGTGCCACGAAATATGGCGAAATATGGTATGGGCTCCAAACTCAACTATAATATTCATTTCGAAACGGTTGAGTCAACTATAATGAAATTGACGAATCACAGCTCGCCGACGTCAAGAGGACGAAACAAAACTATAGCTCAAATGAATTATAAGGCGCGTACGAGTATGAAGGTATCCGGCAGCTCGCGTATCTTAGCTGTACTTATACCTACTTTTGGTTTCTTTATCTAGATGATTCTACTACTTTAAAGTATTATTTTTGTTGACTCGTAGAAAAAGTATTGTGTACAATAGTGATATGTGACGTTCCACGGCAAAAGGTGATATCGTTGTCTGAGTACCCACAACACAAGCTTTCTTGAGCTTACCGTGGGACTTAGTCAATTTGTGTAATAATGTCCTATAATATTTATTTATTTATAAAAAAAAAAAAAAAGGTACCTTATGGCAGTTGGCACTTACGTCACATAGCGCCGCAATAATAATAGCGCGCGGCGGCGGAGCGGCGTTAATAATAACGTAAGCGCCAACGGCCATAAGGTACCTTTATCCGTGGGACGTCACATATAAGGATATAACGTAGCTTTTCAATCTCGTACCTCACTTAGGCAACTCAGCAACTCGACTGAGCTCTCCATTATATCACGATCGTATAAAATACTAATGCAGTACATCTGTACACCTGGCGACGCAGGTTAGTGTATGTACTGACCTGGGCGCGGGCGGGGGCGGGCTGAGCTTGGGCGGTTGGTCGTGCGTGGAGCGGCGCGCGGCGCCGGCCGTCATGGTGCGCGAGCGCGGCTCGGGCTTGGGCTGCGCGGACAGGGGCCGAGCGCCGCTCTGCACCTGCCGCAAACACACACTAGTTACCGTACCACGTCACAATACAACTATAGATTAAGCCTGTTATCATCATACCCCGGCCGGCGAGAGCAAAAATGCGTTGACAGCTTAATAGTGCGAGGACACACACTTTGGTCGATGTCGATAAAAACAACACGATGTACTGGACCACCGTTATGATATGCAGAAGTATTAATTATTGTTGTAAACAAAATTAAAACCAAGTGTTTGTGTTTATTCAGTTTAAAATTGTTTTAGGGTTATTCTTAGAAACGCGTGGAGGTATCAAGTTGAAATAAATAACAAATACTAATGGCTCAGTTTCAAAAAAAAAAATTGTGTTTAATTAAAAGTCGACTGTTCTATCGACATCCATATGTCGATAGAATAGTCGATATTTAATTAAGCACTAGGAGCAGACGCATTTTTGCTCTCGCCGGCCGGGGTATGGTTATCATAATTAAACATATTAGTTAGTACTAGATGCTTATTAGAAAATAAAACTTCAGCGTAGGATGTAGGTAACTCAAATGTAGTAGGGTAGATCAACTATTTCTTGTTGTTATTCTGTCCGGTCAGCCAAGAGACAATAGTAGCATAATTTGTTAGAAGACATTGTACACCACCTTCTTCTGACACGCTTGGTAGACGACCCTCAATGGAAAGGGTTTATAAGTATCGCAAAAAAGCGTGTTTGGTGAATTTAAATGCCTAAAAATCTGGTGTTAAAGAGTGACCCAGGAGAACGTAACCATGGCAACGAGTGACAAGAAAAAGTTGATTCACCCAGTAATGTTTTCAATCTGACCACACAATACAGGCGTAGCCTAGTGTGGCAGTCATAGGTTAAGTAAAACCTGTAAAATTTTTGGCAAATAAAACTATTATTATTTTTATTTTTTATTTTTTTACAGTCGAGGACAGTGGTGGCAAAGTACGGCCCGCGAAAGGACTTTATCTGGTCCGACGGTCCTTCGAAATAATTAGTTTATGGTCCGCCAAATAATAAACATTGAAAATGCATTTTAGCTGCAATTCTGGACCCCCTCTGAAATCTCTTATACTTTCTGGTCCCCCATAAAGCAAGTTTGCCCACCACTGGTATGTAACTGTTAGCTAATAATGGCGTAACTTCTCGCATTAGAATAAATACGTATAAAAATGGGTATACGTACTAAATTTATAAAAAATATCTATAACGGAACATAATTATTATATTGTATAATATTTAGAAATGAATTATATCTTACCTGCATTTGGGCGATCCGTACGGTGTTCTCTTTGATGGAGGCCGAATCAATTGTGTTCTGTAAAAAATAAAATGATCATTTATTTTCTTCGTATTGTCTCGGCTTTCTACTCATACTCAGGCTCATGGGAGCCTGGGGTCCGTAAAAACAAAATTAACATTATAAAAAAAACATAACAAACATTAGACAGAATTGAACTATGGCGCTAAAAGTTTTCTACGCGAATGAAGTAACAGGGGGTGGGCTAATTGTACAGTCACGCTCCTTGATTGTTACGGCATTTAGGGTTCTAGCTAAATTTGACATTCCGTAGCGTAAGTATGAAACAACCAATTTAGCTAGGACCCTGAATGGCGTAACAATCCCGTGTGGTGACTGTACATAAAAGAAACATGATATAAAAAAACAACGGGTTGCACTCTGGGAGTGCCGGCAGAAGTGAAAACTCAATGACATTGTAACAGTTTTTCGATCAGGTCACGTGTCCGTCTTACGTCTTACGAATCTTACGGTCACGTGACCTGTCGCGAGTTTAACATTTTTTCCCCATCACAAAAAGTGCACAGCGCCGCTAAAGAAGTTTTCACCTCAAAAAGTACATAAATACAAGTACAAACCTGTCTTTTGAAATTGGATGTGGTTGTCGTTGATGTGGATGTCGTGTTGTTGGCTGCGCTAGTGGTCGTGCCGACTGGAATCATACAATTCATTATGAGTAACATGGTTATTCATGTTCTGTTACTAACAACACCGCTGACTGACACTCCCGTGTAATAGTAAGTAGTCGGATACATCGTTTAAAATTGTAAGTGTAAAGACCAGAACACACCGATTGTGCACGTGCGCTGAAATGTTGGAGACGCGCATGCACACGTCACGCAGGCGGTGTGCCATCTCTCATAAGGATCTGTATATTACAAACGCCCGGTGTGCACAGTCCTTAATTATAATTCACGCCTAACTTGTCACTTTTGTTAAAATGCCAAATCATTTATTCATTGCATAAATATCATACTTACTGGAACAAGGGATTGTCAAATTCAGCGGCAAGACAGTTAATTAATAGTACTACATCTTCATGCATTTAGAAAAACATGCTTGCGTTTACTGATAACCTCTCTTAAAATACCTCTCTTATTTTTAGTACAGTCGGCCAAAAATGTGATCTACCACCCTACGGTTGAGGTTCGTTTGAACGTCATGAGACAACAAGGTCGATTTACTTTAAACTCCGTTAGAAAAGTCAATCTTAGCGATCGTTAGATCTCGCAGAAGCTTTTGTCAAAACTAGTAGACCACTTTCTTGGCCCACTGTACCTACTATGAAAAAGTTGCTTAAGTAGTATTTTTTTAACAAAACATTTATTGTTTTGTTGTATATTTGTTTTTTATTTCAATATTTATTTTCGTAACCTTCACGCGAATTTATTTTCATATTTTTTTTCATGATGTACGGCGATTTTTACTCTATAAGTGCATGTTATTTTAATATTAAATAAATTTATCCGTTTTTTAATCAATATTATTGACGTTTTAATTCCTAATCACTTTCCAATTTATTAGTATAATGATATTACTAGCAAGCAGGTAATGTTACTATTTAAAAAACCAGTAAAGCATATGAATTAATGGCCAGTAAAATTAAAAAATAAAATTGCAATTTTAGTGACGATCAGTCGATCAATGCATAGCACTGTTACTTGGTAATGTACATTTTATGACAATTCATAAAAAAAATACTAGTACCGACCTAGAAAGCGCTTAAATCAAATCCCAATGTAAATGAAATGATGAGAGGTTAGAATAAGCACACGCCACATTTCGTATTAGTTTTGAACGTAACTTATAATAATCTAACACTATCCTAATGGGAAGGCCTGAAATCTTTTGGAATGTTTCTTTTAAATGAGACTTACAAAAAATAAGGATCTGAACAGTATTTTTCTGAAATAGATGGAGATGAATCACTATAAAAGCAGCCACCACTAAGAATTAATCTTCAAGTTATTTATTCCCATATGTCAAAATATACTACAAAATAAACTAGGGTAAGAGTATAAAACGTTAGCATTTACGCCAAGCGCTGATATAAAGCATTTGGTAGCCATAGTTACCTTAGAATAGACAATTTATGTCTACAAAACTTGTATAAAACACGCGTTATGATTAACCATCATATAGGTCGCGTTTTAGTCGTGTATCATTATCATTGTCGATAAAACATACGTCACGTTCAGTGAGACCAGCGGGCGCAGCATGGTTCCATTTTTATCGCCTGTCACTATTCCCGCCACTGTCGCACTTACATACTTCTTAGAACGTGACAGGCATGGTGACAAACGATAAAAATGCGACCGTGCTACCTAGGGCAGCATAACTGGCCGCGATTTATTTGTCGCGCGATAAACATCTGCCATCTCTCTCAAACAGTAATAAACAGAACTAGAATCGTAATATTTCGAAGGCGAAAAATGCTAGGCCATGGCCAGTTTCATTGGCCATACCAGAGGGTAGACATTTCATTAGGAAACGTACTGAATTCAAGGCACAAAAATTTACGTAATGATTGCTGTTTCACATCTCATTGTCTAATCTGCTAATTTTTATATAGACTAATCGGGCGAATGTTAGCTTCGTAAGACCCAGGGCAATTTTGGCGCTTTTGAATTTGGAACTTTTTTTTATTTCTATATGAGTTCAAAACTTGAATTTAATTTTTACAAGTATACGGGGACTTACGAGGATAATGTCATCTAGTACAACTTTTTTCGGTTCGATTTTTACTTTGAATCAAGTACTACATCACAATTTTCTACCCTCTGGCTCGACTGACAAGCATGTAGGTGCCAGAGAGACGGATGTTTTATCTACAGCGATGGATAAAAGTAAATGCGATCATCATAGTTGCTGCGGTCGTCACAAAATTACTACAATGATCCTCTAGAGTCTAGTATATGGTCCAATCAACTTTTATGTAGTTTGTTGCTATTGTAAAAAAGTATGGCACTTCTGCTATAAAGTGTGTTCATACATTTAGGTGCTACCACACCAATGTCTAGAATTTATACTTAGTGGAACTTTGTAAGCAAATGATTTTTAATCATTTCAAAAGAATTAGTCGCGTCTGTTTTTCCGCCGAGTGTAAAAAAATTTAACGTTTTCTTCTAATTTCATTCCTTAATTGTCGTATTAACCTAACGTCAAGCTATGTAAAATTTTCTTTAAATTTGGCGTATTCATATAATTCTATTTCTAGATCCCAGCCGGTGTCGCTTTTTAAATCACCACTTGGGCCACAAAACCACGTTATCTCGCTCGCGCGCTCGACGTTGACGCCGTTCGTCATACATTTGTTTTAAATGGCGGTCGGCGGCAGAGTCGAGCGGGGACGCCCGGGGCGTGCGTTTCATGGCCATCGGGTAAGCTCGGGCATAATGTCTCTAGTGTAAGCTGATTGTCCCATGTACCGGTGATGGCGCCTCGCTCGGGCACATACCTTGCGCGCGCAGCACGTCGGCGCCGGAGCTGGCGCGGCGCGAGCTGCTGGGGCGCGCCGTGGCGCTGATGGAGCGCTGCACGCCGCGGTGCCCGGGCGAGCCGCCCCCGCCTGCGCACCGCCACACCACACCACGTCAGCAACGAGGCCGCCGAGACGACCGTCCAGCGGGGCGTGCAGCGGAGCGTTACGCCTCATTTAGACGATGCGAGTCTCATTACATTGCGGGTTTTGATCGGTCGGTTAAATTGAACGTAACCGACAGTCCGCAATGTAACTAAAATCGCATGCGAGTTCGTGCGACGTCTAAATCAGCCCTTAAGCTTCCAAGTATTTTGCATATGCAGTCGTATAACTTGTGGGCGTTAAGTTCCCGAGAGTTGAGTAGGGTACGCTGAGGCCGCTCGCAAGTACATTACGCCCCGCCGCACGCCCCGCTCGACCGTAAACTCGATTTGCACGCTGAGTCCCACGGTTCCGCACGCGGACGTTTTAATATATTTACGATTACGTATGCTCCGTTCCCATAGACGGCATAGACAACTGAATTAAAATCGGCACAGAATCGTATCATCAAAATGATGTCAGTTACGAGTTTGACAAGCGAAGCGATAGCAAAATATACAAAAGCCAAATCAAGTAAATCGATTCCCGGTTTTATTCGAATATAATTCAATTGCCCACGGAACTACACACGAAATATATCATGGATATATGTGGTCCTCCGTTTTAATTACGACGTAAAATCCTATCAAATCAATTTCTCAACCACACATTTACCGTTTTACCACACACCGTATCACCCTGCTCATCAAAATGAGTCTAAAAATATAATCATTTATTCAAAGATTTCTAACCATAAACAAAATAACATACCTTTCTTTTATGAGATTTGTTAAAATAGAATAGAAAAAAATATTTGGCATAAAAACGTTATACATAATATCAACAAAGTAATTATTCACAAGTACACCAAATAGGATGCCGCTCAGCATAAGGCGTGTCTATTAGAGACGACACTAGTTTTCAGGGCATCCAAAATTAAAATTTAAAACAGAAACAAAAATAGAGACTGAACATAATAGAAACAGAACAAAACATGTGTAAACAGACTTTAAAGAGCCAGACAGAGAGAGAGATATTTCGCTGACAAATCTTTATTTACCTATGAATGTAGCCGCTTAGTTTTATACTTTTTAAGGTTTTAGTTAAAGGAGGTAATGGATTTGCAGTTTCTGATTGGGGCGGTAAATTGTTCCAACACTTCGTTGCAGCATATCGGAAGCTGCCACGAAAAGCGGACGTACTGTGTTGTGTACCAGTTATCATTACGTTAGTCAAAAACCTTGATAAGCAGTGGCACGGTGGTGTGTCAAAGATTTCGATTTCAGTGCTACTTCATACCTTGTCAAAGTATGAAGTAGTATTGAAATAAAATTCCTCGAGTACGGCAAGTAAGCACACGAATAAAACAAGCACGATGGCCCGAGATGACCCGTGAAGCAAGCGGCTACGCCCGATTATCCTAAGCTAAGCGTTAATGCTGCCTATGTACAGCGTATTCCTTGTCAATATTTTTATTTTTAAGGCGACAAAATTATATCGAACAGTTTATATTTTTGCTTAACATTTTACTTTTTTTTATTGCTGAAGCAGCTACAAGAGATTTTGTTTGATGGTAAGAACCCAAGAACTAAATATTAAGTATGTATAACAATATGGGGGGTAATTTTTCGATATCTTTCAATATTTTTTTCGGGCATTTTTCTGTTGTGTTCATAGTAATTACAGAACGGTACTGTTTTTTTTTTTAAACAAGGTTTAGAGATAGTCATTGCTAATGAAATATTGGTGATTGTCCTATGATCTAATTTGTAGAGAAAGTTTAAAAAATGATATCAATTAAGTAATTAATTAAAATTGGTGTATTTCCTAATTTCCATTTGTCCAGTCAGCAGCAGCAGTTGCTAAGCGGGCCAGGTGTTCAAAATTATATTCACGCGACTTTATTGTTAAGAGAATATTATAAGAGCGTGTCAAGGTAATTTTGAACACCTGGCCCGCTTAGCAACTTCTGCTACTGACTGTCCCCGCTGGGCACAGATGGAAATGGATGCATTCATGTGAATTATTCTTATCTGTCGCCGCCTTATGTAAAGTGTTATTTTATGGAACTTGCTATGTAAACAAAAGTCACTAGTAAATTGACATTCAGAGACAATTTTAATATGGCGGTTTCACGGTTTGTTTACATAGTTAGCAAGTTCCATAGAATGACACTTTAAGGCGGCGATCATGTGAGCAGAAACAAATGGGAATTCACCTTAAAATGTTAAACTTTGACACAATAATAAACGTAGTATAATTTTGACGACCGGTCTGGCCTAGTGGGTAGTGACCCTGCCTGCTAAGCCGATGGTCCTGGGTTCGAATCCCGGTAAGGGCATTTATTTGTGTGTTGAACACTAATATTTGTTCCTGAGTCATGGGTGTTTTCTATGTATATAAGTATGTATTTATCTATATAAGTATGTATATCGTCGCCTAGCACCCATAGTACAAGCTTTGCTTAGTTTGGGGCTAGGTTGATCTGTGTAACATGTCCCTCAATATTAAAAAAAAAAAAAAAATTGTTAGTATGTATGTTTGTGTGGGTACCTGAGTGCTGATTGGCGGCGGTGGCCTGCGCCGCGTTGGCGGGCGCCGCGTTGCGCAGCGACAGCGACGAGCCCGACCGGCTGCCGTCCGACTCCGGCTGACACAACAACATATACATCAGGGATGTTGCGGATGCAGATTTTTTGACATCCGCGGATGCGGATGCGGATGCGGATGTCAAGATTAGGTACTTAGAAAACGTCAAATATTACATTTTTTGTATTTTTTTTATTAAAAATAACGAAACGTTTAGTATTTGAGCAAGAATATAGGTGCGTTATATTTAATAAACAGTAACTTCGCCGACTTTTCTGGATCTAGATGATTTCGTTATAGGTAATGACGAAATTACCTAGCACTTACGCCGCCGCTAAGACGTTCCTGTACCGACTTGTCCGACATCCGCATCCGCATAAGCTCCGCATCGATTTATGCGGATGCGGATGCAGATGCGGATGTTGAAAATAATGCGGAAGTTCCGCGGTTGCGGATGCGGATGTTCGCAACATCCCTGATATACATATACTAAAATGCTTACAGATAATAAACGATACTCATACTACTGACTTAGAGCTCTTTCCCACTGACGTACAGTTTATGCGGGCACGGTTTTCTGCAGGATCCAGTTTTCTGAAGTATGCGTGCAGTATCCCGCGAACAGAATGCTCGTGTGAACGTTACTATATTAGCACGTGTTACTAATAAAACGGGATCCTGCAGAAAACTGTACCCGCAAAAAGCTGGACGTCAGTGGGAAACAGCTCTTAGACCCTATGAATTCTCTAATATGCGAGAACGATGGAGTAAATTGCAAAATTACGTGAAAATGGAACCACCTACCCGACCTATTCAAAAAGTTATGTTATCGTACTCATCCTAGTGTATTATGATCCCAAAGAGCATAGCGACTGCATAATAAGCAAGGGAATCATCACTTCAGCGAAAGGCAATTTTTGCAACTAATAATGAATAGTCTGCATAAAGAAATAACATTTTTAGTTAACTCGAATCTCTACAAAACCTTTCTAAAATAATTCAAGTTAAAAATAAATAAATAAAACAAATAAAACGCCTAGCAACGGAATAACAAGTAAAATTTATTTCTCTTCCACAAAATTTCATAAAACTAATCATATATATATCGTTTGCCGATATCCCTAAGATCCGCAAGCTATAGACAAGCCGCACAACAGCACTGTCTCTGCGGAGACCGCAGTGCGGGCTGGCGCCGCCTGTGTGTGGTGCACCTCGATGCCCCGTCGTTTGACACCATATGTCAACATTGAAAATATTTACTAACAAATATTTTTGTGAAAATATTCCGCCGATTATCGAAACTACACTTTGAAAAGTACATGCTGTATCAGTGGTGCAGATACTCAACAGTTTTCAAGTTTTGTTAGCTCGACTCTTCTCCGACTCCGTAAAAACTTATCCTGTGCAGAAGATTCATTTAGTGCAGTGGTGTTTTTATATAATTTTATTTCTTATTACTTATATTATTTAGCCTATAGTATTTAGCCTATTATATAGTTAATGTTCCCCAGCCCTATGTCCCAAACCCCTTCAACATCCGTTTACCAAAATGGACCTAGCACTGCCAGCAACAACGTCACTGAAGATCTTTTACCCTGCCCTCACTGCCCACAGTCCCGCCGTCTTTACAAAGGTAGCAGAGGTCTCAACATCCATATTACTCGTATTCACATATCTCAGTCGCAAACTTCCCAACAGTCGCAACACATAAATACAGCGCCCAGTCATATCAGGAGCGACAATACAATTAACAATTTACCGGATTGGCTTGGTTCCCAACGGAATGCAACTCCTATCGTTAAAAGAATTCCTAAGGGAGCTCGCATTTCCGTCGCGAATGCCTTATGCCCAATTATATTAAAAACTGTTAGCGAGAATTCATTTCAAAGTTGGACCCAGCTATTATCCTTTACCTACAGAACATTACACGTCAGCGACACAAACAACAACATATCCCTTACTCAGAAAATTAAATCGAACTGTATCCTTCCAACTGACCCAGTTCCCCGCCCTCAGTCGAATCGTACCCCAAATAATAATAAAATATTTAAAATAGTGGAACAAAAAGTCACAGACGGTGATATAAAGGGAGCCGCCCAAATGCTTTTTTCCAGTGACGTTGTTGCTCCAGATACCCCTGACACCGTTTCAGCATTAATCTCTAAACATCCACTTCCAGCAGCATCCCTCCGCCTGCCTGAACCCCCGGAGCCCGATGCACCACACCTGATTGCTAATAAGAAAGAAGTGTTGGCCGCAGTTATGTCATTCAAAAACGGCTCCGCCGGTGGCCCCGATGGCCTCTCGCCGCAACACCTAAAAGATTTGCTATGCGGTGCCACCGGTGATGCTGGCGAGCGTCTATTGGACGGTATCACCCAACTGATAAACCTCATGCTGTCTGGTAAAGTCTGCAGCGAGATCTCAGGAATCTTGTATGGCGCAAATCTCTGCGCCCTTAAAAAGAAAGACGGCGGTATAAGGCCTATCGCTGTAGGCTTTACCTTTCGGCGTATTTGTTCTAAAATTTGCTGCAAACATATTTTTCCAACCCTCACCAAAAAATTTCAACCTTTCCAACTTGGTTTCGGCAGCAAAGGCGGCTGCGAGGCTGCTGTTCACGCAGCGCGCGCCTTTGTCGATGACGACTCGTGCGAGGTGCTGCTGAAAGTGGACGTGAAAAACGCTTTCAACTCCGTCGATAGAGGCGCCCTTCTGACACAAATCCAAGATGCCACACCTCTTATCTACAAATACCTGTGGCAATGTTACCACCAATCAACAAACCTCCTCTTCAAAACCCATCGCTTGGCGTCAGCTGTGGGCTGTCAGCAGGGCGACCCACTTGGACCAGCTATATTCAGCCTTGCCATCCACCCCATAATTTCCAACCTAAAATCAAAATTTAATTCGTGGTACCTGGACGACGGAGCACTAGGTGGCGACTGGAGGTCTGTTCTAGATGATTTGAGAAGCCTAACCGACTCTTTTAACACAATAGGCTTAGAATTAAACTTCACAAAATGTGAACTTTTTATAAATAATCCTGTCCCCACTACCGACCTGCAAAGCATTATTTCAAATTTCAACACTTTAGCTCCTAATATCAAAATCATAGACAAAACCTCTCTTAGACTCCTTGGTGCTCCTATCTTCCCGGAATCCATAGAACCTATCATTAGTGAACATCTAAATACTCACAAAGCTTATTCGGACCGCCTTCTAAAAATCAGTGCACACATGGCGTTAGTAATCATTAAATTTTGTCTTTTTGTGCCCAAATTCACATACATACTTAGATGCAGCCCCGTCTGGAAATACCCTCATCTCATCGAACCCCTAGACTCCGTCCTTAAACTCACACTTTCATCAATTCTCAATATCAACCTGGACAACCGCGCCTGGTCCCAGGCCTCTTTGCCAATCCGTCATGGCGGCCTGGGCATCCGACAAGTTGTCAGCGTCGCCCTCCCAGCTTTTTTGTCCTCTTTCCACAGCACGCAAGATCTCGCCAATAAAATTTTTTGTCCTCCCGCCGACAATATCTGCATCCAAATACAGATCGAGGCCAAAAATGCTTGGACGCAAGCCTGCCCGGAAAATCCAATCCCAGCCTTCGTACATTCACAAAAACTTTGGGATGAGCCCCTCTGCAGAGCCACCTTAAAATCTCTTATTGATAATGCTCAAAGCCCTGCAGAGCGCGCTCGCCTCCTAGCCGTTTCGGAGCCAGAGTCGGGGCTCTGGCTCCATGCGTTGCCATCCCCCAACATAGGCACCCTCCTTGAGAGAACGACCCTCACACTCGCTACCAGTCTGCGATTGGGGGTCAAAACCAATGAGCCCCACCGCTGCCGCTGTGGCTCCAATGTTGACGAGCTGGGCCACCACGGCTTGTCCTGCCAGAGAAGCGCGGGCCGCATCTCTCGCCACGCCTCCCTGAATGATGTCATCCGGAGGGCGCTTGCTTCCGTTAGCGTGCCGGCCATCCTTGAGCCGAACGGTATCGCACGCGACGACGGCAAGCGGCCCGACGGGATGACACTCATTCCTTGGAGGCTGGGGAGGACGCTTGTGTGGGACGCCACCTGCGTTGACACGCTCGCACCGTCCCACCTACAGGCGACCTCCGTCAAGGCGGGAGCTGCGGCTACAACCGCTGAACAGAACAAGCGGCGCAAATATGCTGTCCTCGGCGAGGGCTACATATTTGCGCCGTTTGGCGTAGAGACTCTGGGACCGTGGGGGCCTAGCGCAAAAAGCTTTTTTAAGGAAATGTCCCAGCGTCTCATTGACACCTCAGGTGACCGGAGGGCTGGCAGCTACCTCGGACAGAGGATAAGCCTGGCCATCCAAAAAGGTAACGCTGCCAGCCTTCTGGGCACCATATCGCATGATGAAGGTGACCTGGGGAGCATTTTTTACTTATAAGTTTTGTTTAAGATTTGTTTTATTTTAGTTTTAATTTTAACGTTTAGTTTCTTGTACGATTGTATTTTTTTTGTGCAATTAATAAGTTTCAACTTAATTATTAGCACCTAAAACACAAAAATGAGTATTTTCGATTAGAATTTTAGATTAGACAATACTTCTATTTTATCAATAAAAGTCTGATTGATTGATTGAGATTCGATTTCGATTTGAATCTCTAATATTGTTTCGCCCCACGAAGGTATATATTTACTTTATTACTCTCTGTGAAACAATATTGCAAAATAAAAAGTGAATGAAAATGTACTAATTAAAGCTATATAAGTAGGTAACAATTTTAACAATATGATATGTTATTTTTAGTCTACATGTCTCCTAAGCTCTTTAATGTTACAAACGTGTTTCTATGAAACTGTACCGTTTTCTCCTGAGTCTTGAGATAGAACAACAAAATAGATCAGTAAGTTATTTTTACAAACTAAACCAAGAGAATATTTAACTACAAGTCTAATAAAAATACATCTACATAAACTTAAAGTGTTATTCAATAGAACTTGCTAACTATGTAAACAAAAGTTACTAGTAAATTGACATTCAGTGTCAATTTTAGTATGGCGGTTTGTTTACATAGTTAGCAAGTTCTATTGAATGGCACTTTAGATTAGACTGCTCATATTTTACTCTAACCCAAGATTCTAGTTAGGGTGGTATTCCACCTGTCCAATTTCTTGGTCCAGTGTGTATTTGCGTCTCACTATCGTATCAAGCAAAATGTGAGACACAAATACACATTGGACCAAGAAAGTGTGTATTTTTTTATATCGTATCAAGCAAAATGTGAGACTCAAACACACATTGGACCAAGAAATTGGACAGGTGGAATACCACCCTTACCTATTTAAGAAACAATATTTAATAACGAATTCAAATAGAGATGTAGGTAATTAAATGATGTTGTTCCATTTCCACCCGCATATCCTAAAAATACTAAGCAAGCCATTCAAAGTGACGTTGCATGCATCAGAGTTCGAAAGGATAATTATCAATGATAGTTATCTTGATAATTATCGTGATCTGTATGCCTGATAATTACCGATTTGATAATAACCTAAAATTTTAAACTTAAAATATAAAATACGCCACAATATTTTTTTTTACTTATCAAAGAATTCAAATAAAATCAATATAGCACCCTCCATACCTGGGATATTATCGGATAATTATCGCGAAAATTTCGAACCCTGGCATGTATAGACCCCGATGTCAACCGTCCATTTGAACGTCTACTTTAAAAAAAATAGTTTGCTGAGTTAACACGTTAACATTGACTTATACATAATAAGTTATATTAGTTATAATTGCCTACAATGTTACGCCATACGCTTAAATAAACATTGATCGATATGAGCAGCGCTAAATTATGCTCCTTACAATAACCATTACATAAAATACTCACGTCAGTACTTTTCCTGCCAAGTAGCAGATATGTGGCGAACACGTCATCATACTTCGCTTCCGCCAGCGAATACTCGATTTCCTGCCGATTGTACCCCAGGCACACCAGAGCCTCTGTAAACACACACATGCGTTACTGTCGGGGTTCAAGCTTGAGTGGTCAACTGTACATCGACACTACTGCATTCAGGAAGGGGGAGGGTTCCGTACCAAAATGGTAAAAAAGGAACCCTTACAACTGTCGTTCAGTCAGTCTCATCGCTAAAAATGTTTTTTTTTTACTAAGGTATAAAATTATTTCCGATTTATATAATTCTATTTTTTCTGCGAATAAGCAACTTATTCTTAACAAACTCACTAAGAATATAAAACAGCAATTTTGTTATTAGTAGATATTATCTAACTAATATTATCTTTTTGACTTGTCGTACACACGAGTATATCAAAAGCATGCTCTTTTGGAACAAATAATCGAAACTATCACATGAATTAGCAAATAATAATAGAAAAAAAGTGACAACATCGTGCCTATAAATAAAAACATTGAAGCTCAACTTAATAGTTAAGACCACTCAAAGGAAATACAAATAAAATGAAGCAAATAGATAAATATCTAACACATATGAAGCTATGATCACCTACCAACTTGAGCTGTGTCGATTGCGTAGTTGGCATGGAATACAAACGAATTTTATTCACACAAATCGTCAATGTGAGGCAAAATATACTTAGCACACAGCGGGGTGGCACTTTCAACTCTAATAATACCTAGAAACCATTTAAACAAATGTAGTGGGGGTCAATATCTCCGACATTTTGAACGCCTAATTTTTTTTAACACATTTTTTGACAGTGTCTTTTCATTTTAAGGATATTTCTGATACGGACCTCTGCCAAACAATCAAAATGTTGAAACACTTCATCAAAAACGTGTCTACAGAAAGTATGGGAGCAAAACGCTGTGAAATTGATCCACTTAGTTAGAGCCGTACTTTAAGCCACACCACTGTGTTGTGTTAAATTAGTGTAGGCATTCTGCGTGAAGAAAGCATATTTCAATACTTATTTTCAATAAGTTAGTACGATTTATAGTGTATTTCCCTGTTTAGCTTAAACAAATTAAACTAGCTGCGTTTCAAAAACAATATTAGTGGTACTGGAAAACTGACAGTAAACTCATTTTAGGTTGATTGTAAGTTTTAAGTTTGGTATAAAGCCTTACTAGTGATAAAGCAAATTGTATTAAGTTTAAAAAAGCGTTATGATCAATTTGTGGTCAATATTAGCTTCAGATTCCAATTTGACAACTTTATAATTAATACAAGCTATAATTATAGAACCGACAGCGGCCACAGCACCAGTATTCCATACTTACCTACGCTTTGTAAACTTGTTCGCAATTTCACACTATTTTATTTACCCCAGAGTATCATGCCATACATCCACATCGCTCATACATAACCCACGTAGATACACAAGCTATGTAAGTAATGTTTGCGATACAAGTAAAGCTAAGCGGGTATTACATTTATAGTCCTAGTAGTTCTGCAGTCAGACTCTTACAAGGACCTACTGCGGAAAATAAACCATACTCCTGCAACATTTGCCGGTAACTCTCCTGTCAGCTGCCCATAAATAACACGCACTTCATCGTTCTCATAATTGGCGTTTATCCATTTTTCCGACACGACGTTGTCTTGTGAACGTGGTTTGCATAGAGCATTAAAACCATATTTAGGCAACATATGAACATTACTTACCTTGCCGCTTAGAGATACCCCACACTAGCGTCTCCCGAGCGTCGGCGTCTAGTCTATGGCTCGACGCAACGCTGGCGCAATTGCGTAGCAACGCTATTTTCCATAGTGCTATCTAGACGCCGACTCTCAAAAGACGCTAGTGTGGGGATACCCTTACGGTATTTACAGCCCCAGCCCCATTAATCCCGCATATATCGACCGTAATTCTCCTCCGATCGCCTTTTATGATGCTGAGATGCTTCACGCCTCCGTGAAACATCTTGGGTCAATCAACTATTTCTTGTTGTTATTCTGTCCCATCAGCGAGGAGACAATAGTAGCATAGATTGTTAGAAGAACTACTGTACCATGTTCTACTAACATGCTCAGTAGATGTCCCATTATGGAAAGGTCTTATAACTACCATAAAATGCAAGATTGGTTCATTTAAATACGAAAAACCTAGAGTTTTAAAGAGTGACTCAGGAGACCGTAACCATAGTAACGTGTGACAAGAAAAAGTTGATTAACCCTCTAAGTTAAAAGACTATAAAACCATACTCATGCGACACATGCACACATACCTATCCGTTTATGGTCCTTGTAGTCCTGCTGCGGTTCGACGAAAGGCCGCAGCTCATCGTCCTCGTAGCCGGTGTTCATCCACTTGTCGCGCATGATGCTCTCCAGAGAGGCTCGCTTGCCCGGGTTCAGGACGAGGAACTTCTTTAGCAAGTTTTCGCAGTCCGTTGACATGTAGAACGGTATTCTGGAATGTATTCAAATCCTCTAGTAGAAGCGCTGGTGGCCTAGCGGTAAGAGCGTGCGACTTGCAATCCGGAGGTCGCGGGTTCGAAACCCGGCTCATACCAAAGAGTTTTTCGGAACTTATGTACGAAATATCATTTGATATTTACCAGTCGCTTTTCGGTGAAGAAAAACATCGTGAGGAAACCGGACTTTACCCTCTTACCCCCATAGCCTCTGGGCTGGAAGGTCAGATGGCAGTCGATTTCGTAAAAACTAGTGCCCACGCCAATGACTGGGATTAGTTGCCAAGCGGACCCCAGGCTCCCATGAGCCGTGGCAAAATGCCGGGACAACGCGAGGAAGATGATGATGAATACGATTATGGAAAAAGTCTACAAGCTATTTATCCTACCGACTGCGCCAGTTAGTCAGATTATAATCATAATCATTGATTGTGTTATCCTCGTAAGGCCCAATGTGCGTTACAATGTACACTCCGTATCAATCTAATTAGAACCTTTCATAAACCAAATCAAGTAGCATTTCTTTTGTTTCATTGCTTCCTCAAACAAACGACATTGATCCTAATTTACTACACAACAAGGTTCAAAAAGAGTCTTCAGATTTGTGACGATTACTAACCGGTCGAAAGGTACACAATTAACGCTGACGTCACGTCACCGAAGTGTCTAAACTGAAATTGAACTTTATGCATATGCACGTCTATGTTGCTCTGTGGTCTGTGAGCGATTAATCGGTCTTTGGCGTTGAACCTACGGTGCGGATATATCGGTCATTGGCGTCCAAAAGGTTAAGTGAAAAACCCATTTACCTGTACTTCCCACGCAGCACTCTTTCCCTGAGCTCTCTGAGAGTGGAGCCGTCGAAAGGCAATGAGCCCGAGACGAGCGTGTACAGGATCACACCCAGCGACCACACGTCTACTTCTGGGCCGTCGTATTTCTTGCCTGAAAATGATACAATAGTACATTATTGTCGAGGTTCGGAAGTAGCTACTTGCAGGCTGAGGATTCGTTTTAAACGGACGACCTTGGGAGTCCGTTTAATTGAATCCGAAGCCAGCAAGTAGCCTTCCAGCCGAGTCATATATAGTGCTTTTCTCAAAAATGGTGCAAGAAATAGAAATATTTTACAGAAGCAACGTTTTAATTTTCACAGAAAAAAGTACAACCATTAAAAAGATTTGCTTGCCGCCTTTAAAAAAAAAAAGTGTATTTTTCTGCTGAAAATACGCCAACCTATTTGAGACACCTAAATAGTCGCGGTACCAGCATTAAGCCTGTAACAGACTATCGCACCGCACCGCGACCTTGGAGCGTCGCACCCATAAGTGAGAGCGAGAAAGAGATATCTGTTTCTCGCTCTCACTTATGGGTCCGACGCTCCAAGGTAATAAGTGCTGATCATCTGTTTGGCTGTTTAAGGGACCTATGCCTTCATTTGAATATGGCCATTTAAAGTTTAAAAAAGTTTGGAACTCGTTAAATAATGGAATTTGTATGCAACATTGCAGTCCCGAAATCGAGACTGCAATGTTTTTAACTTTTTAATTTTTTGAATGACCATAAACTACGCACTTCGCGACCTATTTTTTAACCGGCAACGTCGACTTTGCCGTCCATTTTTGAGAAAAAACAATTTTAAAGTTGTTGTACATTGATATTGGGTAATTCGCCAGCACTGACAATCCAACCTCTAGACTGAGCTTAGGCCAATTCTTTCATGAAACCGATGCTGCCAAAAATACGGGGGTGCGGGGGGACGAGGTGAGCGAATTCCGTGCCGTGATTGGTCCGTTCAAAGACACGGACCAATCACGGCACGGGATTGACTCGAAGATGAGTAACGCTACCGTATGTGTGGCAGAGGGGGTAGCGCGACTATGCTATGTCTAGAGGTTGGATTGTCTGTGTTCGCCAGTAACTAGCCACCGGTCAATAACTGGCCACCCTAACCTAAAAATGAATTATATTCACCTATAAACAGAATTTATTTTAGTATAAGGTTTCAATAACTGGCCAGCCTTCAATAACTAGCCACCTTGTACATATAAATATATGAAACGTCTTAATAAAAAAGCGGCCAAGTGCGAGTCGGACTCGCCCATGAAGGGTTCCGTATTTAGGCGATTTATGACGTATAAAAAAAAAACTACTTACTAGATCTCGCTCAAACCAATTTTTGGTGGAAGTTTACATGGTAATCTACATCATATATTTTTTTTAGTTTTATCATTCTCTTATTTTAGAAGTTACAGGGGGGGGGACACACATTTTACCACTTTGGAAGTGTCTCTCGCGCAAACTATTCAGTTTAGAAAAAAATGATATTAGAAACCTCAATATCATTTTTGAAGACCTATCCATAGATACCCCACACGTATGGGTTTGATGAAAAAAAAATTTTTGAGTTTCAGTTCGAAGTATGGGGAACCCCAAAAATTTATTGTTTTTTTTCTATTTTTGTGTGAAAATCTTAATGCGGTTCACAGAATACATCTACTTACCAAGTTTCAACAGTATAGTTCTTATAGTTTCGGAGAAAAGTGGCTGTGACATACGGACGGACAGACAGACGGACAGACGGACAGACAGACAGACAGACATGACGAATCTATAAGGGTTCCGTTTTTTGCCATTTGGCTACGGAACCCTAAAAACATAGGATATTTTATTTTATTTTTCAAAGCTTGTATCTACTTTACCAAATTTACAAAATAAAACATCGTGCTATGGCAGTGCGTCCATAAATCGTAATTCCCACTAGCTCGATTTTTTTTTCAATCAGTTCAGTACTTTTGTACCTATTCCGGCTTCCCTGAAAATATTTTTGACGCCGCCACCGCCATCTGGTGTATAGAAATTAGTAAACCCTAATTATATTTGGTCAGACCAATTTGTCAGTAAATAAGAACAAAAAAACTATACTCATCATTTCCTTTTGGGTGTTAGTACTAGTGTAAGACAAAGATAGTATGATTATCTCCGTCTATGTTTGAAATGAGACAGTCCTTTGACAAACTATAGTTACCTTGGAAGAGTTCTGGCGCGGCGTAGGGCGGGCTACCGCAGAAGGTGTCGAGTTTGGCGCCTGGCGTGAACTCGTTGGAGAACCCGAAATCTGCTATCTTAATGTTCATTTCGCCGTCTAGCAGGAGGTTTTCCGCCTGGAAAATAAATTACAACGATGTCACTTACATAGTACACAATTGATGAACTGGTGCCATTAGTATAGCACCATAGGACAAGTCACGTCGCTGTGCCGTATGGCATCTGTCACGAATTAATAAAGAACCTTTGCTTTCTTTCACCCCTCGAGTGTCTCGGACGCGATATCGCATCAACAGAAAAGTTACTTCAAAGCCCACGAGCGCGGAATCGCACACGCAATTTTATACAAAATGTATCATACATTCAAAAACTCTTCGAAATTAGAAGTATTTGGCGTTGTCTATGCTTGGGACTTAAGGGTTTACCCTGCGGTATTTTCCTGACCCCATACCCAGGCAAGCCCTAGACTGGAATCCCCAAGAAAATATAAAACGTTGCCGTCCAAAGTAGACCTGGCGACGGACTATTATTGCAGAAGCGAAGGCTATTGGAAAGACTTGGCAAGACCCTGCCCCACCTAGAGGTCATACTGACATACTTAGGACAAAGTAGACTTAAATGGAGCTGGGCGGGACATGTTGCCAGGCAGAGTGATGGAAGGTGGGCCAAAATGTTAACGGAGTGGTGGCAGCTTTCAGACGAAAGCAGTGCCTGGCGTTCCTCGTTGGGTGGACAATATTCGGAAGATTGCGGGTCACGTCTCGATGAGATTGGCTCAGGACCGGTATAAGTGGCGTACTCGAAGAGAAGCCTATGCTCAGCAGTGGGCGATAAAAGGCTGATATGATGATGAGTTTTTTTTTTTTTATAAATGGGCTTACCCATGGCCACAGACTAGCCGAGGCGAAGACGTGGCCTACGATGGAGCGAGCCTGCCCAGAAGGCGCCTGTTCACCCTTGATTTGAAGGTTGTCGGGTTATATAAGGGTTTAGTGATAATAAAGTGCGGTGTTTAGATCACCTTGAGATCCCTGTGTATGATGCGCTTCTGGTGGCAGTACTGCACGGCGGACACGATCTGCCGGAACTTGGCGCGCGCTTCCTTTTCCTTCATGCGTCCGTGTAACACCAGGTAGTCGAACACCTGAAACATGACCGATTTAACATTACGATCATTGCCCTGTTTATCAAAAGCTTGTAACTTGTAATACAAGTCCCTTTCTAACAAAAGCTGTCAAAATGGACTTCCACTTGTATTACATATCTACAAAAATGTAACAGTGTCAGTAATAAATCGTTGGAAGCAAATACCCCTTCAATTTTGGTTTATAGTTATGCGTATTTGTAGAATTTCTACTAGATTGTTAACGAGCCATTTTTTCTGCACACTTCACAGGAAAAAGTACTTACCCTGTAAGCATTAAACAACTTCAAAGTATCGATATATGTGCTATCAAAACTTTCAACAGTCAAACCATCATGTCATTTACGAGCATAGAGCTCTTACGTTGTTTGCAACATCGTAACTTTCACGAAACGATTTTAGTGAGTATTTCATTTGCACGTTATGTTCTATAAATTTATCTGCGTATGGCTCGGTAATATTATATTACCAACCTCGCCTCCCGAAGCGTACTCCATGACCAAATAGAGAGTCTTCTCCGTCTCGATCACCTGGAACAGCTTCACGATGTTCGGGTGGTCCAGCATTTTCATTATCCGCACCTGAAAGATGGAAGGAATACGTGCTCAATAGCGGCTCAAGGTTTATGAAATAAAAAGCAAAAGGGTCCATTACAAGTTTACAAGGGATACGTAAACAATGATGAGGACGTAGTGGTAAGGCTAATAAGATGGCTGGCACATGAGGCCTTCCATTACATAAATCTATCTTAGGCTGTGTTAAAGGTTATCATCTTAGTGTAAGGCCTGAGTGGACGCTCGAGTTGGGCATGCAGCGGGGCGGCGCGTGCGGCGTGCATATTAAACAAATGCAAGCGTATAGGAGCGGCCTTAGTGCACGCTGCTCAAATTACTCCTGACCCCGACGCCACGCTGCACGCCCCGCCGAACGCTCCGCTTCGAGCGTCCACTAAGGCCTTACACTTACGCGCCGGCCACCATATCGCGCGGCGGCGGCAGCGGCGAGCGGCGGCCATAGGTGGGTCGAAAGATCGGATCGCTGTGTCTCGCTCCTACCTATGGCCGCCGCTCGCCGCTACCGCCGCCGCGCGATGTCGTGGCCAGGCCGTAAGGTTGTATAATTATCAATGTACAGTCTTGTAATTTTCGTACTCTGTCACAGTTATGATATGAAAGACGATAAGGATCTCAATATTGTCACTATAACCCGTGTTAAAAGTGTGAACAAAATACCTACAGCTAATTTCAGTCTCCCTCAAATTTAGCATACACTTATACAGCGTAAGTTACCAGATTTAGAAGGATAACTTTACTGTAATAAATAGTACACAAACTTTTGTTAAAACCGTGTCTGTTCAATTCACAAAGACAAATAGAATTGCAAAGCGCAACCACTCTCTTCGAAATAATTTTATGCGATTCAAAGATATATTATTCAGTACGTAAGCGAAAACTCGAAGCTGTACCAGCAATAACAAGTTGAGTTTTGGCAACCCAATGTTGTTGTTTGGCGAAATAAATCTTAAAAGTTTGAATTTGAAATGGACATACCAGGCAAGTAAACTATTTACTAATCAACAATTTACGTAGCGTAGCATACAGCATCGTTTGACAAATGGTTCTGTTTTTTAAGTACCCTGCACGCAAACGTACTGACGAAATACACATCTATGTAGATAGATACTCCTAACTTAGTATTACCATATTTTGTTACTTTCTTATCTTACGTTTGCGTTAGACTTTATCAAGAGAAATGTAAAATATTTCGACAACATTAAAAGTCAAACAGATATATCCTTGCGACTTTCCATACGACATAGAGAAGTGCTATATTTTCCTACTTCCCCAGAAATAGCTATAAATATTAGCACATTTAAACCCCTAAATAGTCCACATTTCGTATCATGACGAGCAAGAAACACAGACCTCATAACGTAATCCCCTGCTTAATACCATTTAGAGGCTCTGCTAAGGACCGCTCGTAGCAAAAACCGTACTTAACTAGACATAAATTGCTATAAATACCTACATCAAACTACAATTTCTTGTGTACTTACATACATGAATTAGGCCGAGCGTACCCTTGTTATACAAGAAAGGAATTCAGAAACGAATCTGTTAATTGATATCCAACATTTTAACTTCGAACGTTGAGAGTAGCTAAAGTAAAGTCCAATGCGAAGAAGATTTATGGTGGAGATGGATCTGCGCGAATTCCGAGTCAATATGTGAACAAGTAGCGCATGAGCGAGAAAAGTGGCGCTGTCTTGTCGGAGGCCTCATTTTGGGTAATTGAGCCAATGGAATAAGTAAGATAGTCAGACATCAAAAAGTGGTCTCACCTCTCTGAAGAGTTTCTGCAGCGAGCCAGGGTTGAGCTGGGTCTTGTCGATGATCTTGATGGCCACCTCCTTGCCGGTGGGCACATGTTTGGCGAGTTTCACCTTCGCGAAGTTGCCTTTACCGATCGTCTTGAGCAGCTTGTACTTTCCTGGAAAAATAGAAACAGAGTTTAAATACTGACCTACAAGAGTAATGAAAAAATAATATAAATTTGGTAGTAACCCGCCGTGTATAATTTGAAAACATTCTAGTAAACATTTTTACTGAGGTGCAAAAGTCGCCGACCCTGAAAGTACACCCACATTAATTCCGGAGCAATATTCCGCGAAAGGTCGAACCCTAATCGCGCAAACCCTTTTTCATTCGTCAAACATTCTTCGCCCCCAAAGGCTTCCCGCTCGGGTCAAGGACGGGATTCATCTTGTCGTGTAAACTTGTATTGACAGTTACAATTTCCTGCTTTCGCAAACATTCCCCAATACTAACGGGTTGGCTTAAAGTAATGAGAATTTTTATTTTCAAAAACATCAATAAAAACTCAATTGCTATAGGTTTAAGGATTTTAATATGGTAAACTCAATCGTGTTTTATGTTTTAATTTAATATTATAATATTGCAAAAGGTCCCGCATCTTCGATTTTTCTTAGCTTACTTTTCACCGTTAGCATCATACTTTGGACGACATTCAAAAAGGGAAAAAGGGATTTAATTTATCGCACGGGAAAGCAATGAATGACAAGCAATGGTTTAAATTAGGACAAATCAGTAATTGACGTAAACCATTTTAGTTTCGTTTATTTATTCTTTCTTCAGTGGGTTTTGGAGAAGTTTTAAATAGGCATCTTTTTTTCAACAAGCTGCAAAACTCTTATTTATATAGGTACATTATTTCGAATCGTGTTCTCGAGGAAAAATTGGTTCGAAATCGAAAATAAGTGGTATATTTTAAAGCTGTTTCGACTCTTGACTGGAGGGGATCTATATAAGTACCTATTTATCTATTTACTAGTCCATATCCTCACACTGCGATCAGCGTGGAGATCATCAACTAGACGGTCAGGTGTCGACGAACGGCACTAGCCGTTACGCATACGCATACTAATGCAGTAGATGAGTTTAAGACGATTTCGAAAAGTGTGGCCTAATAAGACGATAAAAGGCCAGCCCCCACTGGTGCGTTGTGTCGCGTCGTTGCAACGCATTTAATGTGTTTTGTCATAAAAAAGCATACCGTACAACCTCCCAACTATAGACCAATACTGAACTATGGTCCACAAATTCAAAAGGACATGAAGTATCAATACCAATGTTCTTTTTTTTTTTTTTTTTTATTGTCTTCATTAAAACATATTAATTTATGTTCCTTTTGGTTTACTCCGAGTTTATTCTTCCATTTATATAAACATACCATGCCTTAGAACTACAAAAAATACACAAAAACAAATGTAAAAGACACAACAGCGAAAAAATTACAGATAAATTTGGAGCATGGTTGGGAGCATTGGAATAGTCCAATCGTACAGTCGTTTTACGGTATGTAAAACAAAGCAGCATTGACGCTGCGACGACGCTTGCGACGCAACAACGCAACGCACCAGTGGGGCCCCTTTTTTAGTTGAACTTACCAATGTGCGGTTCCTCGGAGGTTCTGGACCGCGAGGAGACCCGAACGCTGCCGGTCGTGGAGCCACCGCCCGCGCCCGCGGACGACTCCGATGCGCTCTGAAACAGAAAAATACACACGTTAATAGGCTAGATGACACATTTTCATTTATGGTATCAATCAATCAGGTTTGTTTTTAGGATCAAATGTCTATATGGGATCCATTGCATTAAAGCAATACAAAAGTCAGAAATGATAGTCAAAGTCCGACAGTCGTACTTCACTCGCGAAACGCCCCTAACAAATCGCTATGTGAACGTGACGTCAAGGTCACTGAGATCGCATCTTGAAGTGTGAACAAAACAAGGAAATTGCATTTTTTTCGGTGAAATATTGCGTTTATGTATATAGTTGCTGTACAATCTTTATTTGGATAAAATGTGAGGAATCGAATGGTATCCTTACTTATTTCGTTTTTGAAAGTTTAAAAAATTCTTTAATTTTGAATCTTTCAGGTGCCGATTAATAAATTGCTCATTTGCTATCTATTTTACTAGATTTTGTTATAAAATTCAACATGTGTCATCATCCCTATTCAAGAACCTCGAGTCTATTTCATCCAGTGGAGTTGATCTCCTCATATCTGGGGGCACGGCCGTGCCCCCGCCAAGACAACACAAAGGGCAAAAGGCCACTATCTGCCTATCTTGGCACGTTTCGTCGTATATTATACTACCGCGATACCGCTATGAAATGAAATGGAATGAAAAACATTTATTTCAAGTTACTATGGACTCATACAGATTTATTAGTAGACTTACGTTGCTATACGGTTATTTATGACTATAGTTATTTGAGTTAAAATAATTTTTCTACTCCAGCACTTAAATGTGTCAATTAAATGACTGACAGTGATATCTAAAGCAATGTCATTTGAATGCTTTGTCTATAGGCTCATAAGATGACTGCTAGCAGTCATCTTATGAGTATAATACAACTGCTTTATTTTTTTTAAAGATACAAGTTCCGATCATCTTGATTGAAAGAGGTATGTTTTCATTTACAATAATAACTCTTTTTTTTTTTAAATAATAACTCAATTTTTTAAAAATAATAACTCTTTTTTTTTAATAATAACTCTTTTTTTTAATAATAACTCCTTTTTTTTTTTTTTTTTTTGCTGCAGCTGTCATAGAAAAAGTAATGTATGCAACAGCTCATAATTGGTTCTTAAAATTCTCGGGTCTTTTTTTACAAAACTCGACTACGTCTCGTTTTGTAACTTCGACCCTTGAATTTTAAGAACCCTTATTATATCACTGTTGCATAAACTACTATTAAACGGATTACATCGTGTATAATGGATTTAAAGTACATCCCGATATTCACCCTTGATTGATAGCGTTCGTGATCAAGATTTGTCCAACTTCTTATTTCTTATTATAAAAGATCCTGTAACGTATTCTGCCAATTTAAAGCGTCATGTTGCAGTATTTATTTTATACATGAAAAATAAAAGGTAAAGGTTCTCATGCCAAAAATTCTCACACATTAACCACGCGGTATGAACCTCAATGCCTTCTTTATCGGTCAAAGGACCCAAAACTCCCGCAAATTCCCAAACAGAAAGGGCCAATAAACATGAGTTATCTTTACCGGCCACGCGACCTGAATCCTCTCTATATCTTCGTTAAGGTTCACACAAAGGGTAACCAGACGTCAGACTTTTCTCCTAACATGCCGGAATAACATAAGTATTAAAAAAGGGATATTCTGTAGCGCTTTAAGATAGTATGTAACTATAAGCCAAACAATTCGTTAAAAGTTATTTGTACAACACACAAAACATAAAAGTAATCGGAATTGGTAAAACTAAACCCTCCATCCCAATTGTATATCAGGAATTGTATATAAAAATCCGAAATTTCTAAATGAATATATGGTTACCCTGTTCGCAGGCCGTTCACCCGTGGAAAACGGGGTCCGGCAAAGGAAATGTTTCCTTTTAGGTGCGAACCCGTTTTAAGACCGGGAGTATGTTTTTGCCGTAAATTTTCTCTACTGGTAACAACGGCTACTGCTTGTTCGATCTTTAAAGAAGTATTTTTTGTACTGTAATCATTTTGCTTTATTTTGAGTGTTCCATACAAAACTTTGTTCACGAAACACTTATGGGATCACTTCGGTCTTGCAAATTAGTTAAATGCGTTCTTCTCAGAGACCGCTTGACGAAGATCCCTAAAATTTGAAACAGTTGTAGCTATTTCTATTATGCAACGGTTGTAGTAGGAAATTATAAAAAGGGGGTCGGTCGAATAAAAGTTTTATTTTCAGTAAACTTTCGTTCGTGTATTTTTCTATGCAGGTATACAAAATAATAGTAGTAGTAGATACTCTGACGGAAACTGTCTAAACCGTTGAAGGTAGTATAAAACAGTAGAACGCTTGAAATTTTAAATATACCATGAAGTGAGGATTATTTTTATTAAATTGAACTCAATTAAAATTTTAAGGGTGCGGTGCGTGTGACAGGGATAATATGAAAGCATTGATAGTGTTTTTTTTTATTTTGTCCCTGTCACACAATGTTATATAACATGTTATAGCAGCCATAAGCGATGAAAATAGGGTTTATTTTTTTAACGATACAAGTATCTTCGTAAGTCGCGGCCGGAGACGTGGCGGTCTAGCATGAGTTGCGTTCTCACGCGCGAGTCCATACAAGTCGCGCTAGATGTATGGAGTCGCGCGCGAGAACGCAACTCATGCTAGTAGGTCTGGTTGTAAATAACACAGATATTGTTGTTCATTTAATTACACTAAAACGAAAAGAGGGCACGCTAAAACTAATTAAACTTCTGAGAGGCTAATGCAAATGAGCACACAGGCCAGCCGATGGTAAGCGGGCTTGAAATTGCAAATATGTTGCAAACTTTGAGCCCTAACAAGGATAAGTTAGTAATAACGCTGAAAATACTCGTATAAGTATAATCCTTGTAGTCTATTAGTTCACAAATAAAAACAATAAGTATATATTTAATAACGTACAATAAATACTACAACCTACCTTGAAGTTAATAGTTTTTTAATAAAATAGTAAACCGAATTTTATTTACACGTTTTCACAGGTGATTTGTTACACATGTTAATTATGTACATTATTAGTTTACTGTTTTTTTTTTATTTATAAAAATAAAAATGTACCTATGTTTGAATTCAATTAAGTTTTTATTGGTCGTTGTTTACGTACTACGTTTTTAGGGTTCCGTACCCAAAGGGTAAAAAACGGGACCCTATTACTAAGACTTCGCTGTCCGTCCGTCCGTCCGTCCGTCCGTACGTCCGTCTGTCACCAGGCTGTATCTCATGAACCGCGATAGTTAAACAGTTGAAATTTTCACAAATGATGTATCTCTGTTGCCGCTATAACAACAATTACTAAAAATAAAATAAAATAAATATTTAAGGGGCGCTCCCATACAACAAACACGATTTTTTTGCTCTATTTTTTGTTGATGGTGCGGAACCCTCCGTGCGCGAGTCCGACTCGCACTTGGCCGGTTTTTTTCTGGTTATTCATTAAAGATTTGTTTTGAGTCAAAACTTGTTTTTAGTGTACGTCACGTTATGCACTACGATAATGGCGTTGCCACCAAGTTTTTCAATTTCCACGGCATCGCAGGCTAATGGTGGCGGGCTTTAAATAACTAATGCTGTAAGCTATTTCTGTAACTTGACCTTCGGTGTTGATTAAGGAGCTTTGACTTCATACAATACTTTATTAAAGTTCGATACCTTCTGGGTATTTCTTTAATTCATTTATCCTCCTAAGGCCCAAGGTCCTACCTATAGTACATATTCAGCCCGATGGAATTTAAACCATGTTCAATTGGAACAGAGTCGCTTTTGCGTTGTTTTCTTTGAATTTTCAAACAACGCAAAATCAACTCTATTTCCTACAGTTTAGGTTCAAAGTTCAGTGGCGAATTTGGGATGTTTCGTTTGTATGGCTGGGCCTTAGGAGGTTAGAAATAAGTTAAGTACTTATACATGATTATATTTCTGAATATGAGTAAATTACTACAATTATTTTTGGTAGTTTAAAAAAAAAAAGTTTGAACACAACGTAATTTTTAAAGTTTCGCGCTACATTTAGGAAAGCCAATATTTTTTTTAGATATGATTTCTAGCCAACACTAACCTACATTACAAAATATTTCAAGCCTCAAATCTACATATACTAGTCAAACAATAAATAGCTCGTAAATAAAACTTTAACAAATACCTTATTACAGTGATTACCCATTCAAAATCGTGTCCAAATCTACCAGGCGACAAATTTTAAAAGCCTCGATGACCAACTTTCTTTATAAAATAATAAAATATCGTCAGAGATACCGATCGTGAAAGTACACCCAATACAAGTGTTGAGATACTTTACTCGGTTACCTGTTATTCTTGGGAGCAATGTATATTGGAATAGCATGCATAATGCGCTGAGCTACGCCTGTGATTACACTACTTTATACGTAAGAGTTTTGTGAGGCTTCCTTCACGGACATATCTAATCGATATCACACATAGCCACAGCAACAGAAAAAGTAAGGGCAAACCGCCTAGCGTGGTACGGGCATGTAACGCACTGTCATGCACGGAGAAAAAAATCCTCAAGTTATAGGGTAATTCGTCCGTAAATGGCCACTTTTAGTAACTGGCCTCCCTAAACTAAAATTAATTCTGTTTATAGGTGAATAGAATTCATTTGGTGGCCATTAGGTACTAACAGTGGCCAGTTACTGGCGAATTACCCTATTTATTTTAAACATCAAATGTCAGATGGTCAGGTAAGTATTCTAAATTAAAACACTTTTCTTTTATCGATACAAATTTTCTGTTGATTGACATATCGGTTCGAATTATACTTTTATTAAGTTCTTTAATAAACAAGCTACCTACGTCAATTCTTGGGATTAGTTGTCAAGCGGACCCCAGGCTCCCATGAGCCGTGGCAAAATGCCGGGATAACGCGAGGAAGAAGAAGAAGAATAAACAAGCCTATATTAAAAACAGATAAAGTGATATTTTAATCGACAAACATGTTCTATGCAAAGGTCGTTGGCACGAGAAGGTGTGTTTGCGTGGTCTACTTTTAAATGTCTTTAGCCCGCTCTTTATTTCCACAAACTTTGCATTTTGCTTCGACTTTTCAATGATCTTTATAAATTATGCAAGACGCCGCACAGAAAGGGTGGAAAAGTACATTTTATTTAAAAATCTCTTACATCATCAATTTTCCAGGAAATAATGTTCGACCATTTTACCGTCTCTGTTATTCAGAGTATTTCTAGGGATTGCTGTGATTAGCTGTGTAGAGCTTGCTTTTATAAATAATGTATTTAGAGTCTGTTCGGAAAGAGAAGAGTCATAATACATTCCACGACTCTTTTCTTTCCGAACAGACTATACCTATAAAACGGAATTAGTTAAGTACGCTTAATATAGCATTTACATAATAAGACATGAAATACGTCAAAGCTTTATTTTACAGCGCAATCTTGAAACCATTTAAGTTATATAAAACCATAACACATCATTAAGAAATAAACCTCTAGATATCATTCATATATTCATATAGAACGCAAAAAACTGATATAAATTGTGCCATTTAGTTCGCAAATCGTGAAGCAAAAGAACTTGAAAACTCCATGTGCAAACATAGATTTGGCAGAAAAATGGCACTTTAAAAGAGATTGCATTGTGCCAAACTGGCAAGACATGGGGAGAATGAGCCTTAATTTATCAGCCTTATTTTTATAGCAGTAATTTATATTCAACTTATTCGAGAGCTGAAAGTAAAATACGAAAAAGGTGTGTGATAATAATATCAGGTTTTATTATTATCACGTCTCTGCACGCAATTTTGTATGTAGAAATCTTTAAATATTTTACATGGGAATATGTAGTAAAACCTAACTAATCTTGTAACCAAATGAAATTTTGTAGTAATATCTGTGTTCAAAGAAATTGCTCAAAAAAATTCAATTGAGGTTCATAATGCTATTCTTATTTCTAATTAATAATTTGCTGATATTGAGTACAGGGACCTGTCCCTTTGCCGCAACAACGCTGCACCGAATTTGCTACAACTTTTAAGATGGCTGCTAATAACTGAGTATTGTATAATTATGGAAAATCATGGTATTCAATTCAATTCGTTTAATACGGTGTAAACGTACATGTCAATAACATACAAAAAATAAAAACACACACACACATCTAAAACTAACTAACGTCAATTAATTTAAAGAAAAAATATTACACAATATTAATACCCACACAATGAATCTGCCTTAAATCAACTATTCGTACCTAAACCACTTCTAAACAAAATGTTTCCGTTTTCATTGGGCTCAAGTGTAGGTAGAATATATATAAACAAGGATCTTGCGTTACAAATATCAGACCCAGATTGTGGAAAATTCACTAACTGCTGACTAAATTACTAAATTAGGGAACTAGGTAGTTATTTTTCTGCGTTGCGAGCTAGTTTATAACGAGTACCCTATTAAGGGCGGCTGGCAAGGGCATACCATTCAAAGTGAGACTAGAAAATCGTCAGAATATACTTCCAGGCATTGGGATAATGTATGGTTTGGAAAATCGGAAAATATCATAGAGTCCTCTCTGTAAAAAAAGAAGGATTATTTTAGAAGAATAATTAGGCCATTAAAGTATCCTAGATGGCGTTCTCGTCGATTGTACTTTTTTTGTAAGGACTTCAACAATACTTTAAGCTAAAGAAGTATACTCGAACAAATAGAGCAGACCTTTCCTCATAAATATAAGCCTGGTGTAGAGCGCACACGTGATGTGTCGCGGACAAAACTGTCAATATACTCGTATGCCGGGATATGCATACAATAAAATATAGGTACAGTTGCCTTCCCCATTGACAAAAATATTTCCGTTCTATTGATTTTATGTTCTGAGAGGTCTGAAATTTGATACAAGGAATTCCCGTTACGTGGAACGAAGAACCTCAAGTTTCTAGTTTAATAAGTTAGTCACAAGAACTTAGTTAATGCATTCTAGGACACACTAGGAAGCTCTGAAACTTGATCTTTCCTTCGAGAATATACCGTTATGGGAAGTTTAAATAGCTTAAATGTTGCAAAAGCTCTTATGCGAAAGATCTTAGTTCACTAGACTATGTCGCTCGACATTACTGAAAGGTTGTCTGGAAGAGATCGCTTCTTAGCGATAAGACCGCCTGTTGTTACCTAGCTTTTAATCTGTATTTAATTTCTGTGTATTTTTAATTGTATGGTGCACAATAAAGAATATTTATTATTATTATTACTAAAGAAAATATTCAGCCGAATTGCGAATTTATTTAGTAAGAAAGAAGATCCACTAGCTGACTCTTGGTGATGATGATGATCCTTCCGGACGATTTCGGCCATGGCGACCACTTCGACTCCTGACTGACTCTTACTAACTCGTTAACACTTTCCACTCTTCTTTAAGGAGTTCTTCTAAAATTCATTAAGATATGAAGTAAACGTGAATGAAAGACAGGCGCGCACGCGCAGCCGAGTGAAACCGAAGGAAACCGCATGCTAATTCGCCTTTCCTTCCGTCTGTGGCTCTAATTATGGTAACACATCAGTTAGCCTCATAGAAAATGCTTTAACATTATGTTGATGTGACTTGTTGCTTCTGTAACATTTTTGAAAGAAAACACATATACTTGAGCATGAGCACTTATTCGGACTAAAATGATTTGCACTAGCCGTTCATAACACTTTCTTTTGATTTTGAGGCCTCTTCTTTAAAAAAAAATAGATTTTTATTAATATCATTGAATATACCTTGTAAGGTTAAGTAAGGGCTTGTAACAAGCGAAAAATTAATACACTTGGAACACAATGAATAAAATTGCTAAAACGCCAATGCTTGAGAAACAATTCTTGGACTTAAGTCATTATGTTGTCCGGAAAAATCCTAAAAGCCTGCGAATTCGAGATAAACTAGACAATGCTGTAAAGGTGCTTGAACGTAAACATGTCTAAGAAAAGGAGATAGCTCCAATTCGTACGCAATAAGACAACGAACAATGTGTCTTTTATACGGGAATGTTTTACTCTTAAAACCACGGTCTATTTGTTTGGGATAGGGGATAGACAAATGGGATACGTTGGTAAATAAATGTTTTAAGTAAAATTATCTATAGGCGAACACGGTTTAACAACGTACAACAGCAGAATAATTGACTAACATGCAGTCGCGGAACGAGTTTTTCAGCTAGTTTAGACTAAGTATAATTTATTGTGTTTTATTTTTGTTACTTTTTAAGATTTCATTTGTCATTAGTAAATTTAGATCGTATGTTTTTTTAAGTTACTTTTATTGATGTGTAAATAAGAACTTGAAAACTAGAGTAAAGTAATGTTTACCCCGTGGAACTTCTCCATAGCTTTAGCCACCCGCCGCCGTCGCCACAGCTTGGAGAGGAACACCGGCGCCATGAACGGTAGCACCCGGTGCCGCATGGTTTGAGGATTTATCTTGGCGTCTTCACTTCACAACGCAATGACGAAACTCACTAGCGGCGCTAGTGACTACTGGTAAGGCTAGTTTTAGGAAACTTAGATTCTGGATCACACGATACTTGTAGAACACTACACAGCGAGATCTTCACTTCACAACGCGCAGAAAACTTACTAGCGCGGCGCTAGTGACTACTGGTAAGGCTGGTTTTAAGACACTTAGACTCTGGATCACACGGTACTTGTATTTCTTTATTTGAGAACGCAAACAGCGCAATCTTCACTTCACAACGCGCAGGAAGTTCACTAGCGCGGCGCTAGTGACTACTGGTAAGGCTAGTTTTAAGACACTTAGATTCTGGATCACACGGTACTTGTACTTTTTTCCTTATATATAATAACACTTAAAAATATTGTTGCACTATTTGACACAACTTCACAAAACGCGAAACACTTGTAAATAGATCTCGCTTAGGATTTACGCATTGAAATTCCTTTGAAGATTCACAACTGTCTAGCCGTTTTCTTATTCACAAACGATTTTAAAATCGACTTAGGAACTCGTTCAATAATCTTATAAATCTGGTCATCTAAATACGATTACAATTCCACAAATTAATGTTCAAAAGCTCTATTTCGTAAGAATAAACATGAATGTTGACCTTCTGACGTCAAATACATTAATAAATTATCATTAAGTAGGCAAATGAGAGTAAAGTGATATCGATAACACAGGAACCCGATCAAAAGTCAAATTAATTAGTGTCAGACCACAATATGTTAATTATAATGTTAACGCATCTGTAACCGACGTATCACGACTGAATTGATGTTCACAATAAAACAATACCGAGTTAACGGACGTGTGAGAGACAGATAAACGTGTGTTTTGCATAACGAACATTACGAAACTGTTATCTGAAGACGGACCGATTGTTTACATGACCCGTGTGACTTTGATATCGTAACTAATCAATTTAATAGCGTGATGGATGACGTGAAATTTGTGCTGTATTAATTTTGAGTTATTGCAATTGGCGTACTTACCGGTAAAATTATAACTATTAACCTAAATATGTATCAAATATTGCGCATAATAAGATTATCTAACGCGGACTTAGGCGTTAGTAACAGCGCTAGCTTTGTTGAAATATTTTAATTATTTCGCAGAAATATGCGAGTTTCTCGGCAGTTTTTCTTGTAACAAAAACTCATAATATTATTGTCTTTAACAATTTGCTACGCTCCATAAATCTAAAATTAATTACACAGCAGAAATATAACCGGAACCTGAATAGCCCAACTCAAACAAAATTGAAGCAATTAAAAAGACCATTACATTACTTTTTCTCCAAGTGGGACAGATAAAAACAGCAGAAAGAAGGAAATCCGGGCAAAGTCGTTTCTACTGGTACACCATTAAGATAACAATGTCTATTAGGACATTCCTTGTAGATACCTTAATCGTCGACTTTTGAAGCAACGTTGAGAAAGATAATTGGATTTTAAGAAGTATATTATCACCAACAATCTAACTCATTATTAGATAATGTACACAGGTACAAGTGATATTTAGAATTAGAAAGAATAAAATGACAACATTTTGAAAAATGCTAAATCAACTTTTTTTGTCACATGTTACTTCTCCACTTTTTAATCCCTGGTTTTAGTCATAAAAAATAAAAACAAGAAATAGTTGAGCTACTTACCAAAAAACATTGCAATTTAAGCATGTTTACTAAAAAATATTTATGAGAAGTAGATCCGTAAAAACTATAAAGCTCAAAATATTAGAACCATATCAATGCGCGGACTCTCAATTAATAGACGCTCGTAAATTACTCATTCTAACTCTATATAGCAGTGTAGAAGTAGATAACCAAAGCCCTACTTTAGTTATAAGAACCTGCAATTTAAAACCGATGACGTAAAACGAAAGCACTCAATGAAACTGAATAAATCGCAGCTGCATTTTCTTTTCATTTGCACAAAGTGTTCGGCAAATAAAAGACATCGCACTCCGCCGAGCCGTGATATGATCATTGCGAGTGTTTGCATAGTTGACTAGTTTCTAGCCGCTGCAGTATTTGGACTGGTATAAAAGGAAATGATTCATTATATACTGGACTTGATACATATATATCGATGCGCGAGCAGACAACTTAATTTGAGTAGTTTCTAGGTCAAGCAGTTTTCATATGTCGGATTTTGATGCAAAAGGAAAATAAAGGGATCAGAAAAACCCTTGATTCTAAATAAAAAAGTTCAATAAGCGAAATAAATCTTTTTGGAAAAAAATACAAAATGGGAGTTAAAGGTTGGTCCAGGGTCACGTAAATAATTGTTATGGCTCCTCTACACGATGGGCCAACGTCGGCCACTCCAAGGGACGCAGCCATGCGGTAGAATGAGATAGCAATATCACTTGCTCCCTCTAACGCATAAATGCGTCCCTTAGAGTGGCCGGCGTTGGCCCATCGTGTAGAGGAGCGAAAATCCACAAGAAACAAAACCAATATCAAGCTCTAAGTCAAGCAAATAAACATCTAACAAATACTTTCCTAGAAAAGAAATCTTACTAACGTAATTCAGTCAAGTTATAAGTTAACTCAACAGTTGCAAACAGTACCTAGGTACTCTTAATCTAGTTGGGAAAAACTTGGAATGGCTTACCTAACTCGGGGCGCGAGTGGAATTTAAAATTCAAACTCGAATGGAATGGGAGTGGTTACAAAGGAATACAAAAAGGCTAGGTTCAAACGAAGTTTATCGCTGTCGACTGTGGTATTTTTCGGTGTAGGTACTATCGTATTTGTTTTGGGTATAGGTTTGCTTTATTCAAGATAGTGACAGTTGAAAGACTATTTAGACGAGTGGGTGCCTAGTATTCTGAATACGCGATCAAAGACAACGTTACAGTCGATTTATTGAAATACTTGTATCTGATTATTACAAAACCTTGACAATATTCCCATATGAATTAACAAGTGCAGCATTCTCCTTGACCGTTTCTTAGTAAAAACACTTTCGACCTAGGTCAAACTGTAAGGATTTCTTCATCAATGATATTATAGTTGTAGGTTTTATTCAGATTCATGTTTATTAATAATGTACACACACATTAAACATCGATATTAATATTAAATAAAAAATAATTAAACACATTTCGATTAATAACAATATCCTTATTTATTATTCAGAATAATAAATGTAATCGGTTAGTTGTATCACTACAACAATAAGTTTTTTGAGCCTGTCGAAAATCCCTAAAACTCGTTTTAAATAACTATAAAGAGCGGCTTACAAAAAACCTTTGAATAACCAAGTAGTTCACGTCTAACTAAAGCTAACCTTGGTATTGTTCAAAGTTTCAAGCCCTGATAAAAGATATTATGATAAGGTTGTCATAATTAAATTCCAGTTATTTTACAAAGCTGTGACAATAACGGTATTCAATTTCAGCGCAATACTTGGAAGCTTATTTCTTTGAAATTTTTACATAATTCGTTTTAACAATGATAAATGTTAGTAACATTGAATTTACAATTGGATAGGATTACTACAAAAGTGATTGATGTTTATATAACAATGGAGAGATGAGTGATAATACTGATAATGAATATAATGATTACAAAACAATATTACAAATCAATAAATGTTACGAGACACTTATAGCGACGTAAACAATTACAAGTGAAATATTAGTTTTACTTGTATTCATTATTGAAACTATAGTTGTAATAGAAATTAAATAGTGCATGTTATTTCTGAATAACTATAACCTAAGTTTGTTCACGCAACTGACGCGCCTGATAGCCGTTATTGATAGATTGTTGAACTAAGTTGAATTGGTGCCAACTCATCTCCAAGTTGTTTTAGCCCAAAGTTATCCGGTCAAGTACGGTTATACCTAAAAGATAATACTAGGTTATAAGCTAACTTAGAAAGTTTACGTTGATTCTACCTCCAGATTCTGCGGGACATTGTAGACCAAGTGGTATCTCTCATCAGATTTTATTGGATAAAGGAAAGCATTTGTCCACAATCTCACCTTATGGTAAGTGCCGATGTGGCCTTGGATGGAGCATGCTGGTGTATTCCTATCTGTGCCCGCCCCACGTGACCACCGCCATGGAAGAAGCGGGCACAAATGGGAATGATTTGTATGTAGCGCCTATTCCCGTCTGTGCCCGGCGGGGACGGATGGGAATACACCAGCATGCTTATTCCTAGGCCACATCGGCACTTACCATAAGGTGAGATTGTGATCAAATGCTTTCCTTTATCCAATAAAAAAAACTGACGAGAGACACCACTGGCTAAGTCTATTCACTCTATTTTGAACTGAATTAGCCTAAATAGAAAACAATCCAATCGAATAGGTGCTCTTGAAGCTAAGTAAACGAAAGAAGCAAACTGTAAGAAAGCGCTCTCTACTTAAGGTAGTAGAAGCGATCACAAAATCGATCAGTCCTATTACCGTTGAGGACTGTATTTGTATTTAGGCATCATACGCACGAACGTGTTTTTCGTAATTTATTGAGGTTGCGGCAGGTCACGGTACCAGTGAATTTCCACAGGAACCGAAATTTGATAGGTAGTTAAGTAAGTATTCAATTGTTTTGTTTACTAAAACACTTTTCAGCATCAAAGAGCCTTACTACAGCTATAGTTCCCACCATTTTTTTATCCGTGATGACGTAAGAACTAGTTGCGAGTCAGCGTCAATTCAGTATTTACGTTTTGAGACTAAAGATAAATATAGTTTTTTTTTCACGTGAAAAATTCATAAAAGTTAACGAGGTTCGGAGCCAAAAGATTGAAATCCCTATCCTAGAACTTGCTATAGCGTCTACATGCGACAGCTGCTGTAGTCAGTGTGAAACTAAACGCAACATACTGCACCGAGACACTTTCATTGAGATTAAATTAAACGCTGTATATAATCAATTAATCATCAAAGAATGAAGTAGAGCTTTTGAACGATCCCATTACACGCACACATCTAATTAACCGATCGAAACACCCCGAAATCAACAGGCAAATCGAGCAATCGCGAATCGTATCAGGTATCGATGTATCGGGACCCGTAACCACACTGGCACGAAACGAGGGTCAGAAGGGCGTCGTCTATTCTCAGCCCAGGAGTGGCCAGGCAGGTAATGTGAACTGGCCGGGCGTGATAAAGGCTGGATGAGCGTTGTAACCTAGTTGGACTAATTATATCCAGGGACGATGGCGTGTATCGATCCTGGATGAATTTTTAATTGAATTAACCGTGACATGCAGCGAAATTCGGGAGCCAGTTAATGAACTGATACTTTCATGGTGGATGTTTACGTATTCATTCGCATGTTCAAAAACAAATAGTATCGAATGCTAAATTTACATATTATATTGACGAAATAAATAAACTTTTAATCAAAGTTATTCAAGTGACAAAATATTTCAAATTAACCCTATCAATAACCATACTCAACTCGTAGTTAGGGTTTGCAAGATCCGTCAATTTTTCGGATCCGGATATTTCGGATATTAAAATTTGACGGATCCGGATATCCGGATAATTCGGATAATACGGATCTGTATCAAGAAAGGTGACGAAATTTACAACTTACATACAAGGAATAGCTAGTAAAATGTAAAATGTTCATATTTTAGTTAATTACAATTATTAATAATTATTATTATTATCTCAAAACGATATAAATATGTATAATAAGATATTCAGTGTAGTCTTAATTAGGTATTCCTATTAATAATATTATGCATTTTTTTAAGGAGGCCGTATTCGATTTGTAACCGAAAACGCCAAAAATGAAGTAATTAAAGCAAATGTCTGTTGAACGGACTATAGAACTAAGTGCAGTAGAATTGGAGCAATTTATTGTTGTCTGTGTGTATAGGCCGCCATTAAGTAATTTTGAACTATTTGAAAGCATAATGGAATCTGCCCTACTTAAAATATCATCTTCTAGTAAGAAATTGCTTATATGCGGCGACTTTAATGTAAATATTTTGGAAAATTCAACAATGTCTTGTAGATTATTGAATCTTTTCAAATCTTGTAATCTCAACCACATGTTTATGGAGCCCACTAGAGTGACTGCCTCTAGTGCAACCTGTATTGATAATATTTTCACTGATATTTTTCCTATTACTAAAAAAGTTATCAGCAATTTAGAATCAGACCACTTAGGTCAATTAATGGTATTTGAGGCATTAAGGAAAAATACTATGAGAAAACAAATAACTTTTGTACCAGTAATCTCGGACCGCGTGGAAAGAATGAAGCAAAGTTTAGTTCAGGCGCTACCCTTTTTGTCTTCCGATATGAGTCCTAATAGTATGTATAATTCATTCTTTCACACTTTTATGGAACATTATAATGCGATATTCACCTCAAAATCGGTCGTAGTTAATGGTGCATCAGTTTTTAGTGAGTGGGCTACTGCGGACTTACATCAACGAAGACGTGAACTGTATGCCTTGTATGAGGAACGGCGGTTTAATCAGAGTGATGAATTTAAAGAACATGTCAAGGAATATTCGAAGAAGTTTAAAGTAGATTGTCATATAGCTAAGCGAAATTATCTAAGTCAGAAAATAAAAAGTAGTTCCGACATTATTAAAGCAACCTGGAAAGTAATAAATGTGGAGACTGGTCGCTCGAAACACACAATTAAAGAACTTAAACTAAATATTGATAACAAAATTATAGATTCCAATTTAGAAGTAGCTACAGAATTTGAAAAATTTTTCACCGAGGTACCAGTATCCACAACTAAGGATTTAAATTCATCACCCTCATCTGCTGTTACATTATTAAAACATAACGCTCCAGAGTGTTGTGGAGACCTTCATTTTGAACATGTTTCTACCTCAGATGTAATAAAGGCGTTTAAATCAATTAATGTCAAAAAAACTAATGACCTCTGGGGAGTCTCTGTCCATGCTGTCAAATCCTTAGTAGAAATTGTAGCGCCTGACTTGGTAGTTATATTTAACAACAGTGTTGATTGCGGCGAGTTTCCTGATTTAATGAAACATAGTAAAGTAACTCCTTTATTTAAATCTGGTAGCAGCTCTGACCCCACTAACTTTAGACCGATATCTGTGCTACCAACATTTAGCAAGATTTTTGAAAAATTAGTTCTTTCTCAATTAGTACGACATTTTAACGTTAATAATTTAATGCATAATAAGCAGTTTGGTTTTACGCGGGGTCGCTCAACAACCGATGCTGGTGTTGAGCTAATTAAGCATATTTTCGATGCCTGGGAGGAGTCACGAGATGCTTTAGGTATCTTCTGTGATTTGTCTAAGGCCTTCGACTGCGTTTGTCATGAAACATTAATCAGGAAACTTCATTATTATGGAGTTAGAGGATCGGCACTGAATTTACTTAAGTCCTACTTAAATGGTAGAATACAAAGGGTCGATGTGAGTGGACAGCGATCACCGGGGTCATTGGTCTCTATGGGTGTACCGCAGGGGTCAATATTGGGGCCTTTCCTGTTCCTTATCTACATAAATGACTTGCCATTCCTTGTAAAGACCCACCATGATATAGTGTTGTTTGCAGACGACACCTCACTTATTTTCAAAGTCAAACGACAGCAACAAGCTTACAATGATGTAAACGATGCTATTTCAAAAGTAGTAAATTGGTTCAATGTTAATAATTTATTGTTAAATGAGAAAAAGACTAAATGTATTAAGTTTGTCACTAGTAGTAACGTTAGGCATGTGCAAACAAGTGTCATTGTGAAGGATGAGGAATTGGAATTAGTTGATAGTACAGTTTTTCTTGGTATAACTTTAGATTCTAAACTCCAGTGGGGTCCCCATATTGCTACTCTTTCGAATAGACTGAGTTCTGCAGCTTTTGCAGTGAGCAAAATCCGTCAGTTAACTGATGTGAAAACAGCTCGATTAGTATATTTTAGTTACTTCCATAGCATTATGGCATATGGTATTTTACTATGGGGTGGTGCTTCAGAGATAAATACCATTTTTGTTCTGCAGAAGAGGGCTATTCGAGCAATATACAAAATGAACCATAGAGACTCACTTAGAGATAAATTTAAGGAAATTGACATAATGACAGTGCACTGTCAATACATTTATGAGAATATTCTGTATGTACATAAAAATATTGTAAATTTTAGAAAAAATTGTGAAATTCATAATATTAATACTAGAAATAAACATAAGCTCGCAGTGCCCTTCACTCGGCTCCATAAAATTAAAAAATCATTCATGGGTAATTGTGTGAGATTTTATAATAAACTTCCAAACCATATTACTGAATTATCTATTAATAAATTTAAGAATTATGTAAAGCGTAAACTTATATCTAAAGCGTATTATACCACACAAGACTACATGAATGATAAAACAACGTGGGATTAATTGTTATTCGAAATGATTATTTATATATTAGGTATATTTGATTAATGATGAGGAAATTGATATTCCGAATATTCCGATGTTTGTACTTCTTTTGTGTTTTTTATTTATTTATTTGACATTTAGATTTTATTCTAGAAACATTCTAGACTAGTATTTTTTATACAATTTTTTTTTCATGTTTGACGATCCTTTTGTGAAATTCTTAAATTTGTGTTAAATTTGATTTGTATAATAATCCAATATTATTATGGAATAATAACATCAATAAATTGCTCTGATAATTAGCTTAAGATAATTTATAAGTATGTTACGATTCATAAGTGCTTGTTGCTAGGCCTACATGAATAAAGATATTTTTGACTTTTGACTTTGACTTTGACTTCAAATTTATTTCTATATATCTGCTCAGAAGAATTAATTCTAAAGGTGCCTAAAAACACCGCTTTAACGTCGGCGTTTTTTCTTAAATTTGCCATTATAAGCTCACAAAATAGAAAATGGAGAAAAAGTTACATTTATATACTTTTATTATTTTAAACCGGTGTGGTGTGATATAATTTATACTATTAAAAAACGTACTTCCTTTACCTTGGTAAAATAGCTATACCTTCAGTCGTTCGACTGAGAAAAATTTATTCAGTCCCCATTACAACAATCTTCCATTATAGGTATATATAAATCCTGTTAATTACTGCAAAACAATGTAAAATGACTACAAAAGTTTCGGCAAATTAAGAAATTTGGGCTACAGCTTCTTAATAACGAGAAAAAAATATCAATATTAGTTACTCAGCAGCACATCAAGCACATGTTATTTATGTTAACAGAAGACTGGGAACCGACACGATAACACAAAAAAGTCACTGATAACAACATGCACAAGCACTAATGATGTTCCAGGTAGACGACCCAAAGGCGACTGAGCGAAAACCTGATAACAGTTACTTTAAAACATACAAATATTTACCCTTATTGCTGTCAGGAGGCATGCAGGTAGCTCGTTTTAATACTGTTACTGTTACTACTGTTTAGTTTAAGCAATATTTGTATTTATTTTATGACGTTATCGCGTACCAATAACGCGACCAATGCAATATTTAACGGATCCGTGAGATCCGAAATATCCGGATCCTATGAGACGTTGGATCCGGATCTTAGATTTGACGGATATCCGGATATTTCGGATATCCGGATATCCGGATCTCAAACCCTACTCGTAGTACTCGTACAAATTAAATAGATATTGAGGAAATATTCACTAAAATATTTCTAAATTTTAATCGGTAAATCGAATCAATAATTTACGGAGTTAAAAGGTGAAATTTTAAAAGACAAATACGGAAACTAAAGTGGCATTCTATGGAACTTGCTAACTATGTAAATATGTGGTTTGTTTATATAGTTAGCAAGTTCCATAGAATGACACTTTATGTCAACGGTAAATAAATTATGATAAAAAAATGTGCAAAAAAAGCGTTTCTACTAGGCATTAACAACACTTCAAACTAATACCAGTACACTAGTGCAAATTACTTTAGTTCTGAGTAAGTCGGTGGCGAAACTCCATTAGGGGGACCTTTCACGCCGAGAGGTGATATTTCACAGTTAAGTGAAATACTGGGAACGCTAAACATTCCTGGCTGCATTTTAAATTATTGTTTCTCTGAATTTGAAATTCTCGAGAGTTGGGCAAGGCCGTTCGTGATGTTGGGAGAATGTCGACGTGATTGTGAGTAATAATATTATTTGTTGAAAATAGTTTTGAGCTATTAAGAATCGATTGCATTATTTTTCTGAATCGGTTGTTAATTTAAATAACCCACATAGATGTATTATAACTTTATCTGCACATGGCTGTAAGCCACTTAAAACAACCTTAGATACGAGTAATATAGTCTAACGCTACAACCGCATTTTTTATAACACGTATATAATGTATACTACTTAGTATACAATTGTAAGCCGTTTGTTTTCCAATAAAATAAAGTACATCTCACCGGTTTGTTAAAATTACATTGCGCCCAACGACCCACTATATTTTAAATTCATTATACACTAGCTATCGCGGAAACTGAAAACAATAATTTGATTTATAATAATAGTCAATGAAAGTTTTTTCACACCATATGCTTTTCCAACAAAAACTTTAACATAGTTACAAAGGATATGAAACCTTAGTACATACTAAAATATTATACTTTATACAACCTGGTATGTAGAAGGCAGACTTCTTGCAAAGTCCATTTACCACCAACTCGAAGTTGCGCTTACCTGTAACAAGAATTTATAAAGTTAGTAAACCTCGCTAAAGAATCTTCGCAAGTTGCAAGTGAAAAGATTGGAAAACTTAATGAGAAATTACGCTATAAAAAGGTACTGCTTAATATAAAATATGATGGAGGACCTGGTCACTTTTTCTTTCGTATATGACATGGATTTTAGATTATAAATTATGATGTTCAATGGGCAGGTCAACGTTTAGGTGATGTATTGTACTCGTAAGCGTGTGTGACGACACAGGAGCCCTCCCGTTTAGATCGCAAAGCTATAATGCAAAAATGGATGCATGAGTTATACTCGTACTATGTATTAGCCGTTGGGCTAATACGAGTATCACTGAGTCTGTGCGGAAAGAGAAGACGAGCCGTGGAATTTAAGGGAACTAATACATTCTATGACTCTTATCAGGGGTCGGACAAAAAGTGCGGATGACGTCAAACCACTTATAGGATGATTTCAAACAGTATTTTTGATTTTCATAAACAATTATCACTTATCATTTATCAACCTCTTTATTAAACGATATCGCCACTTGAAATGAGTAAGTACATTTTTGACTGACACATTGTCAATCAGATGAACAATAAATTGACTTCGTTATTGTTTAGCTATTGTATCTTCACGATTATATTTAGCTAAAATGTATATTTACTAATGTATAAGAAAACGCTCTAAAATGTCATCTGTACTCGAATATTGTGGCAATTTTCCGTTTTTGGAGGTACGTGACAAACACGTATACTGCTCTTGCTGTAATCAAGATATACCAACGAAGAAATTTATTTTATTCACTACATCACCCTACCACCTGTATTATTAATTCCATGGATTTATTTACGATTATTTTGTTACTTCATTAATACTACTTTGTTACTACATGTCACACGGAAGTTTAAATACAAACTCAAACATCATCCTGTGTGCAACATTACGTCATTTTTACGTCATCGGCACTTTTTGTCCGACCCCTGACTCTTATCTTTCCGCACAGACTCTATCATGGTACGATATGATACGATCTAGTCGTTGAAGTAATTTCCAAATTCATAGTTTCACTATTTACTACGGTGTTCACTTAAAAATTCACTCGCTACTTTTGATAGTATGAATCGTATATGTATTGGACATAATAATAAAACAACCACACACTCGATACTGATACAAAGGTTCAGTGCCTAACCAAAAGCGAAACACTAAAGCTCTACATATTGCGCCCTAAAATTGCTAGGCTACAGGGTGAAAAAAACAATCCTCCATTCATGTGTCTAACAGCAAACGCCGCGTTAGTAAAGTGACAATGTTTGACTCCGACAACTCCCGAGAGCGCCCTACACGGGCTTCAAAGTTGTCAACTTGGATTGTCGCCAGATTTTGATGTTTGAGCTTGGGCAAACTTTGCTTGTTTTACATACGCGTTTAGGGCAGTTTAAATAGGTGGTTAATAATCATTTTATTTATTTTGTAAACCATTCTTGGTGCATTCAAGCAATACGCAATACTAGAGGTAAAACATCTTCACATTTCCCGTATTTAACAAAAGTTAAAACAAGGAAACGTGTTCCATATTACAAGTATCTGAATTTATTTTACAACAGGAAACCGTATAATTAGGAGGCTAGGAAAGGGTTAACCTTGTAATGGTGAGGTCTTGTAACCAGAGACGGCTTAGTCGGCATTAATTCTCGCAAACAGAGTGAGACAATAGAAACATTCCCCGGGCAAATGAAATTTTATTAGATTGTAAAATGCTAAACTTCGGGGGGAGTTGTTCAAATAAGGTACCTATTTAATTAGATTAAACATTGTGATATACAACTTAAGAGTTCATGTTAGATAGCCATGAAAAAGTAAATTCAATTATTTACACGTAAAACGAGACAAGTGCTATGACATTCAAGTTACCATGTACAAGTTTTCACTTACTGATAGCTAAATTGGCTATTCATTGACATCTAATTATAAAGACATACATTGTTTTTTGAAAATGAATATACTTAAAATAAAAATATCTGCAACTACGTACTACCATGTCTATAATGCACCAAAGTACGAGTATTTCGAGTAAGCAACATGCAACATCGCCAGATGAATGCAACGCGTCTACATGTAATTTGCCCCACAATACAAGTCCCGATGCCGATACCACCTGCACATAGCCGAGGTAAGCAATGAATGCCTTAAGACCGAGCTCATCTCGCTTCATATATTGTCACTTACCAGGCACGGACGAGTATTTGCCTCAGGAAAACCAACAATAACCCTTAACTGACCTTCTTTTTCGCATTTTTGCATCGAGAGTTGAGCAAGTCCACACGTCGTTTTGTCTCTATTTTAATGGTTAAAGCGTGACTACACGTAGAATGTTCTACAGATCGCACTTGAATGGTTAGTTTGAGACGAACAGCGCTCGTTCAATAGTCGAGTAGGAATAACATCTGTACCGATGGGAAATTACATCCAACACCAATCTCTGCTACACCAGTATAGATAAGCGGGTGATTCGCAAATAAGTACGTTGGGCAAGAGTGTTTATAAATTGTTTCATTTCCACGTAATTATATTTTTATGAGATACGTAGCAAGAGACATTTAATGGAAAGCGGTTATCATAGCCTGTGGATATCACCAGAAGACCCATTTAAGAACACTTATCTTGAAGAACACGATTAACATTTTGTGACTCACGACCAGTTTAGAAAGATGCATAAGTAAATACGTATAAGCACTAATCGACCGATTAACAATCAATTTTATTGGCACGCGATTCAGCAATTAACACCTGCCATCAACAACAGACTATGACATCCAGGGGCTCATTCATTTGTCACATTTCGATAAATAAACAAAGGTTATTTAGATGACCTGTATCCAACTTTCACCTCCAAAACGTATGATTGAGCCCAGGCAATCACGCTCAGGAAAACAAATGATCAAGACAAAGCCTTCTGCGAGACGTGACGATACCTAATCAAACTGAAATTGGTTGCAGCCGTCACGCTTGACCGCCGGAGAAATTCGGCAGACGTGATACTTTCGGTAAATGGTGGATCGAAGTGAAAACCTGCACAGATTTGGTAAAAAACGACGGGTGACTCATGCCCTAGTTTTGATATCCGCGATAGAAAAAATGGCAATTGAATTCGACCAGTATTTGCCAAACCAAAACACATGGACGTTAAAACCAATATGCAACAGTTTTTACAGTTAGGTATGATATTACCCCAATTCGTTTTTCGCTGAAATGAACACGTCTCCTATATCGATTTTACGTGTATATGGTTCATGGTCCTGCATACATCTCACAAATCAAACGTGCACATATTGGTAACAGCACCGGATACAAACACGAACAACCTTTAAGCGATAACCAAGTTAAATAATTCATTAAACAGTCTACTAAAGATCTCACCTCACACGGGTCTTACGTGTACTTTTCCGACCCTCTTCACTTAACGACACATCCTAACCTAAATACGCCACCGGGATGTGCAATCTTCTACTCTAAAACCTCAAGTCTATAGACGTGAAAGTACTAAGACTTCGAGGAATGTAAAGATCGCTTGGGGCAGTGTCCCGCTTCCGTTAGGAAATGGTTCAAGTGGAATGTTACAAAAAGTCCCCCTTTTAGCATCAAAAGGAAGGGACACTTCAGTAATAAAATTAAGACCGCTCCAGGGATTTCTAAGTTACGAAATTTAGGACCTGTATTTTTTGTTCTTTTTTGTCGATTGGTCAGTCGACTGTACAGATTTGTGATTGTACTGGACCCTTTAACGGAGCAGATTTACAAAAATCTACAAAAAAATCTTCAAGTCTCGTTAATTGCCACTTCAGAGTTCTCAATATGCTGCCCTAGAAAGGGTTAAAGAGGAAACAAACACAATAAATAAAATGTGTCTCAAAAAAAGTTCACCTCAACATAATGCTACACATTTAGCTAATTTCTCATCTCATCGCAATCCATTTCGCAAAACGTAAAGTAACCAAAGTGAAAAGCAAATACTTGCTTTCCACGCGGCAAACACCGAAACAAAATACATAATGTATGCGACAATTTACCGCAAGTACGGTTCACGCGAGAACTTCCTCCTCTCCGGCTAAGGAATTTATGTAAACACAAGCCCTTACCAGGATTTCAAAAATCTTAAATATTTGAAGGGATAAGGCCAGAAGAAGCAATAAAATAAGACTAAGATAACATCACATCTACTTCAGGTAATTGGCAATAGTCTTAATAACATGATAAGGGGTTAGAAACAGTAATGATAAATTGGACGTTTCCTACTCGTACTTTCAAAGGTAGAACTAGTAAACTATACTGAAACTACTCGTACCGTTAAATCTTTACTCTTTAAGAGAAATACATCCACTTCCGTCAAATCAGCACATTCGTTTGTACTTTGTTCTAGGAATGATTCATTGGAAATAGTTCAAAAGGATAAATTTGGATGCCAATGCCTTTTATCCTTGTTCCAAAATTATTTACATACGTAATAGTTTTCTTTACTCGCCCGCTACCCTTCAGATAAAAATCTATTCCGAACATTATCACGAAGCGTCTAAAAATAACCTCGGTATCAGAGTCGATTGCCCTTTCTCCTTTCGAGCATCAGAGCATCTTCATATAATTAAGTAGAAACTAGGCTTTTCAATTTTTATAGAATCCTATACCTGTTCGTGATATGGATATTAGCCATGTTAGAATTATTGGTGGTTTAATAAGTTCAAAATCCTTCAACAATGGATATAAAGGATACAAAGGACTGGATACAAAAGGCGTATAAAAATACTACAATTAATATCAACGATCCTGAGCAAAAAGAAATTGCTCTTCACATTAAAGACGTCTTGTCGACGTGGCTCGCAAAAGAAATTTGAGGAAAATTCCTCGACGACGGGTGACAGTGAAAAACTGTAGTCACAGAGCGGGAAAATTGTATCTGATCCTAGATTAGGGTAAGAGAGATTAAAGGTAAAGACATACTAAAAGTTTTTCAATAGACAAATGAAAAAGACAATCTTGATCTTTCGGAACAGCTTTCGGACACAACCGTAGATAATTTGTGTTTGACGCCTTTAAAACGTTTTTCACGATTATTTATAATTATTTATACATAATATCTGAAAATCCTCCCTAGAATTGAGACTAAGAAAACATTCCCTAGAATTATTTTGTGTTGCGACTGATTTTAGTGAAGTCAGTCTAAAATAGCGTATTTTCAATTGTTTTACGAAATACGAGCAAGTACCAATACTTTACACAATTAAAGTCCACAGTTCAAACTCCAGGAACAACGTTTACGGCTGACGGGACCAATAATGCTCTACCTACTGAATTTACAAAGCCAACAATGACAATTACCTGCTTTCATAGCAATTTCATCTAATAATCCAGTTTGAAACTTTAAATTTAATTTTGGTTGTCAATGTTGTCAATTCACTTCAAAGGCCACATATTGATACAATGAGGTTTCATGTTAGTTTATTTCACTGCCAAAGTATCAAATCAAAGTTCTTTAATTAAACTGGATACAGTGTAATCAGTAAATTTGTGTTAAGTCATTTTTAAACTCATCTCTCTCTCCCCTTGCCTCTTAAGATAAAACATCGTGTTTGTACCGTCTATCCATAACACCCTCAATTATACAAGTTATCGCTTCACCATCTCTGAGCAAGCGGCGATTACAGGGTATAAACCCGAACATACATCCGCGCTAAGCCACGATTTGTCACGTCACTGTTCAGTCGTGCGTCGACACTCGAGGACATTCCCGGGTTATACATGCTATAATATGTGACGTTATCTATGAAAAGGGACCTTATTGTCGATGCTCCGATATAAATACAATGCCGCCTGACGCTGTGCGGCGTAAGCGCCATCGACATCGACAATAAGGTCCCTTTGTATAGATAATGCCCCATATATTGTGCTAGGCCCGCAATCAGGTGGAAAGGCGCTCATCTTTGAAGCTACCTAAATAGATCAATGAAACAAGAGGGAGGCTTAGAAAATTCGAGTGTATTAAGATGGTAAGATCCGAGTGTCGATGAGAGAATGGAGCGTTTGTATTTCTCATAAAATATTGATGAAAGGAATGGCTTCTGATAAAAACCGTTTGTGAATTTAAAATGGGAAGGCGTTTGCAAAATTGTCTTTTACGTTATTTTGAAGAAGTATGGGGTTCGAATCAAACAATCGGGAGATTTGTTATATATTTAAACGATAATAGAAGAATATTTTTGGAGAGTAAATACTTTGGAAAAGCAATTTCTCCAAAACAAGAATCTTCTGAGAACCATTACTCAGTATAGAAATTATACAAATACAAATACAAATTATGTTTTTAATATACACCTTTTTGTTTTTAAAATACCGAATCTACTTATAAATTATAATAAATTATTCAGGTCAAAGTTTTCGATCGTCGGGAAAAGGCTTTCGAAATTCCAGAAGAAAGATGCTTCGGGATAAATTGTGTTTCGGATTTTTAAGTATTGGGATTTAACTCGAGTACATTACCATTGTAAATCAACAAAGAAAATCTTTTAAACAATCTACAACTAGAAAAAACAGCAACTGAACAATTCTAAAGCATGCAATCTAAAAGTTGAGAAATGAGTTGATTCACCAGATATCTGCTTTTGACACCCATCTCCGCCGCGATGTCTTCAACTTGCCAATTTCTTTGTCACTTTTATAACAGTCTTTTCACTCATTGTCAAAGTACACTGCACTGTGATTTAAATAATTTATGGCTGTGAAAATTAAACTAATAACAGAATTATTGATAATAACACTAAGTTTATTATACGATAATGAGTCTTCTAGATCTGTTCCTACTAATTTAACCACTGCTTGTCAAAAATCCCTTAACAGTGACAGGCCGTGCGCTACTTTCCCAGATTATTATTCGCAATCTTGATGAGATCAAAACCGTGTATGACATTTTGTCTAGAATAAAACTAGAAGTGGAAAAATCTGTCTTGGGTGAGACTGAACTTGAGATCGGTACTCCAGCGCTCTGCCACCTGAGCATCATTGATAGCATCGTTCGCAGACGTTTCTGCTTATTAAAAATTAAATAAAGTCGTATTCAAAATCATATTTATCATAAAATGAAATGTACCTGCATAATTTCAGTTATTATAATTTCGCGTCCCAACGCGCGCGGGACATAAATTACTTTTCAGTCAGCGCCAGAATTTCGATGAATTAATTTTAAATCGTTTAGAAATAGTGTTTAAACTATTTCTTGAAAGCTTGAATGAATATTTGGATGTCTGCCGTTGAAAGACTTAAATTCTGGAGAGAAATGGGGCATGTTTAAAGCCCTCTTCATTACTACGAATATTCATACCGTTTAAATTCTTGGAACCATTTGGGAATGAGAGCAAATTTCCAAGTGCATTAATATTTACGCAGTTTGTTCAATCATATAAATTACGGTTAGACCTAGATCAGACTATGGCAAACTTTTATAAGAGTTGAGATTTTCTTTACATTTTTAAATCTGACATAACTTTTGCTCGTATAAGTCGTTAATGAACATTCATAGAAGCACTTACAAATTTCGATTTCAATTAGTTTCAATCAACGGTTGTTCTGCTACTTTCCGACCAACGTAATGAAAAAAAAATCTTGATGTTGCCATATTTACTTTACATTGTACAATGTACTGGACATTGTAGATGTAACCGCACTTAAACTAATTATTTACGTAATTAAGCATCCAATTTAATTCATCGACTGACATTTGACGAATGTAATTTCGAAATGTCTCAATGTCATTGTATAGAGTCACCAAACTGGACACATCCACGCCCACAGCGGGGTAATTACGTTGAACGGTTAACCCACGCAAATGGACTTTGGTAAAAGGCTGTATTGCTTCCATATTGGTTTTGAGCCTTTTGGAGCTACCGAGGATTAAATACGGTCCAGTTTGCTACGGCTACTAATAGTTGAATGTACAATAAAAGAATGAAATTGTCGATTTTGTTTGAACATTTATTTAAGAATAAAAACTAGATGTAATAGGATATAACCAGAAAAGGGAATACTGCGACTGTCAAGTACAGAACAATTGGATACGAAATTCAGGCGGGTATTATGCCTGGGGGTCAATGCCCCATTTCCTTGCAACTTTTATACGTACGAGTATATATAGCCACAATTTACATTTCACAGACTTCAATATGGCCTTGACACCGAGGTTAAACCACTAATAGAACTTTGGTTCATTTAGATTATAACGTATTGTCCGTTGGTAACGGTTAGTACAAAATGGACGACTTTTGTTTAATACAAAATGATTAGATGATGTCATGTTTAAATGCCGTAATGGTGAGCCTTTCACCTATTTGTTGCTGGTCGTAAGTAACGTCGCTATTAACCCGACTCCCATAAAAGTGTCGTAAATATTCACCGCACTAGCAGTTGACGACTAATTAAAGGTGCGTCAGATAGCGAGTGAGGTAAAAATTTTGTTAAAATCCACTTTATACATCAGAACTGGACCTTTTTCAGTTATCATTAACCTGATTTCTTTTAAGTGAAGAATCTAAAAAATATGAATCAAAGGCATTTAAGACAGATTCAGCTTGAATCTAGCTCTAAATGTGTAAACTGTTAGGCACTGCCAATGCTTTCGTGTGGATGCAGTACTGGGATTCTAGTATGGTTGATACAGTTTATCTTATGGCATTACTTAAGCTAAGCTATAGATACTTAAGGTTAGGACCCACTAGGGGACTCATGTCCTGCGACGTATTATGTGAGCTATTCTTTATCGACACTTTAGTCGACTAAGTAAGTACAAGTATATATTTATGTAATCTCATAAGTGGCACGATCACGTGGTGGTGATTTCAAATCACCACTGATTTGTCTGGGTAAATTTTATATAAATTCATTGCTTTAGAATCGAAAGTTTCTCAAGACTCGAAATATATTCCATTGCAAGGAAAACAATTTAACTTATCATCACTCTTTCAGAGTTATAAAACTGTTTTATTTCGCTACAAAACCGGTTTATACGGTATTCATTGAGACACTTTTTTACGTAATTTTTTTTTTGATAGCCAATAAACGTAGCGACTTTCTTGTTTACATAACCAATCATACATATTTGCTTACAAAGAATTTTCATGTACAGCCATGTTGACTTTAGTGATTCCTTGAAAAACATAGAGTCAAACGCGGTCAGACTGAGAATACTTATTATATTAGACTGACAAAAAAGTCTAAGCCAATTTCATATAAGAAAAAGGAGTTTAGAATGTATTAAGTATTACCTAATGATAAATCGTGAAAGTTTAAATCAGTGAGATCATCATATCAGCAACAAATTACGTACACATACATAGACCTTACTCTAAAGGTCGCCTCATCCTATCGTTGGTCGACTCGGTCCTTTTGTTGGGGTCCTTTCGTTCTTGGCCGCCAATCAACAACCTTTCTGCCCTCCACTCCCAGCGGCCACAGTTAGTTACGGTCACAGGTGTACCCATAAGGTTCTATGCAATATATTATACAGGGTGGAAAGATAAGTCGGGCCCTGGAGGGAAACTACCTTAAATCCTTAAGCTGGCTCATTTTACTTAAAGGAGGCATTCCTTTATTTTTAAAAAGAAACAAAACTGCATTCAAAGATTTTCTAAAACTCGCTTGCCTCGCCCGGGACTCGAACCGACTAAAAATTCCAAAAAATAAAAACTCGCAATTTTATTCTACTAGTCGATACAGTTAATGTTAATGATAACATTTCTCCAAGAAACATTAGGTCTTACACTCGTCTGTCGTACAAAATATCCATAAAATCTAATATTTAGTACTCAAGATTTTTTTAGACAAGCCAAATTGAAGAAAAAAAGAAAAATACTTTGAATGCAGTTTTGTTTCTTTTGAAAAAATAAAGGAATGTCTCCTTTAAGTAAAATGAGCCAGCTTAAGGATTTAAGGTACTTTCCCTCCAGGGCCCGACTTATCTTTCCACCCTGTATACCTATAGACGTGACATGAAGTGGGGTGTGTCTGTGAATAGGAGCTAGTAACGAAACATGCGGGCGCGTTGTGCAGTTGCACTCTGTATCGATCGCGCCGACCTACATACTTGGTTTACTCCTAACTGGAGTAGTAAGCCGAAAAGTTTCCGAACTAACTGAACGTAGCCCTTATGTGTGTGCAATAAGGTTTAACATACAGTTGTACACGATGGTACGCTGATGTTACTACAGCGTATTTAAAGTTGTGGAAAACTTCTAACGAGCATTAGGGAGCATAAAATGAGATTTTCACAAAGTGTGAAGTTAGGAAATCGAGAAACTGACTTTACAGACATTTTACCTTGCAAGGCACTATGAACATACCCTAACATTGTTTTGTTATTTGTAAAACCCGCGCAAGCACCAATATACTTTGTGGTATTTACTTGTCAATTTTGGGAACGAGCTTTTGATCATATAGGTACATAACATAATTAATTAATTATCACTACATAGTATAAAACAAAGTCGCTTCCCGCGGTCTGTCTGTCTGTATATGCTTAGATCTTTAAAACTACGTAACGGATTTTGATGTGATTCAAGAGGAAGGTTTATGTATAATTTGTAAACCCGTGCGAAGCCGGGGCGGGTCGCTAGTACATATAAATATAATATCTATTGTGTAGGGCTTTGTACATACCTGCAACACGTGTTTTTTATTAATACGCACATTCAATGAATTAAAACCTTATACACTCAAAATGTACTTAAAATACATCGTGTTATTTGCCGTTAAATGATCACGGCTCATAAAGCTAGCATACAACCTAGAATGTTTCCCAAAACGAATATGTAACACAATTCGACGAACAGAAGTGCCGTTGCTCCGCTATTTGGCGAACCAACGGAGATGCAATCTCTAGTCCATTTAATCCAGTGTCGTATTGACACGATGTCTACGAAGGGCACCTTATTAACTCCCGTCCAGAGCTTAGCACCTTTCCACATTTATATAATATTTAAGTAGTGCTAGAATGTAGTTACCTGGCTGCAAGAGTCTTTTAAAATTAAATAACACAGAATTCAACGAAAAAAAGTGCTCGGCTCCTATTTACCCAGCCAACGGAGATGCAACCTCTAGTAGTCTAGTCCATTAAATCCAGTGTCGTATTGACACAACTCTACGAAGCGCACTTTATTAACTCCCATCCAGAGCTTAGTAGTACATTTCTTTTTTTTTCTAAAAGTGCAAAAATATACACTTAATACACAACAATTAAATGTACTTTTTTATTTCTTCGTATGGTATTCGTTCAGTCGTTTATAAAGATATTCTAAGGTTCTGTATTCATTGGATTACGTCACTGCCGAGGGTAAACAAGTGTGCAGCTAGGGTTTCCGTCGTATTTGCTAAGTGGGCAGTACTAAATAAAGATAAGATAAAGATAAAGATAAAAGATAGTTTATTCAAGTAGGCATAATTACAATGCGCTTATGAACGTCAAATAAAGCTAGGTAGACCGGCTCCAACCCTACACCTCTGCCCCGAGAAGATTTAAATCCCCCCTCAATTGGAGGAGGGTATCCCAATATGGGACCGGCAACAAACTCGGCGGGACACATCTTTTCAAAAATAATTACATCTTATAATTAACATGCATTACGAGAAAATAAGGGAAAAAATACAATTTAAATTACTATAGAATTCATGCAATTATACACATAAGGTGATATGATGTCCTCAATGTCCTGCACAGGAGCCCCGCAGCCCCACTGAAGTGACGCTATCAGATCTTGGATACAAAGAAAACATTCATAACACAGGAACAAATATTTCTGATAAACACACAAATAATTGCCCTTACCGGGATTAGGACCCGGGACCTCCTTCTCCGTAGTCACTACAGACTAGGCTAGGAGGCAGTTAAATTAAGCATAATGTCACTAAATTCCAATTTCTCCAGCTCGCGAACTAGTTGACGAAACAATGCGTCAAGTTATCAACAACTTGTGTGATATATTCAAGTTATGATTAATTGTTTTAGATAATACGGTCCCGAGTTGCTCCAATTTGCTGTTTATTAAATGAAAGTGGGTTCAAATTGTAGTTTATGTAAGTAATTTACCTAGTAAATTAATTCAATGAGTCGTATAATTTAACTCATTTGACACACACACACACAGCCACTGAAATTTTGCCACCGTGGGACTAGACGCGGACTTACGTTCCACCCTTACGTTGCTCATCTGCCATTGATTCATTAATTTCCTTACGATTTTAAAAGATCGTACACTTCGGCTTGTAATGTAATTTTTCGGTCTTTCCATTCCGCGACCGCCATACAAAGTCTATGAAAAATGGTGACGGAATGGAAATAAAAACCTTAGGATACTTTTTTTCTCCTATTAGGATAGAAAGAGCTCGTGATTCTGAGTAGAAATAACATAAAAAATCCCAAATTTGAAAAAAAAAAGTGTAGGGGACAACTTAAAAAAAAAACACCCAATGACAAATATCTATAATAATTGATCTAAAATTGTAAATAATTATTAATTGTAAATTAAATTAAGTACAGCTTGTTGTTGGTTTGTGCCCTATTTCCATTGGAAGAGCGGTGTCTCCTGACACAAGTATCTTTAACTTAATGGGAGATTCCAGCCTTTTATGTTTTGTGTGTTATGTGTTAAAACCAAATAAACTATTTTGTATTTATATTTATTAACTTTAGGAATCATAATGTGTAAATGACAATATAAAGTACAATGACACAGAAAATAAAACATCAGACGTATTTATTATTTACTCATTTTTTTTAAGTAAATTATTCGGGCCACGAGTTCATGAGTTCATAACATTCGATAAAAATTAATGGAATAATTTATTAGATATCGTTTCAAATGAATATCGTCTCAAAATATTGACTTTAATTCAATATTATTATAGTCCCGAGACTTCAATATCATTATACATACAGGATGGATTTTCTTTTTGGGTCAGTGAGGGCAGCTACCAGATCCCGTGCTGCTACGAGCTGCTGCTTTTGATCCTCAATAGGAATGGGATCGATTGGCATCAAAAAAAAAGTTTGTCAAAAATGACCTTTTTCTCGCACCCTGTATGTTTTTTCCAAAATCTGTAAAAGCCAATCTTCATTGATTTGAAATCGAGGGAAGGTCTTCTAAGACCATTTTCTCGTAGCAGCACGGGATCTGGTAGCTGCCCTCACTGACCCAAAAAGAAAATCCATCCTGTATATTATGATACGATATTAAAAGTAAATAGGTGTTAAAATTAAGTTATTGTTTAGTTAAGGACGGAAAAGCAACAAATGATAACCCAAGGCCCATTTGTCGAATAGTATTAGAATAATATTGCTTTTTCACGAATTATCAAATTGTATCATACTAGTTTGGTAGAGACGAGTTGCTTAAAAATATCTATACACGCACTCCTAGCACCCTGACGATAGAGGCGTGATCAGATATTTGTGAGCACCTTGGCCGCTCCGATATATCTGATGGCGACTGTAATCTTTATGAAATGGACGTCGTATAATAAAAGTAGAACAATAATTTTAACAGATTACTTATCATTTGAGAGATATCATTTCACCTAAGTATCATTTCGAGGTTTAAAAAGGCTCGTTAATTATCAGAAGCTTTAATTTCACTGGCGCACTCCAAACACACAGCCCGACCCTCACACCTATTTGTTAACATGATTAGGTATAATTTTAACATCAATTTTAACCAAACTGCAAGGTTTTCTACTCGACCTTCGTCACTTTGACGCTATCGCCGTTATTAATTAACACTCTAATAATATTAATGAAAGTGGTAAAGTGTCTGCTATTAATAGATTAGGCTTTAAATAGGAAAGTTTCGTAGGGGATTCTCTTTGGTTCAATGTACCATCGTAACCTGTGTAATAATATCTTGCACGAGGAAGCGCGGAAAAATATCTGACATGGTCTTATTGCTAAAGCCATAATATATGTGGTATAAGGTACTGAACATACATCGGGGTTTTCGGTGCGGGAATGTTTTACACTAGCCAAATAACAGGTAAAAACTGTAAAAAACCATACTAATTTAACATTTCTAAGCACATTTGAACCTTACTACCTGCGTTTAATTCATAGTTTGGTAATTATTTTACAATAAACAAAGTTATGAATACACGAAATCATTCCCGCACCGAAAACCCCGATGTTGGTAATGAAGAAGGGTCCTTACGCTTCATGTGCATTAAGGACCCTTCTCTGATTGAAAGCTACATATGAAAGTTCCATATATTTTTGTCCTTTTTTCTATAAAATATTATTGCAGGTTTCTGCACGCTAAAACCTATACTCCCAATATAATTTGAGTAATAGTAAGAGCAATAGTAGTTTTTCCATAATACAAAATACAGTAATTTACATATATTATAGCCTACACAGTTACCACACTAACTCACTGTACTTATATGTACGACCAATAAAAATTAGCCAGGAATCCGTGATTACGCAAGAATCACGTCGGCATCAGCATTACATCTCTTGCATTCGATTAACATTCCTGAATTGTTTACGGAGTCTCCAGGGCTATTACTAATAGCTACATTCTTAAATGAACATGGACCTTATTACTTTGCTATAAGGTTTACAAATTGTCAGCTAACGCTTTGATAACCAAAGACGTCAATTAACGCACGAAGCAATATCAACCTTCGTGCATTGCTAAGATGTCCGCGATGACGTTCCACACACAATAGGCGTGGTGTTTAAAGGGTAAATATATATGTGGCTCTCCATCAGAGAAGGTCCCTTATGCCTCATGTCATGTGCAATTGCACTTGAAGCATAAGGACCCTTCTGTGATGTAAAGACACATATTCTGGACGTTGGTAATCCAATTTCCAACGCTTTTCAACCCTAAAAGGGACCTAGAAATTCTTAACATCCGTGCTTAATAAGATCACTTGTATACTGGTTCACTTAAGTTTGGTAAGCGCTTGGAATACAGGGTCAGATTGGCATTTTATGTAATTCCATACGAACTCAAGTCTCGTAGAAGCTACGTATTTGCTTGTTTTATCCCGTTTTCCTTTCGCCCCCTGAGCTTCAGAGTGACTGGTAAAAACTACGTTAATTAGTTTCCGGAACCCGTGTTAGTTTACAGTGGACTGCGTATTTTGTTTTAATGCTTTATTGATAGTATAATGAGATATCCTTCAACCGGATTTGTCGTTTTATTGGAGTTTAAATTCGCACGAGTTTTATTCAACGGGAAGTTTAAGAAAGTGGCTACATGTGTAATCGAAAATAATAAGGCTGTATCACTTTTTTTTATTTAATTAAAGATAAATACTGCAAAGCAATCCTCATTAGATAGTGGTCCTTGGTGCTATGAGTATAAGTATTAAATTTTAAAACCTAGGGCTTAAAGAGACGCAGAGGTAAATATTGAATACGAAGTCGTTACCTTAAAGCACAACTGAGTCTATTTGGAGTATAAAATGATTCGAAATATAATATGGTTATTTCGAAGTTTTTGCAAAAAACTGCGTCATATCCCTGAGGTAAAGTCGCTGAGACGAAACTGTGATTAATTTCATAAAACGTCAATTTCATCGTGTTAACGAGCGACGCGCAGCTGTAAATGGCTCAAACCCGATAAGTTTTTTCTCAAGGGGTCCTAGTCCTGTCGACTTTTAACTCTCTGGGCTATGATATAGGTGTTATAATTAGTAGATATCTAAATATTCCTTTTTGAGTGGCAGGCGGATAGCAAGCGGACAATAAAGCGAACCTAATTCTAAAATGAATCTATTCAAAGTTATCTTTCTAATTGACAGAAGTTTCTAATCGACGGTTAAGGCAGTCCATCCATTAACCTTCGTGACGTTTGTAGCGTGACACGTACGAGTAGCTTGCCTAGAGGTAAAACCGCGGCAAACATAGGGTTGAACTTTTGTTCTCTCTAATTGGTACGTAAATTGGCGTAAATAGAAATTTAATACGTAATATACAGTACAAGTCCAGAACGTAACATAAAACAATAAAGTTATAGGTACCTATTCACAAACGTGTACGTGCCAGTTTTATCTAAGTTAGTGGTAAAGTTAGTGTAGTATGTGTGAAACGGAACGCTCTCTTCTGCAGTGTCATACCTTGTGTGTGGTTAAGCTCTAATAAAATAAATCTACAAAATTAAGTAGTTTTAATCCAAGATATAACAGTGGCGACGAGGACACTCGGACAGCACGGTGCATCGACTAAATTAAGCAGAAGAGCATAAAATCGGTCACAAGTAAGAAATCAATTACTTAAAAAGGCGAGGTTAATGGCGTTGGCAAACGCACTTTGAGGTATCTACAAATTAAAAGGTACCTTGATAAATCGTTATTATATTACCCACATTCATGGACCGACGGAACGTGAAATGAAACGTTATTATGACAGATGTCACGGAGGGTAAGAATAAAAATAAATTGACAGAAGACGCTGATGTGCTAATATCTTTGGTAAAACAAGGAAAAAGAAGTTACATTTACCGGTGTGAAAAAGACATTTTAATAAAGATATTAAATGAAGAAGGTTTACAGTGCCCGCAAAATCCAACTGTGGACGCGCTACGGAAGTTGTTAAGTGATTACTACCAAAATAAGGAACAAAGTCAACCTAAAATTTTAAAACACAAGATCATGACAAACTACGAAATAAAACCATTTAACGGAGACAATTGGGAGGTCTTCGAGCAACAGTTAGAATCTTTAATACTCTTAAATGATGTGACAGAAGATAAAAAAGTGGCATTGCTTATTACTAAAATAACCCCAAATGTGTTTGAAACATTACAAATTCTGTGTAAGACAAAAAAACCAATAACATTAACTTACAAAGAGTTATGCGACACGCTTCGAGAAAAATATAAATTAACTAAGACACCACTGTTAGACAGAGCCGAGTTTAGACGACGCAATCAACTACCTACGGAGTCAATAGAAGAGTATGTGTTAAATCTCCGAAAATTATCTCGGAAATGCCAATTCAAAGATGAAGACGACCAGATTAAAGAAAAACTTGTTGACGGAGTGTACTCTAAGCTAATTAAATTTGAACTGATGAAACAAGGTGCACAGACAAAATTGGAAGACCTTATAAACTTAGCAAAAACAGTTGAGTCAGCATATAAGCAAGCCAATGGAGAAGAAGAAAGACAAATTTCATATGTTAAACCCAAATCCAATATACCAAGACAGCGGCAGGCACCCGCAAAGAAAAATAATAATAATGCGAAGTGTTTCTGTTGCGGAAAAAACAACCATGTAAAAAAAGATTGTACACTGAAAACGAAGTTTTGCTCGGAATGTGGTCAACAAGGTCATATATATAAAATGTGCCCAAAGAAGTATCGACAGACAAATATGTTGGACGTGACAAAAGAAGAAAACAAAGAGGATCAAGGATTGGAAGAAGTAAAAAACTTGTATGAAGAATATGAAACTTATACATTTGACAGAGTAAGTAGGATTCCACCACATTTAATAGAGCTGACAATAGGTCATGGACAGAAAGTGCAGTTTGAAGTGGATACCGGTGCTGAAGTGTCAGTGATGCCTCTGGCATACCACAAAAAATATTTAAAAGAATATACTATTGAAAAATGTAAAGCCATATTTCGAAATTTCGACCAATCAGAATCCCAGCCACTGGGCATTATTCGTAATGTACCAGTGCAGTATAATAATATATACAAAGAATTAAATATATATGTGTCACATGACTCAACACCTTGTTTGATGGGTCGTGATTGGTTAAGTCAATTAAATATGTGGCCCCCAAATTTTAAAAATGTAGCTTATTGTAATCCTAATGTATTGGTAAAAAATGTTTCAGATGCCAAACAACTAATTGAACAGGAGTTCGCAGCAGTATTCAGCCCGGGGTGGGGTGCATTTAAAGGTGAAGCAATTTCATTAAAATTAAAAAAAGATGCCATACCAAAGTTTCTGCCTGTTCGTCGTGTTCCATATGCACTTCGAGATAAGGTAAAACATGAAATTGATAGATTACAGCAGAATGGTCGCATAGTGCCAGTCGAACAGAGTCAATGGGGTACACCGGTAGTACCAATTATAAAACCGGACGGCTCTGTAAGACTTTGTGGGGACTATAAAGTCACTTTAAATCCAAATTTGGAAATAGACCATTACCCTCTGCCACATGTGGAGGACATTTTTGAAACTTTAAAACAGGGAGAATACTACTGCGAGCTCGATCTCCGGGAAGCTTACTTACAAGCTGCTTTGACTGAGGAGAGCCAATTGTTAACCACCATTGTAACAGAATTTGGAACATATAAGTACAAATACTTACCATATGGAGTCAATACTGGCCCTGGTTCTTTTCAAAGACTAATGTGTAAAAAACTAATTGGCATACCAAACACTATTGTGTTTATTGACAATATCTACGTGGCAGGGAAAACTTTGCAAGAAACTTATGAAACGCTTGTCAAAGTACTTAATAGACTACAAGAATGTAATTTCAAATTGAAACCTGAAAAATGTAAGCTTTTCACTAGCCACATAGATGTGTTTGGTTTTCGCATAAATAAAGAGGGGATGAGTCTTATAAAATCAAATATTGAGCCATTGTTAAATGTTTCAGCACCAACTAATCTAACAATGTTAAAATCATTTTTAGGTAAAGTCAATTATTACTCCCGGTTCCTAAAGGACATGGCTAAGATTCTTAGTCCATTATATGAATGTACTAAAATAAATAAATTTAACTGGACAGCGGACTGTCAAAAGTCTTTTGACACAATTAAAAATAAATTAGCCTCTGCAGACAATTTGAGACATTTCAACCCGGACCTCCCAATAATAGTAACTTGTGATGCCTCAAACTATGGGCTAGCTGCCGTTTTGTCAAACCGGGACCACAATGGTATAGTTAAGCCGATAGCATATGCAAGCAAAAAAATTAAACACAACTGAACAAAAATATGCTGCCATAGACAGGGAGGCCATGGGAATAGTGTTTGCGGTCACCAAGTTCTACAACTATATTTATGGCCGACAATTTGAATTGGAAACAGACAGTTCTGCACTGGTCAGGATTTTTGGACCAACAAAAGGTATACCAAAAATGGCTGCCAAGCGCCTACAACACTATGCTATATTTCTCTCAGCTTTTAATTACAAAATTAAACACATAAAAACTAACAATAATCCAGCAGATTATTTGTCCAGAAATCCTGATAATACAGAATGTACCAACCAATATGTCCATCCAATATATAAGGTAGATAATTTGATGCATGTATTATATACAAACAGCTCTGAAATAGACTACTTGAATTTCAAAATAATACAAGAAAATACAGGAAAGGATCTACTTTTAAGTAAAATAATTGAATATTGTAGAACAGGTTGGCCTAGTAAAAAACTCCTTAAGTCTGAATTTTTACCATTTTATAATAGACAAAATGAAATAAGTGTGGATCACGACTGTTTACTTTGGGGACATAGAGTAATAATTCCAGAAATAAATAAAAAAGCTGTGTTAAAAAGTTTACATAAAACACATTTTGGCATTATTCGCATGAAAGAAATTGCACGGTCTTATTTTTGGTGGCCAAATTTAAATTCAGAAATAGAAAACATCGGAAAGTCATGTATCATCTGTTTATCAAATCTTAAAAATCCCATAAAATCCCCACAAGCATGGCCAACGCCACCTACGGCATGGTATCGACTTCACGCAGATTTTTTGGGCCCATATTATAATAAAATGTATTTAGTAATTATAGACAGCTACAGTAAATGGCCGGAGGCTTTTGAAATGTCAAGCATGACGGCTGCTAAAACAATTGATACATTGGATAAGTTATTCAGCCGGTTTGGATATCCGGACCAACTAGTCACAGATAATCAGACTACGTTTACATGTACGGAATTTAACAACTATTGTAAAGAGAATAACATTAAACAAATATTTGCGCCACCTTACCACCCAGCGACAAACGGTGCTGCGGAAAGATTTGTACAAACTTTTAAATCAGCTGTTACCAAAATAAGAGAGAGTGGATGCAGTATTAACTCTGCAGTCAATCTATTTTTGTTTGATTATAGAACCACACCTCAAAGAACTACAGGTGAAACTCCGGCCCGTTTGTTGCTGGGGAGGGAATTAAGGAATAGATTTAGCTGCCTTAAACCTCCACCTGTAATTGAAACTCTATCTGAAAGGGAGGGGAGAGAGGTATGTAAAAGAAAAGTTAAATTTGTAACAGGACAAAAAGTGATGGTTAGAGACTATAGAAAAGGCCATAAACCTTGGACAGTAGGCAAAATAGTGTCAGAATCTGTCCCAGATTTAACTTATATAATTGAGGTTCAAGGTATGAATTGGAAACGTCATATTGACCAAATAGTGTATTGTAATGATGATGTCGATAGTAATTAGAGTTAAGGTTAATATCGTAGGCCAAGTTGAACTTGTATTTATTTATAAATGATGCCAAGATATGTACTTAATGGTTGTGAACAACTTTAATATCGTAGGCCAAGTTGAACTTGTATTTATTTATAAATGATGCCAAGATATGTAATTGTTGTGAACAACTCATTAACCAATCTATGTAGAGTGGTTCAAAGCACCCTATACTGATGTAGTTCATTTAAGGCTACAATAGGATTAAGGAATAATCCTTTGCGATGTATTTAGACTTAAGTAAAACTAGATTAGTTTTAGAATTAGTCCGGGAGAGTGTAGTATGTGTGAAACGGAACGCTCTCTTCTGCAGTGTCATACCTTGTGTGTGGTTAAGCTCTAATAAAATAAATCTACAAAATTAAGTAGTTTTAATCCAAGATATAATAGTTAGTTTACCTACCGGCTGTGTAAATGTGGATTTACGGCTCGTACGTGATATATACCAACAGTCTGAGCTGAGTATAGTCTAAGTAAATGGTAGGTACACTTTTTCTATAAATTCCTTTAGACGCGTGAACCGAACTCCCATAACGGAACTAACGAAACACGCCCAAATCAAAGTGGGAATCCAACGAACGTGCTCTGAAATACCTCAGATTTTAAATATTGGTAGGTATTGCGAACTTGTAGCTTCCAGATTCTGGAGCATGCATGTGAAGCGGAATTTTGCCTGAATTTTTAGATTAAAGTATCTTATTCGTGCTCGCGTCGCGTACGTCACAACGATATGTATAAATATATTTTTTGTTTTTTAAGTAGTCACACTACTATATATAAATTATAAACTGAAATAGATGTCATATATTAAAGAACAAGTGACGAAGCCCTCCACTGGTGAAGGCCGGATTCGAACCGGCGTCGGGGTGGCGAAGGGGTTCAAGGCGTTAGCCCGGATTGCTAAAGACGCCGGTTCGAATCCGGCCTTCATCACTGGAGGGCTTCGTCTAATCTACTTCGTCACTTTTTCTTTAATATATGACATCTATTTTAGTTTACAAAATGATTTACTTATTTATTTCTAATTCTATATAAACCCACATGTCAATTATACTCTACTTTTAATGATAGAACTGAAACCTCGTGAAGTCGTGATAAGAACCATCGTCAATAAAGAATATTGAAATGAAAATGCGATCCTTAGTGAAAGCTGACAAAATCTTTTCTTCTTTTTTTTGTCATTGAGGACATTTCTGAATGTAACCCTCCATATTAAAGCCCAAATATCACCTAGATCCAAGACATTAATATCCGCCGGATTGTTTCTTGCGCGAAATTTAATATATTCAATATATGGAAACATGTACTACTTATGTATAGTCGACGTCAAAAATATGTTTACCCTTTTGCAAGCTTACTCCTTTGTAATAAGGTGAAAAATGTAACTATATTTTTGAAGTAGACTTTACAATATTTAAACAAGTATAGAGATAAAGATTTTTTGGCATATCTAATAGCATATTGTTACGTACATACCTAGGTTTTGGTACTTGGGTACTGGTAAAGTTTACATTTATCACAGCCTATCGATGTTTCATATGATGATCAATATTAAACCTAAATATTGGATCAAACGTAAGTGTACCTTAAAAACCATAACAATACTCCGTATGGTAAATATGTAGTTCACTACTTATGACGAAAATATAAAAAAAGGGCGGCGGGCGGCCAAATACACTCAAGAACAAAAGGGATCACCATCTATGGAGATTTCAGATAATGTGGGCCGTTTTTATTGCTCTTGAGTGTACTCGTATGCGCCAAGAGTATGAAGTCATGCAGAATGGGAATCCTCACACGAAGATGAGAGCTCGGTTCCCTTTACCCTTCAAGCCCGCCGATCAAAGGGACCATTAAATATTCAATTTCATGAACGAGGCCATGGGATACCCGCGAACGTATACCAGTAGGTTAAACTCGATTAATTATTTAAGATAGGAACATTTGACAATTCAGAATTTTGCTTAATTGTAACATGCAATTTTTAAGATACATAAATCAGTACTCAAATCATAATTCAATATCTGGGTGACCGAGCTTCGCTCGGAAAACATATAAAAACTCGAAAATGCGCGTTTTCCCAGAGATAAGACCTAGCTAGATCGATTTTTCGCTCCCGAAAACCCCCATATACCAAATTTCATCGAAATCGTTAGAGCCGTTTCCGAGATCCCCGAAATATATATATATAAAAAAAAAAAAATATATAAATAAACAAGAATTGCTCGTTTAAAGGTATTAGATAGATAAATGTAAAAGTTACTCTATCTTTAGAATAGAATAGAATAAATTTTATTAAGGAGGGTTAAACAACAAAAAATACATTCTTTCTGTTGCATCTTCACGCAGTTTGGGTCCCGGGGAAGGGTAGTATTTAAAACTGGCATAGTTTTATCCCGGGAATCATCTTTTAAGGGTAAGAAAAGAAGGGTTGAAATTATTTACTACGGAAATATTAATTCTATGTGAATACTAATACTGTGTGGATATATTATTAAGAGAACTTTTTTTTGTACCTATATATCAGTAGTTAATTAATAGTTTACTCATTGCATAAATACCTAATTAATCATAATTACATCCAACTCTATTACATGAATATCTAGGTATTAACAAAAACTATACAACATTTCACGAAACAGTGAGTAATTAACTCAGTATTAGTTTGGGAGTCAATTCGTATTTGCCCCACCAACATAGCAAATACTAAAACGATTCTAATTCCCGCTTAATCTGTAAAACATGTGATATTATTAAAACATAATATTCGAAGGTACGAATCTAAATTGGTTTTTGAAGCGGGCATGCGGTTTCAGCGCAAACAAATGTTACGCATCTTATTTAATAAAAGCGGGCCAAGGCTTCAAAAATTGACGGAACCCTGCGTTGTTTATGGCGATAAAAACAAAGCTTTTATACAAACAACCCCTCACCCTTTTCCTAGCCATATCAACACAAACACAGCACTATGTTAAACGAAAACACCATAGTCCATCAGTTTGGGGGACTGTTATCTAACGAAACGTCCGCACGCGCTTCAAATTGGAATCCTACTGCGGAAAGCAAGGGTGGGGGTGGCCGCCCTATATTCCGACTAATAAATTCAAAATGTCTCAAACACGGTCGGGTGCACAATTGAAAATGCACTCAAGGGCGTGCACGGAGGATTGAAATTGGGATGTGGAATGGATGCACGTGTGACTTTTAAGTGTTGGGTGCTTGTAACCTTTCCGAGGTACGCTAGTTGCGTTTGTCTTGCTAGTTTGTTTAGTAGTTAATCCGGCTATGATTTGTACTTAACGTAGCTCTTTGCTAATTAAGTCTTTTTAGTTAGTTCAGTGCAAATTTTGTACGCTTTATGTCACATGTTTAGTTATATTGAGTTAGGATGGTGTAGCAAGCATACTTAGCGAAGAGAATGCAAAGTGTATTATAAGCTAATTAGAGCAGATGTGTTAATTAGGCAATACAGGCGAAATTACTTTTGGTTTAATTTGGGAAAAAAGGTAATATATTATGTACCTCCAGTGTTGGACTGGTTAATTTTCAAGTTAGTTCGTGTCCATTGGGATTTTTAATACATTTTCACAAAATTGGCACAACTCAATTAAGTAATATTGCTGCATGACGAAATATAAAATATTTGTTGTTGTTACATTTCGTAGGTAAAAAAAAATCGGAGTAAAAACATGATGGGAATTTCGACATTCATGCGCTTTCATTTCAATCATTTGTTTAAAGCTCAATGAATATCAAGTATTTATGTACCGTTCTCATGCATACATAAACAGCTAATAAATAAATATCATTTGAAATTCAGATGCTGGTAAAAGTCACAGTCGTAAAACAAACAATAATAATATAGATATTGACTTTATAATGACCATAGTCAAGTGTTATATAAGTTCGAGTTTGTAGTATTGAAAGTAAGCATTATATTGTGAAATAGCTAGAAGCTACTAATAGTTCTTAAGTTCACATACTATAGAAAGTAGAATTGTGAAAGCCTGACAACTATTATAAATATTAAATTTAAGTAGTTCCTTAGTTGGAAAGTAATACAGTGGCATCCGTGCTTCCTAATACAAAAACCTAGTACACTCACTCACGCCTTGTAGAAGAGTCGTTGTATCTTACCTGAAATAATAAAGAAAAATAACAATTATTATATTATTCATCAAGCATGGCTAACTTTGTATCATTATTACTAGGCACAGAATAAAGTTATATGGTTTTAAAATGTCGGAATCCACTTGAGATATTACCTGCCGATGAATGTTATCTTTTGTTAAACCAAGCTAATTACCTGTGCAAAATGAAATACAATAATAACAAAAGATTCCATACAGATAACAACTTTACCGCTTAAAGAATAGAGTTAAATTACAATAAAAGGTACTCGGTATAGAACCTTTTGGAAGTTAAACATGAATACATAAATAAACACATACTGTCACCTATCACTACATAATATTAAGAGGGATGGAAGAGAATGGATAATACCAGATTACGTGTAAAACTATAACGCTGTGATTTCAAGTGATATATCTGTTTTAATATCCACCGGTCAGGGCTCGTGGGAATATTTTATACAGGGAGATGTATCACGTATGTAAATGGACACACAGGATTTACCGACTGGTTTTATTGCACACCGACATGTACGAGTATGACTTTTGATCGAGGTTTTTAATACCTGTAACAATATTGTTACAGGTATTAAATACCACACTGATACCACAACTGTCCACCTAATAATCTACCACCTAACAATCCACCGTATAAGTTGATCTCGCAACTTATATTAGCATACAGTAGACGATTTTCTAACTTAGGTGACTGAATTCAAGCCACTCGCTTTACGGCCGATCGACTTGGCAATTTAAATTCTTCGAGCTTACTAGTAAATTCTACTCAGTGGTTATCTAGTTCTGAATAAGATACAATGTAACAGCCGCGCAAAGCACTTACTCTGATGTACTACGATATGCTTTGCTTCCGTCCGGGTTCGATTCCCGAGCTGAGTACAGGTTTTTTTTTATTAAATGTATGAATGCAGTTTTTCTTGTTATTGAAATCGATGACATGGTTCCTAAGAACAGATCTTCGTATGTTTTATAGTTTCAGACTTTCCCATACTGACCGATCTAAATGGGCCACCCTGTATATTTATATATATTTGTACCATATACACATATATGAATAAAGAGACTTAATTTTGCATTAATTCATTTATGTGTATAAAGAAAATGTAATGCAAATAAATATTTTTATAACACGCTCCAAATACTCTATCACATTGATGCGAAAAGACATAAAAGGATGATATTACCTCCAAATATATTTGATGTCAAAGGAAAATACGTAGAGATCCGAGTATTTCATGAGTTATCTATCGTAATAACAGAGACGGAGAAAATTATACACTACTCACAGAAATTAAAAACTCCATTTTCAAATAATTGAGTTCCTTTCCTCTGGATAAAAAGGACATCAAATTCGCTTTGGATTCTTTTAGACACCTCGCTACTGAAAGACTACACACAAAGATTTCACAGGCCAAGGGTGATGGATGAATCACTTGACCTCCACAGAGTTAAATACGATTTTGCACGCTCAATCTTAAATAAATATTTTTTCTATTTTTGCTCATTACTCATTACACAGCAATTAGATTCGCGCACTGTTCATAATCTAACTCTATAAACTATTGTACAGTCAAGGAATTTGATTTCTGTACCCTTTAGTACCTTGTCACAGTGACAATCAATATGAAAACTGCTAGGGATCACATAAAGTCTGTCACATAAAGCAGGATATGTCAGTAGCAATGTAAAGCAAACTACCAAAAGGAAAGGACCAAAAAGCAGCAATGTACATCGACAACGATGAAATATAAACAAAACAGTTCCACAGATTAGATATAAATGACTAACGACTTTCGAAAAGTTCAAACGTTGCTAACCCGCGATTTTTCACATTTTGTCGCCTTTTTCTACTGACAAGATTTGCTTGACCAAGCATATTACTGGTTACTGTGACAAGATACGAAATGGTACCTACAGAAATTAAATTCCTTGTACACTCTATTCCGACCTTCAACGTACAAAATGTTGGACTGGGTTTTGTATTATTTTCTAATCAGAATCATTACGATTATCGAGCGCCACGGAGGCTTTAACATTAACAGGGGGCCTAGCCATGATGACAAATCGTACATCGCCAAACGCCAAACACAGAAAACCGCCTAGGGGTTGGTCTGTGCCGCCAAACGAATAGAAAAAATATATCAGGATGACAAATGCTACGAAAAGGTACGTAACTATTTCCATAGATTATTTTAGTTTCGACTGGCGTTCTCTATCAACAATCGTTTTTTGTGTCCAATTAAGCCTAAACCTTTCAATATAAATACGGTTTTATTGAACCTACTGTTGATTTAAACAACTGCGCCGTCGGCGATTGACATTTCATCTTGCGGTTGTGGCGAGTCGATCGAGAGAAGGTAAAAAATCCAGCTCAGTTCAATGTTGCTATAGAACTTAAAGAAGCCTTCATTAAAATTATTCCGACCATTTAAGTGCTGCAAGTTTTATTTCTAAATGGAGTAATTCCAATGAGGCTGCATAACTTTAGGTAAATATGTAGCAAACTATGTCGCATTTATAGAGTAGGTAAGTAACAATTTTAGTTCTAAAGTGGTAAGTTTGAATTTGAATTTATTAAACATATAAATGCAAAACAGGCATAGGACAATATATTTTACAAAAGAACCTATATCAAATATGCTTAAACAACGTCAAAATTACCAAACTGTATTATAATTGTATGTATACGAGTATACACAATACTTCACTTGTCAGGAAATTATGGGTGGTTTTTCAGAATTACGCGATATTCTGAAGTAGGTACCTATTCGGAATCCCCCAAATACACCTTTATCATAGTCAGAAACCCAGATTAGGGTGTGTCCTAGACGTTTAATTTCTCCCACTAACTAGCTACCAATTAAGAACTCTCCAAAATTGATTACTGGCCAATATAATAAATTGAAAGACGCCACCAAATATTTCATCTCGACTCGAGAGCTACTGCCGTATTCGAACTTCAAGATATTCACAAGAGACGACACGTACTAGATCCATTCTAGATACGTTATAGTTCAGACTTCAATTAGTTCTCTTTTGCAGCGCAATTCGGGCAACCAATGTCACTTTTACGATAGATCGTGTTAGATATCTATTAGATGTGAATTCGATCTCTAAGTAATATCTTGTGGAAATCGTTCAAGAGTATATCCAAAATCGCGGAAATGACAAATTTGACAGGTTAGATCTTAAACATATCGTTATCGTATCTTGGCGATGTCTAAAAGATATCTAATAGATGTCTATTACAAAATCCGAATCGGGCCCATAGACTTAACTAAGGGATCCATTAGAAGTTTGAAACTCCAAATCTTGGACAAGAACTAAGTACACAGCACTCAGCACTTGAGACGGTTAGTTGTGTTTACAGCCTTCTAGTTCACTCTATCTAGACCAGAATAGGTTATCGATATTAAACTTTCGTGAGACATATTTTAAACTGTTTAGACGACCACGGTTTCACTCACTTGAATTTTTCACTCACTCGAGAGAACGGTTTCACTCACTCGAGAGAAGGACCCCCGAAGGGCCCGAAATATGTCGCCAATAAAAATTCAAGTGAGTGAAACCTTTGTCGTCTAAAGTTCTAAACAGGTCAGAATAGGTTAGTTTGCTAAAGTTTTATGTGAGCCCACGCAATATATAGTTGGTCAAACCAGTTTGGCAGTAAATAAGAACGAAAAAAATTATATACTCATCCTTTTCTTTTGGGTGCTAGTACTAGTGTAAGAAGTGTAAGACAAAGATAGTATAATTCTCTCCGTCTATGTTTGAAATGAGACAGTCCTTTGACAAACTATATTTAAATTTGGTTCAAATCGTGTCCTGCCCGTGTAACCTCTAAACGGGCCCACAGACACAGACAATCCAACCTAGACATAGCATAGTCGCGCTACCCCCTCTGCCACACATACGGTAGCGTTACTCCATCTTTGAGTCAATCCCGTGCCGTGATTGGTCCGTGTATTTGAACGGACCAATCACGGCACGGGATTCGCTCACCTCGTCCCCCCGCACCCCCGTATTTTTGGCAGCATCGGTTTCATGAAAGAATTTGCCTAAGCTCAGTCTAGAGGTTGGATTGTCAGTGCCCACAGATTACCAGTTCGCCGGACGATATCACCTGCCAGTTGTTCGGAACTGTCACCTTTTGTTAACGGACAAGGTAATATCGTGCGGCGAATAATCTGTGGGCCCCTTAATAACCATGCTAATCACAAAAGCCACAAATTATTATTAGGGCCACTTGCACCATTCACTAACCCGGGGTTAACCGGTTAAACCTGAAATTACCATGGTTACCAGTACAATTTGACACTGGATCAACGGTTTAACCGGTTAACCCCAGGTTAGTGAGATGGTGCAAGTGGCGCTTAGTAGACTAATCAATACACGAGAAATTAATTTGGTGCTTTTAACCACCATTTCTAAAACTATATCCATTTCAATTAGTTCGAAAATGTCCAACATATCTGAATAGAATAAGGTTAAGCCCACAATGAACGTGAACAACCTTTATTAACAGTGGCACGTGTAAACTATACCGGCTACAGGTTTGGGTGACTTTGCAAATGGCCGACCATGCATAAAGGTCAAATACGTGTGCACAATGGCCGAGTATCTCCAATAACTGGTGCTGTTGCTGATGCTTGTTGACACAGGCGAGCCGAGTCGGGAGTGCAGGCAAACCAGGGCTAATATAGCCGCGAAAATCGAAGTTAGCAAATTGCGGGTGTTTTTCTCTGTCGCTCTAATTACGCCTTCGTTGGAGTAAAAGAGAAAGATCCCCGCAATTTGCAAATTTAGATTTCCGCGGTAGCCCCTCAGAGGCTCTTTTGTCTAACGATATTATAGGACTACCGTTTAAGTGAGGCGGTTGGGAAGAAGTTATTATGGCCAATTACGGATTTATTTAAAAAAAATAAGTTTAAATTATTTATTTTAAGTTAAAATTTAAATTAAAAGATTAGTCCAGCTACTTACGAGAAGCTAATTGATAACGCATATACAAAGCAAAAGAAAATGGGTCACATTTCAACACTAGCTTATCCTATTTATTTGATCTACGTACCAGTATTTTTATTTTTGGTATACGATTCTCGAAATAACTTTGGCTACAACTTTTGCTTAGTGATACTGATAGGAATAACATTTCTGCAAATCCATGTTGTCAGTAAAATGTTTTGCTGCGAATGCAGTAAACACCATTTCGATTTTCGTTGGAACGGCGAAGTTTAAATTAACAAAGCGAATTGTTTACTTTCGCTATATTTTTTTACCCGTTCCCTCTGGATTTCAATTTCAAATTAAGTGTTTTATTGAGAGAAGCCACGCTTCCGATTTTAATGCTATTTTAGCTTCAAATATTTGGTATTTTTATTAACATACCCATAATTATTTACCAACTTGTAGTAACACAGACATTTTATGAACTACATATTAAGATTGGTCCTTATTTCGCCGTGAGTTGCATTAAGTAAACATACGCTAAAGATACTCGTAGTAACTTTGATCGTCTGAGTTCGGGACGGAAAGAAATCGATCGCATGAAACTGAATGAAAAAATAGTGTGGCATCCTTTTTTAATTCTGACCCCGAAAAGTAAAAATCACGTGACAAAATCCAGCATCGCATGCAAAAGTTGTTTACTTCTAGCTAAACTGACACATACAAATATATAGCTCTATTACGATACGATAGTATATGTTCCAGACCTCAAACGCTAGCCCAGCTAATGTATTTATGATGTCCGTCCGCTAATCCAGCTAATCGAATACAGGTTCAACCAAGTGAACTCTGTTAAACTGGCTTAAGGAAGTGACGGGGCCGTGCTGGTAAAGGTCAGCGTTTAACCGCAAAATATCTGAAACTATATAATTACCAGATACTAAGATAACCGGTTGATATATCAAACTAATAAATTGTGACCAAGCAGTACTCGATTTTATATTTTATTCAATGACTGACACTTTAAAGAACCAAATCATTGCGTAGGTAGTTTACCGTCTTCGCCTCGGCTAGTCTGTGACCATGAGTAAGCCCATTTATAATATTTAAAAAAAACTGTAAGCAATGTCTCTATGGTCAAAAACATTAATGTATTTAATAACATGACATGCCGATTCGCTAGTCGGAAATGGCGGGACTGGTTTAAAAAACAAACATATTGGCGAAGGCGGAACTGATGGATCGTACTGTTTTTCCACTTATCCCGGGATACGCAAGAGGGAGGCCTTTGCCAGTGGTATTTCACTCAAGTAATGAGTGCGAAAGAGAATGCGCGCCAAGGGATAACGACACTCGTGGCTGACAAATATCGGTGCTGTTATAGACAGTAGGAATTCTGTACGTCTCTATATAATTCTGTGCGTTTTCTCAGCTTTACTACAGACTCGTAAATAATAAATAACGCCTGTAAGATTAATCAGGCACGTGTAAAGCACATTGACCACAAGCCGGAGAGCGCGTCTTACACAACTGGTGACGCACAGCGAAGCCCTACCGACCGCGAAGCCGCACCGGTGCCTCCGTTATCGTTTCTTGCCGTTTGTAACTCTTTAGCTCGTATGTCTGACCCACAGACAAGAAATACTCTAGACTGGGCATAGTAGCGCTACCCCCTCTGCCACAAATATACGGTAGTTTTACTCAATTTTCGAGTTAAAGTGTCTTTGTGTGACGTCCGTGTCTTTGAACGGACCAATCACGGCACGGGACTCGCTCACCTCGTCCCCCGCACCCCAGTATTTTTGGCAGCATCGGTTTCATGAAATAAATGCTCAAAACTCCGCCTAGAGGATTCCTAGTCTATGGTTTAACCTATATCAAATGGCATAACGCGACTTGCCTTCGCCCATTATTTGAGCAACTGTTTTGTCTGATGTACAGTCGACGTCAGAAATATGTTTACACTTTTGCACCTTACTCCTTTGTAATAAGGCGGAAAATGGAAACATATCGTTGACGTCGACGTACACAAAGGGCCTTGATGATCCAGTGACACGGCGTAATTATTCGTTAGAATTTTGATTACAAATCTGAGCGATGAGCTATCATCATGACCGAATGTGAAAATAAGCACGCATATTAAATTCGATTTCATGATTGCTTTAAAATAATTTAACTCGTCGGCAATCATATTTCATTTCTTATGTTTTCTAATTCAGGCACTCGTTAAATTCCTATTCCACTATTCACTTTCATATTTTATAATTCACTCTACAGTCTACATATTTATAAGTATGAATATTTCTATCAAACGATATCCGCTCCAGTCGCGATGGGCTTGAGAACTTCCGTAGCTATCAGTTTTCCTAGGTATTTTGTTAGACTAGAATACGTACTTACCTACCTAGGTAAGTCTCCACTGCTCCAGGCAGTCAGCAGCAGGCAGACCTGGAACCTTTTCTCGCTATTACTATGCATACTATACTAGTTTTCATGGACGACGAAGCGAGAAAACGTAAATTATATTCGGTGTGTTAGCAAATACCAAGATGATATTGAAATTTTGGTTTTATGGCCTTGGTTTTGGTGTAGGTATTTTAGTCTACTACATAGTTCACTTCACTCAAATATAAAATACAGAGAAAAAAATATTAAGATTTAAGCTAAAGCTTCTTACTAGAGTTCAGTAAAAATAAATGCTAGTTCAATTCTTAGATCAAAATGTTACGTTTCTTTATTTCAATTCAATAAAACTTTATAATAAAACCTCAACGAGGTGCTTACACTGCTTACTATAAATCCCGGCCAAATCGTAATAGCCAGCGATTTAAAAAAGTTTCTAAATTCACTTACAAACATTGATGGCAGTTTGATGGATATCGTCAAAATTTGGTTTGCAACGCGCAGGCGCAGCCTTGGGTGAAATTCTGTTTCGCAACAAAATTTGCAACTTAGTGGGGCTTGAACGTGTAAAGGGAACAGCATAAAAGTTTAGTGGCCGTAAGCCAAGCGACCTACATTGTGGGGAATAAATTCCCGAAGAAAGCCTACAAGGCTCGTGCCACTTTTCCCTTATGAATTTCCGATTTGTTCAGCCCTTGTTTTTCAAAGATTTTTATCCGTTTTTTTGTCCTTGACTCTTGGTGATTACGCCGCAAAAACTGTTTTGCTGAATCACCTATTTGTATTTGGAATCAATCAATAAATCTATGTCAAGGAGATTACTCAGTTTATTTATAATTTGTTGTGTCAAATTGTATATGAGCAAAAAGTTCATAAATCTATTTACAACAGCTTTACGAGAACTGGAGGCAGATATCTACTAAAGTGAAAACTTCATGCAACGATAGATGACGGTACATATTTTAAAGACGACATTACAGCTACTGTACACACGTTACTACTTTAAATGCCTTTGACTATTAAAATGCACTCCTGATGTCCGGTTCCGCATGATACCGCATCTTGATTGAATCGTACATAAGGTGAATTATCATTATAAGCGACAATATATTGGTAAAAACAAATGCTATATTTTTATATAACTTTCTGACCATTCTCTGACAAGTCTTACAATTCTGAAATTTTAGTGACCTAATCGTTCCGCCGGCAACCGTGCTTCATTGTCACTTGACACTGACAATCGTACATTGCAGGTCCAATAAAAGTATTGACGGAAATGTACCGAGAATAGTCAACGACAAGTGTCAATTCAATAGTCAGCGTGGTGATAGGCGCCAGATGAGACGTTTCAAACGTGCAGTAAGGCTAAGATGGCCGACTTATTATCATTTGTCACCATGGATGTTCCTTTCGCACTTACATATTTGCTAGAACGTGACAGCCATGGTGACAAATGATAAAGAGCCGGCCATCTTAGCCCTACTGCTGTTTTATCAGAACTACCTGACGCGTCATACCGTATGTATCGTAACTCCTGTACCCTACCTCAACACTTGCCGACCATCGAGGGTTGGCCGAACGCCAGCCACACCTACCCGTCGCACAATGAGACGATCGTCAACTCGTAAACTCTTCCGGCTGACAAATACATAATACGCGGAACAGAGCGGTTATTGAATTAATTTAAAGTCTCAGGTACGCTGAGCACAAATACCGAAATATATGTTTGTGGCGTTATGTTTCTACGTTCTACTTCCGTTTGCCAAAAATCTAGCATAAAACTTTAGCTACTAGCTGTTACGAGTCACTTATTGTTTGAGATCTAACTGAATACTTGTTTATCCTCTACTCATAACTCTGTATTTCATGTTATTTTTGTTGTATGCAGTTGTATGTATAGTATCTGTTGTATCTACAAGATCAGTTCAATGAAACAAACCGTTCCTGTTTTATTCATAATCGTAATACTAATATGAACTATGACGAGAAAAAATTACATAAAGAATTAAATGCTATCAGGTTCTCCCTTATTTTGAACCAGCTGAGTGAAATTTCGCGCGTTGTCATTTCATAAGGGTTAGAATTGTTAGAAACGGCCCCATTTCGCTCCGGCGCCCGGACATTTTCAGCAGTTGACCCGAATTACACATTCAAATTGCCAAAAGTTTGTATAAAAAGGACTCTTTTAGGGGGATAAATTGCTAATGCGAAATTACGAACGCCAGCCGCGAGATGCGAGTTTTTACGTAACTCAATTGTGAATTAAGATTGTAAAGTCGACGTCAAAGCTATGTTTACTTACGCACACATAAGTAAGGAAATGATGCAATCTTTTCCAAATACGTACGTACTCGATTCTGATAAGAAGTAAGCAGGTTTAATTAAAATTCACTAATCAAATCAAATGTGACTAAAATAAACCTAAAGCGTTTATGCAAAAATGTACAAATATATTTAGATGTGTGTCATATTTACGTCTTAAATTAGCCAATCCGAATCCATTCATTCATCGTGACGTACTTCTGACGCACATTTAAGTCTATTTCCGTCGGTATACCTTAACGCCATCAAAATTAAGATTAAACCGGCGATGGGGCATTGTGGGGAAAATGGAGCAAGGTCAAGGTGAACTTACGTACCCCGTGTTCGTGTTTCATTAGATACAAATGCAAACAGGATGGGATCAAGGACCGGAACCGGTTACCTTAACCGGGGTTTTTCATAGGGTTATTTTAGAAGTGGTTATAAAAACCCCTACCATAACGGTAACCGTCTGATAAGGTAACACTTTGATTCGGTAACCGTATCAGATCGAGTTAACCCCTGTTACCGGTAACCGAAATAAAAACCCCGTCTATGCTGTTACCTCATAATAAGGTTTTGAACCAGTTCAAACGATTGTAAACTTTACGCAGACTTAAATTCAACTTATTATTGAATAACCGTGGTTGGCATGGGCGGTCTATGAAGCCTCCAGCACAAACAAGTTTTTTTGCCGGTAACTTCGCTTATTGACAATTCAAACAATATTGCACTTTGAGTCCTTAAGCTAAAATTGAAAACAAGTGAGCAATTACAGTATTATTTTTAGAGCGACAGCCGCGGCGCAGCGCGGCCATTCCTTTGTTTATCTTTATACCTGTGTGTTCCTATTGTTTTTGTCAATTCTAGTTTAGAAATTTTTAGAAAAGGGGTTGCAAGTAAACAACATCCTATCCTAGTAATATCTGCTATTATTTAGATATATTTTATGCTACTTAGATTATTATTTTTATTTTCGGGTTCACACTTGATATGTACCTACAGATTAAAGACTGATTTAAAGAAAAAATTTCACCTAACTAGTAATTTTACTGGTACCTAGTTAGGTATAATTTATCTTAAGTGATTTAAAAAAAAACACTTTGTGATAAAGATACATGCGCTAGCGGATTGTGGTAGATATTTTACCATTGTTAACAAATGACATATGTACTAGTTATTATGAGCTTATTTTATAATAAGCAATTAAAGTCTATTTTTTTATTCGGTAGACTAAAATGACATTTCATAGTATGAAATGAAATGACACATGATGTTCATACTACGAAATGTCATTTTAGTCTACCGAATAAAAAATAGACTTTAGTTTAAAATGTTTTCAGATGCGGTGAGTTGTATGAGCTAAGTCGTAATTTACCTTGTACCGCTTAATGCAGCGATCAGAAAATATCTATAGCAGTTATAAACTTATTTTAATACTACAAATCTTTCATTAATACCAGGGGGCTCAGCACGGTTCCATTTTTATCGACTATCACTATGCCCGTCACTTTCGCACTTACATACTTGTTAGAACGTGACAGGCATGGTGATAAACGATAAAAATGCGACCGTGCTACTAGGGCAGAATTCATTATACATATTCATTGGGTATCTATAACATTGGCAGGTGAAATAGTTTTGATTAAATTAAATAGATACATAATTACATACATACTTAGTAAGCAGTGTTGGGCATTCAAGAATAAAATCATTATTTAAATAAGAATTCCTAAGAATAAAATCATGTTGATTTTATTCCCGTCAAAATTATTCAAATAATTTTGATCGGAAATAATTCGTATGTGAAATAATTGAATAAGAATAATCTCATTCTTAATCAAATAAATATAATCATGATTTTATATTCTAAATAATATTCCTGGATTAAACATGTAGTATGGGTGCCGTATAGGCGTTACGTATAGATGGAAGTAAATTAGACAAGAAACTATTATGTTTCTTGACTAATTTATACCTGATTTTATGCAATAAAATCTTACAAATTTAATTTACTGCCGCATAGTCTTGGTATTGGACGATACCCGTATTTATTTTAATGTGATAACTAAATCATCAGGTACAATTCAGCTGCTCTGAACGGATGGTGGATAGCGAAACTCTTCAATGGCTGTGCCTAAATTAATGTAAAAAATAAAAAACCGGCCAAGTGCTAGTCTGACTCGCGCAGGAAGGGTTCCGCACCATTACGCAAAAACCAGCAAATAAATCACGTTTGTTGTATGGGAGCCCCACTTAGATATTTATTATATGCTGTTTTTAGTATTTGTTGTAATAGCAGCAACATAAATTAATTATTTGGGAAAATTTCAACTGCCTAGCTATCACGGTTCATGAGATACAGCCTGGTGGCAGACAGACGGATAGAGGAGTCTTAGTAATAGGGTCCCGTTTATACCCTTTGGGTACGGAACCCTGAAAAAAGATGTTTTTAAAGGTAGGATAAGGAATGGCTTGATATGGTGTATTCCTATTTCTCCCCGCCGGGCACAGATGGGAATAGGCGCTTCATTTAAATCATTCCCATATGTCCCCGCCTCATGTATCGCGGCGATCACGTTGGGCAGGAACAAATGGGGAAAATACTCATGATTTTTTTCTGTTTTCGAATTATGTTTATAATTCGTTTTTTTTTAGCATTAGAAAGAACTTGAAAGAAGGTAAGCGACTTTTTAAAAACCATAACTATTACTTATGAAAGCAGAAGACTATAAAAGATCGTATTAGATTCATAATTGTTACATATTTACCGTAACTTATTTTTAAAATGTGCTTTTCAATTAAAAGAGACATCAAGATTGTTTACCTTATTTCTAATGCTAAAAAAAACGAACTATAGTATGTGGTTTCAGTATCCGAGTTACTACCAAGACTTATGGTGTTTTTAAAAGCTCTTCTGATATTTAAAATTTGCATTTATTATTTAGACGGAAATTAACAGGTATATCGTTTGACACAACGCTTGCCGCACGTGTTTAGCAAATGCTGACAAAGAATTCACCACGCCACGACTTAATCCTATTGTTATTGCCAATGAGTAATAAATGACGGTCTCAAGTGCAAACACGCCTGTAACTTTCTGCAAATCTATTTAATTATAGTGATAAGCGTAGGACTCTTTTCTTACCTGCAGTAATTTACTATCTCATTCACTTTCCGTAGGTGTGAAAGAGATAGCATACGTAAGACCTCAAGGCTGGTAGGAATAATAAACAAAATACATACTTAATACGCAAAGAAATATACATTGAACCATTATAATTATAATTTCGCAGTTTACTTTCTATGTAGCTTCATTATAAAATTATCATCACCGTTTCGAAGGCTTCAAAAAATTCAAATCAATCCGACCATTGAAAAGAGGGGTGAAATTCATTTTACTATCTATATACATTGTACTACATATAATATGACGTATAATATGACTAAATAAATGCCATTTAACCTTGTTACCACTAACTCATGTATCTACAATTACATCAATTAGTCATGACACGGCAGAGTACTGATAACAATACTGTAGTGTAGTACAATAATAAGGCTTTATTGTTGTCACTATGACTCTCACCGCATTCTGCTTAATCCTAAATATCCTAATACAATAGAAAATACCACGACCTTTAAACATTCGGTGCACTTGCGTTGTAGCGCGTGCCAGCGGAGCGCAGCGTTTCGATTTAAATACGCATGTTGCTTCGCCTGTGTAGGTATATTTATTATCTTCATGTTATTAGGTACTAGGAAGTGCAAATAATTGACTTCATACATGAAAGATATTTTCCAGATCTTGTTCAATAGTCACCTTCAACAACACGAGAGTAATCTAGAGCAGAGTTGGGCAAAAAATAACTTGAATAAGAATAAGAATAAAAACAGAAATTTCATTCTTATTCCAATCGATTTGAATAAGAATAATTCTTGCACTCGTTATTTTAGAATAAATAGAAAGTGAATAAATCATGACACTTTTATTTTAAATGAAAAAGACAAAACGGAATATTTATTCCAGATGTAGGATTATACTAAATAACGTTTTATTCAATTAGAATGTTATTCTGAATTAATTTAACTTTTGTAGTTACATACTACTACTTTTAATTTTGTAAGTTTCTAAAATAAATAAAACAAATAAAATAGATAAAACAAATAAAATAAATGAAATAAATAAATAAAAACAAATAAATTATATTATTTACATCTATTTTATTAGTATTGCATTTTAGTTTTTATATAATATTATAAGTATTAGTTTAATTTTTAAGTAGGTTTATTTTAATTTTAGTTTAGGTTTTAAATTTTTAATTCATACTATTCATAGTTAGTTGTAATGTTTTTTTATTATTACCTTTTAAGTTAAATAAATGAACTTTATCCTAATAAAATAAATAAGATAAATAAAATAAACGAAATAAATAAAATATATAAAATAAACAAAATCAATAAAATAAATAAAATAAATAAAGTAAATAAAGTAAATAAAGTAAATAAAGTAAATAAAGTAAATAAAGTAAATAAAGTAAATAAAGTAAATAAAGTAAATAAAGTAAATAAAGTAAATAAAGTAAATAAAGTAAATAAAGTAAATAAAGTAAATAAAGTAAATAAAGTAAATAAAGTAAATAAAGTAAATAAAGTAAATAAAGTAAATAAAGTAAATAAAGTAAATAAAGTAAATAAAGTAAATAAAGTAAATAAAGTAAATAAAGTAAATAAAGTAAATAAAGTAAATAAAGTAAATAAAGTAAATAAAGTAAATAAAGTAAATAAAGTAAATAAAGTAACTAAAGTAAATAAAGTAACTAAAGTAAATAAAGTAAATAAAGTAAATAAAGTAAATAAAGTAAATAAAGTAAATAAAGTAAATAAAGTAAATAAAGTAAATAAAGTAAATAAAGTAAATAAAGTTAATAAAGTAAATAAAGTTAATAAAGTAAATAAAGTAAATAAAGTAAATAAAGTAAATAAAGTAAATAAAGTAAATAAAGTAAATAAAGTAAATAAAGTAAATAAAGTAAATCAAATACATAAAAAAAAAAAATAAACAAAAAAAAAAAAATAATAATAATCAAAATAAATTATATAAATAAAATTAACAAAATTAATGACAAATAAAATAAATGAAATAAGTAAAATAAACAAAATAAAAAAATAGACTAAATAAGTAAAATAAACAAAAACATTAAAATAAACAAAAACATTAAAATAAGCAAAATTAAAAAAAATACAAAAATAACAAAATAAACTATTAGTTCTATTAATAAATTAACTTTTTCTTTTAGTAGGTATTTGACTGACGGCACATCACTAAATACGAATGTAGCAAACCAATAAGCAACCGATAATAAAGGTTACCATAACTGAATAAAAACCGGTTAAAAACCCCTAACAAAAACCCTAACGCGATGGGGTTTTGAGATTAACTCGGTTAAAGGTTAAGGTTACCGTTTCAATAAGCTTACCGTTACAATCAGGTAACAGTATGATAGGGTTACCGAATGATACGGTAACCGAATTGATTGGGTTACCGAATGGATAGGATTAAGCGTAAAGAGGGGTTTTCCGGTCCTTGGATGGGATGGGTGCTGAAAACGCTAAACCGGTGCTATGAATGTTAAATTAAGCTACATTGAATCCTGTTTTAGCATCATATGAATTTAGGCTAATTGAATTTCAGTTCTCGTAACTCTCGCGTCAGTGAATTTAATACTGAAATACTGATTATGGAAAGGTTTTTCGGACAACCAAAATTGCTCCCCGTCCCACCGCTGGGCTATGCTTTCACTAGAATGTAGGTTTAGACGACATAAAAAGTCGTTTTGAGAGTCGTGCCCCGGGCCTATATTTGTTATGTTTCAAGTAGGTTTTATACTATTGGCACGCTTGCGTGATCTTGGCGTGTGAGTGACGTTTTTGTATAACTATGACGTGTGGCGTTCAAAAGGTTAAAAGCTTCCAAAGCCGTAAAACAAACTACTCCCAATATGTTCTCGTTATAATTATCATACCACCAGAATAAAGGAGTTCGTTAAAAAAATGCGTCTAGTTTAATCTTATCGTAAAGCTGTCATGATAACTGAGAAATGTCAAGGTTGTTTACTTGTTTCGCCTTAAAAAGAGAACCATTGGTATTATAATGACGCTGTAGCATCAATTTATTAAGTTTGAAGAGTCATTGTGCCATATAAAGCGTTTTCGTTAAAAGCCTGGCTTTACTGATGGTGATGAGTTTTTAAGAGACTTACATGATTTGCTATTTGGAATTTATTTGATACCCAAAAAGCTCGTATCAAACATTAATCTAACAAGATTTATTCTTTTAAAAGGGTTAATCCTTTTCAGCGAGACAAATACATTCCATGATTCCACTATAAATGTAACCGTGTAATTTACAAATGTTTACTGTTATTTCTACTGTTTATTAAAATCTCGAAAACTTGAATTTTGTTAATCATACATTTATCTTTAAAACATGCATATTTCGGCGCCATTTATTTACCTATTTATTTAAACTTTATTACACAATACATGAAGAGTACCAATGGCGGACGTATTTACTCTGCAAACAGGTATATTAGACATTTAGCTGTTTATAAATCTGTTATAATTATTATATCAGCAAAAAATCTACTATTTCCAAAAATTTCGTTTTGTTACATGCCGCTACCCAGATATCTTATCAGTCATATATCCAATACAATCCTTATAAATGGCGAGATTTCCCTAACGACACGGACGTGTGTAAAATAAAAACAGTCGATTGTGATTCCGACGACGAAGCGCCGTCGGCAAAAGAATGCAACCTTGACATTCACATTCAAACGATGTAATACGTTATATTATACTAAACTTACCTGTTTTTCTCTGTTTGTGTGTTTGCGAAACCCATTGTTGCTTACCTGCGAATGTAAAAAAGAGATTTTTAGTACAAGAACAACAATAACATCAGTCTGAACATACAGGGAGTTTTATTAACATTTATGTTTATTTAAGCTTACATGATTTTCACTCATAATTTAAAAACTTCAAACGTGGCAGGCAGAAGATGTTCATATGATTCCTCGCCAGTCTGCCTGTGACCACGGACGTAAGGACAAGTTCGAAACGTCAGGCCAAATAATAAAAGTAAAGTGCACGATTAAGTCCCGTTTTCAGTTTTAAAAATGATGAGTATCAAAATATAAAAAAAAAACGATTATGACCGGTATTGTTAGACTGCTATTGAACTCTGAATTAATTTATTTTATGAGCTCAAATATTAGGGTGGATTAAAATGTCCAATCAGATTCACGGTCGGGTTGTAGCAGGAGCTTAATTAAACAAACTTCAGGTAACTTTTTCACCTGAACTCTGAATTACCTCGCCATATTTCAAAAAATGCGATTAATCAATTAAATTACTGAAGTATGCGACCTTGACTTAGTTTATAAACCTACTGACCGTATACTCGTGGGTATTGAGGCAAATATTTTATGAAGTGTAACTAATAACGAAATAGGCCCGTTTTTTGTACAAGTACAACTATCATAATTATGTTATACTAGCGACCCGCCCCGGCTTCGCTCGGATTAACAAATTATACATAAACCTTCCTCTTGAATCACTCTATCTATTAAAAAAAAACGCATCAAAATCCGTTGCGTAGTTTAGAAGATCTTAAGCATACATAGGGACAGACAGGTGAAAATTCGCTCAGGCGTTTGTAGTGATTCCCTGACATTTAGCTGCTAAAAAGTAGGATTCGGTCTCTTTAGAACAAAAGTGAAAATAATATTATAGAATGAAGAAGCTAAAAGTCACCGAAGTGACCCCGATTAAAAGCTCCGTGAACAAGTTTTATACGTAGCACTAAAAACTTCATTAAAATACAATTAATATTGATCGGAAAGAGTGTAGGTACTAGTTTTGTTTAGCTTGTAGCTCCAACTACCAAACTGACTGTCATGAAGATTTGCATAGAGATTAGTTTATAGTCCAGCGAGTGACAAAGGCTTTTTGCCCCGAAAAAAATTCACGGGTCCCCAGCGGTAAACAAAACACGCTTTCTAGCATCCATGTTTTTTGATAGAGGCGCAGAAAAAAAGCTGAAACTACATACCTAGTTATACTATACATTACAAAAATTAAAGATGCCTATCAGTATCTGCTCTAATCTATTTCATAACCAGAGATCGGACAGATTGGCGTCATTGCTCGCAATAATGTGGACATGACTCCAAATTTGATTAAATAATTAATCATTTAATTAATTTTTTACCTGAGATTTAATTTTGTTCCCTAGTCAATAAATAGCACTTAAATATATTTTTGATATAAAAAAATAAGTACCTACAGAAAATTTGGAAAACATACTGATTATTTTTTTAAATAAATTTACATTATAAGAACTCTTTGTGTTATTTATTGATTAGGAATCAAAATTAAACCTCAGGTAAGAAATTAATTAAATGATTAATTATTTAATCAATTTTGGAGTCATGTCCACATTATTGCGAGCAATGTCGCAAATTTGTCCGATCTCTGTTCATAACATACTTCTACCCTATGCCGTATTAGTTGAGCATCGCGTTTTTGTTTCGTATATTTATCAAAGTTTTTAGCAGTAGACTAGTACCTAATAATTTATAAGTATGATCAACGCTCGGTAAGGTAACTAGTTCACAACTTGTCGCTAATTATATATTTTTTTTTTTTTTTTTTTTTTGATTCCACTTCAATCCTGCAAGCTGTCTATCTTTGACATTTAGCTGGAGATTAAGTATTTTTAATAGTCGTGCGTGGTGCGATATCCTTTGATACGCCCATCAATTTCGTTAAATCTTATATTTATTTTATAAGATCTTGGGGTGCTCTTCTCTTCAGCCTTGTAAAAGTAGTGTTAGGTGGTTCCTTCATCATGTTTCTCGCGAGTAAGTTTGGGTGTTTCTCCATTCGTTTGCGATATTTGTCTAAGGTGTCGGACACTTCTTGGTTTATTGTTTTGATTTTGAGATCTCGATGCAAATTCTCGTTTTTGATGTACCACGGGGCTTTAGTGATTATACGTAGTATTTTTGATTGGAAACGCTGTAGTATTCCTAGATTGGATTTTGAGGCTGTTCCCCACAGCTGAATCCCATAAGTCCATATTGGTTTTAGTATGCACTTGTAAAGTAGCAGTTTGTTGTTTAGGCTGAGTTGAGATTTGCGTTCCAAAAGCCAGTACATCTTTCGCAGCTGCTGTCCGAGGGCTTTTCGTTTTGTAAAGATGTGTTTCGTCCAAGTTAGTCTCCTGTCCAAGTAGATTCCTAGGTATCGAACGTGGTCTGATTGGGGTATACGTATGTTGTTAAGTTTTACTTCCGGGCACGTTTCACGTCTTAGCGTAAATGTTACTTGCACCGATTTTGTCTCATTCGCTTTAATTTTCCAGTCTTTAAGCCATTTCGATATATCGTCGAGACTGTTTTGAAGTTTTCCTGATGCATCGGCAGGAGTGTCGGCTACTGCTAATATAGCAGTGTCATCGGCGAAAGTTCCTATTAGAACATTTTCGGCACTTGGGAGATCCGAGGTATATATGAGGTAGAGTAATGGGCCCATGACACTTCCTTGCGGCACACCGGCTTCTATCCCATGTAGGTTTGTCGTGCTACTGCCATAGCTTACATAAAAGTGTCGTTCGTTAAGGTACGAAGTGATAAATAGATAATAATTGATTGGAAGGTTTTTTAATATTTTGAATAAGAGTCCTTCATGCCAAACCCGGTCAAATGCTTGGGATATGTCCAGAAACGCTGATGACACATAAAGTTTTTGTTCAAACGCAAGGTTTATTTGCTCCACTAGCCTGTGAACCTGTTCCACAGTACCATGTCCTTGCCGGAATCCGAATTGGTGTAACGGAATCAAATTAGTCTTCGTAACCTCTGCTTTTATTCTTTTCATGAACAATATTTCTAAAACTTTTGAAGGTATTGGTAGCAGGCTAATCGGACGGTACGATTTTACTTCTGTGGGTTCTTTGCCAGGTTTTGGAATTAGAATGATTTCAGCAACTTTCCATTGTGGAGGGACAAAATTTCTCCAGAGCGCGGCATTGTAGATGTGAGTTAGGAATTTGATTCCAATGTGCGGTAGTTCTCTAAGGATTTTTGCAGTAATGAGATCGTATCCTGGAGCCTTATGTATGTTGAGGCTATTGATCGCACCGATGACTTCTGTGTAAGTAAATTTTTTAATGGGTAAGTCTAATTGGTGAGGCTGGTTTAGTGTTTTTGTTATTTCTTCCAACTTTGTTGAATCAAGATCATCATTTGGCGTGAAAACTGTGGATAAGTGTCTCGCGAATACCCCTGCTTTGTCAGAATCTCTTTTTGCCCAGCTGCCATCTTCATTTCTGATCGGGGGTTGATGGGCAATGGGCCTTTTCAGGTTTTTTGTGGCCTTCCAGAGTGAATAATCAGTGGCTTTTGTCGCATCAAGATTTTGTAGGTATATTTCTGTTTCCCTGTTTCTGTGTCTTGCAAGGGCTTCCTTGAGTTTAGATGCAAGGTAATTAAATTTCTTTTTATGGCCTGGGAACTTGGTTGATTGCCACAATTTCCTGGCCTGGCGTTTTTGTTTTAGTAGCTCGAAAATATGTTTAGGGTATAGAAACAATTCTTTGTTTTTATCCTTTGGGGTAGGAGTTGCAGCCCAAGCAGCTTGTTGCACGGCAGTGTTAAACAATTCGACAGCTTGGGTGATATCGTCGTCTGATTTTAGAGGGATTTGGCAGTCCAGTGATTGCTGGATTAGTTCCCGAAAGTATGGCCAGTTCGTGCCTTTCGTGTGCAATTTACACTTTTTCGGAATAGGTGAGATTTGGCAATCTACTAGTATTATAATTGGAGAGTGGTCTGAGGACAAGTCCAAGCTTGATTTGCATTTCAGAGAAGAGTCATGAAATCCCTTAGTAACTATGAAGTCTATCAAGTCCGGTTTCTTGTTTAAATCCGAAGGCCAGTAAGTAGGTTCACCGGTTGACGCTACACCGAGTTGGAGGGACTCGATTGACTTTAAGAGCTCTCGGCCTTTTGGTGTAGTTAGCCTTGAGCCCCATCTGGTATGTTTGGCGTTATAGTCTCCTCCAGCTATAAATCGATGCCCAAGCGTCGAGAAGAATGAGGAGTAGTCTTCCTTTTTCAAGTTGTGCTTTGGTGGAATATACAAAGCTGTTATATTAATCTCCCCTTTGTGGTCTTCGGTTATTATGCTTGTGGCTTGAATTTTTTCCGTGCAGTATGGATCGACTGCATAGTGTTTTAGTTTTTCTTTTACTATTACTGCGGAGCCACCATGGGCTTTTCCATCCGGGTGCATAGTGTGGTACAGTTTATATTTGGGGATTTTAAAATAACTCTTACTCGTAAAGTGAGTTTCTGACACTAACATAATGTCAATGTCATTATCTTCTAGAAAATGTTTCACTTCTAATGAGTGTTTTGGCAGCCCGTTGGCATTCCATTGTGCAATTTTTATTTCGTTGAATTTTTACACATAATGGACATTAGATTTGTTAATAGATTTGTCATTGTACTTAATTGGTTCAATATTTGTTTAAACATCTCCGTTAATTGTTTCATGTCATTATTAGAGTTTCCACCGGAATCTGTGTGGTTATTATCATTATTGAGTTTTGTTTTCCAGCTTGTTTTGGTTGTGCCTTCAAAATAATTTCTATTTTGACTGGACATGCCCATATCCGTTTGTGTTGGGTTACTTTTAGTTGTGTGAATTTCATCGTCATCTTCATCTTGTATTTTTAATTTTGGCCTCAGTTTGGGCGTTGTACGTTTTTGCAGATCTTTATAGACCTTGCAGCCTTTATAGTTCGCCGGATGCCGTCCTTCGCATAAAGTGCATTTTACTTTATTTCCTAGGAATTTGTTTGAGCATTTTGCCGATGGGTGATCTCCAGCGCATTTTATGCATTTTGGTTTTCGGTGACAGTATTTTTTGGTGTGCCCATAGCGTTGACAATTTCCGCATTGAGGTATCTCGTGTACTGGTCTCGGAGCCTCTACTACAACTCGACAATTAAGGATGCTTTTAAGTTTGTATACATCTTGATTGTTTTCTTGCGGTGCAAGTTCTACAATAAACATGTCTAATGGCTTTTTCGTAAATCTTTGTTTTATATTCCATACATTTACTGTTTCATGGCCGACTTCGTTCAAGGCTTCTTTTATGTCATTTACATCGGTTGATGGGTGGATGTTTTTTATTACGGCTTTAAAGGATCTTTCGTGTTTAGGTTTATAGCTGTTAAATTGAGTTCCTCTCAAATCCAGTTGTTTTTCAACTTCCTTGTATATTTCCATCGTTTTAATATGGATTTTAACTTTGTTGTTACGTAAGACTTTTAGCTCGTAATTTTTTGAGGCATATGTTTCGAGTAATACTTTTAGTGGATTGATGTTTTCGACATCATCTATGAGCATTGGGGGAGGTTTTGGGTTGTTTTCGGTAGTTTGGGTTTCTTCCTCACCTTTAAGCAAATCTAGTGTTTCGAATGAGTTTGAAGTTGGTATCGGCGCCGGCGTCACCGTTTGGCTTAGCCAGTATGTACTTAATTTTGTTTGCTTTTGAGGATTCTCATTCTTCTTGTCTGGGCTATTTCTAGGACGTTTTTGTCTGTTGTTGGCTTCTTGCCAAGTTTCTGAGTTATTAGGATGTTGCTTACTATTAACTTCCGGGTTTTTCTGAGCACTGACATGTGGTACAACCAGGCTACTAGTCGAATTTGAGCGTGGTCGTCCTAAGAACATTGATTTGTGGAATATCTGTTGGCTCAAGATCTTTGGTTCATTAACATCTACCTTATCATCTAATTTATTTTCATTTTCTTTTTCAGGAGTATCATTCATTTTGTTCCCACGAGTCGGGTCGAAAAGTAAGTCGCTTGCAGGGTGACGCCCATTCCCACAAGAAAGCATATACAACGGCGTTTGCCAGGTCCACCGAGGTTGGCGCTAAGGACTGGTCTCCTACCAGCCATGCATCTCTTTGGCGCGTTACCCACCGTGAGATTAGGGTTATTTTTATAGAGGGGTTCTTCCTCATGGTCCGGACGATAAAGTCAAGACCCCCATTCTTGCAAGGCGCAACGTCTACGGGTAGCATTGGTCATTTCCTACCAACACTTAGTTATAGGCTTGTCAGGCCTTCTTCGTCAGGTTATTTACCGCCGCCCGACACTCGGCGTTGTTACTCGTTTAGCACCACCCAGGGGATACGTGTAGGGTGGGCCTAGGAAAGGTGGTAAATCCTACGGACGCGAGTAACACCATCCCCCTAATTATATATACGCGAATGTGCAAATAACAGAATATAGTTACCACTAACATAACAAGTTATATAGACTACAATTTCGAGATCATCGTCTTGCCGGGTCCCCAAATACTTAGTAACAATTTACAATTCCGACATTCCCAACATATTTAAACTACGGAGCGAGAGGGGCAGCGTCCCGCGTCCCGTCCTTGAGGGTCATCGACTCTCACATACTGAAATACGAACTTGACAATGGCTTACGTTACACGGTTAAGTCATAAAACGAAAACAAGTTTCACGGATTTGTTACAAAGGTTGCGTAATGAGTCAAACACGGACGTTCACGAGACGGCACAGTAATTACCTGTATGGATGAGCGTTGCGACACGGGCGAGGTTGGAGTTCTTGAAGATGGAGGTTCGGCTCTGTGCTCGGCCAGGACTCTATGCTCATGCTTGGTTCCGACCACGGAGTTCTTGACCTTTTCCATGCGCGCTTGGATAGCTTTTCGGGAGATGACCCTAGTTTTTTCCTCCTTCGCGCCGCCGTCAGCGAGTTTTCGCATGAGACGAGCAGTAGCAGCGACTTGGTGCTGCTGTGTGTCGGAATGAGTTCTTGCCAGCCTGGGTGCCGGCCGTACCGTGGGAGCCGTAGCACCAGTACTGCTGCGGGTAGTTTCATTTCTATTGAAGGGTACGACGTCGTGCTCCGTGTCGGAATCAGCAGCGAGATAACCTCCCCCGCCGACTGAGGAAACACCAGTTCTGAGGAGGTTTTCGTGTTCGGCGTAGCGCACTCTCTCGTCGACGGCTACTGTTCCATTCTGAGCTCTTTCTAAGCCTCGCTCCATTTCACCGATCTGCCGTTCCAAAGTGCGTAGCACATCATCGGAAGGTGGAGTGTTGGTGTCATCGGGAGGTTCAGGCGCTTGGAACGACTTGAGGTGTATGGGATGAGCTCTGTTGAACTCTAGGCGTTTAGGGGCGATGCCTGAAGAGGTTATCTCATACTGCGTCCGTGGCGGTGGGGCGGCTCGCTCCAGCATGGAGAGAGACACCGGCGAAGGCGGCGGGGCTCCGTTGACGGCCGGCTCGTGGTTCTCGGGCGCCGGCGACGTCCGGGGAGCCCGAAAACTCTTCCGCATAAAGTCCTCGCGTGTTAGTTTACGCTCCATTTTAGTTTGAGATCATTTCACTAGGAATTTAAGTTTCAAGTTCACATTTGTGTATTATCACAGTTTTTATCACTTTTGGAAAAACATTTTCGTACGTAATCTGAAAAGTGGTTTGACGTGAGACAGAAGGCCATGTTACAACTACACTGAGCGGTTATCAGTGTGGTGATAACACGTCTAGTTACACCTACAAACGTGACAGATAGTACCGACCCATATCCTATGATTATCAATAACCCATCGTCTAATATGAACAGCCTGAAGCCTGATAACGCCCTGCATCGATTGTTTTCGCCTATTCCAAGTTTGACGTCAGAGTCATTTCACATCTAAAATTCAGTGATTGACGCACTAGTCTCCTATTAGCCGTGGCGGCGACGATAAAATCGATTGCACCATACCATCGACTAAACTCAGTATTGATATGGATAGTTTCCGAGATAAAATCAAACGGAATAACACTGGTCATGCGTAATAAATACTAATAAAAAGAAAACAGACGAATGCCTCACAAAAAGTGAAATCATGACGGGCGTAACGATTCGTAATCCGATAAGAATAGACTTCGGGAAAACAAGTGCCGTCTACCAAATTAAAGCCACAGCAAAAGACGAATCGGACTATAAACGAAACCTTATTCCGACCAGAGACAGAGCTCAACCAAGCTCAACCAGAGGTAATTGTAAACCGTTCGTAACCAGAGATGTAAAAAATTGGAAACGTGTCTATTTGGTTTTGAAACCGCAGGATTGGTATGACGAGATATTTATCAGCGCGCTTCCGCCTTTCAGCCACAACCTTCATAATCAGTACCTAATTAGCGACAATGACTTATTCTATCGAGATCTACAGATACCTACAGACAAGATATTCGAAGCAGAAAAATATTATTGAGTATCATTTCATCGAAACTCGGAGCACGTCTGCATCGGCAATAGCAGGAGCGAGAGAGCAGCTACCAGCCCATCTGCAAAGAAAGAGATAAAACGAGTATTTTATTTGAACGATTCAAAACCGTTCACCATCCCAAAACCATATGTAACACATAAAGCTGTCGCTGTTGACACACCTGTATCTGAAAGAGACGCACTAACCGACACCATGACACTTGAATAAACATAACACAATAAGCGAGAAACAAAACAATTTCAGCAAAACGTTCATACAATACGTCCATGAATAAAAAGTTTCCATGATAAGAGTGTTGATACGGTATCTAGAGATAAAGTTTATCGTCGCGCGAGGTACTTAATCGTGGATAATTAAAATCTGGCGTGTATAGTATAAATAAAAATGGTGTGTTGAAAGAGTAAATAGTATTGCCTTGTGGCAGCCGAGGTTGCAACAGATGGTAGGTGAAACGTGCATGACTCATCTCACGAGCAGCGTGACACCGTGAGTCGCACAGATTCGTGTCGTACGAACAAATGGGATAACATTAAACTATAATACGTTTAAAATTGCACTCAGCAGACATTGTTGTTGTTTAAAATATGGTAAGTATATCAGAAGTCGTTATAGAGCCGAAGGTTACTTGTGCTTTTTAAGTTTTTACATGAACTGTTGTTTTAAAATTGCTCGAATGACCTTCGTTTTTACATTGCCACAGCATGTGTAATTCACAATCAAGAGTACTACGTTGTAGAAATAATAAACAAAAGTAATTTATCTCAGTGTTGAAGGTGAAGTTATATTTTTTGTTAATAAGCAATGACCTGTGTAAACTTCAAATACTTCATCATTGTTTTATGTATTTCATCAAGACACGAACGAAATAATTCAATGATTTCTTCGAAATCGTTTTGCATCATATGATCGATTCCGCAGAGACGCTTGCAGCAACTAAAATAGCCACTGCAGATCTATTTTTAACGTACCTAGGATACGAATAGGACTTTAATCACAATCTATTTATAGGTACGGCACAATTTGCTTCAGTGGAAATTGGACTGGAGTAAATCTTCGTATGAACTGGGCAACATCCAAGTTTTTGGATAATCTCATTTTCTTTTAGCTAAGTCACTCCAGCCATGAAGAATCTTGAATGGAAAATATTAATCTATAGAACGAATTTATATGTATAGATATTGTTACATAAATCAATAATGTTATGGTATTACATATTATGAAAGCTGAAATTTTGAATAATTTTACGGTTTAGACTCACTTGTTTTAAGTCACTCGCGCGACATGTTTCGGAGAGCGTAGGTCTCCTTTCTCAAGCACTAACAGTGCAATGTTAGTATGTCTCACAACAGTTTAAATTCGATTAAAGCTGAAATTATTAGGTATATCAAGAGGTCGTACTACCAAAGACATCTCCTTCATTCAGAAAAATTAGCTATAGTTGAGATATCATTCAATAGGGATAGAATGTCCAATCAGATAATTGAAAAACTAGAACTAAAGCGTTCCAAAGGCCTGTCTCACGTTACAGAGGTTGAAATAACTGTAACGCAAACCCTAGTCTACCGCAAATTTCCCACATTGCAATATCAAACGTATATCGAAGTCATTAGAGACGTTAATTGCAAACGTGCATCAACAATACGGGAACCGCAAGTTTCCGCTATGGCGGAGGTGTCTGCTTGCAATCTGGTTATCTAGACATCGAACATGAATGTTTTAGGCATTGAGCCGGCATGTCTGGTTTCCCTAAACTATCGTGGCAGGCAGCTGATGTTAATACGGTATAATCTTACCACGATCGATTATACTACAGAGCTCTGGCACGTCAGGGATCTTGGCCAAGATGACAGTCGAATATCGACAAACGTACTCGTAAATCGAAAAGTAACGTGATCATATCCGTACATTATTTAAGTTTCGTTTGGAATTTTCTATAAACGATTGTCACTTGGCTAGACCCCCTAATTAGCTGTTTAAAAGAATGATCTTGTTGGAATAGTAACGCCTGTATCCGGCTCAAGTTTGTAGACGTCAAACATATGTTGTTATGTAAAATCATGCCTTATAAAGACCTAAAGATAGACACACACTTCACTGAGTCATATTACTATATTTACTATAACAAGCCATACTGAAGCACTTCATTTCGATCTTCATCACACTAATAGAGCAGAGAACTTTTTACAAACGCCATTGAAGCGTAAACGCCGTGTATTACACGACTGCCTATTAGTTATACAACGATCAATTCCTTTTACAGCATAACCAGAGATTAATTTTGTAATATGAAGCCTACGCAAATTAGCAAGCGTTTAAAGGAGCATTTCGATCCGCCATTTTGTTTTTTGCCGCCGGGGCCTTCGCAAACCTGTTCCCGTCTCCTTTTGAGAAAAAGACGAAAAGAACGGGCGCTGGTATTTTATTGAACTAAGGTCACAAAGAAAGCAGAAAACCAACTTTCATTGAAACTAGTTCAATTTAAAGCTATGCTTTTAGTAATGAAGTTTTGCGACATCTTGTGCGTAGTGACCACCTAGCCACTTTTGTGAAAAATAAAATCAATTGTTAGAAGTTTAATAATATGTAGTTGCAATGCATACAATTTTCATCACTTGCGTAATATCAAACGTTTCGTGGTGACACAATCTAACAAAAAAGTCAAAAACCGCTCCATCAGCAGAGTATCGTTGGCCATGACTCATCGCCCAGTTGTCATTTTGATTAAACATGCCAACATTTGCAGGAAGCGGCAATATTGGTCCATATCATAGAGAAAAAAATACATAGAGTGCTCACTCCATACATCAGTTTTAGTACCAAAAAGACTATTAGCATCTTAGCATCGAGTAGCGAAACTATCAGTACTGCTACTTGACAATGGATGTAGCACCGACCGGAAAGTCTTATGCTGTTGTAATAAGACTTTCCGGCCGGTGCTACATCTATTGTCAAGTAGCAGTAATGATAGTTCCGCTACTCCATGCTAGATGTAGACAATGAAATTAATAGTCTGAACTGATGTATGGAGTGAGCACTCTTGTCTTACTATATTTCTCTATGGTCCATATACGAGTCGCGTTTCGCAGGTATCTGTGTTGTCGGAGCACTGTGCACGAAGGCAGCAATCCATCACGGACGTTACGCGACCCGGTGCGCGGTCGATGCTTCCGTAGTAGTTCCGTAGTCTGTGGTGCAAGTTAGTCCGTTCGTTTGTTCGTCATTTGGTTCTATTGCTCGCAAGTGATAGAGAGAGTTAGGCGATTTTCTTGTTTAGTTTTATGCGATAGCTCCCCCGGTTCCGCAATTCGTTTTAGCTGTAGCATGACAGCATTGACAGCAAAGGAACGATACCAAACGTAAAACGTATGTTTAACTAGAACATTTTCATAAAAAGTCAAAACTGTAAGTATTTAACGTGATTGCATTCAGCCAGCAACGCTACAACTGTTAGAAACTCAAAACTACATAGCGCGGTATAGATAGACTATTCAAATTTCGATGTTCACGGTAGCCCCATGAATCTGACCCGCGGGTCGTTCATTAATCGGACCACCATTGGAGCCTGCGCTCGCGCCGCCGAGCGTGACTCATGATCATCGAACCGAGAGCCGCATCCGTCTCTTTCCCACCCAGCACACAACTATCACTATCTCACTTCTACAACGACACCGCCGATACGATTAGATACGAAAAAAAATCGCACGTTTTTAAAGTGTAAGTTATTCAATTGTTAAAACCGGTTAATAAAGTTACGAACGTGTTGATTTTCTGATAAGATATTTGCAGCAAGCACTATTGCTAACGCATCCATCATCTGTAGACAGGTATGCATGCAATAAACTTGTATTACTTGTTGTTGTTATTCTAAGTAACGTGACTAAACAAGCGGAGATCGTATCTAATTTTGCGAGGCATGTATAAAGCATTGACAACATAACTGGACATTTTAAAGGTTTACTCGAGTCTTATTTGGCTATCGGCTGTAAAAGCAGAATTACACGACTCTTACTTATCTATTGGCTGTATAGCGAAATGAAGAGCATGCCAGAGGATCTAATTAACAATACAACTAGGCCGAAATAGCACTGGAGAGCGATCCCTGTTCAAAAACTATTTGTACTCGACCGTCAGGTCGTCCCTAGTTTAATTTAGGCTTGACTTTGATACTAAACCCCTCTATTTCACAAACTTTAGTCGCTACGCTACCATTGTTACCTTTATACATAACATAAGGCCTCTATAGACCTTACAACAAATGGCATGCGACTTTTAGATCATTGCTAAGTAGGGACAACGAATTCAATCGATCGAACACAAGCCGCGATGTTGCAAATCGCATGCGATTATCGGTGACGCTTGGAGAGGCCAATACGGCAAATATACAATGCGAAGTAAAAATTATATTAATCTCCCCACTGTGTGAAACAGGAACCTAGTTTAGTTTGTCCGTGGTCGGAAAGCTTCGTGAATGAGAGCACAGGAAGCACACAACTCGGCATCCTTTCATTACGAGTGTTTAGTCCGCATTGTCAACGAGGTCTGCTATTGCTGCTACCTACCAAGCCTCACTCTAGCCAACCAGAGTACATATTTGAAACCAAGAGATACTATACAGCTTTATGTGATACAAGAGCCATTTAAAATGGTTAGGTTAGTAGGCGATGGGAGTAATACCTGGACTGACCCGGTACCTAATTGCCCCGACGGACAAAATTACGCATAATAACTTTGTTACTTTCAATTGTGTACAGTTTTAATAGCCTCACGTTGACCTCGAAAGTTAAACTGTGAAAGGTATTTAATAGGTAATGAAATTGAGGTTAAATAATGAATCACATATCTGAGACGGCCACCGGTAAAAGACATTCTCTGCCGATATATTAAGAAATTAACCAATCGTAAATGCTACAGCAATTATTTAACTCGCATATAATGTAATTACATTAATCATAATAAGTATATCAAATAACTTAACCTTTTATTATATGCCAATAACTGTAAACTAATTTGGCAGAGATGATTTTGCAAAATCATACTTTAAGTGCGTATATGATTTTGACATTTGGCTAAGGTACAACATAATCGTTTGGATTACTCCAATAGAACTGCTTTAGCTAAACAGCAAAACAACATGTCATCTCGAAATATTGATTCCAAACGAGCATGTACTCAGTATAATTGATAAATCATCGTTCCTTGATGGAAAGTGTGAAAGTACAACGTTTAGTAAACATTACAAACATGTTTATATATTGCACCTTATTGCAACGTAATAAGGCGAAACACACGCCAACAAGGGATCGGTTAACGATTCTGTTCATGATACAGCACAAAGCACCCTTTGCTAATCATATAAAAGGCTTTCGAGGGCTTTTCACAACGAGTGCAATTAAAAGGTGTAGGTAGGCATTTATAGATTAAATAAGGGGCTGTGTAAAATATTCCTTTGTGCGAGATAATGTAAAGGAAACAGATTATGTGTTTCGAATTTCTTCTGAAGCTGGTTTCACTGTTCTTTAAAAAATAATATAAAACCCGATAGAAATGTATGTTTAAGCCGCAAATGTTTATTTTACCCTTCACGTTTTGAACGCAGTTCAAATTAGAAAAGAAGAGTGTGTATCCAATCAGGTTTGCGCAAGCCATGACAGTTTTAATAAATGACTGTAACTAATGTGTGCTTTTAATCCGCATATGGACTGACGAACTTTCACGCTTTTAAAGAATCACAAATCTATAACGGAGCTGAAGTATATCACTATAACCAGTTTGTCCGTAAACAGGCGGGTTTTGGAGAAAAGAAAGAAACAGATTGTCGGATGGAACCAGTCATTATGACGTAAGCGATGTGGGACGACGAGGAGAAAGTTTCACATTGTTCAGTTTAGACGCATCAAAATATAGTTCTGTGCGGGACTCTCATACTCTAGTGTCTACGCTGCCTAATCTAAATTTTGCGTGTTTACGAAATTCTGAAATAGTTATAATGTTTTCAATAGTTGAATTGAGTGTAATGAAACTTTCAATTGGTTAGACCAGTGGTTCCTAACCTGGGGGTAATATACCCCCCGGATACCTCGGGAGAGATGGCCAATTGTAAATTTATTTTGAAACACTTTTTCAAGCTGTTCGCAATAGAAATTTTTTTTTGTTTCTTTCATTTTCGAAAGTCAATTAATCAAAGTTTATGAAGAAGTAAATATTTCTTTAATTACATGTAAACTTATTTTTTTATCGAGCCCTAAAAAAACTATGGCCAACTACCCCGGAATTACCCTAATCATTTTGATTAAGTCACGTGTAAATTACATTACGTTATATTAAAAGAGCCAGTAAACCAGTGTGCGCATTTATAACGAATTCATTTTCCAATTTTACCGAAACAGACGTGCGACATTACATTACCAACTTTCGTTATTTTCAGAAACATTCCGAATAAAATTATTTGGACGTGAAAAATCCATTCCAAAATTAAACTTCCCCTTTCAGCCGGGGTATTGGTTCAATTAAACGGCATAGGAATCAAAATTAAATATTCTGGATTTTTCTCGCAGTAAAAAGTAAGGGAACGATGGAACGAGTAATTATTCAAACATTCGCTGTTCTTGGGTAATATCCGTCATTCTAAATTATTCGTAATCTCACGTCTTAGCTGAGAATGATTAATCATTTCTTTCCTAATGGCTTTACGGTATGCATAATCAATACCAGTGGAAACAATTTAGTTGAAAATGTTCCTATTGAGAAGAATAAAATCTCATTGGGATTCGCTGCCTGTGTAGTAAGGTTTTCAACATTATATACAGATGATATAGCACCATGTGACGTAGAGTAATTCATAGGAGTAGAAGAAGTAAGTCACGAACAGCAGAATTCGAACGTAGACTGAAATCAGAAAGATATTTGAATCATGTTATTTAGTTATCGTGTATCTCGCGCCAATACATGTACAGACAAGTACGAGTGAAATGCACAATAACTGTATGACATCAGTTAGATGTCATTCTGATATCAGTGTACGTTTGAGTTGGCCTGAAAGTAACGGACGGCACAGAGGCATAGAAAAAAAATGCTACGCTTTATCATTTCAAACACATGTCGAGTCTAAATCAAAATTCTTGCTACTAAAATATGTCCATGACGATCGAGTACTAACGCCCTCATAACGAGAGTTAATTTCAAAGTCAGTGTCGTGTGTTAGCAATTAAAATGGTTAGTGAGTAGATGCCGTAACGAAATCTTTAGCCGATGAATCATCACGTATGTAGCATGTGTAACACCCGTGGAAGACTTTATTATGGGTATGCTATCCTAATTGACTGGCCGGTTGATGTTCACTTAACTCTATTGCTTTACGACCGGCTTATTATCTAGATTATGCCTTAATGCCTATCTGGTTTAATAGGTGGTGGGTAAATAACAAGTCATATAAGATTATGTTATGACTGGACAAATTTATTTTACAGAGTTATAAATGTTGTCAAAAATGTAAACAAAGAATAAGGGACTTAGAATTATTCCTTGAGGTACACCAATCGAAATGGTTATTTTCAAGTAAGTTCCAATGACTGATGCCTTCTTTTGGATGTTAACTGAAACATTCAGATTACAAAACAATTCTTGATATAAGTGGTTTCTTTAAATAATAATTAAGACGAATATAGCCAAGGCATTCATTTTGGAGAAATCATTACAGCGTTCACTAAATTTCTGCCCAAAACAGACGCCTCTGCATCCACGGATGTAAATGTAAAAAGTGCAATTACAACTTTTTCGATTCCGCGAAAATGTCATTGGAAACTTTCGTTCTCTCTTAATTTCTAATTAAAGTGTTCAGAGATTACTTTCAACTGCGCCGTAACAAGTTTAGTAATGAAATATAAAGGCACAAATGGACATATCTAGTATTTGTCCGGTGAAAAAGAAAGCTAGACCGAGCTAGCCGGTTGTGATCCAGATCTATCACCTAACAATGTCGCTGCAGGTAATTGTGTAAACAGGTTTCGCGTGTATGTAATAAATCGATATGTTCGGATATCATCACAGCTGTAAACATCGATGTTAGATGTCATGACACATGGGGATAATAAAGCTGTTCTATCCGATAGTTTCATGTTTGATATAACACAACACGAATCATAACTTCATGCAGAACAATTACATTAGATCTATTACTAGGAATTAGCTCCTTACATTTGTTACTTAAATTGCTACTAACCAGATACATTAGCGAGTACTGTATTGAATGTTGAAAAAAGTGAAAAATGGCAAGGCACAGAAATGGGAACGATGACCGATAAGACATAGAACCGAACCCAAGTTGTGTCAATAAGGCTGGGCTGATTAAACAATTGAACATAGTTAGAACAAGCACAGAGAGAGAGAGAGAGAGAAAGAGAGAGAGGGTGTACTATAATTGCTTCGCTACATAGCATCAGTCTTCATTATATTCATAAGTCATAACAGATTTAATTTCGCCCAGTTTTTTGTCTTTTCCTCCACATAATTAAGTTTTCCATTGGTCCACTTTCGATCTTATTCCATGTAGTAACGTGTGTTTCTGTGAAATCCAGCTATTACAGTATAGGACCAAGTATTGTGTATTCTTCCATAAGGCTTTGGTCCGCTTTCAGACCGAACTTGTCTGGTTAATCTTCGTTCCCTTTTCCGCGTTACCATCGAGAGCTCGGAACAGTAACTGGGTTACCACGTGTATTTTCGCACAGCGCGTCGCTCCGTCTGTCTCGGTCAATGCAACGGTACACCGTAACGGTACAGCTATCAGATTAATTGTGCCGAAATTTGGAACGTCTCGATAGCATTGGATGTCGGAATGTCGATTAATTCTGATTGAACCATAAAATATTATGCTTCCAAATTGTTAGTATCGTGGTTCAGATATCTCAATAACAACCTTATAGTGATATTTCTTTCGCTCTACAACTTCAATGATTGCGCATATTAAATTTCAACTCCAGACAACTGACTATCGTAACTCTATTCTGTTTCAAATATGCAAGGAATTTCATCCTTGCATATGCAATACATGCAAAACATGTCGTAAACCGAATGACCATATCAGTCTCGTAATAACGTTATTTACACCGATAAACTAGCTCGCAAGGAACACATGCTAATGACAATCAATTAAAATGTACACGCACGATTGTTTGCGGCTAACGCAGCCTGCAATGCTAACATTACTAGATCAGAACAGGTTACGTTCAAACTGTGCCATGTCGCCCACGGGGGCTCTAAATTTGCTAAATGTGGGCGGTTCCAGTGAAGGCACGTATAGATTGTAGCCAGTGGGTGTTTTAACTGTTAGAGCAGAAACGATTACGACTTATGAGAGTAAAGAAGAGTCTCGCTTTTCAATTTTTACTGAACCGATTTGCTCAGCAATATTTGGACCCTTACCCACACACCCTAACATGTTAACATGAAGTCTGTAAGTCGACCCTTAGTCGCAAATGACGCAGTTTGATTTTATAGAGCAATAGTTATCAAATAGTTATCATATCTCTGTCTAGAGCCATAAAGACATAGTACATAGTTTAATCTTATAGTCGCGTCTCACAAATGGATCATTACAGTAGAATAACGATATCCTAAAGATTCGCGCTCCAGTGGTATCGTTAAAACATCGTATCCTTAATAGCGTGTGATTTTATATCAAGTTTTACTTAAAGCATTAACTTATTCAATGGACGCTTAAATATGACCATAATGGTACTCTTGTGCCATAAAAACCTTATCAAACAACCGGCAACAAAATCGTATGAGCTTCAAAATGAAAATGAAAGATGATTTTACAATGCTCCTTATATGTACCTAGGGCTTGCAAATATTCGAAACTTTCAGATATTCGAATATTCGACTTTTTCTGACGACGTATTCGAATATTCGAATAATTATTCGAATATTATAAAAAATAAGAAAAGGAACGAGAAATCGGTTTATTATCGTTTTATTCAAAAGCTTTTTCCACATATTGCTAAAACTAAGGATATTTGGCAGAAATCCACTTATTTGACTAGATTTTATCATACTACTATTTATAAGATGCCCACATTTATAAAAACAAGTAAAACGCCAAAATTAGACGTATTTAATATTTCTAGATAAAACTTGTTATAAATGCGTCGTCGTTGCGTGAAATAATATAACTTTAACCATCCAAACACCTAGGTATGTAAGATATTATTTTTAGTAGGTAATTATTTTCCGATTTAAATTAACTTGTAATCACTCAGAGGCCTGTAAAAAGGCCTTTAATTTCATGGTATTTTGAATCTTTATTGACTTTATTTGTTTTGGCAAGTTATTATTCCTAATGGTCGGCTAATTATATAATATTGGAATATTTAAGGGAAAAAGTTAGTTGAGTACTGGGTGGATTATTCGTCAGCTAAAGGTGCATGGTTAGATTACCAAGTTGGGCAGGTTTGGTATGATTAAATTTGAGAATAGCGATAAGTGACAAGGTTTAGACTTCAAAAATTCGCTTAACGTACGCTTGTACTGAATAAACAGAATGACTCTTTAACTTAAAACTTACGGACCGTAAAAATAACATACTTTTTGATTTCGTTTTCTTTTAAATTGAGTTAGGTTTCACTGTATTCACGAAGTCTATCGAGAGGAATACAGTAAAAATATTATTTCCTTCGTGTTTGGGTACCTACCGTTCCTCATTCACTGTAAATACCCGTAAAACACACAGAAACTGTAACTACAGCGGATGACATAGATTTTTTTATAGTAATAAAAAATATTCGAATATTCGAAGCCTGAGCGGCCGAATATTCGAATATCAAAACAGGTCGAATATTCGACAAATTCGAATATTCGAATTGCAAGCCCTATATGTACCTAAATGTAGGTATCTCTTAACTTATATCACATAATGTTTTCAATTCGAATACGTTCTCATCACACCGCGAACATTTCTAGTTGCGCAAGGAGATAAAGACGAACAATGGTGAAATTTCGTACGAAGAATACAATAAAGTTTTCACGGGGTAGATGGTGTGGTAGTGGTTTGTGGTTAACCGGTAACCCTAAAGGAAACAATTCATATTGCTGTACCACTATACAATATATGTAAGACAATAAGTCAGAAAGAAAGGACCTACCGCCGACATCCAAAAATCGAAAGTCGTTACGAGAGGTAAGTAACGAATATGCAAGAGCGACAGAGAAGCAGACAAGGATTTTCGATTTTTCTATGTTGACATCAGACCCTCAGGTGGATTATACCCTTACATCAAAAGAAAATACTAAGGGTCACCCCACACTAGCGTCTCCCGAGCGTCAGCATCTACACAACGCTGCTGCTCGACGCAATGTTAGCGCAACTACGCACTGACGCCAATTCCCATAGCGCTGACTAGACGCCAACGCTCAAAAGACGCTAGTGAGGGGTCTCTCTTAGCGTTTAAGTTTTCATTTTAAAGCTACCAAATGTAGCAATAGCAAAAGTTATCAGCTTAAAACCCCTATAAACTTGAGAAACCCGCCCATTGTCTTTGCAGAGGTTATACCCGACTATCTCAATAGGGAAATCACAAGTACCTACTGGCAAGTTAGCGAATGCTCCAGGTAAAGGATTAGAGAGGTCATTTTATAACAATAGGAACAATAGTTACAACATTTCTACTTGTTAAAGTGCAGGTAGATACGGACTATTTATCACTGAAAGTTAATGAGCAATTGTTTAAGAGTGCTATTACCTTTCGGGGATGAGCGAGTTTAGGTATTTTACGCACTGCGGCAGGCCCCGCGAGCTCAGTACGCCGATCCGTTCCACCGCATTTTCCCTCGGTCGCACTAACAATGATGGATTAAACATTCTTGATCCGATCGTGAAGCATATTGAAATCAACCATAACAACACTAACTGTACTTTAATATCAAAGTCCTAAAAATGTTATTTGGTACGAAAATACTAAATCCAGTGCAAATATACATACTTATGTAGGTCATTATTACTAAAAAGAAATTATACGTAAGTACTTCTTCTTCTTCTTCTTCTTGTTAGGGGCTATATAAGGCTCCAAAGCCTATGTATCACTGCGACCATCGCTGATCTATTGTGATCGCCACCTACTACAACTCTCGATCCAAACATGCAACTTCAAATAGCTGCAGGATCTTTTTGAACTCGAGAGACTTTACCTCCTCCGGGCGCAATATGTGCCCGCCCAGGATTAAGTCACGAGTACGCATTAGGCAAGGGCACTCTGTGAGGATGTGCAAGGGCGTCTCCTCTGCCTCCATACAGAGTCTGCACCGCCCCATGTCACGTTTCCCCATGGTGTGCATGTGCTTATTTAGGCAACAGTGCCCAGTAAGCACCCTTACCAAGTTGCGCAGTTGGTTCCTAGACAGCGCTAAGGCGTTCGAGGACGCCTTTTTGCTGAAGGCCTTGATAAGCGCTTTGGAATGGTTCAAACCTGTTGTTTCCCTCCAGAGTTGAATTGTTGTGTATTGACAGTAGGTCTTTAGGGTGAGCCGCGTTAGGCTTTTGGGGATACCACAAAACGGCTCAGGACTGTAGTTTATCCCTTTAGCCCCTGCTCGCGCGAGCTCGTCGGCCTTTTCATTTCCTACGATACCCGCATGCCCTGGGACCCAACGTAGAACAACTTTGTTCCTGGCTCCAAGGTTGTTCAATAGTTGCCTGCAGTTCTCAACCAGCCTCGATGTGGTGACATCAGAGGTTAGGGCTAAGAGTGCCGCCTGGCTATCCGAATGGATATAGATTGTGTGATTACCGTAGTTGCTTTGCAGATTGATTGACGCACATTCTAGGATGGCGTATACCTCCGCCTGGAATATAGAGCAAAAACGTCCTAGGTTTAAGCTGATGCTTTTCCTAGGCGCTTCACCGTATACTCCGCAGCCTACTTCAGATCCGGATTTGGAGCCATCAGTGTACCACCTTAGGCTTCCTTCTTTCCACTTAATTTGACTGTTTGACCAGTCCTCCCTTTTGGGGAGTTCCACTGAGTAATGTTTGAGTGGACAAAATTTGGGTGCCATAGTGTCGGATGGCATCCCAAGAACAGGGATATCATACACTGATTCCTTAAACAGTCTCAGAGTTTTCGATAACCAATTACCTCTCCTCGCGCCCGCTATTCTAAGCATACTAGATTTCGCCTCCAACTCCAGATGCAGGTGAAGGGGCGGTAGATTTAGTATGGCCTCTAGGGCTGCCGTCGGGGAGGATGACATGGCTCCAGTGACGATGACACAGGCAGTTCTTTGCAGGCTGCCAAGCTTCGTCACTGTTACCTTCTGCGTCGTTTTCCTGTACCATGCTACAGAGGCGTAAGACACTATCGGCCTCACTATAGATGTGTACAGCCATAAGGCAATTTTGGGTTTTAGACCCCATCGGTTGCCTGCTAAACGACAGCATATTGCCAGGGCTGATCTAGCCTTTTGTATAATTCCGTCCACATGCTTGTTCCAGGTCAGTTTCTGGTCCAGTGTTACCCCCAGATATTTGACCTCTGTTGAGAACGGAATACTTTTACCATTCATGACAAGCGGTTTGAGTTTGTCTATTTTCCGCTTGTTCGTGAATGGAACTATAATTGTCTTATCTGCGTTGATAGACAATTCATTCTCTCCACACCATGTATTTATGGTGTTGAGAGCCCTCTGCATAAGGTCTGATAAAGTACTTTGGCAGTTGCCCCTCACCGTCACAACAAGGTCGTCAGCGTACCCCTGTGTGTCGATTCGGAGCTCCGCCATCTTGTGCAGAAGTCCATCCACCGCAAGAGTCCAGAGCAGGGGAGATAAGACACCCCCCTGCGGGCAGCCTCTCACAGTGGCCACTTCGAGTGTGGTGTTAAGCAAGTCCAGCCTAACCATTCTGCTTGAGAGCATGCTTTGCACCCAGCGGATAGTGGTGGAGTCCACCTCTTTGGCCCTAAGCCCTTCCACCAGTGTCCGAATGGGTGTATTATCAAAAGCGCCCTCAATATCTAAGAAGGCCGATAGGGCTATTTCCTTGTCTTCCAAAGCCCTTTCCACTCTGTCAACCAGCTCCAGCAAGGCAGTCTCTGTAGATCTGCCCCTACGGTAAGCATGTTGGCTGTCGTGTATGGGTTTACTCAGAAGACAGCTCTCCCTGATGTACCTATCAATTACCTTTTCCAAGGTCTTAAGGAGGAACGAGGAGAGGCTGATGGGTCTGAAGGACTTGGCTAACGCGTAATCCTTCCTCCCAGCCTTCGGTATAAATAATACCTTGACCTTGTTCCACTGTTCTGGTAGATGTCCCCAGGCATAGCTAGCTCTGAAGATTCTAACCAAATGCGGGATTAGGACTTCAGCTCCTCGCTGCATTAGCACAGGGCTTACTCCGTCCAGGCCGCACGTCTTGTAGGGTTTAAACGAGCTTATGGCCCACCTCACTATCCCGGGTCTTATGACGAGGGCAGCCTGCCTCCAGTCCTCCGGGCAGGGCCTATGCAGGCCCCTGACCACCTGGGGCTCGTGTGACTGTCCTGCCCCTGGAAAGTGAGTTTCAGCTAAGAGCTCCAGAGTCTCCGTCTCACTAGCAGTGAAGGAGCCATCATGCCTCCTGAGAAGGCCCACTTGATTACTTCTAGCTTTGGAGAGTATCCTGTGAAGTCTCGCTCCTTGAGGCGTATTTTCAATGTCCTCGCAGAACCTCCTCCATGACGCTCTCTTAGCTTTCCTAATCTCTTTACTGTATTCATTTAGGGCTTTCCGATAGACCTCCCACTCATCTGTCCTCTTAGCCCTATTGAATAACTTGCGTGCTTTGGCCCTGAGCCTCCTGAGGTTGGAGTTCCACCATGGGACCACACGTTTAGTTGATTTGACCTTGAGAGCACAGTTTTCTTCAAAGGCACTTACAATGCCATTTGAGACCACCTCTACCGCAAGTTCTAAACTCTCCCTCGTTTTTATCACCTTCGCTGCGGATTCCAGATTACGTTCTAGGCTGCTCCTGTAGCCCTCCCAGTCCGTCCTCCGGGGATCCCTGAAGGTGACCGTTTGAACACTGAGAGAAAAACATATATTAAAACAGTAAGTACTTACTTAGGTACTCGCTTATTTTCATTTTTCGCCATTGCATATGGTATAGGTTGTATAGTGAAACTATTTTAGCTATATAATAAAACCTTTAATTTGTATCAACGAGGGTTTAGAAACGAGCTGGTACTAAGCATCTGATGATGAAGCCTGATGATGATGATGAAGGTGGTCACGGATTAGATATGAGCGCCGATAGGCATATAGCCGGCGGCGGCGCGCCGGTCAAAATTGGTCGGCGGCGGCGGCGAATCGGCGGCGTGGCCTTGAAACACCTTCGATTAATGAAAAAAGAATTCAAACCAAAATTTTACCGAAAAAACATGTTTTTGCTGTAAGAAAGTTATGAAATAAATGCATTTTTTATTTTCAAGGATAATTTATTGAATAATGGTACGAAAAAAATTGATATCGTATAAACTGTGGATGCGGAGGCGGTCTTAATCTTGGCGAGGCTCTGGCCGAAAGATCTTAGCGATTGACTGTATCAGGGAAACGTCTTGTCGACAGTCCAAAGCAAATCGAGCTCCGTCATTAAGCAATATCGATTCAACAAAACCGATTTATGTCAAAAAGTGAGGCCCAACGCCGAGCTCCATGTAACACCGAAGACTTGATTTCGACGCCTCCCAATGCGAGGCCAGAGGATGAGCTGCAGGTAAGCATACAGCCAGGCCTATGGAACTCTCCGCGCGAGCTCGGATTTATACCTACGAATCTGTTCTCGTTCACGGTAGAAAAGCAAGCCAGTTGGTTGCCACACGCGCTCACGCACGCACGTCACCGCGCGCCGCACTGCCAATTTTTACGATAGTTACAAGCTACGTAGGTATAGGTAGGTACTATTGAATTTCTTTAGACATGTAGTGTTTATTATGACACATTTATCGTTCGATATCGACATAGTTGAAATAGGAAGCAAACTTTTAAGTTCGTTTGGTAGGTAAAGTTTATTTTAACGACAGTACGTTCTTAACTTTACAGCGGAAAGTACTCTTAGAGAAAGAAAAAAAACATGCATTACAATTTTATGTAAAACAATTATAAATTAATGATAACATACATAATTGTAGATTTAGATTTTATGTTAATTCGTTCCGCTGTATAAGTAGGTATTTTATTTATCATTTCTAAGCGTCGGCAACCCTAGCGTTGAGCAGGCATGCGCGGTGTGGGGAGCGGCGCGTTGAAGGTCACTCCATTGTATTTTTGTGTAGGTATCAAAACGGTAGGTATTTGCGTTTTCTTTGAGAGATAAATATCTGTTCGTAAGAACTATTATATAATCTGTGATACAGCTAAGAATCGAACGCCAAGTGTAAGCTTGGCTGACGGCCGAACGCCTGGAGCGCCGATTGCGGCGCGCTTCTGTGCGAGGCCGAGCTGCAAGAGAGCAGAGCGAGGGCGCAGGCCGATAAAGACTGCAGCCATAGTGTTAAAGATCTGGAGCTTTCCTGCGGGCGCATTCGTGCGACGCCAAAGGCCGAGCTAAAATGGAGCTAAGATCGGATAAGGACCAATGCTCAAGCGTTTTAAAACAGGCCGAAAGTTGAGCTCCAAACAGGGCCAAAAACTTGCAGGTTCAGATAGCGGCTTAATGCAAGGCCAAAGATTGAGCTCCAAGAGAGCAAAGAGAGAGCTTGAAATTTGAACAGTGGCCAAGTTTAATTGAGGCCCGATTTCGACGCCCTTCCGTGTGAAGCCAACGGACGGACATTTGGACGTGGAAACGCTTAATATCTCATTTAATACCTTTTAAAGACGTGTAACCATGCTTGCAATGGTTAATAAATTCGCGGTAAATGACGGATGGTTAGCCGGCAAAATTAGTTATGCATTGGATCGGTAATCCAAAGATGTGGGTTCGAGTCTCACGTTAGCCAGAGTTGATCACTGTTAATTTTTTCATTGTGATTGACATATGTCTAGTGTTTATATACAATCTATAAATTGTAATGTGGAACGTTCCACAATAAAAATGGAAGGAAATCAGTATGTTTATTACAAGCATATTGATGTTAAAATTGATATTAAATAATTTCGTTTCCCCAAGACTAGTAGCGCGGTTACTAGACAGATAAGTTTGCATTTGCTTTCGATATTTTTTAATTATATGGGCCTAAAATACCTTTTGAATGCCTATAAACTATTCGAAGTGGCGCCATTAATGATCTAAACTCGATTAAAAATATATTATCTGATTCCGAAAGTAGTAGTAACTACCAAGGTCACGCCGATGCCACGCCGATAGCGCAGCGTCGGCGGCGGCGGCGCGAAAATTTTGTCGGCGGCGGCGGCGCGCCGGCGCGGCGCTCATATCTATCACGGATACCAATCAACCATGTAGTAACATGATTAGGCTCGTTTGATTCGTCTCAAGAAGATCTTTGGCACTAGGTGATACTCAGGGTCTGATGATGGAGCTGGAAGGTAGTCACCGGTACCAGTCAACCATGCAACTAAACCACTTCGTGTTTGGGCTCGTTTAATTCATTTCAACAAGATCTTTGACACAAGATATGACTCAGGGTCTGATGATGGAGCTGGAAGGTGGGCACCGGTACCAGTCAACCATGCACCTAAACCACTTCGTGTTTGAGCTCGTTTTATTCGTCTCAACAAGATCTTGGACACTAGGTGATACTCAGGGTCTGATGATGGAGCTGGAAGGTGGTCACCGGTACCAGTAAACCATGCAACTAAACCTTTGGGCTCGTTTTATTCATTTCAACAAGATCTTTGGCACAAGATATGACTCAGGGTCTGCTGATGGAGCTGGAAGGTGGGCACCGGTACCAGTCAACCATGCAACTAAGGGATCATCCATTAATTACGTCACACGAATTTCTAGGTTTTTTTACCCCTCCCGTCCTTGTTACACTTGGTCACATTTTGCAAACCCCACCCCCCTGGTGTGACGTCACATTTTAGGCAATTTTGTTTTCAACGAAATCGACAATATTAACTCGGCATAATTTTTTTAATAAAAAAATATTTTTGATATATATGTCGAAGAGGGAGAGGGGGGCTAATTGTGTGGGGCTATTGATAGCGGGTGGTGGGCATGGTACCTCGATGTATTACTTCACAGCCAAAATAGTAGGTATGCTACCGGTGCATGAAATAAACATTCGGATTCGTTAACCATACTAGTGTCTACTATATTTCAGTACTAAATAATCAAAATAACTAAACGATCTTACGATGGAATCGGATTCAATAAAAATAAAAAGATCACATGAAATCGTTCATATCTTTATTTAAGTCAAACTACACCGGCTCCAACCCTACACCTCTGACCCGAGAAGATTTAACCCGGCAACAAACTCGGCGGGACACATCTTTTCAAAACAACACATAGTTTCTTTATTTTACAAAAGTAAGCTTATAATGGCACATAAGAAATCAAAATAACACTTGGAATAAAACACTTAGCTAAACGGTTAAAGAACGTGAGAATCTATAAGCTTTCAGAATAATCCTTCAGGTATAAGCCTTCAGGAACGTAGCGAATTAGGCACGAGCTTGGCTAACGTCCGATCTCTAGCGCGGTCCGATCAAGAAGAAGGAAGCCAGTTCCAGGGGCGGAGCCAACCGCTCCCGCCTCCAATTCAAGTTGGTAAACCTGCCTGACCAGTCTACCAACATAACGACAAAATTGCCTGCTCGTGCCTACGTTCACTCAAGATACACATCTTGACGTTCCAAAGCCTTCTACCTGTCATTTTAGTTCAACAATACGCCAATAGATGGTGGCGTTATTCACTACGCAACTTTATTATTTCGTTACAAGCAAATAATACGTAGCCAAACATTGCTAATCGACTTTATACAGGCGTTTAAAGCTATGAACTGTAACACTGCAATATGTCGTTCTGGTGTCTCGCTCCGACATATAAATATTAGTAATTTTATAACACAACGAAAGTTACATCCAAAATCTCATTATTGAACTGTACAACGAATAAAAAAATATAAATTAATTTTCGGTTACTGATGAGGCTAAAGTGACATCACAATGTTTGTGACTCCCCCCTCCCCCATGTCACAACATGTCACATTTTCTTGATCCCCTCCCTTCCCCTAAACGTGTGACGTAATTAATGGATGACCCCTAAACCACTTCGTGTTTGAGCTCGTTTGATTCGTCTCAACAAGATCTTGGACACTAGGTGATACTCAGGGTCTGATGATGGAGCTGGAAGGTGGTCACCGATACCAGTAAACCATGCAACTAAACCACTTCGTGTTTGGGCTCGTTTTATTCATTTCAACAAGATCTTTGACACAAGATAGGACTCAAGGTCTGATGATGATGCTGGAAGGTGGTCACCGGTACCAGTCAACCATGCAACTAAACCATTTCGTGTTTGAGCTCGTTTGATTCGTCTCAACAAAATTTTTGATACAAGATAGTACTCAGGGTCTGATAATGGAGCTGGAAGGTGGTCACCGGTACCAGTCAACCATGCAACTAAACCACTTCGTGTTTGGGCTCGTTTGATTCGTCTCAACAAGATCTTTGACACAAGATAGTACTGAGGGTCTGATGCCATGGAGCTGAATGGTGGTCACCGGTACCAGTCAACAATGCAACTAAACCACTTCGTGTCTGGGATGACCACCTTCCAGCTGCATCATCAGACCCTGTGAGTACTATGTTGTGTCAAAGATCTTGTTGAGACAAATCAAACGAGCCCAAACACGTAGTGGCTTAGTTGCATGGTTGACTGGTACAAGTGACCACCTTCCAGCTCCATCATCAGACCCTCACTACTATCTTGTGTCAAAGATCTTGCTGAGACGAATCGAACGAGCCCAAACACGAAGTGGTTTAGTTACATGGTTGACTGGTACCGGTCACCAACTTCAAGCTCCATCATCAGACCCTGAGTTCTATCTTGTGTCAAAGATCTCGTTGAGAGTAATCAAACGAGCCCAAACACGAAGTGGTTTAGTTGCGTGGTTGACTGGTACCGTTGACCACCTTGCAGCTCCATAATCAGACCCTGAGTTCTATCTTGTGTCAAAGATCTCGTTGAGAGGAATCAAACGAGCCCAAACACGTAGTGGTTTAGTTGCGTGGTTGACTGGTACCGTTGACCACCTTCCAGCTCCATCATCAGACCCTGAGTTTTATCTTGTGTCAAAGATCTCGTTGAGAGGAATCAAACGAGCCCAAACACGAAGTGGTTTAGTTGCGTGGTTGACTGGTACCGGTGACCACCTTCCAGCTCCATCATCAGACCCTGAGTCCTATCTTGTGTCAAAGATCTCGTTGAGAGTAATCAAACGAGCCCAAACACGAAGTGGTTTAGTTGCGTGGTTGACTGGTACCGGTGACCACCTTCCAGCTCCATCATCAGACCCTCAGTACTATCTTGTGTCAAAGATCTTGTTGAGACGAATCAAACGAGCCCAAACACGAAGTGGTTTAGTTGCGTGGTTGACTGGTACCGTTGACCACCTTCCAGCTCCATCATCAGACCCTGAGTTCTATCTTGTGTCAAAGATCTCGTTGAAAGGAATCAAACGAGCCCAAACACGAAGTGGTTTAGTTGCGTGGTTGACTGGTACCGTTGACCACCTTCCAGCTCCATCATCAGACCCTGAGTTATATCTTGTGTCAAAGATCTCGTTGAGAGGAATCAAACGAGCCCAAACACGAAGTGGTTTAGTTGCGTGGTTGACTGGTACCGTTGACCACCTTCCAGCTCCATCATCAGACTCCTATACTGTGGATGTGGACCTATATATGTATATTCTGAGATGTCATCAAAAACATTTGAATTCAGCCATTTTTTTCATTTAGTACCTATAAAATATCAGGTCATTACAAATATTTTTAATGCGGTCCGGTTGCATTACTATACTATATAAAACCAAATACACAGTAGTAGGATCAAAGTTTCTCAGTCGCCGTTTACACGCAGCGTCACGCACACAGTATAGCATTTTACACGGCGCCTGCCGCACACAACGATAAAAAACCTCGTCGACGCCGTTGTAAACGTGCGGAGCCGACCGACACACGTCCTACCTCTACAAGCTCTGCCGCGGCACTGAGCTCACGACCGCGCGTCATCGGTAATATTAGAGTCGTTTTCAAAAAATTGCCAAAAAATTATAGTAGAATTTCATAAACACTAATGTATACCAACAGTATAAGCAAACGCTGCAGATTGCTTGAGTATGAAAATTACTTCGATATTAAGTAGAATTTCGTAGGAATTGACACTTGTTTCGGAGAGAAAATTGAGTTTGTTTTTCTTCGATTTTCTCTTTCTAAAAGGTATTTAGGAAAAATGTCAAAAGTAATTCCTAAAGTACAGGGTATTAGTAATACAAAATAGCCAGCTTTACCAGAGTAAACTTCTCAACATTTACAAATACGAGCTGACAATTCAGTACTAGACGTGGTTTTTCGGAAACGACCATCAGAAAAAAAATCATTACTAATTTAATAAGTCCTTTTTCTAATATTTACAAAGTAATTCCTAAAGATAAGAAGACGCTTTTACTGGAACAAGTACTCATTATTTCTAATAATGAGCGTAAAGTACTGAATGTCATCGAGGAATATCATCAATTTTGCATTATTTCGACTTTCCTTGTGGGAGCGCTCTTAATGGTATTTTGCCTTTACCATGGTTGAGGATAACATCCTAGTAATTGTTCGTAAAAAGCATTAAATCTATAACAAATTGTATAATTATACTTGTTATCAGTTCACTTTTCACTACAAGTTCGTCGTTTTTAAAATACATATTTGCAATTACATTATACAATTAACGATTTACGTACATCATTATTAACTGTATTTAACAGTTGTATCCAATAATATATTACTTTAAGTCTGAAAATCCACAATAAATCTACGAAATAGCCATTTTCGTAGCAATTGTTTTCGACTCTAATTTAACGAGTCTATAACTTTAAAAACAAAACAGCCAATCCTTATTCATAAAAATTTGCAAACCACTTAAATTTTGCTCCTTTCTAAGAAACACAAATGTCAAAATGACGGATAAGGACAAACGATTATCAAGAGCTTGTTAGACTTGACAAGCGTTTATGTATAACGCCATAATTCGTCAACATGAAGGTGAAATATTGCCAATGCGGTACGTAAGTACAACAGCAAGGCTCAGTTGGTAAAGTTAATAACCTCTAACCGGCTCGGCTTCTAGACACATTAGAAGTACCCAAAGCATGTTTATGTTTACCAGAGCTATCAAGGGACGGTCGCGCAGGGTACAAATATTTGTCTTCCGCACTTTGTCCCGGTTACCGTTTTGGGACGTATCCAAACTCAGACGATCAATGTTCGGTTATGATAATCTGAGCCTTATAGATGACGCGCTGTCGGAATGACAATGGTTGTTTTCCGTCATATGGTTCGCGAATGATTTTCTAGTTGCCCTTGATAATGTTGTGTTTTTACACGACTGCCCCAAAAAAAGAGTGTATTGTTTTTGTTTTATATATTTATAAAGAGCCCACCACTTTGTCACAAAGCTTTTTTACACAGCTTAGACAGCGAGTCCTCCCCCTCTTTTTTAGTGTTATAGTTTGGTGCTAATTTTGGCCAGTCTCTCAAAAATATGTTGTAGATATTCGACAAATATATTAGAGCATCGTTATTATCTAGTAATATTCAGAGGCTCGTTTTAGATTTCTAAGTTCTAACTTACACAAAATCTGCTGGTATCATTTTATGTGAACATTATAGAGTAGTAAGTAACATGGCAATGATGGTTGCATTTTACTATATATCTATACCGTTAATAAGGCGACTGTCTCGTTCTGATTGCGAGCTCGCTGTATGTCTTATCCATATCTATAATTGATATAAAAGTAGCCACAATAGAAATTTGGGTCATACAAAAACGAATAGGTATGAATGAATTTTCCTCAAATTAACCGAATTGGGTGCTGTAAGCTCGCAATGAACAATATTCTGGGTAAGTGCATCGATAGCGTCCCTATCTCTTATCGCTATCAGATAAAACGGTGAATGCGCACTTGTTTGCCTTCGCTATTGTACAAACAGCTCTTAACTGACCTTTAGTATACCTTATTTCTTTGCAATAAGGTTTACAACAGTGTGGACGATGGTATGGGCATGGCCTCCGCGGTTGGTGTTACTCACCATCATACAAACTGTGCACTTTCTTGGCTCTCTGCCGACACGGGGTAAAGTAATTCCATTTGGGGAGGGCGTAGACCGTTAATAGCTGGTCAACCAAATCTTGTCAGTAAAAAAAGGCGCGAAATTCAAATTTTCTATGGGATGATATCCCTTCGCGCCTACATTTTTCAAATTTGCCGCCTTTTTCTCCTGTCAAGATCTGGTTGACCAAGTATATATTCGAACCTCCACTCTATCCACCCACCGATACTTAAGATGACCGACAGGCCCAAATATGCTCTTTTGACTGCCCAATCTTCGCCCATCCTTTCGAGGTGGCCAAGTCAGTGGAGACGATGTGCTTTGGTGCTTTGTGAATTATGAAGCACTTACTATGGCGTCAACTAGATTTTACCATGACTCTGAGAGGTCGACAATTTAATTTAATTGCAATTTATTCATAACACGTGTTATACTGTACAGGCGATAAGCCTTCATTATTACAGTACAATACGACATAAAGGTAAGGACTAAGGTCGTTTACCTTTGTGAGAGAGATTAATTCGGATAACACATCATTACTTTTTTACTTTTAATAATCTCTCAATATTAAAACCGAAACGCTATTATAAAAACAGCAGACGATGTTTACAGCAGAATTATTTACTCAGGTGAAGTGAAAAGGAAAAATAAATTGCAGTATACTGTAAGGTAAACATCTTCGAAATACGATTTTAAATGCAGCACTTTATCTACATCAAAGTAAATGTATGTATTTACCGCCTAATGATTCATTTTCCTGTGGTAAGGAAGTTAGGGTTTTCTTGCTTTGACTCACGCGACAGAATTATACACTTTTTGTTTTTGTAAACATTATACGGGTGCCACATTATTTTAAGAATGACCAAAATATTCTTACATTATGCAGATATAGGGGATACTTTAGTAAGTATTATGTGCCACACGATTAAGTAAGTATAGAATAAGAATAAGAATAAGAATAAGAATAATATTTATTAAAAGAAAAACCTTATTAATAATACATAATGTCCAGTGGCCCCCACACTAGGCTATGCCTGTCACGTGGTGGCCGGAATCGAAATTCGTAAAGTGAAGGTAAAGAACCAAGGACTAATCTAATAGAAGGTAATGAAAGTAATAGTTACAGAAATTAAGCAATTCAAAGAATAAGGAAAAAAAAAGGAAAGAAAAAATTGTGTCTGTGTGCGCGTGTGTGTGTGTGTGTGTGTGTGTGTGTGTGTGTGTGTGTGTGTGCGTGTAAGGCTACAAAGATAGTTAGCATGTAAGTTAGGTGATGACCTTCAACAGCATCTCAGTTTGATTGTAGTTAAGACTTTTTAACCAGTGCTTAATTACGAATTTTGCTTCAAGAGGGGACTTTTCAGATATGTTGCAGGACTTTGCCACTGTATTGTAAATAAACGGATGCAGGAAGTTAGGAAGACGCCTCGCGAAAGCGGTTTTTATGATGGGAGTAGGAATTTTAAAGATTCGATTACGGATTAGGGTAAGATATTCTGCCGAATTTATAGTTTTTTGATGCATGTGAGTTGCAACTCGTAAGATCAATAATTGCCTCACACTAAGAACATCCGCGTCTTTATAAAGGGTAATCGTCGGAAACCATCGAGGCTTTCCAAGCATGACCTTGAGCACAAACCTTTGGGCCCTTTCGAGAAGCAGTAGTGCAGAGCTAGTGGAACCACCCCACACGCCAATGCAGTATGATAGGACGGATTCGCATATTGAAGTGTATACAAGCTTAAGCAACTCCCTCGTAGCAGAATTTCGTAGTAGTTTCATAATGAATACTACCTTTCTGACTCTAGCAGACAGCACTTCGATGTGCTTTTTGAAATTAAGATTTTCATCAAGCGTAATACCCAGGTACTTTATGGTGGTACAATTACTAATCACATCGAAAACTCTACATGAGTGAATAGCTGGGTCGTCCTCCGCACTGCCACAAGAAAGCTTGAGATCTGGCCGTGAGCTGGGGGCAGAAGAGGCCGTTTTATGAAAGCATAAGTATTTTGTTTTTGAAATATTAAGTGAGAGCAGGTTGTCAGCGAGCCACTTTGTAATCACAGTCAAACCTGACTCCGCTACTGCAAAGCAACGTGCCCATGAGACATCGTGAAACAGCAGAGCAGTGTCGTCTGCATAGCAGATAATTTCTGCCTGACTGATGGGAAGAGAGATTAAGTCATTGAGGTAGATCAGAAATAGGGTGGGACCGAGGATGCTTCCCTGCGGTACACCGAAAGTTATCGGGGCTGAGTCACTGACTAAAGTGCCAAGTCTTACACATTGCTTCCGGTTTGTAAGGTAGCTTTTAAACCAGTTCCATGCGATACCGCGAATACCTAACAGTTCAAGCTTCCTAAGCAATATCGGGATTGAGACAGTGTCAAATGCCTTGGCCAAGTCTAGGAAGATTCCCACGCAGGATTCTCCTCTGTCAAGATAGGAAGAGACAAGGTTAACCAGTAAGGTGGCGGCTTGCTCAGAAGATCTCTTTTTCCGAAAGCCATATTGACTTTGGGAGAGTAGGTGTTCTGATTCAAGGAAATTGACTAGTTGATTATTAATTATTATTATTAATAGTATTACAGCCAACTTATAAAATTCTACGAATTACCTACTACTTTAAAAATATCTGTGAATTGGTGCAACAGTCTCTATTACGTAGGTACACCTAAACAGACATCTAAGATTCAGGTGCGATTATTGAACGTACAGTCAACTGCCGATACTTCTATTTATTCAAACTTCCATACAGGGCTCATACGTCTCTGACACATATCCAGAGCAGTCTCATCAGCCGCATCACTTAGCGGCAATAGATGTGGAGTAATTATATGAACGCGGCCATTAGCAATTCCATCCACGTACTGTACACAGAAGCACGCGACAAACCAAGGCACCGGTCGCTCTTGTGCCAGTTTGTCTGCCAACAAACGCCACTCTCATCGCTAGACTAGAACCAGCTAGTTTAGGAGCTAGGCGTCTGTAACAACTGTGCTTGATTGGAGATCTTGTATTAAGGCTGTGGAATAACACGGCCTTAGAAATATCTTGTATATACGTAGATCATACACGGATCTGTTTACCTCAAAATAGGCGGCAAATACAAATACTACGTTAGCTGGAGGAAGGAAACAGATGGTATATACATGGAAACAATTTTTATCCAGATGAATTGCACCGGATACGCTATCGATGCATATTGACATTTACTCGTAATCAACTCTGAATCGGATACAGGAATAACAGATTCTCGAAACTGAATGCATACACGTACCGGTTAATATATTATAACCTTTAAGTCTAAAAGGATAATGAAAAATCTTTTAATTTGCCGTTCTAAACATTTAGCAACTGACACGAAAAGTTTTCAATATTTTTCCGATCGGCGGCGAAAAAGTGCCTGACGATCCCGTGCATCCATTTTCATTGCTCTAGACTTCATTATTGGCTGGCAATGTACAAACCGCAGGTCGAAAACCCACCCGTATACTTCGTAATTGGCCAAAAACTAATTAGGTACATGAACGTACGTAGATTTGCTTGTAATAAGCGGTCTGCGGTAGGGCGTGCCTCCAATTACGCTGCTTTTGGAGTTCCCTGATCACAAAGCTTGAGACTTTGTTGGCATTTCGATTGCCCAAGTAGGAGTGGAATTGTAATTAGCGTTGCGAGTCGTCTTCTGTGAAACCCTTAGTTAAGTATAACAACTCTTATTAATTTCTTGATGTGGTTACCTGGTCTGGTTATAATATGTCAACCGTTACCTGTGCGAGCTGTGTCATCAGCGCCAAAGAGACAGTCGCGAGGCGCGAGAGAATGACACATTTTAATATAGGATAATATTTCGTTGTGGCTATATCATGTCTCTGGCTATCACCTAGGTATACAAGTATGTTACAACTAGACCATCTACTGTGTCATTATTTCAGTCATTTTTGTGGAAATATGGTAATACGTTCTGATAACTTTCCAAATATCCGACTGAAATACCGAAACCTGCATTCAATCTCACTTTGAAAGTGCTAGGTTTAACATATTTCAGTAAGGTCAACGCAGAACGGTCGAGTACCGACGGCAAATATTAAATATTTAACACGGCCAGTTGACCATGTTAAGGCTGCCCGACAACCTCAGGCGAGGACGGCGGTACGTAAAGGCGTAGATTTAATTACCCATTATATTTAATCTCAATAAGGTAGTGCATACAACTAATAGTAGTACATTTTTAAAAGCTTTGATCTGCCGCACACGTCAAAGAGACAAAAACGACAAGGGACCCACAGTAGTGAGTAGACCATCATTCGCATCGGTGTATTCAGCCGCAAAAAACGGTGCCTTCCCGGTGTTATACCATAAATCGTCTGCAATAGACGAAAGGGCCAACTATGATGATGATGATGTGTGTATATATAATAAATATTATTGCGTGTTTATGATATCATTGACCAATAAGTATTTGTACCAGCTTTTCGTAATTGAGTTTTAATAGAGTGGAACTATACAATGCTAATTATCTACCAAATCGTGATATCAAAAATTATATCTGCCGATAATATTTTATAATCAGTCACGTTTGAAATCTTGATAAGTAACGAAAATGTGCATATGTATATTAATATAAAAATAATATTCATTTGCACATTTTCGTTTCGTATTTAATAATGAATATTATTTGAATATTAATATACATTATTAATATTAAATAAGAAGTGACTAACAGAGAAGCGACTCATTAACATCAGGTATTTTTTTTTTGTATTTGATGCATTCACCAAAAACTTTATTCTATGTTAATAGATGCTACGAAGCCTTAAAAATACCTACTTATAAATCAAGTAGCTGAACCCATGACAAAAATAAGACAAAGAGCAAAGCAATACGAGACATTAATAAATTAATAATCGTTTGTTTTGCGTAAAAGCAGGCGTGTCTCACTCCGCGATTTCGTCGCTTTGCTACAGGTAGCTAAAAGTACATCCGTTCGGCCCCAATTTTGGGGAAAGCCATAAGCCGCGCGTGGCGCTGTCGCCACCTAGCGGCCATATCTGTGCTGATCGTAACAGACGCGTTTTGTTAGAGAGTGAGTCTTCTGTACTTAGTACTATTATTTATTCTGTGGTAAAAGTTACAAATGGTCGGTTTGATTACAAACGATCCCCGCCCCAACAACAGCAGGTGACATCACCTGTCCTTATCGTTATCAGTTATCGGCTCTTTCACACTCTTGCGATACGACACCTTCCATTTTGACACGATATGTGTTTTGAAATGATACGAACAAATAATCACGCCATTTTATAAATATTGAAATGTAAGTGTTTAAATTTAAGACGATTTCATACTTAAAGGTAACACTTTGAAGGATGTCAACAGAAAGAAATTTGAATTAATCTTTATTTAGAGACCGCCTAATTAAAAATCGACTTGAGAACGAGGATTAGATTTATCCGAAAGAATAACTGCCTACTTAAAAGTTATAATGCCTGCAACATACTTTAAAAAATATGCCCATTCACCAAAAAAGGTTATCATTAAAATGCAATATCAAAATCTGCAGTAGCGCATAATAAGCAAAAACTGAATATCCAAGGTAAAGGCCGCAAAGAGAACGGTAAACATTTAAAATGCAATTAAAAAATGTAATTACTACGCATCATTACTAAATCATTGCAGTTTAGAAATCGTATGCCGATTCTAAGGAAAACGAATAAAGGAAGAAAATCATTATAAACAAGCTAGAAGCGGCACTAGTATTTACCAATAAGCTTAATTCATCCGAAATGTTCAAATAGAGTAAACGCGAACGCAAACAGCGATTCAGCCTACATGTTTTCGCACAGAAAATGTAGTAAATCAACATTTTGGGTGTAAATATTAACCTTTCTCGGCTTGATTAGATAATTATGATCATACAAGGCGTATTACCAAGCTTCAACTCCCACACTTTCCTATTGCGTAAGCATAGAAAGCCATGACAGCTTTTACAGTCATATGGGTGTTATGCAGCTCATTACAATGTTAATCGAAAGCTTTGCACTTCTAGACAATGATGTGAAAGTGAATAGAGACTGATAACTTAATATCGCAAATGTTAACAAGAAAAAACCATCAGGTTATTGATTTACATTCTTGTACACCAAACTTACATAACTTGGTTGCGATATCGCAGAACATAAATTATATTATGCTGTCAATCTACCTTGACAGAATTGTAACTTATAGCTTAGTATTTAAATAACAAAATGGGGATATCGACTAACAAGTAATCGATATTGTAGAGGCAGGAACCCATTCGAATGTTAGCATGAGGCAGGACGGCCAGACTTATATACAAGAGAACAATACCGAATAGGCAATGCAAGTGAACCTGAATCCAACCTTGACAGTATAAAATGCTAGTTCGAATGGTACGACACAAGTTATGAACCTAAAGCGGTCACTGCGTACATTTAAATCAATTAGACTTATGTAAACATGTGATTGTGAACTGATACTGCATAGCCTAGCAACCACATTGACCTTCGATAGGCAAAGGTTGTATAGCCAGATAGCCACGAACAACTAGACTACACATTTTAATCTAAGTACTTATGGAAACAAAACGACGATAGATATAAAGTTGTACAGGTAATAAGGAAAGAAGGACTGAAACTAGCTGCTAGCATATATTAATGCTCCAACATTGTAATAGACTAATAGATGCTAGTATGTATAATACAGGAATACCATGACAGTTTTGAATGATTCACAGTTAGTTTCATTAGACTTATATCGACCGGAATATGGACCGGGATTACCTTTTGTAATTAGCTGGGAGCACGAAAACAATACAAAAGGTAATCACGGTCCATATTCCGGTCGATATAATGCTAGGACTACCATGACTAAAAATTTGAGGAAAAGTTGTGATATTTCGAAGTTTTTGGTCCGAGGTGGCCAAACAGCGATAAGTTCCAAACTTGCGCCGTCCGACAGCCGCCAAACCAGCTCAATTGTACTGTTGCAACGCCGGATATCAAGGTCCAGTTGCCGCGGTTTCACCCGGCCGAAAAGCCTTCCTCCGCAGCCGATCGAGCGAGACAACAGCCTCCGAAACAAACGAAATGTCCCCAAAAACTGTTAAACTTTAACAATGGATACAATTTTGCTAGACTTCAAATCCGTCCAAGTATGGGAAGTGAGTCAACACGCCTTCTGTCAACACGATGACCTAGCTTTAAAAGTTGTGCAAACTATAAACCAATCCTCATTTTACCGATACAGGTAAAGCTTTCCTCGCTTCTTAGCACAGTCACTGCGTATCCGAAGTTATTAACCGGAGCACCGAAGCGTACCACAACGGTATCTGGCAGGTGCACAAAGCACGTGCGACACTGGGCACTGATCTCGTCACTGCACTATCACCAGCACTTCTGCACCATCACAGCACTGAGGTTAAGTTACTATAGGACAGAGCAGCAACACGTCCGCGTACCACGACGGTTGGGGGAAGACTGGCGAGGCGCTGCGCTCGCGCCGCTCCGCCGGTTATCAGCTTGGAGGGACAAAGAGGGGTGTTGGATAGAAAAGACGCACGTGACGTCGCAGATAAGCGGCTGAAAATCGCGATTATTAATTATACTCGGTTTAAAATAAACTTCAAATCAAATACTACATTATGTGAATTCAAGAAAATACAGGCTGCTAAAAAAAACAACTGGCGGCAACACTGCATGACAAAAATTATGATGACCCGTATGTGTGGACTAAGGCACTTAGCTCCGGTAGCACCGGCCACATTTGAAGAACTGGTTATAATAACTCCAGCAGAGATCTACGAAATTTCCCTTGTAACATTTTAGCCAACTAAATTACAGTTACAGACGCTCTGATGAAACCATTTTCCAGGAAATATAGAACAATGCCAGTTTACCTCAATTAATGCACAACAATTCACGAAATTGGTAGCTTAATAGGTACCAGAACCATCGAAACGCGAATTCATTCGAAACTGTATTCATTGGACTCCAATCCAGTTTTATAGCAAGTTTTAAATATGAAACTTTAATATACAGATGAATTCCGGGCTAATAGGAAATTGAATAAAAGCGTCCACATTTAACGTTCACGATGTGAAAGTCTCCGCTAGATATAAGATAGGTAACACTCTCCACAAAAGGATGACAAAGACTAATAAAACTAGTGGCTCAGATGTTTTTTCCATTGAAAAATAGAGTATTTGTCACATAAGTCACATTGTCGTAATATTTAATGTCTAACTAATACTGATTTAGTTGTCCGCAGTCATTTTGCCTTAGCATATCCAATACGATATAGGTAGCTACTTACTCGTACCTAAAACTTCTAATATTGATTCTCATAATTCACTCACACTGGCTGGACCTAATAGAGAGAAAATATCAACGTTAGTTACAGACGTAAATCAACGCTGTATCGCATTGATGGCTCGATAAAATCGCATTAACACGTCATTGCGGAGTAGCAGGCCACTGCCACAAAAAGTCTCAAGCCAGAAAATCGTATTTTTATTGGAATTCCATGGCCGTATACGACTTTTTTGTTTTGGAATACTGTACAGTTGCGCGTGAGTCATCAGAGGCTGCGGCAGCGCGTAAAAACTCGTCATACTTCAAGCTACACGATTAATACTTTAGGCCAGTGACCAAAAAGTCTTAAAAGAAATTAAGCACAAGACTTCTTAGGATGTTTTTAGTTGGAATGACCGTAGACGTACCTTTTACAGCCGATCTCGGTTTCGCTTCATAACCACGTCAGTTAAAATCACAATGTTTATTTGACATGTCGGTATTATAATAACTAGTCTATCAAGTTGGTAAGTTAAGTTGATATAACCTGACGTTTGTTGTACGCCCTTTCATCAAAGTTACATCGTCCTTCAAGGCATCCAGTAGAATGTAGCGAAGGATACAATATTCTATTGTTTACTTAAGAACCTAAAATAAATACTCAAACCGTTACAGTTTGTCGCCTAACGGTCAGATAAAGGTAAAGTCTATTATTTTCCCATGTCTATCAAATTAAATCTGACATTTTGTGTTCTGCAAAAACCTGCATAGAATTACAAGGTTCAAGAGTTCCCTAAGATACGTAGCGCACCAACTCACCCGCATTGTATGATACCTAATACAAAATCAAATTTAACCCCTAACTTATAAAGCTCACATTTCCCCATCGGTGTTATAATGAGTTATAACGATTCTGCCGTCTGGTAAAAACGCAGTTTATACTACAAGTGGGTTCTCCCGTCAGGTGTCCGGCGGTTTTTTAACACGCGTTATGTAAATTGTATGAACCCATGCGTTATGGCAGGGGTTAGCGGTGCGTTAACAATGGCCCATTACATGCTTTAACTGCAGTTTCTCTTTACGGAATAAATTATATAAGGGCAGGAACGATGAACTTTACCTATTAAGTGGAGTTTTATGATGGACTATTTAAGTTATTTTGCATAGAAAACTCGTTTGTAGTTTCGCAAATTTGAAGCGCGTCGCGCGCGAAGATTTAATCGCAGTGAATACAGATGAGTTTATATGTTGAGCTTTAAATTTTTCTAGATATTATAATTCCACCCAGTTTGATACTTCAAGTTTATAGGTATTTTATAAAGCCGATCGATACGAGAACTTTACCGGTAATTCTAATACAAAACATAAGTTTTTACTTACACATACGTATACATCGATCTTCGGTTTTTGATTTTTTTTCATTTTTATGTTGAAATAATTAGAATGTAGACAAAAATATGGCTAATGTTAAACTCTATATAAAAGGAGAAATAATCTTTGCCACAAAATATGTCAGTGTACCAGCGAAAATTAACGGATACATTGTACAATTAGCGGGGCTAATAACCCGGCCAGCCCAATGTGCAATTAGTTCTCATTTGCAACGGACGCTCGCTCTAATACCGTGCTCCACGACTTTAGCGCAACGCTCGACTTGCCTTTGTGAATTTTAAAATGCTCTCATAATTGATATGTGCGTAATCTAAATGTCAATTTTTCTGTATGGAGAGTGGATACTGAATGAACTGGTTAGGAATATATGAGGATGTGACATACTGATGACCTGCTGATAATGAAGTTGAGCTACATTTTGTTTGTTGTATATGGTGATAGTCTTATTCCTAACTAGAGACTCGCTCCGGCTTCGCACGGGTAGTTCAACGAATTTACACAAAACCTTCCTCAAGAATCACTCTATTAATAGGTGAAAACCGCATGAAAATCCGTACAGTAGTTATTGAGTTTATCGCGAACATACAGACAGACAGACGCGGCAGGGGACTTTGTTTTATGATATGTACCTATTGATTGATATTGATGAAACTATGAAAAATCATTATAACTCTAAATTGCACAGCACTTTTATCAAAAAAATCTCACCCAAAATACTAATCCTAAGGTACATGCGAAACAAAGTCCTACCTACACGAAATTCCAAACCGATTAAGACAAGTGCCCGCAGGCTAACAGTCATGTTATCCGGGTCCGATGCCAATTCAAGCATTATAGCCCTGATGGCCATGCGGGTTTGCCAGGCTATATTCGCTTTTACTAGCTCGACTGAGGGCTCGAGACTAGTTTAATTTGACCTCATGTCACCAAACGCGTTCCTAGTAAAAAAATCCACAGGACAAAAATATACCGATACATGTAATAAAAAAAAGTACAGAATGTTATGTGAAATTGCTTGATGGGACAACAAGACACATCGAATATGACCAATATTCCATGACAACGATATTGAAGTGATCGTGGCGTCTAAAATAGGGTCACAACACAACAAGAATTATTAATACAATTTAGAGCTATGTCCAGCAGATAGAGAAGCAGACATAGCAATATCTTCCCTATAACTTCACGTCATTGGAGCGAAGACTTAGGTTCGGTTACATCAATGAGTAATGCAACTACTAGACTTTTCAGAATACGGACGGTTTTGTGCAAATGACCCTCATCATAAAATTGTCCGTGAAGTTGCGCATAAGCTTTATTATTAATACATACCTACGTCAGGCGTGGCTCACTCCGCGATTTCGTCGCTTTACTACAGGTAGCTAAAAGTACCTACATCCGTTCCACACCAATTTTGGTGGCTAGCCATAAGCCGCGCGTGGCGCTGTCGCCACCTAGCGGCCATATCTGTCCTGATCGTGACTGACGCGTTTTGTTAGAGACTCTTCTGTACCTAGTACTATTATTTATTCTGTGCCTACGTAAAGTCAGCCTTCGCCTACGATCCAGCCAAATGGCACGAGTTGGCTGGCGAGGGTTCAAAGGCAGCCAAGGTGGTGTTAGTTATTGAAGCGCTTCGCCGAATGATCGATAATTCTGAATATTTTAGCAATCAACGGTACTTTGTGATTGACGATTAGGTACTAGGTAAGATATTTAACAGAATTAATTGGATAAAGGGGAAATGATCCCGAAACTAATGATAAGCGATGAAATTAATATCTCTATGAAAATCTTAAGAGCTCATACGCACACGGTCAGCAACCGCGGCATCGTGCATCCGTCGGGCTGCACTATAGAACCGCGCTGCAGCCGCAACGAGCGGACAAGTGAGCAAGATCGTAGTTGCATTCAAAAATCGAAGTTGTGGCTTGTCTGCCCAGCGCACCGCCAGTTTAAACGCAAGTGAACATGAGCCCAGTAACCTTACGCTATATTTAATATTCGCTACAAGAGCATACAACAATACAAGTTTAAACACAGTGTACCAGCAATTTGATTGACAGCAAAGCCTAAAGCCCGTAAGTCCATAACGTCAAAGTCAAGCTTAATATCCGCTTACGGCCGAAGCTTTTAGTGGAGCCGCGGCGAATTTCAATCCACTTCACCGGCTTACCCTAACTGGTGCTAGGTTTCAGCTATGTGTCTTGGAGTTATTTACGTTAAGGGGTCCACTGATTAACAGTTGACAGTTCCGAACAGTTGTTGCTGTCAGTTGACAGGCCGATATCGTCCGGCGGACTGATAATCAGTGGGCCCCTTTAGCCTTTTTCCAAGTTTTGTTATATTTCCTTGTGATTGTGTTTTGTTTTCTTGACAAAGGACAAGGATAAACTTTGTGACATTTTGTCGTGCCTATACGATTTAGATGAAGGCACAAAGGCAATTTGACCCGCGTTAAAGGGCAGAGGATAGTTTTTACCCTGAAAAACGTTCCCTTAGGCCCTTAGGGGGTTCATGTAGGCTAAAAGTTTCGTCTCTTTATTATTACAATATGTTTGATGAATTCTACACGGAACCAATTATGTACTGAAAGCTATAGATTTTTTTTTGCAGGGGGGTCACTTAACTTTACAGCTTACTGTACCTATTATTCATTTGTAAGTTTGTAACGAATGCATTAATAGACAACCACCCACTCAGGTGAGTGGTCTGTCTGTGAATAAATATATTAAACATATAGTCGCTCATGGACGTAACGTTAATTCCCATTAAACTTTTTGGCAAAAACCGGATAAAAAGATTGCCCTTTCCTAATTGCATTGGCGCCGATTTCAAGTTGGTAAAAATGTACCTTAAACGGGAGAGGTAACATTGCCAAGAGTGTGATTGCAAGAGTATCTCTAAGCTTGCCAAATGCACTGCTTTACAAAACTGTTTACTTACTTGAATTTTGTACAAAACTGACATGTATGAAAACTAAAATATTTGTGCAAGTCCTGTTTTCCTGTTGACGATAATGTGACAATGACAAGAAATATTGTTCGTAACGTCAAATCGTTAACCCGTATTTTTACGCAGAGAACAAGGCATTATGCCTTGCACGCTTTAAAAATACTTCTATTTTACACTAAGCCTGATCTAATATAACTTATACAAAAAGCAGGTACGCATTGTTTCAAATCTGTGTGTTCAAAATGTTTCAAATGTATCAACATTTATACCTCTTAGAACTAAGCCGTAAATTTTCAATAATGAATAAATCTACACTCCTACGCTACAATTAACAGTCAAGGCTCTACATTATACATGAGAATCAACTGTTACGCCTTCAAACCCACCCCTACGGCATTAGACATAAGAACCATTAAGCACAGTACGTATTGCTCCGTTAACAAAATGTCGTAAGTAACGGTATTTTCATAAGAAGCATTTACGTTTAGGTTCTAAGACGCGGTTCGTTGAACTTGTAGGATCGCAAAAAGTGAACTCGACACCCGACAATTGTCGATAATCGTTTAATGGGGGCATCGCGAAGCTTTTCCTGTCGCCCAGGGCTAAAAGGGCTTATGTTAGTACGACTTGTATAGGGTAAAGTGCTTTAAGGATAATTACTGTAGCGTATTTATAGAACGACGCGTCGTTTGGTGAAACTAGAATCGTAAATTGTCATTAGCAGGTGTTATTTGCAGCTATCTTCCGGATGGGAGTTCTGAAGTGATGTTAAGATTCCTTCGTTGCATGTTCGCAGCTGCAATTTTCGCTAATACAATATCCAAAAAGAGGATATAAGAACAATGTTATCTCTATTTAGAAGTCATTTTGATGTCAAAACGTACCTTCAAATTGGCCTCCAGGCTACGAAAGTTAATTGCGTCGAAATACTTTAACAGAAAGGTACTTTAGATAGCTCCTACAAATAGCTCCTGAAACTCACTCTGTAATCTGTATACGTAGGTATTTTAAAACTTTTTAGCACAAAAACAATATAACACTAATTAGATATAACGAGTAATTATAACAAATAATTGACGCCCGACAAATTTCGCTAACACGGATATGATGTCATTTAATTATGTTACGAACATTACACTGGAGCACGTGTCACGTTACAATTACACAATACGTGTCTGTATCATAATTATAATTCTAATTATTGTTAGCAATTTCCTTAGGAATTGCTTTTAATCCAGTCTAGCAGCATAAGCTAGTATATACCTTACTACATAACTGGCTCTATATTTTAGAACGACTTATCTTTATATACAAGAAAAACTTTCTTCTTTATTTTTGTTGAAATACCCGTTTATCATTAACCGTGCACTCATTTATTGCAACAAAACGATAGGTTTTCAAAAAGCACCCCGCCCTTAAACAAACATCGAGTACTCAGTACTATATTAGTGTAACTCTTCAAAGAGTGATAATCTTAAATTAGTTTCTAATTCATAATTAATTAACACATTATTATTATATGACAACAAACCTGTTCGTCCACAACCAGTGGCTGAAGTACTTGTAGCGCCACCTGACGGCGAGTAGCGAGACTAGCTCGCCGCGCGGGGCGCCACTAAGTAAGCATTTAGTTGTAACATGAACTTGTTATTAATATGTAAATAATAAATATAATATTATTTAACATTTCTTAAACACCAGTAGAATACGTTTAAGAACCATTAAAATGTGGTATACATATAGGAGGAATTTTATTTTTAGTTCTGCTATTCGCTCACAGATGGCGTTAGTAGTACTCATGTGCTTCATATATAACTTGTTACGTTAATAAGCTTTTTTTACTGAGTATGTGAATTGTTAATGTAATATTTATTTCATCATCATTGGCCTTCGAGTCTATTACAGACTATACAAGCAGTGTCAGGTAGAGCGACAACGTTTTTCGTGGCTGTGTAAGCCAATACGGGAGCGGCAAACACGACCACAGGCCTGGCAGGTGTAATGTGCCCGTGGAGAACAAGTGTCGGGCTGATGACGCTTGGCTCGCTTACTTGCGAGTGTCTTAAACCAAGCGTCGTCATGAATTTTACGCCCGTCAAATACTAGTTTGCGCCACTCGACTCTGTGCTCGGCAAGTTCCTCCCATTTGTGAACCGGGATGTGGAAGGCGTGCATGTCTCGCTTGGCGCAATCTTTATGTCGTAGCATTGGCCGACCGACGCTTCTCTTGGCATCCGCTATGGCACCAAGCATTACACGCCGCGGTAAACGAGCAGGTTGCATTCGATGCACATGCCCCAGCCAACGCAAGCGTCTCTGCTTTAGCAGCGCAAAGAGGCTGGGCAGCTGAGCAATCTCAAGCACCCTCTCATTTGTGACCCTATCCTTCCAGTGTATGCCCAAAATGTTCCGGATGCAGCGCATGTGAAAAGCGTTAAGACGACGTTCGTGCTTGGCATACGAAGTCCAGGTCTCAGCTCCATACAAGAGTATGCTCAGGATGCACGTTTGATAAACAACCATCTTGGTTTTCTTGGTAAGATGTTTATTTTGCCATACTCTTGTACTCAGCTTCCCGAACATCGTCGCCGCCTACATTGCAATATAAATACATATGTTACAAATCACGTGTCAGTCCAAAGTCGTCACTGTATCGTCAGTCAACAAGTAGCGTTCATTTGCTTTAGAAGTAAATTAAGCAAATAAAGCTACATGTTGTCTTTATCTACAATCTACAATAGTAGCATTATTACAAGATTAAAAATGATAATTATAATTAGATATACGTATTACGTTTAAGAGAATAGACCAAATTATCAGTTTACCATTGATTAAAAATATTTTTTGTCTATAATTGGTAGAATCGTACAGATAAGAAAAACAATCAATTGAAATACCTACATAGAAAATGTATAAACATATGTATTTGGTAAATAAAAGTAGTTAAAAGACTTCCAAAAGAATAAGTACTAGGTAAGTAACATCAACTAAAAGTGAATTTTAGATAGATCCTCTTGCTTAATTACAGTAACTTATCAATTGGACAAGATAAACAAAATGTAAAGTTTACCACCACTTATCGCTATCGATGTACATGATACGATACACATATAGACACAACCTATCTAATAACATTTCCACTGCAGTCAAGTAACCGTCGACATATCCACATCGGAAGCATTATCATTCGAGAAGCATTCACTAAACATGAGCTCATCCCCAGTATGATTGACCTTAAGATTGGTAAAGACTACGTTTCATCGGAGACATGAATAGGTATTGTTGAAGCTATGTACTTCACGTTGTGAGCTGACACTTCCCATTGCTGGCGTCGGATCGACAAATCTGTTTAGCTGGCGTCTAGTGACACAATAAGAGGAATCCGAGTGCCTACTCACGTCATTATATCCACGTTTAACATGATAAGGCAGAGTGCACTCTCAATGATATATGTGCGGTATATTTCGTATTTTACTCAGCGGTATCATGGCCGCGTTTTTGTCACTTGTCATATCATGCGTCACTTTCGCACGTACGTACTTGTTAGAACGTGACAGGTATGGTGACAAATTATAGACAGCCGTCTTATATGTAGCAAAGTGGTCGGTAAATGAAATGAAATGCTACTATAAACTACACTTGCTACCTTTATTTACGTTGTAAATCTGTTGTTGCGGTATTTGTTTTCTTTTGTGGTGCAGTAAAATATATTTACTTACAATCACAATTGTCATAGCTAACATTTGATATGAAAATCTAGAAGGAATTCGTTTTAGAAATTTCATCTTACATTCCTACATGTTTGGTTGGAAAATTTCAATATCACAACTTGATATTTGGCGTGTTGTGGTTTTACCGTGCAGCAGATGAAATATATGGTAGTGACATGCATAGCTCGCGTGGATACGAGTAGGTACATACATAGGTATTTCTAGCTGCGTTGCGTACCTATGTTGAACGTCCCCATTTATCTTGCAGCAGAGTAGGTTAAACATAAATCTCTCGAGTTTTCCTATTTGGTATGGTTTATTAATTACACTTTCTATAAATGAATACAGCACCGATCAATTATACACCAGTTTTTGCATTTATTCTATGTCTAGTACCTATTTGAAAAAGGTTATCGGATTTGTATAGCGTAAATCTTAGAAATTGTTTGAACAACAAAATTATCGAGCGGTATACTTTTTACGAAAGACACAAATGTGGTTATAATATTAGTCCTGTAGTAGCACTCATAATGATTGATTACCTATATCTAAATAGGTTATACCTAAGTGTTATCACTTAGAAAGCACCAGACATCACAATAGAACCGGTCCTAATCAAGGAGATTTGCGGCATTTTACTTTTCACAAGACCACTTTCTATTAGATCGTGGACAATAAAAAGTAAAAACTAACCGGACAGAAGAAATGGCCTGACAAGTTAATAGCCGAATAAGATACATTTAAAACAGTTTCCGGTAATCATTTCCATGGTATCGATCAGTTTTAGACGTAAGCGCGCTCCATTATGCAGATTATTATTATCAGTATCTTGGTCAATAGATGTAAAAGAAGTTCAAAATTGACCCAACGAAGACCTTTCTGCCACCGATTAATGTCATAATGCAGTATGCTTAAAATGAGCCTTTATCTAACTCTCAGTTACAATGCTGATATGATCGGCTAGCATGACTTACGATTTCTCGTGTGACTCCATACATCTAGTGGAACTTTATGTATCAATCAAGTCGCGCGCGAGAACGTAAGTCATGCTAGCCAGTCTGATTAGCACTTCAGCGAATCAACCACAACTCTTAAAAAATACAAGGTAATCGATCAAAGAACATAAGTACAATAAGACGGGGAACAACAACATTTGGAAATTATTCATTAACATTATTTCAATCTCTTATCAGTTCCATGCAGGAAATATACACCATACCTACGTGGTGATCTTCATAAGAAAATGTATTCAAATACATAAAACAGAGTTTAACACCCATAACACAGACGTGTTAAACAAATACGGCTATAAACAGTTTCACTATCATGCTCGCGTTTACTCTCGCATATCGCCGTGGGCACTGATACCGCTGATAATGATAGCCGATAACCGTATTTAAATATACGTATTTATTTCCAATATTGGTACGAAGCCCGGAAAATAACATGTGTATTTCGGCGTGTGACAGACACACCTCTTTTATTTTGAATCTATGTACTTCGACGTCCGTGTTTTTATTTTCTGACATACATGTGGCGATTATGTTGTGTCTAATATCTGTTTCCTAAAAAAATGTATACAATTTTCATTTGTAAAATGTTAGTTCTGGTTTAACTGTTTTGTTGCCACTGGTAAAACACGGATGCCTATCTGAAATGAAATTAGAACGTATAATGATATCCTATGCATTATTAAACATTGAGCATACAAATACATTGTAGCCCAAACCAATTCAAACGTAACGTATCAGTTAATTTCATTGCATGGCACCTACAGAAATAATCCTACTACAGACAAATATTATTTTACAAATTTTGCATACACGTTAACGCATGTAAATTTCAATACAAGCAACAACCAACCCAATGTAGTGTATAATTATTTTCCATTGTATTTTCACGGAAACGTACGAACGTGTCTTGCTATTTCAGTCAGTCTCGATACAAAAACTGAGGTTGACTGTAGTAGCATGACAAATACTAAAGGTTTCCGAGAAATACGATGGAAAACAATTACGCACTACATCTGTAGCAAGCTTAACTTTAGAACAGACGTGCAGACTTTTAACTCTATGTTAGATTCCGGAATGATGATTAAGCAAAAACTAGGCATGAAAGTTGGTCAGACCAACAACTAGTCGACCACAGGTCTCCTATGACCTCACGATGGACTGACCGCACTTTCACAGCAAACAATGAATCAATATGTGCGATATTTAGCACCATATAAATTACCTGCACTTTTACCAAATTGAATGGGAAAGAACAATGTAAGGATCGTAAATAAAATCCGTTTGCAGTAAAACTACTAATAGAAATACGGTGTAAGGCCATAGGTTATCATGTGCTTGTTTTCCGCTTTCATTATGTAATATATTCTAGACAGATTTATTACCAACACATGTTATTGATGTGTTTTTGATTCATAAATAACCTACAGGAATATCCTTAAACTAATATGTGCGTAGAATCTGGCCAGTGAAGAAGACGTCTGGTCAACTTGAAGAAAATATAGAAGAAAATACTCATACTTGAGGAGCACAAAAATACTTCCATATTTATTTCTGTGCCTACGAAAAATCTGTTATTTTTGATTAATTTTCTCATTCCATCCACCTTTGTCACACTCGTTGTTAAACATAAGGTCATCTCTTTCGCTTTCGGTGTGCGGGAGCTCGTTAGCACGTGCACATTTCTCGCTTGTCCAGCCGCGACTAAAGGCAACTTGTCCAATTTGTCACAAGGTAAGCGCTTCAATTTTGGAACGCCTATAATGGTATGGTGAAACTACATACCTAGTAGACTTCTTAAGCGAGAGTTTTTTTAGCTAATGTAGCCAGTACAGCTCAAAGCTTTGTCAACACGTTTTACAAGGAATAATTGTTGACCTAAAGCGAAAGTGATGCATTATTGGCAGGCAAATAACCACACAAAACACAATCACTAAACATGTGTGTTATGCAAGCGAAGGCGTGAACCGACAAAACCTTCCTGTTTCGGCGATGACACTCGTATGATTCACACAGTCACACATAAGTAGGTACTTAGTAAGTACCTACTTAGTAATAGCACACAATAGACTATATGCAAATGAAGAGTAATGTGCAGGTATAACTATGACCCCAGTCATACAGACGGAAAGATGTCACTACTGTTGAAAGCGAAGGACACCGGTATTTGCAAATTCTTACTTTAAAACACCTTCAATATTTTTATACAATATCGATAAGCAGTGTTATTTAAAGAATTAAGGTCGTGTAACTCTCCGTTTGATATCATAAAATAAATGGATTTTCTGTTTGTATAAACCTGTGTGATTAAAAGCCTTAGTAAAATGCATGTTTTGTCCATAGAAACTACTCCCGTTTTCCTGAATATTTTTGACCCAAGCGTATATTATATACGGATTCCAGGCTGAATAAGCTTAAGTTATCCATTAACATACGATGGCCATTAACCAGTTTATTGAGGTTGTTAAAAACCTATATGTATCAACGTTAACTCATAGAAGATCGCTCTCTAAGTCTCTATCTAACGTGTTATTAAAATACCAAACACAAACGTTCTAAATGGGTTTTGCTCGATAACATTCGTCATATAAATACTTATACTCTAACTCTCGTCATATAACTCTCAAATGTGTGACGATAACCGTTTTTTGCATCAAGCCCTACGCATACGTATTTTTATGACCTATTAAAGTACCAATAAGTTTCTATCTCTATCTCTTCCGCACCATAAGCATTCAGCGAAACGGCAAAGACGTAAACAAACCAATTTAGTATTATTACAGCATAGTCACGTACTTTAGTAGGTCGAGTGTGGTCCGATTAACCATTATACGGTTGATCGTTGCTTTCATTCATTTAAGTTGAAAAACTAGGAGTTTTAATAGTAATATCAGCGAAAATTTTGCCGATTTGTTTACAATGTTTACATCATTGGTTTTCACCTCTCTCCAACATAGTTAAAAAAACAAATCAAGATGGCGGCTATCGCTATTCTCCTTCAAGTCGAAGGTTCGAATTCGAAGGTATTTGATAACCATCTCTATTATTAAACATCAAAACATTTTGACACCCACTTTTATAAGGCAATGTATGGAAGCGAGAAAGTGAGCTATTTAATAAAAAAACTAACAAGTTTCGTAGTAAGCGCTAAATCAAATACCTCACAAAAAACTGATATAATTACATCACAGAACTAGTGTTGTGAATGACGCTCATTTCGAGGCTTAAAGACTCGAACCTTTAAGACTCTCGAGGCTTAACGCCTCAAAGGCGATGATTTCTTAAATCCATACGTGTAAAATAAATAAATACAATTCTCAAATACAGTCGAGTCTTCAAGACTTACGAGTCTTGAGGGCTCGAGACTTTAAGCCTAAAAATAAGCGTTATTCACAACACTGCACAGAACGCTACAACAGACTGGTCACATCGCGTGACAGGCGTACACGTCCAATTAAATGTAAGTATAACCAAGTAGGTATAACGAAATACCCGGCACCGAATAAAAATAGGTCCGAGCACGTGCGTCCGCTAATAGTCCGCGTTCAAAGAACCGCATACGTTTGTTTACTGAACCCGGTGAATGAGTTCGAGGGTTGTGTAACTGCAGTACCTACGAGAAACGGTAAGGTATAGTAGGTAAATACTGTTAACTGACATTTTAAAAACCTTACTGCAAAGGACGATCAATGACGTTAAAAGTTTTGGTTTTAGTATATTATGCATGTACAGTCGATTTTAAACCGTGAATATATTATACCGTGTAAATGACTGTTTTAAAATGAATATAGAAAAATCATTGGTATAGTATCTCTGTCTATAGAAGCCCTTGTTGAACTGCGCAAGAAAAGTTCGCGATGCAAAGTTTTAAGCATTTCAATAAATACTCTAATCAATTCCAATGATACATTTTACTTTTTATAACGGAATAAGGTAGGTACAAGCCTCTCGTAATATACCTATGAATAGGGCATTAAAGCCAATCTATTCTACTTTTGTTCTGTGATACTCAACTCACATACCTACTGATATTCAAAGTTCAACAACTCATTTAGACCACTGTTCGAACTTCCGCATGTGCGTAGTTTCCACAATAACCAGGTCAAAACTGGACAACTGTTACTACGCGAATCAAGACCTTGTGTTCTTCTTCCCAAGGCCCGAATTCCATTGAAAAAGTCCAGAAAAAAGGGCACAAATGTTTGCAAGAACTATACAATAGCATTAAATCATGGCGAACTTTGATAGGTACGTTTTTTTAGCAAATCAGACGGCATATATATTGTTTACTTGCCTTATCGCATTTTTTGTGGTTTATCTCCGTTTCTCTCGCACTTATACATATCAGCTTAATGAAAACGAGATGTTAAAATAAACGGAAGTATCATAGTGCGTTTTGAAATAGAAGATGTGGAAGTGTGAGGAAATAGGCAGTAAATCATGACAATTAAAATGGTTTACGACTGAAACGATAAAGGAGTTTATACATAGTCCGTGATGGACTGAGAGGCTTCTGGGATTACGTGTATATTGCATTAAATGTGATTAAGTACTTACTCGGAAGGTAATGCGCAGAATTTGAACAGTTAATATAAGCCGATACCTAAGTCATACGCACAATAAGATTTACATACATAACTAAAATTTGGGAATTCCAAATCAGATTCTTATCCAAATCATGAAGTAAAAAAAATCAGTTTGGTGTGATCACTGTGCAGACATTAGTTTGATAAAAAGTACTCAAAATATAGTAAGTATAGATGGTCAACCAAATCTTGTCAGTAGAAAAAGGCGCGAAATTCAAATTTTCTATGGGAAAATATCCCTTCGTGCCTACATTTTTCAAATTTGCCGCCTTTTTCTACTGTCAAGATCTGGTTGACCAAGTATAATTAATAATTATATTTTCATTTTGAAGTCCGACCAGTGATAAGACCAAACAACTAATCTCGTATCCAAAGTAAACGTTCGTGTATTCATAATGTGTTTTCAATTTAATTTATAAATATGTTCGATTCAAACTGCCATCAGTTTAGTTTAAACCTCTATTTCTGTAAATGTTATGTACACTACTACTAAGTATGAGTGTAAATTTCTTACACATTTCAGCTTCTAAGAGCACCGCAAGACATGCAAAAAGAAAGCCCCATTTAGGTTGCATCCAGCTTTCCGGGACGCGTGTTAAGTTAACCCACTTCCTTAAAACGCGGGTTTACTGAAACCGTGTCTGTAGTTCTGTACCGTGTTATCGTGAACGTTACGAACATGTAGGCAAGGTGCCAGTGAACATAAACCACTACGATAAAAAAAACTAGGATTTAGGAATGCAATTTTAGATTACATGCATGAGGTTCCTGCATTTGAAATGTGTGTTTAGCTGTGTGTGTGACATGGACAACGAAATCTATTACATCGCTTGTGTGAAATATTTGACAGTTCAGTATGAAATGCCGCCGCTGCCATATCTGATTTTGGGTGATGCATCCCTAAGAAGAAGGATGCAAGGATTATGTCAAATGAAATCTTACGACATTGCCTTACCTTACCTATCCAGACATTCCAAACCGACTTTGAATTTCGTATAACCTCATATGGAATCTTGTCGATTGCATACATACTTCTAAAGTTAATTCACAATAAACTTCTAAAGTTAATTCGCAGTAACGAAATTTTAAAAGGGCCACCTACATTTGAAACCGGGAAGCAATTGCCTCAAGAGCCAACCCACTTTCTTAAGTCGGCCGAGTGCAAATTTTCGGAACACACGCGACTATGAAATGCATTTAGATGCAGCCATTAAGAAGTAGGTCGCGGTAAAAGTGATAGTGTGACTAATAGCCGTTTAGCGGTGTTGAAGTTGGTTCGTATTTTATTCGTTTTGTCGTCTTAGGGTAGACCAATTCGTCGTAGAAATTTTATGTGTCTTGAATAATACATTTTTCTCTAAACATGCTAGGAAATTTTGTGTGACGTTTTATTCCTAGGAACAGTTTCCACTTAAGGCTAATATGGTCGAATTGAAATAACGCCTGACAAGTTGTTTTACCAAGTCTGGAGTAAAGTGACCAAATAAGTGGCTTTAAGGTTTATGTGTATGTCAAATCTGTTAGTGTATATAAAAATATAAATAATATGGGAGAACGATACACTTGCGTGATATATGTCTCTCGTAAATTTCGTAATGTCCATTTCAATCACGTCAGCTTTCATATATCGGTATGTATCTTTAGGTTAATTAACATTTTATTACAAATAACTGCTTGGCCAATATTTATTGATCCTGGTATTACTGGAAAGTTAATTGAAATAAAAATACAACGACCAAAAAAGTCTGGTCTATGGTCTACCACCGTAAACAATAATAAGCCGAAAGCGTCAGCATATTTTACGGCAAAAATGTTTGATAGGTAGTTACCATTATGACTTCAGCCAGCCTATTATGGATAGCTTTATCCATCTTTATCCACGTGATAAAATAACTGTCACTGTTTAACACCGTGGGAAAGAAAGTGACGGACACCGTTTTATCACGCTGTCACGTAGACAAGAACGACCATCATATCCGTACAGCATCATTTATCAGTGCCTGATAAATTTTGTGATAAATTATCACAAAAGAAAAGATAACAATTCTGATTTATTGCCATGAAATCTTTGACAAAACATTAACACATTACGTAAATGATACCATTAAAGATAACTTAATATAAAAACTACAGGCACTTCCCTAATGAAATTTAAACATTAATATTCTAAAAGATTTTTTACACCGTTTCCCTAGTGAATCTACTACGTTTGGGACCAAACTTTTAACTTTCTGCGACATCTTTTAAAAGATTATCTACCAAATTCTGCAAAGAAAAATAACATTACGGTAGCAATTTTTCACCGCGGACAGGCAGCTATTTTATTTTGTCTCGCAAATGAAACTGAAAACCTCCGTATCTCAGAAAACACATTAATGTACTAAGAGTATCATCACGTTAATTAAATGAGAGCAACTATTCCCCCTAGTTGGATGTTGTTGAAATTACGTGTACACGAAAAACGGAACTGCCCCCGACCCTTGACACGACATTAGTAAAATTAACTTGACTTAATTCAGACTCGAGTTAATGAACTCTTGGAAATTTAATTCATATTTACGTCGTTCGATGTCTTTTGTCGTTCATTCAATTTCGTGAGGATTTTATACTGAATACAGATTAAAATGAAATGGAAGAAATATTATACAATACTCCACCCCTATGTCAATTCCACGAATAAGACGAGAGACGTCTCATACGTCAAAATTCGTTCTAGGGTAAAAAAAGTATCTTAAATTATATCTACCTTTAAGAATCTTCTTCGCGATTCGAGTTAAAATCGGGTCGGTTTTCACTCAGACCAACATCGAGTATTTGCTTTTGTTATTTTAAATAGTCCTACCTATACTCTGCAAATTTTTGCCTGACATTGCAATTACAAAGCTAAAATTGTATATTTTGAGTTTACCATTGGCATTGTCGACCTTCGCAACAGCATTTTATCATACTTAAACACGAGCCAGTCACAAAGCTGACTAAGATAAAGAGTTCTTAATGTAATGACGCAAACTAACGTCATCTTTAAACATAAACAATTACGGTAAGATGTTAGACTAGTTCCCCTTGTAGCTGCTCGCATTAACTAATAAATTGTTAACATTTTTGAGCAACCGTAATCGGCCGTACAATATTTGTTGTATTAGTTACAGCCAATCGATTTGATAGTTGCTAGCAGACATCGTTGGTAATTAGATCGAAACAGCCGATACTAAACCAATAACAGCATTATTTACTTGAAAACTTCTCCGTCCATATTGAACGATCCATTACGTAAAAAGTAGTTCGTGTTTATTAGTTTTGTTGTTGATGTAAGTTTTATAACTATCCGTACCTTATCCCTGTGGGAATGTCTGTGGTGAGAGACCGGAGGCGGGTGCTGCGGCGGCGGCGGCACCTGGTCGCGGCCGGTGACCACCACCGGGAGACCGTCGACGATGGTGACCATCACCCGCTTGTCGGCGCTGCGGCGCCGCTCGGCGGAGTTGCGACGGCGACGCTGCTCGTCGGTCACCGGCCGAGCGAACACCGTGCGCCGATCCACGAAGTTGGCGCGAGGGTCTACTTGGTTCTCTGCCGCCCTGGTAGCTGGCGTGTGGCTTTTAGAGCGTTTCAGGAGCCTCATCACATGGGATTTGAGTGCATCCGGCTTGCTGACCGGCGGAGGCATGTGGTCCGGTTTATGCTTGTAGGATTGAGAGTGCGCATGGTGGCGCTGCACGGACACCGTGTGCCCCATCCCTGGTGGTATCACGTTAGAGAGACTTTTGACTGCGTAGGCAGCGTCCACTTTGTTGCCGGCCACGCACGACACTTCGTACATTACGACGTCTCACACCCCGAACGCACGGGAAAACTTCTACGAACTCTGTTTGTTTACAGCACAGCCATGTTTATCCGTATCACTGCAATCCTTCACTCACACGCCTCGCATTGTCGGATCTTACGCGGAATCACACACACGAACACTGCTTACATTTGCAAGCTGCAGTTGTATTTGAGTGTCGCACGCGAGCACCTTTTGTCAGGTCGGACCGGTTAACGGAAAAAACTATTGAGCATCATATTAAAAAAGTAAACAAAAAGTCTCGTTTAATCGGACACGACGTGTTGCTTCCTATACAGAACAATCACGTCATTCAGTAGGGTTAATTAAGTTCGATAGACCGGTCACGTCTCGCCGCGCGTCCGTTCGAAGCGAGCGCGCGGTAGATACTGGCACGGCATACGCACTCGGCATTAGGACAATCGTTCAATGATAGAGGATGATAACAACGGATGCGTAGAGACGACTGTCGAGTCCGATGTGAGCCGCTAAAGGTCAATGTTTTGATGGAGTCAGCGAGTCATTACGATAAGAGGGTGAGACAAATTCATCCGTACGTCACATTTGGCGAGGCGCTTGAATACAACGCGTATTTATTCAGATGAAGGTGAATGGTGATAACGAGATAAACAAAATTTACATGAATAAGCCGTTTAAGGCGGAAGCTGTTGACAAATAGAAGATTATATTAGCATATTCTTCTCAAACTAAATCGGGCTTTGTAAAATTCCAAGGGATTTTTTGTCGTAAAAGCCAAAGCATGCAGATTATCTCGCACAAGCGTCTATATAACGTAAACGACATTATCTTAAACGGTGTAGTTAAGAACGCTAAGCAAATTCCTCGGTTACGTGGGTGGAGGAATTTCCTTTGTCAAAACGACACTGGATTCTGACAGTTCCGTGAAGTTTCGAGTTGAAACAAACGTTTTGGGAATGCCGGGTGAGATAACAGGCGCCTTGTCAAATTAACGCTTCCTTATTAGGTTGGGTTTCATTATTAGTTTAAGACCATCTTACGCAATTAAGGCTGTTTTTTGTTTGATCACCGACTCACAGAACTGTTATGAATTTGGCGGTGTGACAGTGCTCAATCAGAAATGTTTGACTACCATTATTTCAACGAAAGAATCGCCATAGTTGAATCAAAAGCTACTTTTCTCAGATCATAATCAGAATAATCCTACAACGTGTCCTTCACGGTATAATAACACAAGTTCCTTTCATTTTCCTCATGTCAAGGGTGAACATAAGATTTCGCGATTGAATATCAATAGGGATTCATCAACAACTTAGTGAGCCAACTTACAGCAAAGATGCGAAGCATTACGAATCTTCTCGGGGCATGAGGTTAGGGTTGCCAGATGGTCGGGATTCGGCGGGATTCTCCCGATTTTTAGGATGTGTTCCCGATTCCCGACAAAGTGAAAATTGTCCCGAAAAAGAGCATCACGTTATAAAACAATAATTTCAAGTTCTGAACTGTCATCGAACAAACCAGCGACCCGCGTCGAGCCCGTCAGCGCGCGTAGCGAGATTGGGCAGAGCAGCTGAGGTAGTGCCTATAATGTAAAATATCGTTGTTTTTAATACAATTAATTTAATTTGTATCGTTTATTTTCCCGACTTAAGGCCCAAAATCCCGAAAAATTGATATTTTTTCCCGATAATAGCACCTTTCGATCTGGCAACCCTACATGAGGTGTAGGGTTGGAGCCGGTGTAACTTTATTTGACGTTCATAAGCGCATTTTAATTATGCCTACTTGAATAAATTATCTTTTATCTTTATTAACAGGCGTAAGTTACAAAATCAAAGCATTAATGGAAGATTTTACGCGGTTCTTTGTATCTAATGAGTAGTGATTCATAAAAAAAACCTTCACAACTGCAGTTACGATCGTTTACCGGTAACGTATGAATGGAGTGATTCACTATTAAGTATCAAGTTTAGTATTTACTTCACATTTAATATTGCAGTGTGATTTTTATCGCAAGAGTCACACTGTCCATGAAATTTACAAAAAATATTCCCTACAGTTAACCAAATTTGTGGTTATTATTTTAATCGACAAAAACTGCTCCCGATGTACTATTACAATTATGGGTATTTGAACAGAAAATACCTACATATGAGAACCTAAATCCTAGTATGTGAAAGTAAGTAAAAAAGGTCTACTCAAATAAGGTAGCCTGCAACAGGTAGGTATCATGCCTTTATCTATACTAAATAAATTAATATCATAACGGTATTATTATCACATCTAAACGATTTCAACAAACAAACAAAAGACTGCCCCAAACGTCGCAGCCCATTTCTCTTCCAAGTTGTCTGGGACATAATTAACTTTGCGGAAACAGATTGAGCCATTTGTATGCCCGTTTCAATTTAGCCTCATGTTTACGAGTGAAAATAAACCATAATAAGTAACCAGGTCCACTTTGTAGTAGTATTGGTTAAGACTCAGTTTGAGTCCTCTGTTTTGAGACTCAACTCAGTTTTTCAGTCGAAACTTAAGTTCTCATCGAGACCTGAGTCTTTGGTAAAAACTCTCATATTATGTACATAATTTTTCTAAAAGGCACTTGCTCCACATAAAATTCACGTGTTAGGTAATCATCATTTAGTAACGCCTATTTTCTCCAGCTCATTTAGATAAAACCTACAACATTTTTTACGAAATCTTTATCCGAAGTCTCGAATCCCTCTTAAGTTGCGCTTAAAAGACTCAATAAAGGGTTCGACTAGGGCCTTAATATACTCGACATTTTTCAAGCGCTCAGTCGCGTAGAATCGAGTTCTTCAAATATAGACTCAAAAGACTCGTGTTCCTAATACCAACACTACTTAGTACTTTGTAGCGAGACCAATAAAACACGATTATCTACGACCGGTTGTCGAGAAACAATACTGGTTGTTACTTGTGCAATGGTAAGTTTTTCAAGAGACCGGGCTAATAGGTTCGATAAATTGTCTTATGTAATATTAGTATGAGACGCAAGGAAAGGCTTTTAACACGGAACCGAAGTATTTAGTACATATGTTAAATAAATGGTGGCTTGATAGCACGTTTTTAACACCAAAAGGGCAATTCAGATAACACATGTAGAATATCATGTTAATGTATGGCACTTTCCCTATTTTATATCTCTCTCGGAGTATATTTAAAAGATTTTTCACCTAGTGATCGGAAAAGGTTAATACCTGTAAATTCTACTGTACTATATTTCTTAGCATTGCTTAATTACTTCTAAGTAGGTATTGGGACGTGTAATTATTAGCCTAATTCACTTGAGCTGTGACTCAACCTCTACCCACAATCCTATTGTATTAGCATGTTAATTTTAAGGTAAATTAACTATAGCACGTTCTATTTAAGGCAAAGCTGAGAAATATAACATACAACAGTATTGGTAAGAGATTAGAGAGAGTTGAAAACTGGTCTAAAATTAGATACACGATAAGGGTTTCCATTAAACGTATAGGCTCACTTGAAACCCGACCCAAAGCGCTATAAATTATTAACAAATACCACCCCATCGATTATTCACTAATGTAAACGGTAGAAAGGTTAAATTGCGTCCTAAATTAGCAAACTGTACAAAACACCCGCAGTCCTTAAGGACAAACACACTCGAGAAACGCGTTGTGTAAATTTTCTCCGTGCTTTGCGGGAAGCATCAGAGTCCAGAGAAGGTCTCATGATTTACATACACCGCATAAAATTTCTAACCTTCGTGAAACTTTACCGTTTACAGTGGTCTATGTTCTGCGGCTATAGAGCTAGGCCATTGCTATGTACCTATTATTACCTTCGCCTGAAAGGCAATCATTATCACGATTCAAACCTCCAATTTTATTCCATAAAGCTATTCCAGCAACATTGTAGTGCAAACCGCACACAACCCCTGAACCGAGAGAGAGCAAGTGAAAGCCTGCGTACAAACAAACATCCATTGATGAATGATACTTACGTCATCGGTGTTAGTAGGTTTCCCTTCGAGTGTGTAAAGGCCGATGCATTGTAAATATGATTCGATTGTCAATAGAAATAAGATTTGTAAAGGCAATAAAACGTGTGTTATATTACTGATGGTTTTGGATTTGACAACTTAGTACCTAATAAGTTGTGTGTCTTGCGATTAAATTACTTACAATGAAAAAATTTGACAGTCCTGGACACAAGACTGGAAGTTTGAAGATTGGCTATATTTAGCGCGTTATTGACAACCTATACTTTAATCCTTTTTGTTTGAAAACTGCTCAAATGAGGATCAGCTTTAACTGGAATTTGGTAAGCTTTTCTTTTGTATTGACGTAAGGCTATAAATGTCACTTTTTTGCTGTACCAAGAGTCGCATGGTTTAGTTGTCATATGCTTTTTTATGCTCACCCATCCGCAAAATTGCATGGCCGCTTTAAGAATGAATTTATTATCAATGTGTCCATGCTATTATTTATTTCCTAACTCGCTGGACATCCGAGTGCTGCAAGGTTTATTTGTTGCTTTTATATGGCGTCAAAGTAAGTACATATTCGTAGAAATACTAAGTACTACCTACTCGGAACTGCTAAAACAAGGCTGCTCTCCAACAAGTTTGGCAGCGCAAGCAAAACAAAACACTTGTTTACTTCAGCAGCACTAGCCCCGGATCCGGCGACCGAAACATAATGGTCCTTGGGAAACATTCCACTACGAATGGAATTTATATTCAAAATAGTAAACGTGGAACAAGATTGAGAACAACATACGTTTTGCTTTTTGTTGGCAAAACATTGCTACCATAAAATGGAGTAAGCATGAAAATATGAAAATGAATTATTCTTAAAGTATACCACTGACATTTTTATTTTATGTAACTTCTAAGATTAATTTGAGTTCAAGACAGGCAAAAGAAAGTGCCCAAAATAAACCTTGCAGATTTCGAACTAATTATTCGAATGGATGAATCTAGCTGGGAATTTTCTAATTTTCATAACAACATAGTAATTCTCAAAGTCTCACAGTAGCCACAGTTCCTTAGTCATAGAAATATTTAAGATTCTAGGGTTCCAAGCCAGTTTTTGCCTGGCAAGTAAATAAGAACGGGTTGAAAAAAAGCACACCAGTTAAACTTACTTTACTGATATCATATGCCTATATGCCAGTGTAGAAATATCGTTCAAAAAATAACATTACGCAACCCTAAGCCTAATGTGTGTATTCGAACGATATAACCCCGTATCTACAACGCATGATTTATATGAGCCTCAACTGGTTCCCGGTTCCGCAAACAAACGGTTGTTATTCAAATCTCCTTCGTCGTCTTCGTGCGATAAGTATTTATTAAACAAACCGATGAGAAATCTAATGCAAATCGAAGAGACGAAAAAAAGTACAGAATACCAGACTAGACGGTCCTCTGGGGACTTGGATTTAGATGAGACTGTCGAGAGCCAATGCGACGAGACGAGTCTAAAATCATTGGGTAAATATTTTATGTACTAATATTCCCCTGATAGATTAAAGAGCTTTCGAAAAGAAATTTTAGTCTGGCGCACCATTAGAAAAGCAGACTTCTGTTTTTATGTGTGTGAAGTCATAGAAAATTTATCTTACTAGTATCGTAAAACCTTTAAAAAAATTGCTTTTTTTATATTGTCTATCGTATAATAATGACTCCATGTCTGTCGTTAATAAATCAACTATGTAGTAGGTAACCGTCCTTTATAATACCTCAAAAAGCGATACCTTTCGACTCGTACTCGTATATCTCATATCAAGATGTCAAGTTAGGTCCAATCAAACGTATGTCCAGTCCATAACCTTTTCAATTTCCCCTAAACATAGTCAGAATGAAAGAATCCCTTTTCTGGCACGAACACATTCAGTTAGTATCCATATCATAGCTTCATATCTGTTGTGCCTCGTTCGATAGGTCGTGCGGAGTTAACGATTCGCTAAACAAGTACTAAACCTAAGTTTACGAGTCAGTTCGGCTGGTTTCGGATATTAAAAACCTACAGTTGCAAAGTACAAAGTATAGGACTGGAGATGGCAGGCGGGTTGGTAAATTAGACGAAATAATTAAGATGCAAAGCAAAGATCCAGACAGTACTAAAGTCTACCTAGAGCTACTTGCACACATTGCACAGTTCATTTAACATTGACTAGAATTTAGGTGTGAATTCTAACAGAACATATCTAGTCAACTAAACTCTGCAAGTGTCCAAACGAGGCACAACGGGGAATAATATTCGCTATTGTGCTTTAGTCTGTCCATCAACTCAAGGTCCTCAGAGACGATATAATATAATGATAGACGTGTAGCGACAGAGGGTCGAGACGAACACTTTCCGGTAGATACCGATTCTGCGACTATTTCGGGACTGATCGGTAAATGTAGATATTACAGTTAGTTTATTTGGAAAAGAGCATGTGAAGCCTTCAGATATTGATGATTGACAGCTCATTGAATAAGATATTGAGGCGAAACCTTTCAACGAGTTTAGTAATCGAATTGTTTGGCAGTTTCAAGAGGGCGCCACAAAATTGTGAGATAATAACTTCAAGATCGCTCTTTGAAATTGTTGAAAGGGGGAGATTACGAGTATAAACGACAAAAGGACTTGGTTGAATTGTAAGTGAAAAGGGTAGAGATTAAAAAGATATCACGGTTCACCTGTGCGTCCAGACGGAGGGTAGATGCTGAAACAATGAGCGGGGTGAATACAAACAGTGGCTATGGACTCCGGGCGTTATGCTGCTTTCAGGACGCACTACAACTGTAATAGTCGGGTAAATGAGAAAACACCTACATAATAGTGCAAGTTAAGGTGGCCGTATACGTAATGAAAATATCCCTGCCCAGAATATGTATTTTTTTTAAGTACTTAATGGATTGATGGTGAGCCGTAAGCGTACAACAAATTTTCGCTGACATCTTTAAAATTATCTTCCACCTCCAACACGATGATACCATTATCAAAACAATTGTATTTTTATATCGTCCATCGTCTGATATTTGTCACTATAATTGGCAATGGAAAAGCATCCATTCAGTACATCGTATCAATTCAAGTAAAACATGATGCTGTAACAGCATTTTAAAAAAGCAAAGAGAATTTTAAAGATGCAGAAGTCAGTGAACATTTGTTGAGCAATGCTGTTATCCTACATAGTTTCCGTTAAATTTCGCTTACAATATTTCACCGAGCGAACATATACTGACGATAACTTTGAAACATCATCTCATCTTACTTCCTGCTTCAATAGCAAGATAAGCAAAATATTACATTTTCTTTCTTTATTAACTCCAAGAAATTTCCGGTACGTCTTTTCGAATGTTCTTCACAATTGACCCAAAACAAAAGTCAAGAGAATCTCAGCGGGCGATTACATCTAATGGCACCATTTAAACGTTTTCAGGATTAAATTGACGGAGACTTAATTTCGCAAAAAGCCGTTTAAAAGTGCCGTCAAGTTATTTTCTTTACGGCTTAATTTTAATTAAATTATTTTTATTACTACCATTAACAACAGAACCCGACATAAAATAACCTGACAAAAGTTTGTACCAAATCAAAATTTCACCTTTGTTACCAGTTGTGCAAAGAAAGACTCACTAAATATCTAATAAACTTTTCTTACAATATTCATATGTTCAAGGAATTATAGTTAACGTAGGTTCTATCGATATTTTCACAGTTTACGTTCCATTTCAAAACGAAACTACACAAATGAAAAGCAAAAAAAGCCGACTAGATATCAAAGTTTTCGCAACCGCACTAGTTCCCTTTTGCACTGGCCACGTTAGTATTTTCGTAGATTGCAGAAGGCACACGATGTCACCCAAGACCAGTGTAGCATGACCACTACATCCACAGTAAATATGTGTAATCTTAGTCTGCACATATACTGGTCTTGATCTGTCCACTCGACTGTGACGGACTGACAGCTCTGAAAACGGCGAGGAAATGAAACGTCACTGTGTGAAAACCCTTTCAGGCGTTCCGACATGTTCGACAGTTCTTTCTCATGTAAAACTTAGGTACCGGAACCAAAGACAAGAAAATAGAGACTGTTAGTCGCACAAGACGAGTTGCGATACTTATTATCCACATTAGGGCCATGCCATCAGTGTTGTAGATAAAGGCACAATAGTCAGGATCAGTTCCGTATATGACGTATTAAGAAACTTTAACCTATAGTTCGTTTTTTTAGCATTAGAAAGAACTTGCAAGAAGGTAAGCAATTTTGACAAGTCTTTTAATTGAAAAACGCTTTTTAAAAATCAAAAACTATTACTTATGAAAGCAGAAGAATATAAATGATCGTATTAGATTCATAATTGTTACATATTTGCCGTAACTTATTTTTAAAATGTGTTTTTCAATTAAAAGACACATCAAGATTGTTTACCTTATTTCTAATGCTAAATAAAACGAACTATAAGTATAAAAACATAACTAACTCTTGCAGTTAAGCTGTACTAAGCGTAAGCTGTATTGTACGGGTATGAGTGTTTGAGACGTCGCTAACTCTTTCTTGCTTGACACTACATCAGTGGTTCCTAACCTGGGGGTAATAAGCTAACCTAATATAACAATACTACAAACGTACACGTTTTATTTTTTATTACCATTGGGAGGAGGGGTAAAATCAGGTTCCCTAGTTAGTCATAGGGGTGACCGGACTGAAAAGGTTAGGAACCACTGCACTACATTAATGACGAAAAAACTCCTTGAAATGGACAGTCTTTTCGATTACTTGTTCCTACCGGAACTATTTTCGAGAAACGAACGCTTTTCACCGAGTAAGTAAATGTTATGATCCTATGATAGTCGAAAAAAGGATATGAATGAAATAGGTACAAAAGGCTGACGTTTATAAATAACCGCTGAACCTTTCACTGTGATTGACCGTTATCCTTCGAAGCCTCGCTTAGTTTATTCCGACTTTTCACCTTTTGATGGTTTTTATCTTTCCTTCCTGTATCCAAAGATAGTCTGCTCGTTATGATAAGTCCATTTTTTACCTCTTGTATATTGTTTCCGTCATCTTAACGCTTTTCTATTTGCGTTTAATTGTCCGGAATCCGCTTAGCTACTTAATTTCGATGATTGGCGTAGGTACTATAAGGGATTACGTAGGTAGGTACGTTATTTATTTTATGTATAAAATATTATACTCATAGCTGGTGCCATCCTGCTGGTGTAGAGTTATAGACGCGAATCGTTATTTTAACTTCACAGACAAACCAAGGCATTTCTCATAAACAGAGAATAATGAACCTAGGTTGAACAATTAAAACTGCAATGCCTTAGTCACAGGAGCTTAAAATTCTAACAGCACCACACAACTGGGTCGCCAACTTACACCGAATACTAACTTTACTAACTCAAAAGACCCCAAGTGCGGATATGATGGTCGAACTTGTCTACGTGACGCTTTGATGATGACGATGTCTGTCTCTATCAATCGCATGGTGTTAAAAAGCGACAGCTGCATTGTCAGGTGGATAACTTCGTCTATCATACATGTGCAGTCAATGAACGCAATATATTTCTATTCAGAACCGTCCGAAGTATGTAAGTAGGTGATAACGATACGTGACGAAACTTATATTCGAATAATTCAATTGAATTCGATGAATGAATGAATACGGTCCGACGGTATGTACGATGAATAGATCCAAAGATGTTAAGTTAAAAGGGCTTTCAAGAAAATCGAATTGGTTATCTCTTATTGGGTATATCTTATACATATCTACGTCTGAGATGTCAGCGAAGAAAAGCCTTTGTTTTCGGCGAGCAATGTTTATTATTGAATGCGATATTAAATTGTTCATTGCATTATTACCACAATGATTACATATTTATCTCATTTTGTATTTTTTCCTTTTATTTATCGATAATTACAGATACTTAATCGAACCAAAAAAATCAGAGGCAATAAAACGTATGTTTCCAATGTTCCGAAACGCACTGTTTTGGTGAACGTTCATAAATTTCTAATAACAAAACAAGCATATTTTCTCGACCACAATGATAAAAGACTTGCCAAATTTTTGCTTTTTACCATTTTCAATACTACCATAAATCAATCCCGAAAGGCGGTAAATTAACTCCTTAAAACGCACAAGGAAACCAAAACATCATAAGAATCAAATTGGCTTCGAGCCAAATCCTGGTTAACACTACGCATGTATGTTTCTACTTCCGTTTAGTTCTTTATTACATTCCTGCTAACAACTTTAGCACTTTTGAGCGTAGCAATAAAGATTATAATGGAGTGCATGTTAAATGCATACTCATTAGTAGAGTCTATAATAATAGACGATTATAGCTATACAATGGGTCGGCATTGAATGGCATTGACCGAGCCGTTAGCGTTGAAATTATTTGACGAAACTACTAATTAAATATTTTCGGTACAAAGAAACGAATCGTCTTTTCATTGAGTACTTAGTGATAATTACTAAGCACTACTTAGAATACGAGTAATTTACAAAGATTTAAAAGGAGTGGGTTATCTGATTGTCATAAATCACAGGCAAAAAAGGTAAACCAAGTAGATCTTGAAACAACAAACAATATTTTTTATTACCTTTAGGTAATATTATTTTCTTAACTCAAGGTTTTTTATTTTCGTTAGATAAATACAAAAATCTCTGTCCAAAATCTCATTCTGGTATTAAAACATAGAAAAAACAAAAAAAAAAAACAATAGAATTCAATTTTCGCTTCACCTGTCATGTCCTTTACGACAGCTGATCCATTGTCGATAAATGAAAGATTTCATGATTCGAAATACATTTTTATACCAGTGTACTATTGTCACTCGATGTTAGAAAGGTTTTCTTGATTACAAAGTATTTGCTAGTGCAATATTACTCGCGGTGTATAAGTATATAGTATTTTTAGAGCCATAGGTACCTAACAATGTAGTAGCCGAGACTGTTTTCATCCACTCTCAAACTGCCAGTCTGCTGGACAGGCGATTAAATAATGTCCCTATCCCTATCTCCATTTTCCACACACGGTGGATGCAGTGTCAATATAAAATAGGAGTGACTTACGGGTGCCAAGAACAGAACAGCAGCTATGTAAATATGGATTTTATGCAAATAAAAGGATACAAAAAGGAGACCTTTACCTAGCGAGGGAAAGTAAAAAGACAGTGTTTATTATGTAAATAAATATAAAATTCCCTAAAGGATTTTGCCTAGACACTGTAGTCTGTCTACAATGTACATTGTACAGAGAGCAAATTTCGTCCAAAGCATTTTTGGTAACGTTCATAATAACATAACGACAACGTCACCTATTAGGAAACCCAATGAAGGACCAGACGTAATGAGGCAGTTAAGATGAATGTAACGCATCTGTATCGTACATGGAAGTATATTGGAAGCACGAATACCTAACCTACCTACATCGTCCAAATTCCACTCCGGCATAAAGAGCTGACTACTCTACTGTGCTCGGTTACCAGCAGTTTATTCAATACATGTCCAAGTTTGCCACTATCCCATGTTTCATTGTCATACCCACTACAGACACTACAGTATAGTACAGTATGTTTTTATTATTGAACTAGCGACCCGCCCCGATTTGGCACGGGTTAACAAATTATACATAAACCTTCCTCTTGAAACACTCTATCTATAAAAAGACCGCATCAAAATCCGTTGCGTAGTTTTAAAAATCTAAGCATACATAGGGACAGACAGACCGCGGGACGCGACTTTGTTTTATACTATGTAGTGATTACATGTACTAGATAACTGGAAAATTTCGGAGCTATAGGCCCCTTGACACGGCCACGGTATAAATAAAACCATAAGGGTAATTACGGAATACGTTAACAAGATCGTTTATCCACTACAAAGGCTATTTGTCGCCGGCATTTTGGTCAAATTGAGAACTGGATTGAATAATGAGCGCGTCGCTCTGAGCGCCGTAAATTCTATGTTCAATAATACTTGGCACTACCGCTATTGTATGATGACGGCACAATGACGTAACACAATCTTGTTGCGCAGATCAGACGACATAAAATATTTGTATGAAAGGATACCAAGGTATACATATTTTCGATTAATGAAGATTTGACTTCGTTGCAACGTACAAGAAATTCTTTATCCTTCGCAATATGGTAGTATCTGGACGGGTCACTCCTGAATAAAACTAGCACAGGACCGCCATGAGTGGCGTACGAGTACAATAATAAACACATATTTCAATCGCAGGCTGAAATGGTAGTGGCAGCTGACACATACAATTTAAATGAGAAGATGAGTTTGTTTTTGAAATTACTGCAAAATCATGAGATGTTACAAGACTTACCTAACATTTATTCGAGTATTTATTCGAGCTTTAAACAGAAGTGTCTCAGACCAATCTCATCTCCGGCGTCACATCGCTAATGTAACTAACTTTAACTAAGCACTCAGGTGTAAGGGAATGTTTGGAGACGTTAGTCTGGCTGTGACGGCAAAGAGAGGCAATTAAGGTAGATAAAATAACATGAACAGACAAAATAGGTAGGGCTTTGTTAGAACTTTATCAGATTTTAATAAAATTTAAAGTTGTGTCACTTAACTTCAAACTCGGGTAAATCCATTCGACCCTCTCAGCAAATATCTATCCTATTATACCTTAATACCAAAATCGCATAATCTAACAGATGGATTTTCTCGAGTTCTTCAATCTAATCATAGTCGTATTTACAAAACAATAGAAAATCGCTGTTGCTTTGGTCTATCTGGTTATAGATCTGTACGTTAAACCCTCACGTCTAAAGAAGACAATTTCTGCGATGCGTTTTCCAATTAACAAGATTACTAATCTCAGGATATTCACAAAGAAGATATACAAAGGTTGACAACCTTTACAGTACACATAAAATGGCTGATGATGTATATTTCGAATTTATACGAAGATAAAAGATTTTTAATACCAGTTTCATATGACCTCTTGTTTGACTTCAGGCCCCACAACACCCGCTTGGAGCAAGATACTCCTCTCTTTCTACACCAGTTGTCAAACATCATTACATCTAATAGTTTCCATTTATCTCACAACGAAAGAATCATCTGAAAAAGGCCGGGCATTCGTTCAGTACAACAGCGCGACATCGATGTTAAACAGAGCGTTAACGGTGGGGCACGTCCAGCGTCCGAGCGGGATGCACTTTGCTCATGTTGACACCTGATGCGAACAATCGTATCGACTGGTAATTAGTAACGTTAGAGGGCGATTTGTGTGACAAGGATAGTTGCTTTGTTGGCGTTTGTATGCCTTGATAAAGAGAGAAAGATGGAGAAATAGAAGTTGGAAGACATGCCAATATCAAATTGATTGGATTTTAGAATACCCTTATGCTTCACTTGAGCGTTGACATGGTTTTTACAATGAATAGGTAGAACAGGGCATAATTAGTACAGAATCAGAAATTGATATCTAGATTCTATTAAGTCCAGTAACTATACGACATAAAATACCAACGAAAGCTTCAATTAAACTTATTTTTCGGAACGAACCTCGCAAAATTTCCAAGAAAACTCAATAGACCCAAAAACCTAAATCTTTCAGTAAGTACATAATTATTTCAAGAATCTCTGAGAGCAAGTTAAAACTCAAAAGCAAACAATGAATGATTTAGAAGTTCTAATTTGATTTTACGCGCAAAAGGTCAATTTGTTGAAGAAGTGATTCCTGGGCAATGATCTGTATAAAAATTTCAATTATGTACTTGCGTTGTTAAAAAAGATTCAGCTTAGATCAATGCAAACAATTATTCTTACATATTTTGTGTTAATTGAGTTTGAAGTTACAGAAACAAAAGCAATTTCAAACGAAATTCCAGACTTGATTTTCGCTTTTATTTTAATAAAAAATAAATTTAAGGAAAAGGCGGTCGAGAGTTAAATTCAAATTAATGTCTCAGTAAAAACCCTTCAATTAAATAAGTTTTCTAATTTACTTCAGCGTGAAGCTTGAAAACTCAAGCGTCTAACTATCCGTTGGCGGTTTTATTAAAATCTCCTACTTTTTCATTACTTTTAACAGACAAACAATCAAATTTCATCGGACAAACGGAAAGTTAACAGTTGTTCATAATAAACACGCCGCCAGCGATCGTAAACGAGTTTGCAATAGGAAGCGGGATAAAACAAATCTGTTCGATTTGTTCTTGTAGCGTCCGAGATAAAAACATCCGAATGTTCCGAGCTAACGGCCGTGGACGAGGAAATCGTTACATTACTCTTGCAATGAAACTTATACTGCTATCATCAATACTGTGTCACTGGCGTACCTTACAATGAAAGTGCGGTTAGGTATAGGTTACGAAATATAGATAAATTGGTCTACTTTTCTTTGCCTATTCTTAACTGTTAAACCCGTACTTGGATACATTTTATGAAATAAGCCACTGAACATGGTATTTCAAGCGTTAAAGAAGCTGATATTAATACCTTATAGTATAAAATTAGTTGTATTAGGAAACCAATTAAATTATATTATAAAAATATTTTAATAGCTGATTAGTTATATCTCTCCCAAGTGGATTACATCCGAGGAAGGGTCAACATCATATTCTAAAATTTAATCAACGATTAGGTATACACATACAATCTCTCTGCTACAAAGGGCTCAAAGCAAAAGACTAAAAAATGGCGACAGAGAAAAATTCCCAAAGGAATTAAAAACAACTTGATCCCCGCAAACGACGCCACGAAAAAAGTTTTAATTAAAAACATTGTCGTGCAAAGGGGATTACAAGATAAACGTTGTATAATTATCTAAGAGCTGAGAGGTGAATATTTTCGAAGAATTCACAAGGCTTACTGTAAATGCAGCTCGAAATCTGTACCATTTATTCGTAATAGGAGGTCTTACTTTAAACTGGTTCGCTTGAAGCGATGAGAATTTTCTGGCTGTGCTTTTGCACAACTCTCAGTCACGCAACACTTATTTACTATCCGTTTTTGAAGAAATACTGTTGGTATTTAAGCAATGTCTACGGTACAGTTGTCGGAAGTCACATTATTATATCAGCAAATTACTTCCACTACCAATCCCACTGAACCTCGGCCATCGGCTTTGCCAATTAACGATTTGATTAAGATGACAAGGAATCGTTGTATGAAGGTAGCGGGCCTAACACAAACGTCGAAAATCTCAATTTTTGCTATCTGGCTCCTCTATCGCTCAAATATGCAAGAGATATTAAGAGACAGATAACAAAATTTTTGATGTTCGAGTAGGCCCTTAAAACACGAGCGATACGATCCAATCTTATTTGTAAAGTTCTACGCACAAGCGAAGAGATTCAACAGGCGTAAACAAAGGCACGTAAAAATAAAGTTAACTGCTTTAAGATGCATCTAATTGATTGAGAGATAAGCCAGAAGTTAGTTAAAAACAAATGTTTAAGATCAGGTTTCGTTTGACACTTCCGACCTAACTATAGAAGGGAAACCCCTAACCGAAGTGTCCTCTTTCAAGTATCTTGGAAGCCAGATCAGAAAGGATAACAGACTAGCCTCCGAGATCCCGTCTAGGATTGCTAAGGCTGCGTCCACTTTCGGTCGGTTAACGCATCGTGTCTGGGGATCGCATGATCTAAAGCTGCGGACGAAGTTGTCGGTGTACAAAGCCATGGTTCTTCCGATTCTTTTGTATGCTTCGGAAACATGGTGTTTGTACAAAGGCGACATTCGCTTGCTAGACACGTTCCACTTACGTTGTCTACGTTCCATTCTACGTATAAAATGGCAAGATCGCGTTCCCAACACTGAAGTACTTCGTCGCTGCAAGTTGCCTGGCATGGAGGCTCTCTTGATGAAGGGACAGCTAAGATGGTGTGGGCATGTTTGGCGTATGAGTGATTGCAGACTACCGAAAGCCGTTTTCTACTCCCAGCTATCAGCTGGTAAACGGAAGCAAGGTGGGCAGCACCTACGTTACAAGGATGTGCTTAAGCGCCACCTACCTGCCTGCGGTATACCACCTGACAAATGGGAGGAGCTTGCTTCTCAGCGGCCAGAATGGCGTTCTCGCGTTAAGTTGAGCGTAAAGAACTTTGAAGACGCGCGTCTCACTGATCTTGATGCGAAACGTCAGATACGTAAATCCCGGCCGAAACCCTCCTACAATTATACTTACAATAGTTCTGGTCAACTTTACTGCCCCACCTGCGATAGAGTTTTTAAAAGTAAGTTCGGCTTTGCCAGCCATATCAGAGCTCACGCTCGTAATTAGCTAGGGTCGCCGTTGCCGATTACGGCATGGATAACTATATATTATGTGCTGGTCAGTAGGTACAATACACCTTTTATTGCCTTGCCGGTGCAAATTATAATAAAAATACGAAGTCATCTTCGTCATTACTGAACTAGTTTAATGGTTTTTCGAAGAAATAGCAGGCAAATTATTTTCTCATTGACTCCCAAAATTTACAGCCCGCTTTTATTAAAAGCCTGAACGAGATTTCAATTTCACGGACGTTTATAGTAAATATATTTTTTATAAGCGTCAACTAGTTGAGAAATATTGACCTGGAATCTAACAGGGCATCTAACTTGACTCACATTTTATAGCTCCGTCAGTGGGTCGAGTATCTCGATGCCTCAACGCTTACTAGCAAATCAAACTGATGACGAGACGTAGAACTTCTAATTCACACTTGCATAGTCATAACAAGAGTGAAAGAGACAGTAATATGACCCCGGTAGTCAATTTCATTTGCGGATAGTATAGATTAGCAATTTCGTCATGTAGGTTAGGTAGTATCCTAAAACCACTATTTTTTCTTGCACGCTCGACTTGCGCTTGCGTCCTTTGGCAAGGCCGATCGGTATTTCCTTGATGACAAATCGTTTGTCGGTCTATGGACTTCCTTTCCAATTGTAAAGGGCAGGTTACTATAGCTTATCTAGTTTGCATGTTCATTCACCTAGTGTACTATTAATCTGTCAGAACCCTGTGTAAATTTCATTAGATAGCGTGACGAGCGTTCTCGTTTGCGTTATCTATTTTGGAAACTTAAAGTTCCACTCCCATACAAAATGATGCTTAACGCAAACGCGAACGTCACGTCACGCTATATCGAATGAAATTTACACTAGGGGTACTGATTTCACGATAGTTTTGAAAATGGTAAATTATGGAGGTATAATTCAGATATTGAAAGTTAGAATCATGGTAAGCAGCTTATATTAATTTAAAAGCTTTGGCAATCTAATTATGACCTATCATAGCACGTTACCGAACGTGAAGGTTTCCATGGAGGCGTTATAAGTACGCAGATGCATATTGACAAGAAATAAAGTAAACAACATTCCACAGATAAACAAACCAAATAGGATAACGTACATAGCATCGTCCAACCTTGAACGCCCACGGCGAATCCCAATACTACATACTGATATAGCTCCGCTTTCAATTTCCAGCTAATAATAAATCGAAGTTAATTAAGATCTCACCTAAATATTGGAGATTTTATTAGATTGGTATTATTGATATGCGTGTTGGCTTGCGTCCAAGTTAAAGACAGGTGGTCGATCAGGTCGATATTTCAATAACAGTCCCAAATATAACGTTGAGGTGTTTGGGCGGTGCCGTGCGCCTACGCTCCGTACGCATCTGTTTCTCGTATTCAGGGGAATCCTATCTTACGACAACATGTCTTACCTTAATCAGCCGGTACAGTTGAATTGTTTCAGAATTCTGCCGATTTGCCTAATTGATTTATCGTCCTTATTCATGCAATAAATTTCAATTATACCTTCTTATTTATTGCTTTGTAATGAATTTAATTATATTCGAATTCAGTGAACAATTAACATTCATTCGAGTCCTATTTTGTTGCGAATTCTAAATTTAAATACTAAGGAATTTCGAACAGAGCCTTTAAATGTCTATTGCCTAATTTTTTATTCTAGCGTCTATTCGCCTCTTGACATTGTTAAGACGAAATATTTTTAATAAAGTATTTAGAAAAGCTTACAAATGAAATAACAACGGTGCAAACGATTCTCGTAGAGATCCTACATCGAATTGTACTTAACTGCTGCTAAGGAACGTCAAACATATTTTATTCACAATAAGCAGCACAACAAGTCATGTGACGAAAAGAACAAATTGTCGATACGTTTCACGCGAAAATTGAGGTGGGGGACGAATATAGCGGATGCTATGGTTAAGTTTCTAAATTTGAATTTATGCGTCCGGCACGCTCACAAGAGCTGTATGCTGAAAATATAATAATGAAATGATAACAACGAAAATCCTTGGGATTCATCAATTGTCAGAAAGCACTTTTCGTTTCGTAACGCTGGCCTATCCTATCGCTATGAATATGCCATCGATGTATAAATCAAACGGGTGAAGTAAGATTTTGTAACATTAGGTGTGGTGAACCTTGTAGATTCCTAGCTTTATCTTGTTGTCTATATGCAAAGTATGCGATGGGGGAAATATAAGTAATTGCAAAGCGTGGAAAAAATTTATACTTTGATATCTTCTTACTATTTACGTTCCATACCCGCCAGGGTTATCTCGCAATCTTGCACAGAGCTAATACAACTGGACTTTAGGTTTAAAAATGATACCGATATTTCTTTTATAATAAATAATCCAGATCAGACAGTACTTTAGATAGAGTATAACAAGTATATTGGTGATTTCGACGAGCAGTCCATGTCATGGTCCAATGGATCGCCGATCATACGGGCGCTGCCCCTTTGGTAAAGAGCTCTCGGCGCCGGGGTATCGGATATTGAAAACATATTCACTTGAACATGTTGTGTAGTGGCTTCGAAACTATTTCGATAAAATTATAATCTATATAGTTTCAAAATTCATGAGAGAGACTTAAAAAAGATTGGGTAAAAAGTTTCGTTAAGCTCACCGATTTATCCAGTTATAGAGTACGTTGTTTCAAATTACTTACCGAAATAGAAGAAGAATAAATACATTAAATAAGTTCTTGACTATATTTCTAAGTGACCTTAAAAAATTACCAAGTATCTTTAAATAACGTTCAGTTTCAAATTCATTCTGATTTTTTGTAAAAATTTGCAAAAGGATTTATGAGAAAAGAAATCTAATCAACGAAAAGGGACAAATTCAATAAAGACAAGCATATACTTATAACAAAATAATGCCGCTTTAACAATCAACATATCCATATAAGTCTTATGACACGAAACGAGAGAACGTATTATGTATGTCGCAGTCGGATTGTATAATCCGCCGTATTACATTACGGCTAGCCGTTTTACAAAACAGGGGCGTTTTGAAATGCGGCGGTTCGACGATTAGCCGGATTGAATGCGGCTGAATGAAAATCCGCCGGAATGTATTCGGCGCCATACGTTCTTCAAGACGGCTAGCCGTAATGTAATACAGCGAGTCATTAGCCGCCGCTTTGACAGTTTTTAGTTCCCATTTTTAACACTCGTGGCGCTGCCTGACATAATAACAACAAACTATGAAAAACGCTGGGGTGTCCATCAAATCTGGAGTTCGTCGGACTGTTTCTTTTCAAAAAACATTTCCTTCGCAACTTAACTAGACGGACGCGGGGCTCTTATTTCTGAGCGGTTTGCCCTTCGGGCATCTGAAGCTACCTAACGAACCTAACCTACCTAGCTATTGATTTAGTGAGACGTCCGTGAAAACATTACACTTTCGGGAAAAAAGCGTAGGTAGGTAAGTAGGTTAGGTTCGTTAGGTAGCTTCAGATGCCCGAAGGGCAAACCGCCCAGAAATAGGAGCCCCGCTTGCGGGGCTCCGTTTATTTAAGTTGTGAAGGAAATGTTTTGGAAAAGAAACACATGTAGTGCGGTGGGACCATGGTAAAAATAAATTAAATTGCAAACATTGTCAAACTCCGGTTACGTAGGCGACCGAAACAATGGTCACTCTACAATCTAAATAGTAGATACGATGCGGCTAAACATAGGCCGCCTTATTGAAGAAAGTATCGCAATGACAATCCGGCTAACCGTCGAACCGCCGCATTTCAAAACGCCCCTGTTTTGTAAAACGGCTAGCCGTAATGTAATACGGCGGATTATACAATCTGACTACGACATGTACACTACACGACTACACGTGTATCTAGTACATACATTCCGACCACGTATGATACAAGATGTGGTTCCTGGTAGTTGGTCTGTTATTGATAAACAATGGAATATGATATAGCTATCTTAATGATGGGCTCGTTACGTCTATCAAATTATTGGTTGCGTGAAAGGACTGGGCTATACAAAAGATACAGCCTTGGTTATTACAAGGTTACGATTTTTTTGTCTAAATTACAATTACTAGAACGAGAGTAATATATATTTACGAGTATCGATACTAAAAACAATAAATACCGTTGGTAGAAAAACGGAGAACATAACTTCATTACATGTGTATTTACAGGGTCTGTATTGTTTTCCAAAAAGTTTTAAGTCATAATGTATTGTTTGTACGAATTTTCGTTAGTCATAATTTATTAAGAAATTACGAAAATAGAAATTGGAATCATGCGGTACTCTATGCTATTTAGCGTGAAGTCATTTTTCCGTCTGTGCTAACAAATAAATAAATAAATATTATAGGACAATCTTACACAAATCGACCTAGTCCCACGGTAAGCTCAATAAGGCTTGTGTTATGGGTACTAGACGACGATGTAATATAATATATAGATACATATAAGTACTTAAATACATAGGAAACATCCATAACTAAGGAACAAATATTTGTGATAAACACACAAATAAATGCCCTAACCAAAACAAAACATTTACGAAGTTAATAACTTCGTAAATGTTTCTTGTTTACTGTGATTATAGAGGACTACAGCGCGAAGCCCTGATGATATATTGGGAGGGAGTTGCAATTATGTTACTAATGACTTTACTAATTGGGTACAATAATCTTTTACCATCTGCGTTTCAGTACAAAAGATCTTACTGCAGTGTACTTCGTATGTCCGGGTTTAGGAGTTCCAAAGCCTACTGCTAGTTATTCATTAACGTTCATTAGTCCGTACGCAAATAAAGTATGATTTATGGTACAGCAAAGGAAGGCATGTTTGTCTAAAACATTAAAATATCGACCTCATTAGAATTAGGCCTCTCATAATAGGGACGTAATTTTCCCTCTTCAGGCCTGTGCACATCGTCTGCGTGTTCGTAGACGTACACGTGTGCGTTGTAATATACAGATCCTTATGAGAGACGGCACACCGCTTGCGTGACGTGTGAATGCGCAGCTCCAACATTATAGGGCACGCGCACGTACACGTCTACGCACACGCAGCCGGTGTGTACTGGCCTTTCCTCTTTTCCGAAAGCGATCTGACCTTCCTAACCACGTTTCCCGCGTTCCCCATTTAAGAAACAATTTTCAATAAAACCGTTTTGCTACACCTCCATCGATACTTGTTAGCTATTTCCTATGCAAGTATTTCAATAATCTAAGAACATATCGCAAAGGCTACCGACAATGCGTGAATAGTAATCCAAGAGATCTGATCTACCTCACGCATTCAACACTACACTCAATACCATTTGTAACGCGAATAAACTGTTACGCGAATAAGCGAATTTGTATTTTAAGTTCAATTAAGTAAAGCGCATTATCATTTGTCAGTTTAATTTGTTTGCGTTATATTCAGTAAACGCCTGGCCTGTACTTGTATTAAATACGAACAACTTTATTAAGGCATACATACTAAGGCATATTAAGGTATGTATATAGATAGGCATTCTGTGCCCGTAACCCGTTCGTTCAGGGAAGCAATTTTATGAACAAAGTTTATATTTGGACCTAATAACACTGGTATATTGCCCGAGGCGGTTGCAAAGAAGATAATTAAAGGCATTGCCTAAAGTTGTTTACGTGAGGTTTACTTTGATGTTGATATTGAATAAAATAAACTGAAACGAATTTATTAAAATCGTGAATCATGAACATGAATGACCAGTCGTTGTTAAGATTCAAAGAACAGTCAACATATACGAGGGGCGTTCAAAATATTCTCGGTATTGATATCTTACAACCTCTTCTAAAATTTCTTTCGTTACTGGCCGCTAAGGTTTATTCATTGACATTAAAAAAAAGTATAATTCGAACCGAGATGTTCTTTTGTTTTTCTGCAATTGCTGAACAAACATGAACATCATGTGGGAATTGACAATGTTAACTAAATTAGAACATCGATGCGTGATAAAATTCTTGACAAAACAGGGTAAAAATCAAAAAACCATAAAAGAGGAAATGGATTGTGTTTACCGTGAGTCTGCTCCTTCTTTATCTACCATTCAAAAGTGGTCAAGCGAGTTTAAACGTGGAAGGGAGAGTGTTGAAGACGACCCTAGACCTGGCCGGCCTGTAGTAGCTACTTCACAAGAAAATATTGATAAAGTGGAAAAACTTATATTGGAAGATGGTCGAGTGAAGGTAAAATCTATAGCACAAGTAACCAATCTCTCTATTGGTACCGTACATGATATTATCCATGACCATCTTAATATGTCAAAAGTAAGTGCAAGATGGGTTCCGCGAATGCTGACTCGGCTTCAAAAAGACATGCGTGTAGCTTGTTGTTCCGATTTTATTGACCTGTGCGGTGAAAATCCTGATGAGGTGCTGCAAAGAATAGTTACTGGAGATGAAACCTGGGTTCATCATTATGACCCAGAGAGTAAACAAGAGTCCATGCAGTGGCACATTAAGGGTTCAGCTCATCCCAAGAAGTTCAAGGTCATCCCTTCAGCTGGCAAGGTCATGGCCACGATATTTTGGGATTGTGAAGGAGTATTACTGATCGATTATAAAGAAAAAGGTGTAAATATCACAGGACAGTACTACGCTAACATTCTACGTCAATTAAAGGATGCAATCAAAGAAAAGAGGCGAGCAAAGTTAACCAAAGGTGTTATGCTTCTGCATGACAACGCCCCCGTCCATACTGCTCATATTGCCAAGGCAGCTATTGTTGAATGTGGGTTTGAAACTGTTACTCACCCACCGTATAGTCCGGACTTAGCCCCCAGCGACTTCTTTTTGTTCCCCAATCTTAAAAAGGATCTGCGTGGAAATAAATTTTCCGATGATGAAGCATTGAAGGCGGCAGTGGAGGAGCATTTTTACACCAAAGATAAAAAATATTTTTATGCAGGATTAAAAAAAATAATTGATCGATCTTTTAAGTGTATGAACATAGGGGGGGAGTATATTGAAAAATAAAAATATCAAACTTTCCGTACTTGTTTGTTTTCATTCTCATACCGAGAATATTTTGAACACCCCTCGTAAATGGACGCAAATGCAAAATGCTCTAAATGTTTTGAAGAGAGTGAATGCAATTTTCGTAAATAAAACGGAAAATGACCCCACTGGTAAAATATAAACCTGTACAGCGCCCATGTCTTAGAATCATCTATGAACGGCTCGTCTCTGGTATTTTATGTACTTATCGTACACACATGTGTAAGGAGTACATGAAACACCCACATCTACGTTGTATCATTAAGCCAAAACTTCAATCTTCATAAACATAGATGCCGCTCCTACGAGTTTACGATCGGTTCGCATACGGAGGTATCATTCCAAATGCAATAAAACAAGAGCGAGTCTATGTATAGCCATCTAGTATATAGTTCGCTTTCTGATAGCATTGATCTTGGGGGGTTACCGATCGCAACTTCGAAAAGTTTATGTCTGATAATTATACCAAATTTGGTAAATATACACCAAAGTAGTATTGCCGAATGCGTTTTGTTTCAAAAACCAGATTTTCAGTAGGGTTTCAAATCTAACCTAACCTACTTTGGCATCTACAGGGTGCCTTTTTTCGAAAAGTACAATTTTTTTTCGAACAAATTACGGTAACACATTTACCATCCCTCTGCACCCCTAGCACATGATTGGCGCGACAGTATCTCGCGGCGAGATAGACTACTCGTCTTTTTCTAACTATGTTAATAAAAGAGGGATGGCTAGTCTATCTCGCCGCGAGATACTGTCGCGCCAATCATGTGCTAGCCCGGCTGGTGTTGCGGGTGTCAATGGGCGAAGGTAAAGAAAATATGGTTTTTGAAAATACGCTCTCGGTCGAATGAAAATTGGCAAATGAAACATCCGGCACGGAGGATCAATATGCACGTTTTTGGATGCCTCCTGCTCTTGAGGTCACGTTAGACTGGTTCCTCTGAAAACTTAGCAGTGCTCGAGCAATCAATACACGGCCAGGGTGGCCAGGTAAAGAAGCAACGAGTAAATAACGACATACAACGGTGGCAGTCGTAAATACGGCCGGTTTACGGTGAGGGCGATGTTTATCCGGCACGGAGGACCAATACGGATGTTTTCGGATATTTCCCGGTGGCGAATTGGGCTTTAAATCTAGCTGAGTAGGTATACGCCTTGAGTGTGATTTGAGTGCCTAATGCTTTTTGTTTTATAGGTATGTTCAAGTTAAAGTTAAAAAGAATCCAATATATGTACGTATAAATGCAGATAAACCACTTTTAAACTGCGCAACCCTAAAGCACCTACGCCCACATTTAAAATAATCTTTCTTATACAAGCTAAGCTTTTTGTGGGTTTTTGGCCAGCCAGCGTCATAATACAAAAGCTTTTTGCTTTGCATTACAAATTACATTTTACACTTCAAACTTGGTAAATAGTTAAGTTAAAAATATAATAAAAGAATCACACGCCAAATGACAAAGTGACGAAATCTCAAATTGTACAATAGTATCATCTACAATTTACTCGAACCTATAAACTCGGATTTGCAAAACAGGAAGAAATGTAAAAACTGAAACTGGCCAACCACAAAAGGTAGTCGTAAATCATAAGTTTAGTCGTTTGATGTTAAAAATCTATTCCCTGGGAAAATAAAGCCTATCTGGGACCATGAAAAATACCGAGGACGGAACATAATCCTTATTTAGTGCTCCTGACTTTGCGATAAGGGTTTCATGTTATTTTTCCGTCTCGAGTCTAATACCTATTTGATACAGGGTACTTATAGGGTAGGGAATACAGTAAAGTCTTTGTCTAAAATGTCTAAATCCAATGCTAATAAGATAAGGTTGATGTGGATAAAAAGAAATGTTTATACTGTAACGGTTTGCTATAAAACCTCGTTTGCGCTCGGCGCTTGTGCTGGCCGGTTGCAAAAAAAAACATTATATTTTAAAATTTCCTTCAGGAATCTTGTGAATCTGTCACATGAAAAATATGGTGTAGATTCATTGATTGCTCACATATTTTCGCTAATAACCTTCGATATTTAATGTAGAATTAATACTAACCTTGATTTAAAATAGATCGCAAACTGCCGTTAGTTTTTATTATGCTGTGTACATTTCCCCGGATCGGGGATCAAGTCTGGGGTTGACTCTGAAAGCCCACTAGCCTGCACTACCCCGGGTTGCGCTATGCGCATGCTCCACAATCTGGAAGGTTTCCATTCCGAGCTGAGGATCCTGGACCACAGTGCGGAGCCTTCTTAGAATACTCTGGACCTGCGACTGCGATGCCTGCTTTGTTCAGCGGAGCCATCTACAACTGCCCGCCTGCGAAGTAGAGTCCCAGGAAAGTGCCTCCTATTAAAGACTTGTTTCATTATTTCATTCTTGCCGGCTCAGTTATAAGGACTCACGGCCCTAGCTAACTTATTGTAATTCTAAATACCTAATATTAATTAACTTTTCTAAATTAAACTTTCATTTCCTTCCTACCTCTTTCCAACTTTCATTTCCTTCCTACCTCTATCCAACTTTCATTTCCTTCCTACCTCTTACTAACCCTAACTGCGACGCTAAACGTCACAATACAAACATTGTACCTCCAAAAGTTTGCAATTAAAAGACATAAAATCGTTTTCAAAGTGAGTTTGGGTGATGTGCTTAGAGTTTGTTAAAATTTGCTTGTATAAAAAATTGAAGATACATATTACACGTGATGCAAGGCACCCTTTTGTCATATACATTTCTGTAATGAAGGTATATTGCCATGCAAATATTCAAGTGGTTGAATGATGCTTGCTCCTCGCTAACGACGTAGGGGAGCGAATACGTGGGAGCAAGCATTATGTATCAAATGTATGAATAGGCACGTACACATTATGTGATATATGTCGTTGTTTGATGATACTTACCTGCCTACATAATTTTACTTTAAGTCTAGTACACATAAAACAGGATCTATTACACAATTTGTAATTATGATTTCCGAATCTTACCTAATAGATTGGCCATTCAACGTAACATGGACGCTGTCAGTAACTTGGAGACGAGACATGAGAAAATCACTAGATGAGATAGAACAAATACACCCAAGAATCGTATCCCGTACTTAAAAGGGTTATTAACTTATTATATCCCTCTATATCCTTTCGCCGGACAGTATCTACAAACTTGCTGCCGAGAGGATCAGGGAACCAACATACCCTTCTCTGTCCTTCTCAGCAGAGCTCCTTAACTATTTATATCGAAACGACTAATTAGTGGCGTAAGAGCAGCGTGAAGTCTCAAGTTACCTTATGATTGGATACACGCCGAGTGCGGTGATCAAAGCGTTTGAGATAGCAATCTGCCGGGATCTCATTATACACGTATTGCAGGCACTACGTGATTAGAAAGGGCTGTTGGCAAACATGGTGTGAAAAGAATCCGCTTACACAAATCATGCAATTGATACGTATTGTTGCAATGTAGCAGCGCTCTCTGACTTAGACTGTTACCTCTATCTTTCAATATCACCATAAATTTGTAGGTAACACTTATCTACGATTAAGAAACGACACTTACTGATGTGCCACAAATCCCTTACAGAAAACTAAAAGTCCAATGTAGGTCAAACCCTTTAGAAAATAATTGGGAACATTTTTTGTTTGAAATACACAAACAAACTCTCAACATACACGTTTCATCGTGAGTAAAAAGACAAAAGCATGGAAGTCAGTTTTATTGTGTAGGAAAATGAGCAATAAATAAGCACTCGAGTCTGACCACGCTAAATTTTCAAGCCAAGCGCTACATCAAGTACAGTGCCCCTATGGGATGTGTGCATTGCCACCGCCAAGTTGGTGCAAAGTTCGCGTGAACGAAGCCTATTTTCGTACATAATTTAAATTGTGAGCGCTATGTTCCAGAGTTCATAAACAGACTAAAATGTTTTGTGTGACATAATGCCCGAACTGTCAATAACACCCAGTCACAATGTCACGAATCAATCCGAATACATCCTTTTCACGTTGTTCAGTGTGATAGCGGGAGTCAAATACCGATTGTGGGCCATATCGACCGCTGTGACATGACGCACTGGATGTGGCGTATCAAACTAATTGACGGCTGACATATCAGGCTTTAGATTAGTTAATTTGCTTTAACTAGCTAAAAGTTTACGGACGTTTTCTGTCTTACATATAGTAAATTAGGTTCGTATACGCACATAGATGATTTCCCTGAAAAACAAAAAACTATACTGATGTCGTTCCGAGGGTCTCAAATTATTTCCATACCAAATTTCATCTAAATCTGTTCACGGTTTTAAGCGTAATAAACGACAGGGATAGAACATTATGTTTAAAAATCTAGACTGGACTAGAAAGTCTGTAATTGAAATCAATATTGTTATTTATTTTGAACATGTGTGTGAAATCTCGATAGTTTTCAATTGTACGGAGCACTTTAAAGTAATAGCAAGGTATCAGCGTACCCTTTCTACCAGAATAGTTGTACCAAACTGTCTAGACTCCAGACTAACCCAGGCGTTTATTTTTCAATAAAATCTGAGCTCTAGAAGCCTAAATATCTGGCTGTTTAATATGAAAAAAGTATGTTGATGATGAAAATATGTTGATGAAAACGGAAGAGCGCTTGGAATTTCCATTGTTAAACCGAGTCCGCTTCATAATTTCAAAGGGTTAACAAATTTGGAGCATTCAGGAGAATATTTAAAATTCCTACTTACAACAAAGCTGATTTAAATTCACCCTATAAACAAAACATACTTGCCTTTTGTTATTCTAAATATTCTAATTGTTAAAATCTTACCTACACCCTTAATTTGGTGCTGTCCAAAATACTGGACAAAATCGTTGACCCTCTTTTTGTATTTTTTTTTCTTAACCAGAATCATTGATACTATTGAGCGCAGGGGAGGTTTGAACTCACGACCTTCCGTGATTTTTGCCAAATTAAGAGCAAGGGTAAGCATGCTCAAGGTAATTTTCGACAAATTTAATGGAACATGTCCATTAATTTTTTTTTTATTTCATTTAATTAATTGGCAACTAACTTATCCAAACCCAGATGAATTCCTGAAGCATAAAAATCCAAACAGTGTCCTCTGTCAACGTCCCCAGTTCCTAATTAGACAAGGGTCAGACCTTACAGTGTTTCATTTGTGCTCGCGAATTAGCGTAATTGCAAAATAACACCGGCTGACTAATTAAATTATATTGTGCTGCGAATTGCGACGTTAGTTGTGTAGAAGTTTGATGTTACTGTTGTAATAATGTTAGGTGTATTTTTGGTGTTCAGATTTCAGGTTATTCTGATGTCTAAAACTAAATAAATTATTAAACAAAACACACATTTCATACCGCATATAAAAACATATATCCTCCCAAGTCCCGATGTCCTTACTAAAATCAAATCAAAATTTTATATAAAGTTAAGTGTCTTGAGAGAACGGAGGTCTTCTTATAAAACACCGATGAGGAGGTATTTACTTTATTTGATTTTACAATTACGAGTTTAATTCAATATAGTTTAGAAGCGCGAGGGTGTACCGGTACACCGAGCGATTCGGAGCTCACGTGTAGCCTGGTCGCTGGATGCGAACTAGATGAGGACTCGATGAGAACTCGATCAGAACTCGATGAGAACTGTCTTCCGCTGGTCGAGATGGCCGCTTATATTCATCCCGAAACCGTGGGGATGCGTTGTCTGGAGTCACGTAGGCCATGAGAAGTTTCTGGAGCGTTTATGCTGTCGCTGCCATTAAGATAATGAAGAGTCGATCCCGTGGGAGCGGCATTAATTGACAACCGCCATAAAATAGGTGATGCATTACATACGCCTGTACTTGTATCAAAGGGTGCGTTTGTTTATCCCATTAGGTGCGTCTGCATTCCTTCTATCGACGTTGAAGATAATCTTTAATGTCTTGCCGTCGGTGTGTTGCTGGAGGTCGGGGATACGTGGGAAGCGTTCCTTAACTCCTCCCCCCTTAAGAGAGAACTAAGGGTGTAGCTTGTTACGCCCGTGTTCTCGATGCTGCTGCGGCGTTGGGTGCACTTGAGGTATATGGCGCACCCGATGAGGCACATAAATATGCTTATGCTCCACACGCTGGGTATCCAAATATGTTGATGTATGTTTGATTTGATTGTTGATTCTAATGGCTTCAGGTGTATTTGTAAATCTTCATCCGTATATTGGATCTTATCTGTTTTTTGTTCTAAGTGCATCTGTATCTGCTGGACTTCTTCTTTGAATAGATTGTTGGTTTTCGAGATCACTTTAGTATATAGGTTCGCCATCTGTAGTTCACAGCCGGGATTAAGGTGTAGTTTATATGGCCCTTGGATGACTTCGTAAAACGTTTCATTGCAATTGATGGTTACTCGTTGTGGTCCTCTTGAGTATAACAGGAAATTGCCGTCGTTTATTGTTGTGATAGCTTCCTCTTCTTCTAGTTTCGTCGTAAGGCACGTGTGATTGTTTTTGAGAAGCAGAGCTTGATGGATGCAGTCAGGTGTTTTATTGGAGTCCTTCCACCAAACGTGTTTGCAGACCATCATGGTTTTCTTAGCTTTGCATTGTTCAGCACTTGGGTAGGCGTACCATGAGTTTTTAATGAGGATTGAAGGTTTTTGGATTTCGAGGATTAGACCATCATGAGTCGGGAAAGGGATGAGGTTGTATGCATTACCACTTTTAGCTTTAATTTCCGCTATTTTTGCAACAAAGTGTATGACATTACTAACAGTGTAAACCATAATACGATCGACTTCTACATTGTTTGCCTCCTCAAAAATGTCTTTACAAGGTATTCCTGGCTTAGCTAATGTTATGCCTAACTCTAAGATATTAATTATATCTTCCATTAATATAAAAGTAGTTAAAATATCAATATTTGCCTTATTAGTAAAACTTACTTCGTACATAGTGTTTAAACGTTTTGTAATGCTTTTAAGCCTTAAGTCAACTTTGTTAATAGTTTCGTTTAAGTTGTTAAGTAATGTTTCTTGGTTATTTGTAAGGGTTTGAATATTGTTATTAATTTCTTTTAAATCATTCGCATCAGGGTTTCCAGCTATAAATTTAACAATTGTTCCAAGACCATCAATAAGGCCGCGTTTGGATCGACCAACGTTTTGGTTCATTAATCCTTTTAATCTTCCTAATAAATGGGTATAAAGACTGTTAATGTGGTAATTATCAGTTTGAACTCTATTAGACATTAATTTGTTAAGGATGTTAAGGATTTCGGTTAGATTACATCTTTTGGTTAGATATCTGTAGCCTTCTATTTCTGCAATTGGTCCTATTTTTTCGAGGTATATGCCATTGGGATTTTCTAACTTCTTGATTTGGTAGGGTTGACTACCCTGGACTTGGAGGAACCTGTAACAACAACAGGCCTCAATTTATTTGCTGCTCGTCGTTTACCTCGACTATCCAAATATATTTTTGGGGCTTTTGTGTCGCGAATGTAGGTTTTTCGGCGAGTACAAAATACGTTAGCTTGTTTATTAGTGGTTGGGAGTTTTTCGTGAGTTTCGACTATTGGGGCTGGTAATTCGGTATTCTTATTATATTCGTCTGTTCTTTTTATTTGAGCATCCCGTTTTATTTTGTATATATAATCGTAAACCGTTTTTAAATGTTCTCTATGTTTTTCCAATAGAGTATTTAACAACTGTGAATTATGGAGAAAGTTAAACAAAGGTTCCGTTTCAATATGTCCAAATAAGATTTCATGTGGAGTTAATTTTGTGTCTGATTGTATCGAGCTGTTGTATGCTATTAATGCGAGTTTCATTTTGTCATCGTGCGGTAGTTTATTTTTATATTGTTCACTAAGCAATCGACAATGTTCTCTCAACGTTGAGTGGAATCTTTCGACGATCCCGTGTGATGCTGGATTATAAGGCGTAGTGAAATTAATCTTAATGTGATATAAATTAACTAATTCCTTAAGTAGTGCGAATTCTTTTCCTGCGTCAGTCGTTATTTCTGCAGGGACACCATAGTGTGCAAAGTAAGAAAGAAGTTTTGACATAACTGTTGAGCTATTTTTATCTTTTAATCTTTTAACTACTGCGAAACGAGAGAATCCGTCTACTATAGATAAGTAAAGCTTGCCTTCAATATCAACAACATCGCAAAAAATATGATTAAGTGGTCGCAAAGCTATTGGTGGCAATAACATTGGTGGACGCATTGGATGCCGTTCGTATTTGCCTGCCTTACAAATAGAGCAGTTATTAATATATTCGCGGATATCGGACATAATATTTTTCCACCAATATTTCCTACTAATATGCATTAAAGTTTCGGTAATACCGCGATGATTCGTTTTTCCTTCGTGATAACTTTTTATGATATCGATTCGCTTTTCCTTTTCAACTACGGTTTCCACTATTTCAGTACAACGAGTTATACGAATTTGAGGATTATGTTCTTTAGTGAGGATCTTTACCATTTCTTGATATAATTCATCTACGTAAAAGAAAGCGTAATAGTGAATACCTGGTTTTAAATACTCGCGTGCAAGTTTCCTGAGTGCTTCTCCTGGTCGTTTAGATGTATACAGGCTAACTTCTATGATTTCGTTACCGTCTTCCTTTCGCACGTTTATATTATCTAATTTATTGTGTAGTTTAAAATAAATTTGATGTGGCTTTTTATTTATGACATCATTCATAATAGGAATTCCCTGGTGTATGTTGTCATCTTGTGAGTGCTGTGTTTGGATTTCTTCGCGGTTATCATTGTAGTTAATTTGTTCATCCATGTCGCTACCGTTCTGAGCTAATATTGATTCATTATCGTTAAAATTAATTTTTACCCGTGACAAAGCATCTGCGTTCGAGTTAATAGAGCCTTGTTTGTATTTTATTTCGAAGTCGAATTCAGCTAGTCGAAGTCTCCACCTAGTTAACCTAGAATTGGGGTCTTTTAAAGACATTAACCAAGTTAAAGGTTTATGATCGGTGTAAATGATGAACTTACGACCATATAAGTACGGTCTAAAGTGTTTGCAAGCCCAAACTATCGCAAGTAGCTCTTTTTCAGTTGTAGAATATTTAGATTCTGTATCAGATAAAGTTCTAGATGCATAAGCGATTGGTTTTTCGACATTATCTTCTTTCTGAGACAAAACCGCTCCTAACGCTATGTCACTAGCGTCTGTGGTAACAATAAATTGTTGATCAAAATCTGGATACTTTAAAATAGGTTCGTTGGTAATTAATTCTTTTAGCTTCTGTACTGACTTTAAAAACTCATCATCTATTATAATCTTGGCGCGTTTTTTTAAGCATTTAGTCAATGGTTTTGTTATTTGAGCATAGTTATTAATGAATCTCCTATAATAGCCTGTCAATCCCAAAAAGGATCGTATTTCTTTTTCGGTTTTTGGTACTGGGAAATTAACTATGTCTTGTACTTTGCGTTGGTTAGGTGTTAGACCGTTAGGTGTTAACTCGTGTCCTAAGTACTCTACATGTTTTTGAAGAAACTCAGATTTATCTGGTTGTATTTTTAAATTATGTTGTCGCAAGCGTTCAAATACTTTTCGTAATTTTTGTATGTGCTCGTCCAACGAAGTTGAGTAAATGATTATATCGTCTAGATATACGAGGCATGTATTATATAAGAGGTCGCGTAATATTAAATCCATTAATCGTTGAAATGTAGCCGGAGCGTTTTTTAAACCAAAAGGCATGCGTAAAAATTCCCAATGTCCGTGATTAGTTGAAAACGCAGTTTTTTCGATATCTTCCTCGTGCATTTCTATCTGATGGTACCCACTCGCGAGGTCTAGCGTAGTGAAGTACTGAGCTCTACCTAATTTATCCAATATTTCCTCTATATTTGGCAGAGGATATTTATCTTCGATTGTTTTTGCATTTAATTGCCTGTAGTCTATGACCATGCGCCATTTAACCTTACCGGATGCGTCAGGTTTTTTAGGTACAATGTGAACAGGACAACTCCAAGGGGAATTAGACTCACGAATAATGTCATTTTTAAGTAACTCGTTAACTTGTTTGTCTATTTCCTCTTGTTGTTTTGGTGGTTTCCTGTAATTGCGCACATAAATGGGTGTATCATCTGTCAAACGTAATTTATGTTTAACTGTATGGGTAAAGGTAAGTGGCTCTTGACCCGTATGAAACACGTCTTTAAATTCGTGTACTAACTTGGTAATTTTAGCTTTTTCTTCCATATTCATGTGATCCGTTCGAATCGTTAATTTACTAGCTTCCGTTTTGTTTATTTTAACATTGTCTAATACTTCCGATACAGATTTTAATCCATTCGGTATTGGTTGTAAGAAATTATCAAAATTATTTTTGAATTTTTGGGGCCTAGGACTTAGGTTTGTGACACCTAATCTATATTTGCCATCTATCACTGACACTAATGCACAATTAATGAGGACGGTGTTTGTCCCGATTTCAGGGATAAAGTATTCGCCGTCCGGTTTGTTAGATACACATGTAATTAGATTATCCGAGAGCGGATCGATTTTTGAGATTTTCTCCGGATAGTCTATGCTAATTGGAATTATTTTGTTTGGCATGATAAGTTCACACTTTTTTGGATGAATTATTGCGTTAAGCTTTAAAATCAGGTCCCATCCTATCATTCCCGCATATTTGGGGTCAAAGTCATAGATCAAAAATTCATGTTCTATGTCTTCGCCTAACGGGTATAATTTTAAATTAATAGCTCCTCGATGTTTTGTTTTACTATGAGCAGTCGTAATTGTAAACTCTTTATCGATAACTTTATTATTAAAATTCCTATTAGACTTCAATATTGATGATCCAATAAGGCACCTATTACTACCAGAATCTATTAAGATTTTTCCTCCCCATTCATCTATAGTGATATATGGGAGATGATCTTTATCTAAATAATTTAATTTTACGTCAATTCGTTTTGTGGTCCTGTTTCTTGAAAAAAATCATCGCCATCATACGTGTTGGGGTCATAATTATGTTCGTAATTACCATTATGTTCATTGGTATTTATTTGTGTATTAAAAACTTCTACCGGTCGCGGTCTTGGCGGACGATTTATAGGTCGCCTACTAGTCGCGGTTCTCATTGAAATATCACTATCTAAATGGTCAGTTAATCTTTGAGGTTGGTGTTTTGGCGGGTATGTTTGTCGCCATTGTTCCGGAGTTGGTCGCGGTTGGTTGGCCCAATGCATTTGATTGTTGTTGTTATTTAACTGCAGATTAGGATAAGATATTTGTGCGAATTGGTTAGATTGGTGTTGATTTACGCGGTTTTGATTGAAATTCGGTTTTAGTATAGTATGTTGATTATAGTTTTTATTATTATAGTTAAATCTTGGATTAGATTTAAATGATTTTTCTTGTTTTCTCTGGAAGTACTCGGGGTGGACTTCTAACTCGTGTTTTAATTGATTATACGCGTCATCAAAAGTGGTGTGTTGCGCGGAACGGATTAATCGATCAGTCGCGATATCCAAGTGTTTACATAATTGGTCGATGCAAACGTTCTCCAAAATGGCTGTTGCTTGCGGTGAATCCGCTTTATTTTTCGCTGCGTGCAAAAGTTCTTTTATTTTATCAGCAAATCCTAGAGCACTTTCGTTAGGGAACCGTTTAATGCGAGTGATTTCAGAAAGAATTTGTTCTATACTTCTAGTGTCACCAAATTTAGACCTTAAGGAATTTACAATTTCTTCTACCGTGTTGTTTGGCATGTGAGCAATTGCTTTAATTGCTTCCCCGCGTAACTTGCTTTTTAATATAATTGGAAACAGGGCCCTTGCGTCAGCGTCTGCTGCTCTAGCTAACATAGTAACTTGATTTAAAAAGAAATCTAAAGTTTGTCTATCACCTTCATATTTGGGCAAATATTTTTCGATCGTAGTATGATTCAGAGCCATTTTGATATTAAATTAATTAAATCCTATCACAGAATAGAACTGTCTCTTTTTTTTTTTAAAGAGAAAAAAAAATGGTGGAAATGCGTACAAAATAATTAGGAAAATGTAGGAAAACTCACAGGGTAGCCGCCAGTGCGATGAGTACTGTGGTCTTCATAAGGCAGTGGTCGAATCTCTTCAGGTTGAAACCTTCCAGTTCGCGCCGACGATGTGTAGCCGCTGCTCGCTGGGAGACTCGCCCGTCGCTGTCACCAGTTAAGTGTCTTGAGAGAACGGAGGTCTTCTTATAAAACACCGATGAGGAGGTATTTACTTTATTTGATTTTACAATTACGAGTTTAATTCAATATAGTTTAGAAGCGCGAGGGTGTACCGGTACACCGAGCGATTCGGAGCTCACGTGTAGCCTGGTCGCTGGATGCGAACTAGATGAGGACTCGATGAGAACTCGATCAGAACTCGATGAGAACTGTCTTCCGCTGGTCGAGATGGCCGCTTATATTCATCCCGAAACCGTGGGGATGCGTTGTCTGGAGTCACGTAGGCCATGAGAAGTTTCTGGAGCGTTTATGCTGTCGCTGCCATTAAGATAATGAAGAGTCGATCCCGTGGGAGCGGCATTAATTGACAACCGCCATAAAATAGGTGATGCATTACATACGCCTGTACTTGTATCAAAGGGTGCGTTTGTTTATCCCATTAGGTGCGTCTGCATTCCTTCTATCGACGTTGAAGATAATCTTTAATGTCTTGCCGTCGGTGTGTTGCTGGAGGTCGGGGATACGTGGGAAGCGTTCCTTAACTATAAGAAGGTTCCAAGTTCATTACTGCCAAAATCGCTCTGGGACTTATAATTTCCCCATTTACCAAATCGTGCTACCGACGTAATAAAAAAACGGCACAAATAGGTCTTGCTTGAATGTAACAGAAGGGCCTAACGGAAAATATACACAACTTCGAAATAGTTTTCCTCCGTTGCATAAGCCCAGGTGTAGTGTAGCCTTAGGCGGTAGGTCGCCAGGTAATTACCTTAATGAGCCATCCGCCGATTCCTAGAAACCGTTTGACACTTATCTCAGAGTCCGAGTGGCGTGTCTAATGTTATAACTCCAGTGGTTAAAGACGTGGATGTGTGCTAGCCTGTTTGTTGTTTAGCAAAGATGTGGTTTTGCTATTTAAGCCATAAACAGTGTGCTATACGACAGAGCATGAATTATGATATAATTAATAATCACACAAAATTTCAAAATCATTAAACGAGTAATTTTGATAACCTATTTTAAGTGAAAAGGTAATTTTCACAGTTTAGTGCAGATTTTTCTAAATTTTTATTTATTAAAATAGACAGAATAAGTTGAAACTTAATTTAGTAAATACAAAGGTCTGGAAGCACTCTCGTATACAATTTAAGTAATCACCTAAGCATTTGTCTAAAAATACCATATTTGCTATGAATCGATGCGAGTTTTTACTAAAGTCAGAGTGTTTTTTGTCAAAGTTAGTATTAGTTAGTCACTTAGTCAGCTAGATATTAATTATTAACTACTTGCAGTAAACCAATGACAACTCAAACACTAAATAAACTAGTCCTGCCTCAACGTGACATAAAAAACGGACAGGTGAGTAAACCGGTATAGCGACCTTGAGGGATGACTATACTAACATAAGAAGGCTTACTGAACATCGAAAATCGAAATTTCTTTATATGTTTCTCTATCGCTCTTGCAAATTGAGTGATAGAACTGATAGAGAGGTAGGTAACGAGATTTCCACGTTCGTCAAAGATCCTTTAATCCGATCAGGTGAATAACTTTAATCCTGGATTATAGATGGAATGATGGAATATTGGAGGCAAATCTGGAGCAGAGACTGTCGGCAGGAGGCTTAGAGAAAAAGCCGAAGTATTTATCTGGAAGTCAAAGCAGTCATTATCTTGACTTGGCACTTGTTTATGTTATTTCAAAGATTAATAAAGGTTTTTTCTCAAACTTTAGAACTCTTTTCTTTTTCCAAGCGGTCTTTTTGAATTTGTATCTTCCCGTTTCTTTATCATCGAATTTACAATTTATTAAAACTACCATTTACATCTACTACAACTACAAACTACAAATACAGATCTACAAGTATACTACGCATTGTTTTTGTTAGTACCCCAACTTTCATTTTCAAACTCACCCAAAACATTGGAATTCGCTCAATAACAAAGAAAGAATTCGCAATAGCATTCCAAGTAGGAAGCAATGGAAACACGAACCACATTTTCCAATGATCTTTACCCTTTCGCGATAATAATAATAGCGTATTCTAAAGACTATCCAGCTAAATCTAGACCTCAATACAAGTAACAATTATACTTAACCAGAGGTCATATATATTGGTCTTTGACTAACTATCGCCGAGTCTCGGTAAGACAGCTGTATGTCTCGAAACCGGTACTAGTTGTATTAATACACCTGACATTTCGACTTGCTAACTGAATTTACATTTTCGGATGATATTGGAATATGAACTTTATTTCATTGTGGCAAGGTTTCTTCTTAAGATGTAGATTGTAAATAGTTCGTTATAAACGTACGTGTCTTACTTTTTTCTTTAATTGTGTGGTTAATAGAAATAAACAAAGATTGTATATTTATGTTTGATACTAGAATAGATAAGTCTATTCAATTTGGAACTAGATCATTCTCAATACGCCTTTCGAGTTGTATACCGATATGTAAACACAATAAACTAAAACCGTTCATAAATAGTCTTATTATATCAATCACATACCTTTACCTTTTCATTAAATGTTCTTCTTCTACAAAATGTGCTAATCTTTCAAGTAAATCTCCCGTTTTAATATTTATCTTGTACTCCAAACTTGTAGCTTTACCAAAGCCAAATAAAACTCAAGCATTGCACGTTTAATACTTAATTTCTATCCCAATTACAATGATATAAGATTTATTTTCCATCAACAATTAGTCCCAAGTGTTGGTCATGAAGGTTTCTGTGAAGAGACAACGTGGGTGTGAATCAAAGGTACGAAAATGGACAGTGACAATTGTATTATTTACGATAGTTGATTGCTTACATAAGAACGAATAAATCAATTATTTACATAACAAAACATCTACAGTACCGACCAATAATAACTTAATAAGTACCTATTATAACACTTTTTAGGGTTCCGTAGCCAAATGGCAAAAAACGGAACCCTTATAGATTCGTCATGTCTGTCTGTCTGTCTGTCCGTCTGTCCGTCTGTCTGTCCGTCCGTATGTCACAGCCACTTTTCTCCGAAACTATAAGAACTATACTGTTGAAACTTGGTAAGTAGATGTATTCTGTGAACCGCATTAAGATTTTCACACAAAAATAGAAAAAAAACAATAAATTTTTGGGGTTCCCCATACTTCGAACTGAAACTCAAAATTTTTTTTTTCATCAAACCCATACGTGTGGGGTATCTATGGATAGGTCTTCAAAAATGATATTGAGGTTTCTAATATCATTTTTTTCTAAACTGAATAGTTTGCGCGAGAGACACTTCCAAAGTGGTAAAATGTGTGTCCCCCCCCCCCCGTAACTTCTAAAATAACAGAATGATAAAACTAAAAAAAATATATGATGTACATTACCATGTAAACTTCCACCGAAAATTGGTTTGAACGAGATCTAGTAAGTAGTTTTTTTTATACGTCATAAATCGCCTAAATACGGAACCCTTCATGGGCGAGTCCGACTCGCACTTGGCCGCTTTTTAGTTTAATAGAATATGTTTTAATGCTAATGCAACGTTTAGCTAGACTCTGACACCTCAGAATTTGCAAGCGCCTATCTATACTATATAGGTACCAATACTTTACGCTTGTTTGCCACCGTTGTGGTTTAAATAAATGTCACAGCCTGAAATATGCGCAGAAAAAATGCGAACAAGCTCAAATGAATTCTCCGAAACAAAGTATTTTTGTTACATAGAGAATGTAAACAAGTTGCCTACTTTATTAAAGTAAAATCTACCACGTATCTCCAGCGGTTGATAAAAGTTGCGCGGTGATTTTCTAGCCGAGTAGCTGAGTTTTGAACTAAAACTAGTCTATATTTTACCTAAAACTTTACTTATTTAACATACTTACTACAACTTCATGCAGCCAAGCCTTTAACCAGTTCATAACTATTATAATAACTTCTTACCAACCGTAAAACGGCAGACCAATACGTCGTCTGCTGCCTGCTATACGGCCACATCTCAAAATTTATAATCATTGGAGATTAGATCTTAATAAAAAATAGTTAAGTATCCTTTGAAATCCCAAATAGTGGGTAAATGCCGATGACAGGGTCGAGGGGAGACATTTGCCCCGCAGTGTGACACCAAAGTAGGCTAATGAAAAAAAATCCTTTGAAAATGTTGGTGCCCAAGTGGCCGTATGGCAGGCAGCATTCGAAGTGGCCCCAATTTTCTATAATTTTGCGTTTTGAGTATACCTTACTTTCCTCCCTACACTACGGCAGTTATTGTAATGGAATTCTATTCTGAAACAGCTGAAAGCTCTCACAATCCTGTATTATAAAGGCTCGAAACAAACGTGTAACTGACTGAATGAACATTTCCTTGTCAACTATTCTCGCTCGCTCCATTCACGTCATGTCATTGTAAAATAGGCCGTATTACAATGGGCCTGGGATTAATTTATGGATGTAAATGTGCTTTAGTTTCGAGTTTCATGAATCGTATGAAATGGAGTTAATCGAGTTACCGGATGTCCGAATGGAAATATTCGCAACCTAGTTTCTGGTTCGACAGTTACTTATTCATTTAAAATCTGGTTCAGAATTCAAGACATATTAGTAAATTGAATTTAGCGTATGTATCTAGTCGTGAATTAAAGATCCGAAATAGCGAACCTACAAAATAAACCAACACCAAACTTAAAATGAAATGAATGATGATGATAGGTTACAAGATTAGGTCCATGCCTTTCGCTAGGTTGAATTCAGTCTTAAATACAACACCAATATGTTAATCTATGATATGAGATGTCACTCTGCTTACTTAATTATACATACAGTGGACCAAAGACTGTTTTTGCATTTACAATATCATGTTTATTTAATTTTGTCCTTTTTACACATTAAACCGTGGTCTGAACAAAAGCATGAATGCCGCCATTCAGTTGCAAATTACTGATAATGCGCGGATGCCAAGTGTAATTAATTATTTATTAAAGCTTAATTGTTTTCCGGTCAACAACACCATTGGCATCACTGTTGTTCCCTGCCCACGTAGGTGTTGTAGGTGGATGTACAATTGTACATGTCCGGCTATTAAGCTATTTTACAGGGGCCCGTTTCTCAAAAGCTTGTAACTTGTAATACAAATGGAAGTCCCTTTCTAACAAAAGCTGGCAAAAAGTGACATCTGCTTGTATTACAAGTTACAAGTTTTTGATAATCAGGGCACTGGTCGCATTTCTCAACGGATTATCGTAAAATTTTGTGGAAGGTTCGATAATTAAACAGTTTTTTCTGTCGAATCAGTTAAAAAATTAACGAGTGCGGGGCCATGGGATTGCACGAGGTCTCGCAAAACCCCTAGTTTAAAGGGGTGTTAGTTATTAACAAGCTCTCGACCAATGAATTCAAATAGTCACGCAACGCAATCAGTGGTCGGTGAATATTTAAAAGAGAACCCAAATTAGGCCTTCAATCAGTCGGCAAATCCTACCGTCGCTCATAAAGGGCGTGCTGGCATGTTCGGGTAAAGAAAACTGTCTTACAGCAGGCCAGAGGCTCTCTGAAAAAGACGGAATCTGTTTTTTTGTTTTTTCTTATGTAAAGAATAATTTTATAACATCTTGATCACGGTATGTGCTCAATAATCACTACATAGTATAAATCAAAGTCGCTTCCCGCTGTCTGTCCCTATGTATGCTTAGATCTTTAAAACTACGCAACGGATTAGGATGCGGTTTTTTAATAGATTGAGTGATTCAAGAGTAAGGTATTGTATAATTTGTTAACCCGTGCGAAGCCGGGGCGGGTCGCTAGTGCAATGTAAAGTCATATTTAAGAAGGCAAAGGTGGCCATGCGATGTTCTTCTGCTGTGTATCTAGAACTACAGTTATTTTCCATCAAGCGAATGACGTAATGGCATAATACGATGACGGAGGAGGGCGTGCAAAAACTAATAATTGATGGTTTGGTCGTTTAGTTAGACAATTATTGTCGCTAATTATGCCATTAAATTAAATCATGGCCAAGGTAAGCGGTCACCGGTCACAGTAGCTTTTTGACGTTTGCAACTTCAGTGTCATATGCGTAGGTAGGTATTGCACTTTAAGATTTCTAAAACATATTGTATTAGCAGAAATATAAGTTTTATATATAGCTATATTTTATGCAAGAAAAGCCTAAGCCTATGATCAGTATTCGGTACCACGCACCCGCGATGCCCGTGTATTTTCATCACACTAAAACGATCACTTAATAGAGGAAAAAAACAAACTGGATCTGTTTTCCAGTTGAGTAATAAATAATAATATATCTTATCATTTAAGAATAAAAATACCCACTGCTTCAATTTCCCTAATAAGCGTAGGCATATCCATTTTTAGGGTTCCGTAGCCAAATGGCAAAAAACGGAACCCTTATAGATTCGTCATGTCTGTCTGTCTGTCTGTCTGTCCGTCTGTCTGTCCGTCCGTATGTCACAGCCACTTTTCTCCGAAACTATAAGAACTATACTGTTGAAACTTGGTAAGTAGATGTGTTCTGTGAACCGCATTAATATTTTCACACAAAAATAGAAAAAAAACAATAAATTTTTGGGGTTCCCCATACTTCGAACTGAAACTCAAAAATTTTTTTTTCATCAAACCCATACGTGTGGGGTATCTATGGATAGGTCTTCAAAAATTATATTGAGGTTTCTAATATCATTTTTTTCTAAACTGAATAGTTTGCGCGAGAGACACTTCCAAAGTGGTAAAATGTGTGTCCCCCCCCCTGTAACTTCTAAAATAAGAGAATGATAAGACTAAAAAAAATATATGATGTACATTACCATGTAAACTTCCACCAAAAATTGGTTTGACCGAGATCTAGTAAGTAGTTTTTTTTTTATACGTCTTAAATCGCCTAAATACGGAACCCTTCATGGGCGAGTCCGACTCGCACTTGGCCGCTTTTTCACCCTACGATTTACCCAAAAAAATAAAACATTTTATGGCATCCTAGCAAAAGATAGAAAATATCTAGTAAACAACAGCATGACGAACGCGTTCCGTAAAGCACGTAATACATAAAGCAACGCCCCAGAGACGCAGGGGTTAAAACATATCCTGGGCAAGTTTTATCGGACTGGGAGCAGACTTTCAGGATGTACGGCATCCTTTGTTCCTGTATTTATTGGTGGCCGTACTCGTGGCTATCAGCGCAAATAAAAATAAACTGCAATATAGGTACTTATGGTGCTTATTAGTATCATATAAATAACTGAAGATTTTTAAAATACTAATAAATTTTTGTTAACAAGCGACTTGAGACTCGCGTGACAAGACAGATAATAATCTAGCAGTTTTTACATAAGAGAAAATGCTTGTATACTTAACACCAACACGTATTTATCGACACGCGCAATTGTAAGTAAAATCTACATATATCTCTTTTAAATAGAGGATATAAAATTATAAATATAAATAAAAAAATTGCTAATTTACTTCTCAAACTACCTTTAGTACACATCAAGATGGAAATTTCCTTCCATTACACTGTTTACCAGATATACATATAGATAGACATATACATATGTTTATTAACAGACATGAATATACATGGTACATTTACATAGCAGCTGGTTCATTTAACTCAAAGATTAACTCGCAGGAGATACGCAACTTAATTACTGCGGCTGTGTAACGTATTCGGTCGGTTTTCATTTCAAATTCGGCAACCGCATACGGTATTCAGAACAACACAGTTGTTCTTTAAGAGAATATACTTAAGTACAATCAGTATCAAATAGATGACAGTCAAAGTGGCCAAATATATAGTAACACAGCTTTTCGTTTCTCAAAATTTAACAGATAACATAGATGAATTTACAAACGCAATGACGATATATATGTATATGGGCCGAGACTCCTGGTACAGACGAAAAAGTCCATACAGCGTGTACAAAATGCGTGTGTTCGATTTTGCTACGACGTTCCCAAAAGAGCGCATATCACCCCGTTCTTAAAAAAAAAAAGCAGATCAATATGGACAACAGGAGAAAATTGCACCTATCCTGCGCGGTTCGAAAAGTATTGGAGTTTCAGAGACCTTGCTACCTGTTTGAAAAACTAAAATGGGTCAATGCAGCAAATCGCTAAGGAGATGCACGAAACTTGCGATACCTACACACAAGACGACATTCTTTAAGGGAAGCTTTAAATTTGCTGCTGCAAAGATTTGGAATGACCTGCCGCCACCTATACGTGAACCGATGGGACTGTTAAAATATAGGCGGTTAGTCAAAATGTATTTACTTGATATGCAGAGCAAATTTTTTTCTCCCTCCTAAAGACACGAAATTTGGCACACAATTGGCACTTACATATATCCGCATGCTTAACTCATACCACACTGACACAGACACACACAATCACACACACAGACACACGCACACAAGCTTTATATATATATACTTACTAGTACGCATAGAATGACACTTATTTTATTTTATTCGTTGCACTTATTTATTCTACTCTTGTTGATTTTATTGTAATTTTATTGTTAAGCCTAGCAAAGCACGGTAATTTGTTAAACTGCGACTGACCGATCTCAAGGGTCCAGTCTGAAAACCAGCGCTAGGCCCTCTGCTTGGAGTGCTTGGCATATGCTGAGATTGGAGCCCATTGCCTAATCATTCGTATATTATTATAATTACCTATCTTTTTAATTAATTTGAACCTATTTTAGTATTTAAGTTTTATATATTGTACTTAGTTAATAAGGTATTTTTTGTGGCAATAAATATTTTTCTGATTCTGATATACCTTTTCACGTCAAGTGTATTTTTCGACGGCAGAGTAAACGACGTTCGAGTTCACCTCATTCATTTTCATATCATTGTTGAAACACACTACTCGCTTTAGACAGCTATACCGAACTAATATAAATGCGAAAGGTTATGAAAAATGCAAGGTTAAAATATGCATCAACAACGGAAAATGTCAAGATGGCCGTATTTCAGCATACCAACGCAAACATTCCCCGCTCTTGGGTAACGCGATATAGCGGTTGCATTTTCAGCCAACAACGTGCATTTGAATATATAAGTACAGTCGCTATCAGATATATATTTAACATTTTAACGTTTAACTTGATAAACACCTTGGTCGCTCCAATATATCTGATGGCGCCTGTACCTAACAGCCAACGAATAGGAGGGTTACTATCAAAATTACCTTATCGCTAAACGACCATTTCAGCTAGATGACATAAAAGTAAAATACACAGTCAGCATAGAGTCAATTCAGCTGGACGACATGAAAGTAGAATACTCAGTCAGCAAAGAGTCAATTTAGCGGGATGGCTAAGAATTAGAATGACTAAGTAGCCAAACGTCTGGAAATATAAATAGTCCGTATGATTAGATTACCTAATAAGCCGAGAGTAAAATTATTTGATTGACGTGAACACAGAACGAGTTAGTAGCAAAACGTCATGAAATGTAATGTGTCAATGTGTTTACAATACAAAGTATGCGCGGGAAGGTTTTAATTATCAAGTGTCATATCAAAATCAAGAGATTTGCTAACGGGTCGTTTGGCGTTTATTCCATTTAGTAAAAAGACATTACACAATACAGACTATTTTAGCGTTTATGTCTATTAAGTAATAAAGACATTCGAAGATAAAGGATTTTTGCTGCTAGGTCATTTTAAATTGTAACATTCTAAGATCCAGACGTTTTGCTAAAGAGGCATTTAGCATTCATGTCTATGTTGTCACAAAGACATAAACATAACACAATCCAGACATTTCAGCTATATTGTCCTTTAGCGATAAGGTACATTTGATAGTAACCCGAATAGGGTATTTGACTGACTAGTCAATCATGCTTTATTTTAAACATAGGCTCAACTCAACATCCCTTTTAGATTTTAGTGCCATTTTCTACTTTGTTACCATGCCGGTACTGACTGAAGAAAGCAGTGTCCAGTTTTCTAATTATTATGTTCAAGTGTGAAACCTTGATGTTCTACAAGGGAAACGGATATTAAAATGTAAATGAAACAGAGACATTAATAATTTTACATGTCCAAAGCGGATGTAAATCTGCTTTAGGAAACTTACGCCAATAGCAAGTTGTGCAGCAAATTCTACACTCGTGTGCATTTGGGTCACTTTCAAACAAATTCTATGCAAAGTGACCCGTATTTATTGCCCAGGAGAGTAGGTGTCAGAGCGAGTTTCAAGATCATACATTTAAGAGTTAACTCCTGGAGGAGTGGATGAAACAAGTTCGGTCTCAAGTAATCTTGTAGAACTTTTTAAAATAAATCAAATTACAACTTTTTGAAAGGGTGGCCTTCAAAAAAAGATTTATATTATTTAGAGTAAAAACATTCATGAATACTCTTTACTGCACACCCCACTAAAACTAAAAGAAACCGATATAACTAGATATGCCTATTTTTACATGTAATACTCGTAAATTACATGTTTTAGTTGTTATTATGTACTTATTTTAATTTGTTAATTACCTGCATGCTCACTCATATTTTATGTTTTATGTGGTTTTATCTCGTATTTTCTCTATTTAAGTGAAATGTTAAATTTCTTTTTTGAGAAAATAATTTTTTTTTACCACAGATATTACAAACGTACTGAATACAATGAGTATTCCATTCTTTTCGGCCTATATGTTGTCGGTGATGCTATGGAACGGTCAAGATTTATCGACGTTGGTTTTTAGAAAATAGGCAGGCAAATGAGCAGACAAATCACCTGATGGTAAGCTATATCAAGCGGAGCATGGCTAGCATTGACAAAACACCGAGTATAAAACTCCTTATCCAGATTTTTTGAAGTGAAAACTTCTTTAGCGGCGCTGTGCACTTTTTGTGATGGGGAAAAAATGTTGAACTCGTAACAGGTGTCACGTGACCGTAAGACGTAAGACGGACACGTGACCTGATCGAAACACTGTTACTTCAATGTCATTGAGTTTTTCTTTATTGATTTAAATGCTATCTAGTGAGTTTCCCTCTATTTGGTACTAATATAACTCGAGTACTAACAGTGATGTGCTTAGGGGTTTCATGTAATGCGACGAAATAACGCTAGATGCTGCAGACATTTTGCACTAGTCATTGAGTTTTCACTTCTGCCGGCGCCTGCTTTGTTTTTTTGTAAAGTCTACTAACACCTCATGCAATAGTTAACGCCGCCAAATGTTTATGCAACGTATGCAGATCTGGTCTCCAGCGACCCTCCTCGCCTTGACCGGGATCATGCATGATGCAATCTGATAGTGACCTATATCTAAATTTAGGAGTGGGGACAATAATTTAAGGTTATCTAGGAGCCGACAGTGACGGAGTGCTGCTTGTAAAAAGTAAAATGCGAAGGAAGCTTCGTAGCTTTATAAAGTTCTTTAAAGAAAGAAAGAAAGAAAATACATTTATTTATGACAAACACAGATGACAAAAACTTGTTGACAAATATACAATGTATATATAACCTGCGCTGCTGCTGTATAAGCGCTGGTGGCCTAGCGGTAAGAGCGTGCGACTTTTAATCCGGAGGTCGCGGGTTCGAACCCCGGCTCGTACCAATGAGTTTTTCGGAACTTATGTACGGAATATCATTTGATATTTACCAGTCGCTTTTCGGTGAAGGAAAACATCGTGAGGAAACCGGACTAATCCCAATACGGGCCTAGTTTATCCTCTGGGTTGGAAGGTCAGATGGCAGTCGCTTTCGTAAAAACTAGTGCCCACGCCAATTACTGGGATTAGTTGCCAAGCGGACCCCAGGCTCCCATGAGCCGTGGCAAAATGCCGGGACAACGTGAGGAAGATGATGATATAACCTAAAGAGCAAATGCCATAAAAGGGTCACAACTCAGCATGTAGCTGGCAAGCCAGCGCCGTTCTTCTGTTGTGACCCAGGCTTTAGAGAAAATATTGTCGAGAAATTCTAAACTGTATAGGATTTCAAATAAATAGAAAAAATAGATAAATAAATAATCATGTACGTTTGTTTTTATGAGTTCCTGATATTTTTCCAGGGTTACACAATACACATGCTATCTCCTCGGGGTATAATATGGTGAACACGCCGTTTTTAATAAACTCGCTCTGTGTCAAGTATTGTACATAAGATAAACAGTAATAAATAGGGATTTCCAACTGACAATGTAATTATTCCTAAAGGAAAAGTGCGACGAGAAAATGGAGAACTTAATATATTTCCCTACTTTTATAATGTATGTGTCGCAGTAAGATAGATAAAGCCGTTATATAGTTATAACCCTAGGGATATAATTATATGTCGTAACATAGTTATACGAAAGCGATTCATTACTATCTTACTAGGAATATAACTATAATACGTCTTTAGTTTAGTGATATAGTTATACACACCGCGTCACATGAATAGGACCAGCATATTTTTCGATGTTATTTAATATACGAGATAAAATAAATATGTAAGAATGGTACGTATAAACATCTTTAGGCACGTGAAGTTTAATTATAAACAATTGAACTTAACCGCCCAGCGTGACCGCGAGCGACGCTTACGTTGGTAATATTGGGACGCGTCACTTGAATACGACCAATAACTCCCTTCCCCACGCGGCCTCAGTTGCAAAACAAAAACGACACAGAGCGCACGTATTACGCGTATTTAAAGTGAACAACATCAAGTAGTGACGATATAATATATTTTTTTATTAATATGGGTCGGAAAAAATGTTTGAATCTAGAGGAAATAGGAAAAATAAAAATTCTTTGTGAAGAGGGCTATTCCTTAAGAAAAATCGCAAAAAAAATAGGGCGTTCACACCAGGTGATAAGTCATTTTCTTGACGATCCTGAAAATTATGGTAAGAAATTCAAAGGCCGTACCAAATTCGCTACAACTGAAAGAGAGCGCCGAGCAATATTACGCGAAGCGTCGAATTCTACGCTAACAGCCGGACAAATAGCCCATAATGTTGGAACTGAAGCATCGGTGAGGACTGTTCAAAGGGTTATACGCAATTGTTCGCATTTAAAACGTTTGAAAATGAAGAGAAAGCCATGTTTAAAAAAGCAACACTGTACGGAACGTCTTCGGTTTGCACGACACAAAATGCACTGGACCAAAGAGTGGCATAAAGTTATATTTAGTGATGAAAAAAAATTTAACTTGGATGGCCCCGACGGGTATTCTTACTATTTTCATGATTTACGAAAAAATGAAATAATTTTATCGCGTCGGCGAAATGATGCAGGCTCAGTTATGGTCTGGGGTGCGATATCATACAACGGACCGATTGATTTAGTAGTGATACAAGGTAGACAAAATTCTAAAAGCTACATTAATCTTCTAAAAACTGAAATATGTAAGTTTAGCAGTATCACAGATGATGAAAATTTCATTTTCCAACATGATAATGCCAGCATTCATAGAGCACATGATGTCCGTCAGTGGTTTCAACAAAAAAATGTCGACGTTCTCGACTGGCCATCACTCTCCCCCGACCTAAATATATTAGAAAATGTATGGGGGTGGTTGTCACGTGAAGTTTATAAGAATGGTAAACAATATAACAACAAGCAAGAACTCGAGAAGGGTATAAAAAAGTGTTGGAGCAAACTACCGATTAAATACATAAGAAGTCTTTATGAGTCAATGCCATCTCGGATTTTTGATTTAATTCAAAAGAAGGGAAAAAGTATTAATTATTAATCAACATTTATTTAAATAAATATTATTCAATAAGATTTTTTTTTGTGTTTTATTTAATGGTCGTATTCAAGTGACGCGTCATAATTACCTACCAGCATTGTCACAAAGACTCGCCGAGTCTTAAGAAGTTCGATTGTTCATAGTTAAACTTCACATGCCTAAAGATGTTTACACGTACCATTATTATATATTTATTTTGTCTTATATCTTAGATAGCAAAGGAAAATATGCTGGTCTTATTCATGTGACGCGGTGTGTATTACTGGATTCAGTTTAGTGAAATAATTGTAGGTAGGAGTGCGGCGGTGCGGCGGAGGTATAGTTATATCCCTAGGGATATAGTTATATGCCGTATAGTACGTATTATAATCATATTTCTAGTAAGATAGTAATTGTAGGTAGGAGTGCGGCGGAGGTCTAGTTATATCCCTAGGGATATAGTTATATGCCGTATAGTACGTATTATAATCATATTCCTAGTAAGATAGTAATAAGTAATTGTAGCAGTGTAGTGCGGGGGTGCGGCGGAGTCGGCGGCGGGGGCTTCTTCGGGGGGGAAAGCTGGCGCGAGATTTGACTGAATTTCTATGAAAATAGCTGTCACTCAGTAGAAATCTCGCGCCAGCTTTCGTGAATCGACCTGTACTTTTACGTAATATTGCTAAAAAGTATTACAACTAATTGCAACCAACAAAGTTGATTTTGTAATAAAACTAAAAACGAATATACTTACTGTTTTCATTGATTCCCTGGCAGATTTATAACCATTTAACCACATTAGTTTAGTCAAATACAGTATTATAATCATATTCCTAGTAAGATATTACTATCTTACTGGGAATATGATTATAATACGTATTATACGGCATATAACTATATCCCTAGGGATATAACTATACCTCCGCCGCACCGCCGCACTCCTATCTACAATTATTTCACTAAACTGAATCCAGTAATATAACTATATCACTAAACTAAAGACGTATTATAGTTATATTCCTAGTAAGATAGTAATGAATCGCTTTCGTATAACTATGTTACGACATATAGTTATATCCCTAGGGTTATAACTATATAACGACTTTATCTATCTTACTGCGACATATGCGTTGATTGTCTCAAGAAAATGGTAAGGGGCTAAACCACAGGAAGTGCAAACTTGTATTCAAGATAAGGTATCTTGTTGCAAGTTGTAGACAGAAAAGTATTTATTTAAAAATAAATTGCCCACAGTAATGTAGATTCGATTCCTAATGACCTAAGGGATCATCCATTAATTACATCAGACTAAATTCCGATTTTTGGCTTAAGTAGGTAGGTAAGTAGCCTACAATAAGTAGGTATTTTAGAAGAAAGGAAACAGATGAACAAGCAAAACGATAGCCCCCGTTTGGCTTCGCTGTAGTCGCGTGGAACAAACTTGTTTTATACTTAGTATTTATCCAAGACACGTGCACAATGGCCGTTCGAAGTGACAGTTTGACGTGCCCGCAAGTTTCGCACCGATACTTGCTTCCCACTCAGAGTGTCGACAGTTGCAAACTGTTCAAATACGTGCAAGTCCATCAATGTCTAATTTACGAGTGAAACAATGAAGTTTGTACTGTTTTATTTGCATTTGCGTTGGGACTTGGTAAATATTGTGTATTAAATGGGACGGTGGACAAAGTAGACAGAAAGTTTTAAACAATAGAGTATTTCCTTTATAATTATATATTTAATGGAATAAGCGTAGATCCAGTAGGATGTTTTTATTTCCCTATGAAAGCTTCTTATGGGAGCTCGTACTGGTAGTCCTAGATTAAGTTTAATAGTTAATGGTAGGTAATACTGAGGATTATTTTGGAGTGCATCAAGTGGTTAGTTTGTCAAGTGTAACAAACGTCTTACGTATCGCGTAATTAAACAAGTATTAACGCTACGTATTATCCTTGATTATCGCCCGGGAATGTACAGAAAATTGACAGTGTCAGGGTGTCAATAATCAGCGTGGTGAAACAGGCTCATGTGAGTGATAATGATAATCCTTACGATAAGTGTGAAGTAATGATGAACTGTCATATCTGTTTAAATACGTATTCTAGAATCATTAAATATAATTGCGTCCCACAGAGCCCCACAGACTCAAGTGTCCGCCACGTTGTTTGAATTCTAATTGACAAATCACAATACGGATAAATATAACTCGGACTATTGTAATTGCACCAAGTACTAGTGGCTAAGTCTAAAGGATATCATGTTACATGTATACAAAGACCGTTATGAAACGTATGAATGTCAGAAGTACGAGTAATATAAGAAATATAACTCAGTAGTTTGACTTAAGAAAGCACCTTTTTAGTGCATATTATGCAGTAAGGTTCAATAGATATGAGGACAGGATAGGTATGCGTTCTAAAGGGGTCCACTGATTACCAGTCCGCCGGACGATATCGGCCTCTCAGTTAGAACAAAAAGTTGACAGCTCCGAACAACTGACAGGCCGATATCGTCCGGCGGACTGGTAATCAGTGGGCCCGTTAATATCCCTTCCATACCCAGTTCCTAGTTAGGGGAATCAAAATTCACCACGTTGTCAATAAAATTGACTACTGACAGTTTCCTACCCATTTCCGTGTCGATAAGTAACGATCCGACGGTAACTAACGTCAATCTTAACTTGTTGAACCAGCAATGTACGGCGAATTGTTACTGTTAGGTGACAATTGTCACCGTGGTGAAACAGGGACTGTCCATATCAGGCGGACATGGCAATTATAAAGCAAATAAAAATATAAACTTCAAATAAAAATACATCATCATCATTCTCTTGCCCTTGTCCCATTTACTTGGGGTCGGCGCAGCATGTCTTCCTCTTCCATACCTCTCTGTCACCCGTCATCTCATCATTCACTTGCGTTGCGTTTGTTGAAATAAAAATACATATCATCCCAAAAAAGGAAAGTAATTAAACATTTGACCTTATTTATCAGTAGGATCGTATCAAATACCAACGTTGTGTACAATCAATCACGGTGCCAAAAATAAAATGCTATATTTACCACAGTTAATAACTAAATCATAGATGACCCGTACGATATATCACGTAACCTTTCGGGTACACTAAATGTAACTTTATTACCTCCTCATAAGACCGAAAATGCATAATCAACAGTTGATATTATTATGCTATGAAGTTTAAACTCTATTCGGTTGTATTAAGATCTATTTTGGTATTGTAAGCTATAAAGTGTCACAGCCTGAAAAGATACATGGAAAGGGTTTCAACCGGCGATTCCACACACGCGTGCAGTATTAATAACGCATACTAATGAATAATTGGACTAAAATAACGTCCGCTTTCTTTATTGACCTCATATTTTACTCACCAATGAGAACAAAAAATATACCTTAATATGTGCTGCAGAGAGTTCGCTGTACAACAATACTTCAACAGTAGATACGAGGTTTGTAAAGGAATTTGGAAATATGCGGACTTGACAACGAAATGTCAACTACGAACAAAATGCAAGGAAGAAAAAGTTGCTGTAATGTAACTTAATTAACGGTTCAATGACAAATGTAGCAAAAAATCGTTGAACGGATAAGTGTGCAAATCTGTGCAATTTAACGCATCATAAGTTACAGATTGCAGTTAGATGAAAACGTGAAATCAAGTAGAAAACAATAATAAAAATAATGAGACACGCATTTTATTATAAGTTAGTACAATTATTATATAAAACAAAAACAACATTTAAGCTACTCCAAATGCCACAACCTTGACATTAATTATGATTATTTTACGTGATATTAAACAGTTAATTCCGAAACCATTATACGACATATAAAATTACTACGACACATACACAAGTTATAAGCGCAATATTACTGTATGATTATATTAATTAGAACACTAACGACTTGTAAGAGGACCCAACTGCTATTTATTTAAATACAAAATTAAACCTTAAATACAAAATGAAATTTCATTTCATTCATTAAGCGCCTATATTATGGCTGCGGACCGCCGTAACTGGGCAATCGGCTTGCCAATTCAGTTTGCGTGCGATGAGGCACATATCTATAGCCCAATGTGGCTGTTAATAGTATACAATATACATAGGTAATATAAAAGATGGGACTGACGTTTTTTAATTTTATAATATAAAACCGCAAAGAGTTATGAACGCTTTAAATAAGCTTTATAATTAGCAGTAGCCACTTAGCTACCATAACCTCATTAAGCGTCTCATTGTCATATTATGGCTGCGGTCCGCCGTAACTGGGCAATCGGCTTGCCAATTCAGTTTGTGTGCGATGCGGCACATAGCCCAATGTAGCTGTTAATAGTATAGCTATAGGTAATATAAATGATGGGAGTAACGTTATTTTTTTTTACGACACCCTAGGCCTGGCCAAGGCAAGACGTAAAACTTTAGACAAACCACGGGCGGTAATTCGTAAAGCCCCAACTTGCGATTTGGAGCATTTACGAATTCACTTCCCTAGGTATGATGTACTTACTATTATTTTGCTTTTGGAGCCCGATTCAAACTTACTTTTTTTAGATCGGTTTAGCAATTAGCAATACTAGTTTTAAAATGGTCTGTACGTCAGTCTGTCCGTCTGTCGTATTGAGGGTAAATGCGAACATTGACAATCGTCATGTTGATGAAATTTAAACTTATCAAGCAGATAATTTGATTTGATCTATCAAATAATGCTTTATTTTCTTTTCTTTTATTCTTGATATTTTAACATGGCACTATGACCATACAATAAGACTTAAAATATCAATTACGTTTTATGCATGACGGCGGTATTATGACAGGTTATGATTGCTGACTGAATTAAGGTCAGCAGACCTTAATTAAAATACCTTCGAGCCCTTCCTACGAGTCTAAGAATATTAATATTCTGATTCACAACAAACGCCTATTGAGTAACAGGTACTATTAAAAACAAATCATAATCAAGATCTGTTTATGCGATAACTTCGCTCATCTTGCGGGTATGTTATGCAGGCATTTATCACGTGATAAACACATAAAAGAGATTCTTTCAAACACCTCTCGTCGATATAACGTGATACACGCAACCATAGCACTTTGAGAGTATGATCGCTGTATTGTTTATCCCTATAAATTGTGCCGGTAAAACTGAACGACAGAACGCGACGACAGTGATAAGTGTTATAAACACGACTTTATTTCATACAGACATTGCTTTGTGTATAGAGGCTAAAAATAGTTCTAAAGCTGATACAGTATAAGATACACCTGGCCATTACATTCATTCAAGTATGTATAAAAAACGTACTTAATCATTAAAAGGTCTTACCCACTAGAAATATAAGTTACGAGTCATTATGTTGGCATCAAGAATGCAAACAGGTAGATATTGTTAATGTTAAGTGGTGCTACCTTGGACCTTAAGCAAGATTAAAATTAAAGGTCAAAAGAGTTAATGTGATGTAATGGACGTTTAGTAAGCTTGAAGAAATCTACTGTTTCAGCTATAAAGAGATGAGTGTATATGAGCTTAAGTATACAATTTTACACTTAGTCTAATGTTGTATCGGTCTCTTTAGAAAACTTAATAATAATTAATAAGAAACTTAACTAATTTTAAAGGCTTTTCTAACATTATAAAATTTATAAAACACGATTAAATATTGACGAATTACTTCCGAAAATGGCATTGAAAGCAAAAGTCCAATGAAGCCTTTTAGTGTGAGTTACCCAAAAGTTTTCAAGTTTTAGTAGCTTCAATCAGGCATTTGAAATATTCCTGAAAGTTATTTCAGTTCGGTACTTTTGTAAAGATTTTGATTTCTACCCGAGCTGAGTTTAACAAAAGGGAAACCGTATTGTTGGTACTACTTGTAGGTAAATATTAACAGGAAAATAACCATAAGTAAACATAGTGATTCAGTTGCTATGACTTAGACAGTTATAGTTTTTAAATTCTACAAATATGTCAGCCTTAAAAACAAAAACCTGGTTTATAAATAACTTATTAACGATGCAAATATTCCCACATTAAACCGGTCCGACCTTCTCAAGAACGTGACTCCAATACAACAAAAAAATACAAACCAAGCTTACGTCCGAGCAAGGCACAACACAAAACCACCCTTAAGATGCAGTCTTAATTCTAAAGACTGATCAAGGGCACAACACTGCACAGAAAAAAAAAACGTAAATCCGTTGACGCGATTGGTCGATTTTTAAACTGTCTGATGACCACGTGGATTTTGATTCGGCGGTTCGAATTCGCGATTCGTTCGAATCGTTAAGCCACGTGCAGCGCTTGGGCGGAGCGCTATAGGACTGCCGTGCCGCAGAGAGCCGAACCAACGGCTAGCTTTAAAAAACCTCTAGCTGTGTGTAATACTTGTGGTTAGAGAGCTCAAGTGTGGATGTTGACCACACCCGAATGTTTTGATGCTGCATTTATTTACTATGCGTGTGAGTGGTTGAATGGATTGATTCAAGCATTTGGTAAACAAAGATTAAGGTATCGTTCGTCGCCCAAGGTGCTTGTGTTTCGCGATGTGTAATTAATTACTTACGTTCGCGCAGTAAAAACTAACAGTCAACTTGTTATTAGAAGGTGTTACAATGTACTTCAATGTAGGTTAAGGAAACTATAAACGATGAACGTGCTTTGTGTGTTGTAATTTAACATTTTTTTTAATATAATAGAGAATAGACAGCTTAGCAAGACTTGTGTAGTCGCGTGCGACTCCATATTTGAAGTCGCGCTTGACAAATGATATTAGCTACATTGTCGCGCGCGACTCCATGTATCAAGCGCGACTTCACGTATGGACTTATGGAGTCGCGTGCGATAACACACGTGCAACGTAAGCTGTCTAAGCGGTCAGAAGACTTCATGCTGTGCAGATTGGTTCGGCCTACATAGTACATAGGTGTAGCTATACACATCAGTCATAAATGTTAGACAGTGAGCCTTCTGTAAGTTGCAGTAGCATGAATCATATGTACAATTGCAGTTATTACTATTATTAGTACCTATGCCCAGCCACTTAGTGAGACGAGACTGCATGTAACCCAATTTCGCTAGCCCGTAAATTAAACTAATGCGTTTAGCTTCTGCTATATGTAGGTAGCTTGATTTATTAGTAGGAAACTGGAGTGTCTTGTTGGAATGAGATATTTATTACGGCGAAAACATGACCTTTTTGAAATTAGGACACGAAATTGTTCTAGAAATAACAATTATTTAGGTTTTACCCGTGCGGAATGTAGGTAATTGAAATTCCAAAGAGTCTATAGAAAATACATTCAATGAATTCAATCAAATAATATATTTGATTCAGTCAAAATTACTTAGAAAAGATTTTTGTACTTGTCTTTCTATTACTTCTATGACACACACTGATTGGAGGATTATAACGTTACGTTTGTCCTACATTAGCGAGATAAACACACCCTATAAAACACTAAAAAAGTTACATTCTAGTAGTCAGTAGGTAAAGCATTTCCAACCCACTTAGTTTCCCTGATTATCTTCACAAACATAACAAAATGTAACTCACGCAGCAGCAAATCTTGTAATGCGAGTTTAATAAGAGGCATAAGACAAAAGACATACAATAAAATACCCACGTGCAAGCATATGCACGTGACGCAAGCCGCTTGCATTTAATAGTTGGTCGTGCATTATGGTTGGTTGGCGAGCACTGGCGAGTCAGATAGTAATGTCATACCAGATAACAAGTGAACCTCGAGATGCGGGGCGGGAGTATCATACCGGAGCAGTGCTCGCAGTAGTAAGTGTTTACTCAATGCTTCTGCCGACGCTACCCTCAAAACGGACTTAAATCGCAGTGAGCTTATGCCGCTGCTGAAATTTTAAAATTTTTAACTGTCCACCGAAAAACTCTCGAAGGCATCCTCGGGCAAAGGCAGGTGAATGACCATGATGGATTTTACACGTGCTTCACAGCGAGATTAAACGGTGCATTAGATCAAGTGAATGTTCTTGCATTGATACTACTTGGCTTGAGCGTTCGACTCGGGAGGCGTTAGGAACAACACGCGTGCATACATATGTTATTTATGGATTAGCCTGATTAGGTTTTCTTCACAATGCCGACATGCGGAAGAATGTACTAATTATTTGAAATCACGGTAACTTTAGTTAATACCACGGCCGAGCTAGAAAATGTGGTTTATGACGATAAATACAAATAATTTTAACTTGTAGAATGAGGTAACTGTTCGTTAACTAATCATTTGCAATCATGCTAACTTTTATAGGGGAAAAGTGGCATGAAAGTGACAGGTTTTGAGAAACTAGTAACGGTCTTCTTATCTTTTCATTTATCTTTTAAACTGAATTTGTATGTATGCAATTTACATGTATGGGTACCTAGATGCTGCAGATACCTTTTGCCAACAAGCTGGTCGCATGATGAATTCCAGGTGTAATAAAATGACCACCCTTCTTCGATAGTCGGACAAAATATTTAAGTACGTAAGTTCTAAACCAACCGGTATTTAAATACAAATACCTCTCAATCACAACTAGCCCTACATCAGCATTAACAATACCTAACTGAACTGAACCACAGAATAAGTAATAGTATTATCATACAGAACGGCCACGCACCGCCCCGCCCCGACTCGCATTACTTCGCCCCGCGACATGAATCTGGCGGACTTCTGGCGTCCTCTCAGTAAAGCGACCCACACATACACAATGACGCGTGTACAGACGTGCCGCGCACACATATAAACGCAAATGATTTTTGATGTATGGCGTGTCCGCCCTGTGACTGAACAGTAACTGAATTGTTTGCGAGTTGATCACCGGAAAAAGTTATTGACGGATCAATGAACTCTTTCGACAACTCGAATGTTTGCAAAGCGATCGATCAGTAAACTAATGAAAGCAGAAAAACTTATTATAAACGTACTAGTACCAAATGCTTAATGATTTGCATCCAAAATGAGAGGAGGGTTTCAGGTACCTACTCCGAAAACAAAAAAAATGGGCTTGGTACTTTTTAATTATGTTTTATGTAATATAGTTTACATGTAAAACATTTACACAATTCAAAATGAGCGGAGCCTTTTGCGGGACTTGTACGGTTAAGAAATTTTATTTCAAATACCTCACAAAAATCATTTTTTCTTGAAAATTAAGTAATATTGTACTTATTATGATATAATTTGACTAGATTCTTAGAAAAGATCAGTACATTCATTACAGATTTGAGATTAGATATATAACTATGTCTTGCCTAGTATGAACCCTTATAGTAAACGTATGCAATGTATATTAGTATAAAAACGTAACAAAAAACAAAATATTTTTAAAATCATAGTGTAAGCTTCAATCTGGGTCAGTTTACGCGGACCACGCTTGTAAAGTAAACAAGTTTTGTGGTATACAGATATTTATCGCGCGGTATCGTAACAAACAATATACAATAAACCACTACTCTAATTAACGCAAGCAACGGTTCGCGGTACGTTTTTACGTAATAAACTGGTAAGTATCCATTATATATGGTACAAATATATAAATTTTATTACAAATCGGCTTACCATAAGCTAGTATTGTATAATCAATAACAGATGACAAAATCGCTACCTATGAAATGGGGAGGGGGGAAATTGGATTCTAGAGACAAATAAATACATGTTACGTAACCTGCTAATATAGCGTACCTAAGGACAATAATAAAACGACATAATATGAACGAAACTATCTGAAGCATCCATTTTTAAAGCACCAATTGTCGAGCCACTCGAGCGTATATTAAATTCCTTCGAGAACGGACACTAAAATAAAATTAAAAAGTTTGAAAAGCTAACTTTACTTTAAAACGGGAAACTTACCTACTAAACTCCAGTCCAATTTTACAAAGGGGTAATTAAATTTTCCGCTGAGCAGCGGGTAGCCAATCGGTGTAAAATTTTAGTGCTCACTTGCTCAGCTAAGTGAATATCTGCTGTTAGCCATGCCAGACTGGATACTATGTCGCTTAAAATAAAAACAGGCGTTGGCTAAAAGCCTAGTCTTATTAAGCTAACGTGTATGTCCTACACTTTTATTACAGGTTTATTCAATTCAATTCGAATATGGATGGGGGACTATGTTTTATAAGGTGTTGTGATAGGATAAGACCTTATTTGCTTGATATATACAAACAGAGTACGATAGTTATCGTTTACATTAATGAATTAGAGAATTACACGTATGAATTAGAGATCTCGGATCATTACACGACGAAACTACAATCAATTATTATACTACTACTAGCGACCCATCTCAGGAAAAGTTACGGCAGTGATAAATGTGGCAAAAAAGACCGATGTCCTAATCCTAAACACATAATTACATTAAAATTTCTATGGTAGATTAATCTATTTATTCCAAAATATCTCATCTACTCCCAAGCAATGATCAATGAAAAATCCAATTGGAAAAAGCATCGAACCGACGAAAGCTAACTAGGGAGCCGATCATTGGCTCACTTCCACGTTCGTTCGACAGCACAGATGGTAGATTGGTGAGAGAAATGTTCTGGGTTAGAAAAGGAATTGTGAGCAATTTCCGGAAGGTTTGGCTTTCGAATTACTACCCAGTGCCCACCTGAATTGCCTGGGGTCGATAATAATTGGATACGCAAATAAATTAGAACTTTGACTAACCGAGCGAACGCGAAGGTTTACGTTTCAGCTTGGGCTAAAATGCTTTCATCTATCCGGCTGTAGCCTGTGGTCCTGGGTGGTTCAGGCGTTTCTCAACTGATTCTCGAGAATTTTGGTGAGCAGGTTCTTTTTCTCGGTTCAGTTTCTGGATTTTCTTCAGAATGGCCAAGCCATGGAGGTTGCGATGTCTACATCTTACAGAGCCCCTGGTTAGTTCAGTTAGGCTTACATATTTTGAGAAAGCCAAGGAACTATCACAAGCTGCAATTCGAAATGGATTAAGCCATAGATTTTTATAAACACATAACAAACTTCGAGATGTCATACCATTATCAGATCATTTACATCTTAATTCCATCCCATCTCGAGTTATCTTCCGATAAAACAACCATCGATTTCCTCAATTCAAAATACCTACACATGTAAAAGTTACGCAAAAAGCGAAACTTCCTTACACATGAACAATGAACATTGAATCAGCCAAGAATAGTATACATCCTCAATCGGCAGTCACCCAACGCGGCGCGTGATACTCTAGTGGATAATTGGGGTTGTCCGGTGCCTGGCCTTGGCAAGGAGGATTAGGCTGATGCGGAAGGCTGTCCTGTGGATGACGGGTGTCAAAGACGGGATATATGGGTACATTTACAAAATAGAGTCAAAAACGGCGAAGGTTTAGTAAATTTAGTAGTCATATTTATCTCGCCAGTTGAAGTAAGTACTTACTCAAAGGGTTGTATCTTGAGGGTTTCAAGAAACAATGACTGAGTGTAGTAGAAGACTAGCCACTTGGAAAGTAAACCATCTGGTACCTAAGCGCCGCAAGAATGTCAAAAAACTATTGACATGCTTGGGAGTCAAAGTTGACTAAAATATATTTCATATGCGGGAAATCAGTTTGGGGTGTTCTACTTCAGTAGGTAGTGTACGAGTACATATCCCTTGTGAAACTTCACAATACTCCACATCAAATTACTGTTCAAAATTACGCACACATCTTAGACCAAATACTAAGCCAGTCTGCAAAACTCAGCACATTTCCGCGTTAACAGTTTGCCGCGTTAGTATTCTGAGGAGGTTATAAAACTTATAAATTATAATACATACAACTAATGAATACACGAGTCCTAATAAATCACTCGTGGACCTATTCTTAGAACGGACCCTAAGGTAACCTTGTCTGCTAGCTAGGGACCGGCGGACACATGTAACTTGACAGATTGGCTCAATCAAGCTGTGAGCTAGATCTGAATCACCGTTAATGTAATCTACAAATTGGATAAACCCAGGAACGAATTACTCGCATGACATACCTAGATGTTTTGACCACGTAACGGCTCGGATTGGTTGGGTAGTTTGGTCTTTGGAGACTATGTATGAGCCGTCTGGATTGACCAAAGTTAAATCGAGAGCTGTTTACACTCGACCAATGAAACATCTTAGCCAATAGGGTACTTGACTACTAGACAAATCATTTTCTTTTTTCGAACTGTCAAAACGATTTTGCTACTATGGAATTTATATGAAACACTAGCATGTGACGTCACAATCGAATTACCTGCTCTTTATAGTTTTATACGGGGTTTAAAATAGAAATTGTGTCTAAAAATAACTGCTGTCTACGTTTGTCTATTAATCTTCTCGTGCTTTATTTCATGCATAGTGTAAAACAATTTATTTTAAATACAGTCAAATACCGTATTTATACCTAGTCTTAGAACTTTAACCCTTTTATGAGATATCTCATGATTTTCGTATTTTTGTCAATAAGAGGTCCAGATATTTTAAAGGTTGGCTTTCCATGCGATCAAAGTGAATGGAAGTAACTTTACCGAACTTTTTATTGAAAGAGCGATCCCTATAAGTACGCAAAATTCGATTATATCTGGGAGTACTAAACAGATACCAAAATTAGCTGTTAAATCAGATTCCAACAGGACCTCGACGCCATCTCTTATGAATAAAGTATGAGACAGATAATAAAATCGTTTATATTATAAAACGACAAATGACGGCTTATAAGACCTAAAGGTTACAAATGGCGTCTAGACTTCAGGAGAATCACAGTCAAATTGGCTTGGTATTTTTTTTATTCTCGGATTTAAAGTGATTTTAAAACTTCCTACTAGCTGTGGACTGTAACAGAACCACAAAACAAAGAAGTAATATAAGCGAAACGTAGGTGTATAGCGTGTGGCAGCATTATGATTAGCTGATCACACTTTCACCACAAGCTACTGTCAGTCGTTGTCAGTTCAGTATGGCGCTTATGAAATGTCAGATGTGAAAACGATTCCAGTTAAAATTACAAATAATTACAAATATGCCGTGCTGCTCCATTTTGGAGTGTAAAAACACTAGCCGGACAAAAAATATTAGACATGGAGGCATTTCATATCATCGGTAAGTATTATTTCATGTAATATTTCAATATTTTTTACATTTTCGGTTTCCGCAAGGATTTTTGGATTGTTTAGTACAAAAATCAAATTTATGTAAATGAGATAAGGTTGATATCTACTTAGCGTAAAAGTCACGTACGGGTGCGCTATTCGGCCACAGTGCGAGGACCATATCAAAAAAGTTATCGATGTCGATGTTTGTATAAATACACAGTTCGTTTTGTTTAGGTTCATACATGTTCTTGATAATTTATTTTTGTTTTTCCTCTAGCTAGATGTTCTTACTTATTTATTGTTATTCAATGGATTATTTGATTTAAAGTCTGTCTTATAGTATTGTACCCAACTACCCATACATTTTGGCCCACGGGCCGGGGTTTGGAGAGCCTGATATAGCTGGTCAAGCAAATCTTGCCAGTAAAAAAAGGCGCGAAATTCAAATTTTCTATGGGACGATATCCCTTCGCACGTACATTTTTCAAATTTACCGCCTTTTTCTATTGACAAGATCTGCTTGACCAACTATATTTCCATTGTTTTTAATTAGCGTTTTTAGGGTTCCGTAGCCAAATGGCAAAAAACGGAACCCTTATGGATTCGTCATGTCTGTCTGTCTGTCCGTCTGTCCGTCCGTATGTCACAGCCTCACAGCCACTTTTTTCCGAAACTATAAGAACTATACTGTTGAAACTTGGTAATTAAGTAGATGTATTCTGTGAACCGCATTAAGATTTTCACACAAAAATAGAAAAAAAAAACAATAAATTTTGGGGGTTACTTAGAACAGACTTAGAACAGAAACTCAAAAATTTTTTTTTCATCAAACCCATACGTATGGAGTATCTATGGATAGGTCTTCAAAAATGATATTGAGGTTTCTAATGTCCTAAGTGTCCCCCCCCCCACTGTAACTTCTAAAATAAGAGAATGATAAAACAAAAAAAAATCTATGATGAAACTTCCACCGAAAATTGGTTTGAACAAGATCTAGTAAATAGTTTTATTTTAATACGTCATAAATCCCCTAAATACGGAACCCTTCATGGGCGAGTCCGACTCGCACTTGGCCGCTTTTTATTAAAAAGTAAGTAGGTAACCTAATCTTCGCCAGAAAATATAGTATACATATGTATAAAAAACTGAGTAGTTTACGTGTACTTAAACTAATTATTAATAAGCGTTTATCGATATCACACCGAATCATGCACATCCCTATCGCATATGTCAACATTGTCAACGTCATAGTCGAATATTTTATCCTATCGCATTCACTCTTGGAAAAGCCATGCAAGTGTAAAAGGGATAGAGCATAAATGACTATTTACAATAAATAAAAATCGTAGTGCAATTTCGACATAATTTTCTTTACTGTAAGGTTCAAATTATTGTGATGGGTAAGGGTTCATAATCCCTTTCGAAATAAGAAAATATGGCCAATTTTTGTGACAGCGTGTTGGCGACATAGGTTCCCATACTAATGCAGGCACATGCCGTTTCCCCTTAGAGCGCGGCGCGCTCTTTCTTTCTTCCGTGAACAGAACGAATACTCGTGTTTCTTTTTCTATGTACAATAAAGCATATACATACATATAGTCATACATACATAATACTAGGTTAAATCTTTAGGAAGGGTACATTTTTTTCTGAAGTATATTCAATTCGAAATCATCCTAGTCAACGTCAACGCGCTTGATACTTTGTACCGTCCATATCTTAAGTAGACTGTACCACGAATTCCTACCGAACTACGCTTGTATGTATAAAATAAGAGGCGCTCAAGAACAGGCCGAGGGGCCTAGCCAATATGACAATTGTTGATAGAAAACGCCAATCGAAATCTAAATAATGTATGGAAAAGGTCACGTGTACTTTAAGTAGAATCTGTCTCGATACATTTTTTCTTTTCGTTTTGGGTTTGTCGATGTACGATTATCATCTTAGCTATAGGCCTAGGCAGTAAAATACAGAATTACCACCAGGAAAAACGACAATTAACTATACAAGGTTCCAAGTTCAGCCGTAGAAAGTGAGTCAACATTTTGACTTCCTATCTGCTATTATCTAATGGCATATCTACATAGACTAACGTGAACGAATATTTGAACGTGATAACCGTATTTACTGAACAGAACGCTGGAAATTTTCCGATAGAATCGGTATCCAATTATGAACGGTGTCTAGTCGTAAATAAAGGTTTTAGCAAGATTTGGACCTCAGCGGACGCGCCTCGGTCCGCTTTGCAACTAAGAAATAATCTGAAGATATATAGAGTGCGTGTTCGTATGCGATAAAAACCTATCCTAAAACCTTCCCTGGGACTCGGACGATTTCCATATCGAAATTCATTAAAATCGGTTGAGTTGAGAGTTACTTACTTGCGCATTTCTAATGTTATGATAGGCGATGGCAAGATAACTTGGACTCCTTTTTGAGAGGCTGGCCAGATACAACACTAAACAGAGACGAGTGGAAAAAGAGGGGGAGGGGGGGGGGATATTCTGTTAAGCAACCGGGGTACCAATCAAATCACAAATTGAATGACTGCAAAAGTATCCGAATACACGAGTATACCAGAAGTCACGTCTTATACTCTAATCTGATATGGTTTATGCAAGAAACGGTACAGTCGCATGCAATAATATATTGCATAACGAAGGGTGCACAAATATCAGATCTTATTTGTTGCGCCTTAAGAACGTATCATATTCTTTTGCTCGGTGCTGTAAGGTAAACGTACTAATGCTCGACATGCCCAATAGATGGCACCCTGCTGTCACCTCTATTGACAATGACTTAAGTTTCAAGATGACATGTATAGCATGTACTGGGGCCGCGTCGAGCACCAGTACGTTTACCTTACCCAGGCACCAAACTTTCAAGATTGTACCAAGGATTAGCAATTAACTTTTTGATCCTAATTAAAACTTAAGGTTAACCGAAACAGCTTTTGAAGAATGCCCCTTTGCCCATGCAATTCATAATTTGATAGAAATCTCATCAAGAGTACTGGGTAAAGCTAGGGGTAAGTAAATCCACTTTGGCGGTTCATGTTCATCATAATTACATTTCAAATTAACGAATTGTTTCAAACAGAATCGTTTACTAAATCTTTCCTGAATTTTAGACACATTTGTACGTTTTCAAATATATATCATCAGTTTGTAATTAAGACTTCTCAATCAATATATAATCAAGCCCAAAACATTTTTTTTCGTAATATTTTATATCACTACATAGTATAAAACAAAGTCGCTTCCCGCTGTCTCTCCCTATGTATGCTTAGATCTTTAAAACTACGCAACAGATTTAGAAGCGGTTCTTTTTATCTTTTTAATAGATTAGAGCAGCGGTTCTCAATCTTTTTTTTTTGACGGAACCCTTTTGAAAAGCGAAATACTTGATGGAACCCTACAATAAAACAATAGTTTTTAGAAGTAGGTATCGGCGGTGGCGGCATAGTAAAAATTTTCGAGGCGACTAAAGTGTTCTAAATTCTTGCGGAACCCCTGCAGGGGTATCGCGGAAACCTAGGGCTCCGCGGAACACACTTAAATTAGAGTATGGCTGGATTAGAGTAATTCAAGAGAGAGGTTTATGTATAATTTGTTAACCCGTGCGACTCCGGGGCGGGTCGCTAGTATTTAATAAAATAATTTGATTCGTTCCCACTTGCACCCAGTTTTATACAAACACGTCCGAGGTGTGATTGTAAACGTTCGCTGTCACCTTGACATGATCGCAGCTCCGGCGCAATCATCCAATTGTCAAACCGGACAAGATGGCCGCCGCATCAGCGTTGTTGTCATTTGGTTTCTCATTTTCTAGCTTATTGTGTTCTGCGAGGGTTTCATATTATTCTTATACTAAACTCAGCGTAAAAAGGAGTCTAAAATTTTGTATACATAAAAACTCTTAGTCAAGGCAGGCATGGCTCAGTCCGCGATTTCGTCGCGTCGCTACAAGTACCTACAAGTACATGCGGCCCACACCAATTTTGGTGTCTAGCCATAGTAGTTGCCGCGCACCGCTACGGAACGGATGCCTGCTCGCACTTGCGCCACCTAGCGGTCATATCTGTCGTAATAGACGCGTTTTGTTAGAGAGTGAATCGTCTCTAGGTACAGAAGATTATTTATTCTGTGGTCAAGGTGTAAATGTGTCCTTTATGATCATCGCAGCTATGAATTGAGATGAACAACTTTTGTATCAAGGATTTTCAAGCATTTTTTTACTAGGTCGCAGTAGATGTCGAATAACAATAACATGTTACGATAATTCCATCTCGCACCCGTATTGCCTTATTTGGCACGTCCTAAAGTTGAATATTTTTTTCCGAATGCGTCAAATCATGACACTTGAAAAAGCTGTAGTCTTCTAACATGACTATTAAAAGTTAGAAGCTTCTCAATCCCCATGTAGGTAAGGTACATATTTGTTCAACGTCTTTGATGTAGCGATTTTATTGGCAGATATATGCGTGGGTAAGGAGGGATATATAACCCTACGATTGAATATAAACCAACCCTCATCCAGCAGCTGGGTAAAAATAGATCCAGTTACATATTTGCGTTCAGCAAAACTTTGCGAATTAGAAATCACAAATTTAACTTTATGATTCTAACCGATAAGAGAAGCCGTGTAAACATACCGTACATAGCAAAACAATCAATATTATATTTGCGCTGAAGATAAAACTGAATCAATAAATGTTCCCAGCGTAGCAACTGGCGCCATCTATTATGCAGTAGCGGAACCGCTTGGAAGCGCACCGCACGAACAACTACGAACGAAGGTTTCATAAAACATTCAGACTCTCGCCGCCAGCGGCGCGAGCGAGCAATTAGGAAATTGAAACCAGTTTCGTTACATCCCGAGTATCATAAGTATTTATCAAAGACCGGTGTTACTGGCCAGTACTGGAATGAGGTAGCTACAGAGTAAAGGGTTAACAGTGTACACGAAACTTTTTCAATTTTCAACGATGAATTGCGAACTTTTTTAATATCAGGCGGGAAACAGCAGCGTGGGGAGTGTTTTGCAGGATTGTGCGAATATTGTGAGAGATGTATCCTTGGAAACTATAATCGATAAATATTGAAGCGAAGCGGTTCTATACATATAGGTGTATATTGCAAGCACATTCAGTCTTTACGCGTTGAAATAGCTATCGAGCATTCATTTTCTACAAAATGATGTCAACGTTTCAAAATGGGCTCATCTCAAACAGTCAAAACTTCAACATATTGCATAAAGGTATACAATATAATACTGATCACTTCAAGGAAAGGTACTTCAAGATTATATTAGCCAATAATAATAAAGTATGTGTCTATAACACTGTTTGAAATAATCCCTTTTAATGGAACCCACCACACCAGGACCCGTATTAGCACAGAGACCGCAACGCGACCCCACGTCTCAAATTGCCGTCGCAAACCAAGCACGTACTAACAGCTAAGCAACACATTGATCATCGATAACCTTATCTAGTTGCAATAAGGTTTAGAACAGGCCAGTCAGATATGTCAACGATATCATCGCTCACACTGTTAACTTACAATTCATAGACCCTATTGCAATGGTATAAAGTCGACCAATGGTCAGCTGAGTGATGTTTGTACGAGCTCAAATAGACAACGGGACGCAAACACACTTCGATTACAATTTGTCCGGTACAACTAACCTATTTTCGGAGAACGTAAACACGAGGTTTTGTGAGTAATATGTATTCACGTGGGTGTGCATTTGATATGGATATTGAAAGGCAACAAATTTTCCACGCATTGGTATTCTAAAATGTCATTAAGTACATTATATCACACATATCGTAACGATCACGACAGTCTGTAACGATCTATCCTGTGTTAACTACCTACTGATCAAACGCGCTAACAAAATAAAGACTGTTTACCATACAATTTAGCCAAGCATGATAATAGTAAATCTTTTAAATGAATGTGCATTTTCAAGCATCATATTTTTTTTTAATTTGTGGATATCAAACTACACAATTAAAATACAAACGTCATTTAACGTCAGTACCTTTTTTTAATAACGGGGAAAGCCATCTCTGGCTTTGACAGGTGGGATTTTGCCAATGACGACGTTTCAACACATACCAAGCACGACAAGCAGGAATTGTGATAGCATTGCGTTGGGTACCTAAAACAAAAAACATTTATTGTTACGGACATCACAGACAACACAGGACATAGTACAATTTATTAGAAAAACATATTTTGACAGGTAGAAAGCCAACATAAGGAAAAATAAGAAATAGACAAGTACTGGCTAGAACATTCTATATTTTTGTACAGCGGTCTTCTGACATACTTTACCAAGTTTTCCTTTAATTTTTTTTACGTCGGTCATAATATGCTATATTGCGAAAAGAAAAGGTCACCTCCTTTAAGGGCTTTCAGGTGTACATACCTATCCTTATTAAGCAGAAAAATTTATTGATATTAGTGACTTGTATTGAAAAATCTTCGCTAGCGAATTACATATAATGATATGCAAAATGCGTACCTATCGTAACGGAACTAGACTAACATACTAAATCACTAGTAAATTTAACCTGAAGTGGATCATGATCCGAGGATGTGTATTTACTATTTTTACGTTTATTTTATAACGATCATCGCTAAGTCTACGGAACATCGTTATAATGATAGTCTCATTCAATGGCATCAGTGTAAAAAAGTGACACTTATATTATCACGTGGTTAAAGCCGTCCATAAACGCCTGCTGTTCATTTAAATAGACATTTTAATTTTCACATGTAGATTTTATTATTCACATGTATACGACCTTAGCTAGCAGCTATTTCTGAACTGTGACGTGAAAAAGTGGCAACAGGAAGTATCGTCATTTTCACGTACTCTGTGCGGAAAGAGAAGAGTGGTGGAATGTATGGGGCCCAATACATTCCACGACTCTTCTCTTTCCGAACAGACTCTAGCTATAGAAATATTTTTGTGAGCAATTTCCGACTTCCTTGGCAATCAGTCACTTTAATACAATAAAAAAGTGTTTGCAAGTACAAACAATATTATAAGGCTTTTTTGCCGAGCATGGTTATTTTAAGATGACAAGAGAGGGTCAAAATCAAAATTTATTAGCCGCGTAATTCTAAGGGAGAGAATTCCACAGCAATTTGCAAATAAAAGTAAGCTAATAGCTTTCGTGCGAATAAATGATATTCATGAGGAAGACATTAGAAGGCGTATCCGAAGGCAGAGGATAAAAACACGATGCTATGATACTAGTAATATGTCTAACAAATGAAGTTAAATAGAAGCCTATAAAAAACAAACCGGTCTAGCATTGCGTATAAACGAAGACTAGCAGAAATGTTCATTTGACGACCTAATCACGTTGTAATAGGGTATACAACTGGTCAGCCGTGTCGTCGACGTTACAGTGTGATTCATGCAGAGTTGCAAACGCATCTAATTTCATAGTCGGCTAGCGTGATCAGGCCGATAGATAAGATTGGCGACTGTCATACGCGCGGTGAATGAGCATGGATCATTCACCCGAGCTTTAGGGTCAACAGTGACACTTCAGACTGGCTATTGTTAGTGGAGAATGTAGATCGATGAACCTACCTGCATACCTATATAATGGGCACTGCTTGGTTACACACACAATACACCTAGGTATACGTTGAAGATATCCCCTCACTCTCTTATTTAAGAGGCTCTTGTCCGTGCTTAAGCGTACCTGGACACATTTTTGGGGATAAATACATATGCATATATAATATGTAGGTACTTAATCTTATTTTTGTCATACAAACATACAACCATAATACCCTCTTATAGGACCCGTACTAAAAGTTGTAACTAAAAAAATATATTTAGCCCCAAAATACAATTTCAAACACTACATTACAAACAACTGTTCGAAATAATGTATTTAATCCATTATCACGCATGTCTACAATCTACATAACAAATTTAGACACAAATCGCTTAAATGTACTTAAATTAAATTGACAATAACGTTCCTCAAGTTCAGGGTATGAAGAACATGCTCCAATAAATTTCTGTAACACGGTTTGTAATTTTGTATACATATACAAACAAAAGAATTTCCAGCCTAATGTTTTCAATTTCAGCTTGTAAGAATTACCTCCTGACCTACTTTAAGAAAGCTTCAACATTACGTTGGAGATCAGAAATACTATTTGAACAGAAATAAGTCTCTCGGGACGTCAGAGGCAAAATGCAACCGCAATTGCATGTCACGGCAGTTATCAAGTTCACCGTTTATCCTTGTAACACATTAGATCATGGTTATGATTACTAGGTAAACAAGATAGAAATTATAACTGTTTAACTGTAACACAAGATCGGGTTTGTTATTGACAATTATTAACAATTAGATTCAGGAACTTTAAATGCCGAAGAGCAGTGCATTGCAGTTCATTGTTTACTCAAAATTAATACTGGTTTTTGTTTTTGCAGCTTACAGTATAATTACACTTAATAAAGCTATAGATTAGCATACACGCATGTCTAACAGGGTTAAATAGGGTTAGTCCTATGATGCAGCCTTGAGGCACCCTTTTAATAGCATCTTACCAGCAAGCGCATATATCAATCATGTAAATGTGCATAAAGATTAAACATAAATATGAAATGTATCAAAAAGTGCCAAGAACAATTTACAAATATTTAAAAAGCATCTCGGTACCATCAATTGTCGATCAAACGACTCAAACGCCACTCGCAAGACTATCGTCAAGTTCGTTCGCGCGGTGACGCAAGCGCGGAAGCTTAGGACGTGCTACACCGCGAGGTGACTAACCTGCGCATTGTCATTCGTGTGGGCTGAGCCCGGCCACTATTGCGAAGTCTTTTAAGATCAGTTTAATAAAATAAAGACATTTTTTTTTCTGTGATTGGATTGTTGACTGACGACGGCTTAGAATGTGATCCGAAGATTGAATAGATAGAACCAACCCTAAATAATCGAAAAAGGTTTTGAAAGTATAATTAGAAGGTGACATTGATGACATCTGCGATAGATTAAATTGTAGAAATGTCTTAAAACTCTCCGTATTACATTATAAAAGGGAATTTACTGAGTTTGAGAGATTGATTAGGTATTCGCAAATTAATGAAAGCTTAGTTGATTGCCTACATATTTTACCCTTTGTAACACTAATGGTCCGAATTCTTGTCACGTGAGTGAGCGTGGAAAGCCATCTATTTTTATATCTAGACGTTGCGAGGAAATGCGTTATTATCAATAATAACACTATTTCGCGCGACTTTTTAGTGGCAACATTTATTTCAGTAATAATTAAGTTTATAATACTTGTAGTTAAAAAGATACCCTAAGTTTACAGTTATTCTAACCTTGCTGAAACTGAGAGATAAATCTGAACTTGTTTGCCAAATTGGGTATGGATAGGTAATTGTTATAAAATATGGTTGCCTGGAATAATAGTACCTACATAGTATTTATTCTCTTAGCCTGACAAGTCTTACGTAACTCGGCGTACAGTAATCTACTCTACCAGTCGATAACGTGAAAGACAATAGGTCATCATCATGAGTTATGTTCCCTTAACAGCCCGTTTCGCATGGCCGGTTTTATGTCGATTTCTGAATGAGTTTATAACGATGACGTCACTGATCGTTAAAGATCAATAATAGCTGATACTTGGTACACTTGGTCCTACTTACGTACTGGCGTAGTGGATAAAGACACCCGAAGTTTGATATCAATTAAATCTGCTTTTATTTACCGATCCTAGAGACACGCGGTACTATTTTTGGCAAGCGTGCGACAGGTAAACAGTATATTTATATCAGCGGAAGACACATGACATTGCTATGAGCGCGAAACACGATGTAGTATTTCGAAGTAAAACTTTTCGACGCCGCATTAAAATATGTTCCTGTCAATAAACTCATTTTGGAATTTTTATTACTGATTACTTTTCATCGCATCGTCGTTAGCTACTCAGCGTGATTATAAAGAATTTTAACTTGATAGGGTTGCGTTGTTTTATTACACAGTTTTATGGCCACCTTCCATCTCCATCAGCATAATACACCTAAAAAGACCTAAGTTTTATATCGGGCAGGCCCCTTTTCAAGCGCCTTGTCTTGGATTCTCGGAATTCGGAAGTCTATTTGTGGAGATCCCTTTTGATTATCTTAATGTAATTGTAAAACTTCAGAACCTTCTAATTGTATACGTCAGGAACTAGACAATAAGTAAGTTAGGATGGTGAGCTCCACGTGAACTTGAAAACTCGGGAAGAGAACATACGGTGAAGTTAGGTTAGTTCGTTCTTATAACTAGTTTATAAGTCGTTAACTTTGGTAAATATTAGTATTCAGTCCTTCTTGCGCTCAAATCCGTCTTGAGTTTCCCAAGGAGTAAATCTCACTATTAACAGAAACTCTATTATTACTAAAACGTAGGTGAAAAATTTTATCATTCCAAAAAGGAAGCGGATTTTTCATAGGAAAAATAAACGTTTATACATATTTATTTTTGTTCTACTAAATACGATCTGTAGGTATATTCATAGGTCTACATGTCTTTTATTCAGGTATTCGCACGCACATAATTAATTCATACATACATACTCAGAATACTCACATACATACATACACACATAATTAAGTACATTCACATAAACTTACACATTACTTACACCTTTTTAACTTAGTGAGACTTTACTTAGGTTAATAGTTAAAAATTTCTTATTTACCTAAAATGTAATTTGTTTTGATATTTATAGTGGCAAATTTATCATTCGGTATTTCTCCAAGATCCCCACGATACAGGCTGTGCCTAGTGTGGGGATCACTGTACTGCTCTTATTGATTATTGTATTTCCTGAAATAAATATATTTTGATTTTTTTTAATTTGAATTAAAATTCTGACAAATAGATAAGTCGGTCATTATATCACATTTCGTCTAGCCTGTTTTAGGTAGTCTGCTATTTTATTATTAATTGGTCCTATAAATTTACATTTCTAATTCTGCGGCACGATCTTAGCTTGAACTATTACAAACCATTTAAATACGAAGAGAGAGGGATTGTATTTTAAATTAAAACAGTATATACAAAGCTCTTTTAAATTTTAACATAGTTTATTGTAAGAAGTCATTGATATAGTATAAATAACTGGATACCCAATCAGCCGCCAAAAATGGCTCCACAAAAGTAATGTCAAAACAGATCATGCATCACTTTTTCGTTTAGTCTTGTTTGAAACGCTCAAATGTGAAGTTGTCAACAATTACGAAATGTGCCGTTAAAATATGTAAAAATAACAATGATAAAACAAGGAAAAAGGATGGAATGTATTTCTTTCGGTTAGTTCTTTGGATAGCATTACATAATTTATGTAATCTGGTGGTAATTATATGGTTTTGAATAAATTAATTTGTTAGTATCAAACAAGGGATGTCAAGGAACAAAAATCTAATGAGTCAATGTGAGGTCAATATTTTTTTATATTTTTATATGGAATTCATAAGGAATAATATTATGTTTAAATTCAAGATTTCCAAGAAAACCTATGCCACGTGCAAAGTGGACTGCTATTTAATTATAGCAAGAGATAGGGGTGATGCAGTTTTAAACAAGGCAAAACGGCACTTGTGTGTTCGGCCCATTTCCCTGTTTCCGACATATACACCACCAATAAGGGCTTATATCGACTAACTGTAAATGCTAAACCTGTCTGAACACAGTGACAACCACAGGATTTTTTTTGTAAAGTATAGGTAGACTTTATAAAAAAAATCCAATCAGTACCTAAATGTCCCCGTGCACCCGTGCTATGAGTAAATCTTAAATACACAGTTATTTAATAAGTAGAATTTATTTCAAGGAAATTAGTATTTAAGAACGTATACCTACTTACGAATTAAAAAAATAATTTGTTTGAATTTGAACCACGAATTAATTTTATTTGAGCTCTCGATTAAATTAAATTTGTTTTATTTATTACTTCAATTGGTTTTCCTGTAATACATACATATTAAAGTGTACCAAAGTGACTCCATTCGTTCATTATTCTCGTTTGACGTTGTTTGACGTAAATACGTTACGTTTAGTGCCGTCGGACTAAATTTTTTAACAGTGTTGGTACTTATGTTTGCAAATTTGACACTTAATGCTTACGACACTAAGCTCTTTTCTGTACGAAACATTTATCTTGACTCAAAATTTACGTAAGCGTTTTTATCATCAATGCAAATGGTGCGAAACGTCATTGGGATCCACATTTGTTGACGTTTTTGTTCTGCTTTGTGTGTCTATTTCTTTTATATTAAGTCAGTGTAAGAAGTAGTTCTATTACACATATACTGTCTAGGTTAAGTATAGCTTAAGTGTGTAAAAATAATTGTAATTTTAAATCCCTGTTGTGACAATAAATGCTTTATCTATCTATCTATTAAATATATAATGCGTCTACTACGCCTAAAAGATACTTCAAAAAGTTTTATTATTTACTATCAAGCCTTTAGAGGCTCACTTCGTTTAATTTACATAATTTACAATTATTATTTAAGTAATTAGATTAATTATGAATGAAACACAAACGGGCTGTAGTTTTAACGATGCAATACATTTATACGGTTAGGTATTCCATTGCGGTAGGTTTTGAAATAGAAATTGCGGTTAAGTACCTTTAAATAAATAATAATTAAGCTTAAGTATAATTTAAAATACTCATAAAAGTAATAAAACATGACAGTTTTATGAGACTTTATATTGGATCCGCACGCCGCTCCGATGTGCCAGTAGGACATAGCTGTACACGTGGATAGCGCTGTCTCGCTCACACACCGGAGTCGCGATCCGCATCAGTGTGATAGCCGCGTTAGACTTAGTGCTCAGCTCATAAAGTGCGTTTACACCTCTGCTATCGAGACAAACTGCTTTCAGAGCTCGTTTATAACTTTACGTAATATCTTATGTCAGTTCCTTTCCTTTTTAGATCATTAAAGTTGTTTCATACTGATTTAGCCGCTTCTAATCCCTTTCAGAATTTTAAGTGTTGGTCCTATGGCATTACCTTGAGGTACACTATATAATATAACGTAATCGAATGTCACGGAAAAAGTTACATACAGGGTGTAATCTAAAACGTGATACAAGATAATCAAACCTGAATCTTTTCATGATTTTGAACAACTTTTACTATGGGGTCAATTTTGTAATATTAAAAAAAATTGAGCTGTTCCATAGAAATGGTCAAGGAGAGGTAGACAAAAATGTATGGCAAAGATTTATTTTATTGTTAATTTACAAAGTTGACCCCATAGTAAAAGTTGTTCAAAATCATGAAAAGATTCAGGTTTGATTATCTTGTATCACGTTTTAGATTACACCCTGTATTTATAGTATTTTATACAAAACGAACACACTCACCCCCGCCCCGATTGAAATTACCTCACCCCGCGCCGATAGATTGTCTAACTCTACCTATTGACAGAAACTCAGTTTTATAGCCACTCGGCGACGCAAAATGCTAGGGTATTGTTTCACGTTGCCATAGTTACGCGGAAATATTTTCAACTGACTGCCCTAAAAAAGTAGATAGGTACAGAACACACAGACAACGATTGAATTATGTACTATGGCATTTCATGTCTCCGCCCAGTACTGAAACTACGCGTGTTTAGGTATTCTTCGAAGACTTTAATTTGATTTGAAGAAAATAATTTTCCTCTGCATTTCCCCCGGCGGAAGGCACTTCAATTTAAAAGGTACTTTGCTTTCCAATCCCGAGAGCAAATACCACGTCTTCCAACTAAAACTCATCGCAACCCGAGTATTTCTCAAGGAAACAGACATATTGTAGCCACATTCAAATTGAAAGTTTATCCCTCTTTACAGTAAAAAGATAAGCCTAATTTTAATGTTGTTGTCTAAGCTTAGTGAAAAGGCGAACCTAATTCTGCAATGAAGAGAATGGCGGGAAATGTTGAGTGCCTAATTAAAAATACTTCCTCTGAGGGTTACACGTGCCATGTCCTAATTGACTTTTCTGACAATCAAACTTTCTGAAAGCTTCGAATGAGTGAAATTCAATTAAAATCCATTCGGTGACAAAGCGGCATTTTTCCAAACTGATACTTGAATGTTATAAATAGTGGAATAAAATAAAGTAAAATCACATTCCACTGCAGAGTGGAACCCCTGAAATGGAAATAATGTTCATATTCTAAATCTAAAATGGAATCGGATTTCTGTAAGAGCTATTTTGATTTCGTTATAGTTTGTCTATCAAAGTTTGGTTTTTAAAGGAACATCATACAAAACTTTTAAGCTCGGTTAATCTGCGAATCAAATGGATTTTCTGTCATTATACATGGGTTAATCTATAAGCGTTAAGTAAACCTCAGTCCTTGTCGTGTTTGCATTTACTTTAAAACGTTACGCAATTCTACTTTACAGAAATACACATATGTACGTATACTCACGTTACGGAGTTAAAAACTGCTCCAGATTTGGAATCATTACAATTTGCAACCAAATTATGTTCGCATAAATAAACGGATACAATACATGCGATATCTCAGAGAGTGTGACCGCAAAAAGCATTACATAAAACGCTGCATTTTGCGTAAGAGGAATAATTATAGGCGCACTATAAAACGCAGACAAGTCATAATCGCTAAGGAAATGTCGTGGGTGTTGGAAAACTTGGATAAGCGTGTAAATTTAAACTAGCTGGCTCTGGCAGAGTTTGAAGGATATGGTGAGCTCGTTAAAATAGTTAAGTGTAACTTCGATAGTATATTCGACGTTATGTTACAAGGGTGAGCGGTGGTGTAAACTTGTAATTGGTTCTAACCTGCATGTAAATGAGAAGTTAACACGTGTAACAAGTTACGTCTTTAGTAGTTTAAGAATTAAAATTAATGCAAGTCAAAGTTTCTTAATCTTGTCCCTGACCTGACCCACAGTTAATCGATCATCATTATCATCAATAATTTCTAGCAGATATAAAAGCTTCAAATTTTGAACACAATTCGTGTTTAGCCTATAAACCTCTAGAAAAATAGAACATACTGCAATTTTTCAGTAACGTTTTCTACTATTATTGTTATAAGTATAGAAATATAAAGCAAACACTGCAGATGTTTCGCGCGGTTTCGGTTTTGGAGTTCTATCGCGATTCTCCAAACAAGTTGGAATTACGTTGCAATCCAAACTATTCAAGATTAATACTAAGTCCCGCTCAACCCAAATCAACAAACTGACAGCGCTGCAACAGTCAGAAACTGAATAATGAGATTAATGAGTCAAAGACATCAGCGTTCAAGTAAACAAAGATAATGTTACTAATACTAAAGAAGACATTATTTGAAATCTTAAAGTACTATTCAATTTCAAACCGACGTTGAGTCCTGACGAAAGCTGCCAAGCAGTTGCGGACGGACGTGACCTAAGCCCTGAAAGATCTAAAACCTAGCTCATTAGAAAGCTAGACGTACCCCCGCAGCCGTACTCCCACGCCTAAGGACGCGAACTTGACCGGACTGACTCATCGGACCGGTTCCTAACTATATGCAACACGATATACATAGTAACGATCTCTGCCGGTTGGTAATAAGCTTTTTGCTGTGCCTCTCTTATTTAAGAAAAAATGTGTACATGTAAAATATTGTGTGAGGCATCTATAGCCCAATCATATCACAATGAAAGGAGGCCTGTGCCCAGCACGTATGTAGATTTGTGGTGTTCTAATCTATATGGTTGTTAAATCAAACACGAACTCCACGTATAAACTATAATCTAAAATTCTACAAAGCGCTATGAATTTATGCAGTAGCGAACAAGCGATGTTGCGTTGGCGTAAGCGTGAGCGGCGGGGGCTGAGCGGCACAGGTTCGGCGTTGAAGGCGATCGGATGCGCTCTGAGGCTCCGTGCGGCGATCTGGGAGCCGGTCCGCAGTGGTTTTCCCCGCGCGTCCTCTTCAGCCCGCTGTCGCCTGGACGGGTTTGCGGCTAGTGATGTGCGCATGTAGCTTGAGTGATGCGCCACATCACCCCCCTGGGAGTGCTAAGGTCCATCTGCGGAAAACAAATTAGGAAATCTGACAATGCGACCAGAACGTGTTTTCCTAACAGGGTCTTCCTGCTTAGTTTCGGAAGACGGGACAGCAGCTTGCTGACGACCGTCTTGCTCGGCTAAAGTGAAAGCTGGCTTTACTCTATCTATAGAGACTGTCACAGGTCCTCTATTCGATTCCACTGTGATTGTTTTGTCTGTTCTTGAGAGTACTTTGTGAGGTCCAGTGTAAGGCTTTTCCAAGGAACGGCGGACGGCGTCCTTGCGAATGAAAACATATGTTGCTGTTTTGAGATCCTCGTGTACGAAAATCGACTTTGTTGTGTGATGAGATGCCGGCTGCGGTTTGAGGTGAGAAATGTGCTCTTTAAGCCGTGACACGAAGTCAGATGGCTGCAACATGTCGTGAGGGTGTGTGTTAGAATTGAAAAACTCACCCGGGATCCGTAATGGCTCACCATAAACCATCTCCGCAGCCGAGCACCGCAGATCCGCCTTCCAAGCCGTCCGCAGCCCCAGCAACACGACGGGGAGCACGTCAGTCCAGCTCTTCTCGTCGTGGGCCATGATGGCGGCCTTGAGGGTGCGATGGAGGCGTTCCACGAGCCCGTTCGCCGCTGGGTGGTACGCCGTTGTGTGGCGCAGATGTACGCCGCAGAGGCGCGTCAACGCCTGAAAGAGTTGTGAATTAAATTGGCCCAAAGAAGCCCAAGGTGAATCGGAGCGACGAGCGGTGCCGTCTCTAACCATCTCCTCGAACTGCTCTTTAGCCACCTTCAGCCTATCGGGAGCCAGGCGGCGTGGTCTGGCAAATACTGGAGGCCCTGGTGAGGTACGGATAAAATGAACGGTGTTATGCTTCACATGACGTGTGATGCCTGACGGTTTGGTAAGTTGCGAGTACTTTGAAAGCAGGGCGTGGTACTCGCTGTCACCAGAAATCGTCTTGATGCTGGAGATGTCGCATTTCATCCGTATCGCTGCTGTGGAGAGAGTGGTTAGCTTGTCTATCAATCTACCGTCCTGACAGTCCACGAGCAACCCATAGTGTGCGAGGAGATCTGCTCCGATGATCGGCTTGCCAACGTTAGCTACCACGAAGTTCCACACGAAGTCTCGCCGTAGGCCCAGGTCAAGGTGCAGTGTGACGGTCCCATATGTCTGGATAGGAGTGCCGTTGGCAGCGGTGAGGCTGTACTCAGTCGGTTTGCCATCGGGCCAATTCCCACGTGGTACCACGCAGAGGTCGGAACCGGTATCAATAAGGAACTGCAATTTAGACCTTTTGTCGGTTATGAAGAGGCGGCTTGTGGCGCGGCAATCAGTCGCCGCGTTTACTGAGAGCCGCTTGCATTTCCCGACGAGTAGTTGCAGGGGGGAGTCCGTTTCTACGCAGTAAAGCAGTGACATGAGGGAAGAGCTGTTCTAAGTCTACCTCACTCGGTGAAGCAGTACGACTGACTCGAAGCTACGTCAACTACTGTGGAACACATTCGGGCTGAAACAATGCCACTATCGGAGCACACGGCTCACACGCAAAGCATAGCTAACAGGGTTAAGCATTCCCTAAGCTACAAACGAGAATCGGTGATGTGGCGCATCACTCAAGCTACATGCGCACATCACTAGCCGCAAACCCGTCCAGGCGACAGCGGGCTGAAGAGGACGCGCGGGGAAAACCACTGCGGACCGGCTCCCAGATCGCCGCACGGAGCCTCAGAGCGCATCCGATCGCCTTCAACCATGAACCTGAAATGCTTGACGCTTTCGTACACTGCCAGAAGTTCCCTGTCGTAAGCGCTGTAACGAGACTGGGCCTTGTTCATCTTCCTCGAGAAAAATGCGAGTGGCTGCCATTCATTGTCCACCAATTGCTGAAGCACCGAGCCCAAGGCTGAGTTTGAGGCATCACAGACGAGAGCCAGGGGTGCATTCATTACTGGGTGAGCAAGAAGGGTACATCTAACGATACTTGCTTTGCAGCTGGCGAAGACTTGGAGAAGTTCAGGAGTCCAGCTGATGGGATGCGAGCCTTTGACCTTCGGACCAGCTAGCAGGTCGTGAAGTGGTGCTTGCTCTTCAGCAGCATGTGGGATGAAACGCCTGTAGAAATTTAATATTCCTAAGAACCTGCGTAGGCCGCTTACAGTCTTCGGAGGAGGGAAATCTCGAATGACCTCGATCCTGGTATCCAGAGGGCGCGTACCTTGCTCCGATATGTGAAAACCCAGGAAGGTTACCTCGCGCTGACCAAACACGCATTTCCTCTCGTTGATGAGCAGGCCATACTCCGCCAGGCGTTTGAAAACCTGCTCCAGGTGCTCCAGGTGCTCGGTGTGGCTTCTGGAATATATCAAAATATCATCTATATAAGAATAGCAGCAATCCATATCGCGAAGTACCTCGTCGAGGAAACGCTGGAAGGTCTGCCCTGCATTTCTTAGGCCGAAAGACATAAAAGGAAACTCAAAAAGTCCGAACGGTGTGGTTATAGCAGTCTTGGCAATGTCTTCATGGAAAACCGGGATCTGGTTATAAGCTTTGACTAGGTCAATCTTGGAGAATATTTTGCAGCCTGCCAGACTGTGAGCGTAATCTTCGATATGCCTAATGGGGTACCTGTCCGGAATTGTTCGCGCGTTAAGCGCGCGGTAGTCCCCGCAAGGTCTCCAGCCGTCCTGTTTTGGAGCGAGGTGAAGCGCAGAAGCCCAAGGTGAATCGGAGCGACGAGCGGTGCCGTCTCTAACCATCTCCTCGAACTGCTCTTTAGCCACCTTCAGCCTATCGGGAGCCAGGCGGCGTGGTCTGGCAAATACTGGAGGCCCTGGTGAGGTACGGATAAAATGAACGGTGTTATGCTTCACATGACGTGTGATGCCTGACGGTTTGGTAAGTTGCGAGTACTTTGAAAGCAGGGCGTGGTACTCGCTGTCACCAGAAATCGTCTTGATGCTGGAGATGTCGCATTTCATCCGTATCGCTGCTGTGGAGAGAGTGGTTAGCTTGTCTATCAATCTACCGTCCTGACAGTCCACGAGCAACCCATAGTGTGCGAGGAGATCTGCTCCGATGATCGGCTTGCCAACGTTAGCTACCACGAAGTTCCACACGAAGTCTCGCCGTAGGCCCAGGTCAAGGTGCAGTGTGACGGTCCCATATGTCTGGATAGGAGTGCCGTTGGCAGCGGTGAGGCTGTACTCAGTCGGTTTGCCATCGGGCCAATTCCCACGTGGTACCACGCAGAGGTCGGAACCGGTATCAATAAGGAACTGCAATTTAGACCTTTTGTCGGTTATGAAGAGGCGGCTTGTGGCGCGGCAATCAGTCGCCGCGTTTACTGAGAGCCGCTTGCATTTCCCGACGAGTAGTTGCAGGGGGTAGTGCATTTCTTCGCTTTTTCACCAAAAATAGAATGATACCAACACGTACCTGCAGTTCTACTTCGGCTCCGACCCCTGCTCCTCGATCTCGCGTTGCCTCCTCGACGAGATGTTGAGCGCCCTCGGCCTTGATGCATGGACATTTGCGCAATTTGCTTAGTCATCTCGGACTGTGCACGTGTCAGGTCGTCGATGCGTTTCAATAACCCGCCGAAATCGGACGTCGCGGCCGCCACGTGTAATGGCGGCGACGGTGACGTGGCCTCGCAAATTCTGTCGGCGAGATCCGCTAGCTCCTCCAAACTGGCTGAGGCCTGCGAAATTAAAATAGGTTGAACATGCGTCGGTAACCTTTTCATCCACATACTTTTCATAAACTCGTCGTTCATTCCGCCGTCAGCCAGATGTTGTAAATGGTGCAGAAATTGCGAGGGCTTGCGGTCCCCCAGCTCCTCGTTAGAAAGCACCTGGGTAATCTGTTGCTGACGGGAAACACACAGGTACTTAGTTAATTCAGCCTTTAACTTTGGGTATTTATCAGTAGCTGGGGGATTCTTAATAATACCTTTAATCTCTTTGGCATACCTGTGATCGAGTTGAGCAACGACGCAATAAAATTTCGTGGCGTCGTCCTTAATACCTGACACGTGGAACTGCGCCTCTGCTTGTCCAAACCAGACTTCGGGATCGTCCGGCCAAAATGGCGGCAAACGTATTGCCACACGGTTAACGGCCACCGGCGCGCCAACTTGTGCATCAGCAAAATCATCGGTCGCCCGAGGCGGCGGCGCCGTGCCCGCGCCCGACGCGCCCGCGCCGGTATCATTCTCACCCGCCATAATTATAACGCGATAAAACTTCCCGCGGTCCGTAAGCACTCTCGGGTCACCAATGTGGTGTTCTAATCTATATGGTTGTTAAATCAAACACGAACTCCACGTATAAACTATAATCTAAAATTCTACAAAGCGCTATGAATGTATGCAGTAGCGAACAAGCGATGTTGCGTTGGCGTAAGCGTGAGCGGCGGGGGCTGAGCGGCACAGGTTCGGCGTTGAAGGCGATCGGATGCGCTCTGAGGCTCCGTGCGGCGATCTGGGAGCCGGTCCGCAGTGGTTTTCCCCGCGCGTCCTCTTCAGCCCGCTGTCGCCTGGACGGGTTTGCGGCTAGTGATGTGCGCATGTAGCTTGAGTGATGCGCCACAGATTTGTGAGGAACATCATTACTGTATGGTTAAAGTTGTTAGATCATGATGCAAAAAGATAAACAGAACTTGCTTTTAAGTAACACGTTCATTAATGTGATTAATTAAGAGCGATCACTGGTCAGTACCATACACGTTTGGATTAACAATTTACAAAACGTTAGTAATGTGCTTTATAAACTTAAAATAGCCTTTTCAAAAATGGGTGCAGCTTTTGTAAACAATAGCATCCTTTAGCAGATAGGTGCCAATGTGTATTGTATTTGGGTGCTAATAAAATTCGCGCTTGCCTCACCCATGTGAGACCCTAACATTCACATTTTACCACGTATCCGTAGACTTCAGCAAAGCAAGTTTATATGTTACGTGAAATGGAACGAAGTCGGTGAATAAAAAATGCAAAAGATGGTACGCTTCGGGTTGTGAGAAAAACAGAGGCAACGATGCATTTAAAAGTAAAAGCTTTATAACAGTTTTATTGCTAACGCTATTGAATCAATAACTCTTTACTTTTTGCTCTTGGGTATGTATAAAAGCAACCAATTGTAAACCGTACCTACGTCATTGCTATAATTTTTACAAATGTTGTGTCGACGATGTAGTCAAACTGTAGGTACTATCTCTCTTCCTCTCTGTAGTCGTTACCTACATACCGAGTAGATTTTTGTTTGAAAACGCACGACTGTTTTGTCTTCAGTTCAAATCAAATTTACAAAGAAACGGAACAACATCGCAGTTGCACTCATAAATCGCGCGTAGCAACGATCATCTAAAAGACTCAACCCAATAATAATGGCCATAATGAAAAAGCGTGCCTACGCAGAGGGCCGTATTGCTTTTTTATCTGTCCAATGCCTGACTCACAAACTAATCAAGCTAACAAGACCCGGGGCCCCTAATAGTCAATAAATATACGTGGTATATTTAGTTACATCATTGAACAGAACTACGTTTAAGACTGACGCACTTCAGCTGTGAAGACAACCAGCTTTGTGAAATATAATTTTTAAATCGATTTTTTAATTTATTTATCGTATGGCAGAATTATACATGTCACTGCGTTATAAAATTTAAATTTAAAGCTAGAGTTCTTAAAATAATCCACGGCTTTCCCAGTCAAGGTCTTGAGCTCTTCAATGTTGCCACCGAATTTTATAATGAGCCAACTGTTTGTAACAATCTAATTATTAAGGCGATTGTCCTAATTTTGTGCACAATTTTAAACCGCTTAATGAAATGGGGGACAAGCTTAGGATTAATCCATGAGATAGAAAGACTACACTTCCTAAAGCTCACAACCTTGAAGGAGCGTAGAGAGCGTGGAAATCTGATCGAGACATATAAAATACTAACCCAACAGCCCAACACTATGATCTCAAAGACTTCCATAAGATGCTAGAACGCAATAATAACAACCGTCTGAGAGGTCATCAGTATACGCTGGTGTCTCGCAGGTCCTACAATAATCCTCATAGACACTTCTTTAGCAACAGAGTGGTCAAAGCTTGGAACAAACTCCCAGAAGACGTAGTATATCGGCCCAAAGTGTCAATGAGTTCAAGAACAAATTAGATAAGCACAACGCAAATTCTACTCAACACGGAAAACTCTGTTGATGACTCTGGATACAGGCATTATCAGTTATTTCAACTGCCTACCTGCTTTATAAATAATAATAAATAATAATAATAATGTGTCTAGTCTCCGGACAAAATTTCAAATGAGCTTATATTCTGGCTATTACTAATAATATTACGATGCAGTGATAATAGTAATAAGAGATGCGTGCCAAATCTCATGATCGCATCATTAGGCTTAGGCAAATTGACTTGCAAATGCCAGACATATATGAATGTAATACAGGAAAATGTATGTAAATATAGTAAATGATATGTTACCCGATGAAAACATACTGACGTGATTAAAAAAATTCATATGAGCTTATAGGAAAAACAAATGGTCGAGATTGTACAGTGAAATTGCAAGTAGCAAATCTGAGTACACTTATGTACTCCGTCAGTTCGATAATTTTGGTCCAAAAACACTGGAAAACAAAAGTTATAGTATAGAATAGACTATAGAGAATACTAAAATCTAATTTCTGGTTGAGATTTCATCAATATCAATTGTGGTCAATTATTTTACCAATTCTGGGAACAAGAAAGACACCATACATCCTAAATCTGTCTAATTATGACCTAAGCAACCTACCTAGTAAACAATACTTATAAATTGTATTCTTATTTCGCGTCAAAATAAGATGAAAGGGAAAACAATGGATGATACAATGAAAATTACGAGTAATTAACAGTACTTCGGTAGAGGCTCGGATTTCCCTTAGGAAGTGAGTTTCCGTCATGTTTCAGTCGCTGTTATCTCAAGGCTATCGGCGTCCCCTTCTAAACGTAAACAAGACGGAAGTTTTCTCATTAAATCCAAATTTATTGTTTAAAAGATTTAGGATAGATTCTTTTCAGGTCAATGCAAGGATTGCAAGTCTCAAAAAATTTGAAAGTAATTGGCGTAATTGAGGTCACTGGGTCTTTATGGCTCACAAGCGGATTTCTAAGTTTAATACATATATGGATATGATGGTCGTGGTTACCTATGTGATAGGGTGATAATGACAACATTTGTCACATTTTATCCAACGGCGTTAGAAAGTAACACTTGCTTTTTCACGTGGATTATAACGTTTATGATACGTTGATGATACTGCTGATTAGCTGATTAGCAAAAACCATAAATTACCTACTCATACAACTATGTACTTCGGATGCAAAATTGCACGTAAAAGCAATGAAAATTATTCACATTCGTAGGTGTGTACTTATGCAAATTTACGTTTCAGTTTACGTTATTCAGTCCGAGTTTGGACCCTTAATAAAAATTCCGTCGGTTTTAGACAAGTTGACGCCTTAATTACGCCGAGGCATGTTAAGGCCGTAAAACGGCAGTAAAAAAACATTCCGGGCTTAGGCAGTTGATTGTAACGCGGGTGTTTTTAATCTGGTAGCATTTGACTAGCTTTCAAATTGCGTTTTCCTTTGTTATTGTGGATTTTTATTATGTAATCTTGTTGCCTATTTAATTTTCACGATTCACTGTGAAATATTAACGTCCAGTCTAGAGCACCTAGCTCTAGACTGGACTTATTATTTTGTTAGTTAGTATATTCAACTGCCTGTTAGAGCAAAAAAAGTTATTTTGGTACAAAAACAAATCAAATCTAACACTATTTCAAAGCCGTTGTTAAAAGCCTACGTACGAGGGGCGTTCAAAATATTCTCGGTATTGATATCTTACGACCTCTTCTAAAATTTCTTTCGTTACTGGCCGCTAAGGTTTATTCATTGACATTAAAAAAAAGTATAATTCGAACCGAGATAGTCTTTTGTTTTTCTGCAATTGCTGAACAAACATGAACATCATGTGCGAATTGACAATGTTAACTAAATTAGAACATCGATGCGTGATAAAATTCTTGACAAAACAGGGTAAAAATCAAAAAACCATAAAAGAGGAAATGGATTGTGTTTACCGTGAGTCTGCTCCTTCTTTATCTACCATTCAAAAGTGGTCAAGCGAGTTTAAACGCGGAAGGGAGAGTATTGAAGATGACCCTAGACCTGGCCGGCCTGTAGTAGCTACTTCACAAGAAAATATTGATAAAGTGGAAAAACTTATATTGGAAGATGGTCGAGTGAAGGTAAAATCTATAGCACAAGTAACCAATCTCTCTATTGGTACCGTACAGGGATGTTGCGGATGCCGATTTTTTGACATCCGCGGATGCGGATGCGGATGCGGATTTTTAAAGGCTCACATCCGCGGATGCGGATGCGGATGCGGATGTCAAGATAGGTACATAAAAAACGTCAAATATTACATTTTAGTAATTTTTATTTCAAAAAACCGGCCAAGTGCGAGTCGGACTCGCGTTCCAAGGGCTCCGTACAATAAGTCCCACTCACGCTTGACTGCTAATTTCTAATAGGTTTTTTTGGCTAATTACTAAATTACCTAGCAGTCTAGCACTTCCGCCGATGCTAAGACATTCCTGTACCGAACTGTTCCACATCCGCATCCGCATTAAATCCGCATCTATTTTATGCGGATGCGGATGCGGATGCGGATGTTGAAAATAATGCGGAAGTTCCGCGGTTGCGGATGCGGATGCGGATGTTCGCAACATCCCTGGTACCGTACATGATATTATACATGACCATCTTAATATGTCAAAAGTAAGTGCAAGATGGGTTCCGCGAATGCTGACTCGGCTTCAAAAAGACATGCGTGTAGCTTTGTTGTTCCGATTTTATTGACCTGTGCGGTGAAAATCCTGATGAGGTGCTGCAAAGAATAGTTACTGGAGATGAAACCTGGGTTCATCATTATGACCCAGAGAGTAAACAAGAGTCCATGCAGTGGCACATTAAGGGTTCAGCTCATCCCAAGAAGTTCAAGGTCATCCCTTCAGCTGGCAAGGTCATGGCCACGATATTTTGGGATTGTGAAGGAGTATTACTAATCGATTATAAAGAAAAAGGTGTAAATATCACAGGACAGTACTACGCTAACATTCTACGTCAATTAAAGGATGTAATTAAAGAAAAGAGGCGAGGAAAGTTAACCAAAGGTATTCTGCTTCTGCATGACAACGCCCCCGTCCATACTGCTCATATTGCCAAGGCAGCTATTGTTGAATGTGGGTTTAAAACTGTTACTCACCCACCGTATAGTCCGGACTTAGCCCCCAGCGACTTCTTTTTGCTCCCCAATCTTAAAAAGGATCTGCGTGGAAATAAATTTTCTGACGATGAAGCATTGAAGGCGGCAGTGGAGGAGCATTTTTACACGAAAGATAAAAAATATTTTTACGAGGGATTAAAAAAAATAATTGATCGATCTTTTAAGTGTATGAACATAGGGGGGGAGTATATTGAAAAATAAAAATATCAAACTTTTCGTACTTGTTTGTTTTCATTCTCATACCGAGAATATTTTGAACACCCCTCGTACTTTAGTCTGTTTTTTTAGCTTGGCCTACTAAATTTTATTCAACTCTTTTGGTCTCTTTGCTACCTCTATAGATATATTCATATCTTCAAGGATCATTTAGCATAAAGACCTCTATTCTATCAAATTGTATACCTTCTTCAACTATCAAGTATTATTTCCTATTTAAGCGTTGTCTCTTACATCTCTTACACGTAGAATCCAAGAGCAAAACTCCAATGAAAGATAAAAAGTATGTATGACGCAAGCAACTAATAAACATAGCGAGACCATCTGACTAGTCACGGAACAAAACGTTAGCTTCAATTGAGGAGCTCGCTGCCCATAAATATTAATTAGTACAGCACGAAATATTTTTACATTTATCGAGAGACGTATATGGGCTATCATTATTTTGTGTTACTTAACAAGTGCTCGTAAGTTTGTGCCGACCTCGTAAAATGTATTGTAAATTGTAAGGCCGTGGCAATCCCTCGTAGTTCGGTGGTTCTTAACTTATCAGTGACAAGGGATCGCTGGGCAAAATTTCATTTTTGCTAGTGGAAGTTTATCCTTATGGGCTATAAGCCTATGAAGAATAAGGCTGTTATATTTATAAATTAATATACTGCTTTAGAAGCTTCCAGGGATCATCAGTGGTCCGCGGACCATCGGTTAATAACCATTACCTCAGTTGACTATGATTGATCTCTTTGAGACATGCAAGATAATATTAGAGCAAAATGCAAATAATCATTTGTCGAATTAATTAAAGACTTTTGTTGGAATATAATAGAATAGAAAAAGTATAAATTTATTCGTAAGCACAAACACAGAAGAGAAAATTATATAAAACAGAAAAACAGGAAGGAGCAAGTGCCACGAAATGGGACCCGTTTCTCAAAAGCTTGTAACTTGTAATACAAGCGGATGTCACTTTCTGACAGCTTTTTTTAGAAAGGGACTTCCATTTGTATTACAAGTTACAAGCTTTTGAGAAATGGGCCCCAGGTCTCATCTCATCTCTGGCGACTTCCAGCGCTGATCTTCCAATAAGACCATCGGAAAACCTATCACTTTAAGAGATAAGACGCATTATTGGATATAATAAAATTCATCACCAACAAGCTACAGCCCCAAAGATTACTGTCTATAAAGAAAATAAGGTGTGTTTGCAAAATTTATTCCACACTCGAACTACTTTGCATTCACGCTCGCACGTTTTACGGCGTAATTTTGGCTTGCCTAAATATGGAATTATTGGGTAAAGGCAGTTTTAGTGTCAACAGAATGTCAAGGAGGTCGTGCAGGGTTAGAATAAACCTATATTTAGATCTATTCAAACTTTAGGGTTAAACCTACAGTTTCATGAATTTGAAGGTCCGGTTGCGGCAATCTTTATGTAAATGTAATAATCGTAGTTCATTATCATTTTGCTTGAATGAAAAATTAGAATTCCTGTAGGAAATGATAGACGGTGGACGGAATATTTCGCCCTTATAGTGTCAAATCTTTATGTCACGATTACAACGCTTTGATTTTCTTTGTTCTGGCTTTTATTTTTTTTAACGTCATATATTTATTCTAGCTATAATAATATATGTGCAACTGATAAGCTTTCAGATTTCACGATACATTTAGACTTAAGATAATGCTTCATAAGGGGATATTCTAATTAATGTTTCACGTCTAATTACCCCCCACCGAGAGACTAATTACGTTATTATTTTAAGCCCTCTTTACAGTATAGGTAAAAAAAATTGAGAATGAGTCTCGTGTCTGTTGTCCTTATGTTTCATGTGTATAAATGAAATGAAATCGTTTATTTCAGGCAGCTAGTGGCCCATACATAAATACCTTAAAACTAGCATACATATTATAAAAATATAACTAAACACTAAAAAAGCGGCCAAGTGCGAGTCGGACTCGCCCATGAAGGGTTCCGTATTTAGGCGATTTATGACGTATAAAAAAAAACTACTTACTAGATCTCGTTCAAACCAATTTTCGGTGGAAGTTTACATGGTAATGTACATCATATATTTTTTTTAGTTTTATCATTCTCTTATTTTAGAAGTTACGGGGGGGGGACACACATTTTACCACTTTGGAAGTGTCTCTCGCGCAAACTATTCAGTTTAGAAGAAAATGATATTAGAAACCTCAATATCATTTTTTAAGACCTATCCATAGATACCCCACACGTATGGGTTTGATGAAAAAAAAATTTTTGAGTTTCAGTTCGAAGTATGGGGAACCCCAAAAATTTTTTTTTTTTTTTCTATTTTTGTGTGAAAATCTTAATGCGGTTCACAGAATACATCTACTTACCAAGTTTCAACAGTATAGTTCTTATAGTTTTGGAGAAAAGTGGCTGTGACATACGGACGGACAGACAGACGGACAGACGGACAGACAGACAGACATGACGAATCTATAAGGGTTCCGTTTTTTGCCATTTGGCTACGGAACCCTAAAAACACATTATGATTGCGATGCATTACGCAACCCCGCAGTAAAGACCCCTCTACTGGAAATCCACTTATAAAGAACTAATATAAAACACCATACATAAGTATAGGTATCGCTCGAATATACAATAGCGATAGAGAGGCAAACAAATCGCGCGGTTAGGCTCTTTGTATTCTTGAGATTTGCAATAGAAGAGTATTTGTATTGTATAAAGTATGGTAGGTACTCGTATAACCCGGCAACCTTCAAATCAAGGGTGAACAGGCATCTTCTGGGCAGGCTCGCTCCATCGTAGGCAACGTCTTCGCCTCGGCTAGTCTGTGGCCATGAGTAAGCCCATTTATAAAAAAGCGGCCAAGTGCGAGTCGGACTCGCCCATGAAGGGTTCCGTATTTAGGCGATTTATGACGTATAAAAAAAAACTACTTACTAGATCTCGTTCAAACCAATTTTCGGTGGAAGTTTACATGGTAATGTACATCATATATTTTTTTTAGTTTTATCATTCTCTTATTTTAGAAGTTACAGGGGGGGGGGACACACATTTTACCACTTTGGAAGTGTCTCTCGCGCAAACTATTCAGTTTAGAAAAAAATGATATTAGAAACCTCAATATCATTTTTGAAGACCTATCCATAGATACCCCACACGTATGGGTTTGATGAAAAAAAAATTTTTGAGTTTCAGTTCGAAGTATGGGGAACCCCAAAAATTTATTGTTTTTTTTCTATTTTTGTGTGAAAATCTTAATGCGGTTCACAGAATACATCTACTTACCAAGTTTCAACAGTATAGTTCTTATAGTTTCGGAGAAAAGTGGCTGTGACATACGGACGGACAGACGGACAGACGGACAGACAGACAGACATGACGAATCTATAAGGGTTCCGTTTTTTGCCATTTGGCTACGGAACCCTAAAAAAGGTACTTCCATAGTAATATTTAAACAATTGAATATTCCAATGTTTTTATCAGGTCACTGTGAACCAACGGTGTATTTGTAATGTAATGACACACGCCTGATTAATATTTATGAAAGCAACATGATGCGTATGCCGCCCTCCAAAAGTGCGTTGATCTATTGCGTAGCCATATATTGAGGATGCCATGGTTCAAATACGTTTCGACAGTTTGTTAAATGGGATAATCTACTTTTTCTTGTCACACGTTGCTATGGTTACGGTCTCCTGAGTCACTCTTAAAATTCTAGGTTTTTCGTATTTAAATGAACCAAACTTGTATTTTATGGTAGTTATAAGACCTTTCCGTAATCGACATCTATTGAGCATGTTAGTAGAACATGGTACAGCAGTTCTTCTATCAATCTATGCTACTATTGTCTCCTCGCTGAGACAGAATAACAACAAGAAATAGTTGATTGACCCAAATACAGGTAGCGTAATTAACTAAAAAAATGTAATAAATGCATATGAAACTAAAGGGAGACCTTCATTAAAATCCCCGTCAATAAAAATATTCAGAAAATCAGTGGATAATCATTCATACGCGCGATTTTACTACTATTCTTTTCGCTTTTAATTACTCCATTTTGTATTTTATACATATTAATATTAATAAACGTTTAAAGCCCGTCTAAGCTTACTTTGGATCGACTAGAATATTACAGAGTGAGAGTGTCATTAAAAACGTCATATTTTCATAAAAAATTGATATTAATGATGACATCCGACACATTTGTCATTGCAAATGCCAATGCCATGTAGAGTTAGCATCGTCCGAGTCTATAGATTCTGACACATCGATAAACAGATAAAACTAATATGTATATTCGTCTACATCTACTGGTACTTATATCCAAATACCCACCTTTATGTCTTTCAGTGGTCTCATTCATGAAGCTATTACAAACTTAACCTCCTTAGCTGCCCATTAAGCCCATCGGGGAAATCTCATGAAGTATGAACCGCCTGGAGAGTTCATTGACCCGGGACCTAATTCGGCATTAGATCACATGACACAAATAACGATGTGTTATGTGAATTGGTCGTGCGTTTCAATCTTATTAACTGGGCGGTACGGGCAAAAGAATTTATGAATCACACGTTCAAATTGGGGTATTAAGAAAGACGAGTGTAATAACATACAAAGATGCGTTTTGTTATATGGTAAGAAGTAAAATGCAGGACACAATTTATAAGCCTGAGACCTCGCCAAGAGCATATAAGATGTCTGCATAAGAACGCAAGATAGTATGGAGTACCTATACTACGTATTATTTATTTACCTTTCTGAGTGCCTTGGGAATAGGGTCGAATTTAAAATTCATAGTGCATCTTATGCGAACCAGTCAAAGCCTTTTTTTTAATTATTACTACTGACAGTAAAGAATTTGGAATGAATTAAATACTTATAGTACCTAACCTTGTTGTATTGACGTATTGACAATACAAAATCCGTTCCAAAATTCCTGAAGTCAATTTTATTAAATCGTTAAACGTTACGTTAAAACATTAAACTTTAAAATGCTTCACAGAACCAATTACGCGAGACTCACGGGAGTTATCAAGTTAAAAAGAAAATCGATTAGTAAGTTAGTACGAAGATAACTCTTATAGCGAGAATAAATATCGGCCGACCCTTTTCGCCCTCAATTAGCAATAAAGTATCCAGTCCAGGTGGCCTAGACTTATTTATAGGGAGCGCGTGATCGTCAGTTTTTTTTAACTTGAGAAATACACGACCACTATCGCTATGTAGCCTATATAGTAAATAAATAAATACGTTTTTGGCAAAAATTTCATCTCTGGTACAAGCTTTTATCGCCGACTGTACTTTTCTTTCCTCGTCAAGACAATTCTAAAAAACCCAAACACAAATAGGTTTTATCAGAGATTTCCTATGGCCACATCCTGTCTCCATCATCAGACCAGCTCGATGGTACCATAATATTGCACTGTAAATTTTTTAGCTTCATTGAAAGTCGGGAAGTGGGTCAAATTTAGATTTCCTATGGCCACATCCTGTCCCCATCATCAGATCAGCTCGATGGTACCATAATATTGCATTGTAAATTTTTCAGCTTCATTGAAAGTCGGGAAGTGCGTCAAATTTAACTTGCAAGATTTGACCCTAACAAACATAGCTTGTAATAAATAAGGGAATCTAAAGCTACTTTTTTAGCTGTGCCTTTACAGGGGGATACATTTTATCAGTATCTCTCAAGCAACTTAGGTTTCTGTCAAAGTCCCAACTAAAATGTAACTGCGTTCCAAACTTGTAAAACACATTACATTACATTTGCCCTTCATTCAAACTCCGTACTCGTTCAATCATGCACATTCATTAACACAGTGCCTAAACTAATATACTCGGAGCCAGGAATGTTAACATTCTCGTCAGCCGAGAAACATAGTTACCTCGCAGCAGCCGCAAAAACTTTTCACCTGTCTCCACCGCCGAATGCGGTAAAACTTCGAGTTACAGTTCTCTCGGAAAAGTTGGGCGTTTCGGCATAATTCAACAAAAACACCATACATAAGTATAGGTATCGCTCGAATATACAATAGCGATAGAGAGGCAAACAAATCGCGCGGTTAGGCTCTTTGTATTCTTGAGATTTGCAATAGAAGAGTATTTGTATTGTATAAAGTATGGTAGGTACTCGTATAACCCGGCAACCTTCAAATCAAGGGTGAACAGGCACCTTCTGGGCAGGCTCGCTCCATCGTAGGCAACGTCTTCGCCTCGGCTAGTCTGTGGCCATGAGTAAGCCCATTTATAAAAAAGCGGCCAAGTGCGAGTCGGACTCGCCCATGAAGGGTTCCGTATTTAGGCGATTTATGACGTATAAAAAAAAACTACTTACTAGATCTCGTTCAAACCAATTTTCGGTGGAAGTTTACATGGTAATGTACATCATATATTTTTTTTAGTTTTATCATTCTCTTATTTTAGAAGTTACAGGGGGGGGGGACACACATTTTACCACTTTGGAAGTGTCTCTCGCGCAAACTATTCAGTTTAGAAAAAAATGATATTAGAAACCTCAATATCATTTTTGAAGACCTATCCATAGATACCCCACACGTATGGGTTTGATGAAAAAAAAATTTTTGAGTTTCAGTTCGAAGTATGGGGAACCCCAAAAATTTATTGTTTTTTTTCTATTTTTGTGTGAAAATCTTAATGCGGTTCACAGAATACATCTACTTACCAAGTTTCAACAGTATAGTTCTTATAGTTTCGGAGAAAAGTGGCTGTGACATACGGACGGACAGACGGACAGACGGACAGACAGACAGACATGACGAATCTATAAGGGTTCCGTTTTTTGCCATTTGGCTACGGAACCCTAAAAAAGGTACTTCCATAGTAATATTTAAACAATTGAATATTCCAATGTTTTTATCAGGTCACTGTGAACCAACGGTGTATTTGTAATGTAATGACACACGCCTGATTAATATTTATGAAAGCAACATGATGCGTATGCCGCCCTCCAAAAGTGCGTTGATCTATTGCGTAGCCATATATTGAGGATGCCATGGTTCAAATACGTTTCGACAGTTTGTTAAATGGGATAATCTACTTTTTCTTGTCACACGTTGCTATGGTTACGGTCTCCTGAGTCACTCTTAAAATTCTAGGTTTTTCGTATTTAAATGAACCAAACTTGTATTTTATGGTAGTTATAAGACCTTTCCGTAATCGACATCTATTGAGCATGTTAGTAGAACATGGTACAGCAGTTCTTCTATCAATCTATGCTACTATTGTCTCCTCGCTGAGACAGAATAACAACAAGAAATAGTTGATTGACCCAAATACAGGTAGCGTAATTAACTAAAAAAATGTAATAAATGCATATGAAACTAAAGGGAGACCTTCATTAAAATCCCCGTCAATAAAAATATTCAGAAAATCAGTGGATAATCATTCATACGCGCGATTTTACTACTATTCTTTTCGCTTTTAATTACTCCATTTTGTATTTTATACATATTAATATTAATAAACGTTTAAAGCCCGTCTAAGCTTACTTTGGATCGACTAGAATATTACAGAGTGAGAGTGTCATTAAAAACGTCATATTTTCATAAAAAATTGATATTAATGATGACATCCGACACATTTGTCATTGCAAATGCCAATGCCATGTAGAGTTAGCATCGTCCGAGTCTATAGATTCTGACACATCGATAAACAGATAAAACTAATATGTATATTCGTCTACATCTACTGGTACTTATATCCAAATACCCACCTTTATGTCTTTCAGTGGTCTCATTCATGAAGCTATTACAAACTTAACCTCCTTAGCTGCCCATTAAGCCCATCGGGGAAATCTCATGAAGTATGAACCGCCTGGAGAGTTCATTGACCCGGGACCTAATTCGGCATTAGATCACATGACACAAATAACGATGTGTTATGTGAATTGGTCGTGCGTTTCAATCTTATTAACTGGGCGGTACGGGCAAAAGAATTTATGAATCACACGTTCAAATTGGGGTATTAAGAAAGACGAGTGTAATAACATACAAAGATGCGTTTTGTTATATGGTAAGAAGTAAAATGCAGGACACAATTTATAAGCCTGAGACCTCGCCAAGAGCATATAAGATGTCTGCATAAGAACGCAAGATAGTATGGAGTACCTATACTACGTATTATTTATTTACCTTTCTGAGTGCCTTGGGAATAGGGTCGAATTTAAAATTCATAGTGCATCTTATGCGAACCAGTCAAAGCCTTTTTTTTAATTATTACTACTGACAGTAAAGAATTTGGAATGAATTAAATACTTATAGTACCTAACCTTGTTGTATTGACGTATTGACAATACAAAATCCGTTCCAAAATTCCTGAAGTCAATTTTATTAAATCGTTAAACGTTACGTTAAAACATTAAACTTTAAAATGCTTCACAGAACCAATTACGCGAGACTCACGGGAGTTATCAAGTTAAAAAGAAAATCGATTAGTAAGTTAGTACGAAGATAACTCTTATAGCGAGAATAAATATCGGCCGACCCTTTTCGCCCTCAATTAGCAATAAAGTATCCAGTCCAGGTGGCCTAGACTTATTTATAGGGAGCGCGTGATCGTCAGTTTTTTTTAACTTGAGAAATACACGACCACTATCGCTATGTAGCCTATATAGTAAATAAATAAATACGTTTTTGGCAAAAATTTCATCTCTGGTACAAGCTTTTATCGCCGACTGTACTTTTCTTTCCTCGTCAAGACAATTCTAAAAAACCCAAACACAAATAGGTTTTATCAGAGATTTCCTATGGCCACATCCTGTCTCCATCATCAGACCAGCTCGATGGTACCATAATATTGCACTGTAAATTTTTTAGCTTCATTGAAAGTCGGGAAGTGGGTCAAATTTAGATTTCCTATGGCCACATCCTGTCCCCATCATCAGATCAGCTCGATGGTACCATAATATTGCATTGTAAATTTTTCAGCTTCATTGAAAGTCGGGAAGTGCGTCAAATTTAACTTGCAAGATTTGACCCTAACAAACATAGCTTGTAATAAATAAGGGAATCTAAAGCTACTTTTTTAGCTGTGCCTTTACAGGGGGATACATTTTATCAGTATCTCTCAAGCAACTTAGGTTTCTGTCAAAGTCCCAACTAAAATGTAACTGCGTTCCAAACTTGTAAAACACATTACATTACATTTGCCCTTCATTCAAACTCCGTACTCGTTCAATCATGCACATTCATTAACACAGTGCCTAAACTAATATACTCGGAGCCAGGAATGTTAACATTCTCGTCAGCCGAGAAACATAGTTACCTCGCAGCAGCCGCAAAAACTTTTCACCTGTCTCCACCGCCGAATGCGGTAAAACTTCGAGTTACAGTTCTCTCGGAAAAGTTGGGCGTTTCGGCATAATTCAACAAAATATCGACACAGAACTTGATGCCAATTTTCTGGCGTACTCGTTGGAAAGTTCATCATTACTGGCGTCTTGGTAGAATTTTGTAGAGTGCAAGGCTAAGAGTCGACACGACACGGCATAACATCACTAACTATTCAATATGGTTAACGAATACCTGTATTCCTGTATTTAATGCTCTAGCTAGCTAGAGGGGTTTATACATTGCTTATATTATAAGAAATAGAAGCAGCCGAAGCCAAGTCTGCACCTACTGGACACTGAACAGGCAAGAGAATGTAGCCAGAGCTCAACGAGGGTGCGGAGTGTTAGGCAGCAACAGCATGCAATACCTCTGAAGTTGCAGGTGTCCATAGGCTACGGTTACTGCTTACCATCAGGCCGCAGGTATGCTTGTTTGCCACCGACTTAGTATAAAAAATGTGACAAGTGTCATCATAAACGACAATTTCTTATGAAAACATGACGTTTATATTGTGACTTTCACATGTTTCACACTTTTATCACTGCAAAATCAGCGCAGTTACTCGTAGCTTAACCGGACTATACATTACCGAGACTATAGTTCAACATTTATAAAACTGTATAAAAATGGTTGCCATCTGGTATTCCAAGTTTAAATCTGAGTTAGAATTCCTAATAATGAGAATGTTTGATCAGGGACATTTACATTTTAAACATGAAATCGCAATCCCTGGAATTTCTAACCCTTTCAAAGTTACTTTAAAGCCGATCCGCCGCGATAAGTCTTCGGGGTTTGGCATTAGAATTTACATAATTTTATGAGGTGAGGGTTTTCAAGGGAACATCAGTATGAAAGCGGTTGTGACGCGAAGAGACGTCATCGATTTTGGACCCACATGGCATTTAAAACAAGGCGGTGTTATAATATACCTTCAGTAGCTTTAGCAACAATTAATGTAGCGAAACTAACCAGGAAATAAGGCTCTCTTCCTGGAAAGTCAATTTATTGCTATGAAATTGGTATGAGAAATGAAGACGAATCGAATCTACCTCTTTTTAATAATAATATATCATTTACTTCAGAATTAATAAATTATTCCATATATGTACAATTAAATAAAACTTAAACTCTATATATACATTTACAACTACACTTAAAAACTAGGTGGACACCATGTGCATCTGGTTCCAGTAGTACTGGAAGGGACCATCGTCCCGTCCTGCCACTGTAATGCGTTCGTGTTCATCAGTTCATCACTACATAGTATAAAACAAAGTCGCTTCCCGCTGTCTGTCTGTCTGTATGCTTAGATCTTTAAAACTACGCAACGGATTTTGATGCGGTTTTTTTAATAGATAGAGTGATTCAAGAGGAAGGTTTATGTATAATTTGTTAACCCGTGCCGAAGCCGGGCGGGTCGCTAGTTTCATAATAATTTAAAGCGTAAAAACTTACTTGATCGTGTTTTTTCAGCGTATTTCCCAAAAAAATAAGCAATTTAATTTGTCTTAAGGAAAAAACTCTATTAAATTAAATAATAAACTTTACCATATGCAACAGGAAATAGGACAAGTGCAATTATTAGTAAAGTCGTGTAAATTGCTTACTAATGGGCTAAAACTAAGCTATAAATCGATTTAATTCGCGACAGTCGTAAAGGAAAGTAACTTTAATTTTGCAACGGACCCATCCTCTTTCTGGGCATATGTTAAAAGCCGCCGTGGTTCTAACCAACCTGCTACGTTCGGCGACATGTCTCCACAAGAAGTCGTAGACTCATTTGCCAAATTTTTCAAAAGTGTTTTCCTCCAGAATCCCCCCGCACTGGATGTAACGGCAGCATGCACTTCTGCTACGGCAGAGTCACAAGATAAAACTGGTCGGATCGTTAGCATTGACCATATTAATGATGCGGATATTCGCACGGCTATCAATCGTCTACGACCCAAGTCTACTCAGGGCCCCGATGGCATACCTCAATTCGTAGTGAAGGACTGCCGTGAAGCATTTGTCAAGCCACTCAATTATTTGTTCAACCTGGCATTAAAAAATAAAGCATACCCGTCGGTTTGGAAAACATCAAAAGTCCTACCAATACACAAATCCGGATCCAAATCTGATACACATAATTACAGACCGATTGCAATATTATCGATATTCGGAAAAGTATTTGAGTCCATTATATATGCCCAAGCGAGAAAGCAGCTGAATGGTTGGTTTTGTGACGAGCAACACGGTTTTTTGCAAAAGCGATCAACTACGTCAAACCTGATTAATACTGTCACGTTAATAGCTAATAACTTGGATCAAAGAAGGCAAGTAGATGTTGCCTACTTTGACTTCCAAAAAGCATTCGACAGAGTGGATTGCGATATTTTACTTAAAAAACTGTCTATGGCCGGATTTACTGCACACCTACTTCAGTTTTTAGCCAGTTACCTCTCAGATAGGCACCAGTACGTCCAGTTTAATGGCTATAGATCTTCCCCATTCTTGGTCACTTCTGGTATTGGGCAGGGAAGTAATCTGGGACCCTTAATGTTCCTCATTCTCATAAACGACTTACCAGCAGAAATTAAGTTCTCGACCTGTCTGTTATTTGCTGATGATTTAAAATTAGCTCTCCCGATTAGTGATCCCAGTGATCCCACGTTACTTCAGCTTGATATAGAGGCCACTTGTAATTGGGCATCAAAAAATAGCCTCACCCTAAACAAAGACAAATGCTCGGTAATGACATATGCCCGAGTTCGCCAGCCTATAACCTACCAATATACTCTGCAGAGCGAATCCATGAAGCGAACCAATGAAATTAAAGACCTTGGTGTCTCGTTTGATTCCCAACTAACATTTAATCCACACATAGTCAACATTGGTAATGACGCTAGAAGATGTTTGGGATTCATCATTCGGCAAGCTAAACCATTTACCAATCAGCACGCCATTACCATCTTGTATAACGCTTACGTGCGTAGCAAGCTGGAGACGAATGCCATCATCTGGAGCCCCCATGAGCAACAATACGTGCTGCTATTGGAAAGAGTGCAAAAATCGTTTGTGCGATTTCTATATAAGAAAATATACGGCGCATACCCTTTCCTATATCCAACGCTCTTCATATATGGTATGGTAAACTATACTTCCCTTGAAGCCCGAAGAAACATATACTTAATTAAATATTTTTTCCATTTAATACGAGGTCAATTAACAAATTCCCAGCTGTTAGCACAAATACCGTTGCGCGTTCCCCGTTTATCAAACAAACAACTCCGTACTCGCCGCCGCGATCTGTTCGGCATCCCTCCGGCGCGCACGCGCGCTCTTGCCTCCTCTCCACTGCACCACGCGTTGAAATTGATGAATGACATACTGGACAGTGACAAGCAGCTTGACATTTTCTTCTCCTCCGATACTAAATTTTTAAGTGCATCATCTCGCTACTTGGAAAATATTGTAACCCCTAGCTCAATTGTAGAATCTGTGACATAATGATAATGATCACTCGTAAGTAAGATTAGATTATATTGTACTGTGAAATAATGATAATATGTTGAAATTTCGTTTGGATTATATTGTAGTGTAATATTTGGTAATAAAAAAGTAGTTAATAATGTGACATACATACATACATAATAAGAATAATTTATTGTAATTTCATTATGACATAATAATATATAACCTCCTCCTTTTTTTGAAGTCGGTTAAAAATGAGTGACCTATTTATGATATAGTTCGACATGAAACAGTTGATAGAATTGTATACATAGAGATTAATATGTTGTAATCACAGAGAGATTAATATGTTGAATTGTATAATATTAAAATGTATACAATAATATAATATAATAAATAATACTAACAACACTATTAGCACGTAAGGTTTATCTGTAAGTGCTAGTATGTATAAAATAAACAATAAACAATAAACAATAAACTTTTTTAGTCCGGCGAGTCTATACTCAGCTGTCAAGTGTCAACTCTCTCGAACAACCCCTTAAAAGGCATGGCTCGCTCAGTCACTTAACAAGTTGCTTCATAAGACACCCCCTACCATATAAACCTGTACTCGAATACAATGAGTCTCGTATAGGGTTTGCACGACGGATCTGAAATGTATGCGAAGATCCGCGGATCCAGATCCGGATAATTTCATACATTTCGGATCCGGATTGCAAACCCTAGTCTCGTAATAGGGAATATTACGCGAAACTCTGCGTAGGGGGCGCTACTACCACAAATACTGACCATCTGAGGGTCTACCGCAAACGAGTCGAAATTTTGTTATCTTTCCTCTCCATCACTCTTGCATATTCGAGCGATAAAGAGGCTGATATTTTCATACTAACTAAATGCGATTCGATGTAATTCCACCCTGAATCTCCTTTCTTAAACACTACTTTTGAAAAACAGTTTGAATTCAGATAAATTTTATGACAACATCCCTCAGTTTGCGCGTGAACATTTATAATTTTCCCCTTTCTGTAATAAATGTCTAACTTGACGCAGCGTATACGCAATGTGTCTCATGCGTAGGGCTTGCAAATATTCGAAACTTTCAGATATTCGAATATTCGACTTTTTCTGACGACGTATTCGAATATTCGAATAATTATTCGAATATTATAAAAAATAAGAAAAAGAACGAGAAATCGGTTTATTATCGTTTTATTCAAAAGCTTTTTTCACAGATTGCTAAAACTAAGGATATTTTGGCAGAAATCCACTTAATTGACTAGATTTTATCATCCTACTATAAGATGCCCACATTTATAAAAACAAGTAAAACGCCAAAATTAGACGTATTTAATATTTCTAGATAAAACTTATTGTAAATGCGTCGTTGCGTGAAATAATATAACTTTAACCATCCAAACACCTAGGTATGTAAGATATTTTTAGGGTTCCGTACCCAAAGGGTAAAAACGGGACCCTATTACTAAGACTCCGCTGTCCGTCCGTCCGTCCGTCCGTCTGTCACCAGGCTGTATCTCACGAACCGTGATAGCTAGACAGTTGAAATTTTCACAGATGATGTATTTCTTTGCTGCTATAACAACAAATACTAAAAACAGAATAAAATAAAGATTTAAGTGGGGCTCCCATTCAACAAACGTGATTTTTGACCGAACTTAAGCAACGTCGGGCGGGGTCAGTACTTGGATGGGTGACCGTTTTTTTGCTTGTTTTGCTCTATTTTTTGTTGATGTTGCGGAACCCTCCGTGCGCGAGTCCGACTCGCACTTGACCGGGTTTTTTTTAGTAGGTAATTATTTTCCGATATAAATTAACTTGTAATCACTCAGAGGCCTGTAAAAAGGCCTTTAATTTTATTGTATTTTGAATCTTTATTGACTTTATTTGTTTTGGCAAGTTATTATTCCTAATGGTCGGCTAATTATATAATATTGGAATATTTAAGGGAAAAAGTTATTTGAGTACTGGGTGGATTATTCGTCAGCTAAAGGTGCATGGTTAGATTACCAAGTTGGGCAGGTTTGGTATGATTAAATTTGAGAATTGCGATAAGTGGCAAGGTTTAGACTTCAAAAATTCGCTTAACGTACGCTTGTACTGAATAAACAGAATGACCCTTTAACTTAAAACTTACGCACCGTAAAAATAACATACTTTTTGATTTCGTTTTCTTTTAAATTGAGTTAGGTTTCACTGTATTCACGAAGTCTATCGAGAGGAATACAGTAAAAATATTATTTCCTTCGTATTTGGGTACCTACCGTTCCTCATTCACTGTAAATACCCGGAAAACACACAGAAACTGTAACTACAGCGGATTACATAGATTTTTTTATAGTAATAAAAAATATTCGAATATTCGAAACCTGAGCGGCCGAATATTCGAATATCAAAACAGGTCGAATATTCGACAAATTCGAATATTCGAATATTCGAATTGCAAGCCCTACTCATGCGTTTTGTAATACGTTATGGCGTAAACTGCGTCAACGTTTATTTTGCATCTCGTATTACGTTGGCTGCTTACGATCCCTACCATTCACCTTCCAAGCCTTGAAAAATAAAACTCAAATACTTTCGAGTTTAAGATTGTGGTAGGTACCTACCAAAAGAATGCGGGATGAGTTTTTGCATTCAGAAATATCCGTTACGACAGTTAAATTGCCATTAACATATTAGCGCTTTTGTGATGTCATTCGATACTTATTACCGGTGCTTCAGATGTATTTATTGCAACGGTTAAAAGAAGGAACTTTAATTCGAAGGAAATTTAAGAACGGCGTATTGGTAAAATAACCCCTATAAAAACTAGACGTGAGACCTGCCCGCGAACAAAAATGTTTTGCCTGCGGAAAGAATTGGAAAATAAGATGTAGGTAAAATTAAACAAAGTACTTAGGTAACTAAGTTATGCACATTTCTAAAAGTGATGCATCAAAACAAGTTAGATACGGAATACTGAAATCTAGATCAGAATCAGTTTTTCCGTTTGGGCGCCATACCGCCATAATGCCACTTACAAACACAAATGTACATAATCTATGGTTCAAAATATCCGTAATTTTCCGACATAGTTACCTCTTCATTACCCTACACCGACATCACCGCTAACCACAACCATTTTAGCCCCTCCGGTAGGTTCGGTAAAGCAACAGGTTGAAGAGCAATGGCCTGATCGATACCCCAGAACGCGCAGCGCCAAATTGCCTTCACGGTCTGTCATGATTAACGTTTAGTCTGGTCGGAATATCAATATTAGAAGTATGGATCTACCATAGGGATTGTCTAAGACCTTTACTTCGATTCATTTTGAACTACGGCGATTTAACAACACGGAATTTGTTAATAAACGACGCGCGGTACAACATACTTAGCGCCACTTGCAGCAACCCACTAACCCAAGCGCCGCTTAGGGATTTTCGCTGTAGGCCCTCTGAGGACACTTCGTCGCACGGTAAGATTGCGTCGGTCTGAATACCGCGGCAAATCGTGATCAACGTATGAATCGCCTTAGTAGGCTATAGATTTTTGAGACAAGAAATCTAATGTCAAAGGGGAAACACCGTTTATTTAACTTAACTAATGCGACGATTTCGAACAATTGCGCTTCTGAAAATGTGAGTCAAGATCTAGCGAACGCGCCGCGAGTATGTCGCTAGTTTGCTGTAAATTGCGCGCTTTATCCGAGCATTGAATTAGTTGAGCTAATTAGGCGCGCAATCTGAAGCAAACGTCGCTGTGTGCATAGTCGCTAGATGTGCAATCTAAAAGGCACCGTGCGGATTCCGATGAGTTTGTCCAATTACGACGATTAGCTTTTCTGTTGAGCAAATTGCAGAAATACGCGAAGCAGTTGCCGTCACTTCGTAGATAGGCAGCACAATAATGGTATGTTGAAAAGATAATTATGACCCGTTTTTTAAAGCACTAAGTCCTTACGTTCGATTGTAATACATGAGATATTTTGCAGAAATCCTCAGAAGGGCATTTGTGTCGTTCAAGTAAAAAGGTATTTTGACAGTTGTCAATGTTTTATAGATAGGTACAAAGTGGTTCTTACTGAGGGCTAATCTTGAATGTGACTTAAAAAAAGAAAGAAAGAAAGCAAAAGATGGGTTACCACCCATCGCAATCCCATCGTATTGGTGTTCGCAATATTTGGTACAAAAATTCGAATAATGTCCGTAAGGCCTATAAATTACGATTGAAGGAGTCAACTAATACGCAGTGTCAAACACGACCACTTTATATCACAACGGCTCTACTTCTAAAGTCACCATCATATTTCTGCATCGCATACACGCCAACAATGAAAAATATTCTATCTCGGAAATGCACCTATTGTACAAATACGGGGCACGCAGCTCGCAGTCGCATTTCATAAACGCTTTATGAAACTGTTATATCATATTCTATTTCTCAGGAACCGTTTACATAGCTCCTTTGAATCAGAAAAGTATAAGAATGATCCTTTTTAGGGTTCCGTAGCCAAATGGCAAAAAACGGAACCCTTATAGATTCGTCATGTCTGTCTGTCTGTCCGTCTGTCCGTCCGTATGTCACAGCCACTTTTTTCCGAAACTATAAGAACTATAGGTACTGTTGAAACTTGGTAAGTAGATGTATTCTATGAACCGCATTAAGATTTTCACACAAAAATAAATAAAAAAATACATTTTTGGGGGGTTTCCCATACTTAGAACTGAAACTCAAAAAAATAATTTTCATCAAACCCATACGTGTGGGGTATCTATGGATAGGTCTTCAAAAATTATATTGAGGTTTCTAATATCATTTTTTTCTAAACTGAATAGTTTGCGCGAGAGACACTTCCAAAGTGGTAAAATGTGTGTCCCCCCCTGTAACTTCTAAAATAAGAGAATAATAAAACTAAAAAAAATATATGATGTACATTACCATGTAAACTTCCACCGAAAATTGGTTTGAACGAGATCTAGTAAGTAGTTTTTTTTATGTCATAAATCGCCTAAATACGGAACCCTTCATGGGCGAGTCCGACTCGCACTTGGCCGCTTTTATTCGATAATATCTTTATCAGATATGAAAGCATATTATGGATTTTCTGTTCAAGAAAATTAGGGTCGTTCCAATCCTATTCATTAAGCAAACCCTTCCAATAACTATCTCGAAGGATATCTGAAGACCGAAGTCAGCGACTTGGAAAATTATACGTCAGAAAAAGGGCAAGATTGTATGATTATTATCCTTCAAACTACGTTGCTTATTGGTTAAGAAGGGTACCTAAGAACGGCAAAACACAATCTAAGAATTAAAAATCTGTACTACAGTTTTTATTTTAATAAAACATGTATAGTAAATATTAAAAGCCGTCAATGTAACGATTACTATACTAGCTTTCAAATGTCCAAACTTATTGAATAGTAACATTTTACTAAGAGAATCGATTGCACCCGATTTAAATGAATCTTTTTTAGAGCACACGTTTGTGTCGTTTGTGTAATTATTTACTCCTATACATTCAAAGCCAAACAATAGGGCGCAACTGTGATCTAGGTATAACCTTTCAAAATGGAACGAACTTTTTGACCTCTTATTCTTAATTCAGATCAGTGAAATATCAGTGACAACACTGACAACTCATAAGTAAGAATAAGCTACATCTGTCTAAGAAAATAATGAAAAGCACGTTTTCCATTTCCATCTTTCCAAAGAGGAACAGATTTGAGGAGTGAACTGTACACATGTGATTTACAAGCGAACGCGCATGGGACGGGACGGGGCGATATCGATTCACATTGACGTCACCCCGTTCGAACTAATCAGTGCGTATTTTTACAGGTCAAAAATATATACACAATTATGCAACTTAGTATATTGTTATTTAATTGCACAAACGGGTCTAACGCGATATAATTTCATTGTTTTTACCTTTAATTCCGACGTTTCAGCTGAGTTGCACCAGCTGTGGTCACGGTAAAGGCTTAAAGGCAAAAACAATGAAATTATATCGCGTTAGACCCGTTTGTGTAATTAAATATGTGTACAAAACGCGAGAGTTTAAAGTGTTATATAACTTAGTATTGTGATAAGCTGATAAGTATAGAATCATATTGTTGAACGTGTAGTTCATGTAGTTGTTAGGAAAATGGACCTTTGTGTGTTAGACGCTTACGCTTACACCTGAGCGTTCAATGCGATAGCCGTAAAGGGGCTCACTGATAATCAGTCCGCCGGACGATATCAGCCTGTCAGTTTAACGCAAAAGGTGACGACTCCGAACAACTGACAGGGTGAACCCTTAATACAAATGTGAAATATCGTAAATCATAACGTAAATGCGTAGCACACTTCGGACCACCGTAAAGGGGCGGCACTGATGATCAGTACGGCTACCATCAGTTTGGCACTGACATAAACGCCATCGAGAACGTAATTTACTTTCTATACATCTCGCTCGTACTCGCATATTAGTGCGAACGAGATGTATAGAAAGTAAATTACATTCTCGATGGCGTTTATGTCAGTTTTGACACTGTCAGTGACTCATGGTACGGGCTCAGTCCGCCGGCCGGACGATATCGGCCAGTCAGTTAAACGCAAAAGGTGACAGCTCCGAACAGCTGACAGGCTGAACTCTTAATACAAATGTGAAATATCGTAAATCATAACGTAAATGCGTAGCACACTTCGGACCCTTTTCGATGATAAAGACACATATTACATATTTTTATGTTTTGTTTATAACTAAGATTAGCAGGTTTATAATATAAAATGTAATGTAAATTCAATCAAGTTAAACTAAATTATGGTAATCTTAATTTCAAATCCACGTGGAAACTGAAATTACAATGTTGTTTTTTAAGGGCTTATGTTTCTCCAAATTTCAATATAAGATATGTCTTTATTATAATTTATTAGTCAAAGATGTAGCAATAAAATGTGATGTTATCTATAAAATGGGACCTTATTGTCGATGGCGGTTACGCCATTATTAACGATGCTCCGATATAAATACAATGCCGCGCGACGCTGTGCGGCGTAAGCGCCATCTACAATAAGGCCCCTTTTCATAGATAATGCCCCAAATTTGATCACAGCGCCAAATAACATAAACCGCGAGGCGATGTGTCACTCTTAATAAATTAAAATATGTAAATTACGATGTCACTCCTGTTTACGGTCATTAATTTTCATTTTGACATCCATTCATGAATTTTAAATACAATAAAAAAGACAAGAGCATAATATTATTTTGTCGTAAAACGTTACATGAGGTACCTGTTTTAGTAACTACAGAATGCAAGCAAAATATTAATACGGGTCAAATGTCTCACAAAATTGCAACTTAGGGTAAAAAGACCTATCTAAAGGTGCATTCGTCTGCATCAAGACCTAAAGACCTTACCAGACCATTATAAATCCATTCAAAAGAGTGAAATATTACGTAAATTTACACGCAATTCTCAAGTTTTCTACGATGCTGTATGTAACTAATTATGAGTAGATAAATGTCAGCCCGCCAGGTACGTTGTCGTAAAAGCGATGTTTTACTCAACTACGCCTCTGAAAACAGTGCATTTCTCTGTAGATAAAATAATCGTTTATTTTCGTAGCCGTGAGCATCCCACGCGGTTTCCACGTCCGAGGTAAAATTAGACCGTGCATCCGTGACATAACTTGGTGCAGAGATTTTTTATCGTCACGCCCAAAGTACGGACCTGGGCCCTGTTTTAACACGATGACAATTGTCACCTGACAATGACAATTCGCCGTACATTGCTGGTCCAACAAGTACATACACTAAAATGACTAAATACGTATTGTCGCTACGTACCTACTATCCTTACTCATTTACCCGGAAATTTAGATAAAATAGACAGTGCCAGGAGTCAAATCAATTATCCGCGTGGTGAAATAGGCGTCTGGATCATGTTTACCCTACGATAAGAGACATTTGGGCCTTCCTTGTGTAACATAATTATTGCAGGTGACTGTACCGATAGCCAAGTGTCACAACGTTTTTAAGATTAATAACAATATTTAGAACAGTTGAAATGATTCAAACTTGGAAGGATAGTAACAACTTTGCCGTTCCAACTAACAGGAAGTTTCGTAAAGATTCAAATCAGCAGTACGGATATGATGGTCGTTCTTGTCTACGTGACAGCGTGATAAAACGGTGTCCGTCACTTTCTTTCCCACGGTGTTAAACAGTGACAGTTATTTTATCACGTGGATAAAGATGGATAAAGCTATCCATAATAGGCTGGCTGGTTAAGATTATTAATTAGATGAATATGAGATTATTTTTAGGATACTGAGTAATGTTCGTTACCGCGTGTTATGGCGTCATAATACTACGATGATTACGACAATGGAAGGACGATGCGCAACAACTTTGATATTCTTGTTTGACATTAAAAGTTAACTCTAAACCTATTTTCTGTAGATAATGACGGAAATCACCGTAGTAGGGCGTTTTAAGGGTTCCGTAGCCAAATGGCAAAAAACGGAACCCTTAGATATTCGTCATGTCTGTCTGTCTGTCTGTCCGTCTGTCCGTCTGTCTGTCCGTCCGTACTTTTTTTCTCCTATTAGGATAGAAAGAGCTCGTGATTCTGAGTAGAAATAACATAAAAAATCCCAAATTTGAAAAAAAAGCGTAGGGGACAACAAAAAAAAGCGGCCAAGTGCGAGTCGGACTCGCCCATGAAGGGTTCCGTATTTAGGCGATTTATGACGTATAAAAAAAAACTACTTACTAGATCTCGTTCAAACCAATTTTCGGTGGAAGTTTACATGGTAATGTACATCATATATTTTTTTTAGTTTTATCATTCACTTATTTTAGAAGTTACAGGGGGGGGGGGACACACATTTTACCACTTTGGAAGTGTCTCTCGCGCAAACTATTCAGTTTAGAAAAAAATGATATTAGAAACCTCAATATCATTTTTGAGGACCTATCCATAGATACCCCACACGTATGGGTTTGATGAAAAAAGAATTTCGAGTTTCAGTTCGAAGTATGGGGAACCCCAAAAATTTATTGTTTTTTTTCTATTTTTGTGTGAAAATCTTAATGCGGTTCACAGAATACATCTACTTACCAAGTTTCAACAGTATAGTTCTTATAGTTTCGGAGAAAAGTGGCTGTGACATACGGACGGACAGACAGACGGACAGACGGACAGACAGACAGACAGACAGACATGACGAATCTATAAGGGTTCCGTTTTTTGCCATTTGGCTACGGAACCCTAAAAACGCCCAGTAACGCTAAATTTAATATTGACTTAGTTTGAATGTCATTGAATTAGGGCTTTTACAGACCTTGCAACAAATGTATAGGGAATCGCATGATTATTTGTGACGTTTGTAGAGGCCATAAAGTTGCCTGTTTACTGTAAATTTCGTTACTTTCCTAAACCTGCTCAAACTTGCCTTGTTTGACATTTCTAAACGTCATTTCCGTATCTGTAAACTTATAAAACGCCTAGTCACTACGCTGTATAACATCATCGCTATGATAAAACGAATGCAAATTCCATTTTTCACTCAGCATTGTTTATGCTAATGGGAAAATGCGAATATAAACGTCTTGCGTGAGCCTTCCTGACCTAATAGCGTTTTTTATCTGTGGCGAAAAAAAATGTAAACAAAGAAAACCTATCCATGGAGAAAATGGTGGCATAAAAGACCGCTCATTTTGATATTGTATCGCAAGCTTGCGTTCAGTTTTATGCATGAGCTGCTGTTGGGAAACCGGTGCTTATGTTGTAATAAGGGTGGAAGTTGCGTAAAAAAAACATTGACGTAATTATAATTAATAGACGTAGACAACATGTAAGACATAATGGAATTGAAGCAGTAGATTCATAGATAACACAAGGCTTCTAAGAATGCTAGCTTGTCTTCGGATATTATATCCATCCTTATCACTTTATGTGATTAGAAAAGGATGGATGCTGCAAACAGATAATATATTGATTGCATTTAGACATGTTTCACATTGACATGTATGACAGTGAAAAGACAATTCACATAAAAGCTTAGCTGTCAAAAGACAATCCACGTAAAAGCTTGGCTTACATAGAACAAAATCAGTCCCCAGTCATTATATTTCTTTTAAAATTAGAGATAGGAAAAAAATGTTTAAAAATGATTAAGCATATTAATTTTAAGCATATAATAAGGTAATATTAAAACATTTAAAAAAATCAAGAATTCAATAAAAGTAATCCATAATCATGATGAGTCATTTAGAGTTACATTTTATTTTTAAAACAGATGGCGTAACATCTGCTGCAAAGTAGTATACATTTCCCTATGTCCAGTCACCATCAGATATATCAGAGCTGCCGAGGTGCTCAAAATATCTGAACATGCACTCTAATGCCTTGACAATAAAGGCACATTCAGAATAATTCAGATATTTGTGCGAGCACCTTTGCCGCTCCCATATATCAGATAGCAACTGTATATTATGATCTTGTAATAATATTTAGTTAAATCAGCCTCAAGTTTCTAGAAAAGTGCCCTAATTAGTGATTTAATAATAAATGGTTGTGCTGTAATCTAAAATCTAAACATTCTAAACAAATAGATTGACTATTCAGATAAGGTTGAACTAATTACCTATATAACCATGTAAATATAATTTTAAATAACGATGTATAAACATGTCTTTATACCCTAAATATAATACATATAAATATGTCTTTATATCTCTGAAAGACATGGGTAGCCTGAGAAGGCCTTTATATGTATATAAAGGCCTCAAAATAGGACATAGTTGAAAAGACAAAGATGATGGAGTTAAAATCGTTCAAGACAATCAGTAATAAATACATTTAATTTCATTTCATTTCAGTACATAAAGTTGTTTTTAAACAACATTTACAATGATTATATTGACAAACTACAACAGTTAATCATAGCCACAAACATGTTTCATATACATTATCAATGTTAGGATTGTCAGATAAGAAACCTGTTGCTAAGAAGCACTATTATGAACAACTGAATGCAACTTCCTTAAGACCTGAGTCACACTAGTCATAACAATGGTTCGGACTGACAATCAAGCAAAAGATACCGTTCCCGGAGCTAAGTACAATGACTAGCCGATCTTTAAAAATGATTGCCAATACCATAGAGAAATAAGATATAGAGTGTACACTACATTAATAAAAACCCATTTATAATAAGTTTCATACAAGCTAAGCAAAAACTTAAGGGGCCCACTGATTATCAGTTCGCCGATATCGGCCTGTCAGTTGTTCAGAACTGTCAACTTTTTGTTCTAACTGACAGGCCGATATTGTCCGGCGGACTGATAATCAGTGGGCCCCTTTATTGATGATAAGATTCATGCTTAATAATTATTAAGTTTAAAACATATGAATCATAAGTTTAACCATACAGCCAACAACTTATTTATTAACCCATTATTGCCCACTGTACAGTCACCTGCAATAATATGTTACACAATGAAGGCCGCAAAAATATCTGAGACAATCTTATTTGTAGGGCAATAAAGGCAGGGACACACTTATCCCACGTACGCAACGTATGCAATGCATTATGACAATTTGAACCCTGAAAGTTGTATGCTTAGAAACATACTTGTCAACCGTTGTGTTGCGTATGACAGGTATGTTTCTAAGCATACAAATTTTAGGGTGCAGATGTCATAATGCATTGCATACGTTGCGTACGTGGGATAAGTGTGTCCCGAGCTTAAGAATGTGTCACATACATTTGCGGCCTTTTAAAGAGTAACATATTATTGCAGGCGACTGTACCCACTTGGGTACACATGGGTTACGGTGTTAGATTCGATTTTCTACTGTAACCCTAGTTAGCACTCTAAGCATTCTTGTTTTTCTATGCCAATGCTACTGGAATATCATTGATATTAATAATATAATGTATTTACAACAAAACTATTTAGTTTTTAATGTCACCAGCATCCTTGGTACAATGCCTCAATGGCCTATTTTAGATTTAAGCTAGTTTTTAATTTCTTTTAGTAATACAACCACTGTATATATCTTGTTTTTAAATAAATGGTTTTTAATTAATAGTACCTAGTTTATTTATTGTTTCAATTGTCAAGTCATCTGACTTGAATCAAATAGAAATGTATACTTTGTTATTTAAGTAGGCAAAAATAGGTGAATAAAAACAAGGTTAAATACACAATTGGCATGCTTATTTTAAGAAGTGAAATACAATGTATTTTAAGAATAAGCATGTGTATATATTATTATTTATTTATTTATTATTCCATTAAAGCTCAATATAACAACAAAATGAATGCAAGGAACATGAGGGATGAACACAAGATTATTGAATTAAATTCTAGAATTTATTATAACAATGTCTTCATGCAACGCTGATCACAACTTTCTAGAAATCTAGACTCAGGCAATTGTGGTTTACTAATGTGTAAACTATACTTGTTGATTTTATTTTACTATTTATTTCATAGTTTGTCAAATTGGATATAGGAATTTAAATAATAAATATGTGAATTCTGTCAATTAATTCTTCAAATTGGAATAGATAATATTGATGTAATATTCAAACCTAACCTAAAGACCTGAATTTAAGTAACCTAATGCCATAATAGACATGAAATATATTTGTCATAATCCCTTGGATCATAATAATTGTAAGCCAGGAACATTAAATTTAAATATCATTAGCAAATATGTAAGAAAACCTATATTTAAAATTACAAATACAGATTACTTATTTGCCAGAATTATTCTTATTCTTATTCTAGAATACAGTGGGTATGTAGTTGTAGATGGTGACATAAATTAGAAGTACAGTGTACTCTACTCACAATCATCATCATCAGTTGCTGTATCCATACTTTTGACGCTGGTCTGCATAGGCAAGAAAACATAATATGGGTATGAGATGTGAGCTTAACACATTTGTTTATTTGAACAGGTGAGCTACAACTATGACACAACACATACAACTCTGAATCATTATTGTTTGGCACTTTTCAGAAACTGGGACTGACTGAAACTTTGTTAATAATGACTGGGGAAGGTATAGAACGTGGACTTACCTTGAAGATGGGTCTAGCGTGCCTCGGCTGGGTCGGGGCAGCCGTCGTGGTGGCAACCGCCGGCGCCGCCGCTGGCGTCGTCACGTGGTCAGCCGGCAGGGACTCCGGCACCGTTTGCAGAGTCGGCCGCATCGTTGTGGACATTTTCACCAAAACACACGAGTTCAACACTTAACACTGAGCTAGCCCTAAGCGCACCCTCGCAGCTCGCATCCTCCGCGCCACTCGCTCCTGCTGCCAGCCCCGGCTCCTCGGGCCTTCACCAGGACTATCCACCACCAGAAAGTTAACCGACCGCCGATCAACAACGCCCATCTAACCGCATTTTCCGCCAGAAAAATACATAGCGAAACCGTTTAGACTGATCTGAGACGCGATTCCCGATCCTATTTAACTTTTAGCTGTATGCCCGCGATCGTTGTAATGGAAAACGGAAATAGACACGCAAAAAACTATTAGAAAGCTTACGGTGTCTTCTGTCACATAAACACTATCATGGATTTCGGCGTTTTAACTCTAAACCGACGCGTAACACAATTTTTTCAACGCGACCGGCTCCTATAGAGGCTAAGAAAACGCCTGGTGGACAAATATTTGTCCATTTAATAGTAAAATTGTCAACGATAATCACATAACTCCGCTAAAAGTCCTCAGTTCTTGAATCTACTCTCAAGATGGCGGATTTTACCTACTCCTCGTAAATGGGCACAAGGCTGACACGAAAACATCAACCGGCTCTCTATCATTCCCTGTCTTTTGCTTACGATATAAAAGAGATAGTGATACGTGAAAAAGTTCAACAGAGTTTTAACGATACGTCAAAAAATCTGCCAATGGAGCATGCGCAGAAATAACGAATGAACGCCACATGAACGCATCTTGAACGTATCTTTGCGTTTTGATTTTACATTTTTCTAACTTTATTATTTTTTGCGCCTTTTATATGAATTTCGAATATTTTAAATGTAGTTGGTCAAACCAATTTGTCAGTAAATAAGAATATAAAAAACTATACTCATCCTTTTCTTTTGGTTGCTAGTACTAGTGTAAGACAAAGATAGTACGATTCTCTCTGTCTATGTTTGAAATGAGACAGTCAGTCCTTTGACAAACTATATTAATATAGATGGTCAACCAAATCTTGTCAGTAGAAAAAGGCGGCAAATTTGAATAATGTAGGCGCCAAGGGATATTGTCCTATAGAAAATTTGAATTTCGCGCCTTTTTTTACTGACAAGATTTGGTTGACCAAGTATAGTAACTACCTGTAACAGTAGAAAAAGGCGGCAAATTTGAAAAAAGTAGGCGCGAAGGGATATCGTCCCATAGAAAATTTGAATTTCGCGCCTTTTTTTTATTTTATTCGGTAGACTAAAATGACATTTTATAGTATGAAATGACATATTTTTATGTTCATACTATGAACTGTCATTTCAGTCTACCGAATAAAAAAATAGACTTTAGATGGAGAGAGTCATACTATCTTTGTCTTACACTAGTACGAGTAGTACGACTAGTACGAGCACCCAAAAGAAAAGGATGAGTATAGTTTTTTTTGTTCCTATTTACTGACAAATTGGTTTGACCATCTATAGTTAATGTTATTTGGAGATGTCTTTTTTATTATATGTTCGTTTTTTTTACTTTATATAAAATGCTTGATTCTTTTACTACACATGCACATGAACTTTTAGTCTGTCAAACAACTTTGTTAGTAGAAAAAGACGCGAAAATGTTCATTTATTTATATTTTGCCGCTTTTTTCTACTGACGGAAATGGCTTGACAGACTATAACAACTTGCAATAAGTTAAATTAAACGCAATCACCTGAAAGCGGGTAACACTATTTTTTTTTTGTGACGGCAGCATTTGTCAACGCCATTTAAAGATGGCTGCCTTGTTGTTGGCGACTGTTGGGCGCTTGTTTGGAAATTAATGTTTATTTCTTTGTATTATTATGAGTTCAATTGATTATGTTTTCGTAATTGTGAAGATAAACGCATGATTTAGTTAATTGGTGAGTGTTAAACAACCTTTACACGGTGCAACATAATGTAGAATACAGTTATTATAACCATCCATTTAGCGCAACGTGAGGTTTTCTTGTGCTTTCTTTGTAAGCATCTCTAAATATAAGTTTAAGATTATGATCTTTGTTTTTGTTCAGTCTGTTGTCTTCAATACGATAAATTTGTTATGTAAATCTATTATTTACATAAGTTGTGACCTTAAATGCGTATTTGCTACTCGTGTTAACAAAAGGGCACATTCGCAATTCTTGTCATCTTGTCGATTTCTCGGGAAAGATCTCGTGTTTTTTTATTGTTATCCGGTAATTGATTTATTTTTCATACAGTACCATCGTTGTAGTTTATAATTGTATTAACTGTAGCTCGTGGCAATAAAAAACAGGTGAATGAACTTTATTATGTTTGGTGTCGTCGTAGGTTTGTTTCTACGAAATACTTTCTAAAGACCATAACATGCCAATATTACAATAGATTTTCTTAATCCGTTATGGATGAACGTTAGAATATACCAATTAACAAAAGTCATCGACTACATGGCGTGTACGTTAACATTAGTCAGATCAGATTTGTTTATTTACTGAGTTCTAATGTCCTTGTTTTGATAAGAGAGCAATAGCCACAATAACACATTGCTTTTTCTATCACAATTACTTACTTATATAGCTATATGATAATAGAGTTGTTGTACTGTAGCCAACAACCACAAAACAAGTAATAGTATTTCATACATTGCTTCAACACTAATAATGCTTCCATTGTAGGTATGCAGTCACTTTGCTTCATAAGTGTTAATTTGTAGGTCATGGCTTGTGTCACAACCCCAAATAGCACTTTAGTTATTCCATAAAAACTAGTTTATATGCCTTCATGGTGTTAATTGTTTTAAATGTAACATTGGCAGGCAAAAGGTACCCCATACTTGGTTAATAATGATTAACTTGTCCCTGGCATGTCACCAATAGTTTCTTCAGGGGTCCAGTTTTAAAAATGCAATAACCATTGCAATCTGTTAATGTTGTTGTTGTTGTTGCGGTCTGGATCCGGACTACGGTCCTCCATTTGTTGACCTCTACCCGGGCAAGATTAAGGTTAAAAGACGCAGAGGAAAGCCCAGGATCATGTATCTCAGCCAAATATTTTTTTTGACATAACAAGAGTTTCTGTCGTGTCGTATGAAGGAGTTAAAAGGCTGGCCCAGCAAAGAGAAGAGTGGCGATTACTCCACCAACAAGAGCATAGCTCTTAGATATAGATGATGACACTAAACTTCAATTAAAGTTAGCTCATCATAATTTACTGGTCTGACAGAAGTAATTGTGCTCTAAAATACTTTTATTGTCTAAAAATAAGCAAAAAATTGATAATGAACTTACATCATAGAATTTATTTCAGGTAGTTAACCCGGGCGCTGCCCCAACAGTCACCCTCGAGGAGAGCCCTCAATGTCCCACCTAGCTTAAGCCTACTTTACGATAAGTTCAACGTTAATTAGACAAGATGTGGCCCGCACCGCAGTACTCGCACACCAACCAGCCCAAGTCCAATGAGCATCAGAACCAGCAGAATTTGAAGACGCTGGGGATGACCTCAGCGATTTCCATGGCAGGTTCGTACCCACAGATATTAGTTGCTACCGTTGGCCCACAAGTTTGTGTAAAATGATGATTTCCAACAAATTTTAGGGGACAAGATTTTTTTAGGGTTATTTTTGTTTATAATTGTGCCCTTTCAAATTATAGGTAGAGTATGTGTGAAAAGAGAAGAGTCGTGAAATGTATGGAGCCCAATACATTCCACAACTCTTCTCTTTCCGAACAGACTCTATAGGAATATGTTTATAATATAACTGTATTAAAGTACCTACCTACTTAAACACGAAATTTAATACCTATGACTAAAATCACTACATAGTATAAAACAAAGTCGCTTCCCTGTCTGTCTGTCTGTATGCTTAGATCTTTAAAACTACGCAACGGATTTTGATGCGGTTTTTTTTAAATAGATAGAGTGGTTTATGTATAATTTGTTAACCTGTGCGAAGCCGGGGCGGGTCGCTAGTTTATTTATATAATAAAAAAAAATCGTTTATTGGTCACAGTCATTATTGTGTAACAAATTTAGAAAGGGTTGGGACCTCCTAGTAAGTATATCAATACTTGTGACAGGAGACCCCGCTCTTCCATAAGCAAGTTAAGGGTATACAAACCAATAGAATACTCGTCAATTATGTAGGTACAGAAAGTAATACATTAAAACATATAATTAGACTAAAGTAACAACAGTTAACAATTCAATGTAATGTAATAATCTGAGAGTACTTTATATAGTGGTAATAATTATTTTAGTATATAGTAGGAAAGTTTTGTTTTAACATTAGGAAAATAATAGGTTAGGCTTTGTTACGTGTTATGTTAAATTACCTATATTAATAATGTGTGTGTGTGTGTGTATATATATATGTGCGTGTGTGAGAGACCGTGTGTTAATGATAGGTATAAGTATGTTGATTAATTATCAATAAAATTATAAGATGAATTTAATTTATATCTATTACCGAGTATTAGAATGTAATAATAACTCTGTTTGCTCATAGTTTAAATTATTTAACCAATTCCGGACTCCTTTTTTACATTGATATGTCTGGAGTGGATAGATGGATAGTGTGGCATCAACCGAATTATACAAGTGGGCTGCTTGTGAAAATGTTGTCATTCATTGCACTAGTCGTATGAAGAGGAAACTAAACTACCTAATTAACAAAACATTACAGTTTATTTAGTAAATTGAGACATACACGCAAGTAACATTACAATAATATTTTGCACAACAAAAAGCGCAATATATCTGAAGGCCTACTCCGAAAATCGAAAATCTAAATTTCGCTATCTGCCTCTCTATCGCACGATTAGGGGTCATCCATTAATTACATCACACGTTTATGGGGGGGAGGGGGTCAAGAAAATGTGACATGTTGTGACAGGGGGAGGGGGGAGTCACAAACTTTGTGACGTCAATTTAACTTATTTAAAATACTTAATTCGCTGTACAGTTAAATAACAAATTTTTGGAAAGATAATCATTTTTATTCGTTTAATTTTCGTTCCTAATCAATTTTGGGATATAAAATTGCTAATATTTCTTTTTTCAAAAATATTTTGGTAAAATATTAATAATAGGTACATTGTACAACCTACTTCATTCGATTTGCCGATTTCGTTAAAAAAATGTGACGTCACACCAGGGCGGAGGGGTTTGCCAAATGTGACCAAGTGTGACAATGAGGGGGGGAGGGGTCAAAAAACCTAGAAATTCTTGTGATGTAATTAATGGATGACCCCTTATGGAAGAGACATGCATAGAGAGGCAGATAATGAAATTTCGTTTTTCGCGGTAGGCCCTCTGAATTTTTTTCGCGATATTAAACAAGCGTCTGAGCAATTTTGGCTTATACATAAAAGGGATAATAACAGTTGACCTCAACCAACTGGTTTGTCCTTAAATAAGTCGTTTTGTTCGTTGCCTAGCCTTGCATCTGACATTGCAATGCAAGATTCCATATACGGGAGGGTGTTATGACCCCATTCAAACGAATATTTTGCGTCCCCTTTTACAGAGTAAGGAATAAACACAGTAACCTATCTACGAACGTTTAGTAACGTTCTCATCTATTATAATAGGATACAGTGATCGCTTGTCCTTGCTGATCTGGAGATATGGGTAGACATTGTGACGTGTACAGCAACACTATACACGACCGCCAAAGATGTAAATTGACTATCTCCATACATATTCGTTGCAATCTAATTTGAACCATTCATGAAACAAATTAAACAGTTTTTCTTTTGTTTCATTGCGTTTTAAAACTAGCGAAATTCGTTCCAATTTACTAATAGAACAAGATACAAATTAAAAATTTGAAAACTTTCTATGGTGGGTCTTAAGAGGTTAAGAAAAGGTAATAGGACTAGAGTTTGTTTGGAAAGAGAAGAGTCGTGGAATGTATGGGGCCCAATACATTCCACAACTCTTCTCTACGACTTCTTCTGTGCGAAAGCACAGACTCTAATAGGGTAGATCCGGTAGATATTTCCCAAGAGGGTAGACTGGATTTATCCGAGTTTGAAGTTAATCGAGTTAATTTACCATCTTTGGATCTTATGTCCTTGCAATAAGGTTTACCAATTTTTGTTTATTACCTAACACCCTGTTTTTGCGCGTCGCACGATATTTTATTGCAAGATAGCTTACTCAAAATAAATCTACTCTGGTCAGAGAACAGGAATGTATTACTTCCTTTTAATAACTAAGTGAAACTGGTTTATACAAATTATAACTGCAGCTACACTCTTAATAAGGTCAGGATTGATAAACGCTCTTATCAAACTTGTAGTACAGAGGATTATGTAAATCTATAGGTAGCATATGTTATTATTTGATTAATGAATTATACATCATTTTCGTATTGACCAGATGAAACATTTTGCTGTCTGTTATTTTTTATTTATTTACTACTTTACTAGCGACCTGCCCCGGCTTCTCACGGGTTACACAAAACTTTAACAAATTATGTACTTAAACATTTCTCAAGAATCACTCTATTGACAGGTGAAAAACGCATGAAAATCCGTTCAGTAGTTATTGAGTTTATCGCGAACATACATACACACAAACAGATAGACGCGGCGAAGGACTTTGTTGTATAAGGTGAAGTGATCTAAGCTTTTTTTCTCAAAGAAAAAGAGCGTTTTAAGAGATATTTTCAGTTGTTACATATTCATGATATGTGATCCTCTGAGGGTAAAATTCTCCGCCATCTGTTTCCATGCCTGTTTGTATACAAATAATATTAAATACTAATACTAAATAATATAAAAATAATAGCGTCTTCGTGCTGGGTGCTCAGGAGAAACCGAAGGATTTTAATATTTTATTCCTGATCACAAGATCACAAAATCTCAGACAATCAAATAAAGTCTTATTTTTTGTAAAATACGCTATTTTTATCGTGAAGTCGTAACTGCGTAGTCGTAACAAACATTATATCGCAAGAACTTTGCGAAATTTATTCCAAGTAAAGAAACCTTACCAATTCTGTTTTTTTTGCAAAGTCGTTCATAACTCATTCATTCCGTGATTTTGCTCTTGTTATCCTCTGTTTAATTTAGGGCCAAAACGTTTATCAAAAATGTAAAATTATAAAAAAACAGAAATGAGCAGCAATAGGCAGGGATCGGGATAATTAGGGGATAATTATCAATGACAGTTATCTTGATAATTATCGTGATTTTTATGCCTGATAATTATCGATTTGATAATAAATAAAAAAAATAGCAATAAACGTCCAATTAGTTTTTACTATCAAAGAATTCAAAGAAAATAAATATAGCACCATCCATACTTGGGATAATTATCCGATATTTATCGGATAACTATCGCGATAATTATCAAAGACTAATTATCTGGATAATTTCGAACACTGACAATAAGAACATGGCGCTAGTGCAGGGTAGAGGTAGACGTTTATATTTTATTACTTGCTGTACTTTGTAGCACATTTACATTTGTATTGTAGGTCCAAAACCGATCGACATCGAAAAGACGAATGAGCTGAAGGAAGCCCTAATACCGTTCGGAGTTTTCGAGTCGGATGCTGAAATGGACCACCGGATGGAAGTGCTTGGAGCGCTACACAGGCTCGTGAGGCAGTGGATACGGGAGGAGAGTATGAGGAAGAATATGCCGCCAACTGTTGCTGATACTGTTGGTGGGAATATATACACGTTCGGATCCTATAGACTTGGGGTAAGTAAACATAATTTATTATAAATACTTAAATATAACGCTGAAAACAATACACTCTTTTTGTTTGGGCAGTCGTGTAAAAACACATAATTCGTGGTTACATTCATATAAAACAAAGACTTAAAAATAGTAATGGTTTACATGTGCCTGAACTAGGATTCCCTGCATTTCAAGCGTGAAATATGGCAAGCATTGTAAATAACAGGTGAATTTCCAATATGACTTGGAACTCCGGTAGCCGTTTAAGAAGTGTAACGCTCTTATGGTAGCTCATATGGTGGAAAGATTTGCTGGCTATGGATGAGGTCTTGAATAGTCTTGATGGCTCAGATGGCAGAGCGCTGGAGTATCGATCCAGAGGCCGTGAGTTCAAGTCTCACCCAAGACAATAATATAACCATTAACTTATGTAATTGCACAGGTCCACCACCGCGGCGCTGATATCGACGCGCTCTGCGTGGCGCCGCGACACATTGACCGGACAGACTATTTCCAGTCCTTCTACGAACTCTTACGCCAGCAGCCACAGGTCAGTACTTAACTACAGGGTGGCCAAATAAGAGGTATACACTTTATTTTTGAAATTTTATTCTATAAAACATAAAAAATATTAAGTATTCCTTGTTAAATATAATATGTAGGGTCAGCAATTACACATGGAAAATAATGTCAGACAAATGTCCACCTCTAGCAGCATGGCAGATGCGAACCCTTTTCATCGCGTTTTTCATCACTTTTTCACACATTTCTGGCGTTATCTCAGCGACAGTGTTTCGAATATTTTGTTTTAATTGCTGAAGGTTCGTTGGCCTATTAGCATAGACACGTCCCTTTAGATAGCCCCACAGAAAAAAAGTCAGGAGCTGTTAAATCAGGCGATCTTGGGGGCCAGTCAATGTCACCGTTTCTCGAAATTAATCGACCGGGAAACGTTATTTTTAATGTTTCTATTGTTTTTAATGATTAAAACACGTTGTTCCGTCGTAAAACGCTCCATAATAAATTTGCCGTATCTACACAAACTAATTTTCATGCAATAACTGTCATATTTACCGCCAAAATAAAATGGCGGCAAAAAAAGTTGTATACCTCTAAGTTGGCCACCCTGTACTTACTACATCATAACTTCACTTACTAAAGGCTCCTTCGCACAAGGCGCGTTTTCCGGGCGGCGCGTGAGCATTTTATATGTAAAAGCGGCGCGCCCCGCTCATGCGCCTGTGTGACGGAACCTTAAACAATATACGTCCCACTGTTGGGCAAAGATAGTTTTCGGACGATGTTTTCTACCACCGGATAGCAACTGGAATATATCAAATGATATTTATTATACAAATACATATTCGTTGACTAACTCATTTCGTGTCAAGGTTTAAATTAAACCAATAATGATCTTAGAATTCTTAAGCAGTTGATAAAGATGATGATTATGATGAGATTTGCAAAGAAAGCGTAGACGAATTTTTTTTTTCAGAAACATCTATGTACCTAAATGTCAATATGTTCCTATAGTTCGTTTTTTTAGCATTAGAAAGAACTTGAAAGAAGGTAAGCGATTTTGACATGTCTTTTAATTGAAAAACACTTTTTAAAAATCAATAACTATTACTTATGAAAGCAGAAGACTATTCGTTAGGTGCACGACTGGTGCTGCTCTCATATTGCAGACTTTCTACGTTAAATCTTATGGAGTAAAATTAGTTCAAGCGGCTGCCGCTAGTACTAATGTCAGACATTCCATAAGATTACCTGTGTTTGTGACTATCAGCGCCAATTCCCCCTCCACCGACTGCGCACCTTGCCAATAAAAGATCGTATTAGATTCATAATTGTTACATATTTACCGTAACTTATTTTTAAAATGTGTTTTTCAATTAAAAGACACATCAAGATTGTTTACCTTATTTCTAATGCTAAAAAAACGAACTATAATATTAATTGCAGTATTTCAATGTGTTAGAAAAATTCTCATTGTATATCGTATCGTGAACGTCTTATTTACTACACAGGTTCGGGACTTGCGCGCGGTCGAAGACGCTTTTGTGCCAGTCATCAAAATGAACTTTAACGGTATTGAGATAGATCTGCTATTCGCCCGGCTCGCTCTCAAGGAGATACCAGGTAACTCGAAATCCTTAGTTCTTAACCGGTTGTAGCCTAAAGGACCCAAGGGTCTGGCTGTCTTAATAATTGGCTTTTAGGGTGAATCAACTTTTTCTTGTCACTCGTTGCCATGGTTACGTTCTCCTGGGTCACTCTTTAAAACCTGATTTTTATGCATTTAAACTCACCAAACACGCTTTTTGGTGATACTTATAAACCCTTTCCATTGAGGGTCGTCTACCAAGCGTGTCAGAAGATGGTGGTGTACAATGTCTTCTAACAAACTATGCTACTATTGTCTCTTGGCTGACCGGACAGAATAACAACAAGAAATAGTTGATCCACCCTTTACGAAAACGTTCCAACGCTAAGAGAAAATTAGGTTTTATTGGGAATAATCCGATTTTCTAACGATGTTTTCCTTCGTTGTGGGCATAGACTAGGAATCCTCTAGACGGAGTTTAGAGCAATTATTTCATGAAACCGATGCTGCCAAAAATACGGGGGGACGAGGTGAGCGAGTCCCGTGCCGTGATTGGTCCGTTCAAAGACACGGACGTCACACAAAGACACTTTTAGTCGAAAATGGAGTAAAACTACCATATATTTGTGGCAGAGGGGGTAGCGCTATGCTCAGTCTGGAGGATGTCTTGTCTGTGGTTGTGGGACTTAAATGATTTCGTAAATGAGTTTCAAGAAACTCAGTATGATCTGGGGTTTGATTGAACCTACAGCCTCGGGTTTGGAAGCACTACTTTAGGTGTGCTGCCATACTAATTGTACTCTTAAATATGTTAATTATTAAATTATATTGTACAGGCGTTCACAATATCTGACGCACTCTAACGCCCTGGCAATAGAGGCGTGTTCATATATTTGTGAGCGCCTTAGCCGCTCCGATATATCTTATGGCGACTGTAGATAATTATTAAAGCTCAAGAAAAACAGACAGTTTGTTGCTGGCTATTTAAGGTTTAATTTATCACAGCATATTCGCCTTATTCGTCAACAGATAATTTCTTTTGTATCTTTTTGACTTGTTAAATCAAGAGAGTCTTTAATCTTTATCCCATGCCATAGAGAAAAAAATACATAGAGTGCTCACTCCATACATCAGTTTTAGTACCAAAAAGACTATTAGCATCTAGCATCGAGTAGCGGAACTAATAGTACTGCTACTTGACAATAGATGTAGCACCGACCGGAAAGTCTTATGCTGTTGAGATAAGACTTTCCCGTCGGTGCTACATCTATTGTCAAGTAGCAGTACTGATAGTTCCGCTACTGGATGCTAGATGTAGACACTGAAATTAATAGTCTGAACTGATGTATGGAGTGAGCACTCTATGTATTTTTTTCTCTATGCCCATGCTAAGTGTAAGGCCTGAGTGGACGCTCGCTCGGCGACGCGTGCAGCGTGGCTGTGGGCTCACTTGTGATGTGAGCAGCGTGCACTAAGGCCGCTCCTATACGTGCGCATTTGTTTAACATGCACGCCGCACGCCCAACTCGAGCGTCCACTCAGGCCTTAAGCTTTGGATTCCTCCGAAAACGGTGCCGTCATATTACGGCCGCTATATAGCGTTGACTGACGTCACTAGAACGTTGTCTATGTAAACAAGATGGCGCGGTTTCCTAGACGGCGTTACGTTACGTTGATTGTCAACGTAACGTAAGGTGACGGCCGTCATGACCTTGTCGATAGTTTCGTGAACGTTTTATTAGATAGCGGTGACGCCATTTTGAATAAATGACACGAGATTTGAATAAATGATTCCGTACTACGATTATTTTCCTCTTCTGATGATATTTCATCCTCCAAGTAAATTATAGATGATCAAGCAAATCTTGTCAGTAGGAAAAGGTGCGAAATTAAAATTTTCTATGGGACGTTATCCCATCGCGCCTACATTTTTCAAATTTGCCGCTTTGACCTTGGTGGATGACGGTGTGTTATGACGCCGTGGTACTTTCCACATGTCGCCACCGTAAAGACGGCCGTCTTTTGCTGCCGCTATATGACGGCCGTCATATGACGGCACCGTTTTCGGAGGAATCCAAAGCTTAAGGAACAGGATTTGGAACTCAAAATAATAAAAAGAAATTTCCAGGTTCCTTCGACCTTCGAGACCGCATGCTTCTCAATAAAAAGAAATTTCCAGATTCCTTCGACCTTCGAGACGACATGCTCCTCAAGAACCTGGACCAGAAATGCGTCCGCTCGCTGAACGGATGTCGCGTGACCGACGAGATCCTTCGACTCGTACCCAACATCGACAACTTCCGGTTGACTCTGCGCGCCATTAAACTGTGGGCCAAGCGTGAGTCTATACTCTACATATGTCCCACTGCTGGGCAAGTGGACCCAGGTTTCTTCTCATTATACAAGAGGATTGGGTCATAATAGGGTATTTGACTGTATATAAAATAAATTATTTCACACCATGCATGAAATAAAGCATCAGATAATTACTAGAAAAACATAGATAGCGGTAATTTTTGAACACAAGTTCTATTTAATAAATCGGATAGAAATATAAAAAGTAGGTGAGTTGACCGTGATGTCACTGTGTAATGTTTCATATAAATTCCATATAAGCAAATCGTTTTGACAGTTCTAAAAAAGAAGCTGATTTGACTAGTAGGAAAATACCCTATTGATTAGGTTATCTGTACACACACCTTTGATATGGATATTTCACGAAAATAAACAGGGGGATCCTTTGCTGCATGCTACGTACACTCCTTTACGCGTTGGTGTGGCACCTAGGGGTTTCACTACATAGTATAAAACAAAGTCGCTGTCTGTCTGTCCCTATGTATGCTTAGATCTAACTACGCAACGGATTTTGATGCAGTTTTTTTAATAGATCGAGTGAGTCAAGAGGAAGGTTTATGTATAATTTGTTAACCCGTGCAAAGCCGGGGCGGGTCGCTAGTAAATAAGAAACTTGACATTGATACGTCACGCGAATAAACAAGGGCCGCCTGCGCTGCTTTCTACTGTTCGCGAATATTTCTCTGCGCGTTTAAGAGTCTATTGCCTAGTGGCCTAAATAGGGAACTTAAACTTGACACTACTACTTCATAGCCAATAAACAGGTGGTTAATGTGTTGCCTATAGTTCAGACACGCTTCCTATTCTCGACAGGTTTCTAATCTTTACAATGTAATCCTTTTCCGAAAATTAATTGACAATTTATATTTCGCCCAAAAGTCCAGATATACTTTTTAGAAGCCATGCTTCGAACTCTAGACGTCACTAGACTTATATCGACCGGGATATGAACCGTGATTACCTTTAGTATTGTTATCGAGCTCCCGATATTTCGACTCGGTTACATGCATCTTGTTCACGGGTTACTGAAGATAGCGGGCGGGTGTCGAAGTTGTGTAAAACGTCACTGCTTGATCATTCCATTAAACTTAATCCTATTTGTCATCAGGTCACGGCATCTACTCGAACACGCTGGGTTACCTCGGCGGCGTATCCTGGGCGATGCTAGTCGCCCGCACTTGCCAACTCTACCCGAACGCGCTGCCAGCGACATTGCTACACAAGTTCTTCCTGGTCTTTAGCCAGTGGAAGTGGCCTCAGCCCGTTCTGCTGAAACAGCCTGATAGTGTCAACCTGGGCTTCCCGGTGTGGGATCCGAGGGTAAGTTATCCTAACCAGCAAGCTTTCGTAAGCTCCACGCTAACTTCAACAACACAGCCTCGCTTCAGCCACAAAATAGATACAGTACAGAAGTCAATTACATGTGTGTACTTCACTTTTCATACCTACGCTCAGCGGTCGCTCTAGGGTTGTCAACTATGATTTATGCACAAAAAACTATCGTGGTAGCTAGTGGCACTCGTATCTAGTAGTGGCCGGGGCGGGGTGCTTACCTACCTACCTAACGTTCTGTTTAACGTTAAAACGGACCACCGAAATACAAGCAGATACCTACTTACCTCTCTGAAACAACTGGTAGCTTAAAAAACGATAATTCACCGTTTAATGTTGAATTTAAACAACCGTCCACTGAACAGTTATAATAACTTTTTTTTTTTGTTTCTCCATTATTGCACAAAAAAGTTCACAGACGCGTGTCTCAAGCGGTTGACACTCGCGCTCGCACTGGTCCCAACCGGTCCGAGATATCGTGTCTGTGAACAGTGTCTATGTGTGCGTTGCTCGAGCGCACTTTGTATGTAGATTGACTTCTGTACTGTATCTGTTTTGTGCTTCAGCTCAGTCCACCCACATCGATTAGGCCTTAAGTCAGGCGTGTCTCACTCCGCGATTTCGTCGCTTTGCTACAGGTAGCTAAAAGTACATCCGTTCCACACCAATTTTGGTGGCTAGCCATAAGCCGCGCGTGGCGCTGTCGCCACCTAGCGGCCATATCTGTGCTGATCGTAACAGACGCGTTTTGTTAGAGAGTGAGTCTTCTGTACCTAGTACTATTATTTATTCTGTGCTTAAGTGCCCAAGGCCGGTTTCGAACTGGCGTCTCCATTGGTCACCGTAACCCTCAAGCCAGTCAAGATAGCTACCGTCTCAATTCCCTTACTATAGTCAAAGGACTGTCTCATTTTAAACATAAAGATAATCGTACAATATTTGTCTTACGCTAGTACTAGCACCCAAAAGAAAATTATGAGTATAGTTTTTTTGGTTCTTATTTACTGACAAATTGGTTTGACCAACTATCTTTAAAAGAATTGTCTTGAACATCATATCAAGACTAGTTTGCGGTTCGTATGCAACCGCTGTAATTACGAGAGACAGGACAACTTTTTGACAAAAAGGTCGCACGGCTACAGCCGAATATCAACCTTCGTGCATTCCGACAAGGTTCACATTGGCACGTCGCGTTCGTAAAAAAGTGGTATAACTAATAATCAATTTTTGTTAAAAGGTAAACGTGTCAGACCGGTTCCACCTAATGCCAATCATCACCCCCGCTTATCCGCAACAGAATTCCACCTTCAACGTGTCTGCCTCAACAAGGACAGTCATCATGGAGGAATTCAGACTGGGTACGTAAAAAAAACCGGCCAAGTGCGAGTCGGACTCGCCCATGAAGGGTTCCGTATTTAGGCGATTTATGACGTATAAAAAAAAAACTACTTACTAGATCTCGTTCAAACCAATTTTCGGTGGAAGTTTATATGGTAATGTACATCATATATTTTTTTTAGTTTTATCATTCTCTTATTTTAGAAGTTACAGGGGGGGGGGACACACATTTTACCACTTTGGAAGTGTCTCTCGCGCAAACTATTCAGTTTAGAAAAAAATGATATTAGAAACCTCAATATCATTTTTGAAGACCTATCCATAGATATCCCACACGTATGGGTTTGATGAAAAAAAAATTTTTGAGTTTCAGTTCGAAGTATGGGGAACCCCAAAAATTTATTGTTTTTTTTTCTATTTTTGTGTGAAAATCTTAATGCGGTTCACAGAATACATTTACTTACCAAGTTTCAACAGTATAGTTCTTATAGTTTCGGAGAAAAGTGGCTGTGACATACGGACGGACAGACAGACGGACAGACATGACGAATCTATAAGGGTTCCGTTTTTTGCCATTTGGCTACGGAACCCTAAAAACCGGCCAAGTGCGAGTCGGACTCGCGCACGGAGGGTTCCGCACCATCAACAAAAAATAGAACAAAACAAGCAAAAAAACGGTCACCCATCCAAGTACTGACCCCGCCCGACGTTGCTTAACTTCGGTCAAAAATCACGTTTGTTGTATGGGAGCCCCACTTAAATCTTTATTTTATTCTGTTTTTAGTATTTGTTGTTATAGCGGCAACAAAAATACATCATCTGTGAAAATTTCAACTGTCTAGCTATGACGGTTCGTGAGATACAGCCTGGTGACAGACGGACGGACGGACGGACAGCGGAGTCTTAGTAATAGGGTCCCGCTTTTACCCTTTGGGTACGGAACCCTAAAAACTGTAAATACATAAAACAAATTTCGTCCTTTGGACCGGACTATTTTAGACGCGATAGTGAACTGGATAAAACGAAACGAGACGGAAAAAAACGATAAAACGAAACGACGAAACGAGACGAAAAATTGATAAAACGTTATATGCATGAAGGTTCAATTAAATTGTATCCTTTGCTGGCTGTTGCCCAGAGAAAAATGGAGGTTTGTCTTTATTATTACGAGTATTGTAACTTATTTTTTAGCTAAGATTTGGTCTCCCAGGTATAAACTGAAATATATATCATTTACATAATATATACGAAAGAAAAAAGTGATGAAGCCCTTCAGTGGTGGAGGCCGACCCTATTTCAGTTTTTAAACTATAATATTTAAAACTTTCGCGTTTTGAACACATATTAACTCACATTTATAGACGGGTCTATCGCGAATTTATTTTATTACCTTTATTTACCGATGTTTCGACACAGCGGGCTCAGCACGGTTCCATTTTTATCGACTATCACTATGTCAAATTTATATTATTAATATTTTATTAGTTTTATTACCATGGCATACTCAATTATTTTATTATCAATGGCTGGGACTATGTGTATATTGTAAAGTTAATTTATTGTGCTTTCTATTTTAGTATAATTTAAGTTAATGTAGTAAGTAATTAAGTTAATTTAAGGTAGTCGTATGTAGTACAAATTTAATGTATTATAAGGACCCATTTGCATGCTGTCAAAAACAGCTAAAAAGGCTTGGAAATGTAACTTTATAACACCTGTATGTAAAACCCTTTTTATGTGTAAATGATTATGATTATGCCCGCCACTTTCGCACTTACATACTTGTTAGAACGTGACAGGCATGGTGATAAACGATAAAAATGCTACCGTGCTACTAGGGCAGATTTCAGGTTTTATATTTAACCGTTTTTTCAGGCCTCGCAATAACAGACGAGATAATGCTCTCAAAATGCGGTTGGGAGCGTCTATTCGAAGCGCCCAACTTCTTCGCGCGCTACAAGCACTTCATAGTGCTGCTCGCCTCTTCAGCCAACAAGGACGACCAGCTGCAGTGGTGCGGGCTGGTCGAGAGTCGGGTCAGACATCTCATAAGTAAGATTTTTATTGTATATCTCATGTAAATAGATAGATAATTTCTTTATTCATACCCACAACATACATGGCATTAAAAATACAAGATAATAACATGCAAAAACAACTTTATTACTAAAAACGATTAACTATTACTTTAAAACTGTTTACGGCTCTAAGTTTTAATTTAGTTTGCGAGTTACCAATTTAATTCTGTAGATTAAGGTAGCCATAGGAAGTAAAGCTTTGGTTTCCTCCGAAAGCGGTCCCGTCATATAGCGGCCGTCTCCATACAAATACTACGACATCCATAGTTAGCCGTATTATTTAGTATGGAGACGGCCGCTATATGACGGCACCGCTATCCTAGGAAAACCGATCTTTAGGAACACTATAGCAAAATAATCGAGTTTGAGCTTATTAAACTCATGTTACAGATGACTAGTTTAAAGATAAGTACACTCGGCGATAAAATCTTGTATCGAAAATTTATTTTATTCAAGGATTGTTGTCGTTTTTAGGGTTTTCGGTCAAAAACCTCGAAAACGACACCAATGATGTCCCTCAAATCTGGCATGCAACTTTTATTCAGATTACTTCTACCTAGTAGTTTGCTTCAAAAACTACCTATGTAAATTAGTATAGTATCAGGATTTTTTTTTTAATCTCTACCTATGTAAAGATAAATAAAGATCCTAGAGATATTTATGTATATGACTATGACAGTGTTTTGGCATAGGGCAGGGCATATGGCACATAAAGAATAAAGAATCAATGCGTGTAACAAACGAAATGTCGTCTGTTGCATCAGGAAACATATAATATATTCTTATTTTTTTATTACAGCAACCCTAGAAAGAAACCAACACATAACCATCGCGCATGTCAACCCGGAGTGTTACAATTCAGTGCCACTGAATATCAACAACGGGCAGCCTCTCGCCTTGCCGCCTGGTAAGCTCTTCTATACTGCACTCGTATTTAATTCTCACCAAATTACAAAAACTATTTAAATTTAAATTTTATTTGACGACCGGTCTGGCCTAGTGGGTAGTGACCCTGCCTGCTAAGCCGATGGTCCTGGGTTCGAATCCCGGTAAGGGCATTTATTTGTGTGATAAACACTAATATTTGTTCCGGAGTCATGGATGTTTTCTATGTATATAAGTATGTATTTATCTATATAAGTATGTATATCGTCGCCTAGTACCCATAGTACAAGCTTTGCTTAGTTTGGGGCTAGGTTGATCTGTGTAAGATGTCCCCCAATATTTATTTATTTATTTATTTAAAGCTTTGGTTTCCTCCGATAGCGGAATCTCGTTTCTCCATACAAATACTACGACATCCATATTTAGCCGTATTATTTAGTATGGAGACGGCCGCTATATGACGGCACCGCTATCCTAGGAAAACCGATCTTTAGGAGAGTTTCTCTTCTCTATACGAATAATAGAGATATTTGAACTTTGTTTTAAATAATAAAAGTCAAGAATAATTGATAGAGTTAGAGTAAAAAATATAACATTTCTATTTCAGGTGCACCAATCCCAGATCCTGGTACTGAAGTCAAAAAGAATGAAAATGTAAGTCAAACATTATTTTTATTTTAAGATTAAGGCCATAATTAAAATAATGAACTATTCAGATCTAGTATTTTTGTAAATCAAATTTAATAAACAGGCATCAAAAGTGTTAACCTTTTCCAAGCCGTGTCAAACACAAAAGCTGTCACTCAGACGCCACATCATTGAAGTGTCAAAACTGAAGTTGAACTTTATGTATATGCACGTAGGTCGATGTTGCTCTGTGGTCTGTGACCGATTAATTGGTCTTTGGCGTTGAACCTACGGTGCGGATATATCGGTCATTGGCGTCCAAAAGGTTAAAATACACACCTTGTTTACCATTGAAAGTACACTCTAATAAATTTGCACTTATCAGAGGGGACTTTCAATGTATTTTCAAATTATAAATACATATTAACGGTGTTTGTAAACGTCTGTCATATATTTAAATATGAACCACTAAGAATCATTTATCTCTATGCCTTTTTGACAGTGTTTCTTAGAAAGAGACAAAACTTTACAGACATTTACAAGTTTTATAAATAAGCGGTTGATATATTTGTCAAATTTCCAGGGTGAAGTACTAGCGAACCACTGTTCCATGTGGTTCATCGGTCTCGTGTTTGAGAAGACCAACCTCAACGTAGACCTCACGTACGACATATCGACTTTCACGAAGAGCGTGCATTATCAAGCAGAGAACACTAATATGCTGAGAGAAGGCATGGCTATTGAGGTGAGTTATCCTTCCTTATTAGAGTGTAAAGTTTGAGAGGATGAACCTAAACGTAGACCTCACGTACGACATATCGACTTTCACGAAGAGCGTGCACTACCAAGCGGAGAACACTAATATGCTGAGAGAAGGCATGGCTATTGAGGTGAGTTATCCTTCCTTATTAGAGTGTAAAGTTTGAGAGGATGACCCTAAACGTAGACCTCACGTACGACATATCCAATTTCACGAAGAGCGTGCACTACCAAGCAGAGAACACTAATATGCTGAGAGAAGGCATGGCTATTGAGGTGAGTTATCCTTCCTTATTAGAGTGTAAAGTTTGAGAGGATGACCCTAAACGTAGACCTCACGTACGACATATCCAATTTCACGAAGAGCGTGCACTACCAAGCAGAGAACACTAATATGCTGAGAGAAGGTATGACTATTGAGGTGAGTTATCCTTCCTTATTAGTGTAAAGTTTGAGAGGATGAACCTAAACGTAGACCTCACGTACGACATATCGACTTTCACGAAGAGCGTGCATTATCAAGCAGAGAACACTAAGATGCGGAGAGAAGGCATGGCTATTGAGGTAAGTTATGCTTCCTTTGAGTGTAAAGTTTGAGAGGATGGACCTAAACGTAGACCTCACGTACGCTGAGAGAAGGCATGGCTATAGAGGTGTTTTTAGTAAGTCTAACGTTTGTTTTAGATATATTACTTTCATGAAAAGCGTGCCTTAACAAGCGGATCTTTTTTTTTCTTTTATAATATCTGCGATCAGTCGCAATATATAATCAGATTGGTTCAAGGAAGTATGATGTTTCCAGAATGATACAGTATTCCCTAATTCCTTAAATATCCAGCACATCAGCTCTTTTAAGTCGCCTGATATAGTCTGGTTTAAGTAATGGGACGGTCAGTGGATTTGGATGCATGGTCAGGCGGATCAAAATCAAATTTCTATTATACCTTATGTGTATAATTGCATGAATTCTATAGTAATTTAAATTGTATTTTTTTACTTATTTTCTCGTAATGCATGTTAATTATAAGATGTAATTTTTTTTAAAGATGTGTCCCGCCGAGATTGTTTCCGGTCCCATATTGGGATACCCTCCTCCAATTGAGGGGGGATTGAAATCTCGGAGCAGAGGTGTAGGGTTGGAGCCGGTCTACCTAGCTTTATTTGACGTTCATAAGCGTATTGTAATTATGCCTACTTGAATAAACTATCTTATATCTTTTTATAAATATAAATATTGGGGGACATCTTACACAGATCAACCTAGCCCCAAACTAAGCAAAGCTTGTACTATGGGTACTAGGCGACGATATACATGCTTATATAGATAAATACATACTTATATACATAGAAAACATCCATGACTCCGGAACAAATATTAGTGTTCATCACACAAATAAATGCCCTTACCGGGATTCGAACCCAGGACCATCGGCTTAGCAGGCAGGGTCACTACCCACTAGGCCAGACCGGTCGGCCGATCTAATCAGAATCAGAATCAGAAAAATATTTATTGCCACGAAAAAAAATCCTTATCAACTAAGTACAATATATAAAACTTAAATACTAAAATAGGTTCAAATTAATTAAAAAGATAGGTAATTATAATAATATAAGAATGATTGGGCAATGGGCTCCAATCTCAGCATATGCCAAGCACTCCAAGCAGAGGGCCTAGCGCTGGTTTTCAGACTGGACCCTTGAGATCGGTCGGTCGCAGTTTAACAAATTACCGTGCTTTGCTAGGCTTAACAATTACAATAAAATCAACAATGAAACGAATGCTCCCCAGGTGCGGCACGTGCGACGCAAGCAACTCCACCAGTATCTGTCAGCGTCGTTACTGGTCAAGCGCGAGCGTACAGCGTCAGGAACTAAACGCAAGCCTGACGCGCAGCCCGTCAAACCGGCGCCTAAGAAGACTAAGAGATTGTCAGAGAGCAGCGTAAGTTTATAACACATTTTTAGGGTTCCGTAGCCGAATGGCAAAAAACGGAACCCTTATAGATTCGTCATCTCTATGTTAGTTTGATTTGATATTTACGGCTTAGTTGTATTTTATAATTATTGATGTGTTTTTTTTTTGCTGTATGTAAATTCCATATTGACGTGTAAAAGTGCCCTTGTGGCCTATTTGCTGAATAAATGTTGATATTTGATATTTGGTCATGTCTGTCTGTCTGTCTGTCCGTCTGTCTGTCCGTCTGTCCGTGTATGTCACAGTCACTTTTCTCCGAAACTATAAGAACTATACTGTTGAAACTTGGTAAGTAGATGTATTCTGTGAACCGCATTAAGATTTTCACACAAAAATAGAAAAAAAAAACAATAAATTTTTGGGGTTCCCTATACTTAGAACTGAAACTCAAAATTTTTTTTTTCATCAAACCTATACGTGTGGGGTATCTATGGATAGGTCTTCAAAAATGATATTGAGGTTTCTAATATAATTTTTTTCTAAACTGAATAGTTTGCGCGAGAGACACTTCCAAAGTGGTAAAATGTGTGTCCCCCCCCCCCCTGTAACTTCTAAAATAACAGAATGATAAAACTAAAAAAAATATATGATGTACATTACTGATGTGTAAACTTCCACCGAAAATTGGTTTGAACGAGATCTAGTAAGTAGTTTTTTTTTAATACGTCATAAATCGCCTAAATACGGAACCCTTCATGGACGAGTCCGACTCGCACTTGGTCGCTTTTTTTTTATTGAAGTGAAAACTTCTTTAGCAGCGCTGGGCACTTTTTGAGGCGGGGAAAAAATGATAAACTCGAGACATCGTAAGGCGATCACGTGACCGTAAGCCCCGTAAGGTGGCCACTCATAATCATACCTCGCAACCGAGCTAGCAAATCTGTAGCAATTGTACGTCAGGGTTATCACTACTACGCATAAACTAAAGTACAAAAAATATTTTTTCTTTGTTTTCAAACACACCAATATTTTCAAGCAGTGAAAATTCCATGTTAATATTTGAAAGAAATGCGTAAAAAAACGTGATTTTATAAACAAAATAACAGATACATTGAAACGCATCTAATATTGACATTGACCTGTTAATTTATATTATTTTGACAGTAAATTAAACCGGGTTATATCGGAAGAGGGTCAACAAGGTTCTCGATCAATTTTATTAATCTTACATACAATAAAGTTAAAGCAAAATGGTTCATCAGAATCGCCAACCCTGACACAAAACTGTCATATGCTACGGTTTTGCTAGCTCCGTTGCGGGGTATGCTCATAATTTAGATGGCATTTAAATCAATAAATAAAAACTCGATGTTATTTGACATTTATGTTGCGGACTCCTTTTCAAAACCTTAAACTTACCTTTTTACACACTCTTTACCTATAGTATGTAAATAAACATGTCAATGAAAAAGTGTGATCTTATTTGAGAATGATAATAATATATAATAAATAAATAGAATACCTCCGCTAAATGTATGTATCGTGTTACCGGGCGTCGGTAACATAGTGAGGTGAGTTTTTACTTCTATCGGCACTCCCGGAGTGCAACCCGTTGTTTTTTTTTTTTTCGATTTTAGTGTTGCTGGGTAAAGGTCTGTCTTGTTGATCAATCGATTGAGCTTTAAGAAGGCCTCGTTTCATGATGATCAATTTTCTTTTAAACATTTTTATGATCACATGAGTTGGAACGAGGCCAAGACAGAAAAGCGTGCACCTTGTGAAGGCCCTAATGCACCTTTGGAGACACCACAACAACAAAAACTTGTTTATTATTTTGATCTCGTATTATAAGGTAAACGTACTAGTACTCGACATGCCAATGCCCAATAGATGACACCCTGCCGTCACCTCTATTGACAATGACTTAAGTTTCAACATGTACTGAGACTGTGTTGAGTACCAGTATGTTTACCTTATTTGAATATTATGTCCCAGACATTACACATCTAAAGAATTTTTTTTATTTTTTTATTTTATTAATTCATAAAATTTACACAGCATTACAGCGGACTAATACGCTATGAAATTTATAATAGACAGTATTATTAGGGCTTGCAAATATTCGAAACTTTCAGATATTCGAATATTCGACTTTTTCTGACGACGTATTCGAATATTCGAATAATTATTCGAATATTATAAAAAATAAGAAAAAGAACGAGAAATCGGTTTATTATCGTTTTATTCAAAAGCTTTTTTCACAGATTGCTAAAACTAAGGATATTTTGGCAGAAATCCACTTAATTGACTAGATTTTATCATCCTACTATAAGATGCCCACATTTATAAAAACAAGTAAAACGCCAAAATTAGACGTATTTAATATTTCTAGATAAAACTTATTGTAAATGCGTCGTTGCGTGAAATAATATAACTTTAACCATCCAAACACCTAGGTATGTAAGATATTTTTAGGGTTCCGTACCCAAAGGGTAAAAACGGGACCCTATTACTAAGACTCCGCTGTCCGTCCGTCCGTCCGTCCGTCTGTCACCAGGCTGTATCTCACGAACCGTGATAGCTAGACAGTTGAAATTTTCACAGATGATGTATTTCTTTGCTGCTATAACAACAAATACTAAAAACAGAATAAAATAAAGATTTAAGTGGGGCTCCCATTCAACAAACGTGATTTTTGACCGAAGTTAAGCAACGTCGGGCGGGGTCAGTACTTGGATGGGTGACCGTTTTTTTGCTTGTTTTGCTCTATTTTTTGTTGATGTTGCGGAACCCTCCGTGCGCGAGTCCGACTCGCACTTGACCGGGTTTTTTTTAGTAGGTAATTATTTTCCGATATAAATTAACTTGTAATCACTCAGAGGCCTGTAAAAAGGCCTTTAATTTTATTGTATTTTGAATCTTTATTGACTTTATTTGTTTTGGCAAGTTATTATTCCTAATGGTCGGCTAATTATATAATATTGGAATATTTAAGGGAAAAAGTTATTTGAGTACTGGGTGGATTATTCGTCAGCTAAAGGTGCATGGTTAGATTACCAAGTTGGGCAGGTTTGGTATGATTAAATTTGAGAATTGCGATAAGTGGCAAGGTTTAGACTTCAAAAATTCGCTTAACGTACGCTTGTACTGAATAAACAGAATGACCCTTTAACTTAAAACTTACGCACCGTAAAAATAACATACTTTTTGATTTCGTTTTCTTTTAAATTGAGTTAGGTTTCACTGTATTCACGAAGTCTATCGAGAGGAATACACTAAAAATATTATTTCCTTCGTATTTGGGTACCTACCGTTCCTCATTCACTGTAAATACCCGGAAAACACACAGAAACTGTAACTACAGCGGATTACATAGATTTTTTTATAGTAATAAAAAATATTCGAATATTCGAAACCTGAGCGGCCGAATATTCGAATATCAAAACAGGTCGAATATTCGACAAATTCGAATATTCGAATATTCGAATTGCAAGCCCTAAGTATTATACAAACAAGGTACACGATACAGTCTAGAAAGGAAAAACAGAACAAAATGAGGGGGGTGTCACTCCGCAGTTTAGGTACATTTGGCCGGCGCGCCCATCGGACAGGCGTATGGCAGTGGGCTGCCGCTCGGCGCGCACGATAGTCGCGTCACGCGGCGCTCGCGCAAAATTGAAAATACACAATGGCTTCGAAACTTACTTCCGTGAGAATCAGACATACTATCTCCGGATAAAAAATGTAGGTTTACATAATCAACGTTTGTAATTCCTACATATTTATCTTAAAAATAATAAATCAGTGGGTATAGGTATAAAAACTTGTCAAGTGATAACCCCGTGCCGACACTCACAGCTCGGTCATAAAACTGTGGCGCGCAAAGGAGATTCACGGTTCGTGCGCGGTTATAAGTTTCAATTTTGCTTGTAGGCGGCGATATAGGTGTAATTTTATACCTAAATCTGACTTTTGTGAAGGAGTGAATTTTCTGTACGGTAGTACTATTAGTTACATCATAAAGGCTTCGTCACACAGGCGCGTTTTCCGGGCGGCGCGTGAGTGATATAAAACTCGCGCCCCGCTCACGCGCCCGTGGGACGAAGCCTTAAATAAGCCGTGAAACAAACTAACCACACCTCATTTTCCCACAGACGGACGAAGTGAGCATCCTGTCCTACAACGACGACTCCAACTCGTCCAACGTGTACGAGCTCAACCTGAACTCTGCCCCCGCCCCCGCCCCCGCTGCCCCCGCCCCCGCCTCCGGCTCGCCCCCGGCGGCGAGCGGGGCGGGGCCAAGCATCGCCTGCACGTAGCAGTACGAGGAGTGGCGCCGCCGGTTCATCTACGGAAGCGGCCCCAACCAGGCCAAGCGGCACACTGCGGCCCGGGCCCCGCTGTGAAGTGCTCACAGTGCAGTGCAGTGCTAACCAGTGTTGTGACCGAGTGATCTAACTATTTGGCACCCTATCTGTGTCCAAATACTGCTATTTGAGGAGCCCGGGCTCCGCTGAGCTCCCACGTGTAGCGTTCGGTGCGCTCTAGGTATGGTGTTATTTTTATGCCCGCCCCCGCCCCCGCCCCGCCCCCGGCTCGCCCCCGAACAAATTAGAAAAAACAACAAACCCTTTAACTGCCAAAGACTGACTGTCAGCCCAATATCATTCGTGCATTCCGACAAGGTACACTATGACGCGTCGCACGTGACAGTCGCCCCCGCGGCCCCCGCCCCCCCGCCCCCGCCCCCGGCTCGTCCCCGGCGGCGAGCGGGGCGGGGCCCAGCATCGCCTGCACGTAGCAGTACGAGGAGTGGCGCCGCCGGTTGATCTACGGAAGCGGCCCCGCCCAAGCCAAGCGACACACTGCGGCCCGGGCCCCGCTGTGAAGTGCTTACAGTGCAGTGCAGTGCTTACAGTGCAGTGCAGTGCTAACCAGTGTTATGTCACAGAATAACTAATAGTACTACCGTACAGGAAATTCACTCCTTCACAAAAGTCAGATTTAGGTATAAAATTACACCTATATCGCCGCCTGCAAGCAAAATTGAAACTTATAACCGCGCACGAACCGTGAATCTCCTTTGCGCGCCGCAGTTTTATGACCGAGCTGTGAGTGTCGGCACGGGGTTATCACTTGACAAGTTTTTATACCTAAAGTCTATTTTTTTATTCGGTAGACTGAAATGACATTTCATAGTATGAACATCATGTGTCATTTCATACTATGAAATGTCATTTTAGTCTACCGAATAAAAAAATTGACTTAATACCCACTGATTTATTATTTTTAAGATAAATATGTAGGAATTACAAACGTTGATTATGTAAACATACATTTTTTATCCGGAGATAGTATGTCTGATTCTCACGGAAGTAAGTTTCGAAGCCATTGTGTATTTTGCGCGAGCGCCGCGTGACACGACTATCGTGCGCGCCGAGCGGCAGCCCACTGCCATACGCCTGTCCGATGGGCGCGCCGGACAAATGTACCTAAACTGCGGAGTGACACCCCCCTGGTTATGTGACCGAGTGATCTAACTATTTGGCACCCTATCTGTGTCCAAATACTGCTATTTAAGGGGCCCGGGCTTTAAGGGGCCCGGGCTCCGCTAAACCCCTACGTGTAGCGTTCGATGCGCTCTAGGTATGGTGTTATTTTTATCGATCTAACGTAACGTATCGCGTAACGATTTAGGCCGTTACGCCTCAATCTATGACTACCGATGGTTCGTTTCCAGCTGTCGTGCATGGGCGTGATCTAACTTTTTAAGTCTAATGATCACCGAGTGGATCGTTGGTCAAATAAGTATGATATCCTAAGACTTGACGCCCCACAGAGCTATATGGTTATATAGAACCATATAATTATCGGCTAGAAATAGCCACCCTGCTATATTGGGTTGTGCTGACCTCACAGGCGCACTTGGTGATACACTAGTCACTTGCCAATAGTGTTATTTACTTCATCAAATTTATTTGCCTTATAATAAGAATGAAACACGACACATTCTACATGTCTATGGGCTGACTTTCGTCTTTGATAACTTTGATTCGGAATTTTTATGGACTAAATTGATAATTAAGTCGATTGAAATCCAATATAAGTTTTAATTTCAACTTGCACATCATAAGCGTCTATATAGCATATTGAATTGAATAAGCGTCGCATGACCCAAGTTAGCACTAATATGAACAATGGCTAAACTTTCGCGTCTAATCGTGAGTGACTTGTGATGATAGTGATAAGGTTTGCTTTAGCGTGATTTTGGCGTCAGCTACGTATTGATGGTAAGTTACTTGACTTTTTTACAGAATTACTGTTTATTATGTCAGTGAATCAATTTTTTCTTGTCACTCGTTTTAGCTACATATCCCTGGGCCACTCTTTAAATCCTGATTTAGTGGTATTTAAATTTACCAAACATTCAATTTTGTGGTAGTTTTAAGCCATTTCTAATTTCTATAATGGACCATCTAGCATGTCAGTAAAAGTGACAGGGGTACAAAATAACGACGGGAAAAAGTTGATCCTCCCATGTGTAACAAATTAAGAAATTAAGCTTATTTCAAAAAAACTTATGGTAATACGTTATTTGAGTATTACAAGAGTCATATGAAATGTCTGATTGTGAGATTGTTACATACGATATGGTCAACAGTAACTGTGAAATAAAAATTGATTTTGAGTGCAGATGCACTCAGCAATGACGTGTACTAATTTTGTTGAATTGTCATAATTAAAAGTCCATTATACATATATATGAAGTTAATGATACTATTAACAGTTTCGTTTCTTATTTATTTAAACTGTTATAGTATTATACAACATTTAACCACTAATAACAAATTAGAAAAAACAACTATTACGAGTGGTAACAGGTCGAAATAACCCTTTAACTGCCAAAGACTGACTGTCAGCCCAATATCATTCGTGCATTCCGACAAGGTACACTATGACGCGTCGCATGTGACAGTCGTGGTGTTAAAATGGTTAGTAACATGTGTGCAGATGGATTTTTCATTATTGACACAAGGATTTGTTGCACAGCCGATATATATTTTTTTAAAGCGGCAACATTTCAATACGGGAGAACAGAAATACTCCCAAATAAAGGTTTATACCCAATAATTATTATTGTAAGTGTGCAAGCGAGTAGAATTTTTATTTGGAGATGACGAACGATGTTTTTTGGGGATATAAATGTAAATATCCGAAGCATTTTGTAATTGAAACAATCACTATCTAGGCACACCACTGGATTTAAATTAAAGTAGGTTTGAATATTATACTTGGTCAAGCAGATCTTGTCAGTAGAATAACGCGGCAAATTTGAAAAATGTAGGCGCGAAGGGATAGAAAATTAGAATTTCGCGCCTTTTTTTACTGACAAGGTTTGTTTGACCAGCTTTATGTATTAGATTTAAAAGATTTTTTTATCGAAACGCGAGAAAATTGAACAAAAAAAAAATATGTCTAGGAAATAATGATTTAATTTGGTAAATGTGAATCGAAGGTCCATTTGTTTTTGGGTTTTATTTATTTGCAGGTCGCCGGACGGGCGACGCGAGTCTGGTAAGTTGTGTGGCGATATTGAAAGACACAGTGAGACCATTTGCAAGGATTTGAAGCGTTGTCTTTAAATTAAACTAAGTACGCTAGGCACGAAGAATTTCGGACTTTAATCAGCCTGTTCTTATATCTATCGCTCGCCCGTAAGGGGTTGTGCACAAATCACGCGAGGTGTTTTCGGCTACTTTTTGACCCCCCCCATCCCACTTGGTGATATTTGGTGAGGTTTTTGGCTACCCCCTCCCCCACATAACCACAAGTGTATTTATTCGATTTTTTTTCTATCGACCTAATTTTAAGTTACGCGCTCCAAAATTTTGTAAAATAAGATAATAGCGAGCTATTTTGAAGTGCGGAGTGAGATTTATGTTTAACGAATCCGAGAAAAAGTATCTAACCATGATGTGGTAGGTATTTTTTCTTAGTTTCGTTCACTGTAGAAAAATACACGTGAGGTCTTCTTATACCCCTATCCCCCAACGTGATGTTTCGTGATTTTTTCGTGATCCCAATCAATGATGGTTATCTTGATAATTATCGTGATTTTTATGCCTGATAATTATCGATTGGATAGTAACCTGAAATATAAAAAACGCCACAATCTATCAAAGAATTCAAAGAGAATAAATATAGCACCATCCATACCTGGGATAATTATCAAATATTTATCGGATAAAGGTAAGTTCTTAATTTTCATTTCCATCGTATTTTCACGGAAACGTACGAGGGCGTTTTCTAAAATAAATATTGAAAACCCGATTCTCACAAATCCTGGTGTTTTTGGGTTCTTTCAACTCAGAATCACTAGCATATTCAATCCTGATGATAAAAAAACTTGTCCCAAAAATTTGTATGAAAATTGTACGTTCAACTACGTCACGTCCATACAAGTTAAAAAATTCCTTATACTATAACGTGACGTAATGGAATGGACATTTTGGGGCATCTTTTTTTAATGGCGGGATGGAGAATGCTGTCGATTCTGAGTAGAATGAGCCCAAGAATATCCAGATCTGAAAGAATCAGGTTTTCGATATTTATTTTAGAAAAAGCCCACGAACGTGTCATGCTATTTCAGTCAGTCTCGGCACAAAAAGTACTGAGGTTGACTGAAGCAGCATGACAAATACAAACGTTTCCGAGTAAATACGATGGAAAACAATTATGCACTACATCTGTAATTAGTTATAAAAATACAAAAAATAAATTTGACTGTGCCATTCAGTTTCCTTATATGTACGTAGCCATGCCTTGTATAATAATTACAGAATAGTTATTTACGATACAAGTGCGAAAAAGAGGAAATATGTTTTAAATCGACACGAGTTGCGAATTACTTATTCGCGCGTGTATCGTACCGTTTTACAGTAAGTACCTATGGCCCTTTAAAATTTGACATTCGCGCGAAAAGTGCTATTTTACGCACTAGTGCGGGAAAATAGGACCATATGTACTGTAAAGTTCATTTTTAATATTGACAAAAATCGTCTCTATACAAGAACATTATTACCTTGCGCGTTTTGCTTTGACTGGAAGTTTATTGAATAAGGACTAATAGAACTATAACTACTTATTCAATAAATCGAAATAGTTTCTTGAATTTTTAGTATCTTTTTACAATATTTTACGTTGCCATTAACTGTGACTGACTGACTAAAGTAACGATTGATACAATTATGTACTTATTTTCTATCTTTCCTTGCAAATGGTTGAACGTTTGAGAGTACAAAGTGGAAGAAATTAAAAAGATATTATACAGGTTTATTTTACATATTGTTATTAAATTACACTATATCTTATTTCGGTTGTCTAAGCGGCTTTCAGATGGGCTACCGCGAACCACTTTCGGCGTGTTGCATCCCTGTCACACTTACGTACGAATTTACAAGTGCGACAGAGACAACACGTCAAACGTGATCCGCGGTAGGCCCTCAGATTTGCTTTTCGTAATTACTCGCTAAGCGCGAAGAATCGTATGTATAAATTGACCGTCATTTCCTGTTTCTCTCGCACGCGCGTAATCATTATTGCCGTCTCGCTCGAACAATGGCATTGACCGACGACACGTGGGCGGGACAGCAATATATGTAGTTACACTCGTGCGATAGAGATAGGAACGGGCGCGTCAATGTACGAAGTTCTTCGTGATTAGAGTCCTTACTTTAATAGAACAGATTGTATATACAAATTAAAGATACCTATTTACTTGTTGTAATAGTAAACATGCCTAAATTATTTTTGTATAAAATTGTTGTCCTTTCAAGTACAGTCAACAGCAAAAGTAGGTACACGGGTGAAGTGATCAAAATGATCTGCACGCGCCCATACTCACTTAACAATAAAGTTTGGCTTAGATACTCTTGCTGTGGACTGTACCTATACTTTTATGGTGTACAGTCAACAAAACTATTACCAGAACGATTGCTAAGCTAATAATTTAGTTGACGGTACGTGAAAAGCCGCTTAGATGATTTTAGTTCTTATATTTTCTTCTACTTTCGAGTTCAGTGCTTAAATTTTCAAGATTGGGAGGGTAGTTTCGTTTCTTGAATATTTGTCTTACCTACTATATTATAGTTGCTAAGACAATGGTCAGCATTTCAAGTATTTTTTTTTCTAATCTACACGTGAATAGATGGCAATGTGCATTCTTATGTTATAAAATGTATAAACATAAAAACATTATATAAACCTATCATTATTTTGTAGTCGGTTTTTTTAAATCAGACTTCCATAAAATCTGGTTAATCTGAATAGATAGTTCCCTATTCTGTACAATATGAGCGCAATTTTACCGATGTCCTAAAAAATCTTCCGCTGAGTGGAGTTTTTGTAACTTAACGAAAAAATACAACATTGTATTGTCATATATTGGGATTTTGTGTTTATTTTGACCAGAATGAAACCTAACAAAACGAAAAAACGACAACCAAATAAAAATCAGGCCATTAAATTATTTAAGGAACGAAATTATCTTCAATTTTCTTTTGAAACTTATTTATTTATCGAATTTAACCTTTTGGACGCCAATGACCGATATATCCGCATCGTAGTTTCAACGCCAAAGACCGATTAATCGGTCACAGACCACAGAGCAACATCGACCTACGTGCATATACATAAAGTTCAACTTCAGTTTTGAATGTGGCGTCTGAGTGACAGCTTTTGTGTTCGACACGGCGTCGAAAAGGTTAAGGAACGAAATTATCTTCAAGTCTCTTTTGAAACTTATTTATTTATCGAATTTAATCCAAAATTACTGTACATACGTTACATAAAATTCACTGAATGTTGCACTCCTTACATTGTAACTTTAATTTAGTTAATGTACGAAAGATATTCCACGTAGCTGTAAGACTCAAATGTAGTTGATGCTAAGGACCTTCTTGATAATTTTAAGTTGTATATAACGATAGCCAATTTATTAATATTATATATGAAAAAATATATATCTGAGAAAAAATGAAAACAAAAAAAATAAAATTACAAGAAAAGGACTATATTGTCGTTTATTTTTCCTGATAAACCTTCCAACTGATATTTGTCTCTATTTTAAGCAAAACAGCTAATTGTCTGGTCAATAAGGCACTGCTGCCATATGCTAATTTTAAATTTCAAGGTAATTTAGGTACCGTGAAATAATTTAATTTCCTATCCATTTTGTACTTAGTGACAATAGTATGAAGTCTCTAGCGACTTTTATATTGATTGTCACTATGACAAGGTAAGAAATGGGTCAGAACGAAAATAGTAAAACTAAAAATAATAAATTAGTCAATTCTCATTCCTTTATTTACATACCCTTAATATTTAGACATGATTAGTTATAAATAATTTAAAATTGAGAAAATTTAGTCTATGCTATAAATAAACCAATGCAGCGCTGCCTTCAAGAATATAAAGGTAAGGAAACACTGGTATTTGAACTGTACAAGTGTACATTAGTTAACCGTTTCGTTGCGTGTTCCATTTTAGAAAATTCTGGCTGTGGCGGCGAACAATTATTTCATGACGCGACAGGCGTCTTACGTCATAGAATATGATGGCACGCCTATCGTGTCATACGCCACACGTTAAAAACATTGCTGACACGCCTGTCGTGCCATCCGCACCGAAACGGTTAAAATAACCCAGTCTGGACCGAATCCTTTGACCTCACTATCCTCTTGAGCATTCTTAAGCTCTAAGATCTAGTTCTGTATGGAGTCTGGGGGTGTCACATGCGCGTTGCGGACTCTTAGTAGTTAGTAGTATTGTTTATAGTGAGGTCAAAACCTCACTATCCTCTTGAGCAGTAAGTTCTAAGATCTCAATGTATGGAGTCACGGGGTGTCACATGCTCGTTGCCGACTCTTAGTAGTTAGTAGTATTGTTTATAGTGAGGTCAAAACCTCACTATCCTCTTGAGCAGTAAGTTCTAAGATCTCAATGTATGGAGTCACGGGGTGTCACTTGCGCGTTGCCGACTTAGTAGTTAGTAGTATGGTTTAAATAACCCAGTCAGGACCGAACGCTTTGACGTCACTATCCTCTTGAGCAGCCTTAAGCTCTAAGATCTCGTTTTGTATGGACACGCTGAGCTCTTGTATCGGCACCGGTTCAGTACGCCAGTACACTTCTTGATACTTGGACGTCCGGTTGCGGCGTTTGTGGGCTTTTAGATGTACCTGGAATTATGTAAAAATTGCAATTATTTAATAATTATTTCGTGGAGTAATGAACATTGGAATTATTGTATTAAAAATAGTCGTCCCATTTATATTTCACAGATAAAGGAAATAATGAAGCATTGACACAGAATTTTGTTAGGTTCCAGAAGGCAGATCGAATCTCCATGTGGGTTTTTTACCACATTAACCTTTTGGACGCCAATGACCGATATATCGGCACCGTAGGTCCAATGCCAAAGACCGATTAATCGGTCACAGACCACACAGCAATATCGACCTAAGTGCATATACATAAAGTTCAATTTCAGTTTCGACACTTCAATTGAGTGACAGATTTTGTGTTTGACACGGCGTCGAAAAGGTTAAAAGTTGATATGAGATTCTTGGTATAGTTTGTTTTTTTAGCATTAGAAAGAAGGCATTAGCATTGAACGTGTTATCTCCGAACCGAATGCTGTTACATGAATTTGAACCATCTAAGTAGAACTCTAAAATTGTCTTTTAAACGGGCTCGATCTTTATCTCTCATGTCCAGTGCTTAAAAGAAATTAGCCTTTTCTACAGATTAGGGTTTGATTCGAAACAATCATGTCAGAAAATTTCAACTATGCCGGGACAACTCTAACTCTAAGGGCAATTTGCACCATTGTAACCCGGGTTTAACCGGTTAAACTGGAGTTACCATGGTAACCAGTACAATTTTGACACTTGGTTAAGGGGGGGAGTGCGCGCACTTGGCGTGCTGGTTGCGACGGTTCACTGACACGAAGCCACGCCCACAGATCTACAATATGCCGGCACAAGTGTGTGATGTTCAGGATACCTTCTTGATGTGCGTGTTGACCATGGAGCGCAGGTGGAACAGAGAGGGGCACAGCGGGCAGCGCCGCGAGGGGGCGGAGTGCGCGCACTTGGCGTGCTGGTTGCGGCGGTTCACTGACACGAAGCCACGCCCACAGATCTACAATACAAATCAAATACATTTTTCTTATTTTACACTCCATAAGTTTTTAGGGTTCCGTACCCAAAGGGTAAAAACGGGACCCTATTACTAAGACTCCGCTGTCCGTCCGTCTGTCACCAGGCTGTATCTCACGAACCGTGATAGCTAGACAGTTGAAATTTTCACAGATGATGTATTTCTGTTGCCGCTATAACAACAAATACTAAAAACAGAATAAAATAAAGATTTAAGTTGGGGCTCCCATACAACAAACGTGATTTTTGACCGACGTTAAGCAACGTCGGGCGGGGTCAGTACTTGGATGGGTGACCGTTTTTTTGCTTGTTTTGCTCTATTTTTTGTTGATGGTGCGGAACCCTCCGTGCGCGAGTCCGACTCGCACTTGGCCGCTTTTTTATTATAACAATCATAATACATAGGCAAAGGGGTAGATAATACATAGGTAGGGTAGAAAAGGGGTTTCAATCGATGTGTGAAAGGGCGGCACCGAATCGGTTAAAGAGCCCAGTCTGGACCGAACCCTTTGACCTCATTATGGAACCTCAATTTTATTATGGGAGTTACTGCCATCTTTCGACAGAAGATTAAAACTGTTAGAACGCCATTTGACTTTGAGCCTTATTCTTTCACTGTTGTGTCAATTTGATAAATGACAAAAATTAACGCCATCTACTCGAAAGTAAGCCAAAGGTATGGCGCCATCGCTCGAAAAAATTGCACCATACCTTTGGCCTAGTCTCGAGTAGATGGCGTTAATTTTTGACATTTAAATCCTCTTTGGGACCTATAGTTCGTTTTTTTTAGCATTAGAAAGAACTTGCAAGAAGGTAAGCGATCTTGACATGTCTTTTAATTGAAAAACGCTTTTTATAAATCAAAAACTATTACTTATGAAAGCAGAAGAATATAAATGATCGTATTAGATTCATAATTGTTACATATTTGCCGTAACTTACATATTTTTAAAATGTGTTTTTCAATTAAAAGACACATCAAGATTGTTTACCTTATTTCTAATGCTAAAAAAAACGAATTATAGTACCGGGAACACTGGAATTCTCAAATTGCGGGCATCTGTCTCTGTCACTCTAATTACGCGGATTACGCCATAATTGAAGTAAAAGATAAAGATGCCCGCAATTTTCGAAATTCGGTGTTCGCGGTAGGCCCTTAAATTATGGCCTTAGTATGTTCGGAAAGAGAAGAGTCGTGGAATGTATTTGGCCCAATCCATTCTACGACTCTTTCCGCACAGACTATTGGTTACTCGTGACCACAGACAAGACATCCTCTAGACTGAGCATAGTAACGCTACCCCCTCTGCCACTCATACGGTAGATTTACTCCATCTTCGAGTCAATCCCGTGCCGTGATTGGTCCGTGTCTTTGAACGGACCAATCACGGCACGGGATTCGCTCACCTCGTCCCCCCGCACCCCCGTATTTTTGGCAGCATCGGTTTCATGAAATAATTGCTCTAAACTCAGTCTAGAGGATTCCTAGTCTATGCTCGTGACTGGTGTTACTTACGTCACAGATATGCGGCCGCTCATTAGTATGTAACCTCGTGTGCCACATAAGGGCCCGTTCGTCTACAAAGTTGCCACCACAAAGGTCGCAGTGGAACCTCTTTTCCTTTTTCTTTGGGGGTTTCTCTTGAGGCTTAGGAGCTGGAGATGTGTTTCTGTAATATTTGTTATGTTACCTACTGCACAGAATAAATAATAGTACTAGGTACAGAAGACTCACTCTCTAACACAACGCGTCTGTCACGATCAGGACAGATATGGCCGCTAGGTGGCGACAGCGCCACGCGCGGCTTATGGCTAGCCACCAAAATTGTGGAACGGATGTACTTTTAGCTACCTGTAGCAAAGCGGCCAATGGGGTTGGCAACTGTCAAAGGTTTGCATAGATTGCGCCATCATAGCTTGCCCCTTTTTCTATGAGATTTGGCTTAATTGGCAGGTATACAGGGCATTAAAAAAAACAAAAATTTGACAATTCTAGGGATTGACAGGGCAAGCTATGATGGCGCCATCTGCTAAATACTTCGACCAGCCAAATTGTGTCCCAATGCCTGCTGAGTTTCATGGGTGTCTATTGTTGCGCCTGTGAACGGGTTCCAGCAGGCGTTCTACCTGACATAAAAGCTTTCCAAGGGGCCTCTACGTGTTGGATCTATATCCCCACGCAAGCCTATCAAAAGACTGGGATTATAGGCCCATGAAAAAGGAGATACAAATAATAATAGTAATTAACTATAAAGGGAGCCAAGTTGTTTGATGATTATTGCTTTTGTAAAAACCAGTGCCTACACTGGTTCTTTGGAGTATGTTACCGAATGGACTCCAGGCTCCCTTAGAAAGCTGGGCCAAAAAGCCAGGATAAAGGCTCCGTCACACAGGAGCGTTTTCCGGGCGGCGCGTGAGCGGGGCGCAACGCTTTTACATATAAAACGCTCACACGCCGCCCGGAAAACGCGCCTGTGTGACGAAGCCTTAAATGCTACAAAGATGACTAGAATTCGTGTTTTACGGATTTCACTAACAGAACAAAATCGGGGAAATCCTGAAGAAAGGCCAGGTCAAGAGCAACCTAAACCTTCAGGGCGAGCGTGAATGAAATGTTATGAAAGTAACGGAAGCGAAAGAGGTATGTCAGGATCGTAGCAAGTGGAAATCCGTGGTCTCTAAAAATATAAAATAAAATTCCTAATGACATTAAATTTACAGAAAGCAACTCAATATTCAATAAAAAACTCAAATGTCTACTTCTAGACCAAGCATGTTATTCTGTTGATGACTTTATGAAAGAGAATATGTAAATTTTACTGTATTAACAATTATTGCACGATCATTATTCATTATTTAGAGATTTGTAAACTTTGACCAATGTATTATTTTTTATCTAGAATTGTAAATAACAATCTTATTTCAATTGTACCTGTGTGACCTGTAAAATACTTTTTACCAATAAAGAAACTAAACTAAACTAAACTCTGCCTACCCCTCCGGGAAATAGACGTGATTATATGTATACTGTATGTAACAAAACTTTATACTAAGACAGTTTCTATCAATCTATCTATTAAGCCCTTTTGTTCTGCAACATTAGATACTATTATACTATTAGATATTAAGGGTTACATTAGCATAATATGCTTAGTACTTAAGATATTGCATGCACGCAATTAATGTTCACATACATGGCTTTGTCATGTCATGGAAAAACAATTTTCACATGCCTTATGGCAGAACATATTAAGGGCCAACATTGTAAATTTATAACATCCACTGTACTGTACCATATGTTCTTGTGAATAAACGTTCATTCATTCATTCATTCTGAGTTAGAGTATGTCTCTAAGCTCTGTGTACCGCTTGGCAAACACCTCGTCTAAACTGAAAATCGTAATTAGATTCCAAAAAAAGTAAGACAATGTTGCCGCTGCAATAATTTGTTTGTAAAATAGTAAATTCCTTTTTATAAATAAACACGCTAAGATAATTTATTTATTGGTAATTTTACTCCTACAATTTAAAAAAGTAGTTTTATTTACTTACTTTTACATAAATACAAGACGCGCTAGTAAAAAGAGGCAACATTGTCTTACTTTTTTTTGGAATCTAATTACGATTTTCAGTTTAGCTCTTTCCATTGGGGTCTGTCGTGGGCTAAGACAGTTTATAGTTTGTAGCTTTCTAATAGAGCCCGAAGGCTAATCCTATTGTCTATTGTTAAGTAAAACCGCTCGTGCCACAACCACCTGCATAAAAAATCGGTACTTCGGTTACTGAGTGCCGGCGAGTCGAACGCTACAGAACCAGTCTAAAATGTGTCATCGAGATGCGTAACAAAGGCGCGTTATCGGAGAGCGCACCTACACTGGTTTTTTGAGCGTTGGACTAGCCCGCGCTCAGGTGCCAAATAGAATAATTAGGACCCTTTTTTGCAGGTAAGTAGCACGTGCGGTTTTACTGAACAATAGACAATAGGATAAGCCTTCGGGGTCTACTAGAAAGCTACAAACTATACTTACGTATTTTTAACTCTCAAATGCTCTTCATGCTTCTTTATATGGCTATCAAAGCTAATCTCTCCTTTATACATCTTCCCGCAATAATAGCAAGTATACTTCTTATCGTGTTTCTTGTCGTAATGCTGTTTCAGATGGTCCTCGTCCGCCAACACTTGTCCGCATAGCTCGCAGATATGTGAGCCTGTCATAGTGCTTTGGTGCATGGCTTCATGTTTCTTGAGATGGGAGATGATGGTGTCTCTCTTTTTGAAGACCATAAAGCATATTGCGCATATGTGTGTGTTTGTGTGGGTTTTTAAATGGTTGTTGAACTCTTGCTCGTCTTCCATAGTTGCTTTGCATACCTGAAAATTAAAAATGTATACTGCTGATTAGATTGGCCTCAATCACACAAGGCATTGCTGTATCAATTGCAATGATTTGTGTGATTGAGGCCAATCAAAGGGATATAGTTATGTGTTAGAAGGAGAAACAATTATTTTAGTCTGAAAATCCAATAATTTCAGTAGGTCTCGGCAAAAAGCCTCAAATCCGTATATATAGATTTCTCCGTAGCTCTGGCAATGCTGGTTTAGCCTATGTTGGCTCTATACATATATGTATGGTATCAGTCAAAATACAGGACATACCTATCTAAAGAAATTTCGATTGTGCTAGGAAACATATTTAATTACACAAACGGTCTACCGTGATATAATTTCATTGTTTTTATCTTTAATTCTGACGTTTCAACTGACTACAGCTGGTGCAACTCAAAGGTAAAAATAATGAAATTATATCGAGGTAGGTAGACCCGTTTGTGTAATTAAATATGTGTACAAAACGCGAGAGTTTATGTGCTAGGAGAGTAAACCATTATTATAAGATACTTAATATACAAACCTGACAAACAAACAAATCAATGTTATGTTCAGTTTTCATGTGGTCCCTCAATTTAGCTCCAAACCTATATTTGACGGGGCACTGGCTGCAGAACATGAACGTCATGGGTCTTCTTTTCCGCCTCTGTTTGGTCTTCTCCACCTCAACTTCAATTTTAACTTTATCCGAATAACCAAACATCTTCATATATTTCTTTTCCTCTGCTTTATCAACTAAAACTAAATTCCCATCTTGAGGCTTTAAAAAAGAAGGTTTTTTATCATGCATTACCACAATAACATCATCATCATCTTCATCCATCATTTCTTTTTTGACCACAACTTCTGTTTTAATAGCCGGAATATGTATTTCAATATCAGAATTATCATCGGCATTCTCACGGCTATTCTGAAGCGCTAGGCCTTCTAAGTCATAGTCATACGCTTCAACGCTTGGGGTAAATAATGGCAAAGATATACAGATTGAGTCCTCGGAGTTTTGCAAGTCTGTATTAATAAAGTCCATGTTCTGTTGCAGTTCTTCTGTGTAGAAATTTAGGATTTCTTGACTCCGCTTGGTTGAGAGAAAGAATTTATAGGCAGCTGATGCTGTTACAAAGCAATCTGAACACACCCTGTGTTGAATAACATCTGAAAACTGGTGAAAATAGGGTGCTGTTTAGATTATAAAAGGCGAGTGTTTCAAAAGAGTAGGTAATATTATAAAGGTTTGGTAACCAACCTTAACTTGGCAAACCTGCTCTAAAACGTCTGCTATGCAATATTCCTTGCCTTCTTTGCATATTGTAGTCAAAATATGTTCATGCAGCTCGTCCAGCGGCTTCAAGCAAATTAGACACAAATTCTCTGCCAAGGTACCGTTTACGATGTGTTGGATAACAACCTTATGGTCCACGGTACTCGCCATAGCCTCCTGCCAATGAAAATACCTTTGTAACACATGTTATAACTTTGTTTTAGAACCACGTAAAATATGTTTACATGCCAAATTTCGGAGTTTACCACTTACAAATTATAGCTGCGTTCTAAAAGCACAACGTAACCCGAACGAGACTTGGAAGCGATCGTTGAAACCAATGGCCGACGTATCGTATTTGTTGCTACATCAAAATTGGTATAGAAAATGAATACCCATAAAATACCTGTTACAAATACCAAGTATTTAGTCGAATCGAGTACCAAAAAATACTATGTAGGGGAGTTTAAAATTTAGTCCTGGCAATACCGGACCAGTGTTGCCAGATCGTACCTTTTAGTACGGTTTTACGTACTATTTTTTGACCTTGCGTACCTTTTTTGTACGCAGCGTACATCGTACTAAAACCGTACCTTTTGATGTACAATTGTTTATCAACTTTTTTTTTCGTTATATTGGTTCAGGATGGTTTGTTCAGGGCAAAATATCTAATCTGACAACAATAGCCACCATAAAAAGGTACCATGTACTATATAAAATACACGTTTCTTTAATTGCAGTCGGCAGTTGTGTCTTTCTTACCTGTGCTTTGCTAATAGTAATAGTAATATCGTTTATTGCAAACCATGGTACAATAGAATAGATGTTACAATGGAAAAAGATGACATGGCACCCTGGTAGGTTATTGGCAATTATCCATAAAACTACATTAAATAATTTATGTGTAATATTATTCATATTGCTTTGTGATTGCTTCTAATGCAGTTGCTCGAGGAATAATAAAAAAGCTAAAAGAAGTTAAAAAAATGATAAAGAATTTGTTCTCGGGCTGTCAGGTACCTAAATCCTACTTTTATTATTAAAAATAGACGTTACATAATTATTGTTACTTATCTGCCAACTTGTTTATCTTACCAATCTTATTCAAATGCATTTCTTTTTAATTTATATACTTATGTACATTTGCATATCCAGTAGAAAGTTACTTATACTTGGTCAAGCAGATCTTGTCAGTAGAAAAAGGCGGCAAATTTGAAAAATGTAGGCGCGAATGGATATCGTCTTATAGAAAATTTGAATTGCGCGCCATTTTTTACTGACAAGATTTGCTTGACCAGCTATAGTCATCTGAGTGTATTTCGTTGTATTTGGCATTATTATCCAGATTACAAAACTCAGGTAGTCAAAATTCAGTCAGCCATTTATAGCCGGTCAAACAACTTAGTCAGTATAAAATGGCGCGAAATTTAAGTTTTCTATTGGATCATAACCCTTCGCACCATTTTTTTTTCGATTTGCCGCTTTTTTCAACTGACGGAAATGGCTTGACAAATTTTATTTGTCATGTACCTATATCAATGCAAACAAAATTGGTTAACTATGACGTGTACACTACACTTATAGTTGGTCAAACCAATTTGTCAGTCAGTAACAATCAGGAAAACTATACTCATCCACCCACCATACCCCCCACCCACATAGAAATATTGTTTCTGTAAGAAAATTTTACTAACAAAAAAACCGTACCTTTTTTATCAAAATCGTACCTTTTTTGACGTACGACTGTACATAAGCTGGAAGCGCTCTGGCAACACTGTACCGGACTTGCAATCTGTCAAAATTAATTATTGTTCGCTGAAGGAGTGGTGTTGATCTTGCAAATGGATCCCTTTTTTAATTATTACTCAATTTCCGTGCTAAAAGCAAGAAAAGAAGTGTCTCCTACTTGCCATCGGCAGACCGACACATGGGATTGCGTATGAATGCTAAATTTTAGATGTTCGGATTATAGTAGGTACTTTTCGCGATGGAAGGTAATTGTTAATTATTGAATAATAACAGAACAAATAATTGGCTTTATTACAATCTCGTTCGCAATTATGTAGTTATGTTATAATTGAGGATGTTTAGATTTGTATTATTATCAAGTTTCATTACTAAATTGTACTTATCGCGGAATGCGTAAGTACCGATATTTTTCTGTTTGTAAATAGTGCACTAAGTACGTCTTGTTATTATGCATTTGATACGACAGTAAATACACTTTGCTGCTCGATGTGGGTAGAAATTTACATATTGATTCTCCTTTGCTTAAACATTCATATAAATTTGCATAACAATCAGACAATATGCCAGATATTACTCTACCTATATTTGTGTTGTTGTTGTTGTTGCGTTGTTATTTATTTGTAACCTGATCCCATCCCAATCAGATTTTTTTAATTTCCCTTTACTCGAATGTCACTAATTTTAGCAACGTTTTTTTTTTCTACAGACTCAATGGCCTTAGAAAATACCCTCCAAACAGACTCAAACTACCAACTAACAGACAGTGTAACAATTAAAGAGGAGTCGGACAATAACATAGTTATAGAAGAACACAATGTAGAACTACGATTAAAAACTGAAAAAGAAGATCCCTATCAAAATATCCAATTAGAAGTAAAACAAGAACCAGAACCAGTTAATTTCAGGAAATATATAGAGAGTAAGATATTAGAAGAGTTCAAAGTACAAAGTGAAGTAGACTCAATATTGCCTATAATTGATCCGGAAGAAGAAGAACAGGTGAAACAAGAATGTTTGGCAGATGACGCTATGATATCATATGATTTCCCGAATTTCGATGATGGTAGTGTCGGGGCTCGGAGTATGGAGACTGGGAGTATGGACAGCAATGATGCGGCAGCTCTTGGGAATGTGGAAGCGTGTCTGCAGGAGGATGGGGTCAGTGTTAAATATGAGAATGATGGATATGATGTAAGTATCAGGTTTTTGTCTTAATGCCTTGTAAAATGATGGCTTCTCTATTTGAAATATTACTTAAATTCAAGGCTCGGAACCGGTTTTATCTTCATACAAAAAATACCGGTATTATTTCGTTCTTTTTAGTTCTTTGGTTTATTATTTCATTTTTAATGGGACAATCTAATAATACGAAGGTTACCTAAATACATGATTTATGCCTACGTAAAGAGCATAAAATAATTAAAAATACTGGGCCATTTTGGATTTTACAGAAAAACCGGTTCCGAGCCCTGCTTAAATTAACTATTTGTTTCTGCTTACATAAGTTTAATCTTATTAGAATGTTTTTCAATTTTTAAAAGATTATTATAGTTATGGTAAAATAAAAAGAACCTGGTCATGGTCAAGTGGAGGAAGAGGGAAGTCCTCTGTACAGCACTAAGACACTAATATAAACATTAAAAAAAAGAGATCATTCACTCTCAATAAACCCTGTAGATACTCCTTGCAAATTGGTGGGTTAACTTTGCATGTGCCTCTCAAATACAGAAGAATAATCTATCTATCTATAATCCCTTTTATCCTGAGGATCCTGAGTAAGAGACTAGAGTATATCTCTTAACTCAGTGTGCCACTTGGCCAAAGTTCTTTCCACTGTAGTCTGTCACAGGGATGTTGCGGATGCCGATTTTTTGACATCCGCGAACGCGGATGTGGATTTTTATAGGCTCACATCCGCAGATGCGGATGTCAAGATAGGTACATAAAAAACGTCAAATATTACATTTTAGTAATTTTTATTTCAAAAAACCGGCCAAGTCGAGTCAGACTCGAGTTCCAAGGGTTGCGTACATTAAGTCCCACTCAAGCTTGACTGCTAATTTCTAATAGGTTTTTTTGGCTAATGACTAAATTACCTAGCAGTCTAGCACTTACGCCGATGCTAAGACGTTCCTGTACCGATCTGTTCCACATCCGCATCCACATGAAACTCCGCATCGATTTTATGCGGATGCGGGTGCAGATGCGGATGTTGAAAATAATGCGGAAGTTCCGCGGTTGCGGATGCGGATATTCGCAACATCCCTGGGCTGTCATAGGCCATTCTCCTCCATTTCGGGTCCGCTGTTAGTTTAAGGTCGTCCCATTTTGATAGATATATTTCAGAAGATTAATACTTCAATTAAAATATTTTTAGGACCCCCACTTAAGCGTGAAAGAAGAAAGAGACTTGACAGTGACAGAGACACATCTAATATCAAATAAAGTGATCAACACAACATCAACCATCACCAACCCGCAGGACGGGCTCATACAGTCACAGACTACGAAAACGCTAGTCATGGAAATACACCCCATGTCACATAGTGGCAGTGTCCCGCTATCTAAGATAGGGAATCCCGAAGAAATCCTACCTAACGACATAGAATATGATGACTTCCAATTAAACTCTATCACAGGAAATGAATTAACGCTAGAGCAAGAGGCATATGGACTTTTAAAGGCGAAAAAGAAAAAGATAGATCCAGAAAAGACGCATCAATGTCCTAAGTGTGTGAACATGTACCGTAGCGCAGCGTCTCTTAGAAACCATTTGTCAGTGCATGCTAGTATAGAGAACCGAGCTAAAGGCGTCATTCAAGGGCAGAAAACTAGACGTTTGAATAGATTAAAAGCGGAAAAACAATACAGAATTGAACTAAAAAAAGAGACAAAACAACAGGAACAATATCTCAAATCTAAGATAGAAAAGAAAAAAATTAAAAAGAAACCTGCAGAACCAGTTAAGAAAGAAGGATACGAATGTACTTGTGGAAAAGTATTCAGAAGAAGAAGTCGCATGGAAACTTGTTTAAGATCACATAACTTGTTTGCTGAAGAAAAAACATACCCTTGCCATACATGTGCAAAGAATTTCAAAGACAAACAAGAACTGACGTTACATAGAAGACGATTCCACACCAAGAAGAAATTCCCATGTAAATTTTGCCCGACAGACTATAACACGCCTAAAGAGCTCTTCAAACATTTACAAATACACCAGAAAGTTCAGCTAATGGAATACAAAGTTATTTCAGAAATTGTTAAAGGCAAGAAGATGCGGTGTTTTATGTGTTCTAAAACTTGTACGGAACTGTCAGAGTTAAAGTCCCATGTCATGGATGACCATAAGGAACCTTACATTTGTCCGCATTGCCAGCAAACATTCCCTAAAATAATAGATTTTGCCAATCACACAAAAACATCACATCCCGAGGTCGAAGGCCAATCAGTCTTAGACGTCCTAGAAGCGTTTTCAAAACTGGTACAAGCGTGGAAATGTGAAGAATGTGAGCTACAGTTCCACGAGGCAGACAAACTAGCGAGGCATCAGATAGACAAGCATAGTCGAGAAGTCAAATCGGAGCTACAAGTCCAATGCACAGATTGTCAAAGAGTATTCATCACACAAAAAGGTCTAACATCACATAGAAGGGTACATCACAGCACAGAAACACCCGAAGTCAGTGACATTATCGAAAAGGGTATAATGTGTTTAGAATGTAGGAAGATATGCAAAGATATGAGCGCTTTAACATCACACATGAGGCTGCATTCTCCGGATAGAAGGTATCCGTGCAAATTTTGCGATTTTCGCTTTGCAACGCCTGAAAAAAGGAAAACGCATGCTGAAATTCATACGGGTGACATGAAATATGTGTGTTTTATTTGTGAATATCAGTGTACGTCAGAGAATAGGCTTAAACAGCATAAATTATCAGCGAAGCATTCAAATATGAAGGAATATTTATTAACTGGTAAAATAAATAACGAATCAGCATCTAAGCAAGATGAAATCAAAGCGTCTCAAAGTAAAAGTGTTAAGAAAAATAAGAAAGAAGGTTCAGAGGTGATAGAAGTGACATGTGAAGTGTGCGGAGAGAAGTTTCCTAGTGAAGAGACCATGCTGGAACATAAACAGACACATCCTTTTATCGAGTTTCCTAATGAAGATACGCCTAGTAGGATATTCTTCAAGTAGCATTAAGCTTGCTTGTTATTTAGTACTGCCGTGTTGAACTAAAAGGGTAGAAGTAGAAACACGAATGTATAATTTTTTTATTTGATAAACTTTATAAACTTTGAACATCTTTCTGACCTTTTTTGAAGTGAAAACTTCTTTAGCGGCGCTGTGCACTTTTTGTGGGGAAAAATTATTAAACTCGAGACAGCCGAGCGTAAGACGATCACGTGACCGTAAGATTTAGATGGCCACTCATTTTGATGGCATTTAAATCAATAAAGAAAAACTAAATGACATTACATGAAAAACTGTTACATGTAATGTCATTGAGTTTTTCTTTATTGATTTAAATGCCATCTATACTTCGTTTTTTTTAGCATAAGAAATTTGGTAAACAATCTTGATGTCTTTTAATTGAAAAACACATTTTAAAAATAAGTTACGGTAAATATGTAACAATTATGAATCTAATACGATCTTTTATAGTCTTCTGCTTTCATAAGTAATAGTTATTGATTTTTAAAAAGTGTTTTTCAATTAAAAGACATGTCAAAATCGCTTACCTTCTTTCAAGTTCTTTCTAATGCTAAAAAAAACGAACTATAGTGAGTTTAGCTCTAACTGGTATTAATATAACTCGAGTACTAACAATGATGTGCTTAGGGGTTTCAAGTAATTAACGCTAACGCTAGATGGCGTTAACCTCAATTATACATAGTGTATTTAATTTGCACTAGTCATTGAGTTTTCACTTCTGCCGGCACTCCCTGATTACAACCCGTTGTTTTTTTTATTGCACCTCCGATTTGTGGTTATATAGCCGGTCAACCAAATCTTGTCAGTAAAAAAAGGCGCGAAATTCAAATTTTCTATGGGACGATATCCCTTGGAGGATACAACTAAACGGAGTAGCCATTAACAGGCTTTCCCCTCTGTCGAAAATAGGCGGCCAACGGTCATACACAATGTATGGACTGACGTTTATCTGACATGGCTATTTTTACGTTACGCATACATTTGACGTTCCCCTCCCCCGCAAAAATCGGCAGACTGTTTTGTACAGAAAATTACAGACATGGCGTCTCCGTTTGATTATATCCTCCAAGCTTCGCGCCTACATTTTTCAAATTTGCCGCCTTTTTCTACTGTCAAGATCTGGTTAACCAAGTATAAAAACAATACCGAATTTTCTTTTGACGAGCTCAGTTTAAAAACTAAACTGTGGCAACAATAGAGTATTTTGATTTGACTATTAGTCAAATCAGTTTCTTTTTTCGAACTGTCAAAACGATTTTGCTACTATGGAATTTATATGAAACGCTGGCATGTGACGTCACAATCAAATTACCCACTCTTTATAGTTTTATACGGGTTTTAAAATAGAAATTGTGTCTAAAAATGACTGTTGTCTACGGTTCTCTATTAATCTTCTGGTGCTTTATTGCATGCAAAATAATTTATTTTAAATACAGTCAAATATCTTACAATAGTTACAATATGTTTGAAATGAAAGGTATACATGTACTTTATAGCCATTTTAGTTCCAAACGGGAGAATGCCACAGGTTTAAGAATATGGTACAGGTCCTAAACATGCATTTTATTTCTTATATCAATGGAGTAAGGTGCATTTTTGTTTCTTAACTCCTCAAGCACAATAAAGTCGTCAAATATGTAGTTTATGGCTATTAATAAGAGATTGAAACAGGGATGAAGTGGGAGCGGTTTTTTATATGAAATAGCATTTTATTTACAACTTTCTTATACTTATATATCGGTAGGCATTGACGTATAATATCTAAGGACGGGCTAATGGGGCACTAAAAATCGTACTAGTTCAGCGGTGCTAGTGCTATCCACGAATTTCAGCCAATCGTGCAGTCTAACGCAACTAGTTGCGACCAATAGCGCGCGTAATGCGAACTCTTCAACCAATCGCGCGCGTCATGCGAACTCATCAACCAATCGCGTTGTAGCGATTTCACACCGCTGTACTGGCCCCTGTCATGCCTCATTTTTACTGCCCGTAAAGCCAGACCAATATCTATGTCAATGTCGGTAGGTTATAATTGTTTCTGTATACCTGTGGCTATGTAAAAGTATATTGTTAGGCAGAACTTAAGCTATAATTTTAACCTCTTATTTATAAATGTGCTACAAGCCTCAATTAGCTAATATTAGTTTGTCCTAATCTGTAACTTTTACTTATGTATTTATAAGAATAGGGATTGAGGCTTGTAATGCGTTTATGAATAAGGGAATAGTGTTTTTTGTTTAAATTAAGTGTCAAGCTAGTCTTATACGTATTTGCAAAACTTGATCCAACCAAAGCTAATGGAAATAGAATCAATTTTGCAGCAACACTATGTTCGCCATCAAATATATCGGAGCGGCTGAGGTGCTCAAAAATATTTGAACATGTCTAACGCCTTCACAATAGAGTAGTGTTTCGATATTTCTGAGCACCTTTTCAGCACCGATATATTTGAGAGCAACTATTCGAGTACTCTTATTGCCGCTTAATTTTGTCTATTACATTTTTTTATTTAGCCTTGTTGGACTCTAAGGCGGTAATCACAGTGGATGCGATTCGCACGTCGCTCTGATGTTTGAGCGAGACAACGCTATGCGCATATGTAACGACATCCCTCTCGCACATCGGAGCGACGTGCGAATCGCATTCAGTGTGGTAACCGCCTATAATGTTAAGTATGTGCCTGAATAATGTAATATCGCGTAAGGACTTACTTCGGCTGGTTCGAAATCATTCAAGGTTATTGGTAAGATTATTAGATATTTTTGAGAATGTGTTAAAAACATAAAACTTTTAGTCAGTTCATAAATCGCCTTTTACTACCTTAATGTATGAGGAATCAGGTCGTGTATACATATTTGTGGCACTTTGTCCGTGCCGATATTAAATTCCTTCACTGTACAACTTGAAAAAAACGCTCATTTTGAAGCCCTTAACTAAGAACAGCTGAATTGCGATTTGATATCGTTACTATGTAAATAACCGATCCACCTTGAAATGTATATTAAATAGATATATAAAGGAGAAATAAAACGGTTGCATATTCAAAAAAACGTATTTATTATCACAAAACATGATAAACCTTACTCTTCACAGTATTTGTCACTCCCGCATCTTTAATACAATTTATTTTACAGACAATTGTAGGTAGAGCCATAGACAAGAAAATACGAAGCGCTACTTACACCATCCCACTAACCCGGGGTTAAGCGGTTAAACCGTTAACCCAGTGTCAAATTGTACTGGTAACCATGGTAACTCCAGGTTTAACCGGTTAACCCCGAATAAGTGGAATGGTGCAAGTGTCGCTAAGACGCGTACAGTAACGCGGTAACTAAACTTTGTCTTTATATCCAAGATCCAAGGTAGGTACAGTCACCTGCAATATTATGTTACACAACGAAGACCGCAAAAATATCTGACACGATCTTATTTGTAGAGCCATAAGAGCGTGTCACATATTTTTGCGACCTTCAAAGAGTAGGTAACATATTATTGCAGGTGACTGTACAAAAATTACAGTCAATAATTTTAGTACAAAACGTACATAAAAGAAGATAATTGGAAAGTAAATTAGCCAATTTCTCGGAAATAAAAACAGAACTTAGGTTGTTGTTACCACAAAATTGTACCAAACCATCTACTTCAGCTGCAAAATTTGCTACTATATTCAGCACTAGTTTACGCCTCTTTGCATTTCTTTATCTCTGCTATTACACTTGTCACTTAGGTGGGCGTTTTCTAAAATAAATATTGAAAACCCGATTCTCACAGATCCTGGTGTTTTTGGGTTCTTTCAACTCAGAATCACTAGCATATATTCAATCCTGATGATAAAAAAAAATGTCCCAAAAATTTGTATGAAAATTGTACATTCCACTACGTCACGTCCGTACAAGTGAACAATTTTATCATAATAAAACGTGACGTAATGGAATGGACATTTTGGAACGTCTTTTTTTAATGAAAGGGTGGAGAATGCTGTCGATTCTGAGTAGAATGAGCCCAAGAATGTCCAGATTTGAAAGAATCAGGTTTTAAATATTTATTTTAGAAAACGCCCAGGTACTACCAACTTGAGAAATAAGAATCCGTGGGTAGATGCTTATTTTCATACCATTATGAATGAAAACAGTAAAAATGTTAGACATTATGTAAATGATTGGGCATAATATATAAACTTATTTCATTTCATTATCACGGTTATCTTTCCAAAGGTCGATTGAAGAGTGTACCTTAATACTTAAGTGATACTGATAAACAAAAAAAAATCCACCGTTGAACGATTAACGCCTTTATTAACTTAAAATTAAAGTTTACATTTGAAATCACGCAATAGTCAAATGTAAAAAGTTTATACATGTAGATTTAAAACAAGATTTGCGTACGTACACAATTTAAATAAGGAGTATCTATATTGATCTAATTACATATAAAAACCACATAGAGTTAGAAAATCACAAAATTTATATATCCTTTTGATCGCCAATGCGACTTGTATGTATTGACGCAAGGTTCAATTTGCCTTGGCAGTGGCGTTTTGCGTTCTTTAGCGAAATGCCTAGTTTTTAATAGATAAAATAAAATGACTGGTTATACAACAGTTATCACTGGAGACTGGAGAGTGAGTTTAATTTGGGGCAAGATTTCAGAGAGCTTTTATATTGTTAGTAAGGAGGTACCTAACTAAAACTCAAAGTAACCTGAAATTTTTCGTTATTCTTTATTCTTTAAATAAATACAGGTATAAGTTTACAGCTCTAGATATGCCAAAACACTTATACTGTTAATACATAGTCATTATAACTATTACATATGTAGAGATTAAAAAAAGGCCTGAAACTATACTAATTTACATAGGTACTCGTAGAGTTAAAAAAAACTACTTTGTAAATCAATATTTCATATTAAATGTCTTTTGACAAAGTGTGGAGTTGTGGACTAGTTTGAATATTTTAAAATTTTAAATTACTAAAATGGACAGTTATTTTAATTAATTATTAGGACAGTGTATCGTTATTAAACGCACTAAAAATGTCGCAAACATCAAACTTGGCGTGAGCCGAAAGAGAGTGCCTGAGGTTTATTATAAACATTTATATCAGGGGCCCGTTTCTCAAAAGCTTGTAACTTGTAATACAAGTGGAAGTCCCTTTCTAACAAAAGCTGTCAAAAAGCGACATCCGCTTGTTTTACAAGTTACAAGCTTTTGAGTAACGGGCCCCAGGGCTATCGCGAATCTATTTTGTCATTAAAATTGATTTGGTATAATAAATTTGTGATACACGAAGCGCTGGTGGCCTAGCGGTAAGAGCGTGCGACTTGCAATCCGGAGGTCGCGGGTTCGAACCCCGGCTCGTACCAATGAGTTTTTCGGAACTTATGTACGAAATATCATTTGATATTTACCAGTCGCTTTTCGGTGAAGGAAAACATCGTGAGGAAACCGGACTAATCCCAATACGGGCCTAGTTTACCCTCTGGGTTGGAAGGTCAGATGGCAGTCGCTTTCGTAAAACTAGTGCCCACGCCAACTACTGGGATTAGTTGCCAAGCGGACCCCAGGCTCCCATGAGCCGTGGCAAAATGCCGGGACAACGCGAAGAAGAAATTTATGATACACCCGATATAAATATGTTTTAATACGTGTTAAAAAAGTGAACGTTTTAAATACCTGAGGTTTTTTCATAATCGCTTTACAAAGCCGGGAGTAGAAGTTTCACTCAGAACAGTAAAATAAATAACACTTACGACCCGGGCCCGTTTCTCAAAAGCTTGTAACTTGTAATACAAGCGGATGTCACTTTTTGGCAGCTTTTGTTAAAAAGGGACTTTCATTTGTATTACAAGTTACAAGCTTTTGAGAAACGGGGGCAACCGGGGGGGTAGCCTAGTTGCGAAACGTCCTACCGTCGTAAGTCAGTTCCTAAGTCACTATATTTGACCTTATAACTAGGGATGTACCGACTAGTCGGGAAAGCCGTACATTTGTAGTCGGCGATTAGTCCGCAAAAAAGGCCGATTAGTCGGCCTATTATTAATTACAGAAAGCAGGACAGAAATACAATAAAAAGCCAATATTAATCAAATGTTACATGCCCATTTTACTCAAATACGTATTTAGGGTACAACATGAGCTTGTGGTTATATTAAATTCATGTATACATGTGTTCATATTAAATTATGTGGGTGTAGCGTCGCAGTAGCACAGAACATAATTTCAGTTGATATTAAAAGCGCGACGACGCAAGACACAAACATTTTTTTTTCTAATGCATCCGTACTTTAATAAAGCTACTATACAGTTACCATACGAATGTAATCTTTATCGGGAAGTAACGATTATGAACTTGGCCGACTAGTCGGCCGACTAATCGGCCATCCGAGCGCCGATTAGTCGGCCAAAACCATAGTCGGTACATCACTACTTATAACACGCCTTATTATTATTTGACACACTAAAAAGTTGCCTCTTCTGTCCCCGAAAGTACACTTTAGCTAGGAGGCTAATTCGAACTGACATTTTGATGTCCTTTTATAATATATTTACGGACACGACGAGCGAAATGTACGCGCGAATGATATCAAAGATTACATAATTTTGATATCAAAATGTAAGTCGGATTGGCCTCCTGATTTTTGATTACTATTCATATACCTTAATCCGCCCCCAAGTTTTGGCCTGACCGAAATGGTAGCCATTTGCTTATTTTTGGGAACAGAATTATTAAAATAGAATAGAACATGTCTGTTACAGTCAGCAGAAGTTACTAAGCGGGCGAGGTGTTCAAAATTACCTTGACGCGCTCTTATCTTAACAATAAACTCGCGTCAAGATCATTTTGAACACCTCGCCCGCTTAGCAACTATTGCTGCTGACTGTTCGTTAGGTTAGGTCATAGAGAAATATAGTAAGACAAGAGTGCTCACTCCACACATCAGTTTTGGTACCAAAAAGACTATTAATTTCAGTGTCTACATCTAGCATCGAGTAGCGGAACTATCAGTACTGCTACATCTATTGTCAGGCGTGTCTCACTCCGCGATTTCGTCGCTTTGCTACAGGTAGTTAAAAGTACATCCGTTCGGCCCCAATTTTGGGGAAAGCCATAAGCCGCGCGTGGCGCTGTCGCCACCTAGCGGCCACATCTGTGCTGTAACCATAGAGAAATAAGTAAGACAAGAGTGCTCACTCCATACATCAGTTCAGACTATTAATTTCAGTGTCTACATCTAGCATCGAGTAGCGGAACTATCAGTACTGCTACTTGACAATAGATGTAGCACCGACCGGAAAGTCTTATCTCAACAGCATAAGACTTTCCGGTACTGATAGTTCCGCTACTCGATGCTAGATGCTAATAGTCTTTTTGGTACTAAAACTGATGTATGGAGTGAGCACTCTATGTATTTTTTTCTCTATGGCTGTAACAGACGCGTTTTGTTAGAGTGAGACTCCTGTACTTAGTACTATTATTTATTCTGTGCTATTGTCAAGTAGCAGTACTGATAGTTCCGCTACTCGATGCTAGATGTAGACACTGAAATGAATAGTCTTTTTGGTACCAAAACTGATGTAGGGACTGAGCAATCTATGTATTTTTTTCTCTTTGGTTAGGTAGTGTCAGATGTCAAATAACTTGTAAAATGTCCTAATAACTGAACACAATCTTCCAGGGCTGTGCCATGCTGGTGGCCGGTTTTCTCACAACTAGAACATCGTTGCCTTTGTGTAGGGTCATCTGGAGTGCGAGCTGTTTGTCGGCTTGTATAAGCTTGGCGGTCTTGGGCGGGGACTTAATGCTACTGACTGTACCAGTAAAATGATGTCAGACGTCATTTAACTTGTAAAATGTCCTAATAACTGAACACAATCTTCCAAGGCTGCGCCATACTGGCGGCCGGTTTTCTCACAACTAGAACATCGTTGCCTTTGTGTAGGGTCATCTGCAGTGCGAGCTGTTTGTCGGCTTGTATGAGCTTGGCGGTCTTGGGCGGGGACTTAATGCCGGCGATGACTATGCGTTCCACCCAAGAGCGGGTGGGGTAGTTGGCCGAGTTCACGAAACTGGAAACAGTTATTTTGTTATAGCGTCAGGTGACAAGCGAAAGTCACTAATTACTATAAAATATTTAAACAAAAATCAACCTTCTTTTCGTACTAATATGGTTCACTATGGCTATGAAATTGTGGTGGTGCTTAGTGACTTTTGCTTGTCACTTGACGATAGATACAAATCGTTAATTTGATTTTAATTTGTTCTGGAGAGGTCAGAGGGGCTACCGCGAAAATCGCAAATTGCGGGAATCTTTCTCTTTTACTCCAATGAAGGCGTAATTAGAGTGACAGAGCAAAATGCCCGCAACTTGCGAACTTCGATTTTCGCGGTTATAGCCCAGAGTGAATGCGCGTCTGTCTGTCACCAGGTTACATACAGCCTGGTTACAGACAGACGGACAGCGAAGTCTTAGTAATAGGGTCCCGTTTTTACCCTCTGGGTACGGAACACTAAAAAAAACTAAATGCTAGGATTGTGTATTAACATTTGTTGGTACTCACGAGTAAGTGATCCCGCTGGGTTCGTAGTCGATGTGTGCGTAGATGTATTTGCTGTTCCTGAACTCGTACGTCTCGCCGTCGTCGATGTACAGCGACCCGTGAGCGGTGTTCTGCAAATTATACACACCAAATTACTTACTTACTGCTGTGGCGCAACGACCCGAAGTGGATCTTGGCCTCCGACACCAAAGACCGCCACGCTACCACAAAATAGATACAGTACAGAAGTCAATCACATGTATGTACTTCATTTTTCATACCTACGCTCGGCGGTCGCTCTAGGGTTGTCAACTATGATTTATGCACTAAAACTGTAGTAGTAGTGGCAGTCGTATCGCCGGGTGGGGTGCTTACCTACCTACCTAACTGTTCTGTTTAACGTTAAAACGAACCATCGAAATACAAGCAGATACCTACTTACCTCTCTGAAACCACTGGTAGCTTAAAAAACGACAATTCACCATTTAATGTTGAATTTAAACAACCGTCCACTGAACAGTTATAATAACTTTTTTTTGTTTCTCCATTATTGCACAAAAAAGTTCACAGACGCGTGTCTCAAGCGGATGGCACTCGCGCTCGCACTGGTCCCAACCGGTCCGAGATATCGTGTCCGTGAGCAGTGTCTATGTGTGCGTTGCTCGAGCGCACTTTGTATGTAGATTGATTTCTGTACTGTATCTGTTTTGTGACGCTACTCTGTCCAAAGCCGTACACACCAAATTATGGTATAATAATATACTCCGCCTGGTACTCTCTTCCGACCACGTGACTGACACAAGCCTACGTCATCATGCGACAGCGCTATATAATAATAGTCAATAGTCAAAATATACTTTATTCATATAGGCCTAGCAACAAGCACTTATGAATCGTAACATACTTATATATTATCTTAAGCTAATTATCAGAGCAATTTATTGATGTTATTATTCCATAATAATATTGGATAATTATACAATTCAAGTTTAACATAAATTTAAGAATTTCACAAAAGGATCGTCAAACATGAAAAAAAAAATGTATAAACAATACTAGTCTAGAATGTTTCTAGAATAAAATGTCTAAATGTCAAATAAATAAATAAAAAACACAAAAGAAGTACATACATCGGAATATCAATTTCCTCATCATTAATCAAATATACATAATAAATAAATAATCATTTGGAATAATAATTAATCCCACTGTACGCTGTCGGGCCGCCGATGGCGAATGAAAACACGTAAAACTTGGCTGTACAGTATATAATACAATATATACACACAATTACACGGAAAAACACAATATACACACAAATAACGAGCTATTTACACATAAAATTACAACAGATGTGCAAAAGAAACATTTGTCGCTCATTGACAGAGAAAAAACTATACATATAAACAAAAGACGCGCGCTGGCCGTGGCATCCGTATCAGTCAGGCTGCCAGCACGCGCGCAGCACAAAGGTTGGTAGGTTCCGTCGCCTACACCCACGTTGTTTTATCATTCATGTAGTCTTGTGTGGTATAATACGCTTTAGAAATAAGTTTACGCTTTACAATATGCAATAGCGCTATATAAAGTGGCAATGTTATTGTGACGTAGGCTTGTGTCACTCTGGGAAGAGAAGACCATGTTTTATTAGACACAAAATGATTTTCGTATTTTGAGCCGCTCGCGCGAGGTGTTAGGCCTGAGATACACGATTTGTTAGAATGAGATAACGACATTCTTCTCTTATTCTTCAGGAGAGCTTCGGTTTCAATTTTTAACAAACTTCAAAAATGGAGGTGGCGGGGGTTCGCAATTCGTCGAAATATTTTTCTTTTCAGTCACTAAAGGCCTGTGCACACCGGCTTGCGTGTGCGTGACATGCGCGTGCGCTAAAATGTTGAAGCCACACACGCACACAACACGCAAGCGGTGTGCCGTCTTTCATAAGGATCTGTATACTACAACGCTGCACGTCACGCACACGCAGCCGGTGTACACAGACCTTAAGAGTTTGACAAAACTCAAACTTAGTATAGGAGATCGATCTGTTAAATTTAAAATATTTGCCGGCTTTTTTTACTAACAAAGCTGGCTTGCCATAGTACATAATACCAAAGAGAACAGAGTGAATAGAGAGTTACTGTCACGGCAAATTATGCAGTCCCAGTTGTAATGGAAAAATATTTAGATAACAAAATACTTCTATGAAGCCGGACGGGCGATTAAATCTGTGTCTCGAATAGTGTCGATGAACTGTCAAGTTGGCAGCGATTCCGTGTTGCCAGGGAGATAGGTCTGAATCCCTTCGACACCAGTTCGGTCGACAACTAGTTCTTACCAAAATAATTATTATCATTCTCGATGAACGGGTAGGAATGTATAGATTGTCGAGTCTTCCTTTCCCTTTCTTAAAAAATATCATACCGTGCTTGTCCAGCAGCGTTTACCACGCTCTGGTCTAATTTCCGTATTTAGAATTTCACGTCAGTTTTGTTAAATGCCTTGGGATTGTAACCCTGGCAACATCGAAGAGGAGGCCCCGAGGGAGTGATTCCGCCATTTTGGGGACTTGGATTTTCTTTCCCGACCCGACCTAACCGGGGTCGGCTTTATATTAAATAATTGGGACAACGTTCTCATCTTTGGTAAGTAATCTTATATTCGTTTGTGAAGACCGTGAAATTCGGAATCTGTTGTTGGATTATGCGATTATTGACGTGAACCGTTTATTTCAGCCTGCCCTCAGGTGTGCCTTGAGGTTAACCGTTTCCCGAAAGGGCGAACCAGGAGCGTCCTGGGCACTTCGGAGTTGATATTCGATCACTCATAAACCCCGGCAAGACGATTTTCCTCCGACAGGTAAGGCGTCGTTCATATACTTTCGTCAGAAATTGTATGGCGTGCCATGCGGCCACAAAAGTATCCCGCGTAGCGCTGAATTCTATACTGTAATATAACCCCAAAGGGTTACGCATGGAAACCCTTGTTCCTATGTGAAACGGACTCTCACGTGGCGCGGACCACAGATTCTTGGCGTGACCTGAGCCAGTGGAACTAATCCCGTACCCGGAATTTTCCAGGAGGTGTCTACTAGGGGCGCGGCCTTTGGTAGGCCAGATTCTGTGCGAGTCGACCTGTGCAGCTGGCCCCGCCAGAGTCGGAGCTATTGGAACCTCCGGCCATCTGGTCGAGAGAGAGCCGTCGACTGTCGCTACAGTGCAGCTAAGCCTTTCACTACTTTTTCCTAAACTGCGATTTTGGACTATTCACCTTTTAGTATTAACTATCCAATAGCGCAATCGACCAAGTATCACCAACAATAATTAAAACCCGGTTAGATAAATATAAATTTAGTTTACTACCAATAAGTCGTTAAGTAGTGTTTAAGCTCAAAAGTGTAAACTTAACCAGGCTGGCAATTAAATTGTACCTGTCCACTATCGGGTTGTTTGTTTTATCCCCTTCAGGACCCTTAGTTTAAAATAAAAGTTGTAGTGTATTGAAATATGAGGGTACTTCTGTGGGGTACCCCAACAAAACCAGTCTGGATATGTCAGGTACGCAATTACATGTGCTCTCCCGAATTTCGGCTATAATATCGCGATATAATAGTGGCGACGGGACAAATCGGTAGTATAAGCGTGTATTCGGCTGTGTTAGTGAGTTTTGTGAAGTTTTGAGTGCAAAGTGCAAGAAAATGGGTATTAAATTTGGTGAATTTGATATGGGTCAGGGGTGCTGGGAAAACTACATTACAAGGTTTGAATTCTGTTTAAGTGCAAATGATATTGTGGATGCAGATAAGAAAAAGGCGAATTTGTTGGCGGTATGTGGCTCTCAACTATTTGATTTAATAGTTTCTTTGGCATCTCCAACTACTATAGCGAACATAACCTATAAACAAATTTTGGAACTTTTGAAGGCTCATTTCCACCCCACACCTAATGAGATTTTAGAATCTTTTAAATTTCACTCAAGAAATCAAGAAGAGGGGGAGAAAGTCAGAGATTATGTGGCAAATTTAAGGAAAATGAGTATTCATTGCAATTTCACAGACTTGGAGCGAACTTTACGTGATCGGCTTGTATGTGGTATTAGGAGCAAAGAGGTTCAAAGGAAACTGTTACAATGTGAGAAGCTGACATTTACTCAAGCAGCTGAGATAGCATTTTCACATGAGAGTGCCACATTTGATTCTAGTATTATTGTAGTGCCAGGACCATCAAAACCAGATGTGGAGGTCGATGAACCTATGGAAGTAAACAAGATCACTAACAAAAAGGTTGACAAACAGAATAAACCATGCTACAGGTGTGGTAGGCAGCATAGGGGGGAGTGCAGATTCCGTTGGAGTAAGTGTAATGCATGTGGCAGAACGGGACACATTGAGGCAGTGTGTCTTACCAAAAATAAACAGGATGGTGGGCATAAATCAAATTGTAATGGGTTGTATGCCAATGTGAACAATGTGAGAGAAAATAAAGTTGACCCTTATATGGTAAAGGTATCAATTGATGATTCTATTATTGACATGGAAGTTGACACGGGATGTGCATTTACTCTAATTTCTGAAGTGACAGCCAGACTCATTTGGAAAGGAAAATTACCTATGTTAGAGAAGGATGATGTTGCATTAATTACATGGACAGAAAACCAATTAAGGATATTAGGAAAAACTGAAGTGCGAGCATCTTTTAAAGGGTTACAAAATGACCTCATGATCTATATAGCTAGAGGTAATGGACCCAGCCTCTTAGGGAGAAATTGGTTCCAGCCATTTGGAATACGGGTTCAAGGAGTAATGCATATGAAAATAAACGGTGAGGAAATTAAAGGGCTCCTACAGAAATATAGTGATGTTTTCCAGGAAGGTTTGGGAAAGTATAAAGGCCCATTAGTGAAAATTACACCGAGGGAAGGAGCGGTACCTAAATTTTTGAAAAGTAGACCCATTCCTTTTGCTTTGAGGGAGAGAGTAATAAAGGAAATAGACAGACTAGTAGAGGAAGGAGTTTTGGAGCCAATTGCACACTCTGAGTGGGCTACCCCTATAGTACCAGTTCTGAAACCGAATGGCAATGTAAGGCTTTGTGGTGACTATAGGTCTACAGTAAATATGGTGACCGACACTGATACATACCCTCTGCCTACTTTAGATGAGGCTTTCACAGCGATACAAGGTGGCACAATTTTCAGCAAAATTGATTTAGAAAGGGCATACACTCAAGTTAGTGTGGACGAGGCAACAGCACAGCTGTTAACAATAAACACACCAAAAGGCCTTTACAAAATGAAACGTTTAGCTTTTGGAGTCAAGGCGTGCCCAGGCATCTTTCAAAGACTAATGTCTTCCTTGCTTACAGGAATAAGAGGGATAGCTGTATTACTGGATGATATTGTTGTAAGTGGCACAGACGTCGCTGAGCATAACTCCAGGTTAGAAATGGTCTTAAAGAAATTACAAGAGGCTGGCCTAAGGGTAAACAAGGAAAAGTGTAATTTTGCAGTAAGAAGTGTGAAATTTTTAGGATTTCTCATTGATGAATGTGGTATACATCCTTGTGAGGATAAAATACATGCAATTGAGAGTACACCGGCCCCAAGTAATGTAAAAGAGCTCCAGGCATTCTTAGGATTGCTTAATTTTTATGATCGGTTTTTACCACACAAAGCTAATATCGCTGAACCGTTGTATAAGTTGTTAAATAAAGATGTGAAATGGCAGTGGTCTATGCAACATCAGAAGGCATTTGAGAAGTTACGCAAGATGTTGTCGGGTACTGACACTCTAGTCCATTACGATGTGAATAAAGAGATAATTATGTCATGTGATGCGTCACAATTTGGCCTGGGCGCTGTTTTGGAACACGTCATGGAAGATGGATCTGTCAGACCAGTAATGTTTGCTTCAAGGACCATGAACGTTCATGAGAGGAATTATGGTCAGATAGATAAAGAGGCAGCAGCTATAGTGTTTGGTCTTAAGAAATTCCACCAGTTTATTAGTGGCCGGAAGATTACGATCAGAACCGATCATAAACCATTGTTGGGATTGTTTGAACCGAAAAAGCCCATTCCTAATGTTATATCTCCACGAATGCTCCGCTGGGCTTTATTATTAAACTCCTATGATTACTCCATACAATATGTGGAAGGTAAAAAACTAGGAAACGCTGATGCGTTAAGCAGATGGCCGTCCCGTGACCAATCGTCTGAAGAGGAATACTTAGGAGTCCTCCTCATAGAAGAAACTCCATCAGACCTGGAACTGTCAGCCAGTGAAGTGGCGAAACTGACAACTAAAGATAATACACTAAGCAAGGTATTATACTGGATTCGAAACGGGTGGCCTAGCAAAGTGGATGTGGAATATAAGGTGTACTGGCAGAAACGCAACGAAATTTCAGAATATAAAAATTGCATTCTGTGGGGTAATCGGGTGATTATACCGGACAAAATGAGGCCGTATATCCTACAGGAATTACACGCAAATCATGACGGGATAGTGATAACAAAAGCCATAGCACGAAGTTATTTTTGGTGGCCAGCTATAGACAAGGAAATTGAAAGTTTGGTAAAAAAGTGCGAAACTTGTGCTGAAAACAGAAATATGCCGTCACAAGTGAGCCATAAGTGGATAAGGCCGGAGAAGGCATGGTCACGGTTACATATTGATTATGCAGGGCCGTTTCAAGGCAAAACATTTCTCATCCTAATTGATGCTTATTCAAAATGGCCTGAAGTAAAGATTGTTCCTGATATGAGCTCAGGGACACTAATAAATGTTTTAAGGGACATATTTGCAGAACAAGGGTTACCAGACACCTTGGTCAGTGATAATGGCAGAAGTTTCATTTCAGATCAGTTTAAAGAATTCCTATCAACAAATGGAATAAGACAAGTCTTGACACCACCTTACCATCCGGCGTCGAATGGACAGGCCGAGAGGACTGTTCAAACGGTTAAGAATAAATTAAAGAAACAGTCCACACTTCCATGGAACATAAAATTACCTACAATATTGTATGGGTTGCGTACTACACCCAATAGTACTAGTGACAAGTCACCGGCGGAACTTTTAAATTGTAGGCGTTTCAGGACAAAGTTTGACCACCTTAATCCCCTCATATTTAAGAACCAAGAGGAAACGCAAATATGTGACGAGAATGAAAACACTGTAGTACGTTCATTTCAAATGGGACAGACTGTGTATTTCCGGAATTACAGTTCAGGACCACGCTGGTTGAAAGGAGTCATAGAGAAGAAACAAGGCATTTGTAGGTATATAATACGATGGAACGGGAAGCTGATGAAAAGACATATTAATCAGATACAAGGTCATGGGGGAGAGGCGAGTGATAGCCGCCAGCATACATCAGAAGATACTGGTCGTGAAGTTATACATGACACGGAGGCAAGTAAACCATGTGAAGATAGTGATGAGGATGAAGATATTAATGTCAAACTAAATGCTACTCCACCGGCCTCACAGTGGGCTGATATCATAGGGATTTCTGGGCCTCAGGATTATACGTTTAATCAGAGCCAAGAACGCATACCGCCAACCAACAAACGAGTGAGATCACCTTCATCACCACAAAACATGGAAGCCAAGAGATTAGCCATAGATTCCTATGAGAGTCTGTCAGAATCTGATTATGAACAGACTGAAGATTCAAACCAAGACTCGTAGACGACGTTAAGTAGTTAGTTTTAGTATAAATATGATAGAGCGTAAGGACCTTGTAACAGACAATTGAATAGTGTTAGTGAACTACCAATAAACAGTGAAACTTAGTGTTAGTGAATTATCAGTGATTAGTGAAACTTAGTTTTAGTGAACTATCTCGAGGGGAAGGCATGTAGTGTATTGAAATATGAGGGTACTTCTGTGGGGTACCCCAACAAAACCAGTCTGGATATGTCAGGTACGCAATTACATGTGCTCTCCCGAATTTCGGCTATAATATCGCGATATAATAAAAGTATTACACAGTACATTTACCGCCATCTTTTGACAAAAGATGGCAGTGAAATTAGTGCTACATGATTTACTTTGACAATCCGTTTCTATTTCAAATTCTCTTTGATAATACTTGGCAGTGGCATGGAGAAATATAGTAAGACAAGAGTGCTCACTCCATACATCAGTTAGACTATTAATTTCAGTGTCTACATCTAGCATCGAGTAGCGGAACTATCAGTACTGCTACTTGACAATAGATGTAGCACCGACCGGAAAGTCTTATCTCAACAGCATAAGACTTTCCGGTCGGTGCTACATCTATTGTCGAGTAGCAGTACTGATAGTTCCGCTACTCGATGCTAGATGCTAATAGTCTTTTTGATACTAAAACTGATGTATGGAGTGAGCACTCTATGTATTTTTAAGTAAATATACCGACCGACCGACCGGTCTGGCCTAGTGGGTAGTGACCCTGCCTGTGAAGCCGCGGTCCTGGGTTCGAATCCCAGTAAGGGCATTTATTTGTGTGATGAGCACAGATATTTGTTCCTGAGTCATGGTTGTTTTCTATGTATTTAAGTATTTGTATATTATATATATCGTTGCCTGAGTACCCACAACACAAGCTTTCTTGAGCTTACCGTGGGGCTTAGTCAATTTGTGTAATAATGTCCTATAATATTTATTTATTTATTTTTATTATTTATACTCACGTTGGCATCTAGGGCGACGACGAGCGTGTATGGGTCGGCTGCCATCAGCGCGGACGAGCGGCGCACGCGCTCCTTGCGCGCAACCACGCTACCGCCGCGCTGGTACACCGGGATCTACAAACAAACCAACATTAATACTTAACAAATACTAATTAATAAACTGGTGAAAAAAGCGCTGGTGGCCTAGCAGTAAGAGCGTGCGACTTGCAATCCGGAGGTCGCGGGTTCGAACCCCGGCTCGTACCAATGAGTTTTTCGGAACTTATGTACGAAATATCATTTGATATTTACCAGTCGCTTTTCGGTGAAGGAAAACATCGTGAGGAAACCGGACTAATCCCAATACGGGCCTAGTTTACCCTCTGGGTTGGAAGGTCAGATGGCAGTCGCTTTCGTAAAAACTAGTGCCCACGCCAATTACTGGGATTAGTTGCCAAGCGGACCCCAGGCTCCCATGAGCCGTGGCAAAATGCCGGGACAACGCGAGGAAGATGATGATGACTAATTAATAAACTGGGTGGGTGAATCAACTTTCTCTTGTCACTCGTTGCCATGGTTACGTTCTCCTGGGTCACTCTTTAAAACCTGATTTTCAGGCATTTAAACTCACCAAACACGCTTTTTTGTGATACTTACCGTTTCCATTGAGGGTCGTCTACCAAGCGTGTCAGAAGGTGGTGTACAATGTCTTCTAACAAACTATGTTACTATTGTCTCTTGGCTGACCGGACAGAATAACAACAACAAATAGTTGATCCACTCATATATGGTAGTTAGGTAGGTGTATACGTGTTAAGCTTTGGATTCCTCCGAAAACCGTGCCGTCATATTACGGCCGTAATATAGCGGTGAATGACGTCACTAGAACGATGTCTATGTAAACAAGATGGCGCGGTTTCCTAGACGGCGTTGATTGTCAACGTAACGTTTTTAAGCGGTGCCGTCATTTGGATGACGGCCGTCATGACGGTGTCGATAGTTTCGTGAACGTTTTGTTAGATAGCGGTGACGCCATTTTGAATAAATGACACGAGATTTGAATAAATGATTCCGTACTACGATTATTTCCCTCTTCTGATGATATTTCATCCTCCAAGTAAATTATAGATGGTCAAGCAAATCTTGTCAGTAGAAAAAGGCCCGAAATCAAGGCGGCTTGTACCTGATGCTAAATAAATGTATGTATGTATTTAATGTAAATTCAAATTTTCTATGGGACTATATCCCTTCGCGCCTACATTTTTCAAATTTGCCGCTCTGACCTGGGTGGCTGACGGTGTGTTATGACGCCGTGGTACTTTCCACATGTCGCCACCGTAAAGACGGCCGTCTTTTGCTGCCGCTATATGACGGCCGTCATATGACGGCACCGTTTTCGGAGGAATCCAAAGCTTTATTACCTTAGCAATGTTGACGTCCTGTGTGAAGAATCCGTTGGCTGCGTGCGCGTGGTACGAGTCGACGTCGTACCACAGGGTGCGGGTTGCCTTCCCGGGCAGGTACACCTTCACGCTGGTCACTCCGGGCTCCGTCACGGGCCGGACCAGGAACTCGTCGCCTGCGGAGCAGAGGTTTCGGCCATAAAATCATGTTTCGGCCGTAGTTTCGGTTTCGGCCAAAAGACTTCAGCCGGGCCGAAACCTACGAAATGGTACTTCGTACTAGAGATGCAACGGATAGTTGTTTGGCCGGATACCGGGTATCCGGCCACCGGATATTCGGCCGGCGGAACTATACCTATATTTTGAGTTTTGCAGGTGCGCGTCGTGCAGGTTTCGACCTGTTTCGTAGTGAACGTTCGCGCGGACACATTTAATTTCTAGGATCGTAACGAGTTTTATCATGTCATTACGTAGTAAGTTCGTTTATAGTTACAAGTGCGCGCGCGTATTTTTGTGTAAACAAATAAGGGTATTGTGTGACATTGGTTACGTATTCATTTCTATCTACTGTGTCGTTAGCATAATGACATTTATGACCGTGACTGTTTTTTAGATTCCATTTTTTACCCCAAAATGTGTTAATTTTACTATCCGGTATCCGGCCGGATAGTAGGTTAATATCCGGCATCCGGCCGGATACCGGATAGTAACCGGATATCCGGTGCATCTCTACTTCGTACTATGAAACTAAACTATGTGACAAAGACCAAAAGTTGGGAAACATGTAGGACAACACTATTTATGTATACAGAAATTAATTGATTTATTAGGAAACACAATTCCCCTAATGAGGGCGCCACTGGACGGTCGACGCAGTATTAACACTATTAATATGAGTATAAAAGCGGTTTAATTACATTTTTTCAACGATTTTAATAAGAATAAGTCAATAAAAGTTTCGGTTTCGGCCGAAACTAGAGCCAAAGCCGAACCTTCGGTTTCGGTTTCGGCAAAAAAAACATGTATCGGTCGGATACTAATATTAATTTAGTACTATCATAGAGAAATATAGTATGACAAGGGTGCTCACTCCATACATCAGTTTTGGTACCAAAAAGACTATTAATTTCAGTGTCTACATCTAGCGGAGCGGAGTAGCGGAACTATCAGTACTGCTACATCTATTGTCAAGTAGCAGTACTGATAGTTCCGCTACTCGATGCTAGATGTAGACACTGAAATTAATAGTCTTTTTGGTACCAAAACTGATGTATGGAGTGAGCAATCTATATATTTTTTTCTCTATGGTACTATGTAGTCGTCTGCTACATAAATCCACAGTATATGAGGACAGGAATATCTGACGTTCCATCTTAAAGGCTACCTTATGGCGGTTGGCGCTTACGCCATTATTAACGACGTTCCAACACCAATACTGCAACCGCGGAGTGCTTGTAGAACAGAGTGTATCCTTACCAAGAGTTTACCGCTCTCTTCTTCTTCCTCGCGTTGTCCCGGCATTTTGACCACGGCTCATGGGAGCCTGGGGTCCGCTTGGCAACTAATCCCAGGAATTGGCGTAGGCACTAGTTTTTACGAAAGCGACTGCCATCTGACCTTTCAACCCAGAGGGTAAACTAGGCCTTATTGGGATTAGTCCGGTTTCCTCACGATGTTTTCCTTCACCGAAAAGCGACTGGTAAATATCAAATGATATTTCGTGCATAAGTTCCGAAAAACTCATTGGTACGAGCCGGGGTTTGAACCCGCGACCTCCGGATTGCAAGTCGCACGCTCTTACCGCTAGGCCACCAGCGCCTTTTACCTTTTTTAAGAGTTTACCGCCCCACCGACTGGTAACTTACCGAGTAAGTACTGGTCCTGGATGTCGAAGGTCTCCTCTTCCTCGGGATAATCGTGGAACACGGGTCGCATGATGGGCAGCCCGTCCACGGAGTGCTCGTAGAACAGAGTGTACCCTTACCAAGAGTTTACCGCTCTACCGACTGGTAACTTACCGAGTAAGTACTGGTCCTGGATGTCGAAGGTCTCCTCTTCCTCGGGATAATCGTGGAACACGGGTCGCATGATGGGCAGCCCGTCCACGGAGTGCTCGTAGAACAGAGTGTACCCTTACCAAGAGTGTACCGCTCCACCGACTGGTAACTTACCGAGTAGGTACTGGTCCTGGATGTCGAAGGTCTCCTCTTCCTCGGGATAATCGTGGAACACGGGTCGCATGATGGGCAGCCCGTCCACGGAGTGCTCGTAGAACAGAGTGTACCCTTACCAAGAGTGTACCGCTCCACCGACTGGTAACTTACCGAGTAGGTACTGGTCCTGGATGTCGAAGGTCTCCTCTTCCTCGGGATAATCGTGGAACACGGGTCGCATGATGGGCAGCCCGTCCACGGAGTGCTCGTAGAACAGAGTGTACCCTTACCAAGAGTGTACCGCTCCACCGACTGGTAACTTACCGAGTAAGTACTGGTCCTGGATGTCGAAGGTCTCCTCTTCCTCGGGATAATCGTGGAACACGGGTCGCATGATGGGCAGCCCGTCCACGGAGTGCTCGTAGAACAGAGTGTACCCTTACCAAGAGTGTACCGCTCCACCGACTGGTAACTTACCGAGTAAGTACTGGTCCTGGATGTCGAAGGTCTCCTCTTCCTCGGGATAATCGTGGAACACGGGTCGCATGATGGGCAGCCCGTCCACGGAGTGCTCGTAGAACAGAGTGTACCTTTAACAAAAACATATTAAATATAAGTAAAAAACTTAGACTGTGGGTTAATCAACTTTTTCTTGTCACACGTTACGGTTACGGTCTCCTGAGTCACTCTTAAAATTCTAGGTTTTTCTAGGTAATTATAAGATCTTTCCATAATGGGACATCTACTGAGCATGTTAGTAGAACATGGTACCTACAGCAGTTCTTCTAACAATCTATGCTACTATTGTCTCCGCGCTGATGGGACAGAATAACAACAAGAAATAGATGATTGACCCACTTATATCGACCGGGATATGAACCGTGATTACCTTTTGTATTGTCGATATAAGTCTACTGAAACTAACCGTGAATCATTCAAAACTGTTATAGTAAAAAAATATATTCAAAACCCCTTTTACATGTACAGTTCATGCATTAATTTTAGTAAGGTACTTGCGCCTAAGATGGTCCATCGTATTTTATATTTTTATCCTTTTCTTACTCTAAACACATACCTATACTGTTAGCGACCCGCTAGACGCTCTTCGCTACATACGGCCTTTCCCGTGTTATCGGCTGCACTCGTGGCACTGAACGTGTTAATATGAACTTGCAGTTTTGTCTATGGTACTAGCAAACATGCGCGCAAATTTTGAATCCATTGAAATTTTGAAAGTAGGCAAGTTTAAGAACCGGGCCATCTTAGCAATGCGATCAAAAATTGTGGGTTCAAACCTTGTGTTGTGCTGTATAGAAAAATCGTTCTATAAAAAATTGCAAAAAATAACTAAACATTCGGTCAGTACGGAAATGATGGCCGTTTTTGTCTACGTGACAGCGTGATAAAACGGTGTACGTCACTTTCTATCCCGTGGAGTTAAAATGTGACATTTATTTTATCACGTGGACAAAGCGATCACTACATAACTTTGGGTATTACACATTTTAGGAATACAACTTCAGAACAGAAAAAAAATCTACGAAATTATAACTATATCAATAAAGCACTCTTTCATTTTAACATGATGGATTTCTCGTCGTCTGTGCCGATCCTTTTTATTTCTATTTAGCACCCATCCTTCGGCCTCACGACACGAACAACGCCCAGCAGCATACCAACACCATCACTACAAATCCCGCCTTTTTATTACATAACTTTGAAATAGACCATCTTTAACCGTTATTTTCTGTCCATCCAAATTTTTGTCCATAAGTCACCAGTAGTTAAGATTTTACACTTTCTCAAAATAACGAATTTATTTCACGATCGAAGGAGAGTCACTGTTCACGCACTTCGTCTTTTTATGACTGTAAATCTAGTAATAACTTAATGAAATGTGTCCAACTGTCCATTGTCACTAGTTTATCAAAGCGCAAATTGATGAAGTAAAGTTCCAGCAACCAATTCACTATAAGTGTTCAAACAGTTCCACGGATTTTAATAGTAGTAGTTAATTGCCTTCGAAATAAAAATAAAGTCCACTTCGCAGTATTTAAATTTGTCCACCGTCAATTTCCTATTGTTTATAGTTATCACAATTGTCCATAAATTATTTTTCATATATAATTTAATGATGAATTTTGCTTTTGGTTCTCTGCCTGGCGCGGCGCGCCGCCAGTGCAGCGCAAGGCCGCACTGGCAGGATCGCCATGTGATGTGGGACGTTGAATGAAACAACTTGCTTGGAGTATCGATCTATAATGTCTTGAATAACGTCATGTAAAAGCTTATATAGGGCTAAACTAAGGGAGTGTGAGTTTACGTGAGTGTACGCGTAGCGCACCCACTACAGCCTGCAGGATCCATAATCGCCCTCAGCCTATCCCGCCGGAGTGGGTAGGGCCAAATCTCCCCCCCCCCCAACCCTCTCGCCAACAGAGGGATAAGGAGCGGCGAGTCCCACACACCGTACGTAAATGCATTCCCAGTCCGTCAAAAAAAAAGGTTCCTTGTCACACAAAGACAAGAGGTTAAGCAACATACCAGTAGTCTATGAGTGCGTATCTCCTGCGCAACGCGTCTCGGATGAGCGCGGTGGTGGCGGGCTCGTACAGCCAGGGCTCGCGGCGCTTGGTCTCGATGTGGGAGTGGGCGCGGAAGAACGGCTGGACAGTGGGAATACCCCCCACACACAGACAAGAGGTTCAGCAACATACCAGTAGTCTATGAGTGCGTATCTCCTGCGCAACGCGTCTCGGATGAGCGCGGTGGTGGCGGGCTCGTACAGCCAGGGCTCGCGGCGCTTGGTCTCGATGTGGGAGTGGGCGCGGAAGAACGGCTGGACAGTGGGAATACCCCCCACACACAGACAAGAGGTTCAGCAACATACCAGTAGTCTATGAGTGCGTATCTCCTGCGCAACGCGTCTCGGATGAGCGCGGTGGTGGCGGGCTCGTACAGCCAGGGCTCGCGGCGCTTGGTCTCGATGTGGGAGTGGGCGCGGAAGAACGGCTGGACAGTGGGAATACCCCCCACACACAGACAAGAGGTTCAGCAACATACCAGTAGTCTATGAGTGCGTATCTCCTGCGCAACGCGTCTCGGATGAGCGCGGTGGTGGCGGGCTCGTACAGCCAGGGCTCGCGGCGCTTGGTCTCGATGTGGGAGTGGGCGCGGAAGAACGGCTGGACAGTGGGAATACCCCCCACACACAGACAAGAGGTTCAGCAACATACCAGTAGTCTATGAGTGCGTATCTCCTGCGCAACGCGTCTCGGATGAGCGCGGTGGTGGCGGGCTCGTACAGCCAGGGCTCGCGGCGCTTGGTCTCGATGTGGGAGTGGGCGCGGAAGAACGGCTGGACAGTGGGAATACCCCCCACACACAGACAAGAGGTTCAGCAACATACCAGTAGTCTATGAGTGCGTATCTCCTGCGCAACGCGTCTCGGATGAGCGCGGTGGTGGCGGGCTCGTACAGCCAGGGCTCGCGGCGCTTGGTCTCGATGTGGGAGTGGGCGCGGAAGAACGGCTGGACAGTGGGAATACCCCCCACACACAGACAAGAGGTTCAGCAACATACCAGTAGTCTATGAGTGCGTATCTCCTGCGCAACGCGTCTCGGATGAGCGCGGTGGTGGCGGGCTCGTACAGCCAGGGCTCGCGGCGCTTGGTCTCGATGTGGGAGTGGGCGCGGAAGAACGGCTGGACAGTGGGAATACCCCCCACACACAGACAAGAGGTTCAGCAACATACCAGTAGTCTATGAGTGCGTATCTCCTGCGCAACGCGTCTCGGATGAGCGCGGTGGTGGCGGGCTCGTACAGCCAGGGCTCGCGGCGCTTGGTCTCGATGTGGGAGTGGGCGCGGAAGAACGGCTGGACAGTGGGAATACCCCCCACACACAGACAAGAGGTTCAGCAACATACCAGTAGTCTATGAGTGCGTATCTCCTGCGCAACGCGTCTCGGATGAGCGCGGTGGTGGCGGGCTCGTACAGCCAGGGCTCGCGGCGCTTGGTCTCGATGTGGGAGTGGGCGCGGAAGAACGGCTGGACAGTGGGAATACCCCCCACACACAGACAAGAGGTTCAGCAACATACCAGTAGTCTATGAGTGCGTATCTCCTGCGCAACGCGTCTCGGATGAGCGCGGTGGTGGCGGGCTCGTACAGCCAGGGCTCGCGGCGCTTGGTCTCGATGTGGGAGTGGGCGCGGAAGAACGGCTGGACAGTGGGAATACCCCCCACACACAGACAAGAGGTTCAGCAACATACCAGTAGTCTATGAGTGCGTATCTCCTGCGCAACGCGTCTCGGATGAGCGCGGTGGTGGCGGGCTCGTACAGCCAGGGCTCGCGGCGCTTGGTCTCGATGTGGGAGTGGGCGCGGAAGAACGGCTGGACAGTGGGAATACCCCCCACACACAGACAAGAGGTTCAGCAACATACCAGTAGTCTATGAGTGCGTATCTCCTGCGCAACGCGTCTCGGATGAGCGCGGTGGTGGCGGGCTCGTACAGCCAGGGCTCGCGGCGCTTGGTCTCGATGTGGGAGTGGGCGCGGAAGAACGGCTGGACAGTGGGAATACCCCCCACACACAGACAAGAGGTTCAGCAACATACCAGTAGTCTATGAGTGCGTATCTCCTGCGCAACGCGTCTCGGATGAGCGCGGTGGTGGCGGGCTCGTACAGCCAGGGCTCGCGGCGCTTGGTCTCGATGTGGGAGTGGGCGCGGAAGAACGGCTGGAACGCACCCGCCTGGAACAAGAACACAATTTATGAAAGAGACTTAGACCAATATACTTTTTCTCAAAAATGGACGGCAAAGTCGACGTTGCCGGTTAAAAAATTGGTCGCGAAGTGCGTAGTTTATGGTCAGTCAAAAAATTCAAAAGTTAAAAACATTGCAGTCTCGATTTCGGGACTGCAATGTTGCATATAAATTCCATTATTTAACGAGTTCCAAACTTTTTAAAAGTTGAAATGGCCATATCAAATGAAGGCATAGGTCCAATTAAACAGCCAAACAGATGATCAGCACTTATTATTATAATGTTGGTACCACGACTATTTAGGTGTCTCAAATAGGTTGGCGTATTTTCGGCAGAAAAATTCACTTCTTTTTTTTTAAAGGCGGCAAAGCAAATATTTTCAATAGTTTTACTTTTTTCTGTCATAATTAGACCGTTGCTCCGGTAAATAATTTCTATTTCTTGCACCATTTTTGAGAAAAGCACTATATATGACTCCCAAGGTCGTCCGTTTAAAACGAATCCTCAGCCAGCAAGTAGCTACTTCCGAACCTCGACAATAATGTACTATTATTCGAAATTATTTTAGGTCACAATACAACAGCTCGCCCGCTAATTACAAAGACGTACATCGAGATGCACATTAGAATGGTTACACTTGGTACTTACTCTGACCCCAACGGAGAATGGTAGCCCAATAGAGGGTAACTTTGACCCAATGTATTGTAACTTTGCCCCAATGTATGGTAACTTTGCCCCAGCATATGGTAACTTTGCCCCAGCATATGGTAACTTTGCCCCAATCAGCATAATTTTGATCCAAAACGGGTTAGTTTGCCCCAAGGGTAACATAGACCTAAAGGATGGTAACTCAGGGTATATCACTAACCTGATACCACCTCGTCATCAGCTCAGCCTCAGGGTATTTAAAGAATCCACCGACGTCGGACCCGCAGTAGCTGATGCCGGCGACGGACATCGAGATGCACATGAGAATGGTTGCACTTGATACTTACTCTGACCCCAAAGGAGAATGATAGCCCAATAGAGGGTAACTTTGACCCAATGTATGGTAACTTTGCCCAATGTATGGTAACTTTGCCCAATGTATGGTAACTTTGCCCAATGTATGGTAACTTTGCCCATGTATGGTAACTTTGCCCCAATGTATGGTAACTTTGCCCCAAAAACTGGTTATTTTGCCCCAAGGATAACATCGACCTAAGCGATGTAACTCAGCCGAAGGGTATCACTAACCTGGTACCACCTCGTCATCAGCTCAGCCTCAGGGTACTTGAAGAATCCGCCGACATCGGACCCGCAGAAGCTGATGCCGGCGACGGACATCGAGATGCACATGAGAATGGTTGCACTTGATACTTACTCTGACCCCAACGGAGAATGATAGCCCAATAGAGGGTAACTTTGACCCAATGTATGGTAACTTTGCCCAATGTATGGTAATTTTGCCCAATGTATGGTAACTTTGCCCATTGTATGGTAACTTTGCTCATGTATGGTAACTTTGCCCCAATCTATGGTAACTTTGTCCCAAAAACTGGTTACTTTGCCCCAAGGATAACATCGACCTAAGCGATGTAACTCAGCCGAAGGGTATCACTAACCTGGTACCACCTCGTCATCAGCTCAGCCTCAGGGTACTTGAAGAATCCGCCGACATCGGACCCGCAGAAGCTGATGCCGGCGACGGACATCGAGATGCACATGAGAATGGTTGCACTTGATACTTACTCTGACCCCAACGGAGAATGATAGCCCAATAGAGGGTAACTTTGACCCAATGTATGGTAACTTTGCCCAATGTATGGTAATTTTGCCCAATGTATGGTAACTTTGCCCAATGTATGGTAACTTTGCTCATGTATGGTAACTTTGCCCCAATGTATGGTAACTTTGCCCCAAAAACTGGTTACTTTGCCCCAAGGATAACATCGACCTAAGCGATGTAACTCAGCCGAAGGGTATCACTAACCTGGTACCACCTCGTCATCAGCTCAGCCTCAGGGTATTTGAAGAATCCGCCGACGTCGGACCCGCAGAAGCTGATGCCGGCGACGGACATCGAGATGCACTGGGGAATGGAGACGGCCAGGAAACCCCATTCCGCCATATTGTCGCCTGTCCACACGGCTGCGTATCTGTACAAAGTTACATTATATTTAAAAGCTGTACTTTAATAAAGAGTATTTTCAAAACTAAAGGCCTGTGCACACCGGCTGCGTGTGTGTGACGTGCACGTGCGCGTGCAGCGTTGTAGTATACAGATCCTTATGAGAGACGGCACACCACTTGCGTGACGTGTGCGTGTGCGGCTCCAACATTTTAGCGCACGTGCACGTCACGCACACGCAAGCTGGTGTGCACAGGCCTTAAGGCTTCGTCGGCGCGATCCAACATGCCCTGGTGAGTGCCTTTGTCGTGCGCTAGACCGTATTCATTGTGAACCTTACTGTAAGGAGATAAGGTCCACGATGGCCAGTTAAGAGTGTTACACCTCGGAGTGCCGGCGAACGCGGAACGCGTGATAATGAAGTGCCTTTGATGTGTGCTAGACCGTATTCATTGTGAACCTTACTGTAAGGAGATAAGGTCCACGATGGCCAGTTAAGAGTGTTACACCTCGGAGTGCCGGCGAACGCGGAACGCGTGATAATGAAGTGCCTTTGATGTGTGCTAGACCGTATTCATTGTGAACCTTACTGTGAGGACATAAGGTCCACGATGGCCAGTTAAAAGTGTTACGCCTCTGAGTGCCGGCGAACGCGGAACGCGTGATAATGAAGTGCCTTTGATGTGCGCTAGAACGTATTCATTGTGAACCTTACTGTGAGGATATAAGGTCCACGATGGCCAGTTAAAAGTGTTACGCCTCTGAGTGCCGGCGAACGCGGAACGCGTGAGGATGAAGTGCCTTTGATGTGCGCTAGAACGTATTCATTGTGAACCTTACTGTGAGGACATAAGGTCCACGATGGCCAGGTAAGTTACATGTGGTTACCTCTGAGTGCCGGCGAACGCGGAACGCGTGATAATGAAGTGCCTTTGATGTGCGCTAGACCGTATTCATTGTGAATCTTACTGTGTGGACATAAGGTCCACGATGAACAGTTAAGAGTGTTACATCTCCGAGTGCCGGCGATGAAGTGCCTTTGATGTGTGCTAGAACGTATTCATTGTGAACCTTACTGTAAGGACATAAGGTCCGCGATGGACAGTTAAGTTACATGTGGTTACCTCTGAGTGCCGGCGAATGCGGAACGCGTGATAATGAAGTGCCTTTGATGTGTGCTAGACCGTATTCATTGTGAACCTTACAGTAAGGACATAAGGTCCACGATGGATAGTTAAGAGTGTTACACCTCTGAGTGCCGGCGAACGCGGAACGCCTGATAATGAAGTGCCTTTGATGTGTGCTAGACCATATTCATTGTGAACCTTACTGTGAGGACATAAGGTCCACGATGGCCAGTTAAAAGTGTTACGCCTCTGAGTGCCGGCGAACGCGGAACGCGTGATAATGAAGTGCCTTTGATGTGCGCTAGACCGTATTCATTGTGAAACTTACTGTGAGTACATAAGGTCCACAATGGACAGTTAAGTTACATTTGGTTACCTCTGAGTGCCGGCGAACGCGGAATGCGTGATAATGAAGTGCCTTTGATGTGTGCTAGAACGTATTCATTGTGAACCTTACTGTAAGGACATAAGGTCCACGGTGGACAGTTAAGAGTGTTACACCTCTGAGTGCCGGCGATGAAGTGCCTTTGATGTGTGCTAGAACGTATTCATTGTGAACCTTACTGTAAGGACATAAGGTCCACGATGGACAGTTAAGTACATGTGGTTACCTCTGAGTGCCGGCGAACGCGGAACGTGTGAGAATGAAGGGCCGATATTTGCCGTCGGCGCGATCCAACATGCCCTGGTGGGTGCCTTTTATTTGTGATAGACCGTATTCATTGTGGACGTGTCTGAAAAAAAATTGTACATTACGATACAAGTGCGAAAAGTAGGAAATTATAACACGACCAAAGGGAGTGTCTTAAATGCGTGGTTGTTTTATTTCATGAAAACAACATCGCTATATGGGGCATTATCTATGAACAGGGACCTTATTGTGGATGGCGCTTACGCCACACAGCGTCGCGCGGCATTGTATTTATATCGGAGCATCGTTAATAATGGCGTAAGCGCCATCGAAAATAAGGTCCCTTTTCATAGATAACGTCACATATGCAAAGAAAATTGGATTAAAATTATAAGTTTATAAATGTTTGCGCCAAAAAGGCAGGCGCTATTCGTGTGACGTTGTGACGTCATAATGGCAGCGCAGTAACAAAGAAATGTCAAACGTGAAGTGCTTGTTTCTGCTACAGTGACGTCACTCATGAGACAAAAATGGCGGTCGCCGTTTGCGGTCACGTGACATGCTGATAATAAAATCGCAATTACAATTTTGAAATTAAATATGAAGCCAGGGTTCGAAAGGAGCATTATCAATGATAGTTATCTTGATAATTATCGTGATTTGAATGCCTGATAATTATCGATTTGATAATAACTTAAAATTTATAAAACGTAAATTATAAAATCATTATTTTTTACTATCAAAGAATTCAAAGAAAATAATCCACACCAGGGATAATTATCCGATATTTATCATTATCAAAGACTATAATTATCTGGATAATTTCGAACCCTGAATAAATCTCATTTCCTAACGCAATAGTATTAAACTTGTATTTCTTATGGCAAAAACGATATAACATACATTGAATAATTTTACGGTTTAGACTCACTTGTTTTAAGTCACTCGCGCGAGTCGCGCGACATGTTTCGGACAAGTGAGTCTAAACCGTAAAATTATTCAATGTTAGTATGTCTCACGACAGTTTAAATTTGATATAACATACTTTCATAATTTAATTTTGATAGATGAAACTCCCCTATTTTTACAATACCTGTGTTCCCAATAGGAGGCGAGTCCGTCGTGTCCGTCCTGGGGAGGCTTGTAATGTCGGCAATCCTTGGGCATGGTGATTTCAGGCCCGTTGAATACCTAGTAAACATATTAATTATATTACAACTTAAATAAATAATCGGACACATTAAGGGTTAATCATTTGGCTTAACTGGTAGCGCTCGGAGTAGTACTTGTTGACCGAGCAAAGAGAGACCTTATCTCAACGTAGTAAGGTTCATATTACTCACGCTGGGCTCGTTCATGTCGTTCCAGAGGTGCACGTCTTTGCTGGATCCGGGCCAGTTGTTGAACTGGTAGCGCTCGGAGTAGTACTTGTTGACCGAGCAAAGAGAGACCTTATCTCAACGTAGTAAGGTTCATATTCCACTCACGCTGGGCTCGTTCATGTCGTTCCAGAGTGGACGTCTTTGCTGGATCCAGGCCAGTTGTTGAACTGGTAGCGCTCGGAGTAGTACTTGCTGACCAAGCAAAGACAGACCTTATCTCAACGTAGTAAGGTTCATATTACTCACGCTGGGCTCGTTCATGTCGTTCCAGAGGTGCACGTCTTTGCTGGATCCAGGCCAGTTGTTGAACTGGTAGCGCTCGGAGTAGTACTTGCTGACCGAGCGAAGAGGGACCTTATCTCAACGTAGTAAGGTTCATATTACTCACGCTGGGCTCGTTCATGTCGTTCCAGAGGTGCACGTCTTTGCTGGATCCAGGCCAGTTGTTGAACTGGTAGCGCTCGGAGTAGCACTTGCTGACCGAGCGAAGAGGGACCTTATCTCAACGTAGTAAGGTTCATATTACTCACGCTGGGCTCGTTCATGTCGTTCCAGAGGTGCACGTCTTTGCTGGATCCAGGCCAGTTGTTGAACTGGTAGCGCTCGGAGTAGTACTTGCTGACCGAGCGAAGAGGGACCTTATCTCAACGTAGTAAGGTTCATATTACTCACGCTGGGCTCGTTCATGTCGTTCCAGAGGTGGACGTCTTTGCTGGATCCGGGCCAGTTGTTGAACTGGTAGCGCTCGGAGTAGTACTTGCTGACCAAGCCAAGAGAGACCTTATCTCAACGTAGTAAGATTCATATTACTCACGCTGGGCTCGTTCATGTCGTTCCAGAGGTGCACGTCTTTGCTGGATCCAGGCCAGTTGTTGAACTGGTAGCGCTCGGAGTAGTACTTGCTGACCGAGCGAAGAGGGACCTTATCTCAACGTAGTAAGGTTCATATTACTCACGCTGGGCTCGTTCATGTCGTTCCAGAGGTGCACGTCTTTGCTGGATCCAGGCCAGTTGTTGAACTGGTAGCGCTCGGAGTAGTACTTGCTCACGCGAGGGTCGAAGAAGTCCAGGTAGGAGGAGGAGCCGGGCCAGCACCAGCCTGGTGACAATTTATAAGAGTTAAAAGACTTAGAACTAGGTTTTTACTAAGTTCCCCACGAAGCCCTATTGAATTTCGCAGATGATCACAAATCTCGTTCTCAAGCAATTTTTTTAACACGATTTTACGGGCTGCTCTCTTCTACAGGTCGCAATACTTAACCAATTCTCGTGAAATTTTGTGAGCAGAATCGATAATTATAAGATTATTTTGCCGATTCAGATTTTGTACCGCTTATTGTATGGATCTAAGTGCATACTCTTCTACAGGTCACATTACGCAAACGATTCTCACGAAATTTTGTGAGCAGGTTTGATAATTAAATGGATTATTTTGTGGATTCAGATTTTAGATAATTTTCAAAATGGCGGAGTCATGTTGGTATCGTGAGTCAGAACCACAAGTACACTAACCTTCATAATCTTTCCCGTCCTTGTCCTTCACATAGTACCCGTTCTCTGTCGCGTCTTCGTGTAGGAAGTATCCGGGTTCCCGTTTGATGTGCGGGTCGATGATGGCGACCAACCTCCGACCCTTGGCGGTCAGGTTGGCGACCATGTCGGCCGGGTGGGGGAACTTTTCGGCGTCCCAGGTGAAGTACCTAGGAGAAAAAAAAAAGAATTGTGGGGATGAAATCGAAAGAAAGACATAATCTATAGTATTAAGTATAGTATACACCTCTATTAGGGCACGTGCAACCAGCGTTAGCCACTAACTCGTAGATAACGATTAGCACAGGGTTAAATTGTACTGGTAATTCCGGGTTTAACCGGTTAACCCCAAGTTAGAGACAGAACCGGTTAACCACAAGTTAGTGGCCCTTAGAGACAGAAGGGTTGTGATGTGACTTCATTTTTTGTTTGAATGTTACATCATTCCGTCTGTATATTTAACATCGGCCCAGATAGCGTCAACAGAATTGTCGTACACGTCAAAATTGTCGTCCACTTGGCGCACGTCATTCTGTACAACTTTATACATGTATACTTACATCTTTCTGTCTGTGTACTCGATGTCGAGCCAGATGGCGTCGACGGGCAGGTCGTGCACGTCAAAGTTGTCGTCCACTTGTCGCACGTCATTCTATACAAGTTGTACAACTTTATATATGTATACTTACATCTTTCTGTCTGTGTATTCGATGTCGAGCCAGATGGCGTCGACGGGCAGGTCGTGCACGTCAAAGTTGTCGTCCACTTGTCGCACGTCATTCTATACAAGTTGTACAACTTTATATATGTATACTTACATCTTTCTGTCTGTGTACTCGATGTCGAGCCATATGGCGTCGACGGGCAGGTCGTGCACGTCAAAGTTGTCGTCCACTTGTCGCACGTCATTTTATACAACTTTATGTATGTATACTTACATCTTTCTGTCTGTGTACCCGATGTCGAGCCAGGCGTCAACGGCAGGTCGCTGGTCGTGTACGTCAAAGTTATCGTCCACTTGTCGCACGTCATTTTATACAAGTTATACAACTTTATATATGTATACTTACATCTTTCTGTCTGTGTACCCGATGTCGAGCCAGGCGTCAACGGCAGGTCGCTGGTCGTGTACGTCAAAGTTGTCGTCCACTTGTCGCACGTCATTCTATACAAGTTATACAACTTTATATATGTATACTTACATCTTTCTGTCTGTGTACCCGATGTCGAGCCAGGCGTCAACGGCAGGTCGCTGGTCGTGTACGTCAAAGTTGTCGTCCACTTGTCGCACGTCATTCTATACAACATTATAATTATATGTATATACTTACATCTTTCTGTCTGTGTACTCGATGTCGAGCCGGATGGCGTCGACGGGCAGGTCGTGCACGTCAAAGTTGTCGTCCACTTGTCGCACGTCATTTTATACAACTTTATATATGTATACTTACATCTTTCTGTCTGTGTACTCGATGTCGAGCCAGGCGTCAACGGCAGGTCGCTGGTCGTGTACGTCAAAGTTGTCGTCCACTTGTCGCACGTCATTCTATACAAGTTATACAACTTTATATATGTATACTTACATCTTTCTGTCTGTGTACTCGATGTCGAGCCAGATGGCGTCGACGGGCAGGTCGTGCACGTCAAAGTTGTCGTCCACTTGTCGCACGTCATTCTCGTCCACATAGTTCCAGCGACATTGGTGGTACGCGATGGAGAATTTCTGGTGGAATATATGAACTGAATTGTAGAGGTTGGTATATTAGCGACTTAGCATAAGACTTGCATTTTTTATAGTATTCTACGGCCCGAGATATAGATTAATAATATTAGTGAGCGTCAGGATGACAGGACCATGATGGCTATTTATAACGAGCGTTACTCCAAGATTTAGTACCTATTTAGTACTATTTGGTACCTGACATCAAATATTTAGTACCTCAATAGAAATCGAGAAATATTGAAAATAAAGTGGCCAGCCATTCTGACGTCAGGTTGACAGGACCAAGTCCAGTTCCCCTATTTGTAGGCGTTATATCGAATCCATCTTTTGACAAAGATTTAGTACCTATTTAGTACTTTTCATAATTATTCTTCTTATTTAATTTCGACTTAATGTAAAAAAGTTACAGCTAGTATAAACTTTGTATGTGCACAGTGGTGCAGCCAGTCAATGTGAACCGGGCCTGAAAGTTTGTTCAAATGTTAATATTTTTGACTACAACATTTACTTTACGTTGTTTGGCCAATCTAAAATGAACCACGAGCGTAGTGAGTGGTTTGAAAGTGGAATCTTGAGCATTGCGAGGATTTCAAGGCATGAGGTTTAAACAATGTTTCTACCGAGTGACACACTACATTTTTGACCACACCAACTTGAGGGAAATACTCACTTAAAATTGAAAATCATCACTTAAAGTTAATTTATAACGTTCCACAGGAAAAGGTACCTTATGAGGGTTTCTAGTTTCGGAGATATTAAATGTTTTGTAAAAAGAGTTGAAGTAATGCTATTTTTTTTATTCATTTAATTTCTTAGAATAGGTTATTTATAATATGAATATAAAAGTCAAATATGAAAACACTTACAAAACAATAAAAAATACATATAAACACATTATAAAAAACCTAACCTAGGGTGCCGCCGGCAGCGGGGCAAGGCCCAAGCTACCGGTGGTCAGGGCCGCAGAGAGAGGAACCGGCGGACTATCCGCGCCGTGTCCAAGATCACCGCCTTCTGCATCTGACCATTGATCCAACCACCTAGCGAGAGTCTCTCAAGATGTTGGTCGAGACTCTTCGCTATCAGACCGTTCGCTGAAACAACTATGATCGTCGAATCAACATCCCACATTTTATTATTATTATGTGATCTGAAACCTTAATGTTTAACGTTTATTTACATATTTTTATTTTTGTTATAAGTAAGTTATAAGCCTAGTAATGTCTTCTCAAAGTTTAGTAGAAAAGGTAGCTTATGGAGGAGTGACTGAAAATTCCAAAAATACCTAGGCAATACGGGAAAAGAAGTTTGGTAAAGAACTGTATTAGCATTCTGAAAAACTAATTTGATAATTTCAGTTCTGGTCGGGGGGCCTAGGCAATACCTATTAGGTATAACCGTACATCGGACCTACATTACAAATCCATGTAGCCTGCTATTATATCAGAGTTACCCTCGTCAAGTCTTTCTTGACTAGAATAATCTTCATTTGGTGCAATAAATCTGCCATTTCTTTGCTGAAAAATGCCAACATCCGACGCATTGCTATAGGTCATCCAACCTCAAAGCCGCTTGTCTTCAATGGCAACCAAAATATATTATTGATAAGAAATAGACGATATATTATATTATCTTAACCCCAAAATAAGATTAGTTTATCTTAACTGTTCCATCATCATCATGCCTCATCATGTAACTTAACCACAAGGTACCTTTTCTTTCTTTTTAATATCGTTATTGTTATGTAAGTTTAAAGTGGCATAAGAGGTTAAATATAGTATTTAGTTGCGGTTTTAGGATATATTTCATTTGTATGATATAATTTCTTTCATATCTGCTCAGAAAAATTGATTGTGGGTAAAATTTTAGTAAAAAATATTCAATTTTGTGACTTTTCATGAAAGTGAGCGAGAGAGTGCACCGCACCGCGACCGTTTAATGGAAATCCGTGGTCTCTGCCTACCCCTCCGGGAAATAGGCGTGATTATATGTATGTATCAGGGATGTTGCGGATGCCGATTTTTTGACATCCGCGGACGCGGATGCGGATGCGGATTTTTAAAGGCTCACATCCGTTGATGTCAGGATAGGTACATAAAAAACGTCAAATATTACATTTTAGTCATTTTTATTTCAAAAAACCGGCCAAGTGCGAGTCGGACTCGCGTTCCAAGGGTTCCGTACATTAAGTCCCACTCACGCTTGACTGCTTATTTCTAATAGGTTTTTTGGCTAATGACTAAATTACCTAGCAGTCTAGCACTTACGCCGATGCTAAGACGTTCCTGTACCGAACTGTTCCACATCCGCATCCGCATTAAATCCGCATCGATTTTATGCGGATGTTGAAAATAATGCGGAAGTTCCGCGGTTGCGGATGCGGATATTCGCAACATCCCTGGTATGTATGTAATAAATTCGAGTTATTTCCTCATGTTGGCTGGTAAAATTGACTTCTTTTAAATTTTAAATGAGTATTTCCCTCAAGTTAGTGTGGTCAAAAATGTAGTGTGTCACTCAGTAGAAACATTCTTTAAACCTCATGCCTTGAAATCCTCGCAATGCTCAAGATTCCACTTTCAAACCACTCACTACGCTCGTGGTTCATTTTGGATTGGCCAAACAACGTAAAGTAAATGTTGTAGTCAAAAATATTAACTTTCTAACAAACTTTTAGGCCCGGTTCACATTGACTGGCTGCACCACTGTGCACATACAAAATTTATACTAGCTGTAACTTTTTTACGTTAAGTCGAAATTAAATAAGAATAATAATTATGAAAAGTACTAAATAGGTACTAAATCTTTGTCAAAAGATGGATTCGATATAACGCCTACAAATAGGGGAACTGGACTTGGTCCTGTCAACCTGACGTCAGAATGGCTGGCCACTTTATTTTCAATATTTCTCGATTTCTATTGAGGTACTAAATATTTGATGTCAGGTACCAAATAGTACTAAATAGGTACTAAATCTTGGAGTAACACTCGTTATAAATAGCCATCATGGTCCTGTCATCCTGACGCTCACATAATATTATATAATTGGAATAAGATTCAAAATGAACCAATGGAAAAATATTTTGTGAGGCTGTGTGTGGTCCTGAGGTGTTCTTCTACGGTTACTGAGTGCCGGCGAGTCGAACGCTACAGAACCAGTCTGAAATGTGTCATCGAGATGCGTAACAAAGGCGCGTTATCGGAGAGCGCACCTACACTGGTTTTTTGAGCGTTGGACTAGCCCGCGCTCAGGTGCCAATTAGAATTACACGACCCTTTTTTTACAGGTAGTAGCACTTGCGGTTTTACTTAACAATAGACAAAGGATTAGCCGTCCCGGACCAGCTACAAATCGAAAGACACTGATAGTTTTACGTACGTAAGTAGGGACAAAGCTATTTGTTAGAATAAGATAACGATATTCATCTCTCATTCTGTAGTATAGCTGTGTCCCTATCCCTACCCTGCTTACGTTTACTACCTACCAAGTGTATCTTGGGCCTAAGAAAATAAAATATGGACATTGATCGTTGGGAAATAGAGAATGGTATGGTTTACTAAATTAAACTTATAATATAATATAGGTACTAGCGCCCGGTTAACAAATTATACATAAACCTTCCCCTTGAATCACTCTATCTATTTACCGCATCAAAATCCGTTGCGTAGTTTTAAAGATCTAAGCATACATAGGGACAGACAGACAGCGGGAAGCGACTTTGTTTTATACTATGTAGTGATGGTATACTTACGGGTGGCAAAGGCATAACACCGGTGAGACGTGTGTACTGTCTGAACACATCTTTAGGCCGGTTGCCGAGCATCACAAACACGTCCACTATACCAGACTCACTCATGAATCTGCGAATTAATAAGTTCATTCAATTTATTTTACGTCAACTCACGTAATTTTAGTAAATTGCGTTTACATAATTTTTACTTTAGAATAGGTAGGTAGTATCAAAGGTAGGCTACGCTATCCGTGTCAACCATATACATAAAATTTATATGAAAATATCCTCCTAAGGACCAGCCATACAAATGAACCATCCAAACTTTGCCACTGAAATATGAACCTAAACTGTAGGTAATAGAGTTGATTTTGAGTTGTTTGAAAATTAAACGAAACAAAGCAAAAGCGACTCTGTGCCAATTGAACATGGTTTAAATTATGTACATCGAACTGAATAGGTACTATATAGGTAGGACCTTGAGAGGATATGATGTTAATAATCAATTAATCACAAATTTAAATAATATGTGCAAAGTTAGATTAGACGGACTATATTGGTAGTTTAATAACACCATTTACCTAGCGTCAACCTGTTTCTTCTGACCGCCGGTGACCAGGTTGACCAACGAGGAGACGACAGTGCCCTCTGCGTTGTTGACCACGTCCACCCACGTTTCAACAGTTGTTTACTTGTTTATGTAAGAGTAGTAATAAACACAGTGTTAACCTGGCGTCAACCTGCTTCTTCTGACCGCCGGTGACCAGGTTGACCAACGAGGAGACGACAGTGCCCTCCGCGTGGTTGACCACGTCCACCCACGTTTCAACAGTTGTTTACTTGTTTATGTCAGAGTAGTAATAAACACAGTGTTTACCTAACGTCAACCTGCTTCTTCTGATCGCCGGTGACCAGGTTGACCAACGAGGAGACAACAGTGCCCTCCGCGTGGTTGACCACGTCCACCCACGTTTCAACAGTTGTTTACTTGTTTATGTCAGACTAGTAATAAACACAGTGTTTACCTAACGTCAACCTGCTTCTTCTGACCGCCGATGACCAGGTTGACCAACGAGGAGACGACAGTGCCCTCCGCGTGGTTGACCACGTCCACCCACGTTTCAACAGTTGTTTACTTGTTTATGTCAGAGTAGTAATAAACACAGTGTTTACCTGGCGTCAACCTGCTTCTTCTGACCGCCGGTGACCAGGTTGACCAACGAGGAGACGACAGTGCCCTCTGCGTGGTTGACCACGTCCACCCACGTTTCAACAGTTGTTTACTTGTTTATGTCAGAGTAGTAATAAACACAGTGTTTACCTAGCGTCAACCTGCTTCTTCTGACCGCCGGTGACCAGGTTGACCAACGAGACGACAGTGCCCTCCGCGTGGTTGACCACGTCCACCCACGTTTCAACAGTTGTTTACTTGTTTATGTCAGAGTAGTAATAAACACAGTGTTTACCTAGCGTCAACCTGCTTCTTCTGACCGCCGGTGACCAGGTTGACCAACGAGGAGACGACAGTGCCCTCCGCGTGGTTGACCACGTCCACCCACGTTTCAACAGTTGTTTACTTGTTTATGTCAGAGTAGTAATAAACACAGTGTTTACCTAGCGTCAACCTGCTTCTTCTGACCGCCGGTGACCAGGTTGACCAACGAGGAGACAACAGTGCCCTCCGCGTGGTTGACCACGTCCACCCACGTTTCAACAGTTGTTTACTTGTTTATGTCAGAGTAGTAATAAACACAGTGTTTACCTGGCGTCAACCTGTTTCTTCTGACCGCCGGTGACCAGGTTGACCAACGAGGAGACGACAGTGCCCTCCGCGTGGTTGACCACGTCCACCCACGTTTCAACAGTTGTTTACTTGTTTATGTCAGAGTAGTAATAAACACAGTGTTTACCTGGCGTCAACCTGCTTCTTCTGACCGCCGGTGACCAGGTTGACCAACGAGGAGACGACAGTGCCCTCCGCGTGGTTGACCACGTCCACCCACGTTTCAACAGTTGTTTACTTGTTTATGTCAGAGTAGTAATAAACACAGTGTTTACCTAGCGTCAACCTGCTTCTTCTGACCGCCGGTGACCAGGTTGACCAACGAGACGACAGTGCCCTCCGCGTGGTTGACCACGTCCACCCACGTTTCAACAGTTGTTTACTTGTTTATGTCAGAGTAGTAATAAACACAGTGTTTACCTAGCATCAACCTGCTTCTTCTGACCGCCGGTGACCAGGTTGACCAACGAGACGACAGTGCCCTCCGCGTGGTTGACCACGTCCACCCACGTTTCAACAGTTGTTTACTTGTTTATGTCAGAGTAGTAATAAACACAGTGTTTACCTGGCGTCAACCTGCTTCTTCTGACCGCCGGTGACCAGGTTGACCAACGAGACGACAGTGCCCTCCGCGTGGTTGACCACGTCCACCCACGTTTCAACAGTTGTTTACTTGTTTATGTCAGAGTAGTAATAAACACAGTGTTTACCTAGCGTCAACCTGCTTCTTCTGACCGCCGGTGACCAGGTTGACCAACGAGGAGACGACAGTGCCGTCTGCGTGGTTGACCACGTCCACCCACGTTTCCGCGGAGTTGTGCCAGAAAACTCCGGTGGTGCGCTTGGAGCTGCCAACAAAATAAAATAAAGTAAATAATAAAATAAAATATTTTTATTGTCAAAAAACAAGTTACTAAGTGGGTTTTGAAGTCCCTGACTCCTGAGCTAGGTAAAGACCTGTGTTACAGAAGTCAGTGTCCTCTCCTAGACAATAGAAAATGTCATGTTAGTTCAGTTTTTAGGGTTCCGTAGCCAAATGGCAAAAAACGGAACCCTTATAGATTCGTCATGTCTGTCTGTCTGTCTGTCCGTCTGTCCGTGTATGTCACAGTCACTTTTCTCCGAAACTATAAGAACTATACTGTTGAAACTTGGTAAGTAGATGTATTCTGTGAACCGCATTAAGATTTTCACACAAAAATAGAAAAAAAAACAATAAATTTTTGGGGTTCCCTATACTTAGAACTGAAACTCAAAATTTTTTTTTTCATCAAACCTGTACGTGTGGGGTATCTATGGATAGGTCTTCAAAAATGATATTGAGGTTTCTAATATCATGTTTTTCTAAACTGAATAGTTTGCGCGAGAGACACTTCCAAAGTGGTAAAATGTGTGTCCCCCCCCCCCCCCCTGTAATGTAACTTCTAAAATAACAGAATGATAAAACTAAAAAAAATATATGATGTACATTACCGTGTAAACTTCCACCGAAAATTGGTTTGAACGAGATCTAGTAAGTAGTTTTTTTTTTATACGTCATAAATCGCCTAAATACGGAACCCTTCATGGGCGAGTCCGACTCGCACTTGGCCGCTTTTTTATTGTATATAAGAATCAGGTTTAGAGATGGGCCTATGGGTATGGACATTGCCGAATACGAATATTCGGCCAAACATTCGATTCAGCTCATACGAAACCGAATATTCGGTTGGACTAAAACTGTCTAAAAAGCTGAAAACAAGTTAATACAGGTCCGCGGACTGCACTCATTATGGGTTTTTGATCCTTCTTCTTCCGACCAATCGGGAAAATTTAGGAAAAGAAACGGAAACGCCTCATACCTGATCGCGAAGGACATCCGCGCTAACTAGCGGACGCCCTAAAAAGTTTGTTTATTCGGTAAATATTCGGCAGTTCGAACCGAACTATTCGGCCGAATACGAACATTGAAAAATATTCCGAATACCGAATAATTACCGAATATTCGGCCCATCTCTAATCCGTATACATTGCAGGTCGAATATGCAAAATTACACATTTAGTTCGACTGAGACTTAAAGTTGCTTTACTTATCATCTTAAGTATCAAATAAGCGACACATTCGGTCTACGAGTTCCCTTTCGGCTTCCAGGGTGCTTCAAGAAGGGAAAATGGGGGGAGGGAGGGTTTTTAAGAATTATGTGACACTCCTAGGGCATGCAGTACCGGTCCCGGTACCAAGAATTTCATTTCCCGGTTCCGGCCATGCCCAGAACCGGGATTCCCGGTTCTTCCCGGTTCTCAAGGCACCTTTTGATTACTTCTAAGAAATTGTTTGTGTTAGCGTACAATCTTTATGAATGACTTATTTTCATATAACTAATTGCATAAGAATTAATAAATGACTTATTTTATTATAAACAAACACTTAATTGGCGTTACAACCTATTTTACGAAATTAACCGGCACACTTTGCCTCCGCCTGGGCCGAGCCACACGGCCGTAAAGTGTCATTCAATAGAACTTGCTAACTATGTAAACAAAAGTTATTAGTAAATTGGCATTCAGTGTCAAGTTTAGTATGGCGGTTTGTTTACATAGTTAGCAAGTTCTATTGAATGACACTTTAGCGTAGTCGATGCACTCAGCACTATGACGGCACCGCCTGCCTGCACGAATGTCTACTTTACTAGGTTACTTTGTCGGGTTATTTGGGTCCCCTGTTTCATAGCACCATTATTAAATGTTATATAATGTCTCGAGCTAAAGTACTAAAACATTACTACTATTGAAATGGGAATAAATAGTCATATCATGAGAACCGGGAAGTACCGGTACCGGGTCTTCAGTACCGGTTCTTTTGACACTATAAAATCCCGGTTCTCATATTCCCGGGAATTCCCGGGAGCATGCCCTAGACACTCCTAGGGTTGCAAGCGTCTATAGGCTATGTTAACTTACCCGTGTGCGTACATGACAGGGACGGCGCCATACAAGGCCATGCGGCTGTCCAGCTCAAACTCGAACACGTCCAGACTGTAGAGGCGGTAGGGCTCGCCGCCGCTCGTCGTGCGGAGGGCGAAGTTGTCCGTGTGCTCGGGGATAGTGACAACTTACCCGTGTGCGTACATGACAGGGACAGCGCCATACAAAGCCATGCGGCTGTCCAGCTCAAACTCGAACACGTCCAGACTGTAGAGGCGGTAGGGCTCGCCGCCGCTCGTCGTGCGGAGGGCGAAGTTGTCCGTGTGCTCGGGGATAGTGACAACTTACCCGTGTGCGTACATGACAGGGACAGCGCCATACAAAGCCATGCGGCTGTCCAGCTCAAACTCGAACACGTCTAGATTGTAGAGGCGGTAGGGCTCGCCGCCGCTCGTCGTCCTGAGGGCGAAGTTGTCCGTGTGCTCGGGGATACCTGGCGACAATAAATTTAGCTTTGTAGTACCGAAGACCCTAGCAACGCGCCGCGTCAGGAAAACGTTAACTCACGCACACAGCCATAGGAACATCGACACGGCACACACTCCCGCGCCGCGGTAATTCGGCATTCTACGCTGTAAATATAGTTTTAAGCTTAATGTCAGTCCTTTAGCTTAGTGTTAGGTTTGTACAAAAAGGAATGTAAATAGCTTAGTATTAGGTAATTGCTAGCTGTAAAAAAATTTATAATCTAGGGCAGAGAGGAACAGCGCCGGATTTGTCCGGCCCCGACTCTGAACACGTTAAAAAAAAAAAAAAAAAAAAAAAAAAAAAAAAAAAAAAAAAAAAAAACGCCCGGCATTCAGTCCACCGCGGCCACCCGTGACGGACAGAGCTCTCCCCTAGGTACTACCGCGACACCCGCCACAGTACATACTCAGGCAACCTACCACGGCCATCCGTGTGGACGCCTCGACTCTAAAGTATTCTAAGTTTAACTTGTGATTAATTCATAAAATAAATATTTTGCTATCTTCTTGTTGGGCGCCAGTGTAATGAGACGACAGCGAAGAAGACAGCAAAATATTTGTTAAGTTAAACTTAGAATACTTTAGAGTCGAGGCGTCCACACGGATGGCCGTGGTAGGTTGCCTGAGTATGTACTGTGGCGGGTGCCGCGGTAGTACCTAGGGGAGAGCTCTGCCCGTCACGGGTGGCCGCGGTGGACTGAATCACAAAACAGATACAGTACAGAAATCAATCTACATACAAAGTGCGCTCGAGCAACGCACACATAGACACTGCTCACGGACACGATATCTCGGACCGGTTGGGACCAGTGCGAGCGCGAGTGTCAACCGCTTGAGACACGCGTCTGTGAACTTTTTTGAGCAATAATGGAGAAACAAAAAAAAGTTATTATAACTGTTCAGTGGACGGTTGCTTAAATTCAACATTAAAAGGTGAATTGTCGTTTTTTAAGCTACCAGTGGTTTCAGAGAGGTAAGTAGGTATCTGCTTGTATTTCGGTGGTCCGTTTTAACGTTAAACAGAACAGTTAGGTAGGTAGGTAAGCACCCCGCCCCGGCCACTACTAGATACGAGTGCCACTAGCTACCACGATAGTTTTTAGTGCATAAATCATAGTTGACAACCCTAGAGCGACCGCCGAGCGTAGGTATGAAAAGTGAAGTACATACATGTGATTGACTTCTGTACTGTATCTATTTTGTGACTGAATGCCGGGCGCTGCGTCGATCGCGTTTATATAGGGACGCGGGAGTGTGTGCCGTGTCGATGTTCCTATGGCTGTGTGCGTGAGTTGTTTACGTTTTCCTGACGCGGCACGTTGCTAGGGTCTTCGGTACTACATCTTTATAAAAAAATATTGGATTATTACAGCACCCTTAACCCATGGAGCGCCCTAGTATCACACGTGTGATACTAACTCCATGCTGTTCAGCGGGCGCAGCATGGTTCCATTTTTATCGCCTGTCACTTTCGCACTTACATACTTGTTCGAACGTGACAGGCATGGTGACAAGCGATAAAAATGCGACTGTGCTCCCGCCGCTGGGTTCTGGGCGCTCCACGGGTTAAACCAATTCAAAAGAACGGTAGACAGTATGATACTCGTCATGTTTATGAATTAAAAATTCACACAAGCATAGCAATGTTTTGTAGTAAAACTAGCGACCCGCCCCGGGTTCGCACGGGTTAACAAATTATACATAAACCTTCCTCTTGAATCACTCTATCTATTAAAAAAAACCTCATCAAAATCCGGTGCGTAGTTTTAAAGATCTAAGCATACATAGGGACAGACAGCAGGAAGCGACTTTGTTTTATACTATGTAGTGATTTTCGCTAGCTAGAGTCTCAATGGGCAAACAACAATTTTGCTCGCTTGTATAACAACTATTGTTTTTAGGGTTCCGTATCCAAAGAGTAAAAACGTGACCCTATTACTACCGTCTGTCCGTCAGTCTGTCACCAGGCTGTATCTCATGAGCCGTGATAGCTAGACAGTTGAAATTTTCATAGATGATGTATATTAGTATATGGTCAAGAGAATCTTGTCAGTAGAAAAAGGCGCGAAATTCAAATTTTCTATGGGACGATATCTGACAAGATCTGCTTGGCCATCTATATTTCTGTTGCCGCTATAACAACAAATACTAATTTCCGAATAAAATAAATATTTAAGTGGGGCTCCCATACAACAAACGTGATTTTTTTGCCGTTTTTTGCGTTATGGTACGGAACCCTTCGTGCGCGAGTCCGACTCGCACTTGGCCGGTTTTTCTTACCGTAGACATGATCAGCCTCGGGGAAGGTGACATCGAGTGACACTGCCTCGTTGCCTCGCGGCTTGCTGTCGTGGTGCGACTTGAAGTTTTCGCCTCGTGAGCTGTCATCTTCCTGTACAATATTTTACTAAATTAACATATGTATCTTTCCATTGGAGAAGGGTCCTTAGGGGCTATTCATAAATTACGTCATTTCAAATTAGAGAGGGGGGGGGGGGGGGGCAAAAATGGTCAAAAATAGGTGACGTCTATTAAGCGTCGGCGTCTAGTCAGCGCTATGGAAAATGACGTCGCTGCACAATTGCGCCAACGTCGAGCAGCAGTCATAGAATTGTCTAGAGCAGCGGTTCTCAATATTTTTTTTGACGGAACCCTTTTGGAAAGCGAAATACTTGATGGAACCCTACAATAAAACAATAGTTTTTAGAAGTGTATTTTTTTATTAATAAGCATAATAATTATGCTTATTTTATTATTCTATATTATTCTAAATTCTTGTGGAACCCCTGCAGGGGTGTCGCGGAACCCTAGGGTTCCGCGGAACACACTTTGAGAATGGCTGGTCTAGAACAGTGCACAGTGGTCGGCAACCTGCGACCCGCGGCCTCCCTGGCTATTTTGTATGCAATATTGACAAACGTCAATGTCTGATACAGTCATAAATATTAACAAAGTGCGGCCCGCGTCAACTTCGTTAACTATTATGTGGCCCGTTGGCTGCTAAGGTTGCCGACCGCTGGTCTAGACGCCCACGCTCGGGAGACGCTAGTGTGTGTGACGCACAAATGTACCAGGCACTCCCAGTTTAGACATACATTAAGACCAGAAAACAGATAACAACTGTATTTGGTATTTAAAACTTTCGCGTTTTGAACACATATTCTCACATTTATAGACGGGTCTAACGCGAAACTTATTCAATTACCTTTATTTACCGACGTTTCGACACAGGTTTCACTGGCCATGGTCGCGGCTAACCACCACCGACCAGTGAAACCTGTGTCGAAACGTCGGTAAATGAAGGTAATTGAATAAGTTTCGCGTTAGACCCGTCTATAAATGTGAGTTAACAACAGTATCTAGATTAATCACGTTAATAGGCATTTAATTGAGCCGACCCGGTCACAAGCCAAAAGGTGAATACGTGCCGTACTATAAACTATATCAGTCAATTACTTACCATATTTTATTGCTAAAAATAAATAGCTTGAGCATGTCCAGTAAAGGTCTAAAATATCAATACGGATAAAGGGATAATAAGGTCGTGTTAATATGTTTTTGGCGCTTTGTCCGATTGGACATTTTTGCCCTTGACGGCCTTGACTACACAGTTTGTCTATTCTATACATATAGCATGGGCTTATACAGAGTGATTTTGTTATCTGACCATGCTCTATGGAGTGAATATGTACTTACGAGTAGGTTATACTTACTGAACAAGCAGGAACATAGTAAACATTGTTCAGTATGACATATAATATAACGTATATGACCAGTATGAAAACTTGACTTTATCAATTAATTAATTCATAATTGCTCCATGCAATTTTTCAGCTTTTTGTTATTTTGCATGTTAGGTTTTTAGGGTGCCGTACCCAAAGGGTAAAAACGGGACCTTATTACTAAGACTCCGCTGTCCGTCCGTCTGTCACCAGGCTGTATCTCACGAACCGCGATAGCTAGACAGTTGAAATTTTCACAGTAAGTATGTATTTCTGATGCCGCTATAACAACAAATACTAAAAACAGAATAAAATATAGTATTTTATTCAACCGTTGTTTAAGAGGGGTCAAAAAAGGCGAGTGGCGTGAGTAACAATTTGAGGCGAAGCCGAAAATTGTTAATAAAGACGCCACGAGTATTTTTTGACTCAGTTAAACAACGTTGCATACAATACTTTTTCTACGACCAAGCACTTACTTTGAAATGCAATGAAATAATAATAAAAATGGATGATGATGATTGTTTAATTTCCTAATATGATAGGTTGTTCAGTGCGTGGGAACGAAAATTTTATTATTTTTGCGCTACGATGCACGGTTTAGGAGATACAGCCTTATAAATATATTTTTTTGTTTTATTTTTTTTTTATTTTTATTTTTTTTTTTTTTTAATATTAATTAGGGGTTTCTTACAGAGGAATGAACATTTTATTATTTTTGCGCTACGACGCACGGTTTAGGAGATACAACCCATAAACATTTTTCTTTCTTTTTTTAATGTTTTTTTAGTTTTTTGTGTTTTTTAAATATTACTTACGGATTTCAAAGGGGAACGAAATTTTGATTATTTTTGCGCTACGACGCACGGTTTAGGAGATACAGCATTATAAAGTTTTTTTTTGTTTTTCTTTTTATTTCTTTTTTGTTTTTTTTTTTTATATTAATTAGGGGTTTCTTACAGAGGAATGAACATTTTATTATTTTTGCGCTACGACGCACGGTTTAGGAGATACAACCCATAAACATTTTTCTTTCTTTTTTTTAGTTTTTTGTGTTTTTTAAATATTACTTCCGGGTTTCAAAGGGGAACGAAAATTTGATCATTTTTGCGCTACGACGCACGGTTTAGGAGATACAGCATTATAAAGTTTTTTTTGTTTTTTTTTTTATTCTCTTTTGTGTTCTTTTTTTAATATTAATTAGGGGCTTCTTACAGAGGAATGAACATTTTAATATTTTTGCGCTACGACGCACGGTTTAGGAGATACAACCCATAAACATTTTTCTTTCTTTTTTTTAATTTTTTTTAGTTTTTTGTGTTTTTTAAACATTACTTACGGGTTTCAAAGGGGAACGAAAATTTGATTATTTTTGCGCTACGACGCACGGTTTAGGAGATACAGCCCTATAAAGATGAAAACTGATGATGATGATGATGATTAACCAAAACATGTCTATGGTTCACTCATCTGTCAGAAATGACAATTAAAATTAGGTTGGCAACAATGTATTCCATACAATATTTTTTAAGTGGTGATTACACGAAGTATCGTAAAAGTGCCAAAAAGATACTGAGGGGCTACCGCGAACACCGAAATTCGCAAATTGCGGGGATCTTTCTCTTTTACTCCAATGAAGGCGTAATTAGAGTGACAGAGAAAAATGCCTGCAATTAGCGAAGTTCGATTTTCGCGGTTATAGCTCTGCTTGTATGCACAAATACTTTTTTGGGGAATAGACTATAGACTTGTCTTGACAACTATAAGAGAGGGGTTTAAAGGTGTGTGCACGACCCTTTAAATGACAAATAAAAGTACGGGAGTAGAAAAAAGATTTAAGTGGGGCTCCCATACAACAAACGTGATTTTTGACCGAAGTTAAGCAACGTCGGGCGGGGTCAGTACTTGGATGGGTGACCGTTTTTTTTGCTTGTTTTGCTCTATTTTTTGTTGATGGTGCGGAACCCTCCGTGCGCGAGTCCGACTCGCAAATGGCCGGTTTTTTTATATAATTGTAAGTCTTAACATTAATTTTTGTTTTGTATGTTACTAACACATGTATGGGTTGTAAATGCCCGAAATAAATGATTATTTAATTTATATCAACATGAATTGATAAATTAATAAAATTAGTTTGGGAGCACCGAAATAATGAAACTAACCCCTGTAAACTTACAGTACTGTAACATACTAAAAAATCAATTATGTAAGTAAAATAAAATCAATGTCAGCAATTAAATATGACGTAAAATTTATCCGTTATCGCTGTCATTGACCGCGCGACACACTCTCGTAGTCAACGATCTCGCTTATCGCTACGTGACGGATACAGCGTTTGTATTGGGATAAATATGTTTACTCGATAACCGTGAGATGAAGGCTCAGAAATAACAAAACAACGGATTGCACTCCGGGAGTGCCGGCAGAAGTGAAAAATCAATGACATTGTAACAGTTTTTCGATCAGGTCACGTGTCCGTCTTACGAATTTTCAATCTGTCGAATCTGTCGGTCACGTGACCTGTCGCGAGTTTATTTTTTTCCCCACCTCAAAAAGTGCACAGCGCCACTAAAGAAGTTTTCACTTCAAAAAACAAAATCGATAGTGTAATCGATTGCGGTGAAAAGATCTCGAATAATGATAGCCACCATCCTCTTAGGGTTGTACTAGATTTTTGCCGTCAACAAAATTTTAAAATAATAAGTTATATAACAAACTTATTCAACATAATTTCAACCTAATCGTGCAATGAATTAATACTATATTATAATTAAAGTATTTGAATAGATAATCCTTTCGTTTCTGGCTACACATGATATGTGCAAATAAACAAAGCGGTACTCGTGTAGATAAGTGTACCACAATGTATGAGATGACATGTGCTACATGCAAAGGTCTTTGAACTCGATATCAGGGATGTTGCGAACATCCGCATCCGCATCCGCAACCGCGGAACTTCCGCATTATTTTCAACATCCGCATCTGCATCCGCATAAAATCGATGCGGAGCTTATGCGGATGCGGATGTCGAACAAGTCGGTACAGGAACGTCTTAGCGGCGGCGTAAGTGCTAGGTAATTTCGTCATTACCTATAACGAAATCGTCTAGATCCAGAAAAGTCGGCCAAGTTACTGTTTATTATATATAACGCACCTATATTCTTGCTCAAATACTAAACGTTACGTTTTTTTTAAATAAAAAAATGCTAAAAATGTAATATTTGACGTTTTCTAAATACCTAATCTTGACATCCGCATCCGCATCCGCATCCGCGGATGTGAGCCTTTAAATATCCGCATCCGCATCCGCATCCGCGGATGTCAAAAAATCTGCATCCGCAACATCCCTGCTCGATATACGTACATATATGTATAAACTGTAGATAGGTTAGTGTGTTCTAATCACAAGGTCTAAACATGAATAAGTGCCATTTGCACCATTCCACTAACCCGGGGTTAACTGGTTAAACCTGGAATTACCATGGTTACCAGTACAATTTGACATTGGTTTAACGGTTTAACCGCTTAACCCCTGGTTAGTGGGATGGTGTAAGTGACCCTAAGAGTATTCAGATTTTAATCTGTGACGGTTTATATATGGCTTTCAATATACAGATAATTATAATTTTGATGACAAGTGTAAGTTTGAATTGGCCTCAATATCAATTATAGTGTGTCAAAGGTCTGTTTGATTTCAAACATAGACAGAGAGAATCATACTATCTTTGTCTTTCACTAGTACTAGCACCCAAAAGAAAAGGATGAGTATAGTTTTTTTGTTCCTATTTACTGACAAGATTTGGTTGACCCAGTATATATCAATAGTTTTTCAAGTTGTAAAAATCGAGTATGAGTACCTACTATTCTAACTTTTAAAGTAAGTTTTTGAAGTGAAAACTTCTTTAGCGGCGCTGTGCAGTTTTTGTGATGGGGAAAAAATGTTAAACTCGTAACAGGTGTCACGTGACCGTAAGACGTAAGACGGACACGTGACCTGATCGAAAAACTGTTACTTCAATGTCATCGAGTTTTTCTTTATTGATTTAGGACCTAAATCAATATAGGTATTTACCTAAATTTTAGGTAAATACCTTCTAGTGAGTTTAGCTCTAACTGGTATTAATATAACTCGAGTACTAACAGTGATGTGCTTAGGGGTTTCAAGTAATGCGACTAAATAACGCTAGATGGTGTTAACCTCAATTATACATAGTGCTGCAGACATTTTGCAATAGTGATTGAGTTTTCACTTCTGCCAGCACTCCCGGAGTGCAACCCGTTGTTTTAAGCGGAAAATAATGGTCTACGATTATGTCACACGAGTGTATTTTACATGTTGATTAAATGATTTATTCCCGTCTTAAAGTAATCGTATGTTTGATTAATACTCTTACCGTATTATATTCCTGTAAGGTGCGAAAATAAATAACATTAAAAACCGAAGGAGCCAAATTCGAAGGCAGGAATCGAAATATCTCATGTTTAATGATGTTTTTGTACGCTACCCAAATTACGCAAATAACAGATATTTACACAACAAATAATAGACAAACAATGCAGTAACAATAGATATAACAATAAGCTGGATTGGAAAGAATCTTATTTTTTTTTTCAAATCATACAATGTGACTGTGAAATAATCATTGACGTATATCTCAGTACGCGCCTTACGGGCACTAAAATGGTACTAGTTCAGCGGTGTCACTCACGAATTCGAGCCAATCGTGCAGTCTAACGCAACTAGTTGCGACCAATCGCGCGCGTGATGCGAACTCGTCAACCAATCGCGTTGCAGCGGTGTCACACCGCTGTACTGGCCCCATTCATGCCCCATTCTTATTGCCCGTAACTCAATAAGGCCAGTCCTGAGATATACGTCAATATACAGTCAGCAGCAAGTTGCTAAGCGGGCGAGATGTTCAAAATTACCTTGACGCGCTCTTATTCTCTTAACAATAAAGTCGCGTCAAGATCATTTTGAACACCTCGCCCGCTTAGCAACTATTGCTGCTGACTGTACGTCCATTGCCGGCCTGGCAAAGTAATAAAATAGTATAGGCATATACAAGATTCCTGCCAATCGCGAGACAGGACAACACTCTCACTCATTTCTTCTCCAAAAAAAATGCTTGCGCGCACTCTACGGGGCTCAACAAATTGACTCGTGTAGACCAATTTTTAAAAAATTGAACATATTAACACTTCATTCACTCTACATTTATGAAGCGAGTTTATTTGTTAAAAATAACATAATCTCATTTTGTAGCTTTGCTTCAACCTCAAGATATAATACCAGACATGGTTTAAACTTACATTATCCGGGAACAACCTCTGCCCTTGTTAATAAAAATATAGTATTTATGTGCACAAAAAATTATAACTATCTCCCTAACGAATTGAAGGAATTGGACTTACCACAATTCAAATCAAAATTATTTAGATGGTGTTTAGAAAAAATGTACTACAGCAATTCGGAACACTTTGCCATTTCGCAATGAAGCAATAATGTAAATATAGATATAATAAGTTCTGTAAATATAGTTGTAAGGTTATTTAATTTGTATGTCTGTAATAGGCTGAAAATGGAGACACTGACTATAGAATAAGATCATTTATGTATACCCATTTCTTTACAAATAAATATATTTACAAATTTACTCACGTCACTAGGTTCCTCCTTGACCTTGAGCGGTTCTACCACCAGCTGCGCGTTTCCGTTCACCACAACCGCCACATCGCCGGCCTGTTGGAAAAAAAAACAATAATTATAAAGTTACGGACTACATTCTACTAGATTGTATGTAGAGATGTATGGAAAATGTACTTAAGTGACAAATCAAGTAAGGGTTAAATAATTGGCTTTTTTAATGGCTATGTACTTAATGTATGTTTTAGATTAATTGAAATATTTAATTTGTTAAATAATTGAAATTGATTTTATTTATAATTCTTTATTTTGTAAGTACAATGTATACCAATAACGTTATGTATTCCTAATGGCTATGTATTTAATGTATGTTGTGATTTTTTGTAATGTTTAATTTGAATTCTGTACAACTGTACTTTTTTGACATTCATAAGTGCATTATATTAATGCCTAAATTGAAAAATAAAGAATTGAATTGAATTGAATACTTTCAGGAAACGACGGATCACATATTTTTGTCGGGATTTTTGGATTTCGGTGACGCGCGAGGGTTTATAGTTCGTTTTTTTTTTAGCATTAGACTTTAGACACTATAAATAATAGTACTAAGTACAGAAGACTCACTCTCTAACAAAACGCGTCTGTTACGATCAGCACAGATATGGCCGCTAGGTGGCGACAGCGCCACGCGCGGCTTATGGCTTTCCCCAAAATTGGGGCGGAACGGATGTACTTTTAGCTACCTGTAGCAAAGCGACGAAATCGCGGAGTGAGACACGCCTGCTTTAGAGAAGACTACGGGATCCTGGCGTGTCTTTTAATGAAAAAAAGGCTTTATAAATCAGTAATTATTACTTATGACAGCAAAAAAATGTAAATAATCGTATATGATTCATAATTAAATATATTAGAAACGGGTCACTCACGTATTTTAAGTCGAAAAACGCTCGACATGTTTCACTTCGTACCGAGAAGTGTCATCAGGTCAAAATACGTGAGTGACCCGTTTCTAATATATTTAATATGTCTTTGTCTCACGGAAGTTTTGTGATTCATAATTGTTACATATTTTTCAAGTGTTATTCAATAAAAAGACACATCAAGATTGTGTACCTTTTTTCTAATGCAACAAAAAAAAAAAACTATACATAGTCACTTTTTCGGTGTCCTTTTGATTTCCCGAGAAAAATATGCCGATTCGTTTCGTAGATAACGGTCTGCAGACGGATGCTTTGGCAAAATTTCATTACGTTGAGTATAGTCGTCTGCAAAAGTGGTCAGTAGGCAGAGCATTGATACACAGATTTACTTATCGTATAATGATGGTTTGGTAACCGTCACCAAGAAACCATTTTTCGAAAGACGGTAGATAGAGTGATCATTTGGTATTCATATTGTTAAGTAGAAATTCTCCTATATTAATGCTGATAGAGCCATAATTATTAATAAAATAAAATGGTACCTACTCCAATAAACATTTGAAAACTGTTGCTGATCATAATTTTCAATATATTTAAATAGCACATTTTTCTGCCTGAGCATATATATACTAAAACCATACCTGGTCAAGGAACTCCAACTTGAAGGGTTCCGCCGTGATTAGAACCTTATGGCCTTGCCCGTTCACCACCGTCACCACACCTTTCTGGCTCGACACCAGTTTCAAGCTGAAATACATATCATTTATAAATATTGTTAGGGGGAGGTAAAATATAAAATAACTAGCGACCCGCCCCGGCTTCGCACGGGTTAACAAATTATACATAAACCTTCCTCTTGAATCACTCAATATTAAAAAAAAAACGCATCAATATCCGTTGCGTAGTTTTAAAGATCTAAGCATACATAGGAACAGACAGCGGGAAGCGACTTTGTTTTATACTATGTATAGTGATCACACACATTTTACAATGTTTTAATTTTTACCGTAAGACCGACTATATAACTAGACTAATATAATTGATTGACTAATGAAAACCAGTGACACTGATACCTAATGATAACGCCATAAACAATTATAGTACTGCCATGTTAACAGTACAGTCAGCAGCAGAAGTTGCTAAGCGGGCGAGTTGTTCAGAAATACCTTGACACGCTCTTATTCTCTTAACAATAAAGTCGCGTCAAGATCATTTTGAACACCTCGCTCGCATAGCAACTTCTGCTGCTAACTTTACGTTCGAATCCTTCAATCAAATGTTGTTATTTTGTGTTTGTAAACAAAACTTCAACGTAACATGTAAAAAATGTATGGCATCCCAGAGTTGTGATTTACAGAGAATTACTTCACTATTTTGTGCGCTATCATAAGAAATTGCTATGAAATATTGCCAGCTTTAATATTTCGAAAACATGCTCCTATAGTCTGTGCGTAAAAAGTTGTGGAATGTAAGGGAGCCCATACATTTCACGACTCTTCTCTTTCCGCACACTCTAACAACAAATATTTTTAAGAAACCCGTACCGCGTAAAAGCTAAAGGAATCGATCAGGACTTACGTCACTTACGTGTGCCTGCCTGGGAATTACTTTACTGTTCTCCAAACATAAGTTTTATACATTTTAAACCCATATAAAATTACCGCTTTGTAAAGTATTTAGGGTTGCCAGATGGTCGGGATTTGGCGGGATTCTCCCGATTTTTAGGATATGTTCCCGATTCCCGACGAAGTGAAAATTATCCCGAAAAACAGCTTCACGTTATAAAACAATAATTTCAAGTTTCGAACTGTCGTCGAGCGAGCGAGCGACCCGCGACGAGCGCGTCAGCTGCGCGCGTGGCGTGGGACGTTGCGGTGAGGGTGCGATGTTGTTTTTTACCTTTTTTATCTTTATCTTATCATATTTATGTCTTTGCAAAAATATTTACGAGTTGTAACTGGTCAGTTAACAGTGGGTACCATCGCCCACACTGTTAACTGTACATCTGTGGACCTTATGCCTTTTGTAATAAGGTCCGCCGATGTACAGTTAGGAGTGTTGCTGTTTGTACTTAAAGGTCTAAGCCACAGTCAGACAGGCAGACGGACGTATAGACGAATAGAAACATCAAACATAATATTTAACCTACATATATGCCAAGTAGACTATAGAGCCCTATAATTAGTATTGGCATAAATATCAAAAACATATCTCACAGATAGCAGCTTTAGGTAGGCTTTCAAATAAAAATCAAATCGACATATTAATCTGCAACCAAATCACTCCCATTAACTAGCTGATAACACTAGTATTGTTACAATTTTTTTATCAAAAACCGTGGTGAAATAATGCTATTTGAATTTTAAACTTACAACCTTCAGCATAAGGACGATTTTGGGATATAACGTTATGAAACAAGGTTAATCAGTTTGCTCGACAATTTTACGGTTTAATTATTGAATGTTCCTAAGACAGAAGTTTTCCTTATTAAATAAAATATCTAGGACGTAGTTCCACTACTAAGACAGGGAAATCAACAAAGTATACTAACCTGTCGCCTTTAGGCTCCCCGTCCAGAGCGAACTGGGTCCTGTAGCGCGGGTACAGCGGGTCTGCTTCATCCAACTCACCTCTGAAGGTCCCATCAAACTGAGGGCATAGTTCTACCATTGAGACAGGGAAATCAACATAGTATACTAACCTGTCGCCTTTAGGCTCGCCATCCAGAGCGAACTGAGTCCTGTAGCGAGGGTACAGCGGGTCTGCTTCATCCAACTCCACTCTGAAGGTTCCGTCGATTAGCGCCGTCAGTTTGAGGGCGTAGTTCCACTGTTGATGATACAGGGAAATCAACGTCTAGACTAAATGATACGCGATTAAGTGAAAGTTTAAATCAGTGATAGACTAAATGAGTTGTTATCATTTACAAAGTCTACCGTTCAACTTAAGCTGTTGGAAAGAAGTTATTAATATTATCTTCTTACACAATTGTTGTTGTCATTTAGTTAAGTTTAGTTTAAACACAGAGATAATGATATTTGGAGAGATGCCCAAAAAAATTCCAAAATAGATATGGTTTTGTAAAAATTTAGTAATTAATTGACTCGTATGGCACAAGTACATAAAATATAGGCAATCAATTAAAATTTGGTACTAAAAACTAATAATTACTTAGGTAGTAATAAAATGAAAACACAAACTAACCTAGCCTACCCAGAGATTGGCTCTGAGTAATCCCCTATTTCTATAACCACAGAAATTCTTACACACACTGACATCACAAGCATCATCATCATCATCAGCTGTAGGCATACAGTAAACTGAATGTGAATATCTAATGTTAATGTCGTATGTAAGACTTCCATAATAAGGAAATTACCATAAAATAAATATGCATATATTGAATAATTCAGTACTACATTGTCAAGGAATGTGTTCATTTTGTTGGCAAAACTACTGATAGTGTATTTATAGTAGTTTTTGAACAAAACTCCATCTTTTAAGAAGCGGCAAAAATCACCACGCAATTTCGAGCTTTTAATGAATTTAAAGTGTCTAACGAATAATACATAATATCATACCAGTATAATCCTCTTTTCAGTTTCCGTGTCCACAGTGTTGACTTCCGCGGTGAGCACATTTCCGTGGACTATAACGGTGTCCAAGTTCAGCGAATACTGAGACTTCTCGGGTTTGAAGGACCGCAAACGCTTGCAGAAACCCGATTGCTCGCACGTCTTAAAGTTGTTCCTGTCCACGGCCAACGAGCCGGCCATCGCCAGCGAAAACACCAGAAGAGGCCCAAGAGTCTTCATTCTGAAAATACACCACAAAAACCTGACGTGGTTATTTGTTAGACGCTCACAAATGCCGGTGTCAACCAACACCTGACTTCAAGGACTGTAACGTGATATTATAAGCTTTACCTGGCGGATTTACTGCACTGCGCACTTAAGAATTTGTGATGGGCACCCCAGAATACTTTAAAATGCGAACATTGCCGGATACACGTCGTTAATTCAATAAATTTAATATTTTTTTGATAGCCCCGCACGCCAGAATTACGTGGAGAAAACTCGTTGTTTGACAAGTAAAGTACGGTGCTGCCAGCTTGATATGAAATTCACCCTAGTATTTTTTTAAACCTCAGTTATTTTTTAAACCTTTTATTAATGTCCCAAATAAATTATTTTTTATGTTATTTATAGCTTAGACTTTTCATTAAACAAGAGTTTTACTTAAGGGCCTCGTATGCCGCTGTGAACTATGTTTCCGACCACCGTGACCTTATCGTTTTTGCAATCTCAGTTGATCACAAAATCTTCCACGCCCAATAAATGTCCTTTAGAGGGGCGCCATGGCAGCCGCGGTTGAACACCATAGTTCTAATCTAAGCCATGTAGTAGCTTATTGCCAGGCGTATGCAGTCGTTTGTCCACTCATATGGAAGAGTGCATGAACCTATAATATTACGGACAGAGTTTCGCTTACAACACAACTGTGATTCCAACATCCACCAGTTTCTAAGTATTTACGCGTGACACACACACATTGACAGCCCACATCCACCAGTTTGCCGTCAGACGAATCGAAACGTCATTGAAGTAAACATGTCGAAGAAAAATATAAAATATGCCGGCATGCGTAGCTAAATCCTGCTAGAATTGTACCGATCGAAAGAAAAAAAGTCACGGAATAACTTTTCATACTTAAGTTTATCAATTAGTACGTAAAATCACGATAATTTGTTGTTTATAAATTATCAAAATGCAAAACAGGAGTGTGACCAGTAACATGAATAGGGTAATTTCCCGAAAGTAGGGTAATTGATACCCTTCTTATTAATTCATTATGTATTAAGAGATCATTTAGGTAAATGGTTAAATTATTGATTATGCATTTCAAACTAGGTCGCTATGGTAATTTCCCGATACTAAGGAGCGATACTTAACGTTTGTTTGTTATGTATTATATTTTTTTTGTTGAAAACCAGATATGTTTCAAGTTAAATGTATAAATTAAAAAAAAAATGACGAACTGATTTCATTACGATGCTAAATATCATTAGGTATTGAAAATAATGTTTGCACAAAGTAATTGTGCAATATTGCGCATTTTCAAGACCTATAAAATCAGATACGTACACACGCGTAGACACCTTTTTTATTGTCTAACGTAAAACTGTCCTAATTTTTTTATTTGAAAACAAGGACGATATTAAAAGTAATTGTTTCACCATTAGGGGAGAATTTGTGTTACATGGTAACACTCGTCTACACGCACACATTCAAACCGTCCGCCATTGCAGTGTCACAGTTTGTCTTAGGTGACAGTCCGTCCGTAATATTCTAGGTCCATGGAAGAGTGATAGAGAGAGGTACCATATCGTTCGCTACGGAGCGAACGATAGTCATCTTGGCTAGGCACCTTGATTAGAGCGAGACTTAAGATCTCTTTACGTCTTTACCGAGCAGATGGGGAATTTTTATTTTCTGGCAATACCAAAGAACTCATATAAGATTCTGTTTTAATGAATAAGCCTTAAATTATTCGTTTTGATAAGTTTTAAGATTTAATAAATAAATTAGTTTTAAACGTTTCAATGAAGCATTACTTTATTAACTTTCTACTAGGATTAGCTTTTAAATTAGGGACTTATCATTAAAGACCGGATTTTCTCTGTCAATGTCACGTCACAGCAAATGAATCCGTAAGTTCAGATACCACCATAAGAATTTCTTTTGTTTGCTGTTGATACGCTTCCACATTGTTTAAAAATGTTTCACGATATTACATAAATCTAACTAAGAGAAAAGTTATATTTTTTACACAAGTACATAATTTTGGTGGAGATTATTATTAGGCATTATTCTTTACGTGTTGTATCTTGGTTGATCTGAACGTGTTTTGTTTTCCCCGTTAACTGTCAAAGAGAATGTTATCGCCGGTATATCGCTCTTTATTTTCCAAGATTCCGATCCCATCACGTAAAGTTTTACCATTCGTCCAAATTCTACAACAGCGTTCAGCTTCCTTTAAAAACATGACGTCGCCAGCGAAGTGGAAAGTCGAGAAAACCAGGATTTTAAACATGCAGTTAGACGAAAAAAGAAAACTTTACGCTTCGCCAGACTACGTAACTCTCGAGAATGTTTCCCCTTGGGATGACTGTATTAGAACGCAAAAGGGTCTCGAGTCCAAGAAACATAATCTAGAAGACTTGGAATTATTTAAGAGGGCCAAGATTGACAATGAGAAGAACACTGAACTCGTCAGAAAGGTTTCAATTTTCAAAGGGGATATTACGAAACTTGAAGTGGGTACATTCTGTGTATATTGATTATATTTTCTCAATAAAACTCTGGTTCATACTAATGATTTTCTCGAAATCCTAAAAAAAAACATCATTTCAACGTTACTTATCACAATAAGTCCATGCCTAAGTAGTTTTCTCTCAAGGTTGTAAGGTCAGATGGCAGTCGCCAAATAGATAATAATACTTCATACAAAAGTTTCACTATTTAATACAACCAATGTTTAATGTCTCCAAAACCAAATAAACACCACTCTTTATTTTAACTCCTTGATTTTAACTTCATGCAATATTGGATGAGCAATAACACTCAAAATTCAATTCTAAATATAACAGCCAAAGACTGTTTTTTAGCTGGCAAATATTGATCACTAGGACTCAATTGATTAAGCTACTTCACACCCATTAGGTTTCCCAAGAGCCAAGCCACTGATATTTCAACACATTCACTACCAAAGTTTTCATAGTGCTACACTCGTAGCCGATCCCAGCATTTTCCTGCTTTGTAGTAGAAAGCAACTATAAACAGAGAATCCTCTGAACAGATTCCTGGCACTCAATGTGTGAACTACCTATATTTCAGGTTGATGCTATAGTGAATGCGGCTAATTCACTTCTAAAAGCTGGTGGCGGTGTTGACGGAGCCATCCATAGGGCTGCTGGACCATTATTACAGGTATTGGAATATTTTCATCCTTTTGTTCTAAACTAAACTGAAATCAACATGCAATTTCATTATTTTCAAAAACACTAGTTCCTCCATCCTGCATTTTACACATGCATGGATCAAACGTAGATCAGACTTCACAAGAAAGATTTTTCTAAGTTCAGAGCCCATCTATATTCTGTGTGGCGTGACTGGCGTTTTGAAGCATTTGAAACCAGTGGCAGATTTGCCCTAACGCCAAGTAGGTTCAGGCACAGAATAAATAATAGTACTAAGTACAGAAGACTCACTCTCTAACAAAACGCGTCTGTTACGATCAGCACAGATATGGCCGCTAGGTGGCGACAGCGCCATGCGTGGCTTATGGCTTTCCCCAAAATTGGGGCCGAACGAATGTACTTTTACCTACCTGTAGCAAAGCGACGAAATCGCGGAGTGAGACACGCCTGGCACAGGCTAGATATTAGGGGCAGCAGTGTACATGATGGGTGCTGAGAAAAAGGTGGCTAGTGCTTACTACAGGGCCTGGACTAGGGCGGCTAAGACTGCAAATCCGCCACTGTTTGAAACCTGGACATTTTAATAGGGTAGGGCATACTCTTTCAAACTACTTTATTTAAAAAATAATAAATGTACTTTTACAGCAAGAATGCAACACCCTGGGAGGCTGTCCTACCGGTCAGGCCAAGGTCACTGGAGGCTATAACTTGCCTGCTAAATGTAAGTGCAGTAAATGGTTGATTTCACCACTTAATGTAACTAAACATGGGATTTACATTTACCCTGTAGTATATTTTTTCGAATATTATTATAATTAAATACTAGTGTCCAACCGAAACCTAATTATGGCAAATAATTCGGTTCGGGTTTACATACTTTAGTTTCGACCGATACCGAGCCTTCGGCCGAAACATGATTTTTATGCCGAAACTTCGGTCGGACACTACAGTTTCGGCGCGGCCGAAAGGTTTGGCAGTATTTTTGCCTTAACCGGCCCTACGGCCGAAACATGTTTACATGCCGAAACCTCGGTTGCACACTATTAGATATCTACATCAGGGATGTAACGGATGTGGTTTTATCGGAACCGAAAGCGGAACCAGATGTTTTAAATTTAGTTTATCGGAACCAGAAACGGAATCGTAACCGAAAACGGAACCGGAACCAGAACCGGAACCTGAGTCAGTACTATCAGTAGGTATACATTACACAACACAACACATACGAATAGGTACTTTAAATTCAAAAACACGGATATACCAGATCATCTAATTACTGCAGCACGTGGCAAGCGGGGCTATGAGCGAATGACTGGTATAAAACTGTTTGTTTTTGATGTACATCGCTCATGTCCCGCTGCCGCGCTAAGCATTGACATCCGATATAACTTCCGTTTCAAAAGTAACGGAACCGGAACAGAAACGGATGTGTAATACCAAACGGAAGTTCCGACTTAACGGAAACGGAAACGGAGCTCCGTAACATCCCTGATCTACATTCTACAGTATTTATTATTATAAGAATGACCAAAAAAAAACTAAGTTTTAATCTCTCTCGTCTCGCCCACAGGTAAAATTTGCCAAGACATATTCACTTTTTGTCAAAATTATTTGTCAAAATAATAATGTTGTATAATTTTGTAGCATAAAATAAAATAAACAAACCATAATAAATAGATCTTTGTCAAAATAATGATTCTAAATAGAGAACTTTTCATTTTTCATAGGCCTCTTGGCAGCTAGAGGTTATAGTGCCGCCGTTATCATAGCAATGACTGACTTGAAATACCTAATCCACCAAAACTTGCCTTAAGTTAAAACATTTTTCATTTCACAGATGTCATCCACACAGTGGGCCCCCAAAACGGCTCAGCACCAGACCTCCAGTCCTGCTACGAAAAATGCTTATCCTACGTAAAGGAATATGATATAAAGTCCATCGCTTTCCCCTGCATCTCAACCGGCATCTACGGGTTCCCTAACCGCCTAGCTGCCCACATCGCTTTGAAAACTGCAAGAAAATTTCTAGAAGACAACCCGAAGATGAACCGGATCATATTCTGCACTTTCCTACCGATCGATGTGGATATATATGAGACTTTGATGCAGATGTATTTTCCTATGTACGAACGGAAATATAATGATGGGGCCAGTGTGACTGAATAAGGGACAGAAATACTGAAAATTTCAAGCCAGGACTTCGTACTTTGATGTCGTAAATTGCAGAGCAGCTGAAATATATCCCTGGCTCTTTCTTTGAGAGATAAATCATTTTAAACGTGCACAATTTTCACTAGAGGACTTACGCTCACATCTAAAAAAGCGCATACTAACAAGTGGAAAATATATACTTTACGTGTGTTGTTAGTGTGCGTTGCATCTTTAAGTAGATGAGAATGTAGGTGCTGCGGAATTTAAAAAAAAATTGTATTATGCAATAGTCCTTACATAATAATTACTTTTTTATTTTTACTGCCTACAACGATCGGACACGTAGTGTTGTTGGTTTTTTATGACATATTATTAAGATTATTTTGATTTTCACGTCAACAACTGCTTGGCACTTTGTATGTGAATGTTTTTTTATTGTTGTTGCATGTTTTACTACTTTTAAGATTTTCAGATTGGTGTAACCATCTCATTTTCTCACAGACATATTGTATTTATATAAATGTAATAAAACGTTAAAACGTCTCTTTAGTATTTTAATTGGATAATTATCTAGACCCAGCACAGACTTGTCATTGTCGCGCTCGATGAGACCCAGAAAGGTAGGATAGGGTTTTAACCGTTCACCGTCTAGCTAGCTGTATGCTTGTTAAACACCGACGTGGTTAAATTAGACTACAGTCAAAGGAATTTGAACTTTATATACGGTAGTTACATTCTATTATTTGAATACCATTGTAACGCCCTGGCGACACTTTTCAGTGTCTTTCGTCAAGAGGGGCTACCGTGCTACCGCGAAAACCGAAATTCGCAAATTACGGGGATTTTTCTCTTTTACTCCATACGATAAATAAAACTCCAATAAAGGTGTAATTAGAGTGACAGAAAAATGCCCGCAATTGACGAACATCGATTTTCGCGGTTATAGAAATCAGCCAAAGAGTAAAGTAAGTATAGTTGGTCAAACCAATTTGTCAGTAAATAAGAACAAAAAAAACTAAATCTACCAGCGCTCTTATAATTTTTAAGTACAGCCACATTTGAGTGTACTGTCAATTTGACAGTTAAAGCGTTATAATGCTGCAATGGAAAATAACTAAAAAAGATTTTTGAGTAAGTGAAAACATAAAGTATTCCCTGGTTTTAAGTTTTACTTCATTTTAATTTTAGATATTTACAACTTATAAATATTACTTTACAAAGGATAAAAAGATTAGAAATATAAATAATGTTCTATAGTTCACACCCGGCCAATCTTGCTCAAAGCAACTGCGAAACGCATTTAACAACAAGTGCACGTGTGTCAATCGCATACTCGCATACTTTAATTATATTTTTTCGTTAATTGAGCACTATCTCACTAAGATCAAGTAATGTTTTATAATATATAGTCTGGGACCACAGTAAAAATGTCGCTAAATCCTTTAAACGGTAAGTTTAAATAAAAATGTACGACTATAAAAAGATACAGTGTGGGATTGTATTAACCCCAAATGTATTTGTATTTTAGCCAGTATTACTCCATTTAGGTATTTATTTCTATCACTCCTTTGATATTCTATAGATCCAAACAATATAACATTGTAGCAGCAACATTTATAAGTTGTTTTATGTTATTTCGGCGCAGTATTAAGTTTCTAATGTTTCAACTATTTCTTCATGATTTTTTGTATCTTAGACTCAATATAGACTTAATAACGTCTTAATATTTAGAAATTAACCTAGTTTTGTTATATAACATGTATTTCAGAACAGATAGACATCATAGACAACTACAAAATAGTTTATTCATCACACAAGGTAGGTACAACATGTACACAATATTATGACTGTATACTATATAACATTAATTTAACTTTTCAGAACTAAAACGGCGCTTGCAAGACGACACAATAGTCTTACCAAAACGTCTGTGTCTGGCGAGAAATGTCATCCATTCCCAACACTTCCCTGCTGGTCCGAAGGAGAGAGTCATCGCAGAATGGCTTGACAGAGTAACGAAGCAGAATGAACTCTCCGGAGGAGAGCTGAGGAATATTCTAGGCTGGATTAATGTTGGAGATGATTTGAGTGGCGATTTGAAAACTAAACTGATACAGGTATAATATGCTGGAACAAAATTTATAAAAATATAATTTTGAAAAATTACTTATAACATTCAGAATACCATGACTGTTGTAAGTAAGCCATAAAAGTGCACTAATAAGGTCAAACAAGATTTTGTAGTTAAAATTACTCAATAATCAGCAAAAACCTTTGATCAACACGGAAGGGATGCGGCATTCGCACTATTTCCCCTCTGCCTAGGTACAAGATCAACTGATCTAGCGCGGGTAATAAAACTAGTTGCGCTCGGATTTTTAACTAGACCGAGTCCAGACGCGCGAGTGAACACAGCAGCAGAAAAAATGCCTAATTGCTCGGTTTTATGTTGTAAACAGAGGTCGAGGACATCAAATTTACAAAAAGAAGGTGTTACATTTCACATGTAATATTTTTTTTACATGTCATACGTTTAATTACATTTAAACACAATTATTATATTTTAGTCTCATGTAATTGCTGGATTTATCGATTTTGCTCGTCCAGTACAAATTGTGGATCGGTCGAGCGACAAATCCGACTTCTCATCTCTCAGAATACAATAAAATTCTTCGACGTAAATGTGTTAGTGTGCGTGTTGTCACACTTGTGACTCGTCCGTACACAAAAAGAGATCGAGGTTTGCAAGATTTGTCTTTGACGTGTGTCATTTTCTATGTATTTGTGTCGTCATTACAGATTGGATTTTGTATGTAAGTGTGTGATAAGTGCGACTGTGTGCACGTTCCCCCTCGCGAAAAATGGCAGAATGATTTGAATGTCAAGATATCGCTTGGGCCTATCCCTTCCGACGTGTCAGAAGCCCGTGTTGATCGAAGGCAAAAACTCATATGAAGGAGTCAGACTTGTTTGAAATGTCACAGATAGTAAGAGAACTTACTAAAATATTTTGGGATTGGTAAAAAAAATATTTTGGGATTTTTTTAGACTATCTGATTGGAATGGATAGAAAACTATTATTTTGGTTGTATTTTTGGGTTTTTTCTAACATTAATTAATGATGTTTTACTTAACCAATAATACTAATATTTGTAGTTAGACTTATACCTAAATACTATGTTTTGTTTTACAGATTGTGTCAGACTTTGTTAATAAAAGTACATTAACACTTGAGGATGTCCACTCAATCCTCAACTTCTTAGAAAATGAAAAAATTGCTAAACAAGTCACAGAAAATATTGATGAAAACCTACTCATATCTGTTGCATTACTGCAATTATTAAAAAACACAGATTACAAAGATGTTAATAAAGTTAATATTCTTACGACAAGAATTCTAACTCATCTCACAAAGCAGTATAAAGACTCAAAGAAGAAACTTGAATTTATAATAAAACTATTAGACGGAGAAAACTTAGAAACAATATTGAGTTTACTAGATACTGTGAATCGTAATTCTGTTATAGAATTATGTCAGAATATCCTTTTCCCAATGAATAAGAAAACATTCTTCATCAGTTTTCTACAAACTATAGTCAGAAAAGATAATATTGACGAATTAATTGCCGAAAAAGGTGATAATATTCAGTCAGTCTTGAAAATAATGAATACATTCTTTGAGTTCCCGAAAGGCCGCACTTCAAAAGACTACAATTTCTTATGCAATTTCGTTGATGTATTCGTGACATGCTTTAAAGGAGAACATCAGCTTATATTCGCTTTATATATAATTACTACTTCATCTTTGAACATGACACAGAATTATTTAAATCCTAACATGAAATTATCTTCAATTGTATTTGAAGAAAATGATGACAAAATCAAAAGGAATATCTATCTGAAATTCCTCGAAATTTTACTACAAAACGAGGTTGATATCAGCGTCAGATTGACTGATACTTTTGGTGAAAAGATATCTAAAGTTGAGATTAAAAAGAACTTCACCGGATTTCTCCAAAGCGTTACGATGGGACTGTTGAAATTAGAAGGGAAACCTGATAAAACTACTATGAATATAATAAATGTTGCATTGCAGTTGGATCCAATATTAATTGAACAAAAACTCGATGAAATCCTTCCACCGATTATGGCTGCTAAGAAAAATAACGCAAGCGCCATGGAAATATACACATCCATGTTGAAATGCCTTCTACAAACCTTATTTAAACTTAGCAGAGGAACTCTATTCATCACGCAAATACTACCAAATGTAAAGCTTATTTTAGAAGCGTGCAACCCTGAGCAATTTGAATTGATACAGAAATCAAAAGAGGATGATTCTGACAAGATCAAAAGTACGATAATCACAGGAAATGATATCATACCGCAAGAATGTGTGGAAATTTATGGAAAATGGACATCGGAGTTAATGTTCAGGCAAAACAGTGAACTACTGGTGACTTTACAGAAAGATTTCCAAGTACACTGCCTTATGATGTTAGAAGAAGGTTATGTTAGTAAGTATTAAACCTTTTTCCTAGGACTTTAGGATTATCATAAAAACCCAATACTCAAGGGACTACAGTATTTGATAGTTCAAAAAACAAGTGTATGAATTTTTATAGGGTTCACTAACCCTTATCACCGAGCAAGACAGTAAAGTTGATCATAGGAGACGATAGAAAGCAGGCTTTCTATAGACAGAGAGACAGGATTAAACTAGAGGATTTTGTCTCATTCACACTAGTAGTGTCATAAACTGTCTATCAACTAAATTTAACCGTAACTTTTTCTTCAAGGTCCCTCGATCATAACTCTGTCCGAAGTCCTGGCGGCCATTTTGTGCAGCTTCTTCGAAAATAACAAGATGGCGGACCACACGGTCCCGCGCCACATCGCCGAGGAGTTCTGGAACACGTTTGGAAACTTCGAGAATGAATGCTTGAAGAAGTTGGGAGAGTGTGTGCTGAAACTTAATTATGTGAGTAGTGTTTCTTTTTTAGTTATTTTAAGGAAATATGACTTTAGTTAGATAGATTTGTTAAACTATCTTGACTTTGCTAACTATAAGGAACATATATGGACTGTAGGGGGCATATTTAGCTTTTCGATTTAAAATACTAGATGGCAGAGCCTTTCTTTTTTCTTTCCTTAAAATCATAACAGAGCGTGTGTGTACATACAATAGGGGCAGCAACTGCTTATATGTATATGCGTTTATTATTAAAGTTTTCGATCGAGGTCACACCTTGGCAGGCTCTTCAACGTACACGGTCCCTATACCAATCCTAAATTAATTATTCATTTTCTTGAACACTTCCTAACCCTTTAACTACCAAAGACATCATCTAAGGTGCTCGATTCTAGCCCAATATCAACCTTCGTGCATTCCGACAAGATACACGATGACGCGCCGCGCACCCTAGACGTGGCGTTCAAAGTGATTTATCAAGTTATCTGTTAAATAAATATCTTATCTCATTTCAGAACCCCAATCTAGCTAACGCCTTCCTAAAGCTATGCGTAAGCTTCTCCCGACTGAAACTGATTAATTTAAAATATGGCAACATTAAAGTGGACATGAAGGCTGGTGTTGCCAGTGCAGTTTTCGACTTTACCCCAATACTGCCTTGTCTGAAGACGAAACAGTGGGTAACGCTGGCTGGTAAGGTGCAGGAGGACGATTTGAGGTTGCAATTGGTGAGTTTTTTTTTTTTTCAAATTATTTTTTCTTGCCGATCTTAGCATGGTAGGTTTGGCCATAGTAAAGAATACTGTGGTCGATTTTTGGGATTGATGAATTTTGATATTGGTGAAAGGATCAGATTGGAAACCGAAAACATGAGTTGAATTTGACTATACGTCGTAAAAAGGACCGTTTTCGATGTATGAATGTTACATCACTCTGGCTGGAGTGAAGTTACTGCATAACAACAAAGAGTGTTAACATCCATAGAAAAAAACTACCCTACAATCTTCAAGTTGTATACCCATTTAATACAGATGGCGCTATTTCGTGAAATTTTATAATTTAATATAACCAAGTCATACATTATATGTGCAGCGTTATTTAAATCTTCATAAATTAATTTAGCAACATATTATTTGTATTGGAAACATCATAAAAATATTGACTAAATAAATAAATTAAAATAAATTATCGTGATGTTGTAAATTATAATAGGTAATCTAAAATTCTTTCACATTTCAGGATCACTTAGTAGCCAACAAAATAATAGCAGCCGAGTTGCTAAAAACCAACCCAGATATAAAAACAGAATCAGAAATAGAAGACAAGTCTCATCTAATAAAACAAATCACCAGTTCAGATTGTTTGAAAAACGACAATTATTTCAACAAAATAGTGATGGCGAACTTGGAAAAAGGGCACACAAAACAACTGGCAAAATGCTTAGTGAAATTATATTTAAGCAATATAGAAATTGACATATTTAAACGTAGCTCTGTGATGAATAATGGACCATTACTAAACGCCTTGGTGTTGGAGACATTGAAAAATATAAGTAAATCTCTAGAAAAGGCGGAAGAATTGACAAAAGCTTTGAGTAAATCGGAATTTGATTTGACTTCATTTTTAAAAGATATTGATACGAAAGAGTATTTTAACAAATTATCAGTAACCGAAGAAAGTGATGTTACTAGATATTTGGAAATATTGAAACAATTGCCGATCTACTATTTGGAAGAAAAATATCAATTAGCAACGATTTTTCTAATGTTAGCAGTGAAGAAATGTGTGAGTAAAAAATTGAAACGCAATATCGATCATATTTTGCAAAGTATTTACGAATTGAGTCCAAAAAATCCAGACTTATACAAAATATTCCCTGTGAATTTCCTGTTCTCTTTCGAAGACAAAACATTAATAGATTTATTGACACTTAAAATAAAAACGTCAAACAACCTGCTTTTGATCAAAAGCACATTAGAAACTGGAGTGAAAAAAGTTAAAACTGACAGCGAAATAGTCAAAAGCATAGTCAAGATACTTCTCAAAAAACAAAAAAGCAAAAACAACTCGACCGAGTATTTCTGCGATCCAGTATTCCAAATAAGCTGTATAATATTACCGATTATAGCCAAAGAGAAGCGAGCTATTACAACCAGCGCTTATAGATCTATATTAGCCGATTTACAAGAAAAAATACACATAACTATGTTGGATGCGTTTAAAAAGATCGATTTTAATGAAAATAGTCAAGATACTGGCAATATTGAAGACTCGGTGATTTCTGACAATGCGATGGCAGCACTGAATGCAATGGAGGCGTATTCTTTAACGTTGTCGAAATATTGTGAATCGAATGATGCTGCGGAAAGCAAAAATTTGGATTTCCTTTGGTCCGGACTTAGCTTTTTTATGGAAAATGCTGTAAGTACTTTATAACCATTATCATAGACAATATAATTATACTTAGTAGAAGGAATTTTTGTGGATTGGTTGTAACTTATAAACATACTAGCTGCTGTATAGGTATTTCGCGGTAACGGTAACTAAACTGTCATGTTATAGCCTAAATATATTATGTTAATTTTACTAAATTATTATTTTACTTAGATTAAAATCTTCTCTGCACCATTTAGGTAGAGAATGCCATTCCATCCCCTATAAGTATTGTCGTATTTTGCGATTTTTGTGCAACAAAGTTTAAATAAACAGCAGGTATCAAACCTTCATAAGGGTAGTATTCCACCTGTCCCATTTTTTGGACAAGTGTGTATTTGCGTTTCACATTTTGTTTAATCAAATAAACGATTATCTTATCTTATCTAATGAGAGAGTGAGACGGAATGCACATTGGACCAAGAAATTTGACAGGTGGAATACCATCCTAAGTCCTAAGGAATCATTATTACACAATCTATGGTTTTATGACGCCATAACGCCATTTAATGACACCATTTAGTAACTTTTCTGTCTGGAATAATTTTTCTGTCACAATAGTAACAATTATTTACATCATGTATGATTTCCGATTTTCAGATACAAGCTATCCAAAATCCAGACTCCAAATCACCACACATAGAATCATCTATACATCTACTAAACGTATCACTACGTTACATCAAGAAACTAGAAAGCCACGACGTTTTCAGAGACAAAGATAGTTTGTTTTTAAAAATGTGGCGGAGCATAAAAGAGAGATTGCTTATGGTTTATGATAAGACTCAAAAGAAGAGGATAAGTGAAAATTGTTTAGAGAATATAAGTATATCTTTGAAGTTTGTATTGGAGTTGTCTTCTATAGAGTGCTTTACTAAGCAGTTTGTTGGTGATTTGGGCAGTTTGGCAGCTCTGAAGGTAATTTAAGTAATTTATATGTTTATAATTTAAATAGCACTGTGACATGTGAGAGAGCAAGGATAAGAATCCATATTTAATTTAAACCTACCGCGTTTTGAACACATATTAACCTTTTGACCGCCACAGTCGGCCGTGGCCGTCATCGGAAAGTGACGCCAACGACCGCTACAGCCGACATCTCCGCCAATGTAATAGGGACTTAACTCTAAACTCGTCTGTCGTACAAAATATCCATAAAATGTAATATTTAGTACTCAAGATTTTTTTAGACAAGCCAAATTGAAGAAAAAAAGAAAAAATCTTTGAATGCAGTTTCGTTTCTTTTTAAAAATAAAGGAATGTCTCCTTTAAGTAAAATGAGCCAGCTTAAGGATTTAAGGTAGTTTCCCTCCAGGGCCCGACTTATCTTTCCACACTGTATAGGCTATTTATATATATATAGGCTATAGGCGAGCGCCGGGGTCCCGTTGTTTCCCATAAAGTTTTAAGTCATAATGTATTATTTGTCATACTTATCATTATAGTCATAAAACTGAAACCGTTAACATTTCAGGATTTTCGTTAAGTTCTCCTATAGATAGGTTAGGTATGTTTTATGGCAATCCTGAAAAGTGACGCGTTTCTGAACCAAATGAATTATGAGTAACGAAAATTCGGGCAAACAATACATTATGGCTTAAAAATATTTGGGAAACAATAGAGACCCGCGAGCGCCACATTACACATTATGCACCATAACCTTTTGTCTATAAGGATCTTGTCCATATTTTGCATTTTTTGGAGAACATTTTGTTTGCTCTGTACAGCACAACCTAGGTTTGAACCCACGATTTTTGACCACCAAAACCTTGTGTTTTTACCTATCCATTTTATTTACAGGATCCACAATCTTTAAAAGACGAAAACACCGCAAACACATTACTAACCTCCCACAAAGTATCAAAATACTTGACCACGCAATGTCTTAAAGCCAACATAATGGGTCCCAAATGCGCCGCTTTATCCAAACAGATATACAGCACTTGTAAATTTTTAAGGTCTTGTATACAGGATGATTATGAGTATGGGTTGGAAGTGAAAGGGGAGAGGATAGTGGTTGGGAAGGAAGTGGTAGTGGGGGGTGGTGTTTGTGATATATTGAGGAGCCATTTGGAGGTTTTGGCGGAAATTGTTTTGGCTGCGAGGAAGGTGAGTAAAATGATTAATATTTTTTCACCACACCAACTGGTAAAGGCTTTATTGTTCAAAAACAGATAGCAAAGTTGGATTTTATTCAATATGCGAGGCAAAGTAATCAAATGCAAATTTTGTGTTTTCTTATGTTTGCTGGTAGAATCGACTTTTAAATGATGATTTTGAATGAAAAATATTTAATAACATTCATTTGGATTTTATTTGGTTTGATTTTATTGATATCTTACAGTTAATATTTTCTTTAACCCTGGTGCTTGGAAACCCTCGCCTCGCAACGCTCAAGATTTCGCTTACTCGGGTATCATATTAGCACGAGCGGTTAAACAACAACTTTGCCCCCTTGTAAAACAAATAACTATTAAACAACTTAAAATATTATTTTTATTGACTAAAACGGGACTTAAGAGGAAAGGGGACGGCCGTTTCTCCATACAAATGTAGTCCCCATTTTCCTCTCTTTATATTGACATTATGTCAATGTATGTATTATGTATGTTATTGTTTTTAACTTTCGATGTAAGTAAACTAACACAATATGGATTTTAAAATAAACATTTTTTTATGGATAATATTTTTACACAGTTGGATGATGTATATCAACCATAGCTATGCACCTACGTTTGACTTTATTCGATTTTTTGAGTATAGTAAAAATTAGCGGAAATAGATTTCATATAAATTTTAAAATTGTTCTAACTCTTATAAATTATACCAGTTTTTATTTTCCGTTATAAGTTATTTAAAAATTCGAAAACAATCTAACGCAGGGGCATAGCTGTGGTTGGTATACGAGAAATTGTGTCAAAATATTTTCCATAAAGTGAATATCCAGAGAGGAAAATGGGGACTACGCTTGTATGAAAAGGGGATTTCGCGCGGGTCCTACACTATTGTCTTAATCGCGTAAAATTAAGTTTTAACCTCATGCCGCCCACCATACAAAATTATAGCCAAGGAAGTTTGAACCTTGTTGTGTTTTCAATTGGGTTGAATTTAATTTGTTCGAAGATTTTACGAGACACATGAAAAATACCTATTACTTTGTTATTTATTAAAGTTTGACATTTCATCGAAACTGAGTGTACATCCTAATGGACGTTAGGCGGCACGAGGCTAAATTTACCTTTGGCGTTGTCCCCGTGGTCTCGGAGAAGTGAATGCTTAAAAATCGTGAATATTTAAATCAGAACTTATAATATCCTTTCAGATAATCCTCGACTACAAGTTCATAGACTCTATATTCGAGCTGCTCCACCAGATACACGGCATTCTGTCTTCTAATAACCAGCGTATAAGGTGCACAGTGGCGTGGCCAGCGTTCTTCAAGCTGTACGACGGGTCTATTGCGGTGTTGAACTGTTTGCTCGTTTCTAGAGAGGAAATTTTGGAAGACAGGTGAGATTTTTTATACTACATCGGTGGCAAACAAGCATGCCTAACTGGCTAAATTTTGGAAATTTATCCTATTAAGCCTGCATGGCCTTAATGAAGTAGGAACGGCTTCCAAAATGAAGGTTCCAATCCAATCCTAGACTCATTGGTACGAGCACAAGCCCATTTAAAAAAAATCAATAAAGTAAAAAAAAATGAAAATAAATAAAAGATTAGGAGATTGGTAACTAGAGTCATTTAGATACCCAAGGTCAGAGGGGCAGAGGGTTGATATGATTTGAGTTACAATGTTTAGATGAAAAGTAAAGAAGGAATAATCAGAATGACTCATTTATAATTTGAACAGTAAACGTCGTAAACACTAACATTAAACAAATTAACATTAACCTTTCGAAAAGGCATACTTTTCCCGTATATGGGCATTTTCACTTTATAACTGTGTATAGTCGCCATCGGATATATCGGAGCGGCCAAGGTGTTCACAATATCTGAACACGCACTCTAACGCCCTGACAATAGAGGCGTGTTCAGATATTTGTGAGAGATATACAGGGTGTAATCTAAAACGTGATACAAGATAATCAAACCTGAATCTTTTCATGATTTTGAACAACTTTTACTATGGGGTCAACTTTGTAAATTAACAATAAAAAAAATCTTTGCCATACATTTTTGTCTACCTCTCCTTGACCATTTCTATGGAACAGCTCAATTTTTTTTTAATATTACAAAATTGACCCCATAGTAAAAGTTGTTCAAAATCATGAAAAGATTCAGGTTTGATTATGTTGTATCACGTTTTAGATTACACCCTGTATGGCGACTGTACCATTAACGGCCCGTTAGCAATCGTTACAAAACTGACAGTCAATGTCAGATCCCATATATGTTGGGAATGTAACGGTTAGACGTTACTGAAACACGACTTAAGTCGCGCTTTAAAGTACAAGGCCCGAAGCGTCCACGATGTCAGTGCTTAGTCACAGAACAATAGTATAAGTCAGTGCTACGGCGAAACGTTTTTAAAATGACGACGCCGTTTACTAAACGGCGGATTCTTACAAAATGCCTGCTAAAAAAGGCACGAAACATCCCGGAGGTCAGTTCTCAAACACAGAATCCTGGACGCTTCGGGCCTTCGCGTTTAGACACTTATACTATACTTCGTTTTTTTAGGATTAGAAATTTGGTAAACAATCTTGATGTGTCTTTTAATTGAAAAACACTTTTTCAGAAGACTTTAAAAGATCGTATTAGATTCATAATTGTTACATATTTACCGTAACTTATTTTTAAAATGTGTTTTTCAATTAAAAGACACATTAAGATTGTTTACCAAATTTCTAATCCTAAAAAAAACGAAGTATAGGTATTGTTCTGTGTTTAAGCACTGACATCCTGGACCTCAGCCTTTGGATCTTGCTATGTAGACACTTGTACTTAAAAAAAACTTGGAAAAGTTACAATTAAAATGCTTATAATAACGTTCGGGCTAATAATTTTAGATGGCCGTGCTACATGCAGTGCTACAGGGCGCTCGTGTATTCCGTGTGCGAGCGATCTTCCTCGCAAGCGGAACTGGACAAAGCTACAGAAGATCGGATGGCTGAGGCGGCACATTCTATTGAGAAGTAAGTATTGTAATTGTAATGTAGTAGTAAGGTAATAATTTGAATATATTTAAATCACAAGTCCGTGCTTGGCTAATACAGAGATGTTTTTATAGTGTTAATGAATTTTTAAATAATGATTTAATGGGATTTGATTATGTATGACTTCGACTTTAAGATAACACCTGGGGCATTTCATATGAAGCGGACAGGAAAAAAAAAGTGAGGTTCCCGAATTTGTTTATATTTGGTTTAGTTCTTCTTCTGGTAGGTATAAAACCGGACGCCAAATATTTTTTATATATGACGTTTATTTTAAAAATTATGAGCTTTTCAAAAATTACCGTAATTGAAATTCCGATTTTTTTAAACTCGAATATCGAATAATTAAAACATATAACTTATTATTAAACCAAGCGTTTTGTATAGAATTTTTAAAGATCTTTTCAGCGAAGAAATCAATTTTGAAAAATAAATAAAAAATAATGGTTAAAACCGGAAGTAAACTTTTCGAAACCATTTTTCGAAAACTTTGACCAGTTTTTTTTAATTTTTTTTTATCTCAAAATATAGCCCTAAGTATGTACAAAATACACTAGAAGTTGCAGAATGGGATCTCCATTGGTTAAGACAATAGGTCAATAAATGTACATACATGTCGCCCTGAGTGCGACGTACCGTACTGGTATACATACATATAGCAGCTGTTTAGCTTATAAGAACATGTATTCAGTAAGACTGCTGGTAAATTCTAATCATAACATAATGAAATAAGAAATAAGAAAGTCAACAATTCTAACCAGTTTATTTCATAATTTTTATTATTTTACAATAAGAATCTATGCTAGAGCTCGTTCTTTTTACAAGAAGACAGTCAGTTTTTGGAATAAACGCATAAAACTTTTTTGTTCCTGGAATCGTGACTGCGGAATCAAACCTGGCCTGCAAAAATATCCTCTGACGTTGAATATCGTCTTTAGAGCAATAGTAGATTGCCGTTTGCTTCAAAGATGATTTTGCCCAGTCATACAATCGCATTGGTGAAATTATTGATCTACTTGGAGGTAACTGCAAACTTGCACGCCTCGCCAAACGTTTCAGGTTCCCTCCGAGATGTTGCGTGAATATGTGCCTCTGCATTCGTATTAAAATCATCCTTGTAATGAATAAGATTAACAAAGTTAAACCTATTTTTAAAATGTTGTGAGGTACCATCGGTTATGTATGTGATTTTAGATGCAAATATTTCTTTTTCTGAAAGGTGCTTGTGCAGTAATATTTGGTAAGCATAATAGGTAGCTGTGTCATGTTTTAAGTCATCGGAAATCATGACAATGCTGCCGTGTTTTATTTCAGTGCCATCTCTATAGTAATAAACCGAAGTTAGGAGTGTAGCTTGGTCGTTATTCCAATGAAACGATTGGGCAGAATCTTGGACTACGAAACTGTAATTTTCTGCAAAATCACACTGTACGATGATTTCCCTTCATCGATAGTCTCTTTCAGCTCTTAAGTAATAAAAATTATAAAAAAACTGGTTAGAATTGTTGACTTTCTTATTTCATTATGTTATGATTAGAATTTACCAGCAGTCTTACTGAATACATGTTCTAATAAGCTAAACAGCTGCTATATGTTTGTATACCAGTACGGTACGTCGCACTCAGGGCGACATGTATGTACATTTATTGACCTATTGTCTTAACCAATGGAGATCCCATTCTGCAACTTCTAGTGTATTTTGTACATACTTAGGGTTATATTTTGAGATAAAAATAAATAAAAAAAAACTGGTCAAAGTTTTCGAAAAATGGTTACGAAAAGTTTACTTCCGGTTTTAACCATTATTTTTTATTTATTTTTCAAAATTGATTTCTTCGCTGAAAAGATCTTTAAAAATTCTATACAAAACGCTTGGTTTAATAATAAGTTATATGTTTTAATTATTCGATATTCGAGTTTAAAAAAATCGGAATTTCAATTACGGTAATTTTTGAAAAGCTCATAATTTTTAAAATAAACGTCATATATAAAAAATATTTGGCGTCCGGTTTTATACCTACTAGAAGAAGAACTAAACCAAATATAAACAAATTCGGGAACCTCACTTTTTTTTTCCTGTCCGCTTCATATGAAATGCCCCACCTGTAAAGGTAGAGTCTTGGTGAGTCCATGAAATATTGTTACAATAGTAATTACCGGCAATGTAACCCATTTCTCACAAACAATAAAGATTATGATTATGATTAGGTCAACCGAGGTAAATGCGTCACTTGAGGTAAATACGTATTTTAAAGATTTCTTCTAAATGGAACATTTTAGAACTATTGCAACCCTCTCTGTTTGAAGTGTAGTCACTGAACTTTTAATGCAGACGGCCATAATATAATATGTTGCGTTTCGAAGATATCTTCAAATTACGCATTTATCACAAAAGGCGCATTTACCTCGGTTGACCTTAAAACACTTAACTGTACTAGAAATAAAAATACAACACGACAAATAAGTCAAATAACATCTTCGCTAACGATTTCGTTAGCGCTGTGAGTTGCGAATGCACACTAGCGCCACTGCTAAACAATCGTGATTATTTAAATTTAACGACAGGTATTTCAAAAAGGGGGCCGCAGTGGCGCTAGTGTGCACGTTGATGGGCTCTTAATCAACGGACTTGATCAACGTCACTCAGCCGAGAACAACAAAACTTCTCATATTTAGCGAAGATTTTGACGGTGACCGACGGTTTAATTAATCCAACCGACCCCTAGTCTTTAAACTGTTTCCTCCTTTAGCAAAATACTGTCTTATACTAAATTTCAACCTTCAATTGGTCCTTCGAGTTGTAGAAGTGAAGTGACTTTTTAACTGGCATTGTCAGTGCATTCAAAAGTGATCTTTAAGAACAATAGTATAAGGTCTAGAATCCAGTAAAGTGTCAGTGAATTAAACCAGTAAAAAAAACTCGAGTAGGGGTCAAAAAAATTATGGAATAAAAATATTATCATATCATATTTCATATTTTTATAAATATGTGCTAATGTCATCCAAATCCAATCCAAGCATATAAGTTTTCGGAATTAGAATATAATAGAGTCCCTCGAAGCTAACTTTGCCCCAGCATGCCGCATGTGTGGCAGCGCCATTATATTTTTTAAGGGCTGCCCTGTCGGATACCAAGTTTTAATTTGGCTAGATATGTTCATTATCTGTGAAGCCGATGGTCCCGGGTTCGAATCCCGGGCATTTATTTGTGTGATGAGCACAGATATTTGTTCCAGAGTCATGGTTGTTTTCTATGTATTTGTATATTATTTATATCGTTGTCTGAGTACCCACAACACAAGCCTTCTTGAGCTTCTTGGACTTAGTCAATTTGTGTAAAAATGTCCTATTTTCATTCTTACATTACAGATTAACCCAATCCATCTGCAAGCGGAAGGCCCACATATCCCGCCTCGCAACCTACACCGTAGCCGACATCTCGTCCTGGCTCGAACGCACGGCCCCTTGCAAGATGGTCCGACAACACCTAGAAAACTCCATAATACTATTCATACAAGCATCTGACTCTACCCACGCTATGGCGTTCTTAAGGAGGGCTCTAGCTGGCTTGCCGGGGCAGATGACTATGACTAACTTGTATACCATGTATAAGAGGTATCATAAGTATACAGGCAATGCCTAATGTAAACCAGAGAACTTCATACTATTCATACAAGCATCTGATTCTACTCACGCTATGGCGTTCTTAAGGAGGGCGCTAGCTGGCTCGCCGGGGCAGATGACTATGACTAACTTGTATACCATGTATAAGAGGTACCATAAGTATACAGGCAATGCCTAATGTAAACTAGAGAACACCGTACTATTCATACAAGCATCTAATTCTACTCACGCTGTGGCATTCTGTGCTAGCTGGCTCGCCAGGGCAGATGACTATGACTAACTTGTATACTATGTATAAGAGGTATCATAAGTATACAGGCAATGCCTAATGTAAACTAGAGAACTCCTTAATACTGTTCATACAAGCATCTAATTCTACTCACGCTGTGGCATTCTGTGCTAGCTGGATCGCCAGGGCAGATGACTATGACTAACTTGTATACTATGTATAAGAGGTACCATAAGTATACAGGCAATGCCTAATGTAAACTAGAGAACTTCATAATACTATTCATACAAGCATCTAATTCTACTCACGCTGTGGCATTCTGTGCTAGCTGGCTCGCCAGGGCAGATGACTATGACTAACTTGTATACCATGTATAAGAGGTATCATAAGTATACAGGCAATGCCTAATGTAAACTAGAGAACTTCATAATACTATTCATACAAGCTTCTGACTCTACCCACGCTATGGCGTTCTTAAGGAGGGCTCTAGCTGGCTCGCCGGGGCAGATGACTATGACTAACTTGTATACTATGTATAAGAGGTATCATAAGTATACAGGCAATGCCTAAAGTAAACTAGAGAACTCCGTAATACTATTCATACAAGCATCTAATTCTACTCACGCTGTGGCATTCTGTGCTAGCTGGCTCGCTAGGGCAGATGACTATGACTAACTTGTATACTATGTATAAGAGGTATCATAAGTATACAGGCAATGCCTAATGTAAACTAGAGAACTCCTTAATACTGTTCATACAAGCATCTAATTCTACTCACGCTGTGGCATTCTGTGCTAGCTGGCTCTCTGGGGCAGATGACTATGACTAACTTGTATACCATGTATAAGAGGTACCATAAGTATACAGGCAATGCCTAATGTAAACTAGAGAACTCCGTACTATTCATACAAGCATCTGATTCTACTCACGCTATGGCGTTCTTAAGGAGGGCTCTAGCTGGCTCGCCGGGGCAGATGACTATGACTAACTTGTATAATATGTATAAAAGGTATCATAATTATACAGGCAATGCCTAATGATAACCAGAGAACTTCATAATACTATTTATACAAGCATCTGATTCTACTCACGCTATGGCTTTCTTAAGGAGGGCGCTTGCTGGCTCGCCGGGGCAGATGACTATGACTAACTTGTATACTATGTATAAGAGGTACCATAAGTATACGAGGGCTGTTTGATAAGTACCCGTTTATGAAAAAAATTATCAGTTGTTTTGGTTTATATGCATTTATTTTTCTTCATAGTCTCCTTTTAGCTCTATACACTTGTTCCACCTATATTCAAGCTTCAATAAACCATCCAAAAAGTATGATTTCGGAAAGTCATTAAAATAGGCCTCTGTGACGGCAATGACTTCGTCATTTGATCCAAATCACTTACCACCGAGCCATTTTTTCAGGTTGGGAAACAAAAATAAATCGCATGGGGTCAAATCTGGAGAATACGGGGGGTGAGGCAATAGGGCATAGCGTAATTGTGTTAATTTAGCCATCACAACTCTAGACGAATGAGCTGGTGCGTTGTCGTGATGAAACAGTACTTTTTTATTTTTTAAATGGGGTCGTTTGTCCTTCAACACAGCGTAAAATTCATCCAATAAATTGGCATAGTACTGCCCTGTTATCGTTTTCCCCTTTTCTAAGAACTCAATATGTATAATACCCTGCGAATCCCAAAAAACGGTCGCCATGACCTTTCCAGCCGTTGGGACGATTTTTGCTATCTTTCGAGCAGGTTCACCCGGTAAAATCCACTGCTTCGACTGCCCTTTCATTTCCGGGGTGTAGTGGTGACCCACGTTTCGTCTACGGTCACGAAACGACGCAGAAACTCCTTCGGGTTACGTTTGAACACGGCCAAACACTGCTCCGAAGTAGTCAGTCGGTTCCGTTTTTGCTCCTCCGTGAGTAAACGCGGCACCCACCTCGCCGATACTGTCTTCATACCCAATTTTTCTTCTAATATGTTTTGTACCCGCTCGATTGGAACATTTACAGCATCAACGATTTCTCGAAGTTCAATTCGGCGGTCGGCTAAAACGATATTTTCAATTTTCTTAACCATATCGTCTGTAGTCTCCTCAATTGGGCGGCCTGGGCGATCCTCATCAAAGACGGTTCTTCTCCCCCGCTTTTACTCGTTAAACCAGTATCTGACGGTTGTCATAGAAGGAGCACATTCATGGTAAACAACTTGCATTCTTACTTTTATTTCATCACATGTTTTTCCTTCCAAAAACAAGAATCTAATTACAGACCGATACTGCTCTTTCTCCATTTTCACAATTTTAAGTTCACGCTTTCACTGAATCGCTGTCAAATGAGAAAAAAACAAAAGAATGCTGTTTTTAAAAAAAAAACCCACCTCTGAAAAATGGCTTAAAACGATTGTATAGATATTTTCGGTTCCGTGATATTAATACATTTGGAAAACGGGTACTTATCAAACAGCCCTCGTACAGGCAATGCCTAATGTAAACTAGAAAACTCCATAATACTATTCATACAAGCATCTGACTCTACTCATGCTATGGCGTTCTTAAGGAGGGCGCTAGCTGGCTCGCCGGGGCAGATGACTATGACTAACTTGTATACTATGTATAAGAGGTATCATAAGTATACAGGCAATGCCTAATGTAAACCAGAGAACTTCATAATACTATTCATACAAGCATCTGATTCTACTCACGCTATGGCGTTCTTTAGGAGGCGGAAAAAAATGTTAAACCTGTTTTTCCTTGTATGTTTGTAAAATTGAATTCATTGTATGTATAAATTTAAAAAAAATCGTATCAAATGTATGCATTTTATTATTATGATAGCAAATAAAATAATGGAAAATATCTGTGTGATAATACTATTACTTATTCTGTGTCTGTGTGTAAGGTTGGTATTCCACCTGTCCAATTTCTTGGTCCAATGTGCATTGCGTCTCACTCTCTCACTAAGGAAAATGTGAGACGCAAATATACATTGGACTCTTGTCCAAATTTCTTTAAATTAGGTTTGGGGCTGTGCACAAATCACGCCAGGTGTTTTCGGCTACTTTTTGACCCCCCCCCCCTTCCCCTTGGTGATATTTGGTGAGGTTTTTGGCTACCCCCCACCCCCACATAACATCACGTCCCACCCCCACATAACATCACGTGTATTTTTTCGATTTTTTTTCATTCGACCTAGTTTTAAGTTACGCGCTCCAAAATTTCGTAAAATAAGATAATAGCGAGCTAGTTTGAAGTGCGAAGTGTAGAAAAATACACGTCATCTTATACCCCCCTCCCCCCTCCCCCAACGTGATCTTTTGTGATTTCTTCGTGACCCAACAACCTCAACAACCTCGCGTGGTTTGTGCACAAGCCCTTTGGACAGGTGGAATACCGATAAAACTAAGCTAAAAAGTTTCAAAATTCATTGATTTCCCGTGAAAGTTGTTATTAGTTGGATGATTAAAGATGTTTATTTACAATGAGTTTAATTTTATTATTTATTTCCTATCTAATACACAGAGCAGGAGGCAGCTACCTGCTAGAGAGAGAGACTGGTAATATACTACCTCGCTTCAACTGAGGAGTGTCTTTTCAAAAGGGTTTATTTTTTCTGGGAATCTATTTCTAAATTGGACCTTAAGTTTTCTTGAGCAAGGTTCTCTCTAGAAGTACCGCTAAGAAAAAAATAAACCCTTTTGAAAAGACACTCCTCAACTGCAAGCTGAGGTCCTATCAAAGTGTTTGGCTAATTTGGCTTCGTTCATCTATTTGGCTCTCTCCAATAGGCAAGAGAGACAGAGAGGGAAATACAACGAAATTTTGCTTTTTTTTCCGCGGTAGGCGCTCAAGACCGTAACTGACCAGTCTGGCCAAAGTGATAACAACGAAGAAAAGTGTTTCCATCCAAAAAAAAACAGTACCCTCCTTTTTACGTAGCTGGGTAAAAATCTAGTGGATTCAAGTTTTATTAGCTAGAATAATTATAACAGTATTTATCAATTACGAAACTATAGTCTGTCAAACAACTTTGTAAGTGTAAAAAGACGCGAAATTCAAATTTACCAATTGTTTTTAAATTTGCCGCTTTTTGACGGAAACGCCTTGTAGTCTCAACTTGTGTCTAGCTAGTCCAATGGTTGACTGATAGAGAATGCGTTAAGTCCGCCAGTTGACTTGTATTGTTAATTCTGCAATCAAGTTTAAATAATACAGGCAAATATTAGAAATAGTTCACAATCTATACGTACATTCACTTTGTAAGTGTATGAAAAAAAAAACACGAATTCGTATATTAATAAATATACTTGGTCAACCAGATCTTGACAGTAGAAAAAATAAACAAAAATAAAACCAAAATAAAATAACTTAATATAAAATCTTTTTTAAAAAAAAGGGAACCGCCTTCAAAAAACCAACCCACTGAAAAGTACAAAATAATTTTTATATGGCACCCCTTTACGTGTCCAGTCCCTATGCCGTCGTAAAGCGAATTTTTGCCAAAAAGTAATTAATAGCTAATAATAAGAAAATTAATAATCATCCGGGTAATTACTTAGTTTTTGAAGTTGGTGCCAAACCAAATTTTTTGAGAACCGATATTTTAGACAACGAAGAACGCTGCACTTACTTGCATTATAAAGACATACTTAGTTTACTCATTAATTTAGTTCTTGTAGGTACTACGTTCTCGTATTTATTTTCTGATTGGTAGTAAAGACTGTTTTTGTTGGTTTGGCACCGCCTTCAAAAACTAAGTAATTACCCGGATGATTATTAATTTTCTTATTATTAGGTATTAATTACTTTTTGGCAAAAATTCGCTTTACGACGGCATAGGGACTGGACACGTAAAGGGGTGCCATATAAAAATTATTTTGTACTTTTCAGTGGGTTGGTTTTTTGAAGGCGGTTCCCTTTTTTTTAAAAAAGATTTTATATTAAGTTATTTTATTTTGGTTTTATTTTTGTTTATTTTTAATTTTTTAATTATTTTTTATTTATTTTATTTTATTTTTTACTTTTTAGTGATAGGTAGGTACTTCATTTATTTTAGGTTTTGGGCTAAAATACTAGTTTGTTAGGCTCTCCATTTAGTTTTGGGCTAGTAACTACCTACTAATGTTGGTGATGGCCTAACTCGATGATAATCGCGACACAACATAATATGACGTTTTGGTGCTAAACGATTTGTATGTATATTGCTCCCACTTCCACTCCCATTCCCAGTCCCAGTCCGAGTCCGACTCCCACTCCCACTATTTTATCTAAATCGGTTTCAGCAACATAAATTTGTTGGTAAGTATCCCGATAGCATGGCCACCTACCGGGTCCAATTGGTTTTTCAAACCATCCATGCACTGTACACTAAAACCTTCTCCAGAATGTAACAAACACTTTTCTGAAAACCGCATCAAAATCGGCTCAGCCAAACGCGAGATAATCACGAACAAACATACACAGATACATACGTACATACATACGGGTCAAACTGAGAACGTCCTTTTTTAAAGGCAGTTAGAAAAAAGTTCATCGACCCACCTAGTGGAACTCTGCAACATAGGCACACGACGACAAGTCGGTTAACCAAAACAAAGTGTGCCTATGTTGCACCAAACCTAAGTTCCACTAGGTACAGCAAGGGTTCAGCATCAGCTCTATCTTGGATACTGCTCTCCCAAGTGCTCATCAAGATGTGACAGATTACCAAAATAGCGTGGGCCTATGTTGCACCAAACCTGAGTTCCACTAGGTACAGCAAGGGTTCAGCATCAGCTCTATCTTGGGTACTGCTCTCCCAGGTGCTGATCATGATGTGATGGATGACCAAAATAGCGTGGGCCTATGTTGCACCAAACCTGAGTTCCACTAAGTACAGCCAGGGTTCAGCATCAGCTCTATCTTGGGTACTGCTCTCCCAAGTGCTCATCAAGATGTGACGGATGACCAAAATAGCGCGGGCCTATGTTGCACCAAACCTGAGTTCCACTAGGTACAGCCAAGGTGAACCCTGCCAGCCAGGGTGGTTTGGTGCATCAGCTCTATCTTGGGTACTGCTCTCCCAAGTGCTCATCAAGATGTGACGGATGGCCAAAATAGCGTTGGCCTATGTTGCACCAAACCTGAGTTCCACTAGGTACAGCCAGGGTTCAGCATCAGGTCTATCTTGGGTACTGCTCTCCCAAGTGCTCATCAAGATGAGACGGATGACCAAAATAGCGTGGGCCTATGTTGCACCAAACCTAAGTTCCACTAGGTACAGCCAGGGTTCAGCATCAGCTCAGATCTATGTATACTAAAACCTTCTCCAGAATGTATGAAACACTTTTCTGAAAACGGCATCAAAATCGGTTCAGTCAAACGCGAGATAATCGCGAACAAATATACATACATACATACATACATACGGGTCAAACTGAGAACCTCCTTTTTTTTTTGAAGGCGGTTAAAAAGGCGGCAAATTTGAAAAATGTAGGCGCGAAGGGATATCGTCCCATAGAAAATTTGAATTTCGCGCCTTTTTTTACTGACAAGATTTGGTTGACCAACTATATTTAAGAAGTTATAAAGAAACTTGAAATAAAATACGAAATTTGGTTTCGATCGAAAGGCGCCAAAATTTCAAAATATAAAATGGCGGCTTGAAGTTATTTCCGTCTGTCCATATATGGGCATTTGTTAAATACTGGAATGTGATTGGATAAAATGTAATCGTAATCAGTGACTCACTTGTCGAGTAGCAAGAACTTTAGTTTTATCACTGGCTTTACAAGCGTATTGTTTGTTCTTATCTCATCCCGCTGATGTGACTTTCATTTATCAAGATATAAATATATTCGAGTATTCATTGTCACGACAGCATCGACGTTGTTAGTACAACTTTGAAGTGTCCACATTATCTATTCGTGCAATTTTCCTACAGAAAATTAAAAGATGGTTTAAATAATTCAAAACAATTATATAAATATAGAATCTAGATTCTAATTCAACTCTGCTTAATTACATTGTTATAAACTTAATTGTAAATAATTGGGAAGTGTACTGACTTTACTATACATTTTTGACACATGCGCCCATTGGCTCATTCGCTGTCGCAAAATAACGGGCAGCCAACTGTACGGATCAGTGTCGTTCCGGTCGCTCGCTGTTGTCGCGGAGTCGGTGAAGTTAGTGGTGAAATTTTTACGTGAATAACATCAAAAATGGTAAGTGAGGAGAATAGATTGCAGTGCTTCATAATTGTGTTGTGAAAAATTATCGTGGGTGCGTCGAAAAACGTATCGTAATGCCGAAATTGCAACGGAATCTATTCTTGTGAGACCGGTGCCGCCATATTTCGCACGAACCACCGCCGAGTTCGCACGCCTTTTCTCGTTAAATTAAATGTCACCGTTCAGTGATTCTATGCCACGTGTTGTGTTTTTAGCGTTATTAAAACTGGAGCTGACTAAAACACGTCCGTTCCGGAGTGGATGTCGGATGTTGGGTTTGGATTAGCGGTGTTGGATTTCACGTATGGTTGATAGGTTACGACGAGTCTGCAGCGCCTTTTTTGACGGCTGTGGAATTTTGGGCGTTACTGGATTGCTGAATAGTTGAAAGAAATGGTATCTCGTAGTTTATGAAGGTTATTTGGCGATGCCGGTGGCGTACCGAGGGCATCGAACCGAGTGAGGGTTTGCATCGCCGCGCAATCGCATTCAGTTTTACCATATATGGTATAGCGGTCGGCGGCGCTTGTCACATACATTTCACGTCTATTTCGGGTGAATAGAGTCGCGGAATGGGCGTCGGTGCAGACCGGGGGTAATGCTCCCGCCTGACGCAGTGTCAAGGTCACTCACTCGCTAATTCAAACATCGTGCCTTATAAATCTTGTGCCAGTTAAATCTTCCGTAAAACTAACCTGATATGCAAATCGTTAAAAACCTCGTAACGATATAACAGAGAAATCGAAAGAAATTCCAAATTAGTGACTATTTAGAATATACAAGGAGTCTTATCAGAATGCCTGAGTCATATGGTTACGTTTATAGCTTGTAGTTGACATTATATTTCCTTATTTGTCAGTATTGGAGCTCAAGCATTGGCAGCGCTGAATCATGTGTTTAAATGGCCTATTGAATTATTAATTTACTTGTAGAATACACTTTGACTAAGAATTGACAAATTAGTTAACTCATCAAGTCAAGGTTTCAGTAATAAGCACTGTTTTAACACGGTTTTAAGAATTAGATATGATCAAAACCCCTCGAATGCCTGTGTCTAAAATTTGCTACTGAATTAATAACCTTGAAATTGTAAATTAAAGTTCAAATTGTCTATGACATATATGGAACAAGGCTTTCGAAGGGTTAAAATGGATTTTAACAAACAAATTAAGCACTGCATCCTGATGAGTAACTACTCATCGCAGGGGTCTCCAAACTTTTTGACCCGAGGGCCACATCTGCGCCTCCGTCTCTTTTCACTCTTTGCAGGCCTATTTGGCACTTATGGGTTATACCTACTTTAGACTCTTTTTAGATACTGTTGGCTTAGGGCAGGGGTCACCAAACGGCGGACTGCGGTCCGGATCTGGACCACCGGCCTATATTATTTTGTTACTTATTTTGAAACGGACTGCGGTGGTCAAATTTATTTTATAAACTGGACCCTAGAAGAAACTAATTGGTGACCCCTGGCTTAGGGTAACCTGTCTTAAGGTGCTCCTGCTCCCTTTTCCTGGTTTGCTTAGTGCTCCAAAATCTGAGGAGTTGAATTAGATGGATGACATGAATACAAAAGCATCGTTTTGTACTGTGGTGTGCCACACCATAATCACTTGACAACTTGTCCGACTGTAATATGCGGCTTTCCATGAGAAAAGGGTCCTTATACTACATGTGGATCTGATGGAAATATTCCTTTTGCACATGGAACATTAAGGACCCTTCTTTGATGTAAAGATAAAGATAAAAGATAGTTTATCCAAGTAGGCATATTACAATGCGCTTTTGAACGTCAAATAAAGCTACACCGGCTCCAACTCTACACCTCTGCCTCGAGAAAATTTAAATTCCCCCTCAATTGGAGGAGGGTATCCCACTATGGGACCGGCAAAGGTTCCTTATACACATGAAGGACCCTTCTCCGATGGAAAGGCTCCTTATACTACTTATACACATGTAGCATAAAGAGCCTTTTTTTGGAAAGCCACATATATCACCCATGTAACCCGTCCACCTGGAAAAATCCATAGGCCGCACCCATATTAAAAACAATAAAAAGTTGCAAGTTCATGAATTAGTCATGACAGATACAGTTATTAATTAGCATTTCCTGTTCATCTTTATGGCTTGGGATTTAGATGTGTTTTTCCGTGACTTATGGAATTGTTTAATTATAATATTTATAATACTTAATAAGTCTAGTTTTCTGTTGGAAACATTTTTGGGTGTAGTTAAGTCTTATCTTATCTTTGAACATGTTGAATTCTATTGGCTTACATTACATTTCTTACAGTTTTCTGGTCTAGTAACTAGATGAATCAGAAAATTTTCTGATGTATTTTGCGCTTTAGGTCAAACATTTCTTTGGCAAGTCTTTTTTCTTTGGAAAACTCTGACCGGAAAATGTTGTAGAAGAAGATGCATGTATGAGTATGTCAAAATTAACTTCGTAATACATTACATTACAGTAAAGCGCTGGTGGCCTAGTGGTAAGAGCGTGCGACTTTCAATCCGAAGGTCGCGGGTTCAAACCCCGGCTCGTACCAATGAGTTTTTCGGAACTTTATGTACGAAATATCATTTGATATTTACTAGTCGCCTTTCGGTGAAGGAAAACATCGTGAGGAAACCGGACTAATCCCAATAAGGCCTAGCCCTATGGGTTGGAAGGTCAGATGGCAGTCGCTTTCGTAAAAACTAGCGCCTACGCCAATTCTTAGGATTAGTTGCCAAGCGGACCCCAGGCTCCCATGAGCCGTGGCAAAATGCCGGGACAACGCAAGGAAGATGATGACATTACATTATAAGTACGCCATAAACACCAACGCCGTATTTTGTCACTCGTGTCGCTTGCCAAGTTCGTGCAGAGATAGCTTGGTCTATCTGTACTGTACTATAGACAGAATGGTTTGACATTTCTACAACTGAAAACTTATTATTACTTCCGATACAAACAATATTTCTTCCGATAGCCGAAGTAGCCGAACTGACTGGTAGAGAAAAAGCAATAATATTATTTTCGAATTCAATAAATTCATCGATTTTATTTATTTTTCTTGTGAAATAAACGTTCAGCGGTATCTAACCTAATCGGTCGTTATCTCGCTATCTTTTACTTGTACCGGTTATCAGACGGACCTACTCAACTTGTCAATTAGAGCGGTTAATCCCTGTTACCTCGCCCTTGCTGCTTGATTACTCGACATAAGGCTTCGTCACACAGGCGCGTTTTCCGGGCGGGGCGTGAGCGTTTTATATGTAAAAGCGGCGCGCCCCGCTCACGCGCCGCCCGGAAAACGCGCCGTTGTGACGAACCCTTTAATTCCACTTTTACTTTATGGAACAGGGTTCGTCTCCAAACTTGTTGGCTAGAGGGTCACTATTACGCCTTTTAAAAGTATTCCATTCCACGGGCTATCTCGCACAAACACATTTAATTTCGTGTATTTAGAGCTTTTTTCGGCGTTTAAACTGTTAAAGCCGAAGAATATTTTTCTGGGCATTTGACCATTCTGCCAATCTTCAGAAAATTCTCATTAATGCGGGACAACAGACAATTGTGGCTTTCCAGGGTCCTTATGCTTCAAATGCAATAAGGTTCTTTTTTCTGAAATTCCAACAGAAATTCTGATAAAAAGGTCCTTATTGCACATGAGGCATAAGGACCCTTCTCTGATGGAAACCCACAATTTCATGTTATGCTCCTCTATCAGGTATCAGGTTATTCTCGCCCTTAAATTATGTCGCGCGGTGAGATATGGTAGACACGTGGTAGGTACACTAAGTAGGTTACATTGTTTACTACAAGGACAAGGATTGTTTGTTCAAGGACAGTGTATTTAAAAAAAATAACAATAGACTCTATGCGGAAAGAGAAGAGTTGTTGAATGTATGGGGCCCAATACATTCCACGACTCTTTCCGAACAGACTAACATAAAACTAAGAACACTTAATAGGAAAACTGTATCTATCTCATCTAGTTTAAGTCTTCCGCGCAAGGATGCAGGCCGGTCTCCTTGGCCCGACACCTGAATGAGTCAACCGTGACCGTGACGCATGGTGAGGTCACTGCCCCGGACCAAACGGCTCAAATAATACGCACTTGTGTTGTGCCGATGATTAGTCGATCATGATGTGATCGTTGGTAGTGAGTTACTCAACTGTCTTAAAGTAATCGTGACGGATTTAAGCTGTGATTACTATGACTAGGTGATCATTGGTGATGTGAATCATTTATATATTTTACGTCACCACGCTACGCGAGGAGAAAATCTCACTTCCTGGCCAAGGCGAGACGTAAAACTTTAGACAAACCACGGGCGGTAATTCGTAAAGCCCCAGATCGCATATTTATACAGAGTAGAGATACACAAACACCTGCGATCTGGAGCACTCACGAATTCACCTCCCTAATGTAATGTACTAGTTTCTCCGTATAAACTCTGGTCTTTTGAGCCTGATCATTTATAAAGCGTATCTTTTGACAAGCCCTTGACAGATCCACCATTTAAAAGACCGTTTAGAGAGCTTAAATGTCATGTAATCGCCCGCTGGAGCTCATTCACGGATATAATGTTTTGATTATTAACATGAGGTGTAACAGAGAAGTCAGAGAAACATTAATCCTTCATTGACAAGATAAGTTCAACTCTTCCACTTGAATTGATTTAAATAATCCGCCCTGACCTGATAAGGAAAATCCTGGGAAAACACGGTCCCATCAGACGGAACCAGAAATGTGGCTAATTTTGACACTATTAAGGAAAACAAGTCAATAACTGAAAGGATGACCGCAATAATCAGGAAAATGGCAAATTAAACAAGCTGATAAAATACTAGGAATATGGTTCCCAAGGAAAAAATTATGGCGGAACTTCATCGCGAGCATCGTACAATATTGTATCTGCGTCCCTATTACTCGAATTAGTCTAATTTCTAATTGGAAGACCAATGTATTTTACACCAATTATTTATTATTACTCGTATTGTCGTGGACATGAGGTTTTCCCGATGCCCGAGGTGAGCAACAAAAATTGGTCGGGCAAGTCGCTTTTCAACTTTATATTTAAATCTAAACTATCTAAAGAATGGTAAATAATATGTTATTGAGACTAGGACATCGAAAGACCTTCTAAGAATGTCGAAGTCGAATCAACACTAGATGAGAAGATGAGTAAATGTAATCCCAACAGTATCAGGTCAGAAGGACGCATAAAGGCGAGTATTTATTACGATTTCACGAAGTACCTCTTGACATAACAGAACAATTTCTGTCTTGGACGTCCGCCAGCGGCGTTTTACACTTGTGACACGTCTCATTCATCTACGTTACGTATTTATAACCATCGACCATTGTCCTTTCTAGCTAGCTATAAAGTCAATTCACTATTTTTTTTGTTTCGTTTGTAGGTGACATAAGTGACTTAAAATCTGGCCCTGAGATTCGTCGTCGTCATTGGTCTTCATATAGTCTTCTGCTGACCGTGAACCTCTACCATTTCATTTTGATGTCAAGTGTACAGTCAGCAGCAGAAGTTGCTAAGCAGGCGAGGCGTTCATAATTACCTTGACGCGCTCTTATTCTCTTAACAATAAAGTCGCGTCAAGATTATTTTGAACACCTCGCCCGCTTAGCAACTATTGCTGCTGACTGTACGTTCGAATTGGCTGTATGCTGCCTTATTCTTGCGTAGAACTTAGTCTAAGGACGTCCCTTTAGTCACGTTTGATGTCTCGTATTACACCCCCAAAATACCCTTACCAATCTTATGATGTATGTATCCATCGTGCCAGTTGCACCAAAAACAAGTAGTGATAGCGGACTGATCAACTTCATTCAGCAGTGTAATGAAACTTCCCATACAATAACAATTCGCGAACTCTTTAACGAAGACGGACGGATTGATGCAACCGCTTCTTAATCTGGTTGACCTAAGTCAAAGAAGCAGGCCAGATATGCGGTTTGGCAAGCTCTAGTGAATTGTAGCCATATCGATATTAGTGACGTGGCAGTTATTTCTGTTTGGGGACTCCCCGTGGGTAATTGAATAGATATTTTAAAATGTCTTCTCAATCCGGGGCTCATAGTCATAGCAAACGTGAACTATTTTCACTGTTTTAGATGCAACCGTTAGCCATCAACCTCGAGAAAATCGATAACTGGTCCTGGCCGCGTAGCCATCGTGCCAATCGCTTACGCTCCGTAGCGAGCGATCGAAACGAAACTGTCACTGTCGCACTAATATGGAAGAGCGATAGAGAGACACAAAGCGTTTCGTTGTCGAAGCGATCGCGATTGTCAGCTTGGCTAGGCCGGCTGTTTTGTTACTTAACTCGTCAGCGATGGGACACTGCATTGTATTGTACTGACATTAAATTACATACTAAGCCCCAGTGCAAATACGCTCTCTCGTTTTTAAAATGTTGCAGAAATGGCTCTAAAAGATTAATTTTAATGTTGACATACTCGCCTAGTGAATGTGGAGCGTTATACGTTGCAAAACGTTGGAAATAGGAGTGAGCAATACTCGTAGTGTTGCCGGAATCATTATTGACGTCAATATGTTTATGTTACAACGCAATTATTTGGAGCTAATTCAGAACAAAACTCGTGGGAGCAAATGTAGGTAACGGTCCAATATGATGGCATTTTCCGCCATTTTAATAGCTTACTCGCTGCTGAGGAGAATTGCTCTATTTGATATTTCGTTATCTGCGTTTCTATCGCTCGGAATATGCAAGAGCAATATAGATACGAACAACTCAACTCTCGAAGTTAAGGAATGGATATGCTGCAGCAGGATTGTTTCGATGCGATGTTAGAACTTGGAATAGTAACCGACGTATAGCTCAATCGGACATTCAGTTGTTTCAGCATCTTGAAATTGGGCCGAAAAACGAAAGTCGTTACGTAAAACGTAACGTAACACATGATACTGTGCATCAGTTTCATCAAGGTCCTATACTTTCAGAAACGCGTAGGCGACCACTGGCGAGCATTATTAATCATGTTGGCAGAAGTTACATTCATTACAGAAGATTTACATGCTAGTTTTAATAGGCGATGTTTATTGACTTGAAAGTTGTAAATTTCGTTACAATTACAATGTGTTTATCATGTATCAGTTATCATGTCTTACATTTAGTTAGATATATGCACAAAAAAAGAAAGAAGAGGACTATAAACTTTATATGACAACCCTAGGCTTATAGGACGCAGTGTCAAATAAATACTTGGCTTAAAGGTCTCGTAACCAGGCCATAAAATCCAAAAAAAAAACGCAGTGTCACAGGATGTTCATAGGAGTATTTGTTGCTAATCATTAGTAAATGCCACTGGAGGACTCAATAAAACCTGTTACAGAGTGAAAGAGTCGAGACTCGAGACGGGTGAGTCAGCAACCGTCATGGTTCTTACTTCTTAGAATGCGGACGGCAATGGAATAATAAATAACATATAAAATATAAATGCTTTGTTTTTAAGTCCATGCTACTTCCGATTTTGTTAGGCATCGGATGTGGAAATCGTTTAAAGAGACGCCAGTTTGGTTTTCGAGAATATGTCCAATTTTCGATTAGAATTTTGATCAAGCGAACTTTGTTATGAAATGGTCTAACCATGTTGCAATGTCACTAGTTACGAGTCTAGCGACAATATTGTTACTGACTATAATGGAGCAAGGCCGCGGACGAACGGGCAGGATGAAAGATTTATCCAGACACAAATGTATGTTTACGTACCAATGTCAGTATTAACAGAAACTTCATGTTGTTCGCTAATTTTATTAGGTCATGGTATGAGAAGGTAAGATGACTTGCGTTTTGTATGTTTTGGCGACTATCCAGTGAATCATCAAATCATTACTATCAGCCTATTTTATTTAATCCTGTGCTGGAAATATCCTTCTCCTTTTCATAGTTGGTTAGATTAAAATGTATGGTTCCTACTCAAACTCAAAAATTTATTTAGCAAATAGGCCACTATAAACAATCGATATTTTATAGTACTTATCTACTCTTTGTTGACTGTCGCTTTATCTGTTATCGATAGCATAACCTGAATGACTAAGCAAAGCACACAAAGTACTAACCTTATGTGTCCATTCCTAGCTGTTCGACTGTATATATTTTACTAATATGTATCAGTTACACTCTTGAAGAAGTTGTCGTCGGTAATCATTCCAGATATCGGTGGAAGTCCACAACACACGCTATTTACCGCAGCTTTAACCTGGTCCTCTCATCTGTAGGTACCTTCCACTTCGTCTAGCTGACAATCCTACAGTTACACGAAAGCCCTCCTAAGGTTTTCCTTCACGTTTCTCTTTACGTCCGTTATCTTTAAATCTATACAAAGTATACAAACCGATCAAGCCAAAAAGACCAACCAAATGTAACCTACCTTTCCCGCTACTCGTCGACTTAACTCTATCGGGTTGGCTAGACGGGAAGCCCTCCTAAGGTTCAATGATGTATGGACCACGTGTTGCATCGACTACTAATAATAGAGCTACGGCCAATGTCTACTGATTCTATTTCGATCTGCCACGTAGGAGGGATTGAACGCGGCTCGTATTCCAGAATATACGTTGTTTTATAATGTGTTAAACTGTTGTCAAGTATTTAAGTAGTAAAGATTTTAAGGAATCTACGTTATCACTCAAGTAGGTATCACAGAAATCTTTGCGATTTTATTTTACTAGTCCCGGTGTAATAAAATCTTACAAGGTTTGACTAATTCCTGTTTGATTGCAATTAAATAAATCCGAGTAGGTATGATGCAAGGGTCGTAACATTGATAACTACTTTTTATCGAAAAAAGCCAATCCATGTAAAAGTAGACATTTATCGTAAAATGACAGATGGGTCAGCCTTCTAAAAGTAATTTGATCATGCGCATACATAAGTTTCGATTTTCGTCTTCTGTTAAAGATTGTCACTTAGCCATAAATCTTATAAAAGGGCAATTGCTTTATATCTAGAGATTAGCAAAATGACCTCGGTCTACGAACTTTCCGACCAGCTATGCGCGTTAAAAGTTAGTAGGTTAGACAGCAAATTTGATGGTATCTGTCGCCGAGGTCGAGGGGATGCCAAACGAGTTTACCCTGTGCGGTTAGTTGCTAGGGGGTAATGATGGTTAACGCGAATTAACATTAGTTAGTGTGTTATTAATAAATTGTCGCCAGTGGGGCTAGCATGATTACTGATTAGCTCTCAAATCTAAAGTCGCTTTTAACAAGAGGTACCTAAAGTATACATTTAACTTCTTATTAGGCACATACGTACATACTTTTATTAGTAGAACTCTATATTGCATCGTACGTACCGTTCCTACTCATAGTTAAAAACGCTCGACCACAGATAGGTTATAAGCGTTCCAAAATAGAAAGCGCGCCTTGTGACAAATTATACAAGTTGCCTTTAGTCGCACCTGGGCAAGCGAGAAATGTAGACGTGCCAACGAGCTCCTGCACACCGAAAGAGAAAGAGACGAGCTTATATTTAACAACGAGTACGACAAAGATGGATAGAATTCGAAAATCAATCAAAAATAACAGATTTTTAGTAGGCACAGAAATAAATATGGAAGTATTTTTTAAGCTCCTCAAGTACGAGTATAACCTATCTATAGTTATATTATATAATATCATTGTCGACCACCTGATCAAACATCACTCACACCGGTTCAACTAAAGTAAAAACAAAGTATGTATTTATTTACATAAACGGCCGATATCGGGCCGAGACGCGAGATGACTCGCGTTTTTCTGACTCATAGGTTAACTCAGCTGTTACTCGATATAGTCGATATTAATGGAGACACTGGAATCGCCTGATCTGCGGTCAGACGAGAGGATTAAAGGCCAGACCACATCGCATGCGGTTCCGGCCCCCGGCAAATACATTGCCTGCATTGCATGCCCCACGGCCTACTTGTACGTGAAGAGTAAGCGATGTACAGTCACCACAGGGGATTGTTACACAATTAAGGGTCCAAGCTAAATTGTTTGTTCCATGCTTACGCTATGGAATGTCCAATTTAGCTAGAACCCTAAATGGCGTAAAAATCGCGGAGCGTGTTGGTACTTCGCGGTGTGGTCTAGCCTTAACACAGAAAGATAATATCTTTACAGATGTTCTGTTACGTAGGCACTTTCACGACTTCAGTTAAAAGGCTTAAAAAGAAGCTAAAGCAAATGTCAGACACTTAAAGGCCTGTCATTCTATGTTTAATACAATCTCATTTATATCACGACACACGCACTTTCTTTACCACAGTACCATATAATACATAATATTTGCCTGTGTGGTCATGAAACTACGTTAAAAGTATTTATTTAATCCCGAAGTAGGTAAAATTTTCCTTTTTCCTTGTTGGGGAATGTGGACGTATGTGTAAGTGACGTCATTACATCATCATTCATTACACTGGTATGACCATAGTCATACATCTATAAGAGAGACCGTTCATTTTTCAAAGATCAGTAGCAATTGTATTCCTAAAACTTATTGCAACCAGATAAGCACCAAAATCAGTTCTGCCAATCTCTAAGTATGCACTGTAAAGTGTATCATTATATTATAGTTTCAAGACCATATATGGTCAGGTAAAATCTTCGGGCATTACTCATCTAATTCGAACTCGCAACAATTTGCGAAATGTCGACACGAATTTTGAACAGATGTTTAGTTCCTGTCATTATCTGTGCGATTACTCATGTCATGGACGCATGGCGTCGCTGTTTTATGACTTGTATAGTATTATTAGCACAGGCGTATCAGTATCAAATCTTTGTGACATGTACTGTATTTGTCTGCTAATTTAATTGGTGGATATTCGCTAGGTGCACGACTGGTGCTGCCCTCATTTTGGCAGACTTTCTACGTTAAATCTTATGGAGTAAAATTAGTTCAAGCGGGTGCCGCTAGTACTAATGTCAGACATTCCATAAGATTACCTGTGTTTGTGACGATCAGCGCCACTTCCCCCTCCACCGACTGCGCACCTTGCCAATTGTCACTTGACATTTTACAATGATATATTTTTCAGTCTTATTTGGGTCCCACATCAAACCCGGGGTCGCGGCAAACCTCGACGGCGATGGCGAGATGACCTTGACGCCTTTGACAGGAACTGCCCTAGTAGCATGGTCGCATTTTTATCGTTTATCACCATGCCTGTCACGTTCTAACAAGTATGTAAGTGCGAAAGTGACGGGCATAGTGATAGTCGATAAAAATGGAACCGTGCTGAGCCCGCTGGTGGGAGACTGGTCAAGACCGGGATACGTGGAAAGGGAGGAGGGAGGCCTTTGCCCAGCAGTGGGACACTAGGCTCATATAAATAAATATAAATAATATTTTTCAGTTATGGATACTTTTCGGGTTTTGGAGCAATTCGGTTAACCGTAAATGGGATAAGGGTTTCTAAATTGAATTGGAATAGTTAGTAGTTGTCGCTTGACATACAGATTGTCTGATGGACTTCCATGCACGTAGCTAAGATTTAACGTCATTACTGGACCAGCAAAGTGGCAGAGTTAAATATAGACGGGACGAAAGCTGTTGTGAATTGATGTTTCCGTCTAAGATGATGGTTTACTTGTTTTAGTTTGTGTTCGTCACCTCCAGGGTATATAATCTTTGTTGAAATAATTACGAGAAAAAATAAAGACACATTCGTCAGTTGTCCATTGCTGGTCGTGTTCTTGGGTCAAGCTAGCTAGGGTTGGAGATGTTTTTCCTTTAACTGTACTGAAGGAGTTTTCTTGATGCTTGACCGGTCTGATTTTTTTTACAAACGGGTCCATTTCGCTCATCTATTACACTCGACTTACTTGGATAGAACGGTGGAATTTCTGTTTAAATCGGTCAGGCTCGTAATAATTAAGGCATTGTCTAAGAAGCTAAGAAGAGACTTGGCCCCTAAGGGCTCATATAGACGGCGCGCGAACTCGTATACTATTTTAGTTACATTGCGGACCATTGAGGTTACATCAATTCAGCCGACCGATCAAATGACGCAATGTAATGAAACTCGCATGCGAGTTCTCGCACCGTCTATAGGGGTTTCCGAAGAGGACAGGGCACAATCTTCCGCTGTCAAACATGGGTTATGTAACTGAATTCTGAACGTACTACTATTATCTCTCTAATAGTAGTTACTAGGTACTATCTATGTGGCCATAGGCAACCGACACACATTTTCACACATATCAGTCTTGTAAACAGGCTCACCGACCTTGCTCAGTACTGCAATCCCGCGCTAAATGCGTCGCTGAACGGATATAAACCCGACAAATGAACACTCGCCTTGGAACTATGTCGGCGCGATGGTAGACCGACGGTCCGATCAACTTTGTATTACGACGATAAGCTTGATTCGTTTAAAAGATTATTTCTAAAAGAGTCATTCTAAACCTTGTAGCGACTTTGAAGTGACAAGTATCTATTTTCATAGGGACTTGACGTTTATGGTGGCATTTCCACACTGTCTCAAAAGGAATTGTCAGTGGTTAGGATAGGTTAGATAAACATTTGCGATAGTGAGCATTCTGCAAGATTACGTTATCTTCTAAATCTTCTTCATTCGCATTAAGATGTTTGCAATCCTCGCGAATCATAACCTATCGGCATTCGACATGTACAAATTTAAAAGCCAACAGGAGCTAAGATTTAAATATTTTAGGTAAATATACCCGTCTCGCTAACGGAAGCGGCTCCTAAAACTAGTGCGATAAGGACAAGGCGAAAAATCCTGCGTAAAAATATCAAAAATCGAGGTTTCGTACTCGAGTGTTTCCTCCTCCAAAACTTAACCAATCGTAACCAAATTTGGAAATCTAAATGATTATGATATTATCTGTGTCGGACCGTTTTGCTTTTTTTGACTAATTGATGTCAGTTTTGAATAGCACGCCTCTCATTGCGGCATAGTCAATTAGGCCATTTTTGAAGGGCTCTAGCGCCTTAAAAAACAAAAATATCAAAAAAAGCAAAACGGTCCGACACAGATATTGACAATATTATTACTGAATCGCGATTAGAAAGGGATTGAGATAGCTGTCAATCCATATTGATTTTGACGTAAGTGTATGGAAATCTGTTATTTCTAATCCCTTTCTGATCGCGGCATGATAATAATTTGTGTTGAAAAAATCATTGCTCTAGCTTCAAAACCCACGGAGGAAACAGTCGAGTACGTTTGTATGGAGAAATGACCACTCCTGTTGGCTCTTAACGTGGCATAAAAATTACAGCGTTGGCATACATTTTCATACTTATTTTGTATTTGTTAAGTATGCTAGTTTAATGACATAGGTATATTCTAATATAATGCATGATCTTGAATTTATCGGCTGCACCGTCGCTGAAAAGACGTTGAATCACCGTTTACAAAACGAAAATTTGTAAATTAGATATTGCCGACTGATTCTAAATTCAAAAAGTAGCAAGCCTAATCTTCCCTCTCTTTCCAGGCGTCAGGTGTGACAGTGTCGGACGCGTGCAAGACCACGTACGAAGAGATCAAGAAGGACAAGAAACACCGATACGTGGTGTTCTACATCCGCGACGAGAAGCAGATCGACGTGGAGACCATCGGCGAGCGCAACGCCGAGTACGAGCAGTTCCTCGAGCACCTGCAAGAGGGCGGCACCGGCGAGTGCAGGTATCTCTCTCGCACACTGTCCGTCCCTCTCCACCACAAGCACCGACACGTGGTGTTCTACATCCGCGACGAGAAGCAGATCGACGTGGAGACCATCGGCGAGCGCAACGCCGAGTACGAGCAGTTCCTCGAGCACCTGCAAGAGGGCGGCACCGGCGAGTGCAGGTATCTCTCTCGCACACTGTCCGTCCCTCTCCACCACAAGCACCGACACGTGGTGTTCTACATCCGCGACGAGAAGCAGATCGACGTGGAGACCATCGGCGAGCGCAACGCCGAGTACGAGCAGTTCCTCGAGCACCTGCAAGAGGGCGGCACCGGCGAGTGCAGGTATCTCTCTCGCACACTGTCCGTCCCTCTCCACCACAAGCACCGACACGTGGTGTTCTACATCCGCGACGAGAAGCAGATCGACGTGGAGACCATCGGCGAGCGCAACGCCGAGTACGAGCAGTTCCTCGAGCACCTGCAAGAGGGCGGCACCGGCGAGTGCAGGTATCTCTCTCGCACACTGTCCGTCCCTCTCCACCACAAGCACCGACACGTGGTGTTCTACATCCGCGACGAGAAGCAGATCGACGTGGAGACCATCGGCGAGCGCAACGCCGAGTACGAGCAGTTCCTCGAGCACCTGCAAGAGGGCGGCACCGGCGAGTGCAGGTATCTCTCTCGCACACTGTCCGTCCCTCTCCACCACAAGCACCGACACGTGGTGTTCTACATCCGCGACGAGAAGCAGATCGACGTGGAGACCATCGGCGAGCGCAACGCCGAGTACGAGCAGTTCCTCGAGCACCTGCAAGAGGGCGGCACCGGCGAGTGCAGGTATCTCTCTCGCACACTGTCTGTCCCTCTCCACCACAAGCACCGACACGTGGTGTTCTACATCCGCGACGAGAAGCAGATCGACGTGGAGACCATCGGCGAGCGCAAGGCCGAGTACGAGCAGTTCCTCGAGCACCTGCAAGAGGGCGGCACCGGCGAGTGCAGGTATCTCTCTCGCACACTGTCTGTCCCTCTCCACCACAAGCACCGACACGTGGTGTTCTACATCCGCGACGAGAAGCAGATCGACGTGGTAGTTAAGGTTTTAAGTAACAAAAAAAGGTCGAACCTTTTTTTGTTTGATTAAAGCATGAAACTTGGCACAGTTGTTCCTTATATCAAAATAAGCCGATTAAGATCGGTAGCCCGGGGGACCCCCCGCTTAAGCCCGAGAGGGGGGGGGGTCAAGTAGCGCCCCGCCCGGCTTCATTCTAAAAATTCTAACAGGCCCCGTTTAGCTAATAGGTCATATTTGGTATCAATTTCGGATAAATCAATAACGTAGAATTCATTTCTGGTATAAAAAAATTGCAATTTGTTGAAAAAAATAATAAAAAAACACAAAAAATCTAATTTTTCAAGTGTAATTTTTGTTTTTTATTTATTGTCAGAATTAAACTGCTTGGTTTTTCTACATACAAAAAATATGACGATAAAGACTATTTAATGTAGATTTTAAAAACATAACTTTTTCTTACCTTTATGAAAAAGAAATTGCATTAAAAAAACATATATCGTCCCGCGCCGGTGAATATCTTGTTACCGACATAGGCATCGATATAGACAACATCCGAAGTACACACTCTGGAGACCGACTAAATGTGTTGTTTATTATTGTAGATCATATATTAAAGATAGAAAGCCGTACATAATATTTGATTAGAAAAAAAATGTGTCGTTCAGTGAAAAAAGGGACCTTGGAAAAATTTATCATAGAGCCTCTCTTTTGTATAGAAGCATAGTTAATTTCAACCACTCCATGGACTCCATGGTCCCTGTTCTCAATGAATAAGAAGTAAACTGTAAGTATTATTTAATCTACTTACTTATTACATTATAGAATAGTTTGCCAGTAACTGGCCGCTTTAATAACTAGCCGCTCTAAACTAAAAATGAATTCTATTCACCTATAAACAGAATTCATTTTAGTATAAGGTTCCAAAAACTGGCCAGCTTTCAATAACTGGCCACTGGCTAGCCTAAAATGAATTTTTGGTTTTGGGTGGCCAGTTACTAAAAGTGGCCAGTTACTGGCGAATTACCCTACCACACTTTAATTTTGCGTCTTGTGTCGTAATACAGTTCCTTCCCCAGACACATAAATGCGTACATTTCATCATTCATGTAGTTGCATCGCGTTTTATATTCCGGTTTGCATTTACTTCTGGTCAGTTTCAACCATATTCTGACCAAAGCAGGTGTCAGACCAGTGTGGAACCCGTCGTCTGCTTCTTGCTTCCATTCCCAAGAAGTCTGACGGACTGAGCAAGTTTGACGACGAACTAACGTCTGAACCTAAACATCAACCCCTCGGTACACTGCGCGTAATAGGGCATTTATATGGCTCCCTTTTGTTAGAAGTAGGTATACATTATGGAATTTAATAATAAAATAATTTAGCAGTGACTTAATCTCATAGAACAGGTATAACATTATACAACTCTTCATTTCAATATCCCGGTATAACTTGCCTTCTTCAATATTGCACTTATTACCGATCATATAATAACATTTTAGTATTTTAGGGGAATGCTTTTAGCCACTGCTATTGCTCCATCTTGTAAGAGCTTGAATCCTTGTAGTGGTTTGGTTGAACTCTGAACAGATTCCATGCTTCGAATTCACTTTTTCTCCCCTTTCCACTGAATGCTCGATACAGGGGTAAGACTTCCGCTCTTTTAGGGTAAATAAAAGATAGTTTACTTAGCTTATAGAATAGATAATTTTATTAGCTTAAAATATAATTCCCTGACCTGGATGCAATGGTGTGTCATGGGATGTAATCGTGTTTTCCACTGTGTCAACGTGAGCCCACAATTCCTGTAGTTGGGGAAATATTCGTACGCATGAATCTAGTCTAGCTGCTATGACTACGTTCGTGTCTACTGTGCGTATCAATACCTTGCAATGACTGTTTTACAGCATCTGCAACTAGGGCCATCATATTAAATGAATCGGACTTTTCATGGTTCTTGGAGTATTCGGAATCTCACGAGGAACATTACTTGTGACATGTTTCTCTACACAATTTCGCGATGGCATAAATAAGGACTTTTAACTCTTCGAAGTTTTGTCAACACAGTGTCTCAAAATGATTTACCTAGTGGTAACGAAATGAGTTTCGCTAAAAGATCAGTAGTTATAAGTGAAGCTTACCGTCATGGTAAATTAAACTCTAATTTATTTCTATCAGGCCCTGAAAAACCAGGAGTCGTACTCGTATTCCAAGCGTTCTCTCGATCTACCTTGTAATACTGTAAGCTCAATAAGACTTGTGATGTGGGTACTACATGATATATATCATATATATTTGATACATACAGTCAAAACATCCATAGGTAATTCAGGAACAAGTATTCACGATAAACAGACAAATAAATGCCTTCTAGAATTTGAACCCGGGTTCCCCATTTAATATAAGGTGTATAAAAGTGAGATCTAAGCGTGGACCCTTTTTAGCCTGGCCGATACAAGGATTCAAGCTCCTACAGGATGGAGCAACAGCAGTAAATAAATAGCATCCGCCAAAACTTTATTATACCTTTATATGATGATAGGTGAAATAACCTTGTAAAGCAAAGTAAAGTGAAACAGATAAAGCCGTTGCTAAATAATTAAAAAATGCCCGAAATAATTCTTTACATGAATCGACTACTGAAATAGAACCAGCCTTATCAGGATAGGATTATATGTTTGGGGTCAGACTTTAGTTCCTCTTTAAACTTGCTCAGTCCGTCTTCTTGGGAATGAAAGCAAGGAGCAGACGACTGTTTCCAAACTGTTCTGACAACCCTGCTGTGGCCAGAATATGGTTGAAACTGACATATATACGTGAATGACGAAATGTACCCATTCATGTGTCGGGGGAAGGAACTGTATTAATACACAAGACGCAAAATTAAAGTGCGGTATAATGTAATAAGCAAGTATATTAAAGAATACTTACAGTTTACTTCTTATTAATTGAGAACAGGGACCATGGAGTCCACGGAGTGGTTGGCACTAACTAAATACGAGTATGCTTCTATACAAACACGAGGCTGGCTGTGATAATTTTTTTAAGGTCCCTTTTTCACTGAACGACACATTAAAAAAAATTGTACGCTTTTCTATCTTTATAATAGAATCTACAACAATAAACAATACATTTAATCGGTCTCCAGAGTGTGCACTTCGGATGTTGTCTATATCGATGCCGATGTCGGTAAAAAGATATTCACCGGCGCGAGACGATATAAGTTTTTTTTTATGCAATTTCCTTTTAATAAAGGTTAGTAAAAGTTATGTTTTTAAAATCTGCATTAAATAGGCTTTATTGTCATATTTTTTGTATGTAGAAAAACCAAGCAGTTAAATTTTGACAATAAATAAAAAACAAAAATTACACTTGAAAAATTAGATTTTTTGTGTTTTTTTATTATTTTTTTCAACAAATTGCAAGTTTTTATACCAGAAATGAATTCTACGTTATTGATTTATCCGAAATTGATACCAAATATGACCTATTAGCTAAACGGGGCCTGTTAGAATTTTTAGAATGAAGCCGGGCGGGGCGCTACTTGACCACCCCCCCTCTCGGGCTTAAGCGGGGGGTCCCCCGGGCTACCGATCTTAATCGGCTTATTTTGATATAAGGAACAACTGTGCCAAGTTTCATGCTTTAATCAAGCAAAAAAAGGTCATTTCACTTAACACCCTCACTATGGAGACCATCGGCGAGCGCAACGCCGAGTACGAGCAGTTCCTCGAGCACCTGCAAGAGGGCGGCACCGGCGAGTGCAGGTATCTCTCTCGCACACTGTCTGTCCCTCTCCACCACAAGCACCGACACGTGGTGTTCTACATCCGCGACTAGAAGCAGATCGACATGGGTTCGCCACAAAACGCTGCAAATGGTGTTAAAGGTATGAAAATCGGTACGATTTATCTTTAGGACATTTGAAACAGAGAATGACAGCTTCCTCCGCTATATTTAGCGTTGATAAGTTCCTTGATTGTGCACCACGCTTATAGAGTTGCACCTGACCCTTAGAATTCCTGTTGCAACCTGAAGTCTTCTGAACTCAGGATCCGCTTCTGACCATGTTCCGTTTGGTGTGGTCTTCGGCGTCCTCTTTTGTAAGACAGATCAAGTAAACCAAAAATCACTAAAGTGACATTCAATAGAACTTGCTAACTATGTAAACAAAAGTTACTAGTAAATTGACATTCAGTGTCAATTTTAGTATGGCGGTTTGTTTACATAGTTAGCAAGTTCTATTGAATTACAGTTTACATAGTATAGGTATAAAACCAAAGTCGCTTCTCGCTGTCTGTCTGTCCCTATGCATGCTTAGATCTTTAAAACTACGCAACGGATTTTGATGCGGTTTTTTTAATAGATAGAGTGATTCAAGAGGAAGGTTTATGTATAATTTGTTAACCCGTGCGAAGCCAGAGCGGGTCGCTAGTATCATATATCCCAAAAACCTGCGGTCTTGGAGAGGAGAGTTAGAAACTGAACCTAATATGATTGTTATAGCACCACCCCATCTCGTCCCGTGGGTGTCGTATAAGGCGACTAAGGGAAAACTGGCGACAGATATGCATATGAGCAAGGCTCGCCCGTATCCTTAGCGGGGTCCTTGCTCACAAGAGCTGTGCGCGCGCCACATCGAAAAAAAAAAATGATTGTTTGATTATTCCAGATATGGCCTGTTCGACTTTGAATACACGCACCAGTGCCAAGGCACGTCGGAGGCTAGCAAGAAGCAGAAACTGTTCCTTATGTCGTGGTGCCCCGACACCGCCAAGGTCAAGAAGAAGATGTTGTACTCCAGGTATATCTCTTATTTTTGTACTTAAACGAGCTACCTAGTCACCCATTGGTGGCTCAATTTCAACATGTTACTCACGCGGTGATCGCCTTAGGTGATGCCATCTATACAACAACTGAACAAATCACCACCACCATCAGCACCATCTCTCTCGCTATAACAGAAACGCGAGGATTCGAATAGGAGGGTGCAAGGAAGGCCTATAGACCGACAAGAAATTGTAGGAATTAAAAAATGGCAACATCGTAGTGTCGTCCCATCTTCTTAGATTGATTTGAAAGGGAGACACTACAATATAGCCACTTTTTAGGGTTCCGTACCCAAAGGGTAAAAACGGGACCCTATTACTAAGACTCCGCTGTCCGTATGTCCGTCCGTCCGTCTGTCACCAGGCTGTCTCACGAACCGTGATAGCTAGACAGTTGAAATTTTTACAGATGATTTCTGTTGCCGCTATAACAACAAATACTAAAAACAGAATAAAATAAAGATTTAAGTGGGGCTCCCATATAACAAACGTGATTTTTGACCGAAGTTAAGCAACGTCGGGCGGGGTCAGTACTTGGATGGGTGACCGTTTTTTTGCTTGTTTTGCTCTATTTTTTGTTGATGGTGCGGAACCCTCCGTGCGCGAGTCCGACTCGCACTTGGCCGGTTTTTTAATTTCTACACGTTCTTGTCGGACTGTTGGTAATGGCGTTAGCCGTGAAAGCCGAAGACAATGTTTGAATCCGACCTCGACCACTGGAAGGCTAGGTCACTGTTTCTTTGGTATATATATTTCAATTCACAAAAGCATACAGCGTAGTAAATTGGCCAACGACGGTCATTTTAGTATCCGAGATACAAAACAGTTTTTATCCCCTATATTTTAGTGGATTCCTCCTTATTACCTACGGGACTACGACAGAGCAAAAGAAGGGTTATAATTTAGAGGTCACCATTTTTGTAAACGAATTTTTAAGGATAGTCATGTTACAATGATATCGCTGCCTGGGAGTATACTTAGTTTCAGCAGTAATCATGCTAATCAGACAATAATTTGTTTCAGCTCTTTCGACGCCCTGAAGAAGTCCCTAGTGGGCGTACAGAAATACATCCAAGCGACCGACCTCTCGGAGGCTTCCCAAGAGGCTGTCGAGGAGAAACTCCGCGCCACGGACCGCCAATAAGCATTTAACGACGACCGGGGCGCATGGGTTCTTATAATATATCGTTTCATCCTTAAGCTTTCTCTGCCGTGGTGTACAGAATACCGTACTTGACGGTAATTATTGCATATCGGTCTTTGGCAAGAGACCATTAGCTATTTACCGACTGTCAATCATTGTATTTATTGACATGTACACTTAATCCAGCCAAAATTAATCCAGCCTTTCAAAGACCGATATGCAATTATCGCCGGATACTGTATAAGACGGACGGGATTATTGTAATAATTTAAGTTATAACTAATTATTATATATATATTTTCCTGTAAAAGAGTAAGGTGAGCTCAAACTAAATTAAATTCAGTGACGCGAGCATTTTTTTTTGTTAACGCGAATGCCGGTCGGCTTTTTGTAATATTTAGATTGTAATATATACTAAACGATGTGCGATCAAGTTTTCGTTAGATTCTGTCGCGGCTTTGCTCGGCCGGCCTTCGGTCGGTGGATGAGTATTTTGTAACCAATTTATCCAGAAATACACTCGATATAAGCGAATCGATTGTTTTATTTACATTCCTTATCCTTTTATTTACTTTTGTAATAGTTGTAAAATAATGCGCGCGCTTGGATAGTCTACAGAAAAGATACATTGAGTGATGCGTAAAATTTAAGACAATTTTGTGCTTCGAATTTGACAGGTAAATGAAATGGCGCTGTAGAGCTCCATACATTTTGCGGCGGTAACTGCACAGACTTGTCATTTTCGCGCTCGATGGGTAACTGAGATTGTCAGAAGTTGACGTTTGACAATTCAGTGACCGCAAAACACGGCGCAGTACAGCGCCATCTGTTTTGGATGTCAAACTAAAGGCTTCGTCACACAGGCGCGTTTTCCGGGCGGGACGTGAGCGGGGCACGCCGCTTTTCCATATAAAACGCTCACGCCTCCGTGTGACGAAGCCTTAAGGGGCAAGTTTTTTTCTTACACTTCTCTATTACATTACAATCAAATCCCTCTTTCAATCAAAATTGGTCGATGTGAAAATCAAAGATCCTTTTTTGGCCGGCAAATATATTTAGACCCTTGTGACTGTTCGTAGCTGAATAAAAGGTACTTACAAAGTTCCATTTTGGACAAAACCATAGAGAAATATAGTAAGACAAGAGTGCTCACTCCATACATCAGTTTAGACTATTAATTTCAGTGTCTACATCTAGCATCGAGTAGCGGAACTATCAGTACTGCTACTTGACAATAGATGTAGCACCAACCGGAAAGTCTTATCTCAACAGCATAAGACTTTCCTAATAGTCTTTTTGGTACTAAAACTGATGTATGGAGTGAGCACTTTATGTATTTTTTTCTCTATGACAAAACAAAAGCTACTTCGTGAGGTTATTCCCACTAGTTACCACTAAGTTGTTACCAGTGGTAACTGCTGGGAATTTTTTTCCCACCTTTTACCACTGGTAACTACTGGGAAAAATTATTCCCAGTAGTTACCACCAACTCGGTTTGGTGGTAACTAGTGGGAATTTTTATTCCCAGTAGTTACCACCAAAATTTTGTTAGAGTTAAATACTAATAAAAACAGTATAAAATAGTATAGTATAAATATAGAGTGATTTTGAATTACCGAATAAAATCACTTAAAAATAATCTAAATGGATTATTAAATTTATCCTTGCATATATTATAGTTTTTGTACTAGTACCGGTTAAACTGTTTCAATATTTTTTCGTCACTTTTAAGGCAGTTTACTAAAACTCTAATCGACTTAATAAATATAATCTTCCTCGCGTTGTCCCGGCATTTTGCCACGGCTCATGGGAGCCTGGGGTCCGCTTGGCAACTAATCCCAGTAATTGGCGTGGGCACTAGTTTTTACGAAAGCGACTGCCATCTGACCTTCCAACCCAGAGGGTAAACTAGGCCCGTTTGGGATTAGTCCGGTTTCCTCACGATGTTTTCCTTCACCGAAAAGCGACTGGTAAATATCAAATGATATTTCGTACATAAGTTCCGAAAAACTCATTGGTACGAGCCGGGGTTCGAACCCGCGACCTCCGGATTGCAAGTCGCACTCTAATCGACTTAATAATGATTTATTAAATCACTATATTTATTTTTTTATACTGTTTTTGTTCGTATTTAACTCAAACAAAATTTTGGTGGTAACTACTGGGAATGATTTTTCCCAGTAGTTACCACTGGTAAGAACTTGGTGGTAACTAGTGGGAATAACCCCTTCGTGATGTAAAATGAAACATTATGCTTGTTAAAACATTTATTCGAATCATTGTGGCAACAATTACTTACTATCACAAACGGAACGACTACGACCTAAGACACTAAGGATATAAATCTAATGACTGTCGTAGAAAAGTGCTCTAAAGTAGAAGCCGTGTGGCCTAGGCAGGGTCTTTAATGACAACATGAACACATTATAGCCGTAACAGACTACCGCACCGTGACCTTGGTGCGGGGACAAAATAACCCTTTCTCGCTCTAACTTATAGCTGCTTCTTTAACGCATACGGCAACCACCTTACACACTATCGATACGTGCGCCGGTGCGGTGCGGTAGGTAGTAAGTTACGGCTTTTAAAATTAACCGAGTTCTAAAGCCTGCAACGCACAAGGTCTTCATGAAAATATTGTGTTCTAACAATAAGTGACACAGACTTAACCGCGTTTTAGACTACACTATTTCTCGGTTACGGTAGGGAAGAAGGGATAGGGAGAGTAAGGTACGTGGGTAAAGCCTGACTAGGAATATATGATCACGCGCCATGTTGCGGAATTTCACGGGAATACTGTACTGAACTGTCACCCTATACATGAGAATAACAGCGCCCTTTTGACAATGATCATATATTACTGGTCAGACTTTAATAAGGCCCGACAAATAGTGTAAGTAGGGCTTGCAATTCGAATATTCGAATATTCGAATTTGTCGAATATTCGACCTGTTTTGATATTCGAATATTCGGCCGCTCAGGTTTCGAATATTCGAATATTTTTTATTACTATAAAAAAATCTATGTCATCCGCTGTAGTTACAGGTTCTGTGTGTTTTACGGGTATTTACAGTGAATGAGGAACGGTAGGTACCCAAATACGAAGGAAATAATATTTTTACTATATTCCTCTCGATAGACTTCGTGAATACAGTGAAACCTAACTCAATTTAAAAGAAAACGAAATCAAAAAGTATGCTATTTTTACGGTGCGTAAGTTTTAAGTTAAAGGGTCATTCTGTTTATTCAGTACAAGCGTACGTTAAAGATCGGTTTTGCTAGGATAGCGGTGCCGTCATATAGCGGCCGTCTCCATACTAAATAATACGGCTAAATATGGATGTCATAGTATTTGTATGGAGACGGCCGCTATATGACGGCACCGCTATCGGAGGAAACCAAAGCATAAGCGAATTTTTGAAGTCTAAACCTTGCCACTTATCGCAATTCTCAAATTTAATCATACCAAACCTGCCCAACTTGGTAATCTAACCATGCACCTTTAGCTGACGAATAATCCACCCAGTACTCAACTAACTTTTTCCCTTAAATATTCCAATATTATATAATTAGCCGACCATTAGGAATAATAACTTGCCAAAACAAATAAAGTCAATAAATATTCAAAATACAATGAAATTAAAGGCCTTTTTACAGGCCTCTGAGTGATTACAAGTTAATTTAAATCGGAAAATAATTACTTATTAAAAAAAAATACATATCTTACATACCTAGGTGTTTGGATGGTTAAAGTTATATTATTTCACGCAACGACGCATTTATAATAAGTTTTATCTAGAAATATTAATTACGTCTAATTTTGGCGTTTTACTTGATTTTATAAATGTGGGCATCTTATAAATAGTAGGATGATAAAATCTCGTCAATTAAGTGGATTTCTGCCAAATATCCTTAGTTTTAGCAATATGTGAAAAAAGCTTTTGAATAAAACGATAATAAACCGATTTCTCGTTCCTTTTCTTATTTTTTATAATATTCGAATAATTATTCGAATATTCGAATACGTCGTCAGAAAAAGTCGAATATTCGAATATCTGAAAGTTTCGAATATTTGCAAGCCCTAAGTGTAAGTACTTAGTCCAAAACGCTTGCTTATGTGCACACATATATCGTGGCAAAAATGTGGGTATAATAAGGAAGGGTTCTATGCTTGACCCGTATTGGGCGTATTGCCGAAAATTGATATTATGATTAACAATTTTACTTCTAGTATGAAGTTTAACATTACCTATTTATAATATTAATCATATTTTATTGTGCGACAACAAATGTCAAAAAATTACTACTCACGACGTTGTTAAAAAAGATTTAGAAAATCTCAATACTTTATTATTTATTATACATAGAATACAAAGACAAGTGAATAGTAATACTGCTAAGTAGGTATTTTACGAACAAAACTGCCTCAGTTGATTTAAATATTACTTGGATAAGCGAGCTTATTTCCGAGGCTTATTTCGAGCGAAGACAGATTTGGCTGGAAATAGTCTATATTATTGACTTGTCTTTGTCAGAAATATTGCCATATTCAGATAAAATTGAAACTTTAAAATACCTAGTCTATTTAATACTTAGTTTGAAATCTGAATCAGCCATAACATGTTCAGTCGTATAAGATAAAACGTTCATTTAAATGTTAATATAATATTACATCAGTTTGGACAGAAATGCTTATATAAAATATAAAGGTGCGACCCACTTCGCTGGTCCATGGCGGGTTAGTGAGTCGCAATATCTTATAGTAGGTACGTAAATATACATCTACTTTTTTAGATATTTATCTAATGACTCAATCGATAAAATGCTCAGGTTTTTTTACGGGCAACATTCATCAAGATATGCGTTAGGTAGGAAAATTAGCGATGCGGCAACAGAGAAATAAATAAGTATTACTTCTGTAATTTTAACTTGAAGCTGCTTGTACCTGAATAGGTGATTAGCAAACCTCTGGTGATACTTAAAATAACGTATTTATTATAGTTTTCCATTTTGCTTACTAGATGTCGCTGTTCTCTTGAAGGTGTATGATACAGCGCGCTATATAAAAAATCTTTCACGCTGAGGTAAGTATTTTCTATAACCAGAAAATATTATTTTAAAATATAATTATAATATTTATAATTACATATGTACTTACATAAAAATGCTTTAAAAACAACAATGATACACATATTTTACACATAATACACAACCCATCACATAAAATATGGACATAAAATCTTTTAAATGGTTACACCAAAAACATTATAAAAATCTGTAAAGCTGATTTAAAATTCCTTAATTTAATATTAACCATATTTACGGCCTTTGAGTTCTGAAAACTTGGTACTGTTAGGTATATGTTATGTAAGTTATGTTCATATTGCACTTAAACTAGTACGATAGCATTATTTTTCTTAAAATCTATGAGATCAAACCACATCAACCGTGTTTTTCGCCTTCGTGGAATTTCCAGGCGATTTCAAATCCTTTTTATCAATAAATTGACTTCTTCCTTCAGCAATTCCTTCTCAAATCATCAAAATTTCGAAAGTGATTTTAAATCACTTGAATCGACTTTGCAGTCCTCAATTTGAACCCAAGTGCCTTGACATAAAGGTTATTTTATATGCTGATTGTGCTTATGGTATCTGCAGGCGCCGGAGTCACTACGGGCTGTTGTATCGCTGGGTCCAGTAAAGGAATGCTGTCAGTTGTCCTGAAATAATTAAATAATTCATTTTAGATCTGGCTTTAAAGTCGGTTTAAAAGTACTAACACACTATCGCACCGCACCGCGAACTTGGCATGGAACTTGGAGCGTCGCACCCATAAGTGAGAGCGAGAAACAGATATCTCTTTCTCGCTCTCACTTATGGGTGCGACGCTCCAAGGCATAGACTAGGAATCCTCTAGACTGAGCATAGTAACGCTACCCCCTCTGCCACTTATACGGTAGTTTTACTCCATCTTCGAGTCAATCCCGTGCCGTGATTGGTCCGTGTCTTTGAACGGACCAATCACGGCACGGGATTCGCTCACCTCGTTCCCCCGCACCCCCGTATTTTTTGCAGCATCGGTTTCATGAAATAATTGGTCTAAACTCAGTCTAGAGGATTCCTAGTCTATGCTCCAAGGTCACGGTGCGGTGCGATAGTCTGTTATCACTTTAGCCCCCTCCACACTCGTGCGCATAGTCTGGAGCCCCCTTTTAATTCAGCGCCTTCTACTATTGTTAATAATGTTACCAGTAAAGAAATTTAACTACTAATTTGGTAATATTTTTTGTACTCTAACTGTAATAATGGTCATGTACCTATTATTGTGCTATTATTATTTACAAGCTCTGCCCGCGGCTCTGTTCGTAATTTCCCCCGAGGCCTTTACATATAGTTGGTCAACCAGATCTTGACATTCTTGACAGTAGAAAAGGCGGCAAATTTGAAAAATGTAGGCGCGAAGGGATATCGTCCCATAGAAAATTTGAATTTCGCGCCTGGTTGACCATCTATAATTAGTTTTTCTCATGCTAAATTTTATATCATTCGGTAACGTTTAACAGTTGAAAAAGAACTGACGGAGTCACTTACGTATTTGTAATATTAGTAAGTACGATACTATGGATTTTACCTTGTTCTAGTCAATGTTGGTTCAGTGATGATTTCTTCGCAACAAGGTGTCGTTGTTTTGTTACGAACGATGGGTAGAGTCGTGCACAAGGTGGCCGAGAGATACACGTACTGAAAAATACAAGGTGTCAAAGTTGTATTCAATATGGGCTAGTTTGTTCAGAAATGGATAGAGTTAGACCAAGATAACTCTGCAGTGATTTTGATAGCCCACAATATGAAATTGAACAATTTTAAACGTCAAACTTCTATGAAATTATATACGCTAAAAAGAGAGCAACTAAAATTTCACCAGTTAGTTGGCAGCTGTTCATTGGTGGAGGCCGAAGTAACTGGCCAGAAAATTGCTGTAAGGGATTTTCACCAAGTATACATGTAAGATAAAAAATAAACTACCATTGTAAGTTGTTCTTCAAAGGAGCCCTAAAGCAAAGGCGTCAAAAACTACCCTTTAACTTTAATAGCAATATTGTTTGAGGGTCTTACCATAGCGACAACGAGTATCATATAAATGGTCGGCGTAGACCAGTGACCAGCGTTTTCAATGGCGACCACACCCATCACCCAGTTTATAGCGAAGAATGGCTCCAACACCAAACACAAGTTCAGGTAAGACTTGAGCTCGTTCCCTTCCGTATTCCAGCTCCATTTTAAAGACAGGTTGTCCATGCTGTAGAGAATGTTTAGGAGTCCTCTGTCTTGTAAAGCTTTTATGTATGGAGGCTGGAAATGAGACGTCAATTATTTATTGTAGATGTTAACTTTGCCTAAGACGTGTGCAATTAAATAAATCACCTTTTCTTCCACAAGCTAATGGCGTTATTCATAATCGGATACTAACTTAATCAGTTGATGATCGTCGTTTGTCCCTATCTGTCGTTATGCCATAGAGAGACAGAAACGACGATCATCAGCTGATTAACTTAGCAGACGTTTATGAATAAGGGGGTAAGACTATGTCTGCATGAAGAATCTCCCGAAATGATGTCCTATTCATGACTTCGGGGATCTACAGATAGTACAGATTATTAATCTTCAGTTTACTAGTAAGTAAAAGCACCTATATGTAACCGTAGCATGGTAATAAGAAGTATAGCAACGAATTAATGTAATCAACTAATCACCCTTACCTGATTCTCGCCGTCTAAATCTAACTCTCCATTAGAATTCCCCAGATTAACATTATACTGGCAATCATCCTCACTCATATTGTAATCTTTATCCGAAGTGTCTGTATTCTTCCGGCTGCTGCTAGGGCTGTATATGTTATCCAAAGTATCGATACTTCCGGTACTGTTTCTTTGCTCGTTCTTAGGCCAGTTCGCTAGATGATGATCTACTAATTCCTGAATCTTGGCTGTTAGCATTTCGGCTTGCTTCCTATTGACGCTTTGCAATCCAATTATGATAATGCCAGTGTTGATCAGAATCAGAATCATAGCTGGAACCATGAATCCCATGACCATCCCCTTTTCTATCGACATCCAGCAATAGTGCTTTATTTCGTAGTGTTCCATCGACAGAGCGTAGTTGAACTGAAATTAAGTATTTATTTTTAAAATGATTTATAAAGATCTTTATCTCGAACTTAAGGATGACTCACGTTAACCCGGGCAGTGTTCGGGCCGGAGCTTCTGGCGCTTCGTTTTCTATGGAAAAAATCACGTGATCACCTGTCATTTGTCATAGAAAAGTAAGCTCCGGAAGCTCTGGCCCCGACACAGCCCGGTCTAACGTGAGTCATCCTTTAATCTTATTAAGACATTATGACTTAGCTACGTAAGGCGTAAAAATGAAGTGAATTATTGATTTGCATGAAAAAAAAATACAGACAGTTTCTTGTAAATGTTTATTCCAATGTATTTAATACGAGGGGTATTCAAAATATTCTCGGTATGAGAATGAAAACAAACAAGTACGAAAAGTTTGATATTTTTATTTTTCAATATACTCCCCCCCTATGTTCATACACTTAAAAGATCGATCAATTTTTTTTTTTAATCCTGCATAAAAATATTTTTTATCTTTCGTGTAAAAATGCTCCTCCGCTGCCGCCTTCAATGCTTCATCATCGGAAAATTTATTTCCACGCAGATCCTTTTTAAGATTGGGGAACAAAAAGAAGTCGCTGGGGGCTAAGTCCGGACTATACGGTGGGTGAGTAACAGTTTCAAACCCACATTCAACAATAGCTGCCTTGGCAATATGAGCAGTATGGACGGGGGCGTTGTCATGCAGAAGCATAACACCTTTGGTTAACTTTCCTCGCCTCTTTTCTTTGATTGCATCCTTTAATTGACGTAGAATGTTAGCGTAGTACTGTCCTGTGATATTTACACCTTTTTCTTTATAATCGATCAGTAATACTCCTTCACAATCCCAAAATATCGTGGCCATGACCTTGCCAGCTGAAGGGATGACCTTGATCTTCTTGGGATGAGCTGAACCCTTAATGTGCCACTGCATGGACTCTTGTTTACTCTTTGGGTCATAATGATGAACCCAGGTTTCATCTCCAGTAACTATTCTTTGCAGCACCTCATCAGGATTTTCACCGCACAGGTCAATAAAATCGGAACAACAAGCTACACGCATGTCTTTTTGAAGCCGAGTCAGCATTCGCGGAACCCATCTTGCACTTACTTTTGACATATTAAGATGGTCATGTATAATATCATGTACGGTACCAATAGAGAGATTGGTTACTTGTGCTATAGATTTTACCTTCACTCGACCATCTTCCAATATAAGTTTTTCCACTTTATCAATATTTTCTTGTGAAGTAGCTACTACAGGCCGGCCAGGTCTAGGGTCGTCTTCAACACTCTCCCTTCCACGTTTAAACTCGCTTGACCACTTTTGAATGGTAGATAAAGAAGGAGCAGACTCACGGTAAACACAATCCATTTCCTCTTTTATGGTTTTTTGATTTTTACCCTGTTTTGTCAAGAATTTTATCACGCATCGATGTTCTAATTTAGTTAACATTGTCAATTCCCACATGATGTTCATGTTTGTTCAGCAATTGCAGAAAAACAAAAGAACATCTCGGTTCGAATTATACTTTTTTTTAATGTCAATGAATAAACCTTAGCGGCCAGTAACGAAAGAAATTTTAGAAGAGGTTGTAAGATATCAATACCGAGAATATTTTGAACGCCCCTCGTAGCTTTACTAAGCTATTAGACAGCTAAGCTATCAGTTATTATAGAACAAATATGATAAAAACATACCATGACCACAAGCGCCGGGACCCCATACGCCAGCAAGTAGATATACTTAAGCGGCAGCAGTGTGTCGCAGACGCAGTACTCCGCCACGGCGGCGGCGAGCGCCACGATCCACATCGCGCAAGACACGTGTGTGTAGTGGAGGAGGAGGGCGATGCGCTCACACTGAGATGGGGATGAGACGCCCTGGGTAAAAGATGAATGAAGAGGATAACAAATTTATTCATGACGCTTATATTACTTAAGACTATTATGAAGAAACTTATTCGAATTTAAACTGTTGTGAGACATGCTAACATTGAATAATTTTACGGTTTAGACTCACTTGTTTTAAGTCACTCGCGCGACATGTTTCGGAGAGCCTAGGTCTCCTTTCTCAAGCACTAACAGTGCGAGCAGCGTTCACGACGGCCGTGTATCGCGTACTGCGGCACGCCGCGTCGCACGCTGCGCGCGCGTCGAGAAAACCGGTTGGGGGAGATCTTCCGCTGTCATTGTAAGCGGGCATAGTGGTGTGTTTGGTAAGATACGTGAAGCGATCGAGATTGGGCGGCGCCCTAATTTCAATCGGGATAGCGGCTGGGCTGTGCCGCCAGCATGGAAGCCTGTGATTCCTCAGCAGAATACCAGTGAGTGTTGTGACAGTGTAGTGGACATAGTGAGTTCGTGCTGTGTATCGCTACAAGTGTTAGGTGACCAAAGCCCAAACACACCACTATACCCGCCTACAATTACAGCGGAAGACCTCCCCCAACCGGTTTTCTTGGCGCGCGCGCAGCGTGCGACGCGGCGTGCCGCAGTACGCGATACACGGCCGTCGTGAACGCTGCTCGCACTGTTAGTGCTTGAGAAAGGAGACCTAGGCTCTCCGAAACATGTCGTGCGAGTGACTTAAAACAAGTGAGTCTAAACCGTAAAATTATTCAAAGACACTTATTATTATAAAGCATATCACTGAAATGGTCTCCACCCAACTTGATGCCAAGTTACCTTTCGGATACCTACCTGGATGCCGGTTTTCCCTGGAGACCCATCCTAGTAAATATATATTTTTGAGAATATACAAGCAAAATGTTATGATTTCCTGTAGATAACTTGTTTAGTACTTTTTGTAGATATTCGAGTACATCCCACTGACTGCGCCAGTATCGCCTAGTTTTATTTTGAATATAAACAATTTCAAGCAGTTTGGCGATGACCCTCATATGTTCTATTACTTCTATTGTCGTCTTAGTTTTTGGTTAGACTCCGGCTACTCTAAGTTTGTGTGACAGTGTATGAGAGCGCCATACCTGGCGTCAAACATAACATGGTTGAATCCACTAAATTTGACGAGATTTCGAACGTCAAATTTGTACCAACTAAGATGCAATGTGGATTAAATTGTGGTAGTTGAGAGATATGAACTAGGGGATAAATAGAGGAAGTCTTAAGGTTATTTAAATGTTACTTACCATGACTGCCTGTATATAGATAAGCGTACAAGCCGCTAGACAGCAGCACAGGTTAATGTTGATAGGGTATAGCTTGCTGCTCTTTCTAAACTCAGCTGCGTATTCACTCCATAGCAGCCACATCACAGTGGCAGCCAGCATCAGAACCGCGATACCGCTAGTGATGAATATCTATTGAAACAATACAATATTGTTTGTTTTACAAATACAAACTTTAATTTTCAATGTGGTATGTGATGATAAATGATATGGAAGTGGCTCTAATTTAGCTTCCAAGATTTGACTTACTCTAACATATTAACTAAAAAGCCAAGTTAAATAGAAGCTTCTAAGAAATATATTTACATAAATATACATACAATACATGACAGGAATTTTCGCTATTGCAAAATAACTTACCAGTATTTTCCATTCGTTTCTCACGCCATGGCAGTTGTTGAACCCGTACAGGTATGTAACACTGTCTATGATATTATGTTCCTTGAGATCCGCATCAGCCAGGGAGTCATCTGGTAAGTCCACCTCCGAGTCCATCGCTCGGGTGTCCACCGATTTGCCTATAATGTAATAAAATTAAATATATAGAATACTCTTTATTGGCACACCTCAGTAAAAAGATACGAAAGAAAAGACTAATTGATTATTAAATGCAGACAACAGGCGGTCTTATCGCTAAAGAGCGATCTCTTCCAGACAACCTTAAAATTATTGTTGTTTGTTGACGTAAAAGGTCCAAAAATATGATAAGTAAAGTACAACAGAAAAACAAACAACTGTTGATTTAAAATTCATATGTTCCGTGAACCTGTTGCGTTCAATTTTAAAATAACATTCACCTTGATTGCTTCTGGATAAGATTTCTGGATTTGGATATAACGGAGGATTGTCGTCGTAAATGGAAGACGTAAAGTTAGATACTACTCCGCCATATTCGGAGTCGTAAGAGGTAATGTCGTAGTCCGTGCGATCTTCCCTTGGATATGATTTTCGATATTTAATTGAGACTGGCTGGAACGATCGGTAAGACGGCTGTTTCTGGTTCTTGAAAAAACTATCGTCCATACTTGATCGACGTACGTGGTGGAAGGTCCTATTTTGCTGTAGAGCTAATTAATAACAACAATAACATATTTATATTATAGATTAGATACCCTTATTCAGTCAGAAAGCCTTATAATAATACTTACCATTTGTATTACAAACAAAACATTGCTCTATAAGAGCTATTGTAAATATGAACTTAAACAGATGAGACATTTTATTTATATTTTAAATAAAATCACTTTGGATAAAAAAGTATCACTTGTTAATATGTTATTGGGTCTAACCGTAGCTAATAATGTTCTAATTTAATTCTACGTTTATCCTATGTTTATTTTTAATACAATCGATTAGGCCAAACATTTTCCGCGAAAATACAAAAATCAATACATTGCTTACGTTACATTTGACGCAACACTCGATTGTTTAGTTCACTTAAACTAAACTTTATCTGAACTAATTAACTAGTTTATATTTAAACTTAAGGCAAAATCCTAGCGCTTTTTAAATATCTGCTTTAATATAACGTACCTTATAGTAATTTAATAATGACAAATCTCTTATTATTACAAATTGTACTTGGTAGAAATGATCACAATATCCTAGCAACACTTTGTAAAAACGTTAAAGCCCCCTACACACTCGTGCGCGAATCGCGGCGCGAAGTAACGCGATAAATTAATCATTCGTCGTTATGAAACCGATATTTCACTATAGCTTGTCAGGCAAATCTTGTCAGTAAAAAAGGCGCAAAATTCAAATTTTCTATGGGACGATATCAAAGAGTAGTATAATATATAGGACAAAGAGAGCCCTCTCGTGGAACTTTCTTGTATAGAGTAGTTTAAGAGTAGTATAATATATCCCTTCGCGCTTACATTTTTCAAATTTGCCACCTTTTACTGACAAGATCTGCTTGACCAAGTATATGAATATCATTATCACAATTTCCATTTTCGAAAGATTATTGAGCATAAGGAAAATACTTCTTTAAAACGTCAACTGTCTGTCAACTCCAACTCCAATGCACCTGTCATCCTGTCAATCCTGTCATTTACACAACAAATTCAAACGCAATAGTTTCTTGAAATGTACCCAAAATAACTCAAAAATGAGTTCAATATTAAAATTTATTCGTGACAATCACATATTGGCCATAATAGAATCAGCAGTAGTGAAAAAAAAGTCAAGACTGAGCCTCAATGCGTTCGATATCACAGAAATTCCCAGCCTTTTGTATACCTGTTACGAAGTCGAGCATCTTTACCTACATAGAAACAAAATAACAACAATATCAGTGGAATTAACACAGTTACTAAATTTGACGACGCTGACCCTTGATTATAACAACATAAGTTCTTTGCCACCGGAGATAGGGAGCTTGAAAAACCTCGTGAATTTAAATTTGAGTTACAATCCTTTACAAGTGTTGATACCCGAGATTGGTGAACTAGAGAACCTTGAGGCGTTCTGGTGCAACAGGATAGGGCTCCGGGAGATTCCGAAGGAGATCGGGAACCTCAGTAAGTTGGATACCTTCGGGGCGCGAGGTAATCAACTCAAAACTATACCAGAGGAGATGACCAAACTGTCAAAGCTTAGGTGAGAATTATTTTTAACGTAATGAACTTGACATTGAACTTCTGTCGGAAACTAGTTGGCAAGGATTTTATTGTTTTTATTAACAAGTGTTTTAATTACTCACAACAAATCTTTAAATATGCATACATAATAATTAACAAAACACACACAACTTACCTACATTAACATTGTTTTGTAAGAACAATCATATTTTTCGAATTCATATTAAATAATCAAATTTGGGGTAACATTTAATAACAGTGGTATACATAACTAAAACCAAGCTTTAAAAATTAGTATTTTTTTCAATACTATTATCCTCATTCCTCATTTGGTTGTTGTGTTCTTTTAACAACTTTTTTTCTAACTAACATACTACCATAGATTTATATACAAACCAATCCCGCTCCAATACTTAAAATCTTACCACCTTCCAGATGGCTGACGCTAGAGCACAATGAGATTGAGACCCTACCGAACACCCTCGGAGGCCTAGAAGCCCTAGTTCACTGTAATTTGAGGCACAACAACCTGAGGGAGTTCCCGATGTCAGTACTGCAGTGTGTTGATCTCATGTTTCTACAGCTTAATAATAACCAGGTAAGGTTGGGTTAATAGAGTAATCGGTGGTCCTGCCACCGATTACTCTATGTGGCACAAACCTGAACAGAGTCAGGCACTTCAAATATCTGGGTCACTGGGTAACTGATGATCTCTGTGATAACATGGACATCGAGAGGGAGAGACGGGCGCTGTCCGTCCGCTGCAATATGTTGGCACGTAGGTTTGCAGGGTGCACTAAGGAAGTCAAAATAACTCTATTCAGGGCATACTGCCAGTGCTTCTACACATGCAACCTATGGGTCAATTTTACGCAGAGGACGTACAGCGCTCTTCGAGTGCAATATAATGATGCCTTCAGGATGTTGCTCGGTTTTCGAAGGAGGTGTAGTGCGTCGGGCATGTTTGCGGAGGCAAGTGTTGATGGCTTCCATGCGATTATAAGGAAACGCTGTGCCTCCTTGCTCGATAGGCTGCTGGGGAGTCCGAGCAGCATCCTGAGGGTATTTGCCGGGAGGTGGGACTCACCGATGATGCGTAGATGGATCGGTCTGCACTCCAGCTTTGTAAATTATGATAGTTAGTCATAAGACAGAGGACAATGTAATTTAATGTAATTTATTTGTAATATTAATGTTGTATTCGTTTTTTGTTATTGTAACTGTTATTTAATTTTTAATTTAATTTATATTTATATTCCTATGTACTAACCGAATTTGATTGAATAATGTATAATAATAATAATGTATACTAACACATATGGGTATCTTCCTGAAATAAATTTTTATTTAATTTAATTTAATTTAAAAACTAAAAGAATAAGATGAAAGATATGGGTGGATCAACTATTTCTTGTTGTTATTCTGTCCGGTCAGCCAAGACAACAGTAGCATATTTTGTTAGAAGACATTGTACACCACCTTCTGACACGCTTGGCAGACAACCCTCAATGGAAAGGGTTTATAAGTATCACAAAAAAGCGTGTTTGGTGAATTTAAATGCCTAAAAAGAGTGACCCAGGAGAATGTAACCATGGGAACGAGTGATAACAAAAAAGTTGATTCACCCGGGTAACCCATTTAACATTGTAATTCATTAATTCTGTCACCTAATCTATATCATTATATTCTAGATATCCAGCTTTCCTGAGGACTTCGACATTAATTCCCTCCAAGTGTTAGAAATGATAGACATGCGGGACAACCCCATATGTGAGCTTGACCATCCAGTAAGTATAATTTTTTTTTCTAAATACTTTACCCAGAATTGTATGTGGCTGTGAGATCCATGAATGGGCCGTTTCGACACAGGTTTCACTGCTCTGTCTTCAGATGCGTGTGTCGATATTGTAAGTGTCGGACTATTGACAATAATTAACCTGTGTCGAAACGTCGGTAAATAAAGGTAATAAATTAAATTTCGCGATAGACCCGTCTATAAATGTGAGTTAATATGTGTTCAAAACACGAAAGTGTTAAATATTATAGTAGGAAGGTTATCCAATAATTTCTTCAATTATATTGATTTACCAATGGACCGCCGAAAAAGTCAACTGGAGTGTGCCACTATCAGTCCAATCTTCGTGCAATCCCATAAGTTTTACGATGATGCGCCGCACACGGTAGCCGACGTATGTCGTCCGTGAGATAGACTACCCGTCTTATTCTAAGTGTATCAATTAATGAGGGACGGGTAGACTATCTCGCGAGCGAGATACTGTCGCGGCTCTATGGGATTTACTCATGATTTCCATTTCTAATTAGTTCGACCGAGAATTCGGTTTCGGTTTCGACCAATAAACGGCCGGACCTTTCGGTCGGGCCGAAACTTACGAAATGGTACTTCGCAATATGAAACTAAACTATACATAGACCAAAAGTTGGGGAGCAAATAGGACAACATTAGAAAACACAATAGGGATGATGACACATGTTGAATTTTATAACAAAATCTAGTAAAATAGATAGCAAACGAGCAGTTTATCACAATAATGTGGATATTAAAATAAAATATTGAAAAATTACATAAATACAGGACCTGAAAGTTTCAAAATTTAAGTTCTTTATTAACTTCCAAAAACGATAAAAGTAAGGGTACCATTCGATTCCTTACATTTCATCCAAAAAATATTGTATAGCAACTATATACATAAACGCAATATTTCACCGACAAAAACACAATTTTCTTGTTTTGTCCATACTACAAGATGGGCTCCCAGAGACCTTGACGTCACGTTCCCTTGTCGTTTTGTATAGGGCGTTTCGCGAGTGAAGTGCGACTGTCGGACTTTGACTACAATTTTTGACTTTTGTGTTACTTTAATGCAATGGGTCCCATATAGACATTTGATCCTAAAAACAAAGCTGATCGATTGATACCATAAATGAAAGTTAGTCATGTAGCCTATTCCCCTAATAAGGGCGCCACACCACTGGACGGTCGACGCAGTCTTAATATGTGTATAAAAGCCGTTTAATGTCATTATTTCAAGTCTACAAAAGTTTCGGTTCCGGCCGAAACTAGAGCCAAAGCCGAACCTTCGGTTTCTACAAAAAAACCGGCCAAGTGCGAGTCGGACTCGCGCACGGAGGGTTCCGCACCATCAACAAAAAATAGAGCAAAACAAGCAAAAAAACGGTCACCCATTCAAGTACTGACCCCGCCCGACGTTGCTTAACTTCGGTCAAAAATCACGTTTGTTGTATGGGAGCCCCACTTAAATCTTTATTTTATTCTGTTTTTAGTATTTGTTGTTATAGCGGCAACAGAAATACATCATCTGTCAAAATTTCAACTGTCTAGCTATCACGGTTCGTGAGATACAGCCTGGTGACAGACGGACGGACGGACGGACGGACAGCGGAGTCTTAGTTATAGGGTCCCGTTTTTACCCTTTGGGTACGGAACCCTAAAAACATGTTTCGGTCTGATATATGATATGGTTTTTAGAAACACATGCTCATCCGTTACGCGGACGTGTCAGCGCCGAGCTCTCTAAGCGAAATAGCATCGGCATCAGGGTCGGGGCGGCACGCGGCCGCGCTGGCCGTCAACGCGACCGCGCTGCGGCTGCCCGCCGTGCCCGGGCCGCGGCGGCTCGAGAACCACGCCTTCGTGGGTGAGTAACTCACCTTTTGCCTACAACTGTTGTAGGCAAAAAACCGGCCAAGCGCGAGTCGGACTCGCGCACGGAGGGTTCCGCACCATCAACAAAAAATAGAGCAAAACAAGCAAAATAAAACATGTTCATACTATTAACTGTCATTTCAGTCTACCGAATAAAAAAAACCGGCCAAGTGCGAGTCGGACTCGCGCACGGAGGGTTCCGCACCATCAACAAAAAATAGAGCAAAACAAGCAAAAAAAACGGTCACCCATCCAAGTAGTGACCCCGCCCGACGTTGCTGAACTTCGGTCAAAAATCACGTTTGTTGTATGGGAGCGCCACTTAAATCTTTATTTTATTCTGTTTTTAGTATTTGTTGTTATAGCGGCAACAGAAATAAATACATCATCTGTGAAAATTTCAACTGTCTAGCTATCACGGTTCGTGAGATACAGCCTGGTGACAAACGGACGGACGGACGGACGGACGGACAGCGGAGTCTTAGTAATAGGGTCCCGTTTTTACCCTTTGGGTACGGAACCCTAAAAACAACGGGTTGCACTCAGGGAGTGCCGGCAGAAGTGAAAACGCAATGACTAGTGCAAAATGCACTATGAGTTGAGTTTAACGCCATCTAGCGTTAGCGTTAATTACTTGAAACCCCTAAGCACCTCACTGTTAGTACTCGAGTTATATTAATACCAGTTAGAGCGAAACTCACTACATGGCATTTAAATCAATAAAGAAAAACTCAATGACATTACATGTAACAGTTTTTCGATCAGGTCACGTGTCCGTCTTACGGTCACGTGATCGTCTTACGCTGTCTCGAGTTTATCATTTTTTTCCCCTCCTCAAAAAGTGCACAGCGCCGCTAAAGAAGTTTTCACTTCAAAAACACCCTACTGTACGGATATGATGGCCGTTCTTGTCTACATGACAGCGTGATAAAACGGTGTCCGTCACTCTCTGTCCCGCGGTGTTAAATAGTGACAGTTATTTTGGACAGACACGTGGATAAAATCATCCATAATACGCCGGCTGGACTATACACCGTGTTTTTATTGAATTCCGTTAACTTCGGGGTATGGTTAAGTACGTTTAAGATAACTAAATGGCATACTTAATTTTCAAAAAAAAATTTTTTTTTTTTTACAAAAAAAAATTAAGTTTAATAAGTAATTAAATGTAGCATATAGCGTTGTTGTAACACGGGCATTACATTTAACTCAACCAAACAATTGAAATCTGTGACATATCAATGTCATTTCGAACATCGATTGACCGAGATTGTACTTAAGTTTAGTAGCAAATGTATGAACTCATTCTAAACACTAATCAATATGTAAACCGGCCCTAAGGCAAGTGTACACGCTTGTAGAGGCCTTATAGGAAAAAAATAAATTATTGATTATCTCCGAAATGGAGTTAATTAGAATATCAGTGTCTTTGAGAAAGTTACTTGATTTAAGCTCAGGAATGCACCCTTGAAATTAACGGAAATAAAAAAAAAAACACGGTGTATATTAGCAAAGGGAATAGACAGTATAGAGGGGTCCTGTCATGGTAAGTTTAAAAACATGGCGAGTCAGAATCGCCCACCGAGGGTTCCCCCACTTCAGTATGTGTTGTTATAGCGGCAATAGAAATACATCATATGTGAAAATTTCAACTGTCTATCACGGTTCATAAGATACAGCCTGGTGACAGGCAGACGGACGGACAGCTTAGTAATAGGGTCCCGTTTTTAGGCCTAGTCTCGAGTACAGTCAGCAGCAGAAGTTGCTAAGCGGGCGAGGTGTTCAAAATGATCGTGACACGACTTCATTGTTAAGATGGGTTAATCAACTTTTTCTTGTCACACGTTGCTATGGTTACGGTCTCCTGAGTCACTCTTAAAATTCTAGGTTTTTCGTATTTAAATGAACCAAACTTGCATTTTATGGTAGTTATAAGACCTTTCCATAATGGGACATCTACTGAGCATGTTAGTAGAACATGGTACAGCAGTTCTTCTAACAATCTATGCTATTGTCTCCTCGCTGATGGGACAGAATAACAACAAGAAATAGTTGATTGACCCAGATAATAAGAGCGTGTGAAGATAGTTTTGAACACCTCGCCCGCTGAGCAACTTCTGCTGACTGTACCTCATATTGAGAGAGTTTCTTTTCCAGCGGAAATGGACCTGGACGCCTCCTCGGTAGACTCTTCTGAGGACTGGGAGAACAGCGTGAACAGCTCCGAGCTGGACGTGCAGTACCAGAGCGACGAGGAGCGAGCAGACAATGAGGTATGCCGCCATTTAGGTGAGGTAGAGGTACCTCAATGAGGCATTTTCTTCGACAATGAGGTATGACGCCGTTTAGGTGAGGTAGACTTACCTCAATGAGGCACTTTCTTCGACAATGAGGTATGCCGACATTTAGGTGAGGTAGAGGTACCTCAATGAGGCATTTTCTTCGACAATGAGGTATGCCGCCATCTGTCTGGACATCGGATGATGGTAGCATGACGTAGGAGGAAACGGGGTCATTTGAAGCATGATTTTTGGATGATTTTAGGGGGGAAAAATAGATGACGTAATTTATGAACAGCCCCTACCTCAATGAGGCATTTTCTTTGACAATGAGGTATGCCGCCATTTAGGTGAGGTAGAGGTACCTCAATGAGGCATTTTCTTCGACAAAGGTGTGCCGCCATTTAGGTGAGGTAGAGGTACCTCAATGAGGCATTTTCTTCGACAATGAGGTATGCCGACATTTAGGTGAGGTAGAGGTACCTCAATGAGGCATTTTCTTCGACAATGAGGTATGCCGCCATCTGTCTGGACATCGGATGATGGTAGCATGACGTAGGAGGAAACGGGGTCATTTGAAGCATGATTTTTGGATGATTTTTATGGTCAAAAATAGATGACGTAATTTATGAACAGCCCTTACCTCTATGAGGCATTTTCTTTGACAATGAGGTATGCCGCCATTTAGGTGAGGTAGAGGTACCTCAATGAGGCATTTTCTTTGACAAAGGTGTGCCGCCATTTAGGTGAGGTAGAGGTACCTTAATGAGGCACTTTCTTCGACAATGAGGTATGTCGCCATTTAGGTGATGTAGAGGTACCTCAATGAGGCACTTTCTTCGACAATGAGGTATGTCGCCATTTAGGTGATGTAGAGGTACCTCAATGAGGCATTTTCTTCGACAATGAGGTATGCCGCCATTTAGGTGAGGTAGAGGTACCTCAATGAAGCATTTTCTTCGACAATGAGGTATGCCGCCATTAGGTGAGGATAGGTACCTCAATGAGGCATTTTCTTCTTTATCTCACACGGGTGCGACACGATGGGGCGTGTCGTGTGTCAGATAAATAAATAAATAAAATAAATAAATATTAATGGACATTTTTACACAAATTTACTAAGCCCCACGGTAAGCTCAAGATTGCTTGTGTTGTGGGTACTCAGACAACGATAGATATAATATACAAATACTTAAATACATAGAAAACTACCATGACTCAGGAACAAATATCTGTGCTCATCACACAAATAAATGCCCTTACTGGGATTCGAACCCAGGACCGCGGCTTCACAGGCAGGGTCACTACCCACTAGGCCAGACCGGTCGTCAAAGATAAGGATACAAGATAGTTTATACTTGAATAAACTGTCATGGCATATTACAAAAGTGCTTATCAACGTCAAATAAAACTACACCGGCTTCAACCATACACCTCTGCCTCGAGTAGATTTAAATCCCCCCTTAATTGGAGGAGGGTATCCCAATATGGGCCCGGCAACGAACTCGGCGGGTTATAATAGGCTACATGACTAATTTTTTTTACGGTATCAATCGATCGGGTTTGTTTTTAGGATCAAATGTTTATATGGGACCCATTGCATTAAAGTAACACAAAAGTCAGAAATTGTAGTCAAAGGCCGACAGTCGCACTTCACTCGCGAAACGCCCTACACAAAACGGCCAAGGGCCGTGACGTCATCGCCCATCTTGTAGTATGGACAAAACAAGAAAATTGCGTTTTTGTCGGTGAAATATTGCGGTTATGTATACAGTTGCTATACAATATTTTTTTGGATGAAATGCAAGGAATCGAATGGTACTTTATCGTTTTTGGAAGTTAAAAAAGAACTTAAATTTTGAAACTTTCAGGTCCTGTATTTTTGTAATTTTTCAATATTTTATTTTAATATCCACATTATTGTGATAAATTGCTCGTTTGTTATCTATTTTACTAGATTTTGTTATAAAATTCAACATGTGTCATCATCCCTATTATGTGAGGTACCTCCAGGTATCCTCACACGGGTGCGACGCGGTGGGGCGTGTCGTGTGTTATTCTCATGTGTGTGTTTCATGGAAAGATTACTTTACACAACAAAAGTGTGTACCATCGCCCACACTGTTAACTGTCCATCGGTAAACCTTATTACAAAGGGCGTAAGGTCCACCGATGGACAGTTAAGAGTTGCTGTTTGTAGTCGCCATCAGATACATCGGAGCGGCTAAGGCGCTCACAAATATCTGAACACGCCTCTATTGTCAGGGCGTTGAAGTGCGTATTGCGAACACCACAGAACAAGTTAGAATGGCGATGCGAGATGCGACCAAAGTACGTGTCGCCGCCGGTTTTGAGCAAACGCTCGCATGCTACTCGCCCGCGCTGACCGAAAACGAAGTAAACATGCCTTTTTGCGCCACAATAACCTTCAGATTAAGAAGCCAGACATCAAATCTGTCTAAAGGAGGCGTACCTACCCATTCACCACGCACGCAAGGCGCTAGCTAGTTTTTACTACCGTTGCGCGAGTGTTAGTAAATGTGGAGAGGAACGAGCGGCGACACCGGTTCCGATACTAACTTCGCGCCATAGCCATTCTAACCTCTTTAATATGTTCTGTGGTGAACACCTTGGCCGCTCCGATATATCTGATAACGATTGTACTTTATCCATATTTGTGTGGGTCCACTCAGTTTACACACACACACACACACACACACACACACACACTAACGATCATGCGTACGGACGGCGTTGTAAACACGCTGACATAGATCGCTCAATTCTTCCAGGCCGTCGGCATGGTGTTGCCAGAGCTGTCCCGGTACGCGTCCACTGCCAGTTAAGCTGGCAACACTGGGAGGAACATTATGGTAAGTATAGTTGGTCAAACCAATTTGTCAGTCAATAACAACCAGGAAAACTATACTCTTTTGGGTGCTAGTACTAGTGTAAGACAAAAAAATAAAATAAAATAAATAAATAAATAAATTGATTTTATTTCAGGCAAGCACCCATATAAAAACACACAAAGCGAAATACAAAAATACAAAAATTACCTGTAAAAAGACCAAAAAAAAAAAAATGTGTAAAGTAAAACAAAGACTCACTCCTACAATCAGTCACAATCTAAGGGTCTACCACAAACGAGTAAGTCGAAATTTTGTTATCAAACCTCTCTATCACTCTTGCATATTCGAGCGATAAAGAGGCAGATAGCTGAGTTTCGATTTCGCGTTTCCCGGCAGGCCCTTTGTAAACAAACCGCCTTGATGTACCAATGTCATATTTTATAGTCTGTGAAAACTTGTCAAAGACAGTTTAAGGCACAGTATGTATAAGTTACTCTATGGTTTACTAAAGGCGTTAGTGCTGCACTCTGGCGGCAAAACATTGCAGTAATACTCCCTATTCTTTCAGGTTAGGGCGTGATTTGGCCAGAGCTGTTCCGCTATATAACACTGCGAGGAAAAATTGTAATTATTTCAACAAATTGTTTACCAACTGTTTCATTTGACAATTGCAACTTGAAATGTGCTTATTCCTGTCTAGAAAAACTGTAAACAAAAAAAAGACAATTATTGTTAGGCAAAAAGGTCGAATTGATCCTTCTTTTTTTAGGTCGGTTAAAAATTGAAAACATTTCTGAAAGTTACATACTCCGTATTTAAGCATCTTGAAGATCTGACTGTACCAAAAAGCTTATAGAATTATTGAATGTTAAAAAATTGAGGTAAGGAAATTTGAGCTTGAATTTTGGTCCATGTACTCTGTTTCTGTCTTCAGGGCGATTTCCTTGAACATATCTTTAAAGAAATATTAATCTAATAATTTAAGTACCCAACGGGGAAAAGGGAATCATTCTGTAGAAAGAGCCAAAAGGGTTAAAGGTGTATCCCAGCCTAAAAATATATACGACAACCTTCAGTGTTCTTATAAGCTTCTTAGGATCTACTTATTGGCTATTTCAGAGATGTTTCATGAATTCATGGTATTTCAGGTAATATATATCATAATTAACCACCGGTGAACATTAATATTTATAATAAGGTTTACAATTTGTCATAACTGACAATAGTTTGTATACAGTTTGGCAAACTGTTGGTTTGATAATATTGAACTCTTGGTGCTGAAGTTAGGGCCAAATTTTAGATTTGTTATGTTACTAGCTGCGCCTAAAAGGTATGAATTTAAAACTTTTGTTTATAATAAATAGTTTATCCTCTAGACTTTTATACCTATCAAGGTTTAGTGGGTAAGAGGTATAAAATATCAATTCAGTATAAGTATCAAAAACCAAAGCATATAGGTAACAAAATGTAATAAAACCTGTGCATTGATTCTCCATTTTTGGGACACAATTAATCCTTTCATACTCATACTCGTTTATTCGTAAAGCCAATTTACATGTCAAATAAAATTAGAATTATACAGTTAAAATTGAGATCGAAAATGAAAATTAAACTTAAAATTATATATACAATTATAATCAAAAATTAAAACAAAACTTATTCACATGTCGAATTAAAATTCACCGCCACAGTCAGTCATACACGACAAATGTAACAAAGGTTACAGTATAAGATATACCTTAATACCTTCTAATAAACTTTATTATGCGTATTATACAATAGTTATTTGTTTTACAAGGGGGCAAAGTTGTTGTTTAACCGCTCGTGCTAATATTGATACCCGAGCAAGCGAAAGATTCCAAAATTAAACCACGAGCGTGGCGAGTGGTTCGAAAAATGGAATCTTGAGTGTTACGAGGGTTTCAAAGCACGAGGGTTAAACAAAATTTGCCCCCGAGTGAAACATACAATTTTTCACCACACCAACCTGAAGAAAATATTAAATGTAAAATATCAAACAAAATCAAATCCAAATGAATGGTATTAAATATTTATCATCCAAAATCACCATTTAAAAGTAAATTCTACCAGCAAACCTATGTTTTCTGGTAGAATTTACTTGTTTTCCTATGAAAACAACACAAAATTTGCATTTCATTACTATGCCTTACATGTGAATAAAATGCAACTTTGCTATCAGTTTTCGAAGTGCAAAGTAAGCCTTTCCGAGCTGATGTGGTGAAAAATAAAATAGTCGTGGCGGTGCAAAGGTTAAAAATGATGTATCTCTTTTTAAAAATAAAGGTCGAAATGGGGTGCTCACGTGACAATTCATTGGGGTCAATTTATAGTTAGTCTATCAACGGCCTATGGTCTAGGTCAGCGGTCGGCAACCATTTAGCAGCCAAGGGCCACATAGTAGTTATCGAAGTTGACGCGGGCCGCACTTTGTTAATATTTATGACTTTATCAGACATTGTCGTTTGTCAATATTACATACAAAATAGCCAGGGAGGCTCGCGGGCCACAAGTGAAGGGTTCACGGTCCGCATGCGGCCCGCGGGCCACCTGTTGCCGACCGCTGGTCTAGGTAACAGTTTTGAATAATTCAATTAGTTTCACTTGACTTCGACCGGGATATGAACCTCGGGAAATATGGGAGCTCGAAAACAATACAAGAGGTAATCACGGTTCATATCCCGGTCGATATAGGTCTAATATGGTCTAGGTATTCTATTTATTACTGGGTTTACTGGAATTTTAATACATAGTATTTTTTGAAATGGTACTAGAGGGTTTCGTTTTCGGTTCGAGGGGGAAATAACTATAACAAATAAAAATAAGTATGTATTGGTGTTCTTCAGTATATGTTGTACATCGATGTCATATGGGGTATATTGTATCTTAATTACTATGTTATGATCCGAATTTTGGATATAGTATTAATAAAAACATATAAAAATGTGACTATAATCCGAATTTTTGGATATTCTACAACTAAGTGTAAGACATTTATTGGAACATGTTGTACCTATATCGGTGTTCGGAATAATCAATGATTGTGATTCTGATAAATTTTGAGCTTTATTCTGTACGATGTAAAGCTGGTTTTAGAAATCGATGTAAGAAGTCCAATGTTTGATCCATCCTCTCTTTTTTAAATATAATTTTTCTTATCAACAATATCTTCATTTAGAAATATTATTATTTCTTTTTAATAACAAAACTTCCGTGAGACAAAGACATTAAATATATTAAAAACGGGTCACTCACGTATTTTAAGTCGAAAAACGCTCGACATGTTTCACTTCGTACCGAGAAGTGTCATCAGGAGCTGACACTTCTCGGTACGAAGTGAAACATGTCGAGCGATGATGATGATGATGATGTCGTGTGATGTTAATGCGGACATTCTATTAACCATACCTCGAAGGACTTCTTAAGACAATATAAGATACTTAGAGCTAAAAGTTTACATTATATACCTTTCAATCAAAATTAGATTTACCTATTCATATTTTATAAATGTACCTACCAATATAGCAGACACCAGAAATACTTCCCAATAAAAAATCGTATTCTTTTACATATAATTTTATAATATTAAAATTCTATCAAGTTAGTCTATCTACTTGTGCCGCATGGTGCCTCTTTAATTGTTAGATTATATGTTTAAGATTGTTTTTCCCTACAATATGTGACGTTATCTATGAAAAGGGACCTTATTGTCGATGGCGCTTACGCCATTATTAACGATGCTCCGATATAAATACAATCCGATATAAATATAAGCGCCATCGACAATAAGGTCCCTTTTCATAAATAATGCCCCATATTTGAATCAGTGTATATATGGGGTAATTAAATGTAAATAATTACAATTAATTATTATAATTTTTTGTCTTTTATTTTAGAAATTTATTTAGAAATTTAATTCAGGTAACAAGGCCCATATTACAAATACCTTACAGACTAACATACATATGTATTTTATAAACTTAAAACTAAACCCTAGTTATTTATGTTGATTTATGTTGATTAGGGTTCATTTTATAATGTTACCTTTGTCGGCTGGCTAAAGAATGCTCCCGGTACCGAGTTTGTATGGCGAGAACCGGGAAATCCCGGTTCTGGTACTGTATTTTAAACAAACAAACATCAACATTTATTCAGCAAATAGGCCAGAAGGGCACTTTTACACGTCAACATGGAATTTACATACAAGGAAAAAACACACATCAACAATTATAAAATACATCTAACCGCAAATATCAAATCAAACTAAAGTTTACAATTACATAGACATGTAGAAAGTCTCTAAATGTCGAATTACAAAAAAAACTATAATACAAAAAACAACAACAAACATACAAAAAGAAAAATAATGAAATTTATTTAGAGGTGTAAGGTCTCTAAGTGTCAGAACTAAAAGATGATAATATGTAATTAATCAATTTTTCCTTAGAGATGTATAGGGTCTCCAAGAGGCCAAATCATGTATTTGTATAGACAACCAGTACCAGGAGCACTCCCTAGTTCTGGTTGACTAGCAGTCAAAGGTTATTCGACTTGCTGGGTAGTAGATGGCTTTCTATAGCCTCCTAAGGCCCAAGGTCCTACCTATAGTACCTATTCAGTTCGATGTAATTTCAACCATGTTCAATTGGAACAGAGTCGCTTTTGCGTGCTTTTGCTTCGTTCAATATTCAATCAACGCAAAATCAAGTCTATTTCCTACAATTTAGGTTAAAATTTCAGTGGCAAATTTGGATGTTTCGTTTGTATGGCTGGGCCTTTGGAGGATAGAAAAGTACAGTCAGCTTTAAAATATTTTATTGCTATATATCTATATAATATCAATATTTTATTCCTGTCTTATAAATGTTTTATTCGGAAGTATTTGGCCTTGAATGTACCAATCGTAATGAACTTTTACTAATGTCTTTACAGTTTACATCGTCCTATTATTCAATAGATTTAGGGATAGTAGCGGCTTATATTTACACGCCTATATATATTGAAATTTATACGAATACGTATACATTCTTGCTGTTTATTGAAGTACGTGCCAATAGGTACTAAAAACATAAGGTTTTTGAAGAAATCCTAAGCTACAGTGGCAAGGCCATAGGGTGGTGGTCATTGTGTAAAAAAAAAGGTTTTTGAATAAATTCATAATCTTTACCGTACATAATACAGTGAACTGTTGAGTCAAAATACTATGAAAACTAATTACTTAAACCTAAAATTTCAAATATTCATGTCAGGGATAGTAATAGCGAAGCTTTTTTTGGTCATGAATAACATTAACCCTTTGACCGCCGTTGGCATGTATACAAGACAACGATAGAACGATACACTGGCGCCGCTGTCTTGTATACAAGACAAAAATTCAACCGCTCGGTAAATGTACAAAAAATATCAATTATATATTTTTTTACACTCATGTTAATGTTTTAGGTCCTTGTTTAAAAAAAAATTGCATTTATTGCAGCTATAGAAATCCATTCTTTTATAATAAGGCTCTCAAAAAAATTGCTCCAGATTTCAACGTTTTTCTTGTTCCTCGTCGCCGTTGTCCTGTATACAAGACAGCTAGGGATGGGAATGTTAACTCGATATGAGAATATTCAAAATAAATATCAAATCGCAAATCTGGTTTTATTTAAGCGTTTGAACACTTGTTAAATGCCAATTGGTCGTAACTAGTAACTAGAATACGTGAAACGAGACGAGAGAGACAGGCATTAACTATAGCTGAAGTTCAGGGAGCTTCTTCAGCTGTTGATAGTAGAGTCAGACAAGTAAATCTGTCCTTGTGGTTTATTTGCAGAACAAAAGATTCATTTTAAGATGATAGTGTAGTGGGGAGTGATACCCTGCAGTGACCGCTTCGCACAAGAATGGTACAGGCGGACGCTAGGAGTATATAGTCAGTGTCGCCTAACTATGAGAATGTTATATATTTGAAATTGACGAAAAATTGTCATGGTAGGGAGGATGTAATACGGGAACTGAGAAGCTCATCTAAGGAATATGTCGAATGTGAAACATGCATTCCCGAACATTTCCGATCCCCACCCTTTTCCAATATTATTGTTCTTCACTCATTGACAATTCAATTAACCCACGTGCAATTTTCCCCAATGCAGTTCCGGTACTTACATTTATATTATCGACACACGATGCGCGGCTCTAACGTTACGCTTATAAAGTTTACGTACCGACAAGCGCTTACGCCGTTGATCTAGAGACTATTATTACTTAATCCGCGCGGAAACAGTCCTTGTCGGTCTGCACTGCGGACAGTCCATGCGCGCCGTTGTCTTGTATAAACGACTTCTTGTACAGCCTAGTGCGGTGATATTACGTCATGAATCGATATTGTTTAGTGGTTGTTTTTAATGATAAAGACCTTTATTTTTAACATTGTCGTGTGTAAAAAAATATGTTAATTTTTGGCATTTTCGAAATAAATTAAAGTTGGATAAGAACAAAGCCAAATTGAGAAGATTTTTACCATAAATTGTAAATATCGATATCACTATTTGCAATCCCTAAACTTTTTATTAGTTGTTTACTTAAAATATGCTCTGGCGTGTGAGTGAGCGTCTTTGCGGACTAGGTCCGGCGGCCAAAAGGTTAAGTAAAATCATAAAATTCAGATTAGTAAGTCCCGTACAGTCGGCAGCAGAAGTTGCTAAGCGGGCCAGGTGTTCAAAATTACCTTGATTCTCTTAACAATAATCATTTTGAACACCTGGCCCGCTTAGCAAACTTCGGCTGGTGACTGTACATACCAAGTTATAAATACCAAGTACATATATTTTCTATGGAAATGTTATTATTTTTCTATGGAAATCTTATTATTGCACTAGAAAATTTACTGGCCACTGGGTTTTATTACTGTTAGTGAAGTAAAATACCGTCTTTTTTAAATTGTGCAGTTTTTATTTTACAATACAATATTTATTTTAGAAATATACTTTCACGTACAGGCGACCTCAGATGGAGCTAATCATATAACTAAATAAAATAAGGATTTAATTTGTTATTATTGCTCTAAAGACAAATGGAATTAAAACTGCTAACTGTGTCATATTACCTATACATACATACCTACCTGCGGACGCAGCATAGTTCCAAAGTGGCATTCAAAAGGTCAAAGGGCCAATCATTGGGTAGTTTTCCCTAGTAAATTATATTACTTTTAAGCTTTAGCTGGGACACAGGTAGAACTAATTATTTGGATAAGTAATGACAAAATTGAAGACTTGAGGTTGTCACGAATGTTGCTCACTATCAAAAAGGCCTGTCAATCTTGAAATCAATCAATAAAGACCTTATACATCATCTGTGTATTTTATTTTAGAATAGTTTGTATTTAGTTTAACTGTAATTTTAGGTTGTTTTTAGACATGTTTTTGTACCATATATATGAATAAAATCCAACTTTTTATGTGTATAGTCATCATCATGTATAATGGTGCCACATTGGCTGTTATAAAACGTTATATAACATTGTGTGACAGGGACAACATAATAAAATGCTATCAACTTTGTCCCTGTTACACAATGTTGTATAACATTTTATAACGGCCAATGTGCCCCACTATAGTTACACTAGTTACGCTGGCGATTATTCTAAATAAATTTGTTATAAATGATCAAAGTCCTGCTAAAATTATATTGAACATTTCGCCCCTTTAGCTACTTTTGCTGAATGTACTATCCCTTCCTACTTTTAGATTACTATTACTACTACCATTACACATTAGTTCAGTAAAGTAATTAATTCGCTAATAATAAAATTAAAATTGTTGACTTAAAAAACTAATTCTACCAGATAATATATAATCAGGCTGGGCCAGGGATTTTCAACCAGGTAATCCATTGCAGAGAAAAAAAAAACTTAAATATTACTCAAAGCTTTATTAAAATGTTTCGCTCACCGAAAATGTAATATCACAATTTATTAAGGTAGACATCATACTCCAAAGTCCAAAAACAATAAAAAAATATTATTTAATTAGTTATACTTATAATAACTTAAGTGTACAACAACTACACATAAAAATGGATGTATAACTTAACAATTAACAAATAATATCAATACTTTTATAAAAGTTAGTAACAAAAAAAAATGTTTTTTTAACCTTTTCGACGCCGTGTCAAACACAAAAGCTGTCACGCTGACGCCACGTCACCGAAGTGTCAAAACTGAAATTGAACTTTATGCATATGCACGTAGGTCTATGTTGCTCTGTGGTCTGTGACCGATTAATCGGTCTTTGGCGTTGAACCTACGGTGCGGATATATCGGTCATTGGCGTCCAAAAGGTTAAATTGGATAAATAGCATCAGCCTTATTTCACTACAAGTATAGGTACCTAATACATAGCAAAAGAGCAGTGCAGGTAAGGCAGACAACAATTATTTTGGGTAAATACTAGAGATGCCCCGAATAGTGGTTTTGACCGAATACCGAATATTCGGCCCCTCTCGGCCGAATACCGAATATTCGGCCACCGAATATTCGGCATGACATGCGAACATTTGGAGTCACAATTATTATGAAAACTGATCGCTAACAAAGCTCAACGCTATATTTTTGTTGAACAGCATTAATGAATAGAGTCAAACAAAAGAGACTCATGATAAAAATAAAATGTTTTTTAATCAACAAATGCTCAAAAAAGGGTCTTCGTATTTAACAACTTTCCAAGAACATAATGATTCTAAATATACCTACATTACCTACATAGTTTTGGTTATTTTTATTGTACAATTTTTCTTTTTAAGTAGGTGCAACAGATATTCGGTATTCGGCCGAATACCGAATATTCGGCAAAGTGGCCGAATAGGCCGAATACCGAATAGTTGCCGAATATTCGTGGCATCTCTAGTAAATACACTTTACAGTTACTTAAGTTATGTTTACAGGTTCGAGTAGGCAATATATCCAATCTGCCCAAGCCAACTGTAATGTTATTACAAAACCATACAGATTGAGTATTATTTTGTAGAGATATATTGAATTTAACAGCTGTGTTTTTTATCATGATAGAAAAGGTTTAAAAAATCGTGATAAATATTTATGAAAAGTTTTTGGTAAGTACACTTTATATTATACAGTAAGAGTTAAAGCGATTTGGAATGGATTTATCCAAATTAAGCTATGAAGACGTTTGGTTATATTATATGTGTTTGTGTATATCTATGCTTATACATATATTTTCCCATGTAATGTTACGGTTAACTGTATATAGTACCAGTAAATATACCTATATAATATAATTATAGTCTAACTAGCCAACCAATTCTATTCTATACAAAAAAACCTTTTTCCAAATTATCTATATGTTATTTCAATCCTAATCTTTCAAAGATATAACTAAGTTAAATTCTAAAAAAATCTACCTAGCCTCGTCCTGCCCAATGTGACTTTTAAAGGACACATTCCATTTTTAGCAAGTTATGAAAAAAAAGCCTGGATAGGTTGAGGCTACACTGAAAAAATTTGTTTTTACCCTAAACGTGAACCAAAGGAAAATCAACCTTATTTTCTAAATACTTTGGTTTAAATTTAAATGGCTTAAACTGTAAGCAGGACGAGGTTATAGTTCGTTTTTTTTTAGCATTAGAAAGAACTTGCAAGAAGGTAAGCGATTGCGCCAATGCGATCTTTTAATTGAAAAACGCTTTTTAAAAATCAAAAACTATTACTTATGAAAGCAGAAGACTATAAAAGATCGTATTAGATTCATAATTGTTACATATTTGCCGTAACTTATTTTTAAAATGTGTTTTTCAATTAAAAGACACATCAAGATTGTTTACCTTATTTCTAATGCTAAAAAAAAAGAAAGTATAGCAGGGAGAGACTATGATGTCAGTCTAGTTTTGTATTCTGTCGCTTAGGGTGGTATTTCATCTGTCCAATATCTTGGTCCAATGTGTATTTTGTCTCACAATTAGCTTAATGAGAGAGTGAGACGCAATGACATTGGGCAGTTGGAATACCACGCTTATATACGACAAATATATTATTGAATTATATTAATCAGTGTATTTTTGACGTAAATGAATTTATAACTGTACCTTATTGGAATGTATACCTTATTGGAATGTATGAAGGTCCATTTTGAATCGTTGTCATCTATTGCCGAATTATATAGCAACTAAATATAAATTCCTCGTAAGATTTTTTTATACTTACTCGATTTCTTTATTTATATATAATAAATTCATTTTTTTACGCAATTGCCAATATATTTTAATTCTCAAATATCACGTTAATGTTTTATGCTTACAATAAACATTTTAGGTTCGCCGATTAATTGACATAATTTTGTAAAAAGCCGTACAAAAATACTCTAAGTTAAAAGTCACCCGCTTACCGCGAAAACCGAAATTCGCAAATGAGGTCGAAGTATTTAGCAGATGGCGCCATCATAGCTTGCCTTGTCAGTCCCTAGAATTGTCATTTTTTGTTTTTTTTTTAATGCTCTGGATGCCAGCCCTTTAAGCCATATCTCATAGAAAAACCGGCCAAGTGTGAGTCGGACTCGCGCACGGAGGGTTCCGCACCATCAACAAAAAATAGAGCAAAAAAATCGTGTTTGTTGTATGGGAGCCCCCTTAAATATTTATTTTATTTTATTTTTAGTATTTGTTGTTATAGCGGCAACAGAGATACATCATTTGTGAAAATTTCAACTGTCTAGCTATCGCGGTTCGTGAGATACGGCCTGGTGACGGACGGACGGACAGCGAAGTCTTAGAAATAGGGTCCCGTTTTTTACCCTTTGGGTACGGAACCCTAAAAACGGGCAAGCTATGATGGCGCCATATATGCAAAACTTTGACAGTTGCCAACCCCGTTGCTGGGACCTTTCTCTTTTACTCCAATGACGGCATAATTAGAGTGACGGAGACAGATGTCCGCAATTTGCGAAGTTTGACTTTCGCGACTATAGCCCTGTCTAGGTTTTCTTTGGATCATCGATCTGTTTCAATTCCTCCATCAGGCTCTCGTCGAAAAACGTGGAAGAATCTGGAATATCAACAGTCACTCAGTCAGCAGAAGTTGCTGAGCGGGCGAGGTGTTCAAAATTACCTTGACACGCTCTTATTCCGTCTCTGAAGGCCTACTATTCCGTCTCTGAATTTTTATCCGAAGTAAGTTTAAATAACTTAGATACCGTATAATTGTGTGTTGTGTCTCATAATGCAGATTTTTTTATTATTATAATATCAGAATTTTTAATGTTTAAAGCGCGGTAAGAGCGTGCGACTTGCAATCCGGAGGTCGCGGGTTCGAACCCCGGCTCGTACCAATGAGTTTTTCGGAACTTATGTACGAAATATCATTTGATATTTACCAGTCGCTTTTCGGTGAAGGAAAACAGCGTGAGGCAACCGGACTAATCCCAATACGGGCCTAGTTTACCCTCTGGGTTGGAAGGTCAGATGGCAGTCGCTTTCGTAAAAACTAGTGCCCACGCCAATTACTGGGATTAGATGCCAAGCGGACCCCAGGCTCCCAGTGGCAAAATGCCGGGACAACGCGAGGAAAATGAGAATTTTTAATGTTTAAATACCTATATTGACCAAAATTAATTTATTTCACTATCTGTACATATTACTGTATGTTATATGTTTGACAATGTATAAACAATACTGAATAAAGGAATATGAATATTCTCTTAACAATAAAAGTCGCGTCGAGATCATTTTGAACACCTCGCCCGCTTAGCAACTTTTGCTGCTGACTAACAAGTAGGTATACAGATGTAGTGCATAATTGTTTTCCATCGTATTTTCTCGGAAACGTTAGTATTAGTCATGCTACTTCAGTCAACCTCAGTACTTTTTGTACCGAGACTGACTGAAATTAGCAAGACACGTTCGTTGTCGTTTTTTTTCCATAGACAACTAATATACATAGTTGCCGATAACATAGAGAAATATAGTAAGACAAGAGTGCTCACTCCATACATCAGTTAGACTATTAATTTCAGTGTCTACATCTAGCATCGAGTAGCGGAACTATCAGTACTGCTACTTGACAATAGATGTAGCAGCGACCGGAAAGTCTTATGCTGTTGAGATAAGACTTTCCGGTCGGTGCTACATCTATTGTCAAGTAGCAGTACTGATAGTTCCGCTACTCTAGATGCTAATAGTCTTTTTGGTACTAAAACTGATGTATGGAGTGAGCAATTTATGTATTCTTTTCTCTATGCCGATAGTGTATAGGCAACTAATACTCATCGAGACAATTCTAAAAACTTCAAACACAATTAGGTTGCGTTGTTTTATCACAGTTCCTATGGCCACCTCCTGTCTCCATCATCAGATCAGCTCGATGGTACCATAATATTGCATTGTCACCCGACTTACATATGTATGCAAATTTTCAGTTTCATTGGAAGTCGGGAAGTGGGTCAAATTTAACTTGCAAGATTTGACCCCTACAAACATAGTTACGAATACATATCAGGGATGTTGCGGATGCCGATTTTTTGACATCCGCGGATGCGGATGCGGATTTTTAAAGGCTCACATCCGCGGATGCGGATGTCAAGATAGGTACATAAAAAACGTCAAATATTACATTTTAGTAATTTTTATTTCAAAAAACCGGCCAAGTGCGAGTCGGACTCGCGTTCCAAGGGCTCCGTACATTAAGTCCCACTCACGCTTGACTGCTCATTTCTAATAGGTTTTTTTAGCTAATGACTAAATTACCTAGCAGTCTAGCACTTACGCCGATGCTAAGACGTTCCTGTACCGACCTGTTCCACATCCGCATCCGCATTAAATCCGCATTGATTTTATGCGGATGCGGATGCAGATGTTGAATATAATGCGGAAGTTCCGCGGTTGCGGATGCGAATATTCGCAACATCCCTGGTACATATGTACGTAGGTACATAGGTACATTGCAAGTTAATAAAAAACTTGTAATAAAATAGGTATACCTCTTCTCTCCAATTTCACTTTCTTCGAATATTTCTTTTCGTCGTCGGGGTCGCTTTCGGTTTTGATATCGCCAAATTTGCTCTAAAACAAAACATAGCATGTCACCTTTCTATCAAGGAATTTAAGACATATTTCTGGACTAAATAATAGCCATAGGGAATATTACGAGAAACTCTGCGTAGGGGGCGCCACTACCACAATCTAAGGGATTCCAAGAAAATCTAAATTTCGTTATCTAACCTCTCTATCTTGCATATTCGATCGATAAAGAGGCAGATAAGTAACAAAATTTCGATTTTCGCGTTTCCCGGCAGGCCCTTTGTAAACAAACCGCCTTGATGCATCAATGTCATATTTTATTACCTGTGAAAATTTGTCAAAAAACAGTTTAAAGCACAGTACCTATGTAATAGTTTCTCTATGGTTTAAATACGGTATGGGCTAGTGCTGCGCTCTGGCGGCAGAACATTGCAGTAATACCCCCTATTGTTCTCTGTAACGCTTGAAATTGGTTTTAATTTTAGGTTCAGCATGTCCAGGGTTCGAAATTATCCAGATAATTATAGTCTTTGATAATTATCGCGATAATTATCTTATAATTATTCGATAAATATCGGATAATTATCCGAGGCATGGGTGGTGCTATATTTGTTTACTTTTAATTCTTTGATAGTAAAATATAATGAGTTTTTTTATATTTTAGGTTCTTAGCAAATCGATAATTATCAGGCATAAAAATCACGATAATTATCAATATAATTATCCTTTAGAACCCTGAGCATGTCGCAAGAGTGTCACGGAAATGTGTTGAAAAATCGTTATAGTTTACCTTTACGAAGTCTGGCAATCCGTCCTGTAGATGATACCAGCTCAATATAAATACCAGCGACACGAAGAATAGATTCGTACTGATACCTGAAAATTTTATGAACATTAGTAAGAAAAGCATAAAGTTGATTATCGTGGGTATGAGGTTTGTTTATCAATAAAAATTTCGTTAGCGCGATGTAGAAAATCAATTTTTTAATTGGGTTTGTATATATATATGGGTAGGAATTTATTGTTGTTTCTTATATTTTATTCTAAAGTATATTTACCAATGGCAGCCGAGAGTCGTGGGTAATGGTACATGCAGTATCGGAGGCCGGTGAAGTGAGCCTCTATTTGTAACCCGCACGTACACTGGTGTTCGACCTTCTGCACTGGACATAAGGTTCAAAACGGCATACTAATACTCACCAATGGCAGCCGACAGTCTTGGATAATGGTACATGCAGTATCGGAGGCCGGTGAAGTGAGCCTCTATTTGTAACTCGCACGTACACTGGTGTTCGACCTTCTGCACTGGACATAAGGTTCAAAATGGCATACTAATACTAACCAATGGCAGCCGAGAGTCGTGGGTAATGGTACATACAGTATCGGTCAAGTGAGCTTCTATTTGTAGTTCGCACGTACACTGGTGTTCGACCTTCTGCACTGGACATAAGGTTCAAAATGGCATACTAATACTAACCAATGGCAGCCGAGAGTCGTGGGTAATGGTACATACAGTATCGGTCAAGTGAGCTTCTATTTGTAGTTCGCACGTACACTGGTGTTCGACCTTCTGCACTGGACATAAGGTTCAAAATGGCATACTAATACTGACCAATGGCAGCCGAGAGTCTTGGATAATGGTACATGCAGTATCGGTCAAGTGAGCTTCTATTTGTAGTTCGCACGTACACTGGTGTTCGACCTTCTGCACTGGACATAAGGTTCAAAATGGCAAACGAATACTAACCAATGGCAGCCGAGAGTCGTGGGTAATGGTACATGCAGTATCGGTGAAGTGAGCCTCTATTTGTAGTTCGCACGTACACTGGTATTCGACCTTCTGCACTAGACATAAGGTTCAAAATGGCATACTAATACTGACCAATGGCAGCCGAGAGTCGTGGATAATGGTACATGCAGTATCGGAGGCCGGTGAAGTGAGCTTCTAGGTCGTACACTGGTGTTCGACCTTCTGCACTGGACATAAGGTTCAAAATGGCATACTAATACTAACCAATGGCAGCCGAGAGTCTTGGGTAATGGTACATGCAGTATCGAAGGCCGGTGAAATGAGCCTCTATTTGTAACTCGCAGCCGTATATCTGAGCGTGCCTGGATTGTAGTTCTACGTAAGCGTCTGTTACTGGTAAATTCTGAGGGTTAAATTATTAAATCCGTATTAGGTATACAACTTTGGGATAAAATCTAATATTTTGAATTGTGTTCATAGACATCTATACTAGTTTTTAGGGTTCCGTACCTCAAAAGGAAAAAACGAAACCCTTATAGAATCACTCGTGCGTCTGTCTGTCCGTCTGTCACAGCCTATTTTCTCGGAAACTACTGGACCAATTAAGTTGAAATTTGGTACACATATGTAAATTAGTGACCCAAAGACAGACGTGTAATATATAATATATATTTAAGTGGGGCTCCCATACATTGAACGTGATTTTTTTTGCCGTTTTTTGCGTAATGGTACGGAACCCTTCGTGCGCGAGTCCGACTCGCACTTGTTTTTTTAGTATATGAAATCTATTTTAGTCTATCAAATGTTTTTCTTACTTTGTAATTTTCAGTGTATTCGTAAGATAAGGATAAAACATAAAGAACTGAGGCTTGTAAAGTTTAAGGGGGTAAATCCAGACAAATCATTCGTAAATAATTCTCTCTTCTTGTAAATAATTGTTATAGTTGCATGATATTATTTAAATTTATATTTTATTATAATTTATAATTTTAATAATAATTTATATTCATATACAATACAATACAAATACTCTTTATTGCACACCTCATTACAGAAAACAATACGGATAATACAGGAAGAAGAGGTTAAACAACAGGCGGTCTTATCGCTAAAAAGCGATCTCTTCGAGACAACCTAAATGTAAATGTAAATACAATGTAAATTGTGACTGAATAAATGAAATGAAATGTCTCTCTCTGGCGGTACTAGATGGAAAGAGATACCTGGTCGTCCTCGAAATCGCTAAACAGTTCGACGTGAAGTTGCTGACGCTCCTCATTCACACCCGTGAGGAGTAGAGGAGCGAACACTACGGTTCGGATGAACTCGTGGAGACATGACCTGTCAACATCGACTATACACTGTGGAAAGATAAGTCGGGCCCTGGAGGGAAACTACCTTAAATCCTTAAGCTGGCTCATTTTACTTAAAGGGGACATTCCTTTATTTTTAAAAAGAAACAAAACTGCATTCAAAGATTTTCTAAGACTCGCTTGCCTCGCCCGGGACTCGAACCGACTAAAAATTCCAAAAAATAAAAACTCGCAATTTTATTCTACTAGTCGATACAGTTAATGTTAATGATAACATTTCTCCAAGAAACATTAGGTCTTAAACTCGTCTGTCGTACAAAATATCCATAAAATCTAATATTTAGTACTCAAGATTTTTTTAGACAAGCCAAATTGAAGAAAAAAAGAAAAATACTTTGAATGCAGTTTTGTTTCTTTTTTAAAATAAAGGAATGTCTCCATTAAGTAAAATGAGCCAGCTTAAGGATTTAAGGTAGTCTCTCTCCAGGGCCCGACTTATCTTTCCACAATGTATAACTTTACATACAACATCCCTAATGATTAAGTGGACCCACAGACAATCCAACCTCTAGACATAGCATAGTCGCGCTACCCCCTCTGCCACACATACGGTAGCGTTACTCCATCTTCGAGTCAATCCCGTGCCGTGATTGGTCCGTGTCTTTGAACGGACCAATCACGGCACGGGACTCGCTCACCTCGTCCCCCCGCACCCCCGTATTTTTGGCAGCATCGGTTTCATGAAATAATTGGCCTAAGCTCAGTCTAGAGGTTGGATTGTCAGTGAGTGGACCAAAATACACATAGGTAGGTAGATATTTGCCAAAAAAGAACCACAATTTTTAATGAGCCAATAGCTTAGGCCAAAAGTCAATAAGGTTTCGTTGTTTCACACAATACAGTCAGCAGCAGAAGTTGCTAAGCGGGCGAGGTGTTGAAAATTACCTTGACACGCTCTTATTCTCTTAACAATAAAGTCGCGGTAAGATCATTTTGAACATCTCGCCCGCTTAGCAACTTCTGCTGCTGACTGTACCATCACCTGTATTGCACAATACAAGAAAGCAAATGGCGGACTTAATGCCATAAGGTATTCTCTACCAGTCAACACAACAGTGGGCCAAACAGAAACTTACAATTAGCAACCCATATCAACCTATATCAGATTAGCTTGATGGGAATATAAGTATATATATATTGTACTTATTTTTATTTAAATGTAAATATTTGTAAAATAATGTGGATTGAATAAATTATAATATTTAATGCTAATTTCAACACAATCATGTGGAACCAATTTAAATCTTAGAAGCAAACTAAAGTTGCGTGTTAAGTTTGCTGTATGCCGAATGAGATCACAGGAAGCTTAGGACCTAAATTTTGAGCACTAACCTGTGTCTAAGCATAGCGGACCTGCAGGAGGACGACACTAGGACCCCGCCCTTAGCCCTCATCTGAGCACATACCATAAACATACCTGTGAATAAACATATACAGAGAAACAGGAAAGGAAAAAACCGGCCAAGTGCGAGTCGGACTCGCGCACGGAGGGTTCCGCATCATCAACAAAAAATAGAGCAAAATAAGCAAAAAACGGTCACCCATCCAAGTACTGACCCCGCCCGACGTTGCTTAACTTCGGTCAAAAATCACGTTTGTTGTATGGGAGCCCCACTTAAATCTTTATTTTATTCTGTTTTTAGTATGTGTTGTTATAGCGGCAACAGAAATACATCATCTGTGAAAATTTCAACTGTCTAGCTATCACGGTTCGTGAGATACAGCCTGGTGACAGACGGACGGACGGACGGACAGCGGAGTCTTAGTAATAGGGTCCCGTTTTTACCCTTTGGGTACGGAATCCTAAAAACATATTTCATTGTTTTTTTGGTAATCACTAATAGTAAGTCATAATTTTTTTCCATCGTATTTTTACGGAAACGTACGAATGTGTCTCGCTATTTCAGTCAGTCTCGGCACAAAAAGTACTGAGGTTGACTGAAGTAGCACGACAAATATTATCGTTTCCGAGAAAATATGATGGAAAACAAATTATGCACTACATCTGTACCAGGGATGTTGCGGATGCCGATTTTTAGACATCCGCGGATGCGGATGCGGATTTTTAAAGGCTCACATCCGCGGATGCGGATGTCAAGATAGGTACATAAAAAACATCAAATATTACATTTTTGTAATTTTTAATTCAAAAAACCGGCCAAGTGAGAGTCTGACTCGCGTTCCAAGGGTTCCGTACATTAAGTCCCACTCACGCTTGACTGCTAATTTCTAATAGGTTTTTTTGGCTAATTACTAAATTACCTAGCAGTCTAGCACTTACGCCGATGCTAAGACGTTCTTGTACTGACCTGTTCCACATCCGCATCCGCATTTAACTCCGCATCGATTTTATCCAGATGTTGAAAATAATGCGGAAGTTCCGGATGCGGATGTTCGCAACATCCCTGATCTGAACACGCCTCTATTGTCAGGGCGTTAGAGTGTGTGTTCAGATATTGTGAACACTTTGGCCGCTCCGATATATATGATGACGACTGTACCGCAACTAATTAGAAATAAATGAGGGCAACACTAAAAGTTTTTGAGAAATAATAGTAGTAGTAGTAGTAGTAGTAGTAGTAGTAATAGTCATACCAAGTTCTTTGTTGATGGGTGACTCTGGCATGTCAAGTATGAGCCGCACGCGGTAGGGCTGCGCTGACATCAGCATCTGGCTATATTTCGTGAGCTGGACGTGGGCTGACGGGAATGAACACAGGCCCATTTGCTCGTCGCATGACCTGAAAAAAGAAAACATTTTCTTTGACCATAGGTCTAAATTGCACCATTAACAAATTGCGTAATGTTATTTTCGACTGAACTTATTGATTACATTTCTGTTAAAAATAAAAATTCAATAACAACAATATACGCGATCCCGGGCATGGCCCGGCCTCCCACTCAGCGCTCAGCAGGGCTGTGTTTGGATAACAATGGTGATGTGTTTGGAAATGTCCTAAACTCACTGAACCTTAAAAGCCATCGACGTGCACACTTCTATGTTGCTGAATTCGTCAATCTATAAACTCAAAAAAACGGCCGTTTTAACTTTGAACGCATAGATTGACGAATACAGCAATATAGAAACTAGTTTGATGTATTCAAAAGGTACTTTAATACAAGATACAGTACGTAGTGGCCCCCTTTTTAGGGTTCCGTACCCAAAGGGTAAAAACGAGACCCTATTACTAAGACTCCGCTGTCCGCCCGTCCGTCCGTCCGTCCGTGATAGCTAGACAGTTGAAATTTTCACAGATGATGTATTTCTGTTGCCGCTATAACAACAAATACTAAAAACAAAATAAAATAAAGATTTAAGTGGGGCTCCCATACAACAAACGTGATTTTTGACCGAAGTTAAGCAACGTCGGGCGGGGTCAGTACTTGGATGGGTGACCGTTTTTTTGCTTGTTTTGCTCTATTTTTTGTTGATGGTGCGGAACCCTCCGTGCGCGAGTCCGACTCGCACTTGACCTGTTTTTTAAATATATTTCGTTAAATTTAAATAATCACAATTATATCGCAGTGGCGCGCACGTTGATGGGCTCTTAAAATCTTTGCAAAAATTACCAGTAAACACTTCTAAATTTTGTAGCTTTATAACTTTTATAAGACAGCCTTAGCCAGCTTCGCCCGAAGGCCCACTTTGTCACCCCTGAGGTCGCGAGCTGACGAGACCATTTACTAGCCACTAACATTTTGTTGTAGTGTGCTATGTATGTAATCATCAGCAATTAAGCATTACACAATAGAAGTGACAGGTTAATGTATCTAAGGCATAGACTAGGAATCCTCTAGACTGAGTTTAGAACAATTATTTCATGAAACCGATGCTGCCAAAAATACGGGGGTGCGGGGAGACGAGGTGAGCGAATCTCGTACCGTGATTGGTCCGTGTCTTGGAACGGGATTGATTTGAAGATGGAGTAAAACTACCATATGAGTGGCAGAGGGGGTAGCGTTACTATGCTCAGTCTAGAGAATGTCTTGTCTGTGATCTAAGGTTAATGATCGAGATTAGAGGTTGAGAGAGATCAGACTTAATATATTCACACCCATATGTGATCTAGCATGAGCTGTTGTTAAGAACATTTTATTCCCAACTGCTTATTTTGTCATGACCATAAAAGAAAAAAATGGCCAGCAAACACTTTAGAATCAAAAATTTCTATCAATTGAACCAATTATTAACAATAAAACAGAAAAATACATTAAAATGCATGGATGTAAGACCTTTGCTTTCCTTATTTGGTTGATTATAGGTATTCAAGGCACGAATCTGAACCGTTTCTTTGCAAAAAATATGAAATAACCATATTTTTCGAATTCTTTTATACCCGAAATGTAGGACTCAGTGGTGTTTTTAGGTAACAACTTCATATTATTAGATTGCCCTTAGATAACATATATTTTGAGTGTATTATCAAATGAAATAACTATCTTTAAGTATATTTAATAAGGCATAGGTTTACTATAACAACAGAATTGCTAGTCAAGTAATTGAGATTTAAATCTGGTTACTTAGATGTCTTAGTTATTGATAGAAAACTATAAAGCAATAGTATGTTAAAATATTTGTATTTACTTACTTGAACTGTAGATGCACGGGCCTCACATGCGTAACGTTGGGCACGTAAGTATAGTAAAACACAACATACATAAATATGGAGACCCATAAGATCGCAGTAACGAACACGGATATGATCCCAGCCCTGAATAGCAACTCTTTCACGTTATTTATTCCTTTCTCTGTCTTCTTCTTATAACCCAAGTAGTGGTGCAGCACAAAAGCTTCTACAGGATTACGCACAAATTCACGAAAAATGTGAAATGGGTTCATGTAATTTAATATCGCCATAGTTTAACTAATTTGTGGACTCTGTTATCTAAACTCCGGTCAAGGAAACGGAACTAGAACAGTGTTTTAGATAATGACCGATTTATTGCATCGACGATAATACGCAGTCGACTAAAGTGATAAAAGTAGAAAGAAAACAAAGCGACCGGCTGATAAGTTGAACTGTCAAAAGGTCAGTTCCGTCAGTTTGACATTAACGTTCCTATTTTAATAGTGTAAAATAAATAATTATGAAACGGAGGCTTAAGTTGTTGACTTAATAAGAATAAAATGGCTTTTACTGAAATGTAACTAATAATAACTATCTTCAGGTTTATTAAAAGTATTTTTTAAATCGCAAGGAGAAAGAAAATATTTTGCACAGACAGGTGATTTCTTAATATACGTACAATGGATCGCACTCAGTTCCGATATACGTAAAATGCGTTAAAAATCAATTCATGAGCAAACCAAACATCTATCAAATAGTACGTACAACGGAATGTCTTAATCTAAACGTCAAATCAAAATCAAAATTGTCAAAAAAAAACAACAGGAGTGCGAGAATGTTTAAAAAATTGGAATTCTTATAAAATATATTTAATTTAAAATATAATGTATTTCCGCCATAATACTTATAACTGTATAAAATCCTATTTATGTTTCTTGAGTCGCAATATATCCAAAACATCTCGTATCATTCCTAAACCTAATTTGTCGGCATCGGCGTACCAGCCAGCATTTGTGGAAAAGCATGTATATCAGGAATGGGAGAGGAATGGTCTGTTCACACCGGAGAATTTCAGCGATAAACCATCTTTCAGCATGGTGCTCCCGCCTCCTAACGTTACTGGGAAGTTGCATTTAGGTTAGTCAAACAGCTGATTTCAATGTATGGATTTTTTTTTAATTATATGGACGAAAAAGAGCTCAGTTTATGTGGTAAAAGAATTTACATTAAGGCAAGCCATGTAAATTCTTGATGAAAGATGGAAAACTCGGAAGCACAGACACAGCACTACAAAAACTGTTTATTTTATTATCCTAATTCATTCAATACACACTACTTACTTATACTCTTTGAAGTGTAATTCCATTTGTCCCCGCCCACGTGACTGCCGCCATATGAGGCAGGAGCAGGAACAGGTGGGAATGATTCATATGAAAGCACCTATTCCGATCTGTGCCTGGCAGGAACAAATGCAAATACACCAGAATGAAAACACCATATTTATTTTGATGTTACCGATTTGAACTTTTTTCTTTGTAATAACAACTTACCATCAGGAATAGCTGACATTGCATAATAATAACAATAAGTATATTTGAAAATCTGAATCTGAAAAACCGGCCAAGTGCGAGTCAGACTCGCGCACGGAGGGTTCCGCACCATCAACAAAAAACAAGCAAAAAAACGGTCACCCATCCAAGTACTGACCCCGCCCGACGTTGCTTAACTTCGGTCAAAAATCACGTTTGTTGTATGGGAGCCCCACTTAAATCTTTATTTTATTCTGTTTTTAGTATTTGTTGTTATAGCGGCAACAGAAATACATCATCTGTGAAAATTTCAACTGTCTAGCTATCACGGTTCGTGAGATACAGCCTGGTGACAGACGGACGTACGGACAGCGGAGTCTTAGTAATAGGGTCCCGTTTTTACCCTTTGGGTACGGAACCCTAAAAATCCTGTTTTAAAACTTATTTTCAGGTCATGCCCTAGCTGGCACAGTCCAAGACGTGATCGTCAGAAGGAAAAGGGCTACAGGCCACAATGTACTCTGGTTACCAGGCACAGACCATGCCGGTATTGCTACACAGGTAATAAATCAATTATGCCTAGCTGCTGTCTGGCTACTTCAGAAACTTGGAAAGTGAATATTATTATTTAAGACTCCTAGCCTTTTGTTAATTCATAGATGACAGCAAAAATTGTATACAGAAACACTGGTATAAGTTTTGTTACATATACTTTTGCCTTTTCATTTTCGTAAACAATAATATTCAATTACCTACTTGTAAAAAGATGTTTTCACACCACCTATTCGGAAAAGAGCTTTTTCTTCCCTGCTAGGAGGGATCAAAATAACACTTTTTTGTTCTACACACTATTTTTACATTTTTTTGCACATTATTTTTTTAGCTTAAATAATCTGTTTAAGCATCAGATTGTGTCAACACTAAGATTTTTTTATTTGCCTCATAGTTGATGTGAAAAGCAGTATGTGTCACACGGTATCAAAATTATTTCGTCTTGGGCGTTAACACTTGAATCCCTCATTACGCTCAGGATTCTACTTTAGAATCCATCGCTTCATTCAGGATTCAATGTAAGCCCTTGACGAAAATATATCATTTTGATCCCTTGTAACACAAACTACTATTGTATGCAACAAGAGGGTAAATAAATGACAAGTGCCTGCTAAAATTAACTTCACCATACAGTTATATTTTTATTCTAGGGTGTTGTTGAAAAATACTTAAAAAGCCGTCACAATCTCACCCGCCACGAGTTGGGACGCGACAAATTTAACAAGGAAGTCTGGAAATGGAAGGAAAAACATGGCAATACCATCTGCCAACAACTCAGGACTATGGGCTACTCTCTAGATTGGGGCCGTGAGATGTTTACAATGGATCGTAAGCATATAAATGCTGTTAACAAAGCGTTTATAAGACTGTTTCAGAAGGGATTGATTTATAGACAGAAGGCGTTAGTGAATTGGTGTAATACTCTGCAGTCCACTGTATCGGATATTGAAGTGGATAATATGGAGATTACTGGTCCAACAGGTATCTAATCTAAATGTTAACATATTAATTTGACGAAGCTTTAACCTTTTGGACGCCAATGACCGATATATCCGCATCATAGGTTCAATGCCAAAGACCGATTAATCGGTCACAGACCACAGAGCAACATAGACCTACGTGCATATGCATAAAGTTCAATTTCAGTTGTGACACTTCGGTGACGTGGCGTCAGCGTGACAGCTTTTGTGTTTGATACGGCGTCGAAAAGGTTAAGAGGCAAGTTTCCCGCCATTGTTTTGCTAAATTCCAAAAAACATTGTATATACTTACTTCAGATAATAAAAAGACAGTTTAATTGCGTCAATTTGTCCAGCCGATCGGTTCCGTTAGCCAGGGGACAGCTGTAGAACAGTTTGTTATGTTAGAAGAAATGTATCACGTTTAAATTATTACCACAAAAGATGTTTTTTTTTTCGGAGTTCTTGAAATTATGATTTTCTGTCAATTCAATTTCAAATAGACATGTCCTTTTGGAATTTGCCACGCGGAGAGTTAATTTAAATACCATAATTCTAGGGTTTTCCAGGAGAACGTAACCCTGGCAACGAGTAACACGAAAATGTTGATTCATCTTCATAGTTAACTTTATTTTTCAGAGTTGCGGTTACCAGGATACAATGAGCCAGTGAAGTTCGGCCAGCTATATGACGTCGCGTACAGGATATGCGACAGTACGGAGGAGGTTGTGGTATCGACGACGATGCCAGAGACCATCTTGGGAGACGTTGCCGTAGCTGTGCATCCAGATGATCCCAGGTATTAGATGTAATCCTTATTGGGATTAATCCGTTTATTTCGTAGCTTACAATATCTTCTTTAACTAAAATAGCGATTTGTCTACCAGATACAAACACCTCGGAAAGAAGCGAGTCTTCCATCCTTTCAACGGCATAACTTTACCGATCATTTTCGACGATTTCGTCGACATGAAATTCGGGACTGGAGCCGTCAAAATAACTCCCGCCCACAGCAAAATAGACTATGAGGTTGCTAAGCAACATAAACTGCAGCTCCATCAAGTCATAGATGAACAAGGATACATTATAAACTCTAAAGACTTCAATGGATTAAAAAAGTATCAATGTCGAGAAGAAATTGTTAAGAGATTAGATGGAATAGGACTTCTAAAGAAGGTAACACCACATTCGATGACTCTACCGATTTGTAGTAGAACCAATGATGTTATAGAGTATTTACCTAAAGAACAGTGGTTTTTAAACTGCAGCAGTTTAAATAAGAAAGCAATGGATGTCGTAGAGAAGGGAGAATTAAAGATACAGCCAGAGAAGTTTGTAAAGAATTGGATGAACTGGTGTAAAGATGATAGGGATTGGTGTGTTTCGAGGCAGTTATGGTGGGGGCAGGAAATTCCGGGATATAAGTGTAGTTATGCATCAAAAATTACTTGGGTAGCAGCTAACGATGAAAATGAGGCCAAAGATATAGCTGCAAAGCTGTTAGATACAGAAGCAGATAGAATACAAGTGGAAAAAGATACAGATGTTTTGGATACTTGGTTCTCTTCGGCAATTTATCCGTTTTCTTCTTTAGGATGGCCGGATAAGTATAGCTTGGATTACGACAAGTTCTATCCCTTGAATTTAATGGCTACAGGGCATGATATCTTAGGTTTGTGGGTGCATAGGATGGTAATACTTGGTTTCGAATTGACTGATAATCTTCCGTTTAGAAATGTCTTACTCCATGGAATAATTTGCGATAATAAGGGCTCAAAAATGTCCAAAAGCAAAGGCAATGTCATTGATCCTATTGATGTTATAAACGGGATTTCTTTAGATGAACTTAAAAAGAAAACTGAGAAGATGTATGGAGATGGAATTCTAAGTAAAAGTGAATTAGTAAAATCTTTGGAATACCATAAGAGCAATTTTTCGAATACAAAAGGTATACCAGAATGTGGAGTGGATGCATTGAGGTTCACATTATTGTCACAAGATATTAAGTCGCATTTTGTCAACTTTGATGTGAACATGTGTCATTCAAACAAATTATTTTGTAATAAAATATGGCAGAGTGTGAAATACACCCATCTACAGTTTGCTAAATTGAAGGAACTGCCGAAAAAGAGGACCATTTTAGAAAATGATTTGACTTTCTTCGATGCATGGATTTTAAGCAGACTAGCACATATGATAGATATAGTCAACACATCCATGGAAAACCATGACTATCACTTAGCTACAAAAGCTTTAAGAACCTTCATTTACAATGAATTTTGCGATGTATACTTGGAAACTACTAAACCAGGTTTTGAACATAAAAACCTGAAAATTGGTTATGCCCACGCTCATACTTTGAGCACTGTTTTAAACGCGTCTCTAAGATGTTTAAATCCTTTTATGATTTACTTGACATATGATCTGATACCGAGGATACCTCAATTCGAAGAAAGTATTATATACAACTTTAATGACTATAACGAAAAATATTATAAGTACCCTCAACCTGATGAGTTTAGAAAATGGAGAAATATTAATTTGGAAACTCAAGTAGATCAGTTTCTAAGTGCAATATTTTTAGTTAGACAACTGAAAGGATATTACAATATATCTAACAAACTTAGGCCAACCGTGTGTATAAATACAACAAATAATGTATTAAAGGCTGATATAAATAAGTATAATGATATAGTAAAAAATCTAACAAAATGTGACAATATTCAATTTGGTGAAGTAACAAACAAAAATTTCGTAAGTGGACAGCTAGATGAAGATACTAAAATATATGTAGAATTATTAGGTAAAGATATAGATTTAGCTATGAGAGAAGCTAAAACTAAACTAATGAAAAAAGTAAACAAGTTAGAAGATTATTTAGCTAAGTTAGAACAGAAGATGTCTAGTCCGAATTATGTGAATTTGTCAGAATTCACGCGAATGACAGACAGAGAAAACGAAAAGAGTAAAAGAGAGGAGTTAATGCAGTTGAAACGATTAGTTGTTGATGATGTATTCATAACAGACGACAAAGGCAAAGATGATAACATGAAATTGTCCTAGTCGCTTAACTAATCGTGAAGAAATTTCAAGCATAGGTAAGGTACTGTAAATTGATTTGAATTGACGTCAAATATATGTTTATTTATTTACTTATTTAGGCGAAAAATATAAACATATATTTGAGATCGACTACTTGTAATAGTGTAATATAAATTATAGATTTTGTTACAAGATGTGTTTTTTTATGATACCTTATATCTTACGTATCATTCCGGTGGTCAGATTATTTTGATCTCAAATAAAATAATGGATTTTCTTTCTTGATAAAACGCAGTTTACAACAAACGATAAAATTTATTTAAAATAATTGACTTATAATTTTTAGTTTTATTAGTATAACAATAATGGCCCCGTGGAAAATAAAACCATTAATTTCAGATTTACACAATAAACATAAAAGCCAAATAAAGGACATTCATAAGTTCACAACATAATCTTAATATTCTTATTAATAAAATTCATAACTATTCATAAAATGAAAGACACAAACAAAATCTATTGCACTATACACGACAAAGTATAGTCAGCAACAAATATCTACACGAACAGAATTTCTAAAATATCTACGAGCCAAACAAAAAGTTGTATGTACCTATGTTAGACTTAGATTTCAGATTTGTATCATATCAATATTTGCTACTGACTGTACAGACTATTTCATTTTAACGTAAACCTTACATGACTAAACGGAAGTTTATTTTGCTGTGACAAATAAATATTCATCTACATTGTGTAGTGTAGTTTACACTTTTAGAAATCTACTTTGTATTTTAATATGTATTAGTAATGTGGTTTGATCAACTATTTCTTGTTGTCATTCTACTTATTTCGCCCGTCACCCAGGAGACACACAGTAGATGGACCCCACAGAAATGGGCTTAAAATTACCAATAGATAGGTACAGTGCATGTTTAGTTCTATAAAATTGTGGGTTTAAAGGGTGACCCAAGAGACATAACCATAGCACCGACCTATTGCAAGAAAAAGTTGATCGACCCTTTTGCTCGAGCTTTTGCTTATGGAAGTTGTTAAGTAAAATACCTACCTTGTAATTGCAAAAATACAATATTATCTCTCGTGGAACATGGAAACGGTGAATACCGAGTATAGTGACTATCTATATTTCACAAGCTAAAAACATTCTTACAGAACAACATTTAAAATAATGAAATATGAACCGACATAAACTATAATGAACGAAAACAACTCATTTTGGTTTAAACGCATATACTATAAAACTAACTAAATACAAACATGTATTATTTTACTATGTACCTATTAAATTTATGGGCACTTAAAAAATACACCTACTTAGTATAACCAATTAAAGAAAAATTTAAATCCTGACAGAAATAAGCAGCTCATTTTCCCTTCCCTTCCCTTATATGCATTTATTTATCCATCTAACATTTACTTGCTGCTCTATATCATATTTGGTGAAGCGAAATATGTAAGTACAATCAAACAACTAGAATAATTCTACGCCACCGTAGAACCATTCAAACTGACTAATAGTGATAACGTCACTTTGATATGGTTTTACATTGGCTTAGGGTTAAAATTGGTTGACCGTATCTACAATTACTTATAAACGACAAATCTAATTTTGAATTAAATTGTCATATTGAGGTAGTCACATGGAAGCAACAGTTTAATTGTATCGTTCATAAGTTTTTTTCACGCTTACATCTTCAAAAAATACGTAGTCATTAATGCCGTCATGGTTTCATTACTTTTTCTTGACGTGACCCAGGAGACAGCAGTACGGTTACCATCAGTTTGTCACTAACATAAACGCCGTCGAGAACGTAATTTACTTTCTATACATCCCGTTTGCACGAATATGCGAGTGCGAGCGAGATGTATAGAAAGTAAATTACGTTCTCGACGGCGTTTATGTCAGTGACAAACTGATGGTAACCGTACAGTGATCGGGCAAAATTCGCAAGATAAATCGCATCGACAATGTCCATGAAGTACCTAATTTATTACAAATACATTGTCCACCAGCAGCAAAAAAAAAATACATTAATTGCTGGCAAAAAGTCATCTTTTCCTTTTTTCTATAATATGTATATTTTTAGTGTCTTTATCAATGCTATTATTTTTTCACGATTGACGAAACTATGCAATCGGTTGACTTACTAGTTACCACAATTCCGCACCGCATAACATAAGAGGGCGAATCAACTTTTAGACCGATACTAATCTATAAATTTATATCATTTTATATTATACATCCAAACAAAGGACTTGATCTCTGATAGACCTAAAAATTAGACAAAGATTAAATTGGAAACGTGATTTCTTGGTTACTCCCAGATACATTTTTGGTAACGCCAGAGACGTGATAAGTGTATGCCTAAAAGTTGATTCGCCCAAAAGCCGTTAAAGCCATTGGAAAACCAGTTTAAATTTGAAATTTATAGCGCGCAAATGCGTTCGGGAAATAAATGAATTTTCCAATGGCCGTTATGCACGATGTGGCAGTATTTAACACCGGAAAAGTCAAAACACGTCTCTTTTAGCCTCTGTCAGTTAATACTGAAACTACGATACTATGATCTCTTTGTTTTCTTGGCTTTTCCTCGCTGGCCCATCTTCTTTTTGCCTGAATGCAAAACGATGCATTTCTTACGGTTTGCTGGAAATAAATAATTAACCTTTTAATGGTTTGATAGGAATGGGTATTCATTTTACTGAGACAAGGGACTGAAGCGAAAACGAATTAAAACATCTTAATGTTTGTACAAACATTTATTTAAAAAGTTCATCGAAACTCTCCATCTTCCCCATTGCTTCTGCAATTCTGTAACAAATTAAACAAAATTTACTATCTACTATTGAATATTATAATTAACCCTTTAACCCTTTGACCGTCAACTAATGAATGAATGAATGAATGAAATCCTTATTTCAGGCAACTAGTGGCCCATACATAAATACCTTAAAAACTAGCATACATAATCGTATTACAAAAAGATAACTAAACACTAAAAATCACGTTATGAATGCGCGCGGCTACAGCCCAATATCAACCTTCGTGCAATCGGACAAAGTTCACATTGACACGCCGCACACCATAGGCGTACCGGTCAAGAGGTTAAACAGTAGGTATAATATATTACAAAATGTATATTTTTTAAATCTGACCTGCCAAAAACTTCAACTTTTTTCCTTTTGTGCTCCTTGTCGAGTTCCTGTCGCGCCCTCTTAATACTAATGAATTCCCTTTCATATTCAGCTAAAACAAGAAACAATAAACTGCTGTTATGGACACAGAACAATATTTTTATTATACAATAGTATTTTTTTACAATTGGGTGTATCAACTATTTCTTGTTGTTGTTCTGTCCCGTTAGCCAGGTGACAGTAGTACAGTTTGTAATAAAAAAAACTTGTACCGACCGACGGCCCATTGTAGAATGCCATAAAACCAGGATTTAAAGAGTGACCCAGGCGACTGTAACCGTGGCAACGAGTGACAAGGAAAGATTGATTCACCCAATCATAAAAATATAGATCAACCAAAAATAATGCTTTAGCTGACCATATTGTGGCATTGAGCGTCACTACAGGTAAAAGCCACTTATTATGATGTTATTAGGGCTTGCAAATATTCGAAACTTTCAGATATTCGAATATTCGACTTTTTCTGACGACGTATTCGAATATTCGAATAATTATTCGAATATTATAAAAAATAAGAAAAGGAACGAGAAATCGGTTTATTATCGTTTTATTCAAAAGCTTTTTTCACATATTGCTAAAACTAAGGATATTTGGCAGAAATCCACTTAATTGACTAGATTTTATCATCCTACTATTTATAAGATGCCCACATTTATAAAAACAAGTAAAACGCCAAAATTAGACGTATTTAATATTTCTTGATAAAACTTATTATAAATGCGTCGTTGCGTGAAATAATATAACTTTAACCGTCCAAACACCTAGGTATGTAAGATATTTTTTTAGTAGGTAATTATTTTCCGATTTAAATTAACTTGTCACTCAGAGGCCTGTAAAAAAGCCTTTAATTTCATTGTATTTTGAATCTTTATTGACTTTATTTGTTTTGGCAAGTTATTTTTCCTAATGGCCGGCTAATTATAATCATATTGGAATATTTAAAAAGGGGAAAAGTTAGTTGAGCGAGTACTGGGTGGATTATTCGTCAGCTAAAGGTGCATGGTTAGATTACCAAGTTGGGCAGGTTTGGTATGATTAAATTTGAGAATTGCGATAAGTGGCAAGGTTTAGACTTCAAAAATTCGCTTAACGTACGCTTGTACTGTATATACAGAATGACCCTTTAACTTAAAACTTACGCACCGTAAAAATAACATACTTTTTGATTTCGTTTTCTTTTAAATTGAGTTAGGTTTCACTGTATTCACGAAGTCTATCGAGAGGAATACAGTAAAAATATTATTTCCTTCGTATTTGGGTACCTACCGTTCCTCATTCACTATAAATACCCGTAAAACACACAGAAACTGTACGAGGGGCGTTCAAAATATTCTCGGTATTGATATCTTACGACCTCTTCTAAAATTTCTTTCGTTACTGGCCGCTGAGGTTTGTTCATTGACATTAAAAAAAAGTATAATTCGAACCGAGATAGTCTTTTGTTTTTCTGCAATTGCTGAACAAACATGAACATCATGTGCGAATTGACAATGTTAACTAAATTAGAACATCGATGCGTGATAAAATTCTTGACAAAACAGGGTAAAAATCAAAAAACCATAAAAGAGGAAATGGATTGTGTTTACCGTGAGTCTGCTCCTTCTTTATCTACCATTCAAAAGTGGTCAAGCGAGTTTAAACGCGGAAGGGAGAGTATTGAAGATGACCCTAGACCTGGCCGGCCTGTAGTAGCTACTTCACAAGAAAATATTGATAAAGTGGAAAAACTTATATTGGAAGATGGTCGAGTGAAGGTAAAATCTATAGCACAAGTAACCAATCTCTCTATTGGTACCGTACATGATATTATACATGACCATCTTAATATGTCAAAAGTAAGTGCAAGATGGGTTCCGCGAATGCTGACTCGGCTTCAAAAAGATATGCGTGTAGCTTGTTGTTCCGATTTTATTGACCTGTGCGGTGAAAATCCTGATGAGGTGCTGCAAAGAATAGTTACTGGAGATGAAACCTGGGTTCATCATTATGACCCAGAGAGTAAACAAGAGTCCATGCAGTGGCACATTAAGGGTTCAGCTCATCCCAAGAAGTTCAAGGTCATCCCTTCAGCTGGCAAGGTCATGGCCACGATATTTTGGGATTGTGAAGGAGTATTACTAATCGATTATAAAGAAAAAGGTGTAAATATCACAGGACAGTACTACGCTAACATTCTACGTCAATTAACGGATGTATTTAAAAAAAAGAGGCGAGGAAAGTTAACCAAAGGTATTATGCTTCTGCATGACAACGCCCCCGTCCATACTGCTCATATTGCCAAGGCAGCTATTGTTGAATGTGGGTTTAAAACTGTTACTCACCCACCGTATAGTCCGGACTTAGCCCCCAGCGACTTCTTTTTGCTCCCCAATCTTAAAAAGGATCTGCGTGGAAATAAATTTTCTGACGATGAAGCATTGAAGGCGGCAGTGGAGGAGCATTTTTACACGAAAGATAAAAAATATTTTTACGAGGGATTAAAAAAAATAATTGATCGATCTTTTAAGTGTATGAACATAGGGGGGGAGTATATTGAAAAATAAAAATATCAAACTTTTCGTACTTGTTTGTTTTCATTCTCATACCGAGAATATTTTGAACACCCCTCGTAACTACAGCGGATGACATAGATTTTTTTATAGTAATAAAAAATATTCGAATATTCGAAACCTGAGCGGCCGAATATTCGAATATAAAAACAGGTCGAATATTCGACAAATTCGAATATTCGAATATTCGAATTGCAAGCCCTAGATGTTATGTCGAACCTAGATCAATACAAGTCACTTTTTATATCACGTGTGTGGGTGTGGGTGTTGTGTTTAATAAGGGATATCATACACATTATTGGCAGCTACATTTTGGTGGATCTATAAAACTTAGGTGTTAAATGAAACTATTATAATTGTTTAAATATTTACTTACCACTGTCTTAAACTATCATCCTTTTTTGTACACCACAATATGGTCACTAAAGGTTTAATTTATTAAAAAAATATTATTCAAATAGTTTGGTATATACATATGTTTTGAACAAGTTTTTTAAAAGTCTGTTAAGTATAATTGTTTAATTTTTTTGTACTGTGACCCAGGAGACAATATGTTGCCTAAAAATTTATTGATATGATGATGATTGTGCTGTCATAATAGTCATTTTAAAATTAATTGTTTCCCCATCATAGTTTTGTGTGTGACTCAAGAGATACCGGGGCAATTAGTAACATTAATACACATGCCAAAAGTTTTGGAAAATGGAACACGTAATGAAATCCTTAATTAACTCAATTTGAATTTTTTATTTTCTATTAAGCAGATAGAGTTAGACCAAGAAAAGTCTGCAGCGATTTTGATAGCCAACGCAGTGCAAGTGTTATTTACACGTCATAAATTCATAGAAGTTTGACGTTTAAAATGACATTTGCACTGCGTGAGCTATCAAAATCGCTGCAGACTTTTCTCGGTCTGACTCTATGTCTATGAGCGATAAAACAAATTGGTGGGCCTAGATTATTTCATAATGAAAATATAACTAGAAAGTACAAATTTCAAAAGCACTCACTAAGTTTAGCCATATCCAGGCCCTTTTCTTTCTTCTTCTCATCCTCATGCCACTTCACATGCTTCACCAGACAGAAGAGGTACTTGAAGCTCTCCGAGCACTTCGCACAAGCGTACATCATCTCTCCCTTCTCCACCTTCTCTGGGCCCTCGGGGTAGGGGAGGTCGTCTTCACATTTGTCAGCGTTTTTGATGACACCTCCGGGAAGGATTTCGAGGGTTGGCCAGCTGTCCGGTGGCTTTAGATCAGTGTGTTTTTGCTCTGGGACTATATCCTGAAAAAACAAAAACAGTTTAACACATTCACTGCCAGATAAAAAACGGCGCACTACCCCAGAAACCGGTCGTCTAAAGCTGCATATAAAACAACAACAAAAATTTTAACCTTCTAACATTGATTCAAACCAGGCGTGTCTCACTCTGCGATTTCGTCGCTTTGCTACAGGTAGCTAAAAGTATATTCGTTCGGCCCCAATTTTGGGGAAAGCCATAAGCCGCGCGTGGCGCTGTCGCCACCTAGCGGCCATATCTGTGCTGATCGTAACAGACGCGTTTTGTTAGAGAGTGAGTCTTCTGTACTTAGTACCATTATTTATTCTGTGTTCAAACATAAAAATATATTTTGGGAAATTACAAAATTTTGTCTACAGGCTCTCTCAGGATTCATGTTGCATTCACAATATTGACAAAGCAGTTATGAAATAGTATGTAAAATGAACTTGGTTTAACATCATAGTGTTATGTAATGTTTATCTAGCTACACCAAAATATTGTTCAGAAAAATTAGAAAATGCATGAGGTTTCAAGATGTACAGTAGTAGAAGTAGCCAAGCAGAAGTGTTCAAAATGATCTACACAAATCCTTACTCTCGCAATGATAAAGTTACATTAAACTAATATTTGTATTAAGCAGATATGTCTATGAGCGATATTACAAATTTAAATTAAAGGACAGAATGGAAAAATTAACCGCTTCTGACCACATTCGAAATCGCAACCTTTGGGAACAATGATCCAATCGCTCTAACAGAAAAAAAGGTCCAAAATGTTGCGAATTTGAATCTTGCCAGAAGTTGTGGATTATTTTGAACACTTAACCTGCTTAACTAGTTCTGCTGTTGTCTGTAACATGAATAAAAAACACTTGCAAAATAATAGTATAAGCAAAACAACTATTACATTTTGTGACACATCTCTTACTATTGGAATTTCATCCAACGGCTCGAGAACTTCTGGAACAATCATCTCTGCAGTGTCACTGTCGTCTTCAACCACTTCTTCAGACTGAATGGACACCATACTCCCAATGTTCGAGTCTTCATCTTCATTGACTACACAATCATACTCTATGTCATCAACAACACAAGTTTCTAGTTCTTCGCCTTCGCAATTCTTTTCTCTCGAAGGCTGCACGTCCTCCATACGCACTAGTGGCACGTTCTCTAGTTCTTCACTGTTTTCTATCGCGCTGGCCGCGGACATTTTTGATTAAAAGTTGAATAAATGTTGATCGTCAGGCCCTATCAAAACATTACGGTTTAATGATGATATGTTACGTAGTTAAAGAGCTTAACGTGACCAGCGTTGCTAATAAAGTGTAAGCAATGGTTTACAACACAAATTGCTAATGGGAGTAGAGGAGAAATCCATTAATTTAACAAAAATGTTTTAAGGCTGATCTAAGTACACATCAACTCCATTTTGACAATCACTTTTTAGTGTTGCCAGTGCCAGTGGTTAAAATTTGTCCACATCGGTAGTTTGTTATGAGGTCAAATAAGAAGTATGAGAATATAGTTGCATCTCTTTCCTTAATATGTAAAACGACAGTGACGCCCGCAGTGACGCACATTTGCACCCAACAACGCAGTAACAAACAAACCACGAAGTGAGATGAGAATGAATAATGATGATTTTGATGAGATGAACAAATGGCGTTATTCATAAACGTCTGCTAAGTTAATCAGTTCAGACAGTTCATGATCGTCATTTGTCCCTATCTGTCGTTATACCATCATAGGCTAAAGAGAGGTACAAACGACGATCATCAGCTGATTAACTTAGCACACGTTTATAAATAACAAATAACGCAGTAGAGGTTACTTATGAGAGGTATTTTAATTTTACCTTTGTACTGTACAGTCAGCAGCAATAGTTGTTAAGCGGGCGAGATATTCAAAATTATCTTGACGCAACTTTATTGTTAAGGGAATAAGAGCGCGTCAAGGTAATTATGAACACCTCGCCCGCTTAGCAACTTCTGCTGCTAACTGTATTGTACCTACCTAATAATGGGTGCACTGCAAAAAACATATTTAACTTATATTTAAGGACCATTTACGAAGTTCTTTCTAATGCTAAAAATTGTTATTTGTGTAATAAAGAGAGCAAAGTTAGTTTTTGTTGCAAGAGGTAACTTATGTTCCGAGCAAGTGACTTGACATCTTGAGCGTAGCGAGGAATTGAAAAAATAGGAAAAAAAATCGTTCTCGTGTGGCACATACACGCATCAAATTCTCATGATTCTCATGAATTTATATAGGTACAAGTTTAAAATATCCAACCAGCTTTTGCCACTTTTTTACGATAAAAGCACAACATTATGTTTGCAATAAATGCTTTTTTTATAATGCGCCTACTAAAATTATAATAGCATTTTCACACAATACTTACAAATAAGTACATTGCAGGCGTCTTAATCTTCGGCCCTGGCGTGCTTTTAAGCCTTTAAGGCTGTTGTTGTTGCATTAAAAGCTTTCAATTTTATGCTACAAGGATAAAATTAACATTATGACGCTGTAATAATGATTGAGCATAAAAGATACAAGGTAGTTAGGTCGCTTACGACGCTTTACCAAACAGGTAAACAAGTTAGATACCTATTCAGTTAGTATTCAGTTGATTACATCATTAATTCATTATCAGAGGTCAGAGGGCCTACTGCTAATATTGAAATTCGCAAATTGCGGGGATCTTTCTCTTTTACTCCAATGGAGGCGCGTAATTAGAGTGATATAGAAAGATTCCCGCAATTTGCGAACTTCGATTTTCGCGGTTATAGCCCAGACTACTGCATTCAGTATTGGGAACCTCTGCGCTAGTCAGTGCGGATAGGGAAAAGTACCTAGTGGAATGTATGGGGCTCAATACATTACACGACTCTTCTCTTTCCGAACAGAGGGCCTACCGCGAACCACGTTCGACGTATTGCCTTGCCTCTCTGTCGGTCTTGTAAATTTGCACGTAAGTGTGACAGGGAGGCAACACGTCGAACGTGGTTCGCGGTAGGCCCTCAGACTCTACCGCAGAGGTTCCCAATGTATGAATGTAATGATGTCGCCGGCTGAGAATACGTTTATGCCATATCCATTTTTGATCAAAATAGTTTTTTAATGATTCTTAAAATAACAAAAAAGCGGCCAAGTGCGAGTCGGACTCGCTCATGAAGGGTTCCGTATTTAGGCGATTTATGACGTATAAAAAAAAACTACTTACTAGATCTCGTTCAAACCAATTTTCGGTGGAAGTTTACATGGTAATGTACATGATATATTTTTTTTAGTTTTATCATTCTCTTATTTTAGAAGTTACAGGGGGGGGACACACATTTTACCACTTTGGAAGTGTCTCTCGCGCAAACTATTCAGTTTAGAAAAAAATGATATTAGAAATCTCAATATCATTTTTGAATACCTATCCATAGATACCCCACACGTATGGGTTTGATGAAAAAAAAATTTTTGGGTTTCAGTTCGAAGTATGGGGAACCCCAAAAATTTATTGTTTTTTTTCTATTTTTGTGTGAAAATCTTAATGCGGTTCACAGAATACATCTACTTACCAAGTTTCAACAGTATAGTTCTTATAATAAAATAAAATAAAATAAAATGACGAATCTATAAGGGTTCCGTTTTTTGCCATTTGGCTACGGAACCCTAAAAATATGCTATAATTAACACTAATCGTTTTTTGGAAAAACATATTTTTCAAAAATGTTGTGCCATATCCGCATTTTACTATAGCATAATTACACTCTGTTAACAGAAAATTATCACAAAAGTGTGACATATCCAAAACTTTTGTGTCATGTCATGATATCATACATTGTACGTTTAACATTTACTTACGTGACATTTACTCATCAAAAACGGATATGGCAATAATAAAAGTGCTTTTATTTCATGATTACCACTATATTCACAATATTTGTATAGTACTATAAATAATAAACATATGTGCCTAAGTGATAAATAAGTTCAATACCTATTTCCTAAATGTAAAACTTTTCGAGAAATATATTTTTTTGCTTCTTTTCACTCTCCTGTAAACCAATGTTAGTGGCGTATGGCACAAACGTATTCTCACCCAGCGATGTATTCGGAATTTTACCTAATTAATACGTTACCCTTCCTACTAAGCTGAGTTTCCCCGTATTGCTAATCTAAATAAACATAAATGTATCCCCAGAGGCCTAGATCCCCCTGCGTTAGACAAGCGATTTTAAAAGTTCTTGTTGTTCAATCAGTTGCAGCAGCAGCGATGAACAAAGCATGACTTTTCTTTGTTAGCCGAGTTGATTGCGCGGTGCCATAGATATGTAAAATGTAAGAACTGTCTATTGGTCTGCGACTTCCAAACACTGGAGTTATACATAAACCACCGTTGTATAAAAACCTCGAGGGAAACCAAATTAGGTACCTAATCTATCTAAAAAGGTAGGTACTATAGCTCTTTAGGTTGGAAGGTCAGATGGCAGTCGCTTTCGTAAGAACTAGTGCCTGTGTCAATTCTTGAAATCAGGTTGATAGAGTCAGACCGAGAAAAGTCTGCAGCGATTTTGATAGCCCACGCTGTGCAAGTGTCATTTTAAACGTCAAACTTCTATGAATTTATGACGTGTAAATAACACTTGCAATGCGTGGGCTATCAAAATCGCTGCAGACTTTTCTTGGTCTAACTCTAAGCGGACCGCAGAAAACTGTGCTAACAGTTTTGAATGATTCACGGTTAGTTTCACTAGACTAATAATATCGACCGGGACCGGGATATGAACCGTAATTACCTTTTGTATTGTTTTCCAGCTTCCGATATTTATTGGGAGCTGGTGCTAGTTATTGGGAGTAGTTGCCGAGCGCGCGGAATCCAGAGGGGTCTACCGTGAAAAACTAAACAATAGGGTCTTTATATTGAATTAGGATCCGGTGGGCGAGCTGGATATGTGCATGATATTTGCAATGACAAAGTGTGGCGATGTCATCATTAACCTCACTTTGTTCTGTTCAAGTCAAAGCAAAGTTAACTTAGATGGACTCTACCTACCACCCTTTGGTATTCCACCTATCCAATTTCTTGTCCAATGTGTGTTTTCGTCTCACATTTTGCCTAATAAGAGAGTGAGACGCAATGCACACTGGACAAAGAAATTGGATAGGAGGAAGACCATCCAATTTACATGTCCATTGCCAGGCGTGGCTCACTCCGCGATTTCGTCGCGTCGCTACAAGTAGGTACATGCGGCTCACACCAATGTTGGTGTCTAGCCATAGTAGTTGCCGCCAGTTGCCGCGCACCGCTACGGAACGGACGCCTGCCCTAGTAGCACGGTCGCATTTTTATCGTTTATCACCATGCCTGTCACGTTCTAACAAGTATGTAAGTGCGAAAGTGACGGGCATAGTGATAGTCGATAAAAACGACGGCCGTGCTGAGCCCGCTGCTCGCGCTTGCGCCACCTAGCGGTCATATCTGTCGTAATAGACACGTTTTGTTAGAGAGTGAATCTTCTGTATCTAGTAGGTACTATTATTTATTGTGTGGCATTGCATATAGCGATATCTGGGGAGCGGTGCGGAACCGCGTGTGATAACAGAGTAAAATACGCACGGGGTCATGGGTGCCCCCAGCAGGGCTTTTCTATGATTCACCATTCATAATTTTGCATTAAATACGATTCTCTCAAGAGTATAAAATGCAACTTTGCACACTGACATGACACAGTGTGGTATACCTAAATGTGTTTTTATTGAGACTAGCAGTCTTTATTTCTACCTTTGCAAGATTTTCCTTTACATAAGCACCTGGATTCATAATCACTTCGTAATCGTATCAACAGCCTACCCTATTGCGAATCCACTTCGATCGTTCGTATACTTACCTTTCTATTGCTCTAATATGCGATAGAGGGGCATTAGAGGGGTAAATAATGTAATTGAGAGATTTGCGAGTTTCCATTTTCGCGATAGGCCTTCTTTAGAATACACGAGATACATACGGCTACCCACTTGACCTTTTAGGGCCACATACACCATTCACTATCCCGGGGTTAACCGGTTAAACCTGGAGTTACCATGGTTACCAGTACAATTGAAAATGGGTTAACGGTTTAACCGGTTAACCCCGGGTTAGTGGCCATCCCACAAACCTGGGGTTAACCGGTTAAACGGCAAGTGACGCAGTTACTAAACCTTCGGCAAAATAACGAGTTAACGGCCTTGCTCTATCTACACCTAGATTAACATTATACTTGGTCAACCAGATCTTGACAGTAGAAAAAGGCGGCAAATTTGAAAAATGTAGGCGCGACGGGATATCGTCCCATAGAAAATTTGAATTTCGCGCCTTTTTTTACTGACAAGATTTGGTTGACCAGCTATAGGTACCTATATCATTCAGACCTCATATATCATATATCATGCGCATAAAATAATAATAATCTAAATTAAAAACAATAGGCAAACCTAAATTATTCGTACTCAATTTAAACAAATATTTATTAGAAAAGAGCTACACTTATTTATTATTCAGGGCTGCGAAAGTTTTGTTTGTCTGCAGAAAACTTTATTCACTCCTTCCTTTACCACAAGCTGAAAAGTTCATGAAATTTGTTCCACTGTAATATAGGTAGAGTGTACATACACGCCTACCCACCTGACCTTTCTTGTATGTCTAGTCGTACTATCTATTAGGGGTACATCGGTTTATACACCCACTGAAATTATTCCCACTTCTGTAGGTACCTAAGTTCCGTAGGAGTAGGCAAAGCGATTTTTGATGTATTTTCAAATTAATTAATTACAATTGCTGTTTAACCCCTCGTGCTATTATAATTAAAGCATTTATTTGCGGATACAAATACATCCATATTATGTTAGCAATAGCTTATATTAGGTGTTTTAGTAGAAAATATAGGTAGTTATTATTACAATTGACATGCAAAGCCATTATAATACTTAAGGGCTTATTATTAACCGGGCAACTAAAATATTAAACAGGAACTTTCATTGGGCATATAATAATATAATTTGGCTGTGCATTAATATTTTAGCGCAAAAAAATATTTTAGCCTCAAATATAAGCATCATATTATTAAAAAAACTGGCAGAAAAATCAAGCCACCTAAAAAAATATAGGGAACTTAAAGTGATAAGTTGGCGTCTAAAATAATAATTTGGCAACTAATATAATATTGTAAAGCGATCATAAAATTTAGTTGTCATCTAGTTGTTCACACCTAAGTAATCAACTAATCATAACTGAGCATATCGTTTTAGCTAGGTAGTATTTTAAGAATTTTTAACACGAAACTTCTCGTGTGACAAAATTGAACCACGAGCGTAGCGATCACGAAAATTGACAGCTGTGTGTGTATGTTCTTCGCTCATTAATGATGTTTAAAGATAGCTTATTCACTATGTACAAGTGTGATAATGAAGAATCATTTTGAGACGGGTTTAATCATTATTTAGTCAACACCCGGCAATTAATACATCGTGGCTATTTGTACAGTCCAGCTATCACTTTACTAAAAGCAATTACCTACCGAACAATTTCATGCTCAACGTGTATACTTTCGACATTGGCGAAATCACCTTAAATTTAATGGACGCTATTTTTAATAGAAGAAGAAGGCCTTGTTTTATTTCATAGCCATAAATGGTACCGTTTATCTAATAAAGCCTGAGGTGAATGTCCTTTATTCACTCAGCCAACAGGTCTGTTTATTATCCTGCTATTATACGAGGGGTATTCAAAATATTCTCGGTATGAGAATGAAAACAAACAAGTACGAAAAGTTTGATATTTTTATTTTTCAATATACTCCCCCCCTATGTTCATACACTTAAAAGATCGATCAATTATTTTTTTTAATCCCTCGTAAAAATATTTTTTATCTTTCGTGTAAAAATGCTCCTCCACTGCCGCCTTCAATGCTTCATCGTCAGAAAATTTATTTCCACGCAGATCCTTTTTAAGATTGGGGAGCAAAAAGAAGTCGCTGGGGGCTAAGTCCGGACTATACGGTGGGTGAGTAACAGTTTTAAACCCACGTTCAACAATAGCTGCCTTGGCAATATGAGCAGTATGGACGGGGGCGTTGTCATGCAGAAGCAGAATACCTTTGGTTAACTTTCCTCGCCTCTTTTCTTTAATTACATCCTTTAATTGACGTAGAATGTTAGCGTAGTACTGTCCTGTGATATTTACACCTTTTTCTTTATAATCGATTAGTAATACTCCTTCACAATCCCAAAATATCGTGGCCATGACCTTGCCAGCTGAAGGGATGACCTTCAACTTCTTGGGATGAGCTGAACCCTTAATGTGCCACTGCATGGACTCTTGTTTACTCTCTGGGTCATAATGATGAACCCAGGTTTCATCTCCAGTAACTATTCTTTGCAGCACCTCATCAGGATTTTCACCGCACAGGTCAATAAAATCGGAACAACAAGCTACACGCATGTCTTTTTGAAGCCGAGTCAGCATTCGCGGAACCCATCTTGCACTTACTTTTGACATATTAAGATGGTCATGTATAATATCATGTACGGTACCAATAGAGAGATTGGTTACTTGTGCTATAGATTTTACCTTCACTCGACCATCTTCTAATATAAGTTTTTCCACTTTATCAATATTTTCTTGTGAAGTAGCTACTACAGGCCGGCCAGGTCTAGGGTCATCTTCAATACTCTCCCTTCCGCGTTTAAACTCGCTTGACCACTTTTGAATGGTAGATAAAGAAGGAGCAGACTCACGGTAAACACAATCCATTTCCTCTTTTATGGTTTTTTGATTTTTACCCTGTTTTGTCAAGAATTTTATCACGCATCGATGTTCTAATTTAGTTAACATTGTCAATTCGCACAGGATGTTCATGTTTGTTCAGCAATTGCAGAAAAACAAAAGACTATCTCGGTTCGAATTATACTTTTTTTTAATGTCAATGAATAAACCTTAGCGGCCAGTAACGAAAGAAATTTTAGAAGAGGTCGTAAGATATCAATACCGAGAATATTTTGAACGCCCCTCGTATTATCCTTAACCCATATTTTCAAGTTAGCGTTTCATCTTACAAATGGATGCACACAATAAAAAAGTAATTAAAGTATTGCTTTGCAGAGTCGAACGCTTGAGCCAGAAAGGGCCTACCGCGAGCATTGGAAATATAAATTTCGTTAACTGAATATATACGAGGGCTGTTTGATAAGTACCCGTTTATGAAAAAAATAATCAGTTGTTTTTGTTTATATGCATTTATTTTTCTTCATAGTCTCCTTTTAACTCTATACACTTGTTCCACCTATATTCAAGCTTCAATAAACCATCCAAAAAGTATGATTTCGGAAAGTCATTAAAATAGGCCTCTGTGGCGGCAATGACTTCGTCATTTGATCCAAATCGCTTACCACCGAGCCATTTTTTCAGGTTGGGAAACAAAAATAAATCGCATGGGGTCAAATCTGGAGAATACGGGGGGTAAGGCAATAGGGTGTAGCGTAATTGTGTTAATTTAGCCATCACAACTCTAGACGAATGAGCTGGTGCGTTGTCGTGATGAGACAGTACTTTTTTATTTTTTAAATGGGGTCGTTTGTCCTTCAACCCAGCGTCAAATTCATCCAATAAATTGGCATAGTACTGCCCTGTTATCGTTTTCCCCTTTTCTAACAACTCAATATGTATAATACCCTGCGAATCCCAAAAAACGGTCGCCATGACCTTTCCAGCCGATGGAACGATTTTTGCTATCTTTCGCGCAGGTTCACCCGGTAAAATCCACTGCTTCGACTGCCCTTTCATTTCCGGGGGGTAGTGGTGACCCACGTTTCGTCTACGGTCACGAAACGACGCAGAAACTCCTTCGGGTTACGTTTGAACACGGCCAAACACTGCTCCGAAGTAGTCAGTCGGTTCCGTTTTTGCTCCTCCGTGAGTAAACGCGGCACCCACCTCGCCGATACTGTCTTCATACCCAATTTTTCTTCTAATATGTTTTGTACCCGCTCGATTGGAACATTTACAGCATCAACGATTTCTCGAAGTTCAATTCGGCGGTCGGCTAAAACGATATTTTCAATTTTCTTAACCATATCGTCTGTAGTCACCTCAATTGGGCGGCCTGGGCGATCCTCATCAAAGACGGTTGTTCTCCCCCGCTTAAACTCGTTAAACCAGTATCTGACGGTTGTCATAGAAGGAGCACATTCATGGTAAACCGCTTGCATTCTTACTTTTATTTCATCACATGTTTTTCCTTCCAATAACAAGAATCTAATTACAGACCGATACTGCTCTTTCTCCATTTTCACAATTTTAAGTTCACGCTTTCACTGAATCGCTGTCAAATGAGAAAAAAACAAAAGAATGCTGTTTTTTTTTTAAATTTTCCCACCTCTGAAAAATGGCTTAAAACGATTGTATACATATTTTCGGCCCGTGATATTAATACATTTGGAAAACGGGTACTTATCAAACAGCCCTCGTATTTAGGGGACTGAGTTGTAGCTTTTAAATATTACATTATTACATGTTTTAAAATTAAGGATAAAAATACCGTGACAAAACACAAAAACTAGACTATATACAAGATCAGATTTCAACCGAAACGTGGTTTATAAGCGGTTATAAGTGGTTTATAAAAACAAAAATATCAAAACAAGCAAAAAACTCGACACAGATATTAAAAATATTAATCTTTGATTAAATAAATTGCAAAAGGGTCTAAAACCACGGAGGAAGGAAAGTACGTTTGTATAACCTAAGCCAAATTAGGTATATACTTTTTCGTGCTACTATTATACAAAGATAATTATGTTTAATAAAAATGGAAACTATAGGTCTCGCTCGATTAAGAGAAGAAACTGTAAAAATATTGTTTGATGACCGTTTGATTCATATATAAATAAATAACTAAAGTATAAAGAAAATTACCACACCGCGCTTTCCTCTTAAAGTTCGACTCACCATTGGTGAGTCGAACTTGAAAGAAAACTTCAGAACTTCAGTGAAGAACCGGCCAAGTGCTAGTCGGACTCACGCACGAAGGGTTCCGCACCATCAACAAAAAATAGAGCAAAACAAGCAAAAAAACGGTCACCCATCCAAGTACTGACCCCGCCCGACGTTGCTTAACTTCGGTTAAAAATCACGTTTGTTGTATGGGAGCCCCACTTAGATCTTTATTTTATTCTGTTTTTAGTATTTGTTGTTATAGCGGCAACAGAAATACATCATCTGTGAAAATTTCAACTCTCTAGCTATCACGGTTCGTGAGATACAGCCTGGTGACAGACGGACGGACGGACGGACGGACGGACGGACGGACGGACGGACGGACGGACAGCGGAGTCTTAGTAATAGGGTCCCGTTTTTACCCTTTGGGTACGGAACCCTAAAAACTGGAACCTCTGCAACATCTCGTTGAAACGAATTCAGGGATGGATGATAAAAGATTTACGTGCTGTTTCCAACGAAGATGCGAACCTTGATTTTTCTTAGTTTTAGTTTGTACTAAAGTTATTACATCTCGTGCGTTTTGAGTCCTTTATTAAGCTCAAGATTCTAAATTAGATTTATTAGATTAAATGTACATACGGCACTTTCGCTTGCACGGGACTCAAAATTAGCACTCGAAGAAATATCAAACTTTGCTTTTGTAATATTAAAATCCCCAGTTCTAAAACATACGTTGGTTACATACAAGCATACAACTTTAAATAAAAATGCCCATTATAATCCAAAAATATTTTTTTGCATTCTGTACTTTTTTCTCCGTAGCACGGCACGGTAGCGCGTAGTTTGCATTACAAGCTAGTAATAAATTTGGATCGTCGCGAGTTACGCGCTACGTTCGTAGCCGATAAAACGCATTTTCCGCCTTATAGCGAAAAGCGCCTACGAATAGAGATAGCGGGCAGCGGCCTGCCTCCACTCCCCGCCTAGTGGATCGCTGCGCTGGCAGTGAGGCCTATTCCAACTTTGTGACATCAACATTATATGATGTCAGGGTGCGTAGCCAACATGCCATAATAAATTGATATTCTGTAGATACATCAATCCCGGTTCCCGGCACTATTTCTAGTTTTATGTTACCCAGCTATAACGTACCTACAAGAGAAAAGCAGAATGAGCTAAAGGAAAATCAATTAAATTAAATAAACTATCAGGACACGTACCAAATAAAGTTCAACAGTTTAATTCAATAAGTGACCTCCTTTTTAGGGTTCCGTACCCAAAGGGTAAAAACTGGACCCTATTACTAAGACTCCGCTGTCCGTCCGTCCGTCCGTCTGTCACCAGGCTGTATCTCACGAATCGTGATAGCTAGACAGTTGAAATTTTCACAGATGATGTATTTCTGTTGCCGCTATAACAACAAATACTAAAAACAGAATAAAATAAAGATTTAAGTGGGGCTCCCATACAACAAACGTGATTTTTGACCGAAGTTAAGCAACGTCGGGCGGGGTCAGTACTTCGATGGGTGACCGTTTTTTTTGTTTGTTTTGCTCTATTTTTTTTGGAACCCTCTGTGCGCGAGTCCGACTCGCACTTGGCCGGTTTTTTATTTAGTTCAATCGTTTTAAAAGCGTGTAAGTGTAAATATAAATGCCTAAAAAAAGGTTCCCGGAAGAAATTATTAGCCGTATCCATCATCGCTATAAACCTGTAATAGAAAGCAACAGGCGACTTGAAATATAGCCCAAAATAATCGCCGTGACATGCTAACACCCGTTTACCACGTCGTAAAATATGTCGATCGTCAACCCTCCTAATTATAGATTGACGATAACCTAAATATAACAAATGAATGAAATTCATTCATGAAAAATATGGCCGCCACCTAAAATGGCCATAAAACGGAATACCAATGCCTCGCATTCAAGGCGCCACAAAACGCATGCGTGGAAGAATTGATTTCCCAAAATGACGTCACAAAATGGTCGTCGCGCTCGCTCAGTATAAAAACTAAAAATTAAGGCAAAGGTTGGTCGTGCAAAAGGTGATTCTGCCAGAAATCGTTTCATTCGCGTCGGGGCATCGCTTTAGCTTGCTCGGTTAAATGCTACTTGATTTGTTTACACAGTGACTGGTAGCTAAGGAGACTCGAGATGGTTTACCCTGTTGTACTCAAGTTTGTGAAAATGTTGGAGTCTACGTGTCCTGTTTTGCTGAAATTATTGTGTTTATGTAAGTACCGTTGATTATTACTGGGTGCATTTGTTTTTATTTTGCTTGTTATTTTGTTAAAATGCTTTTTGATTACCTATCGAAAATATTTAGCGAAGGTGCCGTTCAATAATTTATGGAAATCATAAAATCATAACATCCTACAATATTTTAATTTTATAATAAAAACATTTTAAACAAAATTTTACGTTTCGGGTTATCACTCACCGAGACACAGTCTACAAATGATAATAAAATTAAGTAGGTAGGTACATATAATTGTGTACGCTATTAGAGAACTATTTATATTATTACAAATGAAAATAACACAAATTGTAAATTTAAAAAATGCTATGCTATTTGAATGCTAATTGATTTTTAATTGTTGTGGCAAATGCGTTAAAATAAAGAAAGAAAACAGAATTTATATTCTAGTTAGGTACCTTTCTTACCTTGTTATTTAAAGACACAAAAGACCTGTAAAGTAGTAGGTACCGGAAAAGCTTCACACGAAAAAAATTGGAACAAATTCTACATTTTATTTCCTTTCATTTTCCAAATCTTAAAATGAATAGTACCTATATTGTAATATATGGCCCTCACTTCAATTTGTTTCTATAGGTAGGTACCTATCTAATGAATGTTGATATAGTTTTGTTAAATATTATACTTTTCTAATAGGTAAGTATCTATAGTCGGTAACTGGGTACTGGGTAGTCAATTCAATGCCGTCCCTGACCTATCTTTGAAAAAATATTACTGATTTTACACTGCGTATACCATACCATACCATACGCTTCTATGACAATGACCAAATATTTTTTACAAAAAACGTAGATATATTTATAACTTTCTATAAAATTGGGTTTTACAAATAAACTTTATATGTATATATAGAACTACTTATAATACAATTCAAAACTAAACTAATCTAAGTTAAAATACATCTAAATAAGGCCCCCGCGGCGGCCGCGGCATTGTACCAAAGATGCTGGGAGCATTCTTCGCTGAATGGCAATACTTATGCGCTGCGAGAGAAAGCTGCCAGCTCTCTAAGTAAGTTTTGGTTGTCCCATAGAAATCAGCGGCATCTCATCATGGTGATTAAAATCTAACCTGTATATATATTTTTTGTTAATAGTTTTCATGTTTTTCTTTTTAATATATTGCACCGGTCACTATTAAAGGTCAGTATTATATTACATACTAGCGACCCGCCCCGGCATCGCACGGGGTATCAAATTATACACAAACCTTCCTCTTGAATCACTCTATGTATTAAAAAAAACCGCGTAAAAATCCGTTGCGTAGTTTTAAAGATCTAAGCATACATACAGACAAACAGCGGGAAGCGACTTTGTTTTATACTATGCAGTGACGTGACGACGCGTTTCCCCCGTTTAATTGCAATTATTTCTAAGAAAAAACGTATAAGATAAGCCCCGTACGTCATGTCAAGGTCCCGGCCTTCCTAATCTTCCTATCTCGGCTACATTTTGACCTTACTGAGCTCCCGCTACTGCAAAAGCAAATCAATACCTAGCTGTACGAAGTAGGTATGATATGAAATGAGTGTCATAAACTTGGAAAAGGGCAAAAGTGGGTTCTTGGGAACGATTTATGATTGAATTCTATAACACTTGTTAACCTTTTATAGGTGTGTAATAGTACATTACATACCTAGGGAGGTGAATTCGTGAATGCTCGATCGCAGGTGCCATAAATATGCGATCTGGGGCTTTACGAGTTTCCGCTACTTACCGCCCGTGGTTTGTTTATTGGCTCCGCTACACGATGGGCCAACGCCGGCCACTCCAAGGGACGCATTTATGCGTTAGAGGGAGCAAGTGATATTGCTATCTCATTCTACCGCATGGCTGCGTCCCTTGGAGTGGCCGGCGTTGGCCCATCGTGTAGAGGAGCCATAAAGTTTTACGTCTTGCCTTGACCAGGAAGTGAGATTTTCTGTGAGGTGTTTCTATGCCTATGGTGACGTAAAAATATAAACTTACCTATTTTTTGTGTAAGATCGTGATCGTCTATAAAAGTCCATAAATAAAGTATAAAGGTAAAAATACACAAAATTAAATGCTAGTAACAACAGGCGGTTTCATCGCTAAAAAAACAATCTCTTCCAGACAACATTTGGATAGCAGGAACCTACCTACCTACAACTTTAAAGTACCTACTTACAACTTTGAATGGGTACTTACTTAGTGCCGACGATATACCTTCAAAACGACGATATATTTTATTTATATGAAAATCATATATAACTTGCTCTAGTTGCTAAGAGCAGGAAGAAATATAGCTTAGATTGGACCTGGGGATCCGACCCTTTCCCCTCCCTTTTTGGGGGGTAGGCACGGTACGAACTCGTAGTTACTGGGCCAAATCAGCTTTGTTTGACCTTAGGAACAATCGTGCCAAGCGGCATCGCCTGAGTCAAAAGTGCATACTCACTGCACTCACTTAGCTTACGAGCTCAATTTCAAAAAAATCTAAATTTTGAAAGCCTTTATCGCGGAAACTGTTCAATCTACAGAGACAGTTATAATCTCGTATTGTAGCAAATTTAGTCTTCTTTAAAAACGTTTAAGGAAGGTACTATCAAGAACTAGTCCTTTAGGGTTATAATCGCCCATATCTTAAAAAAAACCGAAATTTTGGCGGTTTTTTCGATTTTTGACAACGTTGCGTTCGGCGCTCGAGGTCACAAACCTGGATTAAATTATTTATTGGGCCAACATCATAAACAAGTCTGCAAAAAATCAGAACTACCGGATTTGACGCAGAAGAGCCACGTTACAAAATTCTACAATTTCACTGGATTATTAAGGATGTTTCACGCTAGGGGCTATTTATAATGTATTTATATGGCTATTCCTAAATTACGTCATTTCAAATTGGGGGGGGGGGGGGGGGGTCTGGACATCGGATGATGGTCGCACGACGTAGGAGGAAACGGGGTCATTCAAAGCATGATTTTTGGATGATTTTAGGGGGCCGGACAGGGCTCGGGCTGAGGCGTCGTTGTTGGCAACATACAGTTGGCAACATACAGTTTTACCTCTGAGACACGGGGCCAGATAGGTAAAGTAAAAACAGTAGTTGCCGACGAAGTTACAAAACGCAGTGTCCCAACTTTGCCTGTATCGGATCGAAATTAAACAAGTTTAGACACGTTTGCGAGTAAAATAGCCACGATAGGTAATCTAAAGTTTTCTAGGTACTGTATTTTTACAAAACACTAAGTTTCGACGTTTAGTGTCTAAGATCTTTATTAGACCTTATGTTAGCTACCTCGGTAATGGTCTATTTAACTTTTCAGCATCTAATTCTTTCAGTAGCAGTAGATATAACATTTAGAGGTAGAGGCTTCTTTTCTTTCTTTCATACATGTTGATTAGCCAAAATGAAAAACGAAATGCTATGATATCACATCAAGTTGAGATTATTAAAATATCGAATGCGCTCCTAGCTGTAACGTGGCATAACAGTTCAATATTGGTTTTCTACCCGAGATTAAAAGATATGTTTTTGTTATGAAAATCTGTGCTGCTGGGGAATATTACATTTTAAATGAAAGTTTTGTTCATTGGAACACGATAGGCAAAGTTATTTAACGTTGTTGTCTGGTTAATGGTGGTGGGTGGGTGGAAAACTGGGCGTTTTAGGGCGCATATCAAACATTAGTAGGCATCACTGGTCTGGAACAAAACTAGAGACAGCTAAAAGCTATGCTGGCGCCATCTATAAAAACCTTTCACTGTTGCCAACCCCATTGACAGGTGTCGGGTGCTTGTCATAGGCGGGCTAAGGCTAACCCCTAGTTTGAAGTCGGTTAAAAATAGTCTCAATTAATGCTGTTGCTGCCAATGTAACCCCTAACTTTAGGTTAGGTACGAATTTAGTTTACTAAATTATGAAGTCGGTTAAAAATAGTCTCAATCAATGGCCTTGCCAACTGGCTGTCCAATTTAAACCCTAATTTTAGGTTAGGTAGGTATTACGTATCTAGTTTAATAAATTTTGAAGTCGGTTAAAATTAGACTGAATCAATTATGTTATGCAATGTGTATTTCGGCTCAGCCCACGTTACCTGAAAGCGGGACGGTCTATAAAGTTCATTGCAATAATTATTTTTGTCGTTCAGAGATAAATAATTGCGAGGTAGATGAAAAGTCTGTTATTAGGTACGTTGCAAATCGTTGCAAACTGTTCTTGGTCTAACTCTAGTTAAAGGTTATAGGCAATAGGCCAATCAAATTACATTTAAAAGAAGCGTTTGCAGGAATTAATTCCTAGCAAGCTGAAAACCTTCATTTGGTTCTAAATGCGTATACAAGATATGGGTTTGCGCAATCCCAGGGGGTGTGCATAAATTTTGGGATCCTTGGGACTTGGTACTCTTGGTAGATACTAGATACATTTTTCTTTGGATTGCCAAAAACCACTCGATGTACAAGGAAACCACCATCAATTACAATGGCATTATCAGCAAGGTTTGGCGGATTAGACACTCGTCAAAAGCCGTTTTCGGATTTTAACATGATCATACCAAAAATAAAGGAATTCTAAATGGCTGCCACTTTGACTACGAATTCATATGGAGGTTTCGGATCCTCAGATGTAAATTTGCACCAGGATTTTCACAAGCAGAAAATTGTAAAAGTGCAAACAATTTTGCAGACCTGGGATTGCGTAAACTCGGATTACACGCATTTAGGACCAAATGAAGGTATCAAAACGACTTCCAGCTTGCTGGGAATTAATTCTTTGAAAAATAATAACTTGATTGGCCAGCCTACAGTCTATTACATACAGCATAGCAGCCTAAAAACGTTTCATGAACGGATTTTCCACTCGCGTCAAAATTAGAAAGCGTAGGTGGCAGGTAAAATAAGCTGTTATCAGTTCCCACGTCAGAGAAAATGCAGTTGAACTTTGTCGCCATTTCGGGATGTCGTGGGCTGGGCTGAATAAGCTCGGCTTGATTGATGCACTAATTTTAGTGAAGTTTAAACAATCAAGCGTGCAATGCGTGCAATAGCTTTCGTTATAGTATGTATAAATGTATAGTTAAAAGGCTGGCCCAGAAAAGAAAAGAGTGGCCATTACTCCACCAACAAGAGCATAGCTCTTAAATATTGATGATGATGATCGTATAAAAGCGCCCGAAACCGCTGAAGAAGAAGCGCTGGAGGCCTAGCGGTAAGAGGAATTTATGTACGAAATATCATTTGATATTTACCAGTCGCTTTTCGGTGAAGGAAAACATCGTGAGGAAACCGGAATAATCCAAATAATAACTAGTTTACCCTCAGGGTTGAAAGGTCAGATGACAGTCGCTTTCGTAAAAACTAGTGCCTATGCCAATTCTTGGGATTAGTTGCCAAGCGGACCCCTGGTTCCCATGAGCCGTGGCAAAAAGCCGGGATATCGCAAGGAAGATGATGATGGACATAAGTAAGTAAATACCCATTGTGAAACATTAGGAGGACGATAACTGTACCGTTTTCTGTCCCTCTCAGTACTCAAAAAGTACGACGAAAAGGGAGACGTGATAACCCGTTCAAGTCTCCCCTGAGCTTATGACGTCAAGACACGCAAATTGGCCAAAATAATTCAGAGGTTAAGCCGGGTCAAGTGGAAATCAATGGTTCATTCAGTGGTCAATGACGTCGGCATGATTTTAGGTGTGAGGGGTGTTTTAGGGGCTTTCCATGAGAATGTCGCTAACGTAACATGCCTTGTATATGCCAGCTATGCTATGCTCAATCAATTCGTATAGCAATACGAGTATACTGTAGTGTCCGACCGAAACATGTTTTTTTGCCTAAACCGAAACCGAAACAGAATGTTCGGCTTTGGCTCTAGTTTCGGCCGAAACCGAAACTTTTGTAGACTTGTTAAAATCGTTGAAAAAATGTCATAAAACCGCTTTTACACACATATTATGGGGCTGTCAACATCCAATGTCCTTGAAATTGATGTTACTTAAGCAGTTTTTTATGAAAATTACTAGACTTAGACCAAGATAATTCTGCAACGATTTTGATAAGTTGAAAAGTTGATAACACACGCAGTGCAAGTGTTATTTTAAACGTCAAAACTTTTATGAATTTTTTTTTAATCCCACATAGGTGGCAAACAAGCATACGGGCCGCCTGATGGTAAGCAGTCACCGTAGCCTATGGATGCCTGCAACTTCAGAGGTGTTACATGCGCGTTGCCGACCTTTTTTTAAAAACCTGTACACTCCTTTTTTGAAGAACCCCATACCGTAGACCCTCGGGAAAACCTCGGAAGGGAGCTCATTCCACAGCCGGAGCGTCCGCGGCAGGAAATTCCTCTTAAACCGCACAGTACGCGACCATTTAGGTTCTAGGGTGTGTGGATGAACACCCTGCCGATGGCGAGCGGTGCGGTGATAGAAAGCTGCCGTTGGCATCATGTCAAACAATTCTTCAGAGCACAGCCCATTGTACAAGCGGTAGAACACACATAAGGAGGCAAGGTCTCTCCTCAGACTTAAATGTTCAATACCGCTTGTGAGTTTGGGATCATCGACGATTCGTACAGCGCGCCTTTGGATTGAGTGGAATTATGACGTATAAATAACATTTGTACTAGTTGCACTGCGTATGCTATCAAAATCATTGCAGAATTTTCTTGGTCTAACTCTATTCATTCACCAGTCAAGCTAACATGTAGACACAGGGTCAACTAAAAACGCGAGCGCAGCGAGCGCGAAATTTTTTGTTAACAATATCGCAAGGCCGGGTACCATCTTCACCTGGGCCGAAAAGTCCGAAGTGCCCCATTGAGGCGAACTTTCATGCGAAGTCAAAGCCGTGCTTAAGGCTTCAGGATAAGTAGTTGAGCACAGACTCCAACCAATGTCCATTGTATTCAAAAGCGAGACCGCAGGCCGAGCATGGCGCAGCGAGGCCAAAGGCTAAGCTGAAGTAGAGGACATGTGGAACACAAACCAATGGTAAATTGAGGTAAAAAGTGAGGCTAGTTTTCTTATTATTATCTTGCCCAGGGCCCAGTAACATGCGACAGTGCTATCTCATTCACTTATAAGTATTGACAGCCTCTTAAGACTGCGTCAACCGTCCAGTGGCGCCCTCATTAGTGGAATTCTGTTTTATAATAAACCAATTAATGTCTGTACCTAATATACATGAATCAGTATATGTAGGTATTAATATTGTTGTCCTACTTATTCCCCAACTTTGGTCTTTGTCCGAAGTACCATTTCGTAAGTTTCGGCCCGGCCGAAAGGTTCGGCCGTTTTTTGGCCGAAACCGAAACTACAGCCGAAACATGATTTTTTGGCCGAAACTGGCCGAAACCGAAACCGAAACCGAACCTTCGGTCGGACACTAGTATACTGCCAATCTGTTAGCCAAGTCGATGTAGTACCTACTTACAAATGTTCTCACCTACAAAGCTAGGAATCAGAGATCAAAAAACATCGAAATGCCGGGACGGAGCTATAATTCGTTTTTTTTAGCATTAGAAATAAGGTAAACAACCTTGATACTGTGTCTTTTAATTGAAAACCACATTTTAAAAATAAGTTACGGTAAATATGTAACAATTATGAATCTAATACGATCTTTTATAGTGTTCTGCTTTCATAAGTAATAGTTATTGATTTTTAAAAAGTGTTTTTCAATTAAAAGACATGTCAAAATCGCTTAATTTCTTTAAAGTTCTTTCTAATGCTAAAAAAAACGAACTATAGCTGCGTGTAGATTTTTTTTTACAATTTGTAAAAAAAAATTCAGTGCGCTTGCGGCAGTATTCTTCGGCTGAAAATTTTGAAGAGTTTCATTCGAATGATGTAAGTTCTATTTTGTCTAGCGACGAAAATAATTTGAAAATCTATTTAGCGATAGGTAAAGTCTAAATTTATCCCCAAGGTCATTGACAAAACCATATATGCTCGTAAAGGAAGATTAAAGTAATACCTATTACTAAATTAAACCACCTACAAAAATGGAGACAATTTTGACGGGGGTCGCAGACTGGCGTAATATAATTTAGCAGGCATTTCAGATTGGGGGAGAAAAAAGTGCTATTTTTATTCAATTTCTTAACTGAGTTTGCAATTTATGAACTAGGTTGACGTTTAAATGTTTTAAAGATAAGTGGAATTAGTGGAAGTAAGCATAAAAAGCGGCCAAGTGCGAGTCGGACTCGCCCATGAAGGATTCCGTATTTAGGCGATTTATGACGTATAAAAAAAAAACTACTTACTAGATCTCGTTCAAACCAATTTTCGGTGGAAGTTTACATGGTAATGTACATCATATATTTTTTTTAGTTTTATCATTCTCTTATTTTAGAAGTTACAGGGGCGGGAGGACGACACACATTTTACCACTTTGGAAGTGTCTCTCGCGCAAACTATTCAGTTTAGAAAAAAATGATATTAGAAACCTCAATATCATTTTTGAAGACCTATCCATAGATACCCCACACGTATGGGTTTGATGAAAAAAAAATTTTTGAGTTTCAGTTCGAAGTATGGGGAACCCCAAAAATTTATTGTTTTTTTTTCTATTTTTGTGTGAAAATCTTAATGCGGTTTACAGAATACATCTACTTACCAAGTTTCAACAGTATAGTTCTTATAGTTTCGGAGAAAAGTGGCTGTGACATACGGACGGACAGACAGACGGACAGACGGACAGACGGACAGACGGACAGACAGACAGACAGACAGACATGACGAATCTATAAGGGTTCCGTTTTTTGCCATTTGGCTACGGAACCCTAAAAAGGTACATATTAGGCCCTCAAGTAGCCGAGGTCGGAATCGAACCGGCGTCTACATGTTGCGCGGCTATTTAGAGTAATTTAGACGGTGTGAGAACTCGCATGCGAGTTTCATTACATTGCGTCGTTTGATCGGTCGGTTGAATTTTTGTTACCACAATGGTCCGCAATGTAACTAAAATCGTATACGTTTTCACGTGCCGTCTAAATGAGCCATATAACGCATGAAAGCGCTGCAAGCCGAAGCCACCGGTTTCAGCTTATACAAAAAGCACAAATACTTAAAAATATTTAAGAAAATTCTTTGATTTGCGCTCTAGTTTATTTAAATGTTGATACTTTAACCCCAAGAAGCCGAAGATTGTATGTCAGTAAAAGATAGGTATGTTTTTAGGTTGTGTGATACGTTATCTTGCCTAAGTATTTCCCAACATGTGCGTTAGCAGAGTATCTATTGTTTATTTGTGCACAATTTAGTTTTATCGCTTATCTCGAAAACGGGTTTACCGATGTTATTGCAATTTCCTGCAAAAGATTAATGATACATCAGCTTGGGTTTTTAACAAGATTTTATTAGGTCGACTATGTAACTATGTAATGGAATCTTGCAAGTTAAATTTGATCCACTTCCCGGTTTCCGATTGAGCTGAAATTTTGCATACACATGTAAGTCAGGTGACAATGCAATATTATGGTACCATCGAGCTGATCTGATGATGGCAGGAGGTGGCTATAGGAACTCTGTGATGAAACAATGCAACCTAATTGTGTTAGGGGTTTTTAGAATTGTCTCGATGAATATTAGTTGTCTGTCGTAAGAAAAGTACAGTCAGCGATAAAAGCTTGTACCAAAAATGAATTGCCAAACACTTATTATAAATTTTCAAAAAACTGAGCGTTTATAAAAATGAATTTATCAGGTAACATAATAATACAGCATTAAAGATCCCACCGAACTGAGAACACCCTCCTGTGTGCTTTGAAATTTTTAAGTTGGTTAAAAACAATTAGTCAGCCGCAAAATTCCAAGGCCGCTTAGTGAATGAATTAATTCATAATGTGTTTTTGACTGTACATTTGCCGTAACATGTTATACGATGTTCATGCTGAAGCCTGCCGAAATCTTAACTTATGTACTACCTACTAAGTTTTAGTTTCCGATATTTCGGCAGTGTTGCAAGTGCTACCATGGACTACAATTACAATGTGGTTTACAATGTGGAAGTATCGGAAACAAAAACACAAACGCACATCGAAAATTATACTTATTACAAAAACAAGCATACGATTAATGTGGTCTTGTTAGCATAAAATCGTAAAACGTCATTTTGGAATTTCATATCCGTCTGACTTCATTTAGATTACCCGTGACCTGTGAATCTACTGATAATATTCCCCTATATAATGGCCGGTATCTCGCCAACGATCATCAGTACCAGCAAACATGAAAGGGTTAGCATTCGTCTTCATTTTGTTTTGTGGAGCGAAGGGACTGCTAGTTTCGGGAAGCATTTCCAACGCTTCCATCTCCGAAATTGTGCGAGCGCAAAACGATGGCTTCAACATTACACATGGAACTAGAAGGAATTTAACAAGAACACGTCGAGGCAGCGTTACTAACGCTAGCGAAGTCTTCGTAGCTACCGTGGGCAAAGTAGAGGCGGCAATAGATACACTAAAAACGACCTATTTGTACCGCCCTATCATTAATGGAGAATTCGTGGAGGGTACAATACGAAGCTACAATATTTTCAAAACCGACGAAGGCAAAGATGTTTTTGCCACGTTGGGTGGTGACCTTAACCAGTCTTTTAGATCGATTGTCCGCCGCCGTCGGCCTCGCACTGGTGATATTATCTCCTGTAGGATTCCCTCGACCAAAATGGCGGAACATTACATGATGGTCCTCAACGACAACGTTCTCGAAGTGTCGGTGGTGAACGGCAAGTCGACTCATCGCGGTGTTATCACGATGGACTCGTTCAGAAATTCATCGTACTACAATTCAACGGAGTGTTTGTATCACGAGAACCGAGTATTGTCAAGAGCTGATGTAATTGATGATGAAAAAGGCGGTGACACGGAATCAGAACTAAAGTTGAACGAAATTCGTAATCGCATCAATTGCACTGTAAATGGAAGCAAGGGGAGGTTTCATTACGATTTACTGTCCTGCAACTGTCAAGATGTAGTTCTGTACTGGGCTTACGGCTACGCGGAAAATACCTGTATAAAGAATTTTGGGTGCTTCAATTACTTGATGAATAGTTTCGACCAAATTTACCGCTATGTTGATGAGCAAGCATTTCTTCTGTACGAGGAGCATAAAGATAGTAAGGGTTTACTTGAGGCCGCTGCAAAAGTACTTTTGCCTTTGCCTTAGGGCTCATTATATAGTTAGTTTCATTACATTGCGGATTTTGATCGGTCGATTGAATTGGACGTAACCAGCAACAGTCCGCAATGTAACTAAAATGTAAAATCGCATGTGAGTTCGCGTGCTGTCTAAATCTGCCCTTAGGGCTCATTTAGACGGTGCAAGATAGATATGAGCGCCGCGCCGGCGCGCCGCCGCCGCCGACAATATTGTCGCGCCGCCGCCGCCGACGCTGCGCTATCGGCGTGGCATCGGCGTGACCTTGGTAGTTACTACTACTTTCGGAATCAGATAATATATTTTTAATCGAGTGTAGATCATTAACGGCGCCACTTCGAATAGTTTATAGGCATTCAAAAGGTATCTTAGGCCCATATAATTCAAAAATATCGAAGACTAATGCAAACTTATCTGTCTAGTAACCGCGTTACTAGTCTTGGGGAAACAAAATTATTTAATATCAATTTTAACATCAATATGCTTGTAATAAACATACTGGTTTCCTTCCATTTTTATTGTGGAACGTTCCACATTACAATTTATAGATTGTATATATACACTAGACATATGTCAATCACAATGAAAAAATTAACTGTGATCAACTCTGGGTAACGTGAGACTCGAATCCACATCTTTGGATTACCGATCCAATGCATAACTAATTTTGCCAGCTAACCATCCGTCATTTACCGCGAATTTAACCATTGCAAGCATGGTTAAACGTCTTTAAAATGTATAAAATGGGGTTAATTTTGAGATATTAAGCGTTTCCATGTCCAAATGTCCGGCCGTGGGCTTCGCACGGAATGGCGTCGGAATCGGGTCTCAATTAAACTTGGCCACTGTTCAAATTTCAAGCTTTGCTCTCTCGCAGCTCAATCTTTGGCCTTGCATCGCTCGCATGGAACTAAGCCGCTATCTGAACCTGCAAGTTTATGGCCCTGTTTGGAGCTCAACTTTCGGCCTGTTTTAAAACGCTTGAGCATTGGTCCTTATCCGATCTTAGCTCCATTGCAGCTCGGCCTTTGGCGTCGCACGAATGCGCCCGCAGGAAAGCTCCAGATCCTTAACACTATGGCTTCAGTCTTTATCGACCTGCGCCCTCGCTCTGCTCTCTTGCAGCTCGGCCTCGCACAGAAGCGCGCCGCAATCGGCGCTCCAGGCGTTCGGCCGTCAGCCAAGCTTACACTTGGCGTTCGATTCTTAGCTGTATGCTTACCTGCAGCTCATCCTCTGGCCTCGCATTGGGAGGCGTCGAAATCAAGTCTTCGGTGTTACATGGACCTCGGCGTTGGGCCTCACTTTTTGACATAAATCGGTTTTGTTGAATCGATATTGGTTAATGACGGAGCTCGATTTCTTTGGACTGTCGACAAGACGTTTCCCTGATACAGTCAATCCGCAATTTTTAACTTAGCACAATAGATAAGGGCCTCGCTAAGATCTTCCGGCCAGAGCCTCGCCAAGATTAAAATCGCTTCTGATGCCGCGCGATACCGCTTATCCACAGTTTCATCATCATCATCATCCTGGCGTCAATCCCAGCTGTGCCCCCGCGCGGGGCGCGAGGACCCGGGGTCCGCCTTCCGACTCCTTCGTGTCCACTTTGCCCGATCTTCGGCGTCCCTGGTGGTGAGTCCGTTGGCACGCATGTCCTCCTTAACGACATCAAGCCATCGCTTCCTGGGCCGGCCTTTTCTTCCCGTACCGGGAGGAGGCGGCATGGCCAGGCATTTGTTACCCACGTAACTTGCCGGTCTGCGCGAGACGTGGCCATACCAACGAAGGCGGCACTCTTGCAGTTTGTCAGCGATGTCACGGACGCCAAGACTACCCCGGATGTGGGCCTTTCGGACGCGATCCTTGCGTGAAACTCCGCACATCCACCGCAGCATCTTCATTTCCGTGACACGCAGTTCCTGCTTGTGCCGCTCTAGTAAAGGCCAAGTCTCGCTGCCGTACAGAAGGGCAGGTCTAATGATGGTCTTATAGACCTGTCCCTTCAATTTAATCGGCATTTTGGGGTCACAAATAACCCCAGTCATCTCCCGCTATTTGACCCAGGCAGCGGATATTCGGGCTTTGACGTCGCTGTCGATGTCCCCGGTAGTGCTAAGTACAGATCCTAGGTACTTAACTTGATCCGTGCGCTTGACCATGTCCCCGCCTATGCGGACGGGTAGAGGATCTGTACTATTGCAGGCCATGTACTCTGTCTTCGCCACATTTAGTTTAAGACCGCCGTTCTCTAGCGACCCCCTCCATCTGTCCACCCGCTGGACAAGTCGGCCCTTATCAGAGTCTGTCAGCGCGATATCATCAGCATACATGAATAGCCACGGTGGCTGCTCATGGTAGTCTCGGATGCTGGCTGACAGGGCGTCTAATATCACGCTAAACAGAAACGGGCTGAGCACAGAGCCCTGATGTACTCCAACGGTGGCAGAGAAGGGGTTGGTGTCACCAACAGCGGTCCTGGCTATTGAATCGGAATCGCTCTTATCCACAGTTTGTACGATATAAATTTTTTTCGTACCATTATTCAATAAATTATCCTTTAAACTAAAAAATGCATTTATTTCATAACTTTCTTACAGCAAAAACATGTTTTTTCGGTAAAATTTTGGTTTGAATTCTTTTTTCATTAATCGAAGGTGTTTCAAGGCCACGCCGCCGATTCGCCGCCGCCGCCGACCAATTTTGACCGGCGCGCCGCCGCCGGCTATATGCCTATCGGCGCTCATATCTCTGCAAGAACTCGCACATGCGAGTTTCATTACATTGCGTCATTTGATCGGTCGGCTGAATTGATGTAACCTCAATGGTCCGCTATGTAACTAAAATCGTATACGTGTTCGCGCGCCGTCAAAATGAGCCCTTAGAGTAGTAGAACGTGAACTAGTAGTAGAATTAGGTAGTAACATGAATTAATAGCAAACATTTCTTTAAGAAAGGTTTACTTTTAATTGATTAATTTTGTCCTCATATATATAACACAGTGTAGTTTTTGGAAAATAAATCATATGTTCAAAGATACATTAGATTCGTTTATTCATTTTATTTGGAAGTCCCTAATGCTTTTGCCTTCTTGTAGGAAACAATAATCTATTTTTCACTATAGTGGAAAAAAATCCTCGGAATTTACCCCTCATAAGTCTATGAATGTTTCATATGAAACTTTTATATAACGGCCTAAATACCGCGTGAGGGATTTCCGAGCCTCAATCGAGAATGGCTAAGTGAATAAGTTACGCTAACTTTGTCCATTTTAGGTTTTATAGGATTTATGGGAAAAATATTTAAGTTTATTGCTGTGAAAGGTAAGGGTCGGTTCCGTTTCTAATGATATTTATGAGTTTTTTTGATAAAATAATAATACGTTCGGAACGGTTATTGTAGACAGAGACCAAATTAATATTTTATAAGTAGTAAAATATAATAGTATTTTATGCAACCGTTGTTTAAGAGAGGTCAAAAAAGGCGAGTGGCGTGAATAACAATTTGAGGCGAAGCCGAAAATCGTTAATAAAGACGCCACGAGTATTTTTTGACCTCTCTTAAACAACGCGCGGTTGCATAAAATACTATTATATTTTAAAGGTGTGTGCACGACCCTTTAAATGACAAATAAAAGTACGGGAGTAGAAGTTTTTAAAAAGACACACAGATCAAAGACAATAAACACAGTCAGTGTAACACAAATCGATTCATTTGTTTGGGAGCTGCGCTGCCACACATACAAACACATATACACAAGTACAACCATTTTTGTTTCGACAATAAATATGATACCTATATAACTATTTGACCCTAGACTAGATGATAAGGCCTCCGGTTCTCCAGCTTTCCATTCGAGACCCAATACATGGCCTTTTGCTTTACCGCATCCTTTCAGTGGGCGGAAAGAGAAAAAACACCCAAGCTCGCAAATTGCGGGCATCTTTCTCTGTCACGTAATTACGCCTTAATTGGAGTAAAAGAGAAATATGCCCGCTTCGGTGTTCGCGGTAGGCCCTCAGATCCGGTTCGCGGGCCAGATTCGGCCCACGGGCCGTAGTGGAGATCCCTTTGTGCTACGCCGTAGAGAACGTAGCAGATATTTATTGTTGGGTGGTCTACGCACTTCTTTCGATGATTTTTACCTGATTCCGAGTAACGGAAAAGTTTTTATATTTATATAAGTTTTTTCGTAAAGTCGAAACTACGTTTGATAAAAAAGGTGTCTAACGATTAATTTTATGGCCTTGGTGAAATACGAAAAAAATTGTTAGGTATTTTAAAAATTACTACCAATTTTAATAGTATTTTGTCGACTGTCATCAGATATTTATAATTGTTGTTATAAATGTCACACATGTCCGCATGATTACGTCATAACTCATAATGGCGGCCTCGTAGTTAATTTTGATAATTACCATAATTAAGCCCCAATTTCACGGAATGAAATATTATTACGTTTATTACTATTAGACAATTGTTTAGGTGAAAAACGATGGTTTCCATTTTTTATGAGAAAAGGTGTTTATTAATATAACTTTTCATAAACACTCGTATTAGAGTAAGTACTATTACTGTAGCGTACTCGTGTATTAGCGCAACTTGCCCGAGTGTCGAAATATACGTTTTTCTACTCCCGTACTTTTATTTGTCATTTAAAGGGTCGTGCACACAACTTTAAAACCCTACCTTATAGTTGTCAAGACAAGTCTTTAGTCTATTCCCCAAAAAAGCATTTGTGCATACACGCAGTATCTTTTTGGCACTTTTTCGATACTTCGTGTAATGACCACTTAAAAATATTGTATGAAATAAGTACTACATTGTTGCCAACCTAATTTTAATTGTCATTTCTGACAGATGAGTGAATCATATAGACATGTTTTTTTTTATTTCATTCATTCTTTTACCGTACCCTCCATTCTTTGCTACTTCTTGAATGAAAAATATTTGTTAAATTTACAACTTTATTTCAAAGTAAGTGCTTGGTCGTAGAAAAAGTATTGTATGCAACGTTGTTTAACTGAGTCAAAAAATACTCGTGGCGTCTTTATTAACAATTTTCGGCTTCGCCTCAAATTGTTACTCACGCCACTCGCCTTTTTTGACCTCTCTTAAACAACGGTTGCATAAAATACTATTTTTGCGGAATAAACGGCCGTATCTTTTTTATACGTCAACTTAGAAGTTTGATTTTTTCACAGATTCAAGGGACCGTAGACGTTAAACTTAACAGCCACATAAGGTTTCCTACTTTGTCGGAATATGTTATAGGTATTTCGCCCTTGTAAGGAATTAACATATAAGCTTCTAAGTAGGCCTATTTACATAGGAACATGTTTTATTACGTACCTACTTACATAAATTATGATGATTGAACTGAAATGGAAAATACAGTCGGATTTTATGAAACTCGTGTATTTATTCTCTTATGTTTTTTTTGTGGTTTTATAGGTAGGTACCTAACAAAAAACTGAAACTATGTATTTAGTTGTTACATAATTTGAGACTTGAGTATTTTAAATTAACCTTTAGTGAAGTAAATAATTATTACTAGATTGTTTTTAAGGTTTTCTTTTTTTCGCCCTAACCTTGACTATTAAAACGACTAATTAACCGAACTGGTGGCAATTCAAACTTATATTGTGATACTTACCAAAATTATAGGTATCTAAATATGTCAGTCATGCGTGCATTTCGCTCGAAATTGTCCGTACATGTATTGGCGCGAGCGGCAACTGACAGTTTAGATATCATTTTTATGTCAATAACGTTCGAATTGGCCTTCCAGGCTGCAGTCAACCGAGTTCTATAAACGAATAACTGATTTGATTCAATTAACTTAAGTCAATCAGAAATGGCTTTTTGTTCGTTTTGAAACGAAATATGAAAGTATTGAATGGAACTGATTGCGATTTAAACTTTTAACATTGCTGCTAACTCAATTAGTTATTGATTAGGGTTTTCAGAAAAAAGTTAACCATTTACTTTTTGCGTAAACCTAACAACTTTTCGGTTATTTCTACTCTCTTTTTTCTGTAAGTAATTACATAACAAAATATTTTGTTATTGTTTTGGTTTTTTTTTCTGCTATAATTGACTGTACATGTTTTGTGATAGTCACGAGTAAAGTGTATCTTATCTTATCTTATATCTTATTAGGTATAGGATATTTCTAATTCTAGGATGCCTGGTTCTAGGATGTCAACAACAACAGTTGAATATCCGCAGCCATAATTTTCCATTGGTGAAACAGCCGTAGTGCTGAGCAATTTACTTTATCGACATCGATAATTTTATTTATAAAAATACTAAATATAAAAAAGAACACTATGTATTCAATGGAAAGAAATTTATATATAGACACACAAATACACATGGAACATGAAATAAAATAATAATATATACTTGGTCAACCAGATCTTGACAGTAATTTGGTTAACCGGCTATAAACTATCTATAAATAAACTTAAAATAAACGCCTTATGCATTAAATTAATATTTACGTAATATATACACTTTCAGTCCAAGGTTTTTATTTTATTTATTTAGCCTATTTCGTGTCCCACTGCTGGGCAAAGGCTTCCCCTTTCTTCTGCCACTCATCACGGTATGTTGCATATAAAAAAAAATAGTTAATTTCGTAAAAGATTCTTTTTTTAATGCATTGTAACATACTTACCCCTAAAATTACTTTACTTTTTTGGCCTAGCAATAATAGTCATTATTTAAATTTCGTTATACTTCCGAGATATTAAGTTTATGTAAAGATTGTTTGCCTTATATGTTTACAATACATAGGATCTATTACACCTTATTCTTGCAAAATTACTATAGAAAAATTCGTAGGTATTATTATGGAATATGGATACAGGCAATTATTTTAAGGGAAGTTATACATTTTATAACATTCCAATTAAAAATGATAAAGGACTATTCTTACTTTTTTAAGGAATCATGGCTTTGATTATAAATAAAGTAAACAATTCAAATATTATATATTTAAATATAACAATATCGATAGGTATATAAAGTCTCAGCACTACACAAATCAACTAAATTGTGCAGCCGCCTTGTACGTCTTGGTCACCAAACAATGCCTGCTCCAGTTCACAACATACATTCAAACAACATACAACATACATCTTTGTATCCATACAAGTTTTCCTACCAGTTCTGTAATAACTTAATAACTGATACGAACCGTAAATTACAGTAATAGTGGCAAAATTGCGGTTATTTTCATTCAGTTATAAGCAATGTAGCCCATATGTCTCACATGACTAAAATGAGATTGAGGATCTGACCATTACTTCTCATTAAAGTGCGATCTATCAAACACAGTGTGTCAGGAGTATAATGCAACATATGTGGGACGCTTCGCTGTGCGGTGCCTGAATTAATCCAAAAAAAACTCGTCTCATATTATGTTCAACATCAAGAGTGGAATTTATTGACATAAAGGATCTTTCAACTGTGTGTAGTTGACTGTTTTCTGGACTATGTGAAGATTTCTAAAGACTGACTATTTAAATATGTGAATCACCAGTTATCATCACAGCTTCAAATACATCAAGTTTTGTGATCATTACTTAAATCCAATCTTTGGACTCTGTGAACAAAGACTTCGAAACAGACTTTAAAGACTTTTTTGGCCCTAAGATGTGTACATGTTAATTTCGCCCTGAACTGTGATGCGGATATATACATTTCTGTCTCATAGCTCCAGTTATCATCACATCTTGAGAAATTCTAGAGCAGAGTTATAAAACCGTCAAGTTTTGTGATTAAATACTGATCATTGACACCCTTGGACTCAAACAACTTCGACGTGAAATAATTTTTTGGCCCTATAATGTGTGAATGTTAATTGTGACCCTGGATTAGTACATTTTGATGCGGAAATAGAAATTTGTAGCTCTTAACTCCAGTTATCATCACATTTTTAGAGATTCTAGAGCAGAGTTATAAAACCGTCAAGTTTTTTGATCATTATAGTAAACAGCTTCGAAAAAGATTTGAAAGAATTTTTTGGCCTTGTGATGTGTTAATTTGGCCTTCGATGGTGACGTGGAAGTGTTAATGTGGTTTGTGTCGGCAGCGCTGCTGGTGTGCTCGGTGCAGGGCCTACAGCTGGACAGCCAGGCCTCCACACGAAGGCCGAGGGTCACCAAGTACAGCAGAACGACCGTCGCTCCGGGGGGCACAACTGTGAGTATTCATTCAAGCAAGCTTTTATTTAACTTGTAATGTATGTATGTGGATCAAATCTTGCAGGACTCACTTCCCGGTTTTCGATTAAGCAGTTTTTAACTTGCATATATAATTATGTAAATTGGATAACAATGCAATATTACCTAATTATGACATGGAGCTGATCTGATGATGGAACTGGAAGGTATATAGCCATTTTTTTACTGTATAACGTTGTACGATACACGTGCGAATAGGTAATTCGCAACTCGTGTCGATTTATTAAAACAATTTCCTACCGAATTTCCTACTTTCCGCACTTGTATCGTAAATAACTATTAACCTCTTATTTGTGTATGAGGATCCTGACCGATTATTTCCTAGAACAATTTTTTCAGCTCTATACGAAAAGTTACAGTTTTTGATTTTGACCCCAGGGTCAGGCTTTTTATTTTCCGCTTTTCGCGGGCCGGGATGGCCTTTGCTCTCCCGTTTCATATAAGGGAAAGTCCTCTGAAACTGAAGCTTTTGTTGGTAAATCTGTTAAACGGTGAGTTTAGTTTAAATACTTTAAATTAGTGTCTCAATCACTTAACCACTAAAACAGCGAGCAATCTCAACGAAATTTCCCAAGCGAGAAGAGCAATTTGTTTGTTTCAAAAGTTTCTCACTTTAATCCCCTTTATGTCGTACTTTAAGAATCATAATTACTTACTTTTATTTTATTTATACTTTTTATTTCAAGCCCTCTCGCGCATGATTCTCAAATTATTACTTATATTATTTATATATTATATATTTTCACAGAGAACAGTCAGCAGCAGAAGTTGCTAAGCGGGCGAGGCGTTCATAATTACCTTGACGCGCTCTTATTCTCTTAACAATAAAGTCGCGTCAAGATTATTATGAACACCTCGCCCGCTTAGCAATTATTGCTGTTGACTGTACAACATAAGTAATATTATCACGGGTGTTAAATTGTATCCGATTTTATAATAGTACAAGCCGTTCTTATAAAAACTCAACCCTTTACTGCGCAGAAAAGAGCTGTTATCTTTTATATATGTAAAATATTTTTACCAATAAAGAAACTAAACTAAACAAAACTAAACTAATAGCCTCTTTAACGCTCAATTTTCTTTATGCTTTTAGTTAGGATATAAATACAAACAGAGGGTTAAAAGTTCCAGACCTTCATTGAAGAACACAAATGTTTTCACGCCTACTCAGTCTTTAGTGGTTTCAACAACCGTCTCCTTAACAACATTGACTCACGTGTTGGAACTTCCAAAAACCCTTTCAATTGGGAATATTACGCGAAACTCTGCGTAGGGGGCGCCACTCCCACAGTAAGTCACAATCCAAGGATCTACCGCAAACGAGAGTCAAAATTTGTTAATATAACCTCTCTATCACTCTTTCATAATCGAGCGATAAAGAGGCAGATAGCTGAGTTGCGATTTCGCGTTTCGCGGCAGGCCCTTTGTAAACAAACCGCCTTGATGTATCAATGTCATATTTGATTGTCTGTGAAAAGTTGTCAAAAAACAGTTTAAGGTACAGTTTGTATAAGTTACTCTATGGTTTACTAAAGGCGCTAGTGCTGCACTTTTGCACAATACATTGCAGTAATCCTCCCTATTCTAATTACTGTTTCTAAACTTACAGGAGGCGGTGACAGAACGGAGTTTATTGACATCTACATATCGTCTCCAGGGCAGCGGCGGGGAGACATGCATTTTGCTCACAGTAGACGCGCTATTAGACATCTCTTATCTCACCAAGCTGAACGAGCGAGCGGTTAGTTCCCTTCTTATTCTCAAGCAAGTGGGCAATACGTCACCGCTGACCTCGCTTCAGTTCAGTCCGACCACTAGTAGTTCCCTCTCGACTAGGGTTACCAGATGACAGGAATTTTCCTGACATGTCAGGAATTTTGGCCTTTTGTCAGGAATGGGGATGGAACACGAAGATGTCAGGAATTTTTTGAATTGATCGACGTCTTTATAAAAAAGTCGGTCGTCATCGTCGTCAAAAATACGAATGTCAGGAAAAATATTCGGAAATCAGGAATTTTGTCAGGAAGTTCTAGATTTGTATCTGGTAACCCTACTCTCGACAGACCGTGGCCAAGAATATACAGGATGCCCGGAACCACGGTTCGCTGAAGATCGGAAAGCGTGGTGCGAGTTCGCGAAGGCCCTCTGCATCTGTGGCTTACCTTAGGATACTAACACAACTACTACTTAGACTACAACCTTTTGTAGGCCTAATCTTCTTGCTATTTTCTATAGACCACTTCGGAACGAGCAAATTATCGGCAACTTACATAACGCTGAATGAGAAAGAGCCAAGCTTTTTTTGTATTTTCTTATGTATTTCTACAATACAAAGGATTAAGATAAAGGTCACACAATTTTTTTACTAGGTATTAAGAACATTTGCGCAAGAATGCAAGTCAAAATGCGTCGGGACGGGACGGGAGGTCTAATAATGGCCCAGAAATTATGACTTCAGAGACAGAAGCCTACGTATTCTGTGCGTGTATGGTGTTCTTATATTTGCATTTGTGGTTACAGGACGCGAACGCATTCGTGCCGAACAACGCGAATGTGGGGGGCGTGTGCAAGGAGGGGGACGCCGAGCAGCTCGTCATCTCCTTTAAGGACTTCGCACTCGAATTCTCGTTCGCTAAGGTAACTTATACCGTCTTCCATTAAAGCTATTAGCGAGCGAAGGGTTACTCTGAGATTGGCTTAGAAATAAAGGAGATTTTCAAGAGGTACTCGACTAAAGTATTTTGTCTTTTATCTAACACCAGTAAGTACTTACATATGTAATGGGCTGAGATAACATTATATATAACTTTCGGGATCACATACATATTGAAACATAATTATTTAAAACCGGGTCTATCGTGATTTTTTCGCCTTTATTTCCGACGTTTGCTCGAGGCGCGTTGGCAGACGGGCGAAGTCTGTGTCTGAGCAATTTTCGACTTATTTCATACCTGTGTCTCACGGAAGTTGCCTCCTAAGGTATTTCCTATGCGCTACGACAAGGGGCGCTTCAATAAGCAGGTATTTAAGGTTCTCAAAGGGTCGTCAATGCGACGTTGACCGCTTCCCATCAGGCGGCTCGTCTGCTCATTTGCTGACTATTACATAAAAGCTTTGTTATTAAAAAGCCGTAATATAATTTCCATGATCTTTTCAGACACCAGGCGGTGAGCGCTGGTATTCCGGCAACATCAAATTAAGCTACAACTCCAGCGCCAGGATTTTAGAGCACGCTGCGAAGCAAGGACGTCGGGTCGTCCTGACAACCGACTCTCGAAATCTTCTGTTTCCTACTCCGGTCGGCAAATCGTTCTTCTGTCCTGAGGAGACGGTTATAGAACTCACGGAGGACGATACTAGGTAAGATTGAGATTTAGTTTTTTCAACCAACTCGCGAAATTTGCTGTTCCCTATTCCGGTCGGCAAATCGTTCTTCTGTCCTGAGGAGACGGTTATAGAACTCATGGAGGATGATACTAGGTATAAGATTGAGATTTAGTTTTTCAACCAACTCGCGAAATTTGCTGTACCCTATTCCGGTCGGCAAATCTTTCCTCTGTCCTGAGGAGACGGTTATAGAACTTACGGAGGATGATACTAGGTAAGATTGAGATTTCGTTTTTTCAACCAACTCGCGAAATTTGCTGTTCCCTACTCCGGTCGGCACATCGTTCTTCTGCCCTGAGCTCACAGAGGATGAGACTAGGTAAGGATATACATAACACCTTAAGCCAAGTGTAAACTTAGGAATCAGGATACACAATTAAGTAGGCGAGAGGAGTAGTTACTAGTAGTTCTCTCAACCAACTAGCGATACCTTAATTGTTCCCTACACCGGTTGAGTCACTCTTGAAATCTGCTGTTTGTTACTCCGGTCGGAAAGTCGTTCTACTACCCTGAGGTTATAGACACAAAACATCTAGAACAGACAGCTCTCTCTAAAAACTCGAGGAATTTGCTGTTTACAATTAAATACACCGATCGGCCAGTGACTTGGTTCAAGAGTTTTAAGCTTAACCTTTTCCTTGTCTAGAGCTTACAAATATAAAGGCATTTACTACCCGTTACTCACCCGTTACAGTTCAAAAGCTTACAAAATTAGACTTTTCTAGTCTATGTTCTGTTTAGTAAATCTTCGTCTGAATTTAAAATCGAAATTACCTTTATTTTGTCCGGCATTTCACGTCTTTCAGACGATTATACGTATTATTCACGATGCAGCTTACTGATTTTATATTTTTAATTTTCCAGTCCAGCCACCGCCCACAAAGCCAAGCTGTACCTCCGTCAAATGCGTCTCCAGGCCTTCATGTTCAAACGTGACGGCGAATTCGGCCCCCCCTGGCACTGTTCGGACTCAGCCCGAGCCCGGTCCGAGACCGCCCCCGTCGCCGTGGGCGCCGCGCTCGCGATAGCCACCGCTGGTACTTTGGTCTGTTACGCCATCTGGCGCTATTTGAAGGTGAAGAAGGTACAATATGACACGATGGAGTGAAGGGGTTAGGTGCGTTCTGGACGTTTCTGTTGCTGCTTTTTTTAGGGATGTGCGCGATATCGAAAATATCGATAGCAAAAATTTAAACAAGTTTAAAATTCTAATAAGGGTTTTTAATTGTAGTTTTTTTCACTAATTTACAGTAGGACTCAGATCGAATACCAAAAATACCGAGTAGGTACATTTCATTCTTGCTGCATTTGAGCGATAGGTATGGTATTAATTCCATCATAACCTAGGCAAGTCTGTCAAGTAAACCTTTACTGGTGGATTTACATCTTTAGTTGTAAAGCAGCCTTATAATGACTTGCTTTTTATGTTGTTGTATATAATTGCTAGCGAAATTATGGAACTTTAGATACCTAAGTGTTTGGAAACGGTTCTAATGGTATTTGTAACTTCGTGAAACGAGTTAAAAGGAGAAGGAGGAAACCTTACTTTTGCGTGTGTGATACATATTTTACGATTTTATACTTTTTGTCGCCGTAACTTTTTGTGGGTGAAGTTCAGAACGCATTGTATGTAAGCTAAGCTAGTGAAGTGAGATTTCAAAACTAATTATGCCAATGTCGATACCTTTTTAGAGCGGTAGACCAAACTGATGTCAATTTGACGTTTGACAAGTTGTCAGATTTGACGTAAGCAAGTGAGATAAGTAATATATGGTTCGCACGGCTACCAAACGCTAAGCGCATATCATTATTTAATTACACGTTAAAGTTGGTAGGCCTGTATTTTAAATAAGAATTTGAAATGTCCATATCATACATGCGATATAATTTCCTCAGCGCAGTTCCTCTAGTGATGTGAAATGAAATATCGATATTACGAAATCGTTTTTGAACCCATCCTTTTTAATTAATAAAATTAAAAGCGAGGGAGTATATGGATGATATTATTTATTAAAAAGATTTTCATCTACATTATAATAGTGTAATGGACGAAAAATGGACTAAAAAGGCAGTAAGTCTGCGAGAAAGTTAGTAATAGTTGTTTAAAAATGTTGTTGATGGTTGATTATTAATGTAAAAAAAATATTTAATCCCCATCCCATATAACCCCAAAGTTCCCATAGGTTTAGATCATTTTATTTACTATACAACTAAGAAAATTGGCTTACACTTGGAATTATAATTTAGAGTCAATTTACTTGAGGACTATAATTAGTGCATCATAATCATTATAATAGGTACATATCACATGATAATAATTATATAATTTAGCGTTCATTGTAATTATATGGAGGATATATGATATATAATTTGTTTGCGGTAGCGGACACTATAACGAGTACGTGTACAAGCAATAAGTACGTTTTTATTATGCCCGTCGTACGACACATGGCTGAATCGATGTTGTATTGTGCGCAAAACTTGGGGCTACTAGTGTCGCATATCATATTTTAGAGTTAAGGTTATATCACAGGGCGGACACGCCGTACGTACATCAAAAATCATTTGCGTTTAAATGTTTTCGCGGCACGTCTGTACACGCGTCATTGTGTATGTGTGGGTACGTCGCTTTACTGAGAGGACGCCAGAAGTCCGCCAGATTCATGTCGCGGCCAGTCGCGGGGCGAGGTAATGCGAGTCGGGGCGGGGTGGTGCGTGGACGGTCTGTATGATAATACTATTACTTATTCTGTGCTTATGTGCTTCAGGGGTCTGATAAAACTGCATCAGTCTTGCTGACAAGATTATACTCAAAATCTGTAACCGATGTTATAATTCTGTTCAATATCTAATCTATCTTTGTACGTTCTATGTTTATTTAAGATCAATTTGATTGTAAAACGTACGAGTTTACTTTATAATTCTATATATTATAAACTTACCATGGGTTTGACAAAAACATATCATTTTTGTCATACATAGCATTTTTTTACTTCGTAAAACCCCATACTTCCAGTATACCTCTGCAAAGTAGCATCGCTTTTTTGTATGTCTTTATTACGAGGCATACAGGCTCTAACAATTCTACTTTATATTATACTTATTTGTAATATTATACTCAAATGTATTTATAAGCAAAAGAGAAATAACTAGTATTAAAAACCAGATGGCGGAATTTTCGTGGCATTATACGATCTCCGATTTACACATATTGATATTGATACAATATGGCACACAAGATATTAAAGAAGATAAGTAGACTTAAACAACTGGCGGTCTTATCGCTGAAGAGTGATCTCTTCCAGATAAATATTTGAGTGCCAAGTTGCAAATGTGAAATAGAAAAAATAAAAACAATTAAACAGTTTTGTCTGTTTTAGTGCTAACATGTTTTCCAGTCATCTTTATAAATTAAATGCATAGTCATATTTTTCCATATTATCACGTTTTAAATTACTTTCTTTACAATCAAAACATCCATTAACTGTTAACTTTTTAACATGTTGTGTTCTACAACATATCGATATTGTATATCGGAAGTCGATAAATGAGAAGGCACTATGACGTCTATGACAATTCAAATTTGAAACGAAGATTCCGGTCTCTGTTAAAGACACTAGTGGCCAAGTTTTGTTAGTTAAGCGCTACGTGTTAAAGCTTGAGTCTAAAGGCTATATTTGTTTATCGTAACCTAATACTCATCAATTACTATTATACATATCGTTTAATCTAAGTTAATGTAACATGCGTTTTGTGATTACTGTCGTGTAAGTTTGTATCTTGTTTGTATGCATCTAGGGTTGCATTTAGCTTAAGTTAGATATATAGTCCCTCAGTCTTGCTTGCTGTACATAGGGAGAGCTTTCGTTTCGCCGAATACAGAATTACACTTTTATATTTAATCTACTTGGATTTTTCGATATATTTATACATACAGGCATGATGCTTTTATCGTCTAATGTAAATATTTCTTGTCTCGTAAGCCACTTTTCGAATTTTTCGATTTGAATCGCACTATTGTTTTGTAATTCAAATAATATATCATTTTAAGAAACTCTGAATATTTCTGAAACATTTTCTAGTAGAAGATATTCTATTTTCCTAATGGTTTTGTATGGGACTCCTGTAGTTTGTTTCCTCAATAGTTTGATAGCATTACGAAGGTATCGGTGCATTTGTATTTAAAAAATAATGTTGTACTAAAAATATTATATGCCATACGATTTGTCTTCCAGTAACATTGATCTTAACAATAGCGTAAAGTATTGTAGCTTATTATACATATACATAATTATGATCATAATCAAAGGTGGTGGTGTTATGGTAGATTGCTAATAGGACGGAGCAAGAGTCCTTGACTTTAGTCGTGTCTAAATACTCTAAATTATAAGAAGTGTAATAAACTCAAAACACCAATTACAGATATTTTGGTAAAAGCATAACATTCACCACTAAATAATATCTAAGATACATATCTCAAATTATTGTAATTTAGTGCGTTCATTTATTGAATTGTCTTTATGAATAAATGACGTCGAAATGACTTGTTGTTGTTAATTTTTCTCATACCCTGTGCTCATACCAATTAATCCTACTAGTATTGAAAGCAAAGCCAATACAAAAATACTAACAGGAATGTTAGTGAAAACAGGGTTGGGATCGTTGAACAACTATTGAATGGACAAAACGTGGATGGAACCTTAACTAATTCAAAGTATTATGAATAACTCTATGAGTGATTATCCATAAATTATGCATTTAGGGTTAGAAGTAGTATGTAGGTACTCTTTTATAATTTTGACATAAAATTGCAAAACAGCGCCATCTGTAGTCAGTGACTAGAACTAAATAGTATCGATGTTGCCAAACGCGAACTATGTGAATGTGACATCACTAATTAATGCTTAAATTTTCTAGACCAAAGAGGTCAAAATAGTATAATAGTAACTAAATATTATTGTTTCAAATATGTTACATATTTATAATTGCTTATTATTTATTTCGATGATTTATTTTTATAAACAATATTAGAAATGAGAGAGGTAACTGGAGTGGCACGAACGTATATGTACAGTTAGCAGCAAAATTTACACCTACATTACGTAGAGCAGGTACTTACAGTACGTGTATACGTAAAGAGGCCCACTGGTTAACAGTCCGCCGGACGGTATCGGCCTGTCAGTTGTTCGGAACTGTCAAAATTTTGTTCTAACTGACAGGCCGATACCGTCAGGCGGACTGTTAATCAGTGGGCCGGGCCCCTTAACCCATTTGAGTCACTGGGATACCGGGCGATATACCTACTAGCAGCAATATGCATCTACTTTTATGACATATATGGCGGATATGATATTCAACTACACAGATTACAGTACAGATTTGAGAATTTTAAATCAAACTTTAGTGAAGTATATAATTATTAGTGGATCATTTAAGGTTTTAAAACAAATAAAAGAACATAGGTCGTTGAAGGGACTCGTATTAGGTTAACTAGTTACCTATCTAATTTGAGTAAATTAACCTAAATTTTAAAAAGAGTTTACATTTTACTACTATCTACTAAAAGGTTTATAAATAATTATTTAGGAGAGTCTAATTAGGTAATTCCTTTAAATATTCGCTCGTAATACAGAGCTCTTTTTAGGGTTCCGTAGTCAACTAGGAACTTATTTTATAATCATTTAACATTCTTATCCTTTTTTACGTCCTAACCTTGACTATTAAAACGACTAATTAATTTAAACAAAGCACTAACGAACTGGCCGGCAATTCAAACTTACCTACCTATATTGTGATATCAAAATGATATGTGTGCATTTCGCTCGTATCTATCCGTACATGTATTGGCGCGAGCGGTGACTGACATTTTAGATATCATTTTTATGTCAAAAACGTTCGAATTGGCCTTCCAGGCTGCAGTCAACCGAGTTCTATAAAGGAATAACTGATTTGATTCAATTAACTCTAGCGGGCTCTAGTTTAAGTCAATCAGAAATGGCTTTTTGTTCGTTTTGAAACAGAAATATGAAAGTATTGGATGGAACTGATTGCGATTTAAACTTTTAACCTTGCTGCTAACTCATTTACTTAGTTATTGATACTTATCTTCAGGGTTTTCAGAAAAAAGTTAACCATTTACTTTTTGCGTAAACCTAACAACTTTTCGGTTATTTCTACTCTCTTTTTTCTGTAAGTACTTACTTACCTAACAAAATATTTTGTTACAGTTTTTTTTATCTGCTATAGTTGACTGTACATGTTTTGTGATAGTCACGAGTAAAGTGTATCTTATCTTATATCTTATTAGGTATAGGATATTTCTAATTCTAGGATGTCTGGTTCTAGAATGTCAACAACAACAGTAGAATATCCGCAGCCATAATTTTCCATTGGTGAAACAGCCGTAGTGCTGAGCTTTTTACTCTATCGACATCGATAGTTTTAATTATAAAAATACTAATTATAAAAAAGAACACTATGTATTAAATTAATATAGCTGGTCACTTGCAAATCTTGTCAATAAAAAAAACGCGAAATTAAAATTTTCTATTCTTTTTCTACTGACAAGATCTGCTTGCCCAAGTATATATAAGCAATATACACTTTCAGTCCAGGTCTTATACAAAAAATAGTTAAGTTGGTAAAAGATTCTTTTTTTTAATGCATTGCCATATACCCCGAAAATTACTTTACTTTTTATCCTAGTAATAATATTAGTACTTAATTATTTAAATTTTGTTTTAATTCCGAGATATTAAGTTTATATAAATATTGTTTGCCTTATATGTATGTACATACATATCTATATATTACACCTTCTTCTTTCGAGGTGAGCAAGCAAAATAACCTACTAGGTATAGGAAAATTCGTAGGTATTAAGTATTTTGGATACAGGCAATTATTACAGGGAAGTTATACATAATATAACATTCCAATTATAAATGACAAAGGACTATTCTTACTTTTTTAAGGAATCATGGCTTAGATTATAAATAAAGTAAACAATTCAAAATGTATATTTAAATATAACAATATCGATAGGTATATAAAGTCTCAGCACTACACAAATCAACTAAATTGTGCAGCCGCCTTGTACGTCTTGGTCACCAAACAATGCCTGCTCCAGTTCACAACATACATTCAAACAACATACAACATATGTACATCTTTGCATCAATACAAGTTTTCCTACCAGTTTTATAATAAGTGATACAAACCGTAAATTACAGTAACAGTGGCAAAATTGCGGTTATTTTCATTCACTTATGAGCAATATAGCCCATATGTCTCACATGACTAAAATGAGATTGAGGGTCTGACCATTACTGCTCATTAAAGTGCGATCTATCAAACAGTGTGTCAGGAGTATAATGCAACATATGTGGGACGCTTCGCTGTGCGGTGCCTGAATTAATGCAAAACAAACTCAACATCAAGAGTGGAATTTATTGACGCTATAAAATGATGCTCTTTCAACTGTGTGAAGTTGACTATTTTCTGGACTATGTGAAGATTTCTGAAGACTGACTATTTAAATATAAATTTGTGAAACACCAGTTATCATCACACCTTGAAATACATCAAGTTTTGTGATCATTATTTAAATTCAATCTTTGGACTCTGTGAACAAAGACTTCGAAAAAGACTTTAAATACTTTTTTGGCCCTAAGATAATGTGTACATGTTTATTTCGCCCTGAACTGTGATGCGGAAATATAAATTTCAGTCTCGTAACTACGTATAGTTTTGTGATTATATTGATCATTGACACCCTTGGACCCAGTAAACAACTCCGACAAAGACTTGAAATAATTTTTTGGCCCTATAACGTGTGAATGTTAATTGTGACCCTGGATTAGTAGATTTTGATGCGGAAATAGAAATTTGTGGGTCTTAACTCCAGTTATCATCACATTTTTAGGGATTCTAGAGCAGAGTTATAAAACCGTCAAGTTTTTTGATCATTATCAATCAATCAAATTATTTCAGGCAAAAATACCCATACATGAAATACCAATATTATAGTAAACAGCTTTGAAAAAGACTTGAAAGAATTTTTTGGCCCTGTGATGTGTTAATTTGGCCCTCGATGGTGACGTGGAAATGTTAATGTGGTTTGTGTCGGCAGCGCTGCTGGTGTGCTCGGTGCAGGGCCTACAGCTGGACAGCCAGGCCTCCACACGAAGGCCGAGGGTCACCAAGTACAGCAGAACGACCGTCGCTCCGGGGGGCACAACTGTGAGTATTCTTACAAGCTTTTATTTAACTTGTAATGCATTTATGTACGGGTCAAATCTTGCAGTTAAATTTGACTCACTTTCCGGTTTTCGATTAAGCAGTTTTTAATTGGGGGACCTGTCGACACGGCTGGTCGACGCCTCGGGAGACCATAGGGCTGTCGCTTACCTCTCCCAGCGCATATCGCTGGCAATACAGAGAGGTAACGCAGCCAGCGTTATGGGCTCAATGCCGCAGGCGGACGTCTTAGAATAGTACACCAAACGAACACCAAAAATTGCCAATCGGGGGAAATAATAGATGTGTAAGCGAATTTTGGCATAGTTGTAGGTAAAGGTGTAGAAGGGGTGTTCTTTTTATAACTTCTTTTTATATTCATCTATTTTATTAGTATATTTTAGTTTTTATATAATACTTATTGTAAGTTTTAGTTTAATTTTTAAGTAGGTTTATTTTGATTTTAGGTTATTTTTTAAATATTTAATTCATAGTTAGTTTTAATGTTTTTTTTATATATACATAAATAAATATACAAGAATTGCTAGTTTTTAATTTTCATATATAATTATGTAAATTGGATAACAATGCAATATTACCTAATTATGACATGGAGCTGATCTGAAGATGGAGCTGGAAGGTAGCCATTTTTTTTACTGTATATCGTTGTACGATACACGTGCGAATAGGTAATTCGCAACTCGTGTCGATTTAACACCACTCGTAGCGAATTTCCTACTTTCCGCACTTGTATCGTAAATAACTATTAACCTCTTATCTGTGTATGATTGTATGAGGATCCTGACCGATTATATTCGAGAACAATTTTTTCTGCTCTATACATACGCATATTATAGATTAGCGTAAGAATAATTTATACTGTAATATATGATTATGAAATAAATAAACTAAACTAAACATACGAAAAGTTACAGTTTTTGATTTTGACCCCAGGGTCAGGCTTTTTATTTTCCGCTTTTCGCTGGCCGGAATGGCCTTTGGCTCTCCCATTTCATATAAGGGAAAGTCCTCTGAAACTAAAGCTTTTGTTAGTAAATACTGTTGAACGTTGAGTTTAGCTTAAATTAGAAAGTGTCTCAATCACTTAACCACTATAACAGCGAGCAATCTCAACGAAATTTTCCAAGCGAGAAGAGCAAGCAATTTGTTTGTTTCAAAAGTTTCTCACTTTAACCCCCTTTATGTGGTACTTTAAGAATGATAATTACTTTACAAAGAGTACAAAATAAGTAATATTATTTCACGGGCGTTAAAATGGATCCGATTTTATAATAGTACAAGCGGTTCTTATAAAATCTCAACCATTTACTGCGCACAAAAGAGCTGTTATCTTTTATAGCCTCTTTCACGCTCAATTTCCTTAACGATTTTAGTTAGGATATAAATACAAACAGAGGGTTAAAAGTTCCAGACCTTCATTGAAGGACACAAATGTTTTCACGCCTACTCACCTACTCAGTCTTTAGTGGTTTCAACAACCGTCTCCTTAACAACATTGACTCACGTGTTGGAACTTCCAAAAACCCTTTCAATAGGGAATATTACGCGAAACTCTGCGTAGGGGGCGCCACTCCCACAATAAGTCACAATCTAAGGGGCTACCGCAAACGAAAGAATCGAAATTTGGTTAACTAACTTTCAGGCAGAGGCAGTTAGCTAAGTTTCAATTTCGCGTTTCCCGGTAGGCCCTTTCTAAACAAACCGCCTTGATGTATCAATGTCATATTTGATTGTCTGTGAAAACTTGTCATAAAACAGTTTAAGGTACAGTATGTATAAGTTACTCTATGGTTTACTAAAGGCGCTAATGCTGCACTCTGGCGACAAAACATTACAGCAATACTCCCTATTCTAATTACTGTTTCTTAACTTACAGGATGCGGTGACAGAACGGAGTTTATCGACAGCTACATATCGCCTCCAGGGCAGCGGCGGGGAGACATGCATCCTGCTCACAGTAGACGCGCTTATAGACATCTTTTATCTTACCAAGCTGAACGAGCGAGCGGTAACTTACCTTCTTTTTCTCAAGAAAGTAGGCAATACGTCACCGCTGAGCTCGCTTCAGTTCAGTCCGACCACTAGTAGCTCCCTCTCGACAGACCGTGGCTCGCTGAAGATCGGAAAGCGTGGTGCGAGTTTGCGAAGGCCCTCTGCATCTCTGGCTTACCTTAGGGCCACCCCACATCTAGCGTCTTTCGAGCGTCGGCGTCTCGTCGGCGTCTACTACTCTATGGCCCTGCTCGACGCAACGTCGACGCAACTGCGCAGCGACGTCATTTTCCATAGCGCTGACCGACGCCGACACCCGAAAGACGCCAGATGTGGGGTGGCCCTTAGGATACTACAGCTACTACTTAGATTACAAGACCTTTTCTTGGCCTAATAATCTCCTTGCTATTTTCTTATCGACGAAGGACGAAGCAAATTATCGGCAACTTACACAACGCTGAATGAGAAAGAGCCAAGCTTTTTTTTAATTTTCTTATGTATTTCTACAATACAAAGCCATAAGCAAGTTAAGGATTGAGATAAAGTCATACATTTTTTTTGGTTCTAACTATTAAGAACATTTGTGCAAAAAATCCAAGCCAAAATGCGTCGGGAGGTTTAATAATGGCCCAGAAATTAGAATCCAGTATCCTTAACTTTCAGAGACAGAAGCCTACGGTATTCTGTGCGTGTATGGTGCTCTTATATTTGCTTTTGTGGTTACAGGAAGCGAACACATTCGTGCCGAACAACGCGAATGTGGGGGGCGTGTGCAAGGAGGGGGACGCCGAGCAGCTCGTCATCTCCTTTAAAGACTTCACACTCGAATTCTCGTTCGCTAAGGTAACGTCCATCATCTTCCATTAATTAAAGCTATTAGCGAGCTAAGGGTTACTCTGTCAGATTGGCTTAGAAATAAGGAGATTTTAAAAAGATACTCGACTAAAGTCTTTTATCTAAAAGCAGTAATGTCAGTAATGGGCTTTCGTGTTAGTTCGTACCTTCTACCTACCTATAGCATGCCGTTGTGTTAGTTATAGGCCTATCGTTTATAGCCATGTGCAAGTTGCAGAACATTTTTAAATTTCCAAAAATTCTTATACAAGTTATTCCACTTTAAAAGTTCCCGTTCAGATTAGGGATTGTTACTCGATGTTCACAACAAGTTCGTTAACTGTTGACGACTATTCTTTTACATTTACGTCACTCATTGGCGTCTGTTTCAAGTTACATATAAATCGAGACTAACTGTAAGAAGGTTTGGCAATAAACGTGCAGAAAAAGTACCGATAACATTTCATGGGAAATTTGCAATTTTTGAAAGTTCTCTTTGGCACATTGTTAATCGTTCTCACGGAAGTTTTGTTATTAAAAAGCAGTAACATAAGTGTAAGGCCTGAGTGGACGCTCGAATTGGGCGTGCAGCGGGGCGGGGCGTGCGGCGCAAACGTATACTCCTGACCCCGACGCCACGCTGCACGCCCCGCCGAACGCTCCGCTTCGAGCGTCTACTCAGGCCTTATACTAATTTATATGACCTTTTCAGACACCAGGCGGTGAGCGCTGGAATTCCGGCAAAATCAAATTAAGCTACAACTCCAGCGCCAGGGTTTTAGAGCACGCTGCCAAGCAAGGACGTCGGGTCGTCCTGACAACCGACTCGCGAAATCTTCTCTTCCCTACTCCGGTCGGCAAATCGTTCTTCTGTCCTGAGGAGACGGTTATAGAACTTACGGAGGATGATACTAGGTAAGATTGAGATTTGGTTTTTTCAACAAACTCGCGAATTTTGCTGTTCCCTACTCCGGCCGGCAAATCGTTCTTCTGTCCTGAGGAGACCGTTAGAGCTCACGGAGGATGAGACTAGGTATTAAGTATCTAAACACTGACAGTAATGCGTTTTTTAAACAGTGGCAAGTAGTTATTTAAATCAATTAGCGAAATCTTCTGTTCCCTACTTTGGTCGGCAAATCGTTCTTCTGTCCTGAGGAGACGGTTATAGAACTTACGGAGGATGATACTAGGTAAGATTGAGATTTAGTTTTTTCAACCAACTCGCGAAATTTGCTGTTCCCTGCTCCGGTCGGCAAATCGTTCTTCTGTCCTGAGGAGACGGTTATAGTGCTCACGGAGGATGAGACTAGGTAATAAGTGTCTAAACACCGACAGTAATGCATTCAAACAGTGACAAGTAGTTCTTTCAAATAATTCGCGAAATCTTCTGTTTCCTACTCCGGTCAGCAAATCGTTCTTTTGCCAAATCAAATCTTGCAAGTTAAATTTGACTCACTTCCCGGCTTCTAATGAAGCTGAAAATTCGTATACGCATGTAAGTCGGGTGACAATGCAATATTATGGTACCATCGAGCTGATCTGATGATGGGGACAGGAGGTGGCCATAGGAACTCTGTGATGAAACAACGTAAACTAATTGTGTTAGGGGTTTTTAGAATTGTCTCGATGAGTATTAGTTGTCTGTCGTAAGAAAAGTAGTCAGCGATAAAATGAATTTTTTGGCAAAAACTTATAATATTTTTATTTTTCCAGCCCAGCCACCGCCGACAAAGCCAAGCTGTACCTCCGCCAGATGCGTCTTCAGGCCTTCATGTTCAAACATGACGGCGAGTTCGGTCCCCCCTGGCACTGTTCGGACTCCGCCCGAGCCCGGTCCGAGACCGCCCCCGTCGCCGTGGGCGCCGCGCTCGCGATAGCCACCGCTGGTACTTTGGTCTGTTACGCCATCTGGCGCTATTTGAAGGTGAAGAAGGTACAATATGACACGATGGAGTGAAGGGGTTAGGTGCGTTCTGGACGTTTCTGTTGCTGCTTTTTTTAGGGATGTGCGCGATATCGAAAATATCGATAGCAAAAATTTAAACAAGTTTAAAATTCTAATAAGGGTTTTTAATTGTAGTTTTTTTCACTAATTTACAGTAGGACTCAGATCGAATACCAAAAATACCGAGTAGGTACATTTCATTCTTGCTGCATTTGAGCGATAGGTATGGTATTAATTCCATCATAACCTAGGCAAGTCTGTCAAGTAAACCTTTACTGGTGGATTTACATCTTTAGTTGTAAAGCAGCCTTATAATGACTTGCTTTTTATGTTGTTGTATATAATTGCTAGCGAAATTATGGAACTTTAGATACCTAAGTGTTTGGAAACGGTTCTAATGGTATTTGTAACTTCGTGAAACGAGTTAAAAGGAGAAGGAGGAAACCTTACTTTTGCGTGTGTGATACATATTTTACGATTTTATACTTTTTGTCGCCGTAACTTTTTGTGGGTGAAGTTCAGAACGCATTGTATGTAAGCTAAGCTAGTGAAGTGAGATTTCAAAACTAATTATGCCAATGTCGATACCTTTTTAGAGCGGTAGACCAAACTGATGTCAATTTGACGTTTGACAAGTTGTCAGATTTGACGTAAGCAAGTGAGATAAGTAATATATGGTTCGCACGGCTACCAAACGCTAAGCGCATATCATTATTTAATTACACGTTAAAGTTGGTAGGCCTGTATTTTAAATAAGAATTTGAAATGTCCATATCATACATGCGATATAATTTCCTCAGCGCAGTTCCTCTAGTGATGTGAAATGAAATATCGATATTACGAAATCGTTTTTGAACCCATCCTTTTTAATTAATAAAATTAAAAGCGAGGGAGTATATGGATGATATTATTTATTAAAAAGATTTTCATCTACATTATAATAGTGTAATGGACGAAAAATGGACTAAAAAGGCAGTAAGTCTGCGAGAAAGTTAGTAATAGTTGTTTAAAAATGTTGTTGATGGTTGATTATTAATGTAAAAAAAATATTTAATCCCCATCCCATATAACCCCAAAGTTCCCATAGGTTTAGATCATTTTATTTACTATACAACTAAGAAAATTGGCTTACACTTGGAATTATAATTTAGAGTCAATTTACTTGAGGACTATAATTAGTGCATCATAATCATTATAATAGGTACATATCACATGATAATAATTATATAATTTAGCGTTCATTGTAATTATATGGAGGATATATGATATATAATTTGTTTGCGGTAGCGGACACTATAACGAGTACGTGTACAAGCAATAAGTACGTTTTTATTATGCCCGTCGTACGACACATGGCTGAATCGATGTTGTATTGTGCGCAAAACTTGGGGCTACTAGTGTCGCATATCATATTTTAGAGTTAAGGTTATATCACAGGGCGGACACGCCGTACGTACATCAAAAATCATTTGCGTTTAAATGTTTTCGCGGCACGTCTGTACACGCGTCATTGTGTATGTGTGGGTACGTCGCTTTACTGAGAGGACGCCAGAAGTCCGCCAGATTCATGTCGCGGCCAGTCGCGGGGCGAGGTAATGCGAGTCGGGGCGGGGTGGTGCGTGGACGGTCTGTATGATAATACTATTACTTATTCTGTGCTTATGTGCTTCAGGGGTCTGATAAAACTGCATCAGTCTTGCTGACAAGATTATACTCAAAATCTGTAACCGATGTTATAATTCTGTTCAATATCTAATCTATCTTTGTACGTTCTATGTTTATTTAAGATCAATTTGATTGTAAAACGTACGAGTTTACTTTATAATTCTATATATTATAAACTTACCATGGGTTTGACAAAAACATATCATTTTTGTCATACATAGCATTTTTTTACTTCGTAAAACCCCATACTTCCAGTATACCTCTGCAAAGTAGCATCGCTTTTTTGTATGTCTTTATTACGAGGCATACAGGCTCTAACAATTCTACTTTATATTATACTTATTTGTAATATTATACTCAAATGTATTTATAAGCAAAAGAGAAATAACTAGTATTAAAAACCAGATGGCGGAATTTTCGTGGCATTATACGATCTCCGATTTACACATATTGATATTGATACAATATGGCACACAAGATATTAAAGAAGATAAGTAGACTTAAACAACTGGCGGTCTTATCGCTGAAGAGTGATCTCTTCCAGATAAATATTTGAGTGCCAAGTTGCAAATGTGAAATAGAAAAAATAAAAACAATTAAACAGTTTTGTCTGTTTTAGGGCTAACATGTTTTCCAGTCATCTTTATAAATTAAATGCATAGTCATATTTTTCCATATTATCACGTTTTAAATTACTTTCTTTACAATCAAAACATCCATTAACTGTTAACTTTTTAACATGTTGTGTTCTACAACATATCGATATTGTATATCGGAAGTCGATAAATGAGAAGGCACTATGACCAGGGATCGGATACCGGTATTTTTTGTATGGGAACGGAAACGGTATTTTTTCGTTCTTTGCTAATTACTTCATTTCTAATTGGGCAATCTAATAATACGAAGTCGTAACCTAAAAACACAACTGAGTCCTATATTTCGAGTATAAAATAATTCAAAAAATATGGTTATTTCTAGGTTTTTGCAAAAAACCGGTTCCGATCCCTGACTATGACAATTCAAATTTGAAACGAAGATTCCGGTCTCTGTTAAAGACACTAGTGGCCAAGTTTTGTTAGTTAAGCGCTACGTGTTAAAGCTTGAGTCTAAAGGCTATATTTGTTTATCGTAACCTAATACTCATCAATTACTATTATACATATCGTTTAATCTAAGTTAATGTAACATGCGTTTTGTGATTACTGTCGTGTAAGTTTGTATCTTGTTTGTATGCATCTAGGGTTGCATTTAGCTTAAGTTAGATATATAGTCCCTCAGTCTTGCTTGCTGTACATAGGGAGAGCTTTCGTTTCGCCGAATACAGAATTACACTTTTATATTTAATCTACTTGGATTTTTCGATATATTTATACATACAGGCATGATGCTTTTATCGTCTAATGTAAATATTTCTTGTCTCGTAAGCCACTTTTCGAATTTTTCGATTTGAATCGCACTATTGTTTTGTAATTCAAATAATATATCATTTTAAGAAACTCTGAATATTTCTGAAACATTTTCTAGTAGAAGATATTCTATTTTCCTAATGGTTTTGTATGGGACTCCTGTAGTTTGTTTCCTCAATAGTTTGATAGCATTACGAAGGTATCGGTGCATTTGTATTTAAAAAATAATGTTGTACTAAAAATATTATATGCCATACGATTTGTCTTCCAGTAACATTGATCTTAACAATAGCGTAAAGTATTGTAGCTTATTATACATATACATAATTATGATCATAATCAAAGGTGGTGGTGTTATGGTAGATTGCTAATAGGACGGAGCAAGAGTCCTTGACTTTAGTCGTGTCTAAATACTCTAAATTATAAGAAGTGTAATAAACTCAAAACACCAATTACAGATATTTTGGTAAAAGCATAACATTCACCACTAAATAATATCTAAGATACATATCTCAAATTATTGTAATTTAGTGCGTTCATTTATTGAATTGTCTTTATGAATAAATGACGTCGAAATGACTTGTTGTTGTTAATTTTTCTCATACCCTGTGCTCATACCAATTAATCCTACTAGTATTGAAAGCAAAGCCAATACAAAAATACTAACAGGAATGTTAGTGAAAACAGGGTTGGGATCGTTGAACAACTATTGAATGGACAAAACGTGGATGGAACCTTAACTAATTCAAAGTATTATGAATAACTCTATGAGTGATTATCCATAAATTATGCATTTAGGGTTAGAAGTAGTATGTAGGTACTCTTTTATAATTTTGACATAAAATTGCAAAACAGCGCCATCTGTAGTCAGTGACTAGAACTAAATAGTATCGATGTTGCCAAACGCGAACTATGTGAATGTGACATCACTAATTAATGCTTAAATTTTCTAGACCAAAGAGGTCAAAATAGTATAATAGTAACTAAATATTATTGTTTCAAATATGTTACATATTTATAATTGCTTATTATTTATTTCGATGATTTATTTTTATAAACAATATTAGAAATGAGAGAGGTAACTGGAGTGGCACGAACGTATATGTACAGTTAGCAGCAAAATTTACACCTACATTACGTAGAGCAGGTACTTACAGTACGTGTATACGTAAAGAGGCCCACTGGTTAACAGTCCGCCGGACGGTATCGGCCTGTCAGTTGTTCGGAACTGTCAAAATTTTGTTCTAACTGACAGGCCGATACCGTCAGGCGGACTGTTAATCAGTGGGCCGGGCCCCTTAACCCATTTGAGTCACTGGGATACCGGGCGATATACCTACTAGCAGCAATATGCATCTACTTTTATGACATATATGGCGGATATGATATTCAACTACACAGATTACAGTACAGATTTGAGAATTTTAAATCAAACTTTAGTGAAGTATATAATTATTAGTGGATCATTTAAGGTTTTAAAACAAATAAAAGAACATAGGTCGTTGAAGGGACTCGTATTAGGTTAACTAGTTACCTATCTAATTTGAGTAAATTAACCTAAATTTTAAAAAGAGTTTACATTTTACTACTATCTACTAAAAGGTTTATAAATAATTATTTAGGAGAGTCTAATTAGGTAATTCCTTTAAATATTCGCTCGTAATACAGAGCTCTTTTTAGGGTTCCGTAGTCAACTAGGAACTTATTTTATAATCATTTAACATTCTTATCCTTTTTTACGTCCTAACCTTGACTATTAAAACGACTAATTAATCAGTATCAGTATCAGTATCAGTAGTATAGGAGAGTCTAATTAGGTAATTCCTTTAAATATTCGCTCGTAATACAGAGCTCTTTTTAGGGTTCCGTAGTCAACTAGGAACTTATTTTATAATCATTTAACATTCTTATCCTTTTTTACGTCCTAACCTTGACTATTAAAACGACTAATTAATTTAAACAAAGCACTAACGAACTGGCCGGCAATTCAAACTTACCTACCTATATTGTGATATCAAAATGATATGTGTGCATTTCGCTCGTATCTATCCGTACATGTATTGGCGCGAGCGGTGACTGACATTTTAGATATCATTTTTATGTCAAAAACGTTCGAATTGGCCTTCCAGGCTGCAGTCAACCGAGTTCTATAAAGGAATAACTGATTTGATTCAATTAACTCTAGCGGGCTCTAGTTTAAGTCAATCAGAAATGGCTTTTTGTTCGTTTTGAAACAGAAATATGAAAGTATTGGATGGAACTGATTGCGATTTAAACTTTTAACCTTGCTGCTAACTCATTTACTTAGTTATTGATACTTATCTTCAGGGTTTTCAGAAAAAAGTTAACCATTTACTTTTTGCGTAAACCTAACAACTTTTCGGTTATTTCTACTCTCTTTTTTCTGTAAGTACTTACTTACCTAACAAAATATTTTGTTACAGTTTTTTTTATCTGCTATAGTTGACTGTACATGTTTTGTGATAGTCACGAGTAAAGTGTATCTTATCTTATATCTTATTAGGTATAGGATATTTCTAATTCTAGGATGTCTGGTTCTAGAATGTCAACAACAACAGTAGAATATCCGCAGCCATAATTTTCCATTGGTGAAACAGCCGTAGTGCTGAGCTTTTTACTCTATCGACATCGATAGTTTTAATTATAAAAATACTAATTATAAAAAAGAACACTATGTATTAAATTAATATAGCTGGTCACTTGCAAATCTTGTCAATAAAAAAAACGCGAAATTAAAATTTTCTATTCTTTTTCTACTGACAAGATCTGCTTGCCCAAGTATATATAAGCAATATACACTTTCAGTCCAGGTCTTATACAAAAAATAGTTAAGTTGGTAAAAGATTCTTTTTTTTAATGCATTGCCATATACCCCGAAAATTACTTTACTTTTTATCCTAGTAATAATATTAGTACTTAATTATTTAAATTTTGTTTTAATTCCGAGATATTAAGTTTATATAAATATTGTTTGCCTTATATGTATGTACATACATATCTATATATTACACCTTCTTCTTTCGAGGTGAGCAAGCAAAATAACCTACTAGGTATAGGAAAATTCGTAGGTATTAAGTATTTTGGATACAGGCAATTATTACAGGGAAGTTATACATAATATAACATTCCAATTATAAATGACAAAGGACTATTCTTACTTTTTTAAGGAATCATGGCTTAGATTATAAATAAAGTAAACAATTCAAAATGTATATTTAAATATAACAATATCGATAGGTATATAAAGTCTCAGCACTACACAAATCAACTAAATTGTGCAGCCGCCTTGTACGTCTTGGTCACCAAACAATGCCTGCTCCAGTTCACAACATACATTCAAACAACATACAACATATGTACATCTTTGCATCAATACAAGTTTTCCTACCAGTTTTATAATAAGTGATACAAACCGTAAATTACAGTAACAGTGGCAAAATTGCGGTTATTTTCATTCACTTATGAGCAATATAGCCCATATGTCTCACATGACTAAAATGAGATTGAGGGTCTGACCATTACTGCTCATTAAAGTGCGATCTATCAAACAGTGTGTCAGGAGTATAATGCAACATATGTGGGACGCTTCGCTGTGCGGTGCCTGAATTAATGCAAAACAAACTCAACATCAAGAGTGGAATTTATTGACGCTATAAAATGATGCTCTTTCAACTGTGTGAAGTTGACTATTTTCTGGACTATGTGAAGATTTCTGAAGACTGACTATTTAAATATAAATTTGTGAAACACCAGTTATCATCACACCTTGAAATACATCAAGTTTTGTGATCATTATTTAAATTCAATCTTTGGACTCTGTGAACAAAGACTTCGAAAAAGACTTTAAATACTTTTTTGGCCCTAAGATAATGTGTACATGTTTATTTCGCCCTGAACTGTGATGCGGAAATATAAATTTCGGTCTCGTAACTACGTATAGTTTTGTGATTATATTGATCATTGACACCCTTGGACCCAGTAAACAACTCCGACAAAGACTTGAAATAATTTTTTGGCCCTATAACGTGTGAATGTTAATTGTGACCCTGGATTAGTAGATTTTGATGCGGAAATAGAAATTTGTGGGTCTTAACTCCAGTTATCATCACATTTTTAGGGATTCTAGAGCAGAGTTATAAAACCGTCAAGTTTTTTGATCATTATCAATCAATCAAATTATTTCAGGCAAAAATACCCATACATGAAATACCAATATTATAGTAAACAGCTTTGAAAAAGACTTGAAAGAATTTTTTGGCCCTGTGATGTGTTAATTTGGCCCTCGATGGTGACGTGGAAATGTTAATGTGGTTTGTGTCGGCAGCGCTGCTGGTGTGCTCGGTGCAGGGCCTACAGCTGGACAGCCAGGCCTCCACACGAAGGCCGAGGGTCACCAAGTACAGCAGAACGACCGTCGCTCCGGGGGGCACAACTGTGAGTATTCTTACAAGCTTTTATTTAACTTGTAATGCATTTATGTACGGGTCAAATCTTGCAGTTAAATTTGACTCACTTTCCGGTTTTCGATTAAGCAGTTTTTAATTGGGGGACCTGTCGACACGGCTGGTCGACGCCTCGGGAGACCATAGGGCTGTCGCTTACCTCTCCCAGCGCATATCGCTGGCAATACAGAGAGGTAACGCAGCCAGCGTTATGGGCTCAATGCCGCAGGCGGACGTCTTAGAATAGTACACCAAACGAACACCAAAAATTGCCAATCGGGGGAAATAATAGATGTGTAAGCGAATTTTGGCATAGTTGTAGGTAAAGGTGTAGAAGGGGTGTTCTTTTTATAACTTCTTTTTATATTCATCTATTTTATTAGTATATTTTAGTTTTTATATAATACTTATTGTAAGTTTTAGTTTAATTTTTAAGTAGGTTTATTTTAATTTTAGGTTATTTTTTAAATATTTAATTCATAGTTAGTTTTAATGTTTTTTTTATATATACATAAATAAATATACAAGAATTGCTAGTTTTTAATTTTCATATATAATTATGTAAATTGGATAACAATGCAATATTACCTAATTATGACATGGAGCTGATCTGAAGATGGAGCTGGAAGGTAGCCATTTTTTTTACTGTATATCGTTGTACGATACACGTGCGAATAGGTAATTCGCAACTCGTGTCGATTTAACACCACTCGTTGCGAATTTCCTACTTTCCGCACTTGTATCGTAAATAACTATTAACCTCTTATCTGTGTATGATTGTATGAGGATCCTGACCGATTATTTTCGAGAACAATTTTTTCTGCTCTATACGCATATTATAGATTAGTAAGATTAGCGTAAGAATAATTTATACTGTAATATATGATTATGAAATAAATAAACTAAACTAAACATACGAAAAGTTACAGTTTTTGATTTTGACCCCAGGGTCAGGCTTTTTATTTTCCGCTTTTCGCTGGCCGGAATGGCCTTTGGCTCTCCCATTTCATATAAGGGAAAGTCCTCTGAAACTAAAGCTTTTGTTAGTAAATACTGTTGAACGTTGAGTTTAGCTTAAATTAGAAAGTGTCTCAATCACTTAACCACTATAACAGCGAGCAATCTCAACGAAATTTTCCAAGCGAGAAGAGCAAGCAATTTGTTTGTTTCAAAAGTTTCTCACTTTAACCCCCTTTATGTGGTACTTTAAGAATCATAATTACTTTACAAAGAGTACAAAATAAGTAATATTATTTCACGGGCGTTAAAGTGGATCCGATTTTATAATAGTACAAGCGGTTCTTATAAAATCTCAACCATTTACTGCGCACAAAAGAGCTGTTATCTTTTATAGCCTCTTTCACGCTCAATTTCCTTAACGATTTTAGTTAGGATATAAATACAAACAGAGGGTTAAAAGTTCCAGACCTTCATTGAAGGACACAAATGTTTTCACGCCTACTCACCTACTCAGTCTTTAGTGGTTTCAACAACCGTCTCCTTAACAACATTGACTCACGTGTTGGAACTTCCAAAAACCCTTTCAATAGGGAATATTACGCGAAACTCTGCGTAGGGGGCGCCACTCCCACAATAAGTCACAATCTAAGGGGCTACCGCAAACGAAAGAATCGAAATTTGGTTAACTAACTTTCAGGCAGAGGCAGTTAGCTAAGTTTCAATTTCGCGTTTCCCGGTAGGCCCTTTCTAAACAAACCGCCTTGATGTATCAATGTCATATTTGATTGTCTGTGAAAACTTGTCATAAAACAGTTTAAGGTACAGTATGTATAAGTTACTCTATGGTTTACTAAAGGCGCTAATGCTGCACTCTGGCGACAAAACATTACAGTAATACTCCCTATTCTAATTACTGTTTCTTAACTTACAGGATGCGGTGACAGAACGGAGTTTATCGACAGCTACATATCGCCTCCAGGGCAGCGGCGGGGAGACATGCATCCTGCTCACAGTAGACGCGCTTATAGACATCTTTTATCTTACCAAGCTGAACGAGCGAGCGGTAACTTACCTTCTTTTTCTCAAGAAAGTAGGCAATACGTCACCGCTGAGCTCGCTTCAGTTCAGTCCGACCACTAGTAGCTCCCTCTCGACAGACCGTGGCCAAGAATGTACAGGATGCCCGGAACCACGGCTCGCTGAAGATCGGAAAGCGTGGTGCGAGTTTGCGAAGGCCCTCTGCATCTCTGGCTTACCTTAGGGCCACCCCACATCTAGCGTCTTTCGAGCGTCGGCGTCTCGTCGGCGTCTACTACTCTATGGCCCTGCTCGACGCAACGTCGACGCAACTGCGCAGCGACGTCATTTTCCATAGCGCTGACCGACGCCGACACCCGAAAGACGCCAGATGTGGGGTGGCCCTTAGGATACTACAGCTACTACTTAGATTACAAGACCTTTTCTTGGCCTAATAATCTCCTTGCTATTTTCTTTAGACTACTTTGGACGAAGCAAATTATCGGCAACTTACACAACGCTGAATGAGAAAGCCAAGCTTTTTTTTAATTTTCTTATGTATTTCTACAATACAAAGCCATAAGCAAGTTAAGGATTGAGATAAAGTCATACATTTTTTTTTGGTTCTAACTATTAAGAACATTTGTGCAAAAAATCCAAGCCAAAATGCGTCGGGAGGTTTAATAATGGCCCAGAAATTAGAATCCAGTATCCTTAACTTTCAGAGACAGAAGCCTACGGTATTCTGTGCGTGTATGGTGCTCTTATATTTGCTTTTGTGGTTACAGGAAGCGAACACATTCGTGCCGAACAACGCGAATGTGGGGGGCGTGTGCAAGGAGGGGGACGCCGAGCAGCTCGTCATCTCCTTTAAAGACTTCACACTCGAATTCTCGTTCGCTAAGGTAACGTCCATCATCTTCCATTAATTAAAGCTATTAGCGAGCTAAGGGTTACTCTGTCAGATTGGCTTAGAAATAAGGAGATTTTAAAAAGATACTCGACTAAAGTCTTTTATCTAAAAGCAGTAATGTCAGTAATGGGCTTTCGTGTTAGTTCGTACCTTCTACCTACCTATAGCATGCCGTTGTGTTAGTTATAGGCCTATCGTTTATAGCCATGTGCAAGTTGCAGAACATTTTTAAATTTCCAAAAATTCTTATACAAGTTATTCCACTTTAAAAGTTCCCGTTCAGATTAGGGATTGTTACTCGATGTTCACAACAAGTTCGTTAACTGTTGACGACTATTCTTTTACATTTACGTCACTCATTGGCGTCTGTTTCAAGTTACATATAAATCGAGACTAACTGTAAGAAGGTTTGGCAATAAACGTGCAGAAAAAGTACCGATAACATTTCATGGGAAATTTGCAATTTTTGAAAGTTCTCTTTGGCACATTGTTAATCGTTCTCACGGAAGTTTTGTTATTAAAAAGCAGTAACATAAGTGTAAGGCCTGAGTGGACGCTCGAATTGGGCGTGCAGCGGGGCGGGGCGTGCGGCGCAAACGTATACTCCTGACCCCGACGCCACGCTGCACGCCCCGCCGAACGCTCCGCTTCGAGCGTCTACTCAGGCCTTATACTAATTTATATGACCTTTTCAGACACCAGGCGGTGAGCGCTGGAATTCCGGCAAAATCAAATTAAGCTACAACTCCAGCGCCAGGGTTTTAGAGCACGCTGCCAAGCAAGGACGTCGGGTCGTCCTGACAACCGACTCGCGAAATCTTCTCTTCCCTACTCCGGTCGGCAAATCGTTCTTCTGTCCTGAGGAGACGGTTATAGAACTTACGGAGGATGATACTAGGTAAGATTGAGATTTGGTTTTTTCAACAAACTCGCGAATTTTGCTGTTCCCTACTCCGGCCGGCAAATCGTTCTTCTGTCCTGAGGAGACCGTTAGAGCTCACGGAGGATGAGACTAGGTATTAAGTATCTAAACACTGACAGTAATGCGTTTTTTAAACAGTGGCAAGTAGTTATTTAAATCAATTAGCGAAATCTTCTGTTCCCTACTTTGGTCGGCAAATCGTTCTTCTGTCCTGAGGAGACGGTTATAGAACTTACGGAGGATGATACTAGGTAAGATTGAGATTTAGTTTTTTCAACCAACTCGCGAAATTTGCTGTTCCCTGCTCCGGTCGGCAAATCGTTCTTCTGTCCTGAGGAGACGGTTATAGAGCTCACGGAGGATGAGACTAGGTAATAAGCGTCTAAACACCGACAGTAATGCATTCAAACAGTGACAAGTAGTTCTTTCAAATAATTCGCGAAATCTTCTGTTTCCTACTCCGGTCAGCAAATCGTTCTTTTGCCAAATCAAATCTTGCAAGTTAAATTTGACTCACTTCCCGGCTTCTAATGAAGCTGAAAATTCGTATACGCATGTAAGTCGGGTGACAATGCAATATTATGGTACCATCGAGCTGATCTGATGATGGGGACAGGAGGTGGCCATAGGAACTCTGTGATGAAACAACGTAAACTAATTGTGTTAGGGGTTTTTAGAATTGTCTCGATGAGTATTAGTTGTCTGTCGTAAGAAAAGTAGTCAGCGATAAAATGAATTTTTTGGCAAAAACTTATAATATTTTTATTTTTCCAGCCCAGCCACCGCCGACAAAGCCAAGCTGTACCTCCGCCAGATGCGTCTTCAGGCCTTCATGTTCAAACATGACGGCGAGTTCGGTCCCCCCTGGCACTGTTCGGACTCAGCCCGAGCCCGGTCCGAGACCGCCCCCGTCGCCGTGGGCGCCGCGCTCGCGATAGCCACCGCTGGTACTCTGGTGTTACGCCATCTGGCGCTATTTGAAGGTGAAGAAGGTACAGTATGACACGATGGAGTGAAGGGGTTATGTGCGTTCTGGACGTTTCTGTTGCTGCTTTTTTTAGGGATGTGCCCGATATCGAAAATATCGATAGCAAAAATTTAAACAAGTTTAAAATTCTAATAAGGGTTTTTAATTGTAGTTTTTTTCATTAATTTACAGTAGGATTCAGATCTAATACCAAAAAGACCGAATAGGTACGTACATTTCACTCTTGCTGCTTTTGAGCGATAGAGATGGTAATAATTTTATTCCATCATAACCTAGGCAAATCTGTCAAGTAAACCTTTATTATTGGTGGATTTACATCTTTAGTTGTAAAGCAGCCTTATGATGACTTGCTTTTTATGTTTGATGTTGTATAATTGCTAGCGAAATGGAAGTTTAGATAAGTGTTTGGAAACGGTTCTAATGGTATTTGTAACTTCTATGCAAAATGGTCATATACATTTTTGACAAAAGAGTGCGTATGTGTCAGCAAAGCCTAGGAGGACATTTGCCTGACGTATTATTCCACAAATAACCCTATTTTATGTATTTCAAGATTTTATATACAAATATATTATAACGAAAAAAAATGTATTTTTCATCAATTTAAAATCTTGCGTCCTTTTTGGGACATCTTTTACATATACATAATTATGATCATAATCAAAGGTGCTGGTGTTATGGTAGATTGCTAATAGGACGGAGCAAGAGTCATTGACTTTAGTCGTGTCTAAATACTCTAAATTATAAGACGTGTAATAAACTCAAAACACCAATTACAGATATTTTGGTAAAAGCATAAAATTCACCACTAAATAATATCTAAGTGACATATCTCAAATTATTGTAATTTAGTGCGTTCATTTATTAAATTGTCTTTATGAATAAATGACGTCGAAATGATTTGTTGTTGTTTATTTTTCACATATAGTATGGCTCTTCTGAGGTGAACTTCTTTCTTATAATTATAAACCTTCAACAATCAAAAATAAAATATTACAAGTGAAAATGATTATTGTTGCAAATAAAGTTGGGAATGCAAGAAAAAGGCCGGCTAAATTACATAAAAACACTAAATAAAATTAAATAAATCATTCTCTTACAATTACAAAAAAAAATCTTTTAACAATTATAAATCATAAATCATCAAATAAATAAAACATGCATTAAAGGTAAAAATATATACATAAGTATAATAAATTTACATATTTACATAAATTAAAAATAACAATGCTTGCAGCTGCACCTTTGTAAATTATTACATTTACCACCGCAAGCTAATAATTTAAATAAAACAATATAATAAATATGTAACCACGTTTCATTTTTAACACCACACTAAGTATCAAAATAATATGAGTGCCGTATCGCTTCGGGGCGGTCTATCCTCCTACACTACCAAAACGTAATATCTAGAATATCAGTGACATTAAATTTGAACCTTAATACTATGACGACACCGGTTGTTTTTCAATATGAATGTTGTACTGGCACGTGCTAACGCTCGAGCTAGCGGCTGTGCGATAATAGAGACAATGGCCTTTGTTTGAAAGATTAACGTTCGAAGCGAAAAGTTCACCTCAGAAGAGCCGTACTATACCAATTAATCCTACTAATAATATAAGTATTGAAAGCTAAGCTAATACAAAAATACTAAAGGGGCCCACTGATTAACAGTCCGCCGGACGATATCGGCCTGTCAGTTAGAACAAAAGCATTTTGACAGCTCCGAACAACTGACAGGCCGATATCGTCTGGCGGACTGGTAATCAGTGGGCCCCTTAACGGGAATGTTAGTGAAAACAGGGTTAGGATCGTTGAACAACTATTGAATGGACAAAACTTGGATGGAACCTTAACTAATTCAAAGCATTATGAATAACTCTATTAGTTAGGGTTAGAAGTAGTAAGTAGGTACTCTTTTATAACTAACCGACTTCCAAATCTCAAAGAAGGAGGTTATCAATTCGGTTGTATGTTTTTTTTTATTTATTTTTTATTTTTTTATTTTTTTTTGTTTGTTACTCCATATCTCCGTCATTACTGGACCGATTTTGAAAATTATTTTTTTGATTGTATGTATATGCATACAGATTGGTCCCGTTTTTATCAAAACCCAGTTCTGATGATGGGATCCATGAGGAATCGAGGGAACTCCTCAAATCTTAAAGGCATACATATAGTGATTTTTGTGTTTTTATCAACAAATCAAGCATATACATTCAGAAACGTGACATTTGATGAAGTGGAACTGCTGATGATGATCAGAACAGAACTCTTCAACGACGCATAGTTCACGTTTGGCGATTTGTCCTCTTCGTTATGTTTGTTAAGCAAGTTAAGTTTTTAAGCCACATTTTTGTCAAGCTCGAGTTCTGATGATGGGATCCATGAGGAATCGAGGGAACTCCTCAAATCTTAAAGGCGTGCGTATAGAGATTTTTGTATTTTCATCAGAAAATCAAGCATTTTTATCAAAAACCGTCGCATTTGATGAAGTGTAACTGCTGATGATGATCAGAACAGAACTCTTCAACGACCCGTAGTTCACGTTTGGCGATTTGTCCTCTTCGTTATGTTTGTTAAGCAAGTTTAGTTTTTAAGCCACATTTCTGTCAAGCTCGAGTTCTGATGATGAGATCCATAAGGAATCGAGGGAACTCCTCAAATCTTAAAGGCATACATATAGTGATTGTTGTGTTTTAATCAACAAATCAAGCATATACATTTAAAAAGTAACATTTGAGGAAGTGTAACTGCTGATGATGACCAGAACGAAACTCTTTAACGACGCATAGCTCGCGTTTGGCGATTTTTTCTTTTCGTTATGTTTGTTAAGCAAGTTAGGTTTTTAAGACATATTTATGTCAAGCTCAAGTTCTGAACATGGGATCCATGAGAAATCGAGGGAACTCCTCAAATCTTAAAGGCACACGTATAGAATTTTCTTTATTTTCATCATAAAATAAAGTATTAACATTAAAAACTGTCGCATTTGATGAACTGGAACTGCTGATGATGATCAGAACAGAACTCTTCAACGACGCATAGTACATGTTTGGTGATTTCGAATTTCGACTTTGACTTGGACTGGGACCCGGACTCGGATCCAGATCCGGACTCGTACCCGGATCCGGTTCGGACCCGGACCCGGACCAGGACTCGGATTCGGACTTGGACCTGGACTAGACCCGGACTCGGACCCGGACTCGGACACAGACCCGGACCTTGACCCGGAAAACCACGATGATACCTAAACTAAATAAACCACTATGATTACCTACCATAAAATGTAGGTATAAAGTATGATGAGGCCAAACCCCTCCCGCTCAAACCCCCGTACACCGCACCGCATGCGCCGTTAAGTGGGTTAGGTTAGGTTTGAACTGCTATCCTCACAGAACCGAACAAAAGTGGGTTAAGTTAGGTTAGAACTGCGAGCCTTACAGAAACGAAATGCTTCCTTTTCTACATAGCGCACCATCTACAATAATCTTTCACCGGGCCGCATAGAAGTCGTTTTTTTTTTCTTAAAAATTATTTTGACATAAATTTGCAAAACAGCGCCATCTGTAGTCAGTGACTAGAACTAAATAGTATCGATGTTGCAAAACGCGTACTATGTGACATCACTAATTCATGCTTAAATTTTCTAGACCTAAGAGGTAAAAACAGTAACTTAATATTATTATTTCAGATATGTTACATATTTATAACTACTTATCGATGATTCATTTTTATAAACAATATTAGAAATGAGAGCTGTATTAACTTGAGTGGCACGAAGGTATTTAATAACATACCAGCAACATTTACACCTACATTACGTAGCGTATTTCATTCACTGGGATACCGGGCGATATACCTACTATAATAGCAGTAACAGGCATCTACTCTTAACTGACTAAGTATATTGATGAATCTTAAGGTAAGGGCCTTACGGCTTTGTTATAATAAAATTTGAAGCTTTGTTATAACAAATTTAATACATATCAGTGAAAGAATAAGGATCAAAGTCAAATGGCATTCTAAAGAAAGATGTGTGTGTCGAATGGCAGTAAATAATGGCTCCTCTACACGATGGGCCAGCGCCGGACACTCCAAGGGACGCAGCCATGCGGTAGAATGCGATAGCAATATCACTTGCTCCCTCTAACGCATAAATGCGTCCCTTGGAGTGGCCGGCGCTGGGCCAACGTATAGAGGAGCCATAACAAAATTTACTTTGACAATACGCCTCTATAGAAACAGTCGCCATTAGATATATCGGAGCGGCTAAGGCGCTCACAAATATCTGAACAGGCGCGCCTATTGTCAGGGCGTTAGAGTGCGTATTCAGATACTGTGAACCAGGGATGTTACGGAGCTCCGCTTCCGTTTCCGTTAAGTCGGAACTTCCGTTTGGTATTACACATCCGTTTCTGTTCCGGTTCCGTTACTTTTGAAACGGAAGTTATATCGGATGTCAATGATTAGCGCGGCAGCGGGACATGAGCGATGTACATCAAAAACAAACAGGTTTATACCAGTCATTCGCTCATAGCCCCGCTTGCCACGTGCTGCAGTAATTAGATGTTCTGGTATATCCGTGTTTTTGAATTTAAAGTACCTATTCGTATGTGTTGTGTTGTGTAATGTATACCTACTATCAGTACTGACTCAGGCTCCGGTTCTGGTTCCGGTTCTGGTTCCGGTTCCGTTTTCGGTTCCGATTCCGTTTCTGGTTCCGATAAACTAAATTTAAAACATCTGGTTCCGCTTTCGGTTCCGATAAAACCACATCCGTTACATCCCTGCTGTGAACACCTTGGCCGCTCCGATATATCTGATGGCGACTGTACTAAATTCTCTTTGGTATTATATACCTACACTTTCCCCAGTACCAGCTTCTGTACCCGCAACCCGACCCGGCAACCCGACGCGACGCCATTATTTACGGGTTGTCAGTCCGCTAATTATAATTGGTTCCCGGGGGACAGTGAGTTTTTTATCGCCTCGTGTTTATTGCTATATTGTAATATGAATTTACTGTTTGAACAAGAGGGCCCGAAACATCGAAATTCGCGTATTTTTATCTCTGTTAAGTGTGACTCACGCTAGACCGTGCTGGGGCCGGGCCGGAGCTTCCGGCGCTTCGTTTTCTATGGAAAGCACCACGTGATCACCGATCAGACGTCATAGAATGATATGTCGGACGCATCGGCCCGGGCTCAGCCCGGTGTAGCGTGAGTCATCCTTTACTCCAATCACCTCCAATAAACAAAAGCAAGAGCGATAGAGAAGAAATAAATTAATTTATTTACGCGACATAGGGACCTATATTTATTTTTTGGAGTTTAATTTGTATTTTTTTTAATTGCGACCTGGGAATCATGCCTTGGTATGGTATCATTATGGTATCCTCTTTAATTTACTCAAATATAGTTTAAAGTCTTCCAGGGTGCCTAGTCAACGAAACTCAACTAGGGTAGGTGCGTTAGTTTCCGTCCAGCTCTAGTTTTCGGCCACTTGACGAAATTTGAATATAAACCTACGTTGCTGCACAAATTTGGACTTATTGCAATCCATAATATCGAAACAATATATCTATCTACGTACATAAAAATGATGTTTCACAAGTAGCAAATTAAATATTATTTGCTAATATGTCAAGTGGACGAAAACTAGAGCATGGACGGAAACTAGCGCTATGATCCTATCAATGTGCACTAATATGAAAGAGTGTTAGAGATAAATGGATGACTACGGAGGTTATAAACTGCCGGCATGTCAATGTCAAATTTTATGGAAAGTTGTTTAAGTAATACAATAGTTTGACAATCATTGCATCCCTCGGGATAATATGACAGGGGCTCATCCCTTTGAGGATTAAGGCCAAGCATATGCTCTAACAAGGGTTGCAATTGGAAATTACGCGGAAAACTCACCAAATTGCTTAAGCAATTTTGTTTGTTAGTTGGTGTTGGCAACCTTAATGATTATTAGTTTGATTGTTTAAAATATAAGTACTTACCTAGGGTGTTTTTTCAACATAGATGTTATAACTATTAGGTAAAGTGTCATTCTATGGAACTTGCTAACTATGTAAACAAACCGCCATTTTAAATTGTTAAAAATAGGAATTTACTAGTGACTTTAGACTAATTACTTATAGAGGCTTCTGGTGACCAGAGGGCTGGCCAATATTTTGCCCAGCGGATCAGCATTGCCATCCAGCGGGGCAATGCGGCCAGCCTTCTGGGTACCCTACCGAGCGACTAGGACTTCAGGCCAATTTTTTTATTTATAAGTTTTTATTTTTATTATGTTTCTGATATTTAAATAAAATTCAGTTGTCTTATAGAAAACAAGCAGTAAGTCCTTCTACACAGTAAAATTCATTACTTGTTAAAATATATTCTATATTTTGTAACTAGGTACCTACATATTTGGCTTGACACCGACTTCAAACATATCAGTTGCTAGCGCATATAAAAGGGATAAGTAATATTTTATTGTTTTTATTATTCATAACGAAAAAAAGTAAATATCGTGGAAGTTTAAATCAGAATATTTTATTTTAAATTAATATTGTATTAAGCAGAAACGTCTGCGAACGATGCTATTAAGCTTCGAAATAAATTAAAAGTGGAAAAAACACGTAAAACACGTGGACTCTTACGGTAGATGTCGCTAAGAGCCTCCCTAGGGCTCATATATGGTGGAAATATTCGCTGAATTGGGTACGGTCTTGGTAGCTCATATGGCAGAGCACTGTACTAGTGATCCAGTGGTCGTGGGTTCAAGTCCCACCCAAGACAGTGAATTTTTCCACTTTTAATTTATATTTTATTTTGTCCTTATTGAAGTCGGGTTTTCTTTTGTTAAACGATTTTTTTATGTTTCATAGCGTGCGTGATTTCACTGGTTCTGTCCCTATTGATAAATTGGCACCGATGATTTCATTTTCTACCATCCACCCTTCTGTATCAAGGAACATATCCTTCACCCTTTTAATGTTTGGGAAGCGCTGCATGGGGGCCTGTTTGGCGTGAAATTGGCCGTGAAATTGCAGATCATTAATTTAATTAGCTCTTTTGAAGACAAGTGCCGCAAGTGCGCTTGTGATGTGCTTTTTTTAATGACCTGTCCCTTGTCCTTTGTGCCCTGAAATCTGTATTCTGTAGTTGTACAAAAAAAAAAAAATATTTTATTACATAATGCCCAGTTGCACCAACCCTAAGGGCCCCTTGCACCATTCACTAACCCAGGGTTAACTGGTTAAACCTGCGGTTACCATTAGACTATTTGACACTGGGTTAACGGTTTAACTCCGGGTTAGTAGATGGTGCATGTGGCGCTAAGCGGTTAAACCGTTAACCCAGTGTCAAATTGTACGGGTAACCATGGTTTCAGGTTTAACCGGTTAACCCCGGGTTAGTGAAATAATGCAAGTGGTAATAATGACTTAAAATAGCCAAAAAACCATAGTATTAGAAAACCCGTCCGGATGTAGTAGGTACAAAAATAACGTTTAACCTTTAATTGGTTCGCGGGCGCATGCGTGATAGATTTATTGCCACAAAAACTATAGGTACTGTAAACTTTCTAGCGACAGCGTAGTGTGGACATGTAAGTTTTTGACTGAGTACCTAAGTGCCACTTGCACCATTCCACTAACCCGGGGTTAACCGGTTAAACCTGGAGTTACCATGGTTACCAGTACAATTTGACATTGGGTTAACGGTTTAACCACTTAACCCCGGGTTAGTGGGATAGTGCAAGTGGCCCTAATAAGTGTGTAAGTACTTACGTCTCCGATTAAGCTAGGGCATAACTATTAAATTAATCACTTTTAAAACGCTATATGTCAAAATAATCCATTTTATTCCAAAAACGCCTTTCATCATTTTGGAAAAGAGTTGATACTCTTCAAACTGTTATTTATATTTTATATTTTATATCAAACATAGCTAAGAACCATCGCAAGGAAACTCGCTTTCACGTGAAAAAACCCGCATCGAATTCGGTCAATCCGTTGGAGAGCTAACTACCTATGCCACAGACAGGCAGACATTGGCGTCAAATATAATTATAACACCCCTCTTTTTCCGTCAGGGGTTATAATTATAAAATGTTTTCGTATGTCCGGCTTTCCTGTGGCTCTTTGAAATTTTATAAGCAGACTTGATGAGTTTTTTTCACTACACCAGCTCGTAAAGGCTCTCTTTGGGCCCGATTCGGATTTTGAAATAGACATCTGTTAGATATCTTTTAGACTGACACCAAGATACGATAACGGTATGTTTAAGATGTAACCTGTCAAATTTGACATTTGCGCGATTCTGGAGATACTCTTGAACGATTTCCACAAGATATGGCTTAGAGATCCAATTCACATCTAATAGATATCTAACTCTATCTAACGTAAAAGTGACATTTGTTGCCCGAATTGCGCTGCAAAAGAGAACTAGTTGAAATCTAATCTATAACGTATCTAGAATGGATCTAGTAAGTGTCGTCTCTTGTGAATATCTTGAAGTTCGAATACGGCAGTTTATTCATTCACATCATCATCAACAACTCACGTGAAATTACTTAGGCACTCTTGTGGATAAAGTGCAACTTTCTCATCAGTTTTTGAACAATCTAGCGAGCCTGTATTAGCTGGTTTGGTGAAAATTTGTTTAAAAAAAATGGTTGTATGTAAAGTAGTAAACCTAAATAAGTAAGGACGATAATTTTGCGTGATAATGTCATAAGAAAACATTGATGAAAAATTGCATAGGTACTTTTATATGTTACCATGGAGATCTGTCCACAACGTTACTATGGAGATCTGTCCACAACGTGACACTTATTTTTCGTGCATGCTACCGGTGTTCACGTCAAAAAATTAAACGCGCATATCCCCGTTAATCTCATCATTAAGAAATTTCCACCCCATTCCTAAAAAACATACCCAGTAGCTATAATGAGGCATCGGTGTCAAATGTCAATAAAACATAAAAATACCACAAAAAGAGTAATTTCTCCAAAAAGGGTACCTATTTTTTTGTACAAATTCCTAAAGAATCCTCAAGTCATGTAAGGAATGCGAAATAGCGTGTTAGTTTTTTGCTAATTTGTCTCAAGTTTTTGCGGCCATTTTGAAATTGTCTTAACACCTCATTTCTGTCACATATTTGGAGTTAATTATGATTAAAACGACGGGAATATGTTATCAAAATTGGTTTTAAATTTTAGTGGTTTTGCGTTGAATACGATTTATTTATTTTGTAATACTTTTTTAGGTCCCTACTTAAATACCTACGGAGCAATCGATTGTACAGAAATACATTGTAACTCTGAAAAGTAGGTAGGTGCATTTTAGTAAATGTTTTTATTTACAGGTGTAAAGGTACACCCACGTCCGCCGTGTTTTAATAGTTATAAGACTCAAACGTACCTACATAATGATTATACTATGTAGACTAGTGGCTCTGTAAGCTATATAGCGTAGACCAAGATATAGGTAGGCATAAAAAAATAAAAAATACTTCGTTGAGTCATTATCACAGCGAACTCACAATAGTCATAAGAGCTATGGACTCTACAGGCGTAAGTAGGTATGTACTTTAATCTAATTTCCGCCATTTTGTACCGAATCTGTTCACAAAATTTCACGATTGAGACTATTATGTAATATACAAAAATGTCTAGGTAATTTTTATATAATCAGTGTAATAACTAGATTCATCTTCGTTGAGTGAATTACGGGCTGTAGAACTTGTAGATAGAAGTAACTACTTACAATGGGTATGAGTAGGTTATTTAATGTTTTAAATTTAATTTAGTAAGTATACCATCTACCATCCAATTTTCTGTACAGTTATTATAGCGACTTGCGGAATTTTACTGTATGTTTCTTTGTAAAGTGTAGTCATTACAAAACATTTAAACAACATAATTAAATCCTAACAAATTTTAATTGTTTTTAAAGTCAATTATTAATAGCTCGTGTCACATGTCAAATGATTTTGACGGGACAGTTGCATTTCGCGCGCCGTCGGCGACCGGTGGAGCGTGAACCGGACGGTCGTGTCATGAGTGTCATGACTAATAAGATTGTTAGGAAATAGGTCGACAATTTGTTACAAGATGGTCATCTCTATCCATACAGAGATTGTGGTCCTAGCCAAAATGACAATCGTTAAAAGAAAACGCCAATCGAAACTATGTAGGTGGAAATAGTCACGTGACTTTCCGTAGCATTCGTCAAGCCGATACGTTTTTTTTTGTTTAGCATTTGTCGGTGTACGATTGTCATCTTGGCTAGGCCCCTGGGGTCCGTCCGGTAACATAATTTAAAAAATAGTTTTTGGGGGCAAAAAGTCGATCTAGTCTTATCTCTGGGAAAACGCGCGTTTTTGAGATTTTACATGTTTTCCGAGCAAAGCTCGGTCGCCCAGATATTATGTATGTATGGTATGTATTATAAATGTGAAAGTAACTCAGGCTGTCTGTCTGTTACCTCATTTAGATGAAAATTGGCATAGAAATAGTTTGAGACCCGGAGGACTTAGGATAGTGTTTATCATCATAATTCCACGCAGACGAAGTCCCTGGCAGAAGCTTCTGATTAATAATAAGATATATAGGTCGACAATTTGTACAATATGATTAGCTTCCTGGCATCCCGACTTCTCATAAAGAGAGTTTGGGGTCTGGTTGAAAACCTACTCCCTAAAATAGGCCCAAGCAGTTTTAGTTTTAGTTCTAGAAAACTATATTGCCTCCAGACCTTCCCGGAGAAATACCAGGTCCTTAAAGTCTTTGTATGTATTTCTTACGTATGTATACGTACTCGCACATAAGAATGTACAATACGAGACTTATGTGAAGATTCTTCAAAGCCAGTTAGATACGGAATTCACATTGTGTAACCGAACACCCCCGATAAGGCAGTTTCACATGGCGTCATTTCACCAACCATGTGAACAGTGTAACTTGACCTTTATATCGAATCATAATGACCGAACCTTAATACAACGAAATAAGGTTTATTTTGCAATGGAACTTATATTCTTTTATAAAATGGTATGAGTTTAGTGAAATTAGTTGGTGGTCTTGGTTTTATGCTGACGAATGATGTTGTTTGAGTAAAGCCGCGTGTTTTGCTGACTGTACGAGAACGTATTTACATATTTGTTTCCTATATTCTGTAATACGATATGAATGATATAAAATCTGACTGCGGCAAGAAAAAAGGACATACGGACATTTTTGTATACGATGCTTATGTTGTTACATGACCGATATGTCACGAATTGTATTAAGTTAATATCTAATATCTGGGTGACTGAGCTTTGCTCGGAAAACATATAAAAACTCGAATATGTGCGTTTTCCCAGAGATAAGACCTAGCTAGATCGATTTTTCGCCACTAAAACCCCCATATAGCAAATTTCATCGAAATCGTTAGAGCCATTTCCGAGATCCCCGAAATATACATATAATATATAAATAAATAAATATACAAGAATTGCTCGTTTAAAGTTATAAGATATATTTTGATGCTCTTTGAATGACATTAGACATTGCATCAGAGATATTGCAAGGTCCGTTTTAAGAGAAGTGTCCAAAAAGTCGTCACATCATCAAATTTTAATATGGATTTCTTTAAAATAACTTTATGTGCAGTCACCTGCAATAATATATTACACAACGAAAGCCGCATCAATATCGAACACGACCTTATTGGTAGAGCGATAAGAGCGTTTCACATATTTTTGCGGCCTTCAAAGAGTAACATTTGATTGCAGGTGACTGTATGGATAGTAGGATACTACGTGTAGCTCGTAAGAGCAGTAAGTCACTTGTTCAAAATACTGAATACATTGACTGACCCGAACGGAATATAATCATTCTGAACGACTTAATCCACTAAGAATCCAGTGATCTCTATCAAATGCTCCGAAAGATAGTGCAAATGCGCGCTAATCTCTGCAAACATTGTAAAATATTCGATTGTTACATTCTGCAATCGATTACAGAATGTATCAATCTAACATACACTTTAAAAACAATAATTTAAAGTTCTGTTTTCGATATCAACTTATTTAAAGTAGCAAACTTAACAAAAATACTATTGCAGCTAGAAAAATTGTCACTACTCTTTATCACAAACGAAACAAATGTCAAAATCGTTAAACTCATCAGAATTAGCTGCAAATATAAATTTACAATCGATACCCATTCGCTCAGTTTGAATTTGGAATAGTTTTTTTTTAAGATTAGGGGCAAAGGCGCGACTGTTAATCCTCAGTTACGAGTATCAGACAAAGGGACAATGGTTCGGGTGAAATGAACAGCTCTTTGTCAACTTGAATGAATGCGCAATAGTAGTTTAGGGACACTTGGGCTGGTGAGTGGTGAAACGGTGTAGCTCGCTTTTTGGCGGTAAGCACTTTAGTAGAAGTGTTTATTTGTATTTCGGCTGTTCTTTGTTTTGGTTATGATTTGTAATAGTAACTTCAAAGACTCTTTAAAGTGTTTTATGGGGTTTACAACGAGCCATAAACATCTTAAATGTACCTATAACATAACACTGAAATATAAGTAAAAAAAGCGGCCAAGTGCGAGTCGGACTCGCCCATGAAGGGTTCCGTATTTAGGCGATTTATGACGTATTCAAAAAGAACTACTTACTAGATCTCGTTCAAACCAATTTTCGGTGGAAGTTTACATGGTAATGTACATCATATATTTTTTTTAGTTTTATCATTCTGTTATTTTAGAAGTTACAGGGGAGGGGGGGGGGGGACACACATTTTACCACTTTGGAAGTGTCTCTCGCGCAAACTTATCAGTTTAGAAAAAAATGATATTAGAAACCTCAATATCATTTTTGAAGACCTATCCATAGATACCCCATACGTATAGGTATGATGAAAAAAAAAATTTGAGTTTCAGTTCTAAGTATGGGGAACCCCAAAAATTTATTGTTTTTTTTCTATTTTTGTGTGTAAATCTTAATGCGGTTCACAGAATACATCTACTTACCAAGTTTCAACAGTATAGTTCTTATAGTTTCGGAGAAAAGTGACTGTGACATACGGACGGACAGACGGACAGACAGACAGACGTGACGAATCTATAAGGGTTCCGTTTTTTGCCATTTGGCTACGGAACCCTAAAAACCCGTAGAAAAACAGAGCTGTTTTAAAAATAATTCTATATTTTTTCTTGAGTTCTGCCTCCATCTTAAAACACAAGAAATAATATAGAGCTCAAAAATTAATCTCATTAGGTTATGAAATAATTGAACGAAAATGTTGTTTCATTCAAAAAAAAACAAAAAAAATATTATAGGCATGTCTAACCCAATTTCGGAAGGTACCTAAACAAAGTTGCAACCGCATTCTACTCACCCAAAATGGCCGCTCAATTTGTCAATTCCACAGATACAATATTGCGCATTTCACCCCCGTTGCGGTGGTAACAATGGGCTAACAATGCATTTTGTGCGTGTCAACACGCCCTAATGCAGTCCTTGACGTGTAAAAGATTAACTTGGAGTTTATTGAGATATTTTATTATGTTGACATGTGTTGCGTGGGTGTATTATTGCGCATAGATTTTAATAGGTTGCCTAAATGGTTGCAGAAAGATTACCCCAGAACCTTTCTTTGCTCTCACTATACAAGAGTACAGGCTATTATTAAACAACATCGGTGGCAAGCAAGCACACGGCCCGTCCGAAGCATTGTAGATAGATAGTATGTAATCCTATTTGACTGACTGGTAAAGTGGTAACATTTATTTGGATCCTAGTTGGGATGCCAGTTAGGACGAAAGAATAGGGTATTTGACAGTATTTAAAATAATTTATTTTACACCATGCATGAAATAAAACACCATACCAGAAGATTAATAGAGAAACGTAGACAGCAGTTATTTTTAGACACAATTTCTATTTTAAAACCCGTATAAAACTATAAAGAGTAGGTAATTTGATTGTGACGTCACATGCTAGTGTTTCATAAAAATTCAATCGCAGGAAAATCGTTTTCACATTTCTAAAAAAGAAACTGATTTCACTAGTAGCCAAATACCCTATTACGTAAGGGCCGGTATAGACGGACTGCCGACTGCAACTCGTATGGGACAACTGCAACATGCAACGTCGGCGTGCAGTTCCCATACATCTAAATTTCAGTCTGGTTGCAGTCCGTCTATATCGGCCCTAAGGCATGTAGAGCTGTATGCTTGTTTGCCACCGATGTGGTATAAAGTATAAACACATGAGTGTAAGTATGTAGTTATTACTGGTGATGTGCCTGGCTCCTGTCAAACACTATATTTCATATAATATAATTTTAAGTTAAATTTAGTTTGTAGTTACTTAGTTTTTAGGGTTCCGTAGCCAAATGGCAAAAAACGGAACCCTTATAGATTCGTCATGTCTGTCTGTCTGTCCGTCTGTCCGTCTGTCTGTCCGTCCGTATGTCACAGCCACTTTTCTCCGAAACTATAAGAACTATACTGTTGAAACTTGGTAAGTAGATGTATTCTGTGAACCGCATTAAGATTTTCACACAAAAATAGAAAAAAAACAATAAATTTTTGGGGTTCCCCATACTTCGAACTGAAACTCAAAAATTTTTTTTTCATCAAACCCATACGTGTGGGGTATCTATGGATAGGCCTTCAAAAATGATATTAAGGTTTCTAATATCATTTTTTTCTAAACTGAATAGTTTGCGCGAGAGACACTTCCAAAGTGGTAAAATGTGTGTCCCCCCCCCCTGTAACTTCTAAAATAAGAGAATGATAAAACTAAAAAAAATATATGATGTACATTACCATGTAAACTTCCACCGAAAATTGGTTTGAACGAGATCTAGTAAGTAGTTTTTTTTATACGTCATAAATCGCCTAAATACGGAACCCTTCATGGGCGAGTCCGACTCGCACTTGGCCGCTTTTTTTTATTGTAGGTACTTACTACTTAGGTAAGTGTATGGACCAAGGTCTGAAATAAATGATTTTTTTTATAAAAAAAAGAGCGCTGATTAACTCGTTCGAGATTATGTACTGTAAAATCACTAGTGTCACAAGTGAACACGTACCTAACTTATGTATTTATTGCGTAAATTATTGCGCTGCAGACTTTCTTTGGTTTGTCTCTACATCTTGTTCCTGATTTTAGTTTTAGTTTGATATTGTTATATATTGTTTCTGTTTTTTCTGTCAATGTGTGTATTGTGGCAAGCTAATAAATGGTTTATCTATCTATCTATCTATCTATTTTCTTTCTTTCTTTCTTTCTAACTATGTAAGTATGCAACTCACCTCGCGTTGTCCCGGCATTTTGCCACGGCTCATGGGAGCCTGGGGTCTGCTTGGCAACTAATCCCAGCAATTGGCGTGGGCACTAGTTTTTACGAAAGCGACTGCCATCTGACCTTCCAACCCAGAGGGTAAACTAGGCCCTTATTGGGATTAGTCCGGTTTCCTCACGATGTCGTACCTACTTAAGTTCCGAAAAACTCATTGGTACGAGCCGGGGTTTGAACCCGCGACCTCCGGATTGCAAGTCGCACGCTCTTACCGCTAGGCCACCAGCGCTTTCCATACATATAGTAGCAAATATATTGATCATATTATTTTCGCACTCAAAACTAAACAAAATCTGAACCAAAACAACACCAACATCAGATATAATATAATCAGCTAATCCCCTAAAAGATAAACAGTAACCAGAAAGCTTTACACATTTGCGGATTATTCGCCTGTCCACACTACTTTATCTTTCTGCTATATCTTTGGATATATTCGTTCTCACGGATGATTTAGGATTTTGAGATAGCCTCCTAAGGCCCGATACAAACGAAATATCCAAAATTTGCCACTGAAATTTGAACCTAAACTGTAGGAAATAGAGTTGATTTTGCGTTGTTTGAAAATTGAACGAAACAAAGCAAAAGCGAATCTGTTCCAATTGAATATGGTTTAAATTACATCGCACTGAATAGGTACTATAGGTAGGATCGACCTTGGGCTTTAGGAGGATAGAAAGGAAATTGATTTGGGTGATATGTGACAGAACATGCATTAAAGAGTGGTCCAACATACGTTGATATTTTTTTAACCACACAGCTGGTAAAGGCTCTCTTGATTGTTCAATAATTGATAAGAAAGTTGCATTTTATCCACACGTGTCGCAAAGTAGTACTTATGTGGGTAATGTGGGCTGGTAGAATTGACTTTCAAATTTCAAATGATCGGGTATCAATATTAGCACGAGAGGTTAAATGACAACTTTGGGCCCGATTCCGAATTATACTAGATATCTATTAGACATCACCAAGATGTGTCAGTGTCAAACAAATGTCAAAAGTGACGTGTTTGTTTGAAGAAACGTCACTAAGTTTGACACTGACATATCCAATCCATATCGTTTCAATATCTAGTATTTGACATATCTTAAAGTTCGAATATGGCTGTTTGCCCCTTGTAAAACAATTTTTTTTAATAATAAGTAGGTAATAACATTTTGAAGAAGAATTTCCCATGGAAAGCACCACGTGTTCACCGATCAGCCGTAGAAAATGACATGTCGGACGCCTCGGCATCGGCACGGCCCGGTCTAGCGTGATTTATACCTACTTAAGCAAGAAAAATGTGACGTTCCACGGCAAAAGGTACCTTATGGCACTTGGCGCTTACGTCGCATAGCGCCGTAATAATAATTGCGCGCGGCGGCGGAGCGGCGTTAATAATAGCGTAAGCGCCAACGGCCATAAGGTACCTTTACCCGTGGGACGTCACAAATATTCCTAAAAATATATTTGGCAACGTATTTTTGACGTCACGTCGACTATTTGTTTTGTTCCAGGTGGAAAATAAGCTTATACGGACCCTACCATTTGTGGCGTTTTCAACCAAACGGGTAATTAATTGTCGTTGGTCAATAAGACGCTATTTCCATAAAGCTTCAAAATTAAATCAACCTAATCGACAACCGACAATGTGGTAACTTTTAGTTCAAAAGTTCACACTTTTTCTTAAACAACGGTAAGCACCATTCACACCTTCAGACAAACGAACAGTTTTTTAAAGATCCGCTGTAACTTAACACCTATTAAAGCACACCTGACTGTCGCCGGCTCCTGATTGGTGGAAATGCCGCGAGGGTGAGAGCGCCGCGCTCCGATTGGTGGAGCCCAGACGGGGGTGGTTCGGCTCAAATTACTCGTTATTAAGCCAGATTGGAGTGATTTAGGGATTTTGTGAGGGTGTAGGATTAACAAGGGGTGGAATTTCGGTTTGAGTGATTTAATTTGTTTTTCTTAATGATCGTTGTAAAATGTTGGTATAGTCACAGAATAAATAATAGTACTAAGTACAGAAGACTCACTCTCTAACAAAACGCGTCTGTTACGATCAGCACAGATATGGCCGCTAGGTGGCGACAGCGCCACGCGCGGCTTATGGCTTTCCCCAAAATTGGGGCCGAAACGGATGTTTTTAGCTACCTGTAGCAAAGCGACGAAATCGCGGAGTGAGCCACGCCTGGTATAGTAAGCAGCTGCTGGTAGTTTATTCTTAAAACATTGACTGCCAGCGACGCGCTAGGCGGGTTCCATGTTCACAGGCACTTTTCGCTATATACGGGAAAAACCGTGTTGTTGGCTACACTGGTAGTGCGTAGCTCGAGGGCCGGCTTTCCCGCTTGTTTTCCGTGAGCCGTACAGTATGGAGAACCGCGAATTTATGTAGATAGTGTGAAAACCACCTTAATAGAAAAGTAAAGATAATTATAGTTTGTCAAAGGACTGTCTCATTTCAAACATAGACGGAGAGAATTATACTACATATATATATTTTTGTCTTACACTAGGACAAAAAAAATAAAAATAAAATAAAACGTTTATTCAGAGATCTTTCTTATAACTAATTACATATATTCTTCTGCCAAACCACAGAGTGGTTTGTTGGCAGACGAGGCTCCTTTATGTATTTGCAAGCTAGGTAGTTGATAGGTAACTTAAACTTAGGTATCTACTTAACCCTTTACCTCATGCGCAGCCCTATATAGCAACTATTAAAGTTCATTTTTAAACAAATACTTTTTATTTATGACATGAAGTAAGGGGTTAACTCTATATTCTTAGCGTACAGTAAAAGAAAATCAAAATAAAATTAAAATGTAACGTATTATTGACTTTGTATTTTGTTTAATAAAAAATTGCTTAGTTTCTTTTTAAAGGTTTTTACTAGCACTAGCACCCAAAAGAAAAGGATGAGTACTGATTAACTTATAGTTTTTTTGTTCTTACTTACTGACAAATTAGTTTGAACAATTCACCAACCATAAATGTTCTAAGGTAGGTAGCTGACTGACTAGCTAATCAAATCAGTTACCTTTTCGAACTCTCAAACGATTCGCCACCATGGAATCTATATGAAAAACAGAACAATGACGTCACGGCCAAGTTACCTACTCTTTATAGTACTTTCTTTTTTTTTATTGAAAATTTAGCAAAAATTACAACATCCCTTAACCTTAATCTAATGTTTCGCCAAACTGCAAAGCAGTTTGTTGGCGGTGCGCTCTAAAATAATCGGATTCATTTCTTTTTACAAGCCTTTATTTAGTTTTACCTGTCCCGTTGTCTGTCGGTCTGTAATCAAATCTTGCAAGTTAAATTTGATCCACTTCGCGATTTCCGATTGAGCTGAAATTTTGCATACACATGTAAGTCGGGTGACAATGCAATATTATGGTACCATCGAGCTGATCTGATGATGGAGACAGGAGGTGGCCAGAGGAACTATGTGATGAAACAACGCAACCTAATTGTGTTAGGGGTTTTTAGCATTGTCTCGATGAGTATTAGAGTTGTCTGTCGTAAGAAAAGTACAGTCAGCGATAAAAGCTTGTACCAAAAATGAAATTTTTGCCAAAAACTTATTCTAATATTTTTCTGGTGCGTTATTTCGTGCAAGGTGTGAAATAATTTAGTTTAAATACAGGCAACATCCCTATTAGCCATGTCTAAAGCGGCCTTTATGAAGCTATGGCGCCTGCCCAAATCAGCTAGGGCCACCCGCGGCGTCGCTCCTTTTCGATCGGCCCCGTGCCGCGGTGTTATGTCAACAACTGTTTTATAAGGGTACCACTTGATACCTATTTAATACCTGTCGATTCGATAAGTGATCGTTTTAAAATTAGATACAATATTAGAAATGAAGAGCTTTTCTTTTATTTTTTGCCATTTTTATATATTGCGGCCTTTTTGCCACTTTTGTGTGTTATTTCTAGTCAAAATCGCGAGCCCTTTTCGTCCTTATAGGAGAAAAAATGTGTCCTAAAATTTCCATACATTTTTCAAACTGTCCTTTTTGTTACCGCCATACAAAGTATATGGGGAAATGGTAACACAATAGGAAAAAAAACTCTGGGACATTTTTTTTATTAAATTAGGATCGAAAGAGCTCGAGATTCTGAGGGCCTACCGCGAACCACGTTCGACGTGATGCCTCCCTGTCTCACTTACGTACGAATTTACAAGTGCGACAGAGAGGCAATACATCGAACGTGGTTCGCGGTAGGCCTCTGAGTAGAAATAACACAAAAGTGGCAACAAAGGTCACAATATATAAAAATGGCAAACAATTAAAGAAACGCTCTGAAATGGGAATTCATTTTGTACTATGCAGTAGGACTAGCACAGGAGGGATAGACTACCCGTATTTTTCTAACTGTAATACCTATTAATTAAAGAGGGACTTTTTCCTCTACTTTTCTTTCGAGGAAATTACCTCTCATATGAAAACCTCTTTTTTTGCGTCGGGGGTAAGAAACAAAACCGTATTATTAACCTATAAGGTAAACGTACTAGTGCTCGACATGCTAATGACAAATGGCCGGATCTATTAGGGTAGAGCGAGTGGAGCGGCCGCTCTAGGCGCCGGATGGCAAGGGGAGCGCCAAAATGGCAAATGAGATTTTTTTTTAAAGACGCGAGTGTGGCGTAGGGGGGGGGGGTGGAAAAATGAAAAACGCTTGATAACTTCTTCAACGAAAGGCGCCAAAACCCGATTTCGCTCTACCCTGATCAAGGGTTCGAGCCGGCATCTGCCCTGCTGTCACCTCTATTGACAATGACTTAAGTTTCAAGACTTTCAAGATTACATGTTTCATCATAATTGGGACCGCGTCGAGCACCAGTATGTTTACCTTAGGTACCTACCTACTTATACCTAAACCGACTGCATTTTCATCAGAATATGGAGCAAAAGCAAAACTGCAGTGTCATTATGACCGTCGCAAGTTCTTTGATATTTGAACGCGGATACCTAAGTGTAAGGCCTGAGTGGACGCTCGAGTTGGTCGTACAGCGGGGCGGGGCGTGCGGCGTGCATGAAACAAATGCAAACGTATAGGAGCGGCCTTAGTGCACGCTGCTCAAATCCCTTGGGAGCTCGACGCCACGCTGCGCTGCACGCTCCGCCCAACGCTCCGCTTCGAGCGTCCACTCAGGCCTTACACTAACTAAAATAAAAACGCAGCAAGATTATATAAGCACAAGAAACGGAAAACTGACTTGTTTACAAAAAAAACATAAGTATAATACCTACTAAATATATCAATAAACGACGTCATTTTTTAATGTAAGTGTATAAATTCTGCTATTTGTTTTAATAGCCTACGGATTTTCATGCGGTTTTCATTTTCACATATCAATAGAGTAATACTTGAGGAACCCATGCGAAGCCGGGACGGGGCGCTAGTATAATATAGAAAGAGTATTAGTGTATCTCGCCGCGTGTGTGTAGTGTAGTGGTCGCGGGTTCAAATCCTGGCTCGTACCAATGAGTTGTTCGGAACTTATGTACGAAATATCATTTGATAACCATTTACCACTAACTTTTCGTGAGGAAAGGAAAACATCGTGAGGAAACCTGCATACATCTGCGAAGAAATTCAAAGGTGTATGTGAAGTCCCCAATCCGCATTGGGCTAGCGTGGGGACTATAGCTCAAGCCCTCTAAGCATGAGAGGAGGCCTGTGCCCAGCAGTGGGACGTATATAGGCTCAAATTATTATTTATTATTATTAGTGTATTCTAAGCTCCAAAATAAATGTAACGATTGGTAACGAGTACAAATCAAAACTAAACCATAGTTGTACTTACCTATAGGACTATAGTTACCCGAGTTTACCGTACTTAACCTAGCGCCACTTGCACTATCCCACTGACCCGGGGCATAGAGAAAAAAATACATAGAGTGCTCACTCCATACATCAGTTCAGACTATTAATTTCAATGTCTACATCTAGCATCGAGTAGCGGAACTATCAGTACTGCTACTTGACAATAGATGTAGCACCGACCGGAAAGTCTTATCTCAACAGCATAAGACTTTCCGATCGGTGCTACATCTATTGTCAAGTAGCAGTAATGATAGTTCCGCTACTCGATGCTAGATGCTAATAGTCTTTTTGGTACTAAAACTGATGTATGGAGTGAGCACTCTATGTATTTTTTTCTCTATGCCCGGGGTTAAGCGGTTAAACCGTTAACACAGTGTCAAATTGTACTGGTAGCCATGGTAACTCCAGCTTTAACCGGTTAACCCCGGGTTATTAGGATGGTGCAAGTGGCGCCTAGCTATTTCTAACTCAGCTTCGTAATTTGTTCTCTTTTAGACTAGGTATTAGTAATATTCCGTAACTTTAAATCTAGGTTAAATTTTAAAGTAAACAAGTGCAGTTCATTCACTTCTTTAACCTGAATAACAACAGCAAACAAATTCATTCATAAAGAAAATAACTCCGTAAACGTAACGTGTAATATTATTTCGAAATAGAAAAAATGCTTACAAACAATACCTACATTAATAGCTAGGTACCTAAATTATGTAAGACGAATGGCGTTATGTAGATTTATGATTTACATACCTATTAAGAGGCAACAGGGGTGGTCATTTCTCCATACAAACGTACTCGACTGTTTCCTCCGTGGATTTTGAAGCTAGAGCAATGATTTTTCAACACAGATTAATATTGTCAATATCCGTGTCGGACCGTTTTGCTTTTTTTGATACTTTTGTTTTTTAAGGCGCTAGAGCCCTTTAAAAATGGCCAAAATGACCTAATTGACTATGCCGCAATGAGAGGCGTGGTACTCAAAACTGATATTAATTAGCCAAAAAAGCAAAACGGTCCGACACAGATAATTTCAAAACCATGTCGATTTCCAGGTTACGATTGGTTAAGTTTTGGACGAGGAAACAGTCGAGTACGAAACCTCGATTTTTGAGATTTTTACGCAGGATTTTTCGCCTTGTCCTTATCGCACTAGTTTTAGGAGCGCTTCCGTTAGCGAGACGGGTATATTTACCTAAAATATTTAAATCTCAGCTCCTGTTTCGTCTTAAGATTTATTTACAAAGTATCCTAGTAAGCGTCACTTGCTAAAATTTTTCTACTATGATCTTCTATTTATTATGGGTAATCAAATATACTGTTACTGTCTGTCCTTGGGGGGCCCCTGAGGATGGGGGCTCTGGGCACGGGCCCCCTGTGCTCTTATGGTAAAGACGGTAAGAGTACTGCACTTGCATCAACATGGCCACAGCATCTTTGCAGATGATAGTTGCAGCTACTAAAGAGGTATTTTGAGGAGGTAGTATAGAGCCTACATCGACTGCGATGACTATATTATATACCCATCGGTCGGCAAGCGAGAGGTTCGCGGGCCGCATGCGGCCCGCGAACCTCTCGCTTGCGGCCCGCGAGCCTCCCTGGCTATTTTGTATGTAATATTGACAAACGACAATGTCTGCTAAAGTCACAAATATTACCGAAGTGCGGCCCGCGTCAAATTCGTTAACTACTATGTGGCCCTTGGCTGCTAAAAGGTTGCCGACCGCTGATATACCCCAATGGCGGCAATGGCCGATCGGCATTTCTTGCCGCATCGATCACAGATGTATCTTGACTCCTGGGATGGACCCAGTAACCGTCACTTGGTTTACATGTTAAACCGTTAACCCAGTGTCCAATTGTACTGGTAACCATGGGAACTCCAGGTTTAACCGGTTAACCCCGGGTTAGTGAATGGTGCAAGTAGCCCTAAGGATATTTATTTGTGTCAAACGGCATAAAACGACGAGTCTTGTCCTCGGACAGAAGAGCACGCCATTTTACGCGGTCCTGAGGGCCTACCGCGAAAACCGAATTTCGCAAATTGCGGGGATCTTTCTCTTTTACTCCAGTGAAGGCGTAATTAGAGTGACGGAGAAAGATGCCCGCAATTTTCCGAACTTCGATTTTTGCGGTTATAGCCCTGATGCGTGGATACACTCCGAATTCCAGGAGATCTGCCTCTTTATCCGCCCATCAATACTTCGGATGACCCACAGAGGGGCTACCGCGAAAACCAAACGGAAATTGCGGGGTTCTTTTTCTTTTACTCCAATGAAGGCGTAATTAGAGTGTCAGAGAAAAATGCCCGCAATTTGCGAAATTCGGTTTTCGCGGTAGCCGCTCTGGACGGCGTACATTCGGTCGACGCAAATATTATGCTCTTTTTACAGCACGCAAGATTCCCGGCTTGACTATGAGTTATTCAATACCTTAAATAACCACACCAAACCAGGTATAGGTATTTTCCACCTTAAATTCCTGAAGTTCATGTAGTTTCGTATAACACATTGCTTTAGTCGTTCTCAGGCGTTTCCAAGTAGAAGCCACGTAAACTTGACACCGGAATGATGCAAACAAACAGTTCTACAGAACAGAGGGTCTACCGTGAAAATAGAAATTGCTCTCTGTCGCTGGAATATGCAAGAGTGATAGCCAGCTAACGAAATTTCGATTTTCGCGGTAGATTCTCATTCTAGAAATCAAAAAATTCTAGAGAATAAGTAGGCTAGAAATTCAGGCGTTAAGGATGTTTTTCGTTGCTGGGTCATTTGGCTAGGTACTAAATATTTTAATTGGTTTAAAGCAAAATATTACTTTGCTAATCCGCGAAAAGATAACGTGCTAGTCAATCAGTGCTAACCCGTTATACTTACTTTCTTACTTACGTATTTTTTACATGGTATAAACTGTATTTATTTCTTCCAAGTATAATGAAAACATTGTGTGTCAATTAGAATCATAAAACACCTCTTTTGTAATGGTTTTATATTGGACTCTCTTACTCAACATTTTGTTTGTAAATTGTAATTAATGTAATTAATGGCTGCATGAATATTTATTAATTAATTAATTTAATTTAATTAGTCCATATTCATAAACCTATGTACTTATTTAAACTTTATTACACGATATAAATTTGTACAAATAACGGACTTACTAATGCATTCTCTACCAATCAACCAGTCTCTACCAGTTAACCATTGGGTCCAAACAACTTGAAGTTAGAAGGATTAAATCAAGGTGAAAATATGTATTATATTAAACACAATTCAAGTTATTGTAAACAATGAAACATTGTTAACAAACAAAAAAATATGAATTTACTAAAATCTACATTTCGAATGGTCAATCTGGTCAAATCTCAAGTTCCCTCCGAAAAGGCGCGAGGCGGTACCATAGAGGTCTAATAAAAAAAAAGTTTATTTTTCAATGCGCATTCAGCCAGCAAGGCCCCGCCCCGCTGTTGCCGTCTCGCTCGCGCACTTTGAAAGCGTACACCTTGTCATTTGACCCTTAGTGCTAGCCGTGTGAGGGTGTGTGACAGTTATTTTTATTTTTTGTGTTGAAAAGTGATTGTGATTTTTGTGCAAGATAATAATAGTGTACGAGGTGAGTTTTTTTTTTAATTTTGGGTTTATTTGTAGGACGAAAATTGTTTTTTTTAATTTTAAGCAAAAATAAAATTTTTGGAATAAGATCTATTTACAATAGATAGGTACCTACTTCAAGGAAATATCTACTATTGGGATTTAGAAGCTTTAGGATAAAAATAAATTAAAATATAAATGTTATAGGCAGTTACGCGTACCTACATATAAATAAAAAAAAACATAAAATATGAATACTGTTATTGTTTAATTTGTGTCGTTATTATCATATTAATTTCAATTATACGTTGCACGGGTCGCTACTGAATTTTGAAAATTTGGACCACTCACGATTTATTTACATTTCTGAATTTACATCATGAAAAGAATCGTTTTAAAGCTCTCGTTACACAATCTTCTATTTTGTTCCTAATCTAGATGGAATCGAAGCTACCTATTAGCTTTGCGTCCTAGAATTTAATACTCTTATTGGCACATGTACCTCAGTAAAAAATACAACTTAGGATAAAACTATAGCGACCCGCCCCGGCTTCGCATGGGTTAACAAATTATACATAAACCTACCTCTTGAATCACTCTATCTATTAAAAAAACCGCATCAAGATCCGTTGCGTAGTTTTAAAGATCTAAGCATACATAGGGACATAGTTGTTTTATACTATGTAGTGACAATTGACTGAAGATAAAAGGCGGTCTTATCGCTAAAGAGCGATCACTTCTAGATAAACATTGGGTTACGGAAATAAAACTTATAAAAAAAAGTAGGGTTTGCAAAAACGTATCCAACGTATATACTTAATGTTATAAATACGGCATATGTTTATTAAAATTAAATTTATTACAAACACATTTCAATTAAACAAAAAAGCCACTCTTGTTCGCTTCCGGTACAAAGGTGCCTATAACGCTCGCGGCACTCCTTTGCATTATAAACGACTCGAAGCGATACTTAAATAAATAAATATATAAGTACTTATTTAAACACAAGACACATTACACATTACATACCATTAAGTGGCGTACTAGGTAGAAGAGAGGTCTATGCTTAGCAGTGGGCTATAAAGGGCTGATATGATGATGATGATGATGATTACACTCGAAATCAATGAAAACAGTTCGATTCCCATGTAAATTCCCACACAAAATAGGTTACTTTAAGCATTTCAATTCTCTAGTATCTACTCTAGCTTGCCGTGTACTAAATGAAAGAAACCCGTGTAAAACCATTTGTTTATTTAAATTGAATATCCTCTTCGAATTACTTACCATTCAGTTATGAATAAGAAAGTATAGACATCCTATGTTGTTTTGGCAACAAGCTGATATTTTACGTGGCCACCGAATATTTTCAGTTCATATTTTGACTTGGAGCGCGTGTGTTTTTACACAAAATTCGGTCAGTTTTATGAATTAGGTTGTCCGGTTTCACACGGTTTGTGGTATGGTTGGCTACAGTGTGGTTGCTTTGGTTATGTGTTAAAGATTATTGATCGCATCCGCTTGGAAAAGCTCTCTTTATTTTTTGAAAACAGTGGGCAAAGTTTCATTTTATCTTCTTTTTGCGTTCTAGATCATTAAGCTGGTTTGTGACGTTATTAGCTATTATGGATTATGGATGTTCTGTAATGATATAACTGTACCTAATAACAGTAATAACATTTACTATTTGGATTAGATATGTGTGGTGAATTTGCATGCAGGCGCGGCTACTTTGGCTACAGCATATACCTCAATATGTGAAAAATAAATCTACGAATAATACTTCTCATAATCAGACTTGCTCCCTTAATTTCACGGGAAGTAGTTGAGCCTACGAAAGCATTTTTGCTCAAACTGAAACGGACAACTTACTGCCTTCGTATGTCCGGATGTTCTCCTCTGCAGGCGGATGTCACTTTTTGACAGCTTTTGTAACTTTTGTTAGAAAAGGACTTCCACTTGTAGGTACTACAAGTTACAAGCTTTTGAGAAACGGGCCCCAGGTCGCATTCCTCAATCGATTTTGTTTCCTGTAGTTAGATAAAAAAAAAAGTTGTTAAGTGTAGTTAGATAAAAAAATCTGTCGTTTCGTTTTATGGAAAATTTCTAAATGGCGGAAATTGGCCTAATGACTTAAGTGCCAATAAGGTCTTTTGGCACTTAATATTGTGAGTTCGCTGTGATAATGATTCAAAGAATAATTATTTTATATTTTGACATGTTTTTGGGGTATGCGAGATCTACGGCTCACAGAACCACTTTCTTATGAAACGACATAGTATAATCGACGCCGGTAATAGGTTTTGACTTCAATGTAAACTATATTTTTGACGTAGTGTTCAGCCGCACTGAACAGGGTTTGAGGGTCTAAAACGCAAAACTTCTACTTGTACTAGGTACCTACTAAAACATTTCAAGAGTCATAAACTAATTTCAGACCTAGATATGTCTTATCTCATTGTATTTACAAAATTTCATGATAATGCAACGTGTTATTTTAAAATAAGGACGTAACTACGTATATAGAATCGAGCTTGCTGGGGAGTCTTAAGAAAAACTCTAGTCAAATCATCAAGCCAACTTTATTACCCATGGGGGTATTAGGGTAGTATAAAAGAAAGTCGCTTCCCGCTGTCTGTCCCTTATGTAGGCTTAGATCTTTAAAACTACGCAACGGATTTTGATGCGTTTTTAGGGTTCCGTAGCCAAATGGCAATAAACGGAACCCTTATGGATTCGTCATGTCTGTCTGTCTGTCTGTCCGTCTGTCCGTCCGTATGTCACAGCCACTTTTTTCCGAAACTATAAGAACTATACTGTTGAAACTTGGTAAGTAGATGTATTCTGTGAACCGCATTAAGATTTTCATATAAAAATAGAAAAAAAAACAATAGATTTTGGGGGTTCCCCATACTTAGATCTGAAACTCAAAAAAATTTTTTTCATCAAAACCATACGTGTGGGGAATCTATGGATACGTCTTCAAAAATGATATTGAGGTTTCTAATACCATTTTTTTCTAAACTGAATAGTTTGCGCGAGAGACACTTCCAAAGTGGTAAAATGTGTAACTTCTAAAATAAGAGAATGATAAAACTAAAAAAAATATATGATGTGCATTACCATGCAAACTTCCACCGAAAATTGGTTTGAACGAGATCTAGTAAGTAGTTTTTTTTTAATACGTCATAAATCCCCTAAATACGGAACCCTTCATGGGCGAGTCCGACTCGCACTTGGCCGCTTTTATTAGATGGAGTGATTCAAGAGGAAGGTTTATGTATAATTTGTTAACCCGTGCGAAGGGGCGGGTCGCTAGTATATTATATTTGACATTTACACTGAACCATGGTTGCTATAAAGAATTATGAATTACTTATCACTCGGACAATGATCTAAATAACTTTTTGTTTCTCGTTTGTTATACCTAACAGTAATCTCGTTCGGGGATGAAATCCACGGCCATGGACTGCGGAAGCTGCCTCAGCCCCGCCAGCGACACGGACGAGTCAGAGACTTCGCTGTTCCCCTTCGATAACCAGAAAGGTAGGTTGACAACTTCAAACACATATATTGACACCTTAAAAACCTTTAAGACTTAATAAAATCGCTTACCTGACTAACACCATGAAACCGCCAATCTCGGCGAAGACCTGGAAACTTAGAACAAGGCCACCCGGTCTCGCTACGGGGACCTGCAACAACAAATCAGCATGATATGCACCTACTAGATACATCACATATAGCATCTATCAGACAAAAGACCAACCGGACAACAAAGACCGATTGACTCACACAAATGGTACAAATTACAAAAAAATACATATATTTGTATTTGGTGCTGGATTTAACTAGCCTCGTCTTGGAGGATATAATCAAACGGAGACGCCATGTCTGTAATTTTCTGTACAAAACCGTCTGCCGATTTTTGCGGGGGAGGGGAACGTCAAATGTATGCGTAACGTAAAAATAGCCAGGTCAGATAAACGTCAGTCCATACATTGTGTATGACCGTTGGCCGCCTATTTTCGACAGAGGGGAAAGCCTGTTAATGGCTACTCCATTTAGTTGTATCCTCCAAGAGCCTCGTAATTGGTAAATATCAGATGACGGCGCGTTGTTATCGTAATATGTTCAGGCACTGTTAGATGTTATATTTTAAAGCGTTAAGTGTTAGCTGTTAGTGCTTGAATAGGCTGTCCGAAACATATGACTACCGTAAAATTAGCTAGATGGATACCAACTCGCAAACAAAATAGCTGTCTCTTGATAGCGCCTTTGAATGTGGTCATTATTGGTTGAACAAAAAAAAACCTTTTTATTTAGTATCATTTTTGCTTGAAAACTTACATCAGAATGTAGCCTAACGAGACATTTCTTTTAGACACCAACAAAATGGCCTTCGACAACTACCTAACCCCACAACGCAACAAAAAGTTTCGCGATTGCTACGAGACCAAACTGCCCTACGTCCGCGAATTCAAAGAACTGGTCGAACGCTTCAAAAACAACGAAGAAGAAACATTCGACGATCGCATGCGTTCCAATTTCAACGAGGAAATGAACTATGCTCAAAACGAATCGAATCTGACGCTGCTGCGTATGACGGAACAGACTTTCGAAGTCCCAATTGAAAGGGAAAGAGTAACGCAGTCGTATTTCGCTGAAAACGAGAATACTAGACGGTGTTTAAACTTCAATTTCGAGCAGGTCCAGTGTGTGTGTGAGGCGTTACAGCAGAAGGGTGATATAGAGAAGTTGTCAGAGTTTCTGTGGAGTTTACCGCCGAGCGAGCTGCTTCGTGGAAGCGAAACTGTACTCAGGTATGTTTTCCTTGAAATGTGTGAATAGGAGGATGTGCGGGTTAGTTTTCATGATAATGGGAAAGTCTTTTCAGGGAAATATGATGAATATTGTGTGTCGTAATTTAAAAAAAACATGTGGGGACAAAGTGGGGACTTAACTTGCTATTTTACTCGAAATGTAATAGTTATTCGGTATCTACATTCAATTAAGCTACTTAAATAGGATACCACAATCATATGATTCTGGTGTGCGAACTTTTAAAATCCTATTTGTTTAGGTCGGTCGTATATAGGTACCTACTGAACAAATTTTACTTTGAAACCAACTCAGAAATCACGAAAAAAATTGTCTTGTCTATGGGAGGCCGAAAAAGTTTTCCCCAATTTATGATGGTCGCATATGATGGGAAAATGGTCGCAGAATATGGCGAATCTTAAATAAACCCACTTATATAAAATGCAGTAATTTTAGTAATGGTATTTTTAATACATGAAACTATATATTGTAAATATAGGGCTAAAATAACGCGGTTCTAAAGTAAAATAACCTTTCAGAGCCCGCGCTTTAGTAGCGTACCATAGAGGAGCGTTTCAAGAGCTATACGCCATATTGGAGGCGCACGCTTTCCCGCCAAAACACCACAACGCTCTACAGACTCTATGGTTCAAGGCTCACTACAAGGAGGCGGAGAAAGTTCGAGGAAGAAAACTGGGTAAGACCATAGAGAATGTTACAAAGTTTTACAAGGCTTTATCAAAACAAAATGCAATGCGTTAGTCCAATGAGAGTTGATTGTAAGGAAAAACTTTCATTGTTATATGTATAGTACTTATAGTCTGGCAGGCCATTTCCGTCAATAGAAAAAGCGGAAAATTTAAAAAAATGTAGGCGCGAAGGGTAGTCGTCCCATTTGATTTCGCGCATTTTTCAACTGACAAAGTTGATTGATCGGCTAAACCGTGTCTTGCATTTTACTTGTGCCTAACGCGTTTTTTTAAATGGGATCAAGATTGATAGATTTCTCATAAAATTGTCAAAAAATATAGCTATACTTGGTCAAGCTGATCTTGTCAGTAGAAAAAGGCGGCAAGTTTAAAAAAATGTAGGCGCGAAGGGATATCGTGCCATAGAAAATTTTAATTTCGCGCCTTTATTTACTGACAAGATCTGCTTGACCATCTATATGTCTTATTTTCCAGAAATACCCACCTACCTATTCGATACCTATCGTGCTTTCAGCAATCAATATTTTGGATTTCATTTGAGCATTTTGACAGAATATATAAATCATTGATACCTATTCACGACAATCACGACTTATGTATGTACCTACAGGTGCTGTGGATAAATATAGGCTCAGGAAGAAATACCCGCTACCAAAGACCATCTGGGATGGTGAAGAAACTGTGTACTGTTTTAAAGAAAAAAGCAGGAACGCCTTGAAAGAATGTTACTACCGAAACAGGTACATAACAATGTTTATTTTACTTATGAAATATGTATGGAAACTCAGCGTTGAAATATTATTTAATTATCGCCATACGCACTCGGAAAAACTCTTTTTATTCTTTGAAAACAGTGGGAAAATCGTTTTTATTTTTATTTTTCTACTATAAATTTTTTGTTACATTATAATTTCACATCAGCTAGGCTGGTGAAGCTTTTAAGCGATGATTTTGAATGAGTACTAGGAATGTAGCAGTATTGAAAGTCAATTTGTAAGTTTTACAGTTAGGTAGTGTTTTCTCGCCGCGGTGAGGATTTTTTGTGACATACTTAAGCAGCATAAAGTTTTTTGTCTCTTATGCCTATCTCGGGTTACATATCAGAATACCGAAAACCGATTTACCTAATGTTGAATCACCTATGCTTGATTCACCTATTTTTAATTTACCTAACGATCATTTTACCTAAACATTTACTGACCTAAGTTTATAATACCTAAACTCAAATAACCTAATGGACGAAACACCTAATGAACGATATACCTAATGCCCGTTTTACCTAATGCACGTTTCACCTAAAGCTATTATACCTAATGCACGAAGCACCTATAGCTGATATACCTAATGGACGATTTACCTAAAGCTGATACACCTAATGAACGATGTACCTAAAGTTGATTTACCTAATGGACAAAATACCTAAAACTGTTAGACCTAACGAACGAAATACCTAAAGGTGATATACCTACTGAACGAATTACCTAAAGTCGATATACCTAGCACATACTACCTATCATCTTGCCGAATGATCAAGTGGCAACTCAACCCAATAACACACACATTAACATTATGACAATGAAATGCAAGGCGGTTTTGGCACTTTTTGGTCGCAGTTTACCTAACACGCTCCTCCTCGCTTTGCTCGTCGTCGCACCTATCTCGACTCTGAATTATATTAAATTGTTGTATTTATGTATTTTAAAAAATATGTAGCCAATTGAATTATTTGGTTTATGAAATGTAAGTTATTTCATTCATTAGGTGCATCGACTTCAGGCATTTCGTTCATTAGGTGTATCGAATTTAGATATTTCGTCCATTAGGTATATTAACTTTAAGTAATTCGATCATTAGGTACACCGACTTTAGGTAATTCGTGCATTAGGTATATCAACTTTAGATGTTTCGAGCAATAGGTGTATCAGCTTAGGTAATTCGTGCATTAGGTATATCAACATTAGATGTTTCGTGTATTAGGTATATTAGATTTAGGTATTTCGTATATTAGGTAAATCGGTTTTAGGTGATTCGAGCATTAGGTGTATCAACTTTAGGTAAATCGACCATAGGTGCTCTGAGCATAGGTAAAACAAATGTAGGTGAAACATGCATTAGGTAATGCGTTCATTAGGTGTTATGAGCTTAGGTTAATTGATCATTAGGTATCTAAAAAAATAGGTGAAACGAGCATAGGTGATTCAACATTAGGTAAATCGATTTTCGGTATTCTGATATGTAACCCTATCTCGATAGGCAACGCTCCAGATTCTACACTCGTCGTTCAATTTGGGAATCTTTTGCTTGGGTCCTAATTTACACAACTAAGTAGATACAGTATGTACCTACATTGCTCCCATGTATATCTAATATTTGTTTCCCCAGGTATCCGACGCCAGATGAGAAGCGAGCACTAGCGCGCAAGACGGGTCTGACTCTCACTCAAGTCTCTAACTGGTTCAAGAACCGTCGCCAGCGAGACCGAACACCGCAGCAGATTAACAGACCGTGAGTATTTTACTACTTTATCCCAAAGAACTAGAATAACTATAGAAGTCTGACTTCTTCTTCTTCCTCGCGTTGTCCCGGCATTTTGGCCACGGCTCATTGGAGCCTGGGGTCCGCTTGGCAACTAATCCCAGGAATTGGCGTAGGCACTAGTTTTTACGAAAGCGACTGCCATCTGACCTTCCAACCCAGAGGGTAAACTAGGCCTTATTGGGATTAGTCCGGTTTCCTCACGATGTTTTCCTTCACCGAAAAGCGACTGGTAAATATCAAATGATATTTCGTACGTAAGTTCCGAAAAACTCATTGGTACGAGCCCGGTTTGAACCCGCGACCTCCGGATTGCAAGTCGCACGCTCTTACCGCTAGGCCACCAGCGCTTTTATAGAAGTCTGACTCAGCTCAAAATTGACTTTACGGGAATTGTGCCGAGGCTGCCGCGAGCGACTCTACTGTACTGAGGGGCTACCGGGAAAATCGCAAATTGCGGGATTTTTTCCCTGTCACTCCAATTACGCCTTCATTGGAGTAAAAGAGAGAGATCCCCGCAATTTGCGAAGGTCTGACATTTTTCGAAGTCCAAAATTGTATTGAAAGCTTCGTCAAAACGCAAATTTCCAAAATGAACTAACTCCGTCCTTAGAAAGTTAATAAATACATAGTAACTTTTGTATTGATAATATTAGTAGATAAGTATTACCTATATTTTGGATTGGAATACAATTTGTTAGTTCTACAGTCAGCAGCAGAAGTTGCTAAGGGGTCGAGGTGTTCAAAATGAACTTGACGCGACTTTATTTTTAAGAAAATAAGAGCGTGTCAAGGTTATTTTAAACACCTCGCCCGCTTGTAACTTCGGCTGCTGACTGTACTAACTACTCCATACGGCCACCAACTATTATTTGCCTGAAACAAAAGTTAAAAACAAATAAAGTCAAATTTATGACTTCCTATGAAAGCTCCCTTGTTATCCTTTGTCGGTCCACGTAGTCTGTAGAGGTCATTTCAACATTTAAAAAAAAGCGGCCAAGTGCGAGTCGGACTCGCCCATGAAGGGTTCCGTATTTAGGCGATTTATGACGTATAAAAAAAAAACTACTTACTAGATCTCGTTCAAACCAATTTTCGGTGGAAGTTTACATGGTAATGTACATCATATATTTTTTTTAGTTATATCATTCTCTTATTTTAGAAGTTACGGGGGGGGGGGGACACACATTTTACCACTTTGGAAGTGTCTCTCGCGCAAACTATTCAGTTTAGAAAAAAATGATATTAGAAACCTCAATATCATTTTTGAAGACCTATCCATAGACACCCCACACGTATGGGTTTGATGAAAAAAAAATTTTTGAGTTTAAGTTCGAAGTATGGGGAACCCCAAAAATTTATTGTTTTTTTTCTATTTTTGTGTGAAAATCTTAATGCGGTTCACAGAATACATCTACTTACCAAGTTTCAACAGTATAGTTCTTATAGTTTCGGAGAAAAGTGGCTGTGACATACGGACGGACAGACAGACGGACAGACGGACAGACGGACAGACAGACAGACATGACGAATCTATAAGGGTTCCGTTTTTTGCCATTTGGCTACGGAACCCTAAAAAACAGACGCTGCAGGTTCAAACCAATGTCATTCTAAATTCAACCTTATCACAACTGCTTTGAGTTTAAAACTTATAAAGTTCCGATCTTATTTTGGGTCCTTTCCACGTTCAAAAGACGTTATGTTTATTAAATACTTCTTTGCGTTCGCTGCGAGATATTTTGAAATCTATTCCCTTATGTTAAAGTGTATATTTCAATGTCTCGTTGATTGTTTGGGCGTGAAGTATTTTGTTTTGATTATTTTAATTTGAAATGTCGATAAGGCGAAGTTTTTGGTGACTGAATTTGTACCAGTAGCAGGCGTGTCTCACTCCGCGATTTCGTCGCTTTGCTACAGGTAGCTAAAAGTACATCCGTTCGGCCTCAATTTCGGGGAAAGCCATAAGCCGCGCGTGGCGCTGTCGCCACCTAGCGGCCATATCTGTGCTGATCGTAACAGACGCGTTTTGTTAAGAGAGTGAGTCTTCTGTACCTACTTAGTACTATTATTTATTCTGTGCCAGTAGGTAGCTATGTATGTCCAGTTAAGTGTAAAAAAAAATGGGTGCATATAACTTACTCTCAAAAATCTGTCCCATAGTTCTTTCGCTGACATAAGACCTATGGGACATATTTTTGAGTATGATTTGTGCACCCATATTTTTACACTTGACTGTACTTACTATATACCTACCTAATGTCTGTCTTTGTGTAATGGCGGCGGGCTTGAAGTCGAGCTACATTGTTTATATTTAGTCTATTATTTTTTATGGACTTGAGTACTTAAACTTAGGTGCCTAGGTATTTGGAAGGCCAGGTGGTCTCTGAAATGTTGCTTTAAGTCGGATGGCATGTGACTTTCTCAAGCAAAAGGTACATTTTCAGTTTTTGAATGATAAGGATGAATTATCATTGCATTTCTATGGCAGTAGCGATTTATTTGAAACTTGCACTCGATTAATCCACGATTCTGATCTTACTGATTCTGAATCAACTGTAGGTATACTTTACTAGGTAATACCTTTACAAAAAAATAATCTTTATCCGATTTGGTCCTAAATACCGACAATTATTAAGAACCTCATCCTTTCCAAATTGGCTATAAGTGTAAACTAATAACGGAAACCTGAACCTCAATACAGTTTGCATTAAAACTGAAATAACTATTTTAAAGAACCTCGTTTTTGGACAGATGAGTTAAATAAACTCAATAATGTTCAAAAGCACGAATTAGTACGTGAATGTGACCCTCATTAACAAACACATGTTTAAATTTTAAACTGAATTCTACTAACATATTACTTTCCCGCCCCCAAGTGACTTTTTTCTGAAGTCAATGTCCATTGTTTCAAAATGCAACTCATTAATCAAGGAGACACTTCGGGTTTGGTTGACCACATGTGCTTTTGTTGAAATGACCGGTAGCTTATTTAGATTTTATTTTGAGAAATATAAAAAAGATTTTAAAAACGGTCTTTATTAAATAACTTTGTCTCACGGAGCCGATAAAGTTTGTACTGTTAAAGACCTGTAAAAACATACTTTCCTGTAAAGACATTTCATTTACTTTTACTGAAAAAAAAAATTGTTAGGTAAACTTTAATGTTTCACCATAAGTCTCCGATTTGAAACATATACAACAATAGGTACATATTTTAATCTGCCCTGCCAGACTGCCGTACCTAAAATACGACATCATGGGTTTGAAGCTACAAAAAAGAATTGGACCATTTTTATTCTATTTTAGCTAAAGGCGCCAAATTAAAAAATAGTAGTTTGTGTTACAAGGGATCAAAATGATATATTTCCGTCAAGGGCGTAAGTACATTGAATCCTGAGCGTAATGAGGGATTCAAGTGTTAACGCCCAAGACGAAATAATTTTGATACCGTGTGACACATACTGCTTTTCACATCAACTATGAGGAAAATAAAAAAATCTTAGTGTTGACACAATCTGATGCTTAAACAGATTATTTAAGCTAAAAAAATAATGTGCAAAAAAATGTAATAATAGTGTGATAGAACAGAAAAGTGTTACTTTGTACCCTCCTAGCAGGGAGGAAAAGTGCCACTTTGATCCCTCCTAGCAGGGAAGAAAAAGCTCTTTTCCGAATAGGTGGTGTGAAAAAATGTTTGCAGAGTCGATGTCCCATAAAAATATGAATTTCGCGTCTTTTTCTGCTGACAAAGTTGGCGAAACAGAGTACAGTCTTTGTTAACTACGGACCCCTAAAACAGAAACAAAACCAGACTGGCTGGAAAAAAGAACTTGCAGCCAAAGTCCCTCATTGGCCACTTTTGAATCTCGAATGTTTTTTTTGGTATTGTTTATAATTTATGTTACCTACTGGAATTTTATGTTCGAGACGTGCCGTTTCGTTGAGGGCTTTTATTTATTTCATCGTTTTGGGGTCATGTACCCTGAGGTAGACGGTTCGATACGCTAATTAAGTAGCCGAACTGTAACATTTTCAAAGAATATCCATGTATTTACCTAAAATTGAATGCCAATTCCTGTGTAAATATTATGGTCACCTACCAATATATATATATGTTAATTTCGATTTAGCTTTAATATTAATACAGTTGAATATTATGAGAAATCAGGCTCGCGAAAAAAGGTATTAGTGCGAGCGCCACACATCAATTTTTAATTCAATAATATTGTCTTCGGTTAACGCGATTGTTACTCATGAAATAAAACTATTAAAACGGATTATATCGCGTATATTGAATTTATACTACATCCCGACTTTTCGAACTCTGATGATCAACCGTGGTCAACGGGTGACTCCACGGGGTGTCAGCCGTTGACTACCAAAGAGAATATAATCACTATGTTGACTACGAACGCCTTCAAATCCTTTACGGAACGTCGGGATGTAGTATAAATTCAGTATACCTACGTCATATAATCCGTTTTAATAGTTTTATTTTATATACATTCATTTTCCAAGGAGAATCTAAAGGCCAAATTTTGATAATTTCTCTCTGTTGCAATAAATCGCATGCAATTTTAGATACATTACATATATCATTGTATTGTATTGTATTACCTACTGCATTAAACCGATCGATTGAATTCGTTACGACAGCTTAGTCGACTTCATAACTAAATTGCATGCGATTTGTCGCAATGTCTATAAAGCCCTTTGAGTGGTACAGCCAGTGGCCATCACTACATAGTATAAAACAAGGTCGCTTCCCGCTGTCTGTCTCTATGTATGCTTAGATCTAGGGTTTGCACGACGGATCCGAAATGTATGGGAAGATCCGCGGATCCGGATCCAGATCCGGATAATTTCATACATTTAGGATCCGGATTGCAAACCCTACTTAGATCTTTAAAACTCCGCAACGGATTTTGATGCGGTTTTTTTAAATAGATAGAGTGATTCAAGAGGAAGGTTTACGTATATAATTTGTTAACCCGTGCGAAGCGGGTCGCTAGTGACCAAATAAATATAACAATAATATTTTTTATTTCAGAGAGATGCTAGTACCAGCCCAGTACGCGGGCCCACAGGGCGGTCTCGCTCCTGCCCTGCTGCCCAACTCCTACTACCACCAGCTACAAGAACCTACCCATTATCTTAGTAATGGGGCATAAGTTGTATCGTTAGGTGTTTCAAATATACTGTCCTTCCATTTCAGAGAGATGCTAAGTACCAACGCAGTACGCCAGTCCTCATGGCGTCCTGGCAGCTCAAAAATGAATGGGGTTGGCAACTGTCAACGGTTTGCATAGATGGCGCCATCATAGCTTGCCCCTTTTTATATGAGATTTAGCTTAAAGGGCTGGCATCAAGGGCATTAAAAAAAACAAAAAAAAATACACAATAGGCTACATTCCTACTAGTCAAATCAGCTTCTTTTTTAGAACTGTCAAAACGATTTGCTAATATGGAATTTATATGAAAACAAATGTAGTGACGTCACGGTAAACTCACCTACTTTTTATAATTCAATCCGACTTATTAAATACAAATTGTGTTTAAAAATAGCTGCTGTCTATGTTTTTCTAATAATTATCTGGTGCTTTATTTCGTGCACGGTTTGAAATAATTTATTCTAAGTACAGGAAACATCCCTATTCTAGGGATTGACAGGGCAAGCTAATGGCGCCATCTGCTAAATACTTCGACCGGCCAACCCCATCGGGAATGTTCCTTCGCCAATGATCAAGCGTGTGCCAATTGCATCAATTTTGCCATTTACACTTGCAAATTTGTATAGTTCGTTTTTTTTAGCATTAGAAAAAGACTATACGCGATCTTGACGTGTCTTTTTATTGAAAAACACTTTTAAAAAATAAGTCACGGCAAATATGTAAGGATTATGAATCATAATTATATGATTATTTACATTATTTTGCTTTCATAAGTAATAGTTACTTTTTTTTTAAAAGCGTTTTTAAATTAAAAGACACGTCTAGTTCGCTCTAAGTCTTTTTCGAATGCTAAAAAAACGAACTATAAATTGAAGCTTTATAAAATTGGGCCTGATTGGGCCTGGAGCGTTACGAAGTTCTAATTTCAAAAATCCATTTGCTCGACTCGGGTTTGATCGTTCAGTAGATACGTATGTACATAACTACCTACTGACTGGTTCCAATTAAAAAATGGATTAGCTACTGAAAGACTAATGGCCTCTACAAACGTCACCGGTAATCGCATACGATTTGCAATACTTCATTGCCTACCTACATTGCGGAATTTGATCAATCGATTGAATTCTTTACTCCTACAGCCTGTGATTACCAAGCCAGCTTTGTCGGTAGAAAAAGGCGGTCAATTTGGCTTGCCAGGGAATACCTATCTAAAATCGTAGGTACATGCAATTTGTTGCAACGTCTGTAGAAGCCAGTAGAAGCCTTAAAACGTAGCCTCAATCTAAACTGTTGCTATTTTTTCCACTTCTTTGTAAAAATGCAAAAACAATGCGTTGTTGTAAATATTTTAAACTAGTTTTTAAGCAAAAAGATTTTATTTTGTTAACTCATTTAAGTAAGTAATAGAACTGATTTAATTATTAGAGAGTTATATCCTACTATTCCTCATGTTTTACCTCATTTAGTACCTTCTAGTGTTAGCTTGTAAGTATATATATTTTCTGACATACTATTTACCCACTGCTACAATTATATTATATAGCTGGTCAACCAAATCTTGTCAGTAAAAAAAGGCGCGATATTCAAATTTTCTATGGGACGATATCCCTTCGCGCCTACATTTTTCAAATTTGCCGCCTTTTTCTACTGTCAAGATCTGGTTGACCAAGTATATGTGACAGAACATTTAAAATGGAATTGTTTGAGACTGTAAAGTAAATGTAGAGAGAGACCACAATAAAGCTAAAGCTGCAACAGATGGGCATACTGGACCGCGACTTTGGTCAGGTCCGACTGGTCCGAAGCAGGTCACATCATATGGAAGGTGGTCCGCCGAACGTTCGTTAAGGACGCAGTTATAAGTGAGAGCGAGAAACACTGCACCGAGGTCGCGGTCCGGTGCGCCCGCCTGTGATGGCTTTAGTAATATCAGTAATATCGATTATCTCGATACCATAGACCTTTTCTGAGCGTTTCAAATGGGGTTAGCCAGTAACCTGAGAGTCTACCGCGAAGATTGAAATTTCACCGTAGACCATCTTTGGTCAGCCTTTCGTATCTATTGTGACTTAAGGCGCGCGGTCTTAAATTTATTTTGAATTTTTGATTTCTTATTATTTTTTAATCCGACAAATTCTGTCTGGTCTAATACAGTAATGATATTGATTTTGTATGATAGACTGTTTTTTACGTGCGCGACACGTTTTTTAGTTAATGGCCTTATATTTAATACGGCAAGATGTTGATATCAACTAAAAAAAAAGGGCAAAAAATAGGCGTGGAAGTTTGCTTTTACTTTTAATACTTACATACAGTAGTAAACTTGAGTACCCACTTTGATGGCAAAGATGATGAGAAGATGGCTTTGATGACTAGTATGGACTAGCTGCTCAAAAAAGTGGATAAGTACTTTAGCACCCTCCACACTAGTGCGCGAATCGCGGCGCGAAGCCGCGAACGCGAGTGTGGAGTCGTTTTCGCAGACAGCGAAATCGACTCCATACTCGCGTTCGCGGCTTCGCCCGCGATTCGCGCACATAGTCTGGAGGGGGCTTTATGTTAGGACATCAACTGTACCAACATATTTTTTTCGCGCCTTTTTATATTGCCATATTTAGTTTAGGTTATTAGCCGTGGAAAATGTGGAAATAGGCCACTTACGTGTAGACTAATAATTTGTGTGAACTTTAAGGTGCTGTTTATGTTTCAAATGATTACATGTATTCTAGTCTACAAGTGAAATAAAGTTCTTAAAGAATTATCATTTGTTTGATTTGTAAAAAAAAACAAAATAAAAAAGTTTTTAAACCTAGGTAGGTACTCAAAATTACTCACCAACTCAACTCCTACTTATTTTATTAGAAACATATTTGTCTCACAGTGAAACCTGTTCCTTTTCTCAATTATACCTATTAGTCCTATTACACATAGTCTTATGTTGTTGAGCATAAAGTCATAACAAGACGAGCTGGGCAAATCGACCGATTTGATCAGGAAAATAATTGGCGCCAATCTTATCTAGCGTCCACACGTACAAATCACCAATTTGCATTCCATAGATACTAACTTCGAAAATTTGCATTTTTGTGTCCGCACCTACTGATTTGATCGGGGAATCAAATTGGCGTTTGCGTCCGCACGGCCTGATTCGATCGGACAATTTCATTAGATTGGCGAAACATTGTCTCGTCTGGACTCTGGACCCCACTTAAGACTTTCCGGTCGGTGCTACAACTATTGTCAAGTAGCAGTACTGATAATTACGCTACTCGATGCTAGATGTCGACACTGAAAATAATAGTATTATTGGTACCAAAACTTATGTATGGAGTGAGCACTCTTGTCTTACTATATTTCTCTATGGCAGTATTATCGTTTTCTCAAACAAACCTATATACGTCATCTGTCACTCTTGCGTCATTACCCAGAAATGTCATAATAAATTGCAGTTTGCTGTGCTAATTTTCTTTGTTTGGAAAATCAATTCTAATTATAATAGAAATAACTATCACTAACGACACGATAGACGAAATTATTACGATAGTTACCAGTTTAATTTATCATCAGTGGATATTTTGATTAAATGACGCCATTGCGGAAGTAAATCAAAGATGAGCGATTCGAAATCTTTCGTGAATTTTTCCTGCCAGCGATGTCTTCAGCCTTTAAAGTTAGATGAGTCTTTGAACAACTTGGGGGAGCATACTATTGCCGATTTGACGCTGCAGATTCGTCGCAACAATGAAACAGATTTGGATATGCAATCATCGAGCTTGGAGCATTATGTGCCCCCGTTTCGTATGTCCGAGTCAGGGAATGGGGCTAACGGGTTTATGGTGATATCGGATGGTTGGGAAACTACCTCTGTAGGACACCAGTTGCACGTAAAAGCGACTTTATTTGACTGTTTATCGAACAATTCTGATGTGGACCATCCATTGTGTGATGAATGTACAGACACGCTTCTAGAGCTTATGGACAACCAGTTGAGATCGACTGAAGCGGAATGGAAAGACTATAATGACTATTTAAAAAAGCTAGAGAATGATAAGGAAGATTTAAATTTGGAAGGACTTGAGAAAGAACTCGAAGATATGAAGCAGGAACAAGACAGGCTTTTAAAAGAGTTATCGTCTTTGCAAAAAGAAGAAAAGGCTATGAAAGACGAAATTGAGATTCAAGAGAAGGAGAAAGAGAGATTGGAAAAAGAGCAGGATGTCTATTGGAGGGAATATACGAGATATCGCAAAGATTTGATGATCACTGAAGATCAGATGAAGTTTTATGAATGTCAGCTTGCGTATACTCAAACTCAGCTGGAGAAGCTTAAAAAAACGAATATTTTCAAAGCAACATTCCATATTTCGGATTCGGGGCAATTCGGCATTATAAATAACTTTAGACTTGGACGATTACCTACTGCTCCCGTCGACTGGTCAGAAATTAATGCAGCTTGGGGCCAAACTGTGTTACTACTCTCATCGTTAGCCAAGAAAATAAATTTCTGCTTCCAGCGATACCGTCTTGTGCCATTCGGGAATCACTCTTACATAGAAGTATTAGAAGACCAAAAGGTCTTACCGTTATATGGTTCTGGGGGCTTCCGGTTTCTATGGGACACAAAATTTGATGCCGCAATGGTTGCTTTTCTGGATTGCCTGCAACAATTTAAGGAACAAGTTGAAAAGGGAAATACGGGCTTTTGTCTTCCATACAGAATAGATAAAGGAAAGATCGAGGACACAGCATCCCCGCCTCATGCCTATTCTATAAAAATACAGTTTAACTCGGAGGAGCATTGGACGAAAGCTTTGAAATATATGCTGACGAATTTGAAATGGGCGTTGACTTGGATATCGTCTCAGTTTAGCGAGGATAAGATAGAACATCAATAGTACCTTAATCCGCTGTGATATTAGCTTGTATTCTTGTACATTTTAGTGAATAAATGTTACATAATATTGTTGTTTTTTGAACTTGTGGCACAGTTTATTATATTGTCAAGTGCTAGAAATGTATTGTTGTATGATTGATGTATAAAGTAAAAAACTTAAGCCGATTCAGATTAAACTATGGAAATTGTTATTTCTAGGACTCAACTTTTCAAGTATGACTAAAATATTTGACTTGCATACTTTCAGCCATGTTTCAGCCATGTTTTTTTTAGTATTGCTATTTCAAAATTTAGTATATACATAATTAACTCCAATGTGTAGGTATATTGTAAATTTAATAATCAAAGTGTAAGTTGAAGCTTAATATTAGATATTCAATATTGAGATTGACTCTAGCAGATGTGGGTAGTTGACTTGTTATTAGGACAGAAATGGTTGAGAAATGCCTTTGATTAAAAATTATATCATTATGAACATTATTTAGCTGTGACTAATGTAAGAAGCTTGTTATAAAAGTAAATAAATATCAAGTACTAATATAACTATTTATTTTAACCTGACCTCTATTGGTCTAATCAAAAAATATCACGCACGCCAACATCCTTGGTACAAGCTAGCAAATTTAATTACTTACAAACCTTTTATGGCTTTCGTGTAATTAAAAATAAAAGTAAAGGACCATGTGCATTAACTAGGTATCATTTGAGATTTCTGAGCGTTTAATTGTTTTTTGAAGTGTTATGTAGTTGCTTAAATTGTTAGTGTAGGAATTCAAAAATATTTTTGCTCTCCTTAGGTACCCTGTTATAATATGTAGACATGTGTAGATGTATATGAACTTTTTGTCTGCGTTGCTACAGATACAGTTGTGTTGTGGTACCAATGTGTACAAATGTGTAAAGCAACAGATTTACAAATACGTAGGGCAAACCTTGGCTTATCGGTGATACTTGGTAATTCGGTGATACTGCGTTATAATCTTACACAGTTCTCACCATGAGGAAATGCGAGCTATAAAATTGTTGGCAGCTGTTAGTTTTGATGCTTGCAATTGGGTTGGCAGCGATTTAATTGCTTACATTTCAGCATTGTAAGCTCAGCGTAAGATAACAACGAATCATCACCGAATTACCAAGTATCACCGATAAGCCAAGGTTTGCCCTACCTACAGTCGAACAGCAATACAAAATTTGTGTGTACCTATTCATTTTATTTAGTAATTTCTATAATTAATAAAATTAAGCGACATCTATGTAAACAATTGAGAACCTGTAGCATTGTTCACATTTACCTATTCCACATCTGCAACACAGCATGGACAGTGAAGAAGAACCAAAGTCTGTTCACAGATGGCGTCAAATTTTATTTTAGGTATTTATAGTTGGTCAAACCATGTCAAACCAATTTGTCAGATAATGTCAAAAGAACAAAGAAAACTATACTCATCCTTTTGTTTTGGGTGCTAGTACTAGTGTAAGACAAATATAGTATGATTTTCTCTGTCTATGTTTAAAATGAGACAGTCCTTTGACAAACTATAATAGTTATAACAAAGTTATAATAATTGGGTTCGAATTCGTGTATCTTGTTCCTATTACTCCCCAGATGCTTCAATTCAACGTTTAATGAACCACAAGAAAACCATAAAACTCTGTATATGCCCATGTAAGGTACTTCAAATAGTCCAAATAGGTAAGTGTGTTTTCAAATCGTGAGTTTGTTTTGCCTTCGACTGATTCGAACTTAGGTACAAATTATAGGTAGATCTACCACACTGTCTACCACTTACTAATATAATATAATTTACGACTACTTATATATAATCGATACTTACGAGGGGTATTCAAAATATTCTCGGTATGAGAATGAAAACAAACAAGTACGAAAAGTTTGATATTTTTATTTTTCAATATACTCCCCCCCTATGTTCATACACTTAAAAGATCGATCAATTATTTTTTTTAATCCCTCGTAAAAATATTTTTTATCTTTCGTGTAAAAATGCTCCTCCACTGCCGCCTTCAATGCTTCATCGTCAGAAAATTTATTTCCACGCAGATCCTTTTTAAGATTGGGGAGCAAAAAGAAGTCGCTGGGGGCTAAGTCCGGACTATACGGTGGGTGAGTAACAGTTTTAAACCCACGTTCAACAATAGCTGCCTTGGCAATATGAGCAGTATGGACGGGGGCGTTGTCATGCAGAAGCAGAATACCTTTGGTTAACTTTCCTCGCCTCTTTTCTTTAATTACATCCTTTAATTGACGTAGAATGTTAGCGTAGTACTGTCCTGTGATATTTACACCTTTTTCTTTATAATCGTTTAGTAATACTCCTTCACAATCCCAAAATATCGTGGCCATGACCTTGCCAGCTGAAGGGATGACCTTCAACTTCTTGGGATGAGCTGAACCCTTAATGTGCCACTGCATGGACTCTTGTTTACTCTCTGGGTCATAATGATGAACCCAGGTTTCATCTCCAGTAACTATTCTTTGCAGCACCTCATCAGGATTTTCACCGCACAGGTCAATAAAATCGGAACAACAAGCTACACGCATGTCTTTTTGAAGCCGAGTCAGCATTCGCGGAACCCATCTTGCACTTACTTTTGACATATTAAGATGGTCATGTATAATATCATGTACGGTACCAATAGAGAGATTGGTTACTTGTGCTATAGATTTTACCTTCACTCGACCATCTTCCAATATAAGTTTTTCCACTTTATCAATATTTTCTTGTGAAGTAGCTACTACAGGCCGGCCAGTACGGTTACCATCAGTTTGTCACTGACATAAACGCCGTCGAGAACGTAATTTACTTTCTATACATCTCGCTCGCACTCGCATATTTGTGCAAACGGGATGTATAGAAAGTAAATTACGTTCTCGACGGCGTTTATGTCAGTGACAAACTGATGGTAACCGTACAGGTCTAGGGTCATCTTCAATACTCTCCCTTCCGCGTTTAAACTCGCTTGACCACTTTTGAATGGTAGATAAAGAAGGAGCAGACTCACGGTAAACACAATCCATTTCCTCTTTTATGGTTTTTTGATTTTTACCCTGTTTTGTCAAGAATTTTATCACGCATCGATGTTCTAATTTAGTTAACATTGTCAATTCGCACAGGATGTTCATGTTTGTTCAGCAATTGCAGAAAAACAAAAGACTATCTCGGTTCGAATTATACTTTTTTTAAATGTCAATGAATAAACCTTAGCGGCCAGTAACGAAAGAAATTTTAGAAGAGGTCGTAAGATATCAATACCGAGAATATTTTGAACGCCCCTCGTAGGTACAAATTGATTTCAACTCTGACATTATTTGCTCTTTTAGGTACAAATTGATTTCAACTCATTGACATTATTTGCTCTTTTAGGTACAAATTGATTTCAACTCATTGACATTATTTGCTCTTTTACATCACGCTCATACTTAACTATTTATTAATGCGAGCTATAAATACATATATGCGCTGCAAATAACAAATTAATAACAGATTTTAACAGGTGTTAATGGGTCGTTCTCGCATTTCGTGCAAATCGGTGTTTTCGGAAATTTACCAAAAATGTGGTGGCGTTTTCAAATATCTGTTAATGCAAGGTTGTAACATAGGGCCTAAAGTATATGTCTCTCCAATGAACAATTCTAAAAAGATATGTATTTTCTTTATATGTACAATTAACACCCAATTTTTTCATTCATCTCTACATGTAACGCGTGAAGATATAACTTTGACCTACATTTTAACCTTAAGATACTACAAATAGAAAATTCGTTGTTTGTTCAATAAATGACTTATTTAGTTATGTTTTAAATCGTATAATATTAGAAGCTAGAAATAAATAATAAAAACTATACAGCCTTATAAGTGTATGGTTCAAGTATTTGCTATATAGCGAGGGTATATAGCGCCTACCGCCGATGCAACACATTGTTCGTCAGTCAGTTGGCCGCGTGATCTCGTAGCGGACGCCCGTGTGCCGCTGTTAGCGAAAATATATACGATCTCTCGGGTCGGGAAGGAGTGTGGTTCTCGTTAGTCTTCATCGCCATCGCGTGATTTATACAGTAAGTAGCAAGTGTACATTATTATAATTATACGTAATGAAGTGTTTTAGTGTCCCCTTTCAGATGGTTTATTCTGCAAAATTAAGGTCTGATGCCAACTGATGTAGGCGACAAAAACTTCCAAAACTTCATTCATATCGGTTTCATTCACTTCTTTTCCTTCTAATTTTACTGGGAAAGGTAATGAATGACTTAAGAAGGTAATGATAATATATTCGAGGCAGTGCATTTAATGGAAAGAGGCTTAGTTATTATAAATATTACGTTGTTATAAACATTTAAAACTGTATATGATAATAGGGGAGCCCAACCGGGGAGCCTTTGTAGTCTAAGATGGTCGACCTTCACCGATATGTCTGACGGATGAAACTTACATATTATGAAAGAAAATATATTCCTGAACATAAATAAATAGGGTTGCTTAAAGAAATATGGTCAAAACTATGTTTAATTATTTTTTGAAAAAAAAAATTTTTTTTCTTTAAATTTCACCGATCTGTCTGACAAACGAAATAAGTTCCAATGGAAAGTATACAACTTGTACAATATAAATCAACTAGGTTGCCTATCTTTTTCCGGTCACTATTATGTGGTTATAGGGTTGCTTGCGAAAATCCGGTCACAAATAAGGTTTGCCAGGCTTTTAAATAAAATAAGAAGGGAAGACTTTTAGCGATAACTCATAAACGGCTTAACTTATCAAGTTCGCTTTAATTTTGTTTGAATAAGTTTATTAAGCACTATTTTTATGATTTTTTTCCATATTTTTTGGATCGATTTTTCAAAAGTTAGAAGGAATAACCGTTTTTTATTCTTTCTAAATTATTATAGGTGAACCAGGATCTATTGAGGGTGCGCCATGTTACGGAAATTTGTTGGTACTAATTTCTAGCAATGGCAACAATTTTAATAATAGACAACATCTACCCTCTATGATAGTTGTCAATATTGACAATGTAAACATTGCTTTGTCTAGTTTCGTGTGAATTATTATTAGACTGCAATAATCATGCCGAAAGTTTTAGATTTTACAGAGAAAAAAGTTGTAAATAGTGTATATAGTTATTTATTGGAAGAAAAATGTGCGGGAGAGAAATTTCCTCCATTAGAAAACATAACGAAATTAGCATCTGAATTGACGGGTAAGTTTCAAACTTATGGACAAATGTCACTATAGTCAGGTCGTCACGATTTGGTTGATGTCTTGTAATAATTTGATTTGTGTATTAGGTGTATTGCATGCATCGGTATCACGGATTGCTAGCGAAGGGCGTAAGGGCGGAATTAAACGACCAAACCTAAAAAAAAGAAAACAAAAAAAGAAAATAGATTTGGATGATATTCACGCTATTCATTTTATCTAAATCGAGTCAGCCATTTAAGCGTAAAAACTGAAGAAATATCCAAACATCAAACTTCGCACTTATTAAAGTTGTCGGAATAAAACAAAAATCATCTGCTAATTTCCATTGTCCCCACTATACAAATTGTTGCTATATAAAATTCAAAACGAGCGCCCTCTTGACAATACTCCCAAAGTTCTGGTTTACCTATATTTCCGAATTGATTGACTTTATCAAAAAATGTTGTTTGCAAACTCCTATTTATTTTTAAAGACCTATCCGACGACACCCCACACTATAGGGTTAAAACGATAAAAAAAATTACATAGGTACAAAACGCGAATGATTTAAATATATTTTGTCTATGCTAATTTTTGAAAATTTGAAAACTATGTTTTATGTGATATGGTGCGCAGATGATCAAACCGACTTAATAAACACTTGGGGTTAACAATCTCGACTTATAATGATGATAAGTAAATGGTGAATGTACCATCTAGCTTGAACATTATAAGTTGAGATTGTCAACTCCAAGTGTATGTCAAGTCGGTTTGATCATCTCCGCAGTGCTTAAGACACATGTTTTTAATATTGTTGATTTTAATTGGTGTTAATTTTCTTGAAATACAGTTTTTTATATAAATAATAAATAAATAAATAAATATTGGGGGACATCTTACACAGATCAACCTAGCCCCAAACTAAGCAAAGCTTGTACTATGGGTGTTAGGCAACGATATACATACGTATATAGATAAATACATACTTATATACATAGAATATGTTCGATTTCATAAGTTTGTTTCATTACCGTCCACTGATAAAATTACCATCTCGTCCGAATTCATTACCAGCGCGTAGTTCATTACCAGTAGCCTTATTAAATGAAAAGTAATAACGTTACAAAGGTGCCTTTAGCAGAAAAATGTTAATAAATGAATCCACAAATTGACGAAACTCAAAAGTTTACCATTTAAAACAAAAATTACAAATCGAGAGAATCTCACCGATTTGCACGAAATGAGAGAATGACCCTAATACGCGAATGCAGCCTCTCAAATATGTAAATAATGATTGGCAAGAATTATGGGATTCCTCTAGACAACATGTAGGGAAACACTATGGGAACATTCAGCCAATTATACCCCATAAACCTTGGTTCTTCCGTTTTCGCTCTGCATGTAAATGGGCCACGTCTACACTTTGCCGTCTTCGTTTGGGTCATGTCTGCACTCCGGTATTCCTTGCAAAAATTAAGGTGCGGGATAGCTCTTTATGCGAGTGCGTTCTTGACGAAGGAACGTCGGAGCACATTTTCTTTTCTTGCAAGTTGCAACAGACTTAAATACTCCTTATATGATGCTTTACCGAAAAATATCCCGCGGCCTATAAATTTTCAAACGCTTCTGGTTATCATGGATCCTCCCATCACTGGAATTATTCTTAAACACATAGAAGAAAATAATATAAAACTTTAACGTCTTTACATTTGCTCTACACTCTAACTAAAACTCTTGTCATCTTATATCTATATATACACCTTATTTTTCTCCTTATGTTGGCATGCTTTCTAACTGTCTAAACTGTTACCTTTCCCGCTTTTTTTCTAATAAATTGTGCATACGTCATGTGTTGTCTGTGTTGTCCAGTTGTCCATAACAATAAATGTTTTTTGTTTTAGGTTCCCAGCACAATTCCTATACCAAATCAAAATTTTTCACCGAACATTCTTATCGTGCGTGGTACGTCTTAAAACGTCGTCATTGGCAAAATCCCTCCTGACCCACAAGAGGGGAAAGCCATATAATAAAAAAAAAAGGTCCTCTTGCGATTCTTATCAAACGCTCAAGTAAGTTCACGTGGATTAATATTGTAGGCACCTATTAGATATGCATAAGGTTTTCCCTCGGTCCCAAATACCGTAAAAATACGATAACTATTACAAACTTATCTATTCCGTTGAAAGTGTCGCTATCGTCGAGATATTCTTAACAATTTGTACGTGGCGTCGTTAGTTCAAAGTTTGGCCACCAGCAGAATTAACTTTGTACCTATTCTGTAGACCTTTACTTAACACCCATGTCGATAGCAGATATCGTTCAGTATGTAAATTAAAGAGTTTGGAAGCAATTTGAGAATATATTTAAGTTGAAGAAATATCCGTAAAATCCTACCTAAAACTCAGTCCCTGCCTGTATTTATTTAATTTGTTTAACAAGAGGACCGAGTTCTTATATATAGAAACTATTTAACCTGTGATATAAACATCTAACCAGGCGTGTCTCACTCCGCGATTTCGTCTCTTTGCTACAGGTAGCTAAAAGTACATCCGTTCCGGCCCCAATTTTGGGCAAAGCCATAAGCCGCGCGTGGCGCTGTCGCCACCTAGCGGCCATATCTGTGCTGATCGTAACAGACGCGTTTTGTTAGAGAGTGAGTCTTCTGTACTTAGTACTATTATTTATTCTGTGATCTAACTAGATATTCTACTACAAATTAACAATCACGCTTCAAAAGCCAAAGGATACCGTACAATCGCAAACTTTAACGTCCCTCAACTACGTTTCCCACCGTTCAACTTTAAACCATTTCCCAATCGTAATAAAGTAATTTTTCACATGTGCTATTCGAAACTATACATACCTAGTTTTAAGGGCAGGGTTCGGTCCTAACCTAACAAATGTCTCAACTCAAACACTATAATTGAGTTTGAGGACAATCTTTGAAGTTACAAAAGGCTTGTTATTCTTAGCCTAAAGTTGCCTAAAGCCATTTAAGAGCCCATCAACGTGCATACTAGCGCCACTGCTAAATAATCGTGATTATTTAAATTTAACGAAATATATTTAAAAAAGGGGGCCGCTACGTACTGTATTATTATTAAAGTACTTTTTGAATAAATCAAACTAGTCTCTATGTTGCAGGATTCGTCAATCTATGAACTCAAAACAAAAACGGCCGTTTTAACTTTGGACGCATAGATTGACGAATCCAGCAACATATACACTTTAAGTAGTTTGATGTATTCAAAATTCAAAAGGTACTTTAATACAAGATACAGTACGTAGCGGCCCCCTTTTTTTAAATATCTTTTGTTAAATTTAAATAATCACGATTATTTAGCAGTGGCGCTACTGTGCACGTTGATCGGCTCGTCGTTAAGGTTCATTTTGGAGTGAAGGTGTTAGAAGTGAATTAAAACAGGTCCATACGCTTATGACTATTTATTGCAACAGCGGCGGGTCATCTCATCATAGGTACATGCACAGAATAAATAATAGTACTAGGTACAGAAGACTCACTCTCTAACAAAACGCGTCTGTTCCAAATTCCAAATTGTTACGATCAGGACAGATATGGCCGCTAGGTGGCGACAGCGCCACGCGCGGCTTATAGCCACCAAAATTGGTGTGGAACGGATGTACTTTTAGCTACCTGTAGCAAAGCGACGAAATCGCGGAGTGAGCCACGCCTGGTACATGTACCTAGGTGTGCAGTAGGTATGCATGTATAGATGCGTGTATAGGTAATCAAAATCAAATTCCAACTGAAGAATGTCTTTATAGAGACCAACGGTCTTTTAACTGTAATAACTAATCTTTTCACCTCTATAATATATACACCGTTAGAAATATACTTAATTATCACTACATAGTATAAAACAAAGTCGCTTCCAGCTGTCTGTCTGTCCCTATGCATGCTTAGATCTTTAAAACTACGCAACGGATTTTGATGCGGTTTTTAATAGATAGAGTGATTCAAGAGGAAGGTTTATGTATAATTTGTTAACCCGTGCGAAGCCGGGGCGGGTCGCTATAGTTTCAAAATAAATAAATCCACTTCCACAATTGACATTTCTAAATTAGTTTAAGTGTAATAAAATATCAAACATGGAATATTTGAATTAATTATCGGGAAACAAAATCTTTGGCAAGGGCTGTCGGTTCCGTCCCCTTATTTAAGTAGGTACCTACACGATTTGCAACTCAAACCGATGTTACAGAGGCCATTATTCAATTAGTTAAAGGTTGATTGCACGAATGATTCCGCCTTATACCTGTATTTCCAAAGTCTGATAAGATAGAACAGGTGAAGGGTTGGGTATAATTATACAGAATGGATTAAAGTCCATTTTAGTCCACTATGAAAATTGGTACGACATTAAGAGTTCTTGCTAAAACGATTCTGTGTCTAAGCCATGAAAAATGTCCATTAAAGACAACTCTAAAGTATTCATCATAGGCCTTAACATCTATAGTTGGTCAAACCAATTTGTCAGTAAATAGGAACAAAAAAACTATACTCATCAAAGGATGAGTATAGTTAAGGAAAGCCTTTTGGGTGCTAGTACTAGAGTAAGACAAGATATAGATGGTCAAGCAAATCTTGTCAGTAGAAAAAGGCGCGAAATTCTAATTTTCTATGGGACGATATCCCTTCGGGCCTACATTTTTCAAATTTGCCGCCTTTTTCTACTGACAAGATCTGCTTGACCAACTATAGTATGATTTTCTCTGTCTATATGTTTGAAATGAGATAGTCCTTTGACACACTATACCCGGGGGCCTTGTGCCCCGTGTCATCTTTAACTGAAATGTGAAAAATACGGTCTAGGTCTATCTAATTTCAAACATACTCAGAGAGAATCATACTGTCTTTGTCTTACGCTAGTACTAGCACCTAAAAGAAAAGAATGAGTAGGTATAGTTTTCCGTGGATCCCTTTCTTTGACATAATTATTGAAAGTCATCATGTACTGATTGTCAGATAATCATTAGTCATATTCTGAAACCGTTAACTTTTCAGGATTTTCGTAAGGTTATCCTATAGGTATATGTTAGGTTAGATTTTATGGCAATCCTAAAAATTTACGCGTTTCTAAGAAAAACCAAATTATACATTATGACTTAAAACTTTATGGGAAACAATAGAGACCCATTTGCCAGACTATAACATGACTCCCTAATATAATATGGCAACAAGGCTAAATTAGATTGTAACAAGTTGCTTTCCAACCTGGCATAGGTGTAATTCTAAACAGTAGAATGCTTGTGAAAATGTGTAGGGCTTGATTTGAAATAGTTTGAAAACAAATCTCCCCCATTAATTATCTTCTGAGAGAATTGTTCGAGGCGTAATTACGCTGTGAGGGTATTTAGTAACATATTGGATAGCGAATATCACGGACATGAGAGCCTGTTTAGTTTAATAGGGATATTTAAATAAAGTTATTTCACACATGCGAGAAATGAAGCAACAGAGAAATATTAGAAAAACGCAGACAGCAGTTATATTATTGGCCACAAATTGGTATTAACTCTGAAACTAGGCGAGTTCCAGATCAGAAATAGGTAATACCTTGGTACCTACACTGTTAAAATCATTCGGGTTCCTCCTGAGCACGTTGTAGGTAATGAATAGGTGGTTCTCTCTGTGATGTTTGGTAAAAGTAGGCATAATGCTGCGAAAGTGGAAATTGAATCACTAGGCGCTTTGAAATTTACTTAGGTAGTTAAGTACTTAGTTAAATGCAATAACAATTACTTATTCAAATTGAATTGCTGAATCTTTGCAAGTATTCAGTGTTAAATCTTACTGTTAAGAGAGAAATACTTAAGTATTAAGTGAACACGGATCGTAACGGTGAATACTTAAGAGAAAAGGGGACGATCTATTCTCCATACAAACGTACCTACTTTCCTTGTACATATTATTAATTGTATGTCTTACCATATCTCGGGACCTTAGGGTCCCGGACCTTTGGGAGGCGTGCGTGGGGCCGAAGCCAACAGCGCAGAGCCCCTTTAAGACAAGTTTGATGTCATTATTATTATGAATCAATAAATACCCGGAGTGTTTCTGTAAAGACACGTTTTAGTGATAAGCCTTTAAAATGTGGTCCAACGTGAGCTAATTGCAGTTTTTAGAATTTTACCAAATGGAACCCAAAAGATGTGAAACACAAAAATATTTTTTTTAATGACATACGCTTTAATAATTATAGTAGCTAGCAGCACAGAGGTAAATCGCGGGAACAGTTTCTATGTCCATCGTGGCGAACATCCGCGGTTTAAATGAATCAACGAGTGTGTACATGGTGTGTCCTCGTCGAGAGCTACTCGCCCGAGACTCGGAGAGTGTGTACAGCCGGCATAATAAAAAATGTGTGATCTAAAATCATAAGTGTTGAATATACATGAGTTGAAAAGCAGTCATTTAAATGCATTGAAAACGAACAAGCGACGAGAACGCACATTGTTTGCCGGCCGCCATGCGTACTTACTTGAGAAAGCAATTTTAATATTAAAACAGACGAGGTGATTTGCAAATGCTTTTTAATACTTAATATTGGTACCTACAGAAATGGAGAAATAACAGAGAATTTCACAAAATATTGGACACTAATAAACAAAATTTTTCGTCATATTTTTTTGTTTCGAAGCTATTAAAGTTTCTAATGTATGTACATAATGTACTATGTATTTATTAAAAAAAATTTTTTTTTAAATTGAATTGTTAGGCTAAGTGAATGCAGTGAGTATGCACTTTTGTCTCTTTTGCCGCTTGGCACGATTGTTCCTAAGGTCAAACAAAGCTGATTTGGCTCGGTAGCCACGAGATCGTACCGTGCCTACCCCCCAAAAAGGGAGGGGAAAGGGTTGGATCCCCAGGTCTAATCTATGCTATATTTCTTCCTACTCTTAGAAACTAGGGCAAGTTATATACCTATATACTCGTATCATTTTCATGTAACTTAGATGACTTCGATTTTTGACAAAGTTGCGTTTTTCGTTCGGCGCTCAAGGTTACAAACTTGGTTTATTAATTGGGTCAACATCATAAATAAGTCTGCAAAAAATCAGAACTACCGGATTTGACGCAGAAGAGCCACGTTACAAGATTCGACTTTACTGGATTAATAAACAAAATGTGTTTATTAGGGTTAGGTATAGTAAAAATCTTTTGAACTGAGCTTGTTCACTTATCTGCACTGACAATGGCATTGTATTATAACAATGCTATTATCTGCTTTTATCTACACACATGTCATTAGTGCTCTATAATGCGTTCAGAAACCCACACTCGTATTTTAATGCCTCTCATTATGTAGCAGTCACATAAACTACTATTGTAGCCGCCAAATAGTTACTTACAAAACAAGTTAGAAGTACAAGCGCTGTACCTTGTTATTATAATAGGTATTAACTAAATCATGAAACTTTGTATTTAAGGCTTTCATCAGGCATTTCAATAAACGCCTTACGTATTTGCGGACATAAATGGTAGGCGCGTATTTTTTACATGTTTATGCAAGTAGCTGACGGTCTTTCCACCGCTAACCGCTATACAACCGGCTGACGGTTTTTTTAAATTTATAGGTAATAGCATCTAAACTATCATCTGGCAAAATATCAATCGGGAGGCGCGTATAATATACGTGCGCGGCTGTACTTGTCATAATGCAGTCTTTAGCACACATATCGTCGCGAATGTCTCGTATTTTATGCAAAGAGCATCTACTAACTCGAGTTAGCTGCGACGGTGGTTCCGGCGTGATTCATAAGAGGTTATTTATATACTAGTTACTATAGCGACCCGCCCCGGCTTTGCACGGGTTAACAAATTATACATAAACCTTCGAATCCTCTTGAATCACTCTATCTATTAAAATAACCGCATCAAAATCCGTTGCTTATTTTTAAAGATATAAGCATACATAGGGACAGACAACGTGAAGCGACTTTGTTTTATACTATGTAGTAATTACAAAATAATTTATACAATTAGGAACATGCGTGATAAAAAAAATTGTTCTCCGTGCGGAAAACGTCAACTTTCGGCGCGTGGCGCTAAACGAAATATCCCGAATATTATGCGAAACTGCGTAGGGGGCGCCTATCCCACGACCCACAATAAGTCACAATCTAAGGGTCTACCGCAAAGGAGAGTCGAAACTTTGTTATCTAACCTCTCTATCACTCTTGCATATTCGAGCGATAAAGAGGCAGATAGCTGAGTTTCGATTTCGCGTTTCCCGGTATCAATGTCTTATTTGATTGTCTGTTGAAACTAGTCAAAAAACAGTTTAAGATGTACCTTAAACTGTATAAGTTACTCTATGGTTTACTAAAGGCGCTAGTGCTGCACTCTGGCGGCAAAACATTGCAGTAATACTCCCTATTACCACTTTTCGGCTCCGTCAAACTAATGGCCAGTAAATATGAAAGCAAATGTTTATCGACCTCGTTATTTCTTAGGTACTTTGCTGCCTATATTATGTAATATAGGTACCTACTACCTAATATATGTATTCCGTTCTCTCCTTTAACTCGGAACCTCCACATTACATTCCTCCCCTCCTCCCTCCTCCTCCTCCTCCACATACATTATTATGAGCATGATTTTATGAACGCGCGTACAGCTATATTACCCCACCTGTGTTTGTTCGTCTACTTTATACTACATTTTAGGTAGTTGTTTTTGACAATATTTCTTTAACTATTCCTATCTATGTTCTACGCGGCTGGAGTCAAAGAACCGTGATATTCCCTTAAAATATGTATAAAATAGATATACGTAATAATTTACAATAAAGTACAGACCAACCTAACCTCAATTTATGGCAAGACTGGGTTTAATATGATTTGTTGCTGGCCATGGCTTGGCCATGGATAGCTAGACGATACTTAAACCAAAATGTATTTAATTGCGTTATGTGGAAATACGATTATACCTATTATGACTTTCACCCGAAATTCACGATTCTTTGGCCATCCATTTTAACCCATGCATTATGCATGGAATTAAAATATTCTGCAAAGTTGTCTGCACTACCAGCAGCAGTCTTACAAGCAGAGAGACCACTACGAGTGCTACATGCATCTTTTTGAATGCCTTGCAAATTTAGGCATTTATGCTTACCTACTATTGATAACTTATAACTCACGTTATATATTAACTATATTTTGTAACTCATTTGACTATCATTTTCCAGTTTTTGATAGTTATGAGCGGAACACAAATTCCATAGGTACAATTTTTTTTAAACGCCCAAGTCTTAGGCTCACTTGCACCATTCCACTAACCCGGGATTAACCGGTTAAACCTGGAGTTACCATGGTTACCAGTACAATTTGACACAAGGTTAATGGTTTAACCGCTTAACCCCGGGTTAGTGGGATGGTGCTTAGAGAGTTTCCACATTGTCCTATCCGATATCGGTGATAGTGATATTGCAAAATAAAGCAAAATTTTAAACCGAAGTATATTTTCAGAGTAATTCAGATAAAAGCCACACGATGGCTCTTTATTTAGTCGCAAGTTTCGTGCGGTGCAGCAAATCTTTTTGTCTCAAAATGTGCCACAGAACTTACAACATCAACGCAGCGCACAGATTCAGATTTGTCGTGGTTTTAACTTCTGAATTACCAACAACATACATGAGCAAATACCTAGGGAATCCGTACACACTGAAGGAGGAGCAACCTGAAGACTTTTTACTAGGTTTCGTGGAGGAGCAGCCGGCCTAGCCAAGGTTACAATCGCTATCGCTTCGATAACGAAACGCTTTGTGTCTCACTATCACTCTTCCGTATTAGTGCGACAGTGACGGTTGCGTTTCGATCGCTACGAAGCGGCATCTTGGCTACGCGGTCTGGGGTGGTTAGAGTAGCGCTATCTCGTTTCATGAAAAATTAGACACAATAGATGTCGATTTGCGAAAAAAACCCAGTAAAACTTACTAAGTATCACCAACATTTCACAACTAGGCGACCGAAGCTTCTTTCGAATTATTAGGCTGTGGCTTGGTGTAAGAGTAATCTGGTTAAGGCAGGCAAAGGCACGGGCGCCGTTTATCTTGTTAACCCTTGCCCTGCGATGGCCAAAACGGCCGTATCTTCACAAGCATCCAGCTCACTTACTGCCTTTTAGTATAGGACTACCGTCTAAGCAGAGTGCCTTTGAAAGGGCTCTTTACATGCTTTGGGTAATTTTATTATACTTCTATGATGAGGTAAATTCAGTGTCCTAACCACATGGCAGAAAATGTCAAAACATCAAAATAATATCTAATTAGCGGCTACCTCGCACAACGTATCAGGCCGCGTAGCCAAGATGCCAATCCCTTACGCTTCGTAGCGATCGAAACGCAACCGTCACTGTCGCACTAATACGGAAGAGTGATAGAGAGACACAAAGCGTTTCGTTATCGAAGCGATAGCGATTGTAACCTTGGCTAGGCCGGCAGCATTGCGATACAGCGAGGAAATGTCGCCTGCAGCTGCAGCATCATTGGTACAATGCCTCAAGGGCCTATTTTAGATTTAAGCTAGTTTTTAATTTCTTTTAGTAATTTAGTAATACCGCGGTATATATCTTGTTTGTAAAAATAAAAGTAGATTAGGTAATAGACAGAAAAGTGAAAGAAAGTTGTGAAATAAATTTCAAATAAACTTGTCAGGGTGTCTGTCGACTTTTGGGCGGGTGAATATTTCGCTCAGCGGCTAAGTCTGGCAATCCAGCGCGGAAACGCAGCCTCAAGCAACTTTAGGTTTTTAATGTTATGTAATATGTATCTTGTAAATTTACTTTATTGTAATAAAATATAATTAGATAATTACATTTACTTGTCGTTCGCGCGCGCATTTGTCCAAAAAAGTATTGGCGTAAAGTATGAAACTCAGTGATCGAATGATGACAAAATGACATAATTTAGTATACCTACTCGTATCATATAATTTTTTAAGCAGTTTACTAACAAAAAACAAGCAACAACAGTTGCACTCCAGGAGTGCCGATAGAAGTGAAAACTCACCTCACTATGTTACCGACGCCCGGTAACACGATACATACGTTTAGCGGAGGTATTCTATTTATTTATTATATATTAATATCATTCTCAAATAAGATCACACTTTTTCATTGACATGTTTATTTACATACTGCCATGACAACGTCAAATTATTTGAACATAGGTAAAGAGTCTTGAAAAGGAGTCCGCAACATAAATGTCAAATAACAGAGTTTTTCTTTATTGATTTAAATGCCATTTAAATTATGAGTGGCCTTACGGGGCTTATGGTCACATGATCGCCTTACGCCCCTTACGGTCACATGATCGCCCGCTGTCTCGAGTTTATCATTTTTTCCCCACCTCAAAAAGTGCCCAGCGCCGCTAAAGAAGTTTTCACTTCAAAAACATACTACCAGATTCACGGCGCAGGATTCGTCATATTACAGAAAGTCGTCACCGTATTCATATTCGATATCATATCATATCTATGCCATAATGTTAACTCGGTTCTCGGTAAAACTCCTTTTGTCTTATATTTCAACCGTTATAACTGGATGTTGTATTAACTCCACAATCCACATTGTTTCACAAATTAAATTTATCCGTATTAAATGAGCCTTCCGCCTTCTAAATGGGTTTACTTTGTTTAAAGATATTTCTTAAGAGGGGGCTTCGTAAATTAAAGCAAACAGAAGCCTTTCTGTCGTCAGTGACATTGTAACCGAAAATAGGTGTCTCTTCAACATTAATTGTGACGTTTTCAAGTAAAACCTCTTTGTTGGTTACCATAAGGGCGAAATTCGCGGTTTAGGTTAAGGGAAAACTCTTTGGTTGGAAACGACACAATTATTATTATTTAATTAAACTGAGATACAATTTATACAGGGCGACATCAACATGATAACTTTTACAGGCATTCAATGCAAATAATGATTTTTAACTCCCGACGCGACGCAAAAATTATGTATTTTTGTCTGTCTGTCTGTGGCATGGTACCACCGGACGCGTTCAAACTCGTTGGCCTGGTCGCGTTCACACTAGCGGTCGGTATAAGTCTAGTGAAATTAACCGTTAATCTTTCAAACTGTTATCAAATTTCAAAATTTCAAAATTATTTATTTCATGTGATTTACACACATAGCTATATACAACAATAAACATACAAGAATTACACATAAACACAACATATACACATTAGCAGGGGTCGGACAAAAAGTGCGGATGACGTCAAACCACTTATAGGTGATTTCAAATAGTATTTTTGATTTTCATAAACAATTATCACTTATCATTTATCAACCTCTTTATTAAACGATATCGCCACTTGAAATGAGTAAGTACGTTTTTGACTGACACATTGTCAATCAGATGAACAATAAATTGACTTCGTTATTGTTTAGCTATTGTATCTTCACGATTATATTTAGCTAAAATTTATATTTACTAATGTATAAGAAAACGCTCTAAAATGTCATCTTTACTCGAATATTGTGGCAAGTCTCGTGAAATTTATTTTATTCACTACATCACCCTACCACCTGTATTATTAATTCCATGGATTTATTTACGATTATTTTGTTACTTCATTAATACTACTTTGTTACTACATGTCACACGGAAGTTTAAATACAAACTCAAACATCATCCTGTGTGCAAGATTACGTCATTTTTACGTCATCCGCACTTTTTGTCCGACCCCTGCACATTAGAATTGACACATAGCTAGATATAAGTAATACAGTGGTAGCCAAACTCTCAATTTTTGCTACCACTGTATCACACTTGTAGGGGAATGTAGTCCCTCACAGTGGAGTATTATTGGGACAGTCTGGTTTCTCCGCTATCATTTTCAAGATGGTGTTGGGATTGTCCCTCACCCGGCGCATCAGGGATGCGGCGCGCCCACGCAAGGTCGCCTGAAAACAATCGACGCCCGCCTCAGCAAACATCCCTGATGCGCTACAGAAGCGAGGCAGTCCCATCATCACCCGGAACGCGTTATTATATTGGACTCGAAGGGCCCTATAAGCCCGTTGCGAATATCAGCTCTTTTCCAAAATTATGTAAGGCATTTTTGGCGTATAGATGTACCTACCGTACGTAGAGACGTTGCCCGTCTTTGCAGTCTCTATCGCATGTATAACGTGGAGTGCTCTGAGGAAATGTTCGGAAACTGTGGAATGAACTGTCGCCTGCGATATGACATCATTTACCTGTACGAGAGGAGGCTTAAATATTCGCGGCCTAAGCTAGAACAAAAAACTATGCTACTTTTTCCCCGCCTCTTTGGCAGTTTAAATATTACCGCCATTACTAACGAATTAATTTAACGATAATTAAACGAAATAATTAACATTTACTTTAATACTCTCTTTAATTTTTTTTCTAAGACCGCGAACTTTTTAGTCGTACCCAAAGAGTAGTATAATATTTGGTCGTACCTAACAAAGGTATGATTTTTACGTCAAAACATAGCTAAGTAAGTCACTTACGTTGTTGTAAGAACAGAAATGCGCTGCGAGAAATCAATTGGTAAAGCTCAAAAGCCGATCGCGTGTAAAAAGCCTAGAACGCATTTTTCACGCTAGACCTAAAGCAAATAGGCAAAAAGCTAGGCATTCTCCTAACTAAAATAGCCCTATAAGTCAAATCATAGGCAGACGATAGTAAACCAATAACCCCATTTTAATTTTATAGGGTTCCGTAACGTAGTCAACTAGGAACCCATATAGTTTCGCCGTCTTAGATCGGTGATGTCCTGTGCTAAAATAAATAATACTTAATAAAAAAAATATGGGGCAATCTAACACAAATCGGCTTAGTCTCACATTAGTAAGCTCAATAAGGATTGTGTTGGTATCAGACGACGATAACTACCTAAAGATAAATACTAAATACATAGAAAACATTCATAACTCAAAAACAAATAGGTACCTATCTGTGAAAAACACATAAATACATAATAAGTAAATGCCCTTACCAGGATTAAAACCCGTGACCTCCTGCTTCATACTGAATATATTTGCTTTTTTAGATAATATGGATATTATATAAGTAATAACTTATATAATATCCATATTATCTAAAATATACTCCCTTTTGCTTGTTATATCGTATTATCTTAAAAAACCTTTTAAGTCCACCTATTACCTTATAGGCAACTACGGATCCCACACTGAGCATGGCTCGACATGCTTTCGGCCAGTTTATCCAAAAAAATCTGAGGCAGATCGAAATCGGCGACTATTTTATTTCACCTTTACTGTTATGGGGCTATTAAGGATATCGTTTGGGGCATAAACCTATATAGGAGAAGGTTGTAAAACTTAATGGTTTTGTACGTTTTGATGGCTTTACCTGTACATAGGAATACTTCCCTAATAGGTATCTAATACCACTCGTATACGGAATAACGCACTAAAGGCAGTATTACCACGATTTGATTTATTTTTTTACTATTGAACCTTAAGGAAAATCATTGTGCATGTCAAAGTACTGCATGTCATACTTGAAATAAGACTTTAGTCTATACTATATGTATTTTCTGTCCTCAAAACTTAAAAACCTTGGTAATACTAATACCCATATTTGGATGGTACTCCTGAAAACTTCGTCCGGATTATAACCAGAAATTAGGCTCTAATTATCTTAATTTTCTGGTACATTGGGTATTCTTTATTTAATACATACAATAACTATATTTAGAACTTGGATTAAATCTAGAAATAAAATAAAAATACAAACTATAAAATATGTATACTTTTCCACCTACAAAAAACCTTATAGAGAATAAACCAATTCTGGTAAATATTTTTGTATTTTCTGTCATACAAACAGCGGCACTCTTAACTGTCCATCGGTAGACCTTATGCCTTGTGTAGTAAGGTTTACGAATTGTCAGTTAACAGTGTGGGCGATGGTACCCTTAATACGTAAAGTAAAGGAAAATGAAATCTTATATTTGATTCTTTATCCTCCACAAAACAATCGATTAAAATACGGAAATCTGTGTTAGACAGTGATAAGGGTTAGTACTTTCATCTTTTCCGGCCTGCAACTTTATTCATCCTTTAAAATGTCAGTGAGGCCAATTCGAACGTACTGACTTGAGAATGATATCTGAATGTCATTTAGCTATCGTAAGTCTCTCTCGTGCAAGTACATGTACGGACAAAACGAGCGAAACGCGCAATATTCTGTCCGAATCAGTCTGAGTGACTTGTTTCCGGATTGTATGAGCAGTTACGAATTCACGAACAGTTAGGTAATTGTTAAAGCCAAATGTCAAAGCTGTACATCTGAATAGGGAATTTGACTACCAGTCAAATCAGTTTCTTTTTTCAACTGTCAAAACGTTTTTGCTATGAAATTTATATGAAACACTAGCATGTGACGTCACAATCAAATTACCTACTTACTCTTTATAGTTTTATACGGGTTTTAAAATAGAAATTGTGTCTAAAACTAACTGCTGTCTACGTGTTTCTATTAATCTTCTGATGCTTTATTTCATGCATGGTGTAAAATAATTATTTTAAATAAACAGTTAAATAGGTACCCTATATATTTAAGCGTGAGGAAGTTAAAACAGGAAGAAGAGGCAAAGTTACTTTCTAATTTAGGTACTATTTATAGTACCTAGAGATAACCAAAAACAAACTTTCACAGTTGTAATATTAGTAACATCGCAACCATGCAATATCAACAGGGTGTGTAGCCAATGTGCAATCGTTAAAGCTCCGTAGCGAACGACACGCAACTGTCACTGTCGCACTAATGAGGAAGAGTGATAGAGAGAGAGATGACTACGATACGCTACGGAGCTTTAACGATTGACACGTTGGCTACGCGCCCAGCTTACCACATAATCAACTGTACCAACATACTCGTACGCCTGATTAAAGTTAGCAGCTGATCAATAACGCAACTTTGATGGAATCCACCCGCTAGATGAGCAAAGTTGGCAACTTTGGTGACCTTTAGCTGTCGCACGGGATAAAATTATACTCGAAGAGGAAATTGTATAAATATGTGAGATCACGTATCAAAATCTAGCAATGCACGAGTAGGTATCAAGAAGTTGCCAAATTTATATAGGAAAAGTTCAGAGAAATTTAAAATTAGCAAGCAATGAAAACATGTCAAGCCCATATATAATATACTGTAGATACAGGCTTTATTTGATATTTCCTCGGCCTTTCTAATTAATATGTGATATTTATTATATAAAAAAAACTTTTTTGGAAAATCCCACAAGAACCTTTCTAAATGGAAACTATTTAAGTACCTAGCTTTAAATTCTCAACCTAAACCGATTCTCGTGAAATGTTTGTGGATTCAGTTTTTGAAAATTACTCAAAATGACGTAGCCATACATTTATATTAAGTTTTAAATTATGCTCGCGAGGTCTACAGCTCACAGAGTATATATGTAGTAGCAAAGACATATTATTGTAACTCCGTACTAATATTATTCTCTTTGGTAGTAACAAGTGCAACAATATCACAAAGACAAATGTAGAAACTGTTCTATCCTCCAGCCATGCATATATCATAATGTTAATTCGCATTTGCATACGATTAGGTATTCATTGCATTTAGCAGTGTATCACAAAGGCTGACAGGAAAACTGTCTGTTTGTCTGCCGCTTGCAGTTTAACTTGAGATGTGCAAGTTTCAATAAAGTTGGATAAGTTCTCGTAAATTAGTATGAAAATTTCATAAGAAATTAAGGAGACTTTCATTATGAAACGGAAAATATGAGAAGTTTCCGAAGTTATTGGACGTAGAAATTTCAAAATTTTATAAACTATCAGACGGCACATCACTAGGTATTTTTAAAATCATGGCTTTTCAACTGTCTGCATGAGACTGAAATACATTGCTGCAGGAAACTGGAGAAATTAATATAAAATTTGACGTATCCTTTTTTTTTTTTTATTAAAAATGGGCTTACTCATGGCCACAGACTAGCCGGGGCGAAGACGTGGCATACGATGGAGCGAGTCTGCCCAGAAGGTGCCTGTTCACCCTTGATTTGAAGGTTGCCGGGTTATATGAGCTCGGATTATCCTGCGGTAATGTAATCCGCTGCATTACTGCAGCAGTATTGCTGCCAAGATTGTTGACATTTGCAGCAGCAATACAGTCGGCAGTAATGCTGACGTAATCTGAATGCAAACGATAGCTTAAGTGATGACATGGAAAAGACAGTACCTAGCCGTATAAAATATTTTTTGGGAAAACATTTTGGCCCTAACAGAAACCCTCCTAAACAAAGTAAGGTCACAGAATGTGTAATGCATTAGTTAAAGGTTCTATGTATGCGACCCTCGTTCGTTCCAATGTGCTGACACTGTTGTTCTGTTCAGATTTTACGACCTTTTACAGGTCACTACATAGTACTGTAGGTACCTAAGCTTACTTAGTAAGTATCCCAAATTGTTATACCTAGCAATGTACCAAAGAGAACTTTCAAAAATTGCAAAGTCCCCATGAAATGTTCTCGGTATTTTTTCTGCAGGTTCATTGATAAACCTTCAACAGTTAAGAACATTGAACAGTTAAGAAAATTGAACGGGAACTTTCTAAGTGGAAACTTGTACGTATGTTTTTTTTAAATAGTCTCAGTCACTTTCGTAAATACTACTAATACTAATACTACTGCCCTTTCTAATTTTTGACATTAGGTTATCGAGCCACAGGCTTCTCAAGTAAGGAACATGATGATGATGATGAGAAAAATAACCAGTAACTAACCAGGCAAAATCACGGTATAGCAATAGTCCTTTGGTTAAATTATTCCAATCAGGAACCATTTTGTCGCTCGGTTAGGCCAGCGTATAACATGTCCATTAGTTTACCATAATACAGATAGGTATTAGTTTAAAGGATGACTCACGCTAGACCGGGCCGGGCCCGGGCTGGGGCGTCCGACATGTCATTTTCTATGACGGTCGATCGGTGGTCACGTGGTGGTTTCCACAGAAAACGAAGCGCCGAAAGCTCCGGCCCGGCCCCGGCCTGGTCTAGCGTGAGCTCTGCTACCAATCAGCCGTCATAGAAAATAACGTGTCGGACGCCCCGGCCCGGGCACGGCCCGGTCTAGCGTGAACCATTACTTTAGGTGATTCGTCTGCTCGTTGACCAACTGTATGCTGGTATTGGTATTGGTACCTACCAATACTAGGATACCTACCTAGGTAACCAAGTATTTATTTAATGTCTAAAATTTCACTCCCTAGGTATTTCACATAGAGAAAAAAATACATAGAGTGCTCACTCCATACATCAGTTTTAGTACCAAAAAGACTATTAGCATCTAGCATCGAGTAGCGGAACTAGTACATGCTACTTGACAATAGATGTAGCACCGACCTTTCCGGTCTTATGCTGTTGAGATAAGACTTTCCGATTGGTGCTACATCTATTGTTAAGTAGCAGTACTGATAGTACCGCTACTCGATGCTAGATGTAGACACTGCAATTAATAGTCTGAACTGATGTATGGAGTGAGCACTCTTGTCTTACTATATTTCTCTATGGTATTACTTATTCCGTCTCCATTGACATCATAAAACGTAACTCATAAACGTGGTCACTTTATGTATCGGAAAATGCGACACCGGTGGCATTTTAGATGAATAATGCATTAAAATGTATGAAGTGTGATATGAGTTATGTCTTTTTATAATGAAGTTTAAATAGTTATTTACGATACAAGTGCGGAATAGAGGAAATTCGAAACGAGTGGCGATAAATTAAAACACGACCGAAGGGAGTGTTTTAAATCGACACGAGTTGCGAATTACCTATTCGCACGTGTATCGTACAACGTTTTACAGTACATACTTTAAAGTTTCGACATAGACATGGAAAGTGCTAATTCCCGTGCTAGTGCGGGAAAGTAGCACCATATGTACTGTAAATAGTATTTCAATTGCTCACCGAGATGAAAGTAGCCATTAAGAAATTCAAAACTATAAAAAATATAAATTACCGGTAAACCGGTAAATAAACGGGTGTCATATAGAAAAAGTGACCAAGCGTTCCGGTGGGCAATGCCGGAGTTCAACCGGCGTCTTCAGCTTACGTGGCTAACGTCCTGACCACTAGACCACCCGGTCATGCCATCCATACCCCAAATTCTCGAGTAAGGTTTTGCTTAGTCTGCCCTTGAAAATATAATCTGGTTTCCATGTGATTTTTTCCATGACATTCGTCTTTGTAAAAACGTTAAAAACTCAATATAAAAACTAGGTACCATTACACTGATTTAAACTTTCACGAATTTTACACATTATTACAAGACCAAGTGCGGGTAGTTCGAAAAACTCGCGCGGTTAGAAGATGCTGATGTCAACTTAAGCCAGTCTTCTCCGAGACCACGGGGACAACGCCGTCCTCGAAACGTCGGAGGTAAATCTTAAAAACTTAGATACGCGATTAAGTCCCGTTGTACCATTAGATTTTTTCCACGGCATTTGCAACAATTCGATATAAAAACTAAAATTTTGCGTCCCCTAATAGCCGCCTGAGCGTTCTACACTACACTTCCTTAGCACATGCTATAAGAACGTTATAAGGTCATAAAAACATAATGTCAGGTGATAAACAGTGACCTTTGACCCGGGGTCGTGTATCTGTCGTAGTCAGATCGTATAATCCGCCATATTACATTACGTCTAGCCGTTTTCTAAAACAGGGGCGTTTTGAAATGCGGCGGTTCGACGATTAGCCGGATTGTCATTGCGATACGTTCTTCGGCGGCCCACGTTTAGCCGCATCGTAATACTATTTACATTGTAGAGTGACCAGTTCTTTCGGTCGCCTACGTAACCGGAGTTTGACAATGTTTGCAATTTAATTTATTTTTACCATGGTCCCACCGCACTACATGTGTTTCTTATTCAGAACATTTCCTTCACAACTTAAATAGACGGAGCCCCGCTCCGCTGTTGTTATGTCAGGCAGCGCCACGAGTGTTAAAAATGGGAACTAAAAACTGTCAAAGCGGCGGCTAATGACTCGCTGTATTACATTACGGCTAGCCGTGTTGAAGAACGTATGGCGCCGAATACATTCCGGCGGATTCTCATTCAGCCGCATTCAATCCGGCTAATCGTTAAACCGCCGCATTTCAAAACGCCCGTTTTAGAAAACGGCTAGCCGTAATGTAAATACGGCGGATTATACGATCCGACTGCGACATATCTACAAATAAAGACGATATGACTACTAAAACTTGAAGTCTAGTGCACATTTGAAAACCAACCGCACAATAAATAAATACTATTTTCTCATTGAAACCCAAAAATTAACGCACTATAGTAAAAATGCCTATACCATACAGCCTAAAGAGCGTAATCAGAGTTACAAACAGTTTGATGCATCTGATCCTTACTTTATTATTTTTAGGGCGCCTGGCAGCTGTTCATAGGAAGTTAGGATAACATGTGTAATCGCATCGCATTTGGTAGATCTGGATTAACATCCGCCTAAACCAGCGCTCGGCAACCTTTTAGCAGACAAGAGCCACATAGTAGCTAACGAAATTGACGCGGGCCGCGCTTTGTTAACATTTATGGCTTTATCAGACATTGTCGTTTGTCAATGTTACATACATAATAGCCAGGAAGGCTCGCGGGCCGCAAGTGACAGGTTGCCGACCGCTTGCCTAAACGATCGGCTCTTACCAAGCTGTAGGAATAGTATAAAGGTCATAAAATCATAATGTCAGGTGATAAACAGTGACCTTTGACCCGGGCGACGGGTACAAATAAAGACGATATGACTACCTACCTAACTAAAGCTTCCATGCCGTTATGACTGCTGAGGCGTAAAGTCTAGTGCAAGGTTCAGAAAACCACGTAAAGAGGCAATCGTGAGGGCTCATTTAGACGGTGCGAGAACTCGCACGCGAGTTTCATTACATTGCGTCATTTGATCGGTCGTCTGAATTGATGTCACCTCAATGGTCCGCAATGTAACTAAAATTGTATACGAGTTCGCGCGCCGTGTAAATGAGCCATAAAGCATCACGTGATGCGGCACATGTCATAGAAAATTAAGCGCCGGAATCTCTGGTCCGGACCCGGCCCGGTATAACGAGAGTCATCCTTTAAAATGAGAGCGCCACTTCGATTGTATGCTGGCCGCAGGCGTGGCTCACTCCGCGATTTCGTCGCGTCGCTATAAGTACATGGGGCTCACACTAATTTTGGTGTCTAGTAAGTAAGTAAGTAATCATTTATTGTCAGATTCTACGGAAAGGACGCCTGCTCGCGCTTGCGCCACCTAGCGGTCATATCTGTCGTAATTGACCCGTTTTGTTAGAGAGTGAACCTTCTCTACCTAGTACTACTATTTATTCTATGGTGGCGCCTAGGTTCGTGTATATCTTAAGCATTTCAATGACGCGTTGCATTTGATTATAAGATTTATAAGTCATCGACTTAGCGTATCTAATACGCCCACAAATCGAATCAATTCATTACAGTCTTATCTATTCGCAAATAAGCAATTACCTCAACTAACTCAGTTATCTCTGGTCCCAGTATGCCTCATGTATTTACTGAAGGCCGTTGTTCTCATCTTCGTTTTGGGGGAATGCCAACCCAAGGGTTTCCCTCTAAATTCGGAGTTTGTGAAAAGTGGCACGTTTTTGGAGCCGCCAGTAGATCCAAATTTAAAGGTATTTGGTGTAACTTCTCTTCATAAATTTTCAAATGGGCATCATATCACTTCCCTAGTGACTAAGTGTAAGGCCTGAGTGGACGCTCGAGTTGGGCGTGCAGCGGGGCGGGGCGTGCGGCGTGCATGGTAAACAAATGCAAACGTATAGGAGCGGCCTTAGTGCACGCTGCTCAAATCACTAGTGAGCCCGACGCCACGCTGCACGCTCCGCTTCGAGCGTCCACTCAGGCCTTACACTTAGACTTTGAAATTTTGTCACTCCCGTGGCAAACAAAAGTTGTCATTCTCATGGACAAAAGTTAATAGCTTCTGGGTCCTGGGCCAAATTTTTTGGGGTGCGATCAACAGACCAGACCAATCACAAAAAAAAACATTCTTGTTTCATACATTTTAAAAGAATATATGTTGATGTTTCCTATGGGAGAAACATTTATTACAATTTAGGGGTTGGTGTATTAATAGTGAATTATATTTACTGCAAAATAAGTATGTCCGTAAGGCTCCATTGCACCATTCCACTAACCCGGGGTTAACCGGTTATACCTGGAGTTACCATGGTTACCAGTGGGTACAATTTGACACTAGGTTAACGTTTTAACCGCTTAACCCCGGGTTAGTGGGATGGTACAAGTAGGCTTAAGGGTTTACATTGATTAATTGATTACTTATAAAGGTTTTTAAATTGTGTATTGCTTGACATTTGTATAATTATAATCAATTGTTATTTTCCTACTTGACGATCATAATATAAATTCGTATAGATTAGTGTAAAATAATTTATATTGTAATTTCATATTATGAAATAAATAAATCTAAAATCTAAATCATGTTCTATAAGTAATTGGCTACTTTCCTAAGTCAAATCAGCTTCTTTTTTAGAACTGTCAAAACGATTTTCTAATATGGAATTTATATGAAAACGTGTGTAGTGACGTCACAGTTAACTCACCTACTTATTATGTTTCAATTCAATTTATTAAATAGAAGCAGAATTTAAAAATAACTGCTATCTATATTTTTTTTTCTAAAAATTATCTGGTGCTTTATATCGTGCACGGTGACAAAATAATTTATTTTAAGTAGAGAAAAGTACCCAATTCTGAAAATTAAGTTGCAGACGTGAACGTAATCACTCTGTATGACCCGTGTCTATACTGTACCTTTGAATAATCCTAATGTAGTACATTTAAACGTAAGTACAACATGGGTAAGACGTTTAAAATTTCACGATCAAACTTTACGGCCGCAGCCGCGTAGAAGGCATTATGAAATTATTATGCGTACACCAGTCAAGGAGGGTATATGAAATCCTATTCAACGGCTTTGAAATTATACTCTGAGATAATATTATTATACAGTTTTTATTACGTGCAAAGAGAGAAATAAATATAGTATATCATCATCTTCCTCGCGTTGTCCCACAGCATTTTGCCACGGCTCATGGTAGCCTGGGGTCCGCTTGGCAACTAATCCCAGTAATTGGCGTGGGCACTAGTTTTTACGAAAGCGACTGGTAAATATCAAATGATATTTCGTACATAAGTTCCGAAAAACTCATTGGTACAAGCCGGGGTTTAAAACCGCGACCTCCGGATTGCAAGTCGCACGCTGTTTCCGCTAGGCCACCAGCCACCAGCGCTTTTTAAATAAATATAGTACTTATATAGTATATACTGTAAGGTAAACGTAAGGTGCTCGTTGAGGTCCCAGTAGGTATATGTCATCTTGAAAATTAAGTCATTGTCAATAGAGGTGACAGCAGGGTGTCATCTATTGGGCATGTCGCATTAGCATGTCGAGCATTAGTACACTTACCTTACTGTTGCCTTATTTTTTTTTTATTTAAACTTTATTGCACAGTAAAAATTGTAGGTACTATAAAGGCGAACTTAACGCCAGAAGCAGTATAGACTTAATATAGAGGTATTGACTTACCAAGCAGTCACCAATAGCCCCCATAAAAGGTTTACATGACACCTCTTGGGTTTTAAGTCCCCATTTGTATCCGGTTTCCATAAAACGAGTACACTTTCATATCACACCGCCAGAGTATACCCATTTACAAGTTCACAACGACTGGTGAAATTTCAAATAAAAATAAATGAGCGGACCGCGGGCAAAACTAGTCACATTATTTTATTAAAAAACCGGTCAAGTGCGAGCCAAACTCGCGTTCCAACGGTTCCGTACATTACCCAATTTTCAATTAGGTTTTCCTGTCATCTATGGGTAAAGAACAATTTTGTGTATTTTTTTCAAAATTTTAGACAGTAGTTTCGGAGATAAGGGGGGAGGGGATGGTCGGACAGACAGACATACGCACGAGTGATCTTATAAGGGTTCCGTTTTTTCCACGGAACCCTAAAAATGTTCTAAGATAGGTTAACTGTTCAAATAGGTACCTTTTTGCACTCGAGTGATCTTATAAGGGTTCCGTTTTTTCCACGGAACCCTAAAAATGTTCTAAGATAGGTTGACTGTTCAAATAGGTACCTTTTTGCACTTTGTGAATAACAAGTTATTCGCTAGGTGCACGGCTGGGTGCTGAGGGCCTACCGCGAATCACGTTCGATGTGTTGCCTCTCTATCGCACTTGTGAATTCGTACGTAAGTGTGACAGGGAGGCAACACGTCGAACGTGGTTCGCGGTAGGCCCTCTGCCCTCAATTTGTAACCTTATTCATTTACTTATTTGTGCCAGCGCCACTTCTTCCTCCGACTTCGCACCTTGCCAATATAATAAATCTTCAAGTTGCATTCTCCACAGGTACTCCATACAATCCTTTCCATCTATTGAAATAGGTGTGTCCTTGTTAGAGTCTGTGCGGAAAGAAATGAGTCGTGAAATGTATGGGATCCAATACATTCTACGACTCTTCTCTTTCCGCAGATCGTAGAATGTATTGGATCCCATACATTTCACGACTCTTCTCTTTCCGCACAGACTACATTGCAATTCACATTCGAAATTCGAATTTCGGTACATTTTAATTTGTCTGCGTAAAGTGTGGAACGAAATCCCCCCTGTTAGTAAAAAATCATTTCTCGAAATCCCCCTGAAACATGAGGCCTTAAGCCTGCCATGTATATCAGAATTATCAGACACAGATGTCATTGGCATCTAACAATCCCCGATAGGCATGTGTTGAAATTGAGCCATTCAAGAGGGCTTTTGCAACACATCTGATCCAATTTTTCCCCAATTCATTTTTCGTCGTATTCTATCGCCATAACAGCCATTGAAATTTGGAATTTATTGCATAAGAATAAGGTACAGAATTGAATGAAATTTTTAATGGCAGTTATGACTATTAAGTAATGAGGAGATTCTCGGATTCCGTTAAAAATTTCTCGGTTTTTGTTTTATCTGGCGTGAATTGTTCATAAAATATCTTCAAAAAGGAAGTTGGCAACGCGCATGGCGTCGGCTGGCTACGGTGCAGGCTACCACCATTCGCGTCGTGTGCTTGTTTGCCACCGACGTGGTATAAAAACAATTACCTAACAATTTTAATTAAGTACACTCTTCTTTATTTATTCTTCACTCACTGGGCTGCATTTATAGATAACTATTCATCTATTTAGTGAATGTAGATAGGTCTAGGTCTAGGCCTCTAGGGCACCGTCCACAAATATCCGGTACCGGTACAAATACGAACTTACCTATTAGGTATTTGGCACTTTACGTAAACGCTAAAATCCTAGATGTTCTATCATATTCTATTGACTTTGAATCCTTCCGTTACATTTTTCTAATAGGTACCTTAAATAACACGAATGTGATCCAAAAACGTTCTATGACCTTATTATACGAAATATTATACAAACCAATAAGATCGAGAAACTTACCTATAAAAAAATTATAATATTAAGGATGACTCACGTTAGAACGGGCCGTGTCCGGGCCCGAGCTTTCGGCGCTTACTGTACTATGACAGATGACAGACGAAGAAACGAAGCTCTGGTAGTTCTGGCCCGGACACGGCCCGGTCTAACGTGAGTCATCCTTTACTCAATACAAAAACAATATTATCAATGTAGGTAATATGAAAAGGCAATATTGGCAATAAAAGTTACGCTCTCAATTTAAACTTGGCAACAAAATTTAAGTAATATTTCTGTCTGGTATTAGTTTTCGTTGCTAGAAATTGTATCTCAAAGAAAACTTGTATCTGAAATTTTATAGTAAATGCCGATCCCAATGCAGAGTTTGTTGCCGGTCCCATATTGGGATACCCTCTTCCAATTGAGGGGGGATTTAAATCTTCTCGAGGCAGAGGTGTAGGGTTGGAGCCGGTGTAGCTTTATTTGACGTTCATAAGCGCATTATAATATGCCTACATGAATAAACTATTTTTATCTTTAACTATCTTTTTATGGAGATGACAAATGTGAACAAAAAGTCACGTTGGTTCCGTAAATCCATACATCATTTAAGTATCGTATCGATAGGCGTTTAATATCAACTATTGTGTAGATATAGAAGCTTGTATAGAATCAGGCCACTATGTAAATTACTGTACACACTAAAGTGCAATCAAATCTGGTCACTTTCGGGCTTTAATCGCTCCCGAGTGTATAATTTCACTAGAGGCCAGCGTATAATTTTTATTACCCAATTAGAAATTCACAAGTTACCTTAACTGTTTGAGCTAACATTGTAACTTGGGAACCCTCATTAAAGCAAGGGTCTGAGATTTGTGTCGTGTCCTTACAAGTTAGTTAGGTACAATCATAGAGAAATATAAGTAAAGAAAGAGTGGTAACTCCATACATTCGTTTTCTTACCAAAAAGCGAGTTATTTTGTAGTCGACATCTAGCGTGAAGTAGCGGACATTATCAGTTCTGTTAGTTGACAATAGATGTTGCAAAGTAAAACTCTAATGCTCAACAATTTTCAGCTAATATTATAACCGGATTCACTGAACCTCTATTTTCAACTCCTTCCGCTTATAATATTAGTTGTAAATGGTTTTAGCAGTACATTTTTCGTCAGTAGCGAAACTTGTAACATCTCGTGTGAACTGATAGTTCCACTACTTGACGTTAGATGTCGACTACGAAATAACTCGCGTTTTGGTAAGAAAACTGATGTATGGAGTTACCACTCTTTCTTTACTTATATTTCTCTATGGTAAGATAGAGAATTATGTTCAAACTAATCGAATTTAAACTGTTGTGAGACATAAGTACTAACATTGAATAATTTTACGGTTTAGACTCACTTGTTTTAAGTCTCGTCGTCGTGTATTGTGTGGTATGTTCAAACTATGAAGAGTATGATTAAATGTTTGTAGTTTAGGTACCTGTATGTCACGTTAAGAGATTCCGATATCGACCGAGCGAAGATCTCTGTTTCAGCTTTGGCAAAAATGCTTTCGTATGTCCGTATGTTCTTCTCTACAAGTCACAATTCTCAACTGATTCTCGTGAAATTGTATGAGCGGATTTGATATGATGAAATAGATTTTTCATTTATCATGCTTGGAAAGACGGTCGTTGTCGTTCTAAAAGGTGTCCAGAAAATGATACGTTTCTGCACTAGAGCATTTTACGTTCCAAGTAGGTACGATTTATTCAATTTTTTTACGATAAGCAATTAAAGCAATTGTAATTTGGGTTTAAACCGATTTGTTATACAAATTCTGATATTTAACTCCCTATTCCATAAATAGCGATACTTTTGCCTAAATTGTTAATGGAAAGTTCCCTCAACAAATACTATAAAAATGTATAGGTAAAGTCATGTTTTTAAAAATACACATGCTTTTTGCTCTCTGTGGGTATGAAAAAAACCAAAGCTGCCCAACGATTGAGAGCAAAATCGTGTCTAAATGTAATTTACTAGTGAGTTTGTGGGTTTCCACGTTTGAATGTACACAAGTCTTTGATCTTTTTTCAATAGGTTGCCCGTTGAATCGAAGCTCGGGTAGAAACATGTTTAAAAATAACCTCAAAGCGTTTTTCTAAGGACTTCGCTGTTTGAGGAATATTGTTAATATATATTATTATTAAAGAAAGTACACTACGCACAAGAAAGGTACATTCACCCACGTGTTCCTATCTTTATCGCACGCGCATAATTATATTGCTGACCCGATCGCTCATTGTCATTGACTGCCAAGGGCGTCCGGAGTTCAAACTAAATTTTGTTGGAAACAACTGTCTACACGGTCGGTCCAGAGGGCCTACCGCGAACCACGTTCGTCGTGTTGCCTCTCTGTCGCACTTGTAAATTCGTACGTAAGTGTGACAGGGAGGCAACACGTCGAACGTGGTTCGCGGTAGGCGCTCAGACCAAGGCCTCGCGGTCTGAGGGGCTTGTCGACGACCGTGTAGCAAGGGCTTTACTCCAATGAATTAGAGTGACAGAGAAAAATGCCCGCAATTTGCGATGTAATGACGCGCGAGCGATAGAGATAGGAACAAGCAGGTCAGTGTAGGAAATTCGTCAAGCTAAGCGACTTTTATTTACTTTTTTTACCACATATATATATAGGGCATTGGGTAAATAAAAGACGATAAATTGTTTATGTTTTGGTTAAAATCCTCGTAAACTCCCGTTCGGTCTTTTGATTCCCTACAGTCTACACCATAGGGCCTATATTCAACAAGATGTAATTTTTTTTGAAAAGGTGTGTCCCGCCGAGTTTGTTGCCGGCCCCATATTGGGATACCCTCCTCCAATTGAGGGGGATTGAAATCTTCTCGGGGCAGAGGTGTAGGGTTGGAGTTGGTCTACCTAGCTTTATTTGACGTTCATAAGCGCATTGTAATTATGCCTACTTGAATAAACTATCTTTTATATTATCTTACCTTAAAACATATTAATGCTTTGAGTTTTTTTTCAGAGTTGGCTTCCATTGGTAGAGAACGATGATCAGGCATACGATGATTACTATAATAACGGCCTCCAAAGACCTGTAAGTGATGATAGGTGATATATAATATATATTAGGGTGTTTCATTTTTCCGAATTTTCGATTTTCATCTGACTTTGCTCGAATTCTGGTTCTTCCTGATTCAAAAATATTATATAGGTACCAAAAAAAAATTAAAATCGGTGAATATTTAGAGGTTGCACAACTTCAACAAAGTTTTCTCAAATAACCAACGACTCTACATCGGAGGGTAGAAAATGGTGCGGCTACCATCAAAGCGGTGAGTAGTGTGATACTGAACCTTCTACATATAAATCAATTTTAAAATTAGTAGTTAACATGGATTTTGGTTACTTGGTAAATGTTCTAATTAAGATTTTTCAGTTTTTCCACCTGTGTCCAAAGGAAAAGTGGTTTTATCGTGTTTTAGACGCAAAATTCAGTTTTTTCATTAGATTTTAGTATCAGTTCATTATATTTTGTTATTAAAAAAATAGTTAATTTTCACGCAATGTATGGGGTCCCTCCATATTTTCAATTTGTGCAACCTTTAAACGTTAATCGATTATTATGAAAATTGAAATACCTAGATAGTTTTTAGAGTGGGGAGACTCGATTGGTGAGCAAAGTCAGGAAAAATATCACAACTTTTTTTCTCCATACACAAGTGAAACACCCTAATATAGATTTATTATGAGGAGGGTAACGCAAATTGTAGTAAGTATGTAACATATTGTAATAGTAAGAATGCTTACAAATTCTTAACAGTCGTAGTGCTACGTCGTAGCCGATAACACGGGTTTTCCGGTATGTAGCGAAAATGCTTCGTAGAGGCAAACGACAACCTGTCGTGACTAGCGCTGAATGGGTTGACAAACACATCCTAGCACATTTCTGTTTGGTTGGAATTCTTTAAACTCTCGCTTTTTGTACACATATTAAATTACACAAACGGGTCTACCGCGATATAATTTCATTGTTTTTACCTTAAATTCCGACGTTTCAGCTGAGTTACACTATTGGTCACGGAAAGACAATTAAAACAAATTAATTTATATCGCGGTAGACCCGTTTCTGTAATTAAATATGGTTGGGATTGTTTTGGGATCGCCCAGTTTAGCTCTGACAGTAAGTGTAAGGCCTGAGTGGACGCTCGAAGCGGAGCGTTCGGCGGGGCGTGCAGCATGGCGTCGGGCTCACGCGTGATTTAAGCAGCGTGCACTAAGGCCGCTCCTATACGCTTGCATTTGTTTAACATGCACGCCGCACGCCCCGCCCCGCTGCACGCCCAACTCGAGCGTCCACTCAGCCGGCCTAGCCAAGGTTACAATCGCTATCGCTTCGAAAGCGAAACGATTTGTGTCCCTCTATCACTCTTCCATATTAGTGCAACAGTGACAGTTGCGTTTCGATCGCTACGGAGCGTTAGTGATTGGCACGTTGGCTACGCGGCCAGGCCTTACACTTAGACTTGGCAGAAACAATACATGCATATCCCTATAAGGCATAACTTGAAAACAGCGTAGTGTGATTCGAGTAAATAATTTTAAAATGTTTTTTTTTTATTTTTATAGAAAAAACCACCACCACCACCGCCGGAACCGGAAGGGGGCGATAATATCCGTGATTTAGTAAGATTGGTCACTGATTACTACGTTTACAAGACATTAACTTTGGATTTGCTTTACTTTATACTTATTTAACTTCAAAAACGGGACAGTTCTGAAAAAGGGAAAAAATGTTGTGTATGTATATATGTATGTATGTTGTTGTCTGTACTCGTGAGTACCCACAACAGAATCCTTCTTACTGTGGGATATAGTCAATTTTTGTTAGTATGTTCTATAATATTTATTATTTATCTGATACCCAGGCCTATTATGGATGGCTTTATCCACGTGACAAAATGTCCATCACCTTTAAACAGAGCGCGATTGAAAGTGACGGACACCGTTTTATCACGCTGTCACGTGTACAAGAACGACCACCGTATCCGTACTTAGCTTATCAATGAAATACCGATACCAACGGAAAAGGCAACTTGAGAGGGGTGATTAAGTGCCTTAATTGAACATTAGTGCCAGCAGTGTTAAAGTGCCGTTTGATGTGGATCACATTAAGTGATACGAGTATGTAATATGAGACGACTACGGTTAGGACATGTTCCTACGTACGGTCGAGTTCACACACATATTTACAAGCCGACGTTCCAAAAATATATTTGCTCGACCTTATTAAGCTTAGAATAAATTTACGAGTAAAAGTGGAAAAATTACTGTCTCATTGTCATTGTTGTGTCTGGTGTGTAAATATATTTTCACCACACCAGCTCGCTTGATACTTGAAAAACGAATGATAAAGTTGCATTTTATCCACGAGAGTGGCAAAGTAATTAGATGCAAATTTTGGGTTGTTTCATTTGGCTGGTGGAATTGATTTTTAAGATGATTTTGAATGATAAATATTTTAATAGCGTTCATTTGGGTTTGCTATGTAATGTTTTCCAGTTATTATATTCATCGCGTTGGTGTGGTAAAAAAAATGTGTTCACTCGGTGGCACAGTTTGTTCAAGCGTAGGATTCCAAAATTCCAAAATACAGTTACATGGAATAAATTTAATACTTGTTGTATGTTTCAGTATTCTACATTAAATAAATTGGATAAGGTGAATATTTTATATTTCAATATTTTGTACCCATTTGTACCTGGGGGCCTAGCTAAGATGACAAACTAATATCAACAAACGCTAAACGAAAAGAACATATCGGGATAAAAGATGCCAAGAATGGTCACGTGACTATTTCCTTATATCACAGAATAAGTAATAGAGTACTACCGTACAGAAAGGATACTTCCTACAAAACCGAAGATTGACAGCGATTCAAGGTCAAATCATGCCCTTTCTAACTTATGGCACTATCCTTTTCGGCTATTTAGGGTTGTCAAAATTCAAGTCATTCTCTTATCTGTGGTCATGCACGCAAAGGGACGTCAAGTTGTGTTAACCCTAATAATTGCTCGGAGCAATGCTGAGCCGAACGGAGCCGAGTTTGCCCGAACCCAGGAGTGTCTCCCTAATGGTTATATCATTTATTGTTTTGATTAGCGTTTTCTATCATGATTGTCATGTTGGCTAAGCCCTCTAAGATAGTAATTAATGTTGGCCATTCTTTTAGTGGGGTGATTTTCGTAGAGAAAGCACATTGTTGCGGGTAAGTTCTTTTATTATTAATGTTAATAGCTTTTAATGTTTGCACCTATAGAATGTATTTTATTTTCAATTTTATTTCCTTACTAGCGACCCGCCCCGGTTTCGGACGGGTTAACAAATTATACATAAACCTTCCTCTTGAATCACTCCATCTATTAAAAAAAAACCGCATCAAAATCCGTTGCGTAGTTTTAAAGATCTAAACATACAGACAGACAGACAGACAGCGGGAAGCGACTTTGTTTTATACTATGTAGTGATGATGGTTAGGTACCTGTTTCGTATTTATTTTGGGTAATAATTGCTACTCTTCGGGGTTTAAGGGTAAGGCGATGTTTACAAATTGGATGTGAACCCGCACGCTTCTTCGTTGTGCGAGCGGGACATAGCTAATACATACGCACAACGCGTTGTCACGCTCTTAAATCGGAGTAACGTGCAAACACGTATCAGTGTGTTAAACGTCTGTTCGGAAAGAGAAGAGTCGTTGAATTTAGGTATTGGACACCATACATTCCACGACTCTTTTCTTTCCGCACAGACTCTACCGCGATAAAAGCCATTGTTAACATTATTATTGATTTCGTTGACAAACAAGGTAAAAAAAAATTAAAATAACTTTATTTAATTGCAGCAAAAATATGCCGACGGTCCTAAAGACGAATACCATGTACGTATTATAGAAATTATCGCAAAATATTCTTACCTATTTTGATATAATATTACCTACCAAATCAAGCTTCCATTTCAATTATTATAAGTATTTGATGATTTCTAATCAAATTTCTCAAGGATATTATGAGATCTCTTTTTGACTTAAAGGGTTTAGTCATCTTTTCTTTTGTATAAGTACCTAAGATGACATTTATTTCAGTTTATTGTTTTTTTTTTCAGAAACAACTTCTGAAAAATGACTTAAACGTAAGTTTGTTCGGGTACCGACGTCTTTCGGTTGAAGAAATGTCACTTTTGGCACTGAGATCATGGTATCGTACCGCTGTGACTTCTTGTAAGCATTGTTCGAATCGGGCCGTACGAAACTTAAGAGGAATCTTATTTTTTGACGTGATGCTGATTTATGTAAAAAATTAGTACCTGATTTATGTAAAAATGTTACATTTTTGTGTATATTTAGGAATGGGCGCGGCAAATTAAGATACAGCACGCTCGTGAGGTGTGGGAAGAAGAGCAAAGGGTACCCCGCGCTTTGTACTAAAGTTATATTATACATTCAATAGTATACACCGTGGGCTCGGATAACCCGACAGATTTTAAAGCTGTATTCTTGACCTCATCTAAAGACTATAAGAATGTCGTACATAGTTTTCTGAAATCGGTCTTGCTTTAGAGATAATGGGATAATGACAATTCTTGTGAAAATTTGCTTTTGTAATAGCTCGGTGAAAAACGCCTTTTTGGCTGCGACGCTGTCGCTATGTGACTTAGATAGAAATAAAAAAATGTAAGTAATTAATTGTAAGTTTTTTTTTCGCCAACATGTAAAAAATACACACGCAATTTTTTTTTGCCGAATTTTACCACAAGTAACGTTATTTTTTTTGCTCCATATGACTCCAGGAATGCGTGGTTAAAATCAGTCGGGTTACTCGAGCTCACGGTGTATAATTCACTACTGGAGGTCGATTCTAATTTAAAAATTGTTATGGTTTTATATGTCTTGGTGGTTGGCGTGCATCTCAAGCTTACTTTAGCTTGCTCCAATCAGCGTGAGCGATCATCAAGGTCGTATCAAAACCAGATCAAAACCGTAAAAAGTTGTAAAATCTGAATTGGGCTACTTGAGAGAGTTCGTACTAAGCTAAAGTTATACCTATGCATTAGTAGTGTTTTCACTATTATTGTTTTAAATTTTAATGAAACATTAAGTTTGTTTTTTAGTCAGTCGTAAAAAATGGCCGCCATTTTGGATTTATTTGTTATTGTTATGATCATGTTAAAAATCCGAAAACGCCTTTTCACTAGTGTCTGATCCACTAAACCTTGCTGGTAATGCCCTCGTAATTAAATCAATTATATTGACACTACCAACAAGGTTCAAGCACCATCAGATGGTGGGTTCCTTCAGCATCTAGTGGTATGGCCCAAGGAAAAGTTTATCTCCTAAGGGCTCATTTAGACGGTGCGAGAACTCACAGCGAGTTTCATTACATTGCGTCATTTGATCAGTCGGCTGAATTGTTGTAACCATGGTCCGCAATGTAACTAAAATCGTATACGAGTTCGCGCGCCGGCTAAATGAGCCATAGGCTCCCAAAATTTATGCACACCTACAGTTGGGATTGCGCGAACTCGGATAACACGCATTAAGGACCAAATTAAGGTATTAAAACTATTTCCAGGTTGCTGTGGATTTCCTCAAAACTATTTTTATGGATCTAATTTAATTGGCATACTCGTATATGATGATTGTTTAACTTAACAACTAACTGTTTCAGGGTATGCCAATAAAGCCGCAGCTACCTAGTTCTGGGGTAGGTATTATTTTATTTTAATCAATAAAGACAACCGGTCTGGCCTAGTCGATAGTGACCCTGCGGTCGATTTGTTGTTGTTGAGATTTGTCCCATATTATATTTAATATCTGGGTGACCGAGCTTCGCTCGGAAAACATATAAAAACTCGAAAATGCGCGTTTTCCCAGAGATAAGACCTAGCTAGATCTATTTTTCGCCCCCGAAAACCCCCATATAGCAAATTTCATCGAAATCGTTAGAGCCGTTTCCGAGATCCCCGAAATATATATATATATATATATATAAATAAATAAATAAAAAATAAATAAATAAACAAGAATTGCTCGTTTAAAGGTATTAGATTTATTTAAAAAGTCTTTATTGAACAACAACATAAGTATAAAATAACAATAAAATAACCTAAATAAAAGAGACCCTCAAGAGGCGGAAATACGGGGGTCTCGACGCCAATTACAACTTTGTTCCTTTTGGTGTCGAGACCCTCGGTCCGTGGGGTCCGGGAGCACAAAATTGATTTACATATTTGGCCAAACGGCTGGTTGAGGTCACTGGGGACAAAAGAGCTGGCAGCTTCCTCGCTCAACGAATAAGCGTTGTAATTTAGCGAGGAAATGCTGCCAGTATCATTGGTACTATGCCCCAGGGGCCCTCTTTAGATATAGGTTTTTAGTTTTCCTTTTTTAAGTAGTAGTTTTAGTTTTGTAGGTAGTTTTAATTTTATTGTTATCTTATATTTATTTATTATTTATTATAAGAATAAGCACCATTTAAAGCTTTTCGCTTCTAATTCTTATAAAAATCAAAAAGCCAAAGGAAGAGGCGTAGTTTTTTTATAAAAATGTTTTCCATGATGCCAATAATATCCAGAGAGGAAAAAAGTTTGAATAGTCCTTTTTCCTTTTAAAAAAATACATGCTGTCTGACATAGATATCTGGTTTTTTTTTCAGTTTTCACCATACTGGAATCCTGAAGTAGTGCAGACCAATCTACAAATACAGGTTAAATTAATGTAGTTTCACTATATCACTATAAATTACTATAATAATAAAAAATTAAATAGATTATAATTCGCATTAAAAGTAAAGTTGAAATAATTTGACCTAAAATATGCTATCATTCATGAGATATAGCCTGATGACAGACAGACAGACGGACAGAGGAATCTTAGTAATAGGGTCCCGTTTTTAATTACCCTTTGGGTACGGAACCCTAGAAATGATCACAATAGTCTCATATTTATTATTTACTATTTGGCACACCTCAGTAAAAGATACAGCTTAAAGAAAAACCATTCATTAATGATAGAAGCAGACAACAGGCGATCTTATCGCTAATGAGCGATCTCTTTCAGATAACCTTACACAACTTAGATACTAAATATGTCTAAGTTGTGTAAGTTATCTGGAAGAGATCGCTCGCATCGCAACTTAGACATATTTAGTATAGTTCGTTAAGTTCGTTTAGTTTTAGGACAGGTTTATCTGTGTCCCAAATATTTATTAATATAATGTACTTATTTAACGATTTGCAGGAAGATATTGACCGTCAATTTGCACCAACGCAAAGACCAAGATTTGATTTGCAGCAACAGCGAGTGGTATCTAATATTGGTATTTATAATTTTTTTATACAATTTTTTTAAATATATATTTTTTAAATCCTTTAATTATTTTACCTATAGATATCAGGCAGTCAAATGATGGAAATGGCAATGCAAAGAATGGAGGTAAACAGTATCTACTTATTTGTGCTAGAAATAAAGGTATAGTCTGGCAAGTCATTTCCGTCAGTAGAAAAAGGCGGCAAATTTAAAAGGCGCGAACTGTTAATTATTCCATAGAAAGTTTGAATATCGCGCTTTTTTCTATTGAAAAAGTGCGTTTGCCAGTGTATACCTACGTGTCTAAATTGGTAAAAACCTATATTTTCTTCGTACCTATACGCCTTAGCACCATACATGTACCTGATATACATACATAACACCGTACTTAATAATACATATTACCGTACATACATACATAGCATGTCTATTTAGCAGAATTTTATCTATGAGAAAGAAGTTATGGAAGCATTTATGTAAACTTAAATATTAAGTCAAATTAAATTTTAAATTAAAGATATAATTAAACAGACACCTAACATTTAAAAGTACAGGAGATAGGTAGAGAGGTTTATCTTAATGACAACTTATTTTTAGGTACAATTTTACTGGCCTACAAAATGTATATTTTGGTCAGCAGAAAATTCAGTTAGTCAGCAAAATCTAAACTCCTTGCTTGCTGACCATCTGCCGACCAAAATATATATTTTTGACTGATCATGGACCTAATTAGTTGCGTTTAGTGGTAGATGTATGAACTCGCAATAAACACTAATCAATGTGAAAACAGGCCCCAATGTGAAGGCCACTCACTTATCCGTACCCGTATTGACCTTACTTCCCCTTATTTTTACAGAACGCAGCAATGGCGAAGGCTGTGAGAAATGTTTCGTTTCCAGCAACGGAAACTAAAAACATCTATAGAAGATCGCGCTTTAGAATAAATGGAAGACGTCAAAATGCAAGTTATTATTTTAATAACCTTCATTTGTTTTACATACCTATAGTATTTTCCTCGCGTCGGTGTGACAAAAAAAAATTGCACCCCACTCGGTAGCAAAGTTTGTTTAAACCTAGTGCTTAGAAACCCCTTCAATATTCGACGCTCGTGGTTCAATAAAATTGTGGAATATTTCGCTGGCTCGGGTATCAATATTAGCACAGGGGGTTAAATAACAACTTTGCTCCCTTGTAAAATAAACAACTATTATCGGTAAGCTTATTTTAACGTGGCAAGTATTCTGAAATTAATTGCATTTTATAATGTTTGAATCGTATTCATACAAACGCATTTAAAAGTCATTTATCTAACTTGGATCCTAACTTTACATAACCCACAATCAATTTGTACAAAATTATGGCTATTTTACTTAAAATGCTTGATTCAAATGTCATCTATTCTCTCACCCATATCAATGTGATATAGATTGATGATAGCCATTATTCTGGTTCAGTGACTTCAAATGTAAGGTTCTTATGAAGGGTATGATATAGGTTTCAAGGGTATGATATCCAGTGCGATCTTGTTATGTCCGACTATATTCTAAGAGGTGTGTCTCAATAGGAAAATGTCTGTCGAAGCGGACTAACTTTTACCATGGGACCAACTTCTAAGTGTAAGGCCTGAGTGGACGCTCGTGTTGGGCGTGCAGCGGGGCGGGGCGTGCGGCGTGCATGTCAAACAAATGCAAACGTATAGGAGCGGCCTTAATGCACGCTGCTCAAATCACTTGTGAGCCCGACGCCATGCCGTACGCCCCGCCGTACGCTCCGCTCCGAGCGTCCACTCAGGCCTTACACTAAACCGCAATTAAAAAAACTGCTGGCATTGTGGTGATTTCGGTGTCAATGTTTTTATGGAATAAAAGTTGTTCAGCATGACGTGCATAATCAGCCCTCAAAGTATGATCAGATATAACAAAATAACTCTGTAGGTATATCCTCGATTTCGACATTGTAGAACTCTACGAATATGAAATCATGAGCGTAATATTTACTAGTGACAATCGAATTAAAAAAAATCGTATAAATTTTATTTAGAAATTTAAATCAGGCAACAAGGCCCATATAACAAATACCTTACAGACTAATATACATAATATAAACTTAAAACTAAACACTAATTACATATTTAGTCGACAAAACGGCGTGACTCCGTTGCATCGGCTGCTCTTGTGTCGGATTCGGCAGTTTGGCTGGAGTTGCAGGCGTCCATAGGCTACGGTGACTGCTTACCATCAGGCGGCCCGTGCTTGTTTGCCACCGATGTGGTATACAAAAAATAATAAAATAATAATATTATGAAGAATGCAAACGAAATCACTTGATACTTGAGTTTCAGCGGGACTGCAATATTATGATCACGCGATAGAGATAGCAAACGGTGGTTCACTGTGCTAAATGATTCGTGCTTGGCATCCTTACTTTAGCAAATGTACAGTCAGTACCCTCAGATATATCGGAGCGGCCAAGGTGTTCACAATTAGAAATGCCACGAATATTCGGCAACTATTCGGTATTCGGCCTATTCGGCCACTTAGCCGAATATTCGGTATTCGGCCGAATGTTGCCTACTATTCGGCCGAATACCGAATATCTCTTGCCGAAGAAAAATTACACAAAAAAACTACCAAAAATGAGGCACATGTAATATTTAAAATGGAAAGTTGTTAAATAGGAAGACCCTTTTTGAAGCATTTGTTGATTACCTATGAAATGTTTTATTTTTATCATGGGTCTGATTTCATTGACTCTAATAACAACATTCATTAATCATTAGTTCTGTTTTACAAAAAATATATCTTACCAAACGTTGTGCTTTGTTGGCGAACAGTTTTCATCTTTTCATAATAATTGTGACTCACAATGTTCGCATCTCATGCCGAATATTCGGTATTCGGCCGAGGCCAAAACTACTATTCGGGGCATCTCTATTCACAATATCTGAACACGCACTCTAACACCCTGACAATATAGGCGTGTACCGATATATCTGATGGCGACTGTATGAGCTCGCACTAGGATAGTGATCGCATAGTGATGGCGTGATTTCTAAGATGGAGATGAGAGAAATCATGTTATCTCTCTCTCTAACATAGTGAAATAGCTGCGTTCGCGATTACCCAGCGTTCGTGATTACCCAGCCTTCCCCTTCTCAATAGGCCCTTTGTCATTCAAACTTCTGTACCTTCCGCTGTATGTCTATTCTATCTATTTAATAAATAGTATATTACTCTGTGGAAGACATAATGAATGGTCTGCCACACACACTAACGACGAAGGGTCCCAGATTGTGGTCTGACCGTGTATTGGGATGATCGATTTACAGACCCTTTGTGGTAGGGATGCCACATACTTGATACTTGACATTGTTGATCTGTATAGCGTAGAGTTTTGAAGAAACACAATTTACAATGTCTTTGGGTCTTAATAAACGAGAACTTAATACGTAATGGATATTTGTAAGACCGAACTCATCAACTAAAGCGTTTTCACACCGCTTTACTGGTCCCATTTATGCTCCATTCTTATTGCCCGTAAGGCTAGTCCTGAGATATATATATATATACATATATATATATATATATATATGTCAATGGTGGAAATTAACAATTTACTATTATTTTACAGCATCAGCTCCTTGCGCGAGGTAGAAAACAGTGGAGTCCACCGAAATCACAGGTTAGAATGTGTTTTCTATTCCTGCCTCTAAGTTTTTAGTTTGTATTTTCATGTGGTTTGTATATTCCCACCATTGTAGGTATGGGTCCATGGTACAATTCATATTGTCTCCTTTCCGGTCTACCGGCATCCCCAAAAATGAAATGGATAATAGCAGTAAAACCTAAAAATAATAGGTAGTTTTTTTAATGATATAGGAGGGCCATTTTATTTAAGGTTGTCCCCTAAGCCTAAACTTTTTTTCAAATTTGGGATTTTTATGTTATTTCTACTCAGAATCACGAGCTCTTTTGATCCTAATAGGAGAAAAAAAGTGTCCCAAAATGTCCATACATTTTTCGATCTTTTTCCATTCGGTGACCGCCATACAAAGTCTATGAAAAATGGTAACAGAATGGGAATAAAAACCTTGGGACCCTTTGTTTTCTCGTATTAGGATAAAAAGAGCTCGTGATTCTGAGTAGAAATAACATAGAAATCGACAAATAAAAAAAAAGTGTAGGGGACAACTTTAAATAAAATGGCCCAGGAGGCAAACCAGCAGATGAATCGAATGGTAAGCGATTACCGTCGCCCATGGACACCCGCAATACTAGAGGCGTCCCTTTAAGATGGGAATACGCTGTTTTTCTTTATTCTTCAAGTCCAACATTTACGTCATTATTTTATGTAACTACCTAAGGTTCCGATTCGAACTTTAATATACAATACAATACACAATACAAATACTCTTTATTGCACACTCATTACAGAAAATAATACAAATAATACAGGAAGAAGAGGTCAATAATACGAATATATTCTTCAAACAAAAACGTCACTTTTAACACTGACACATCGAATCCATATCGTTTCTAGATCTATTAATTGTCGTATCTCAAACTTCGAATCGGGCAGTAGTACCTATGTATATGTATTTTGTGAATGAATTTTCAGCCCTCATCAGTATTGGGCCCAAGCCCTGGGGTAAGTTCCTTTGCTTTCTAGGGTTCCGTAGTCAACTAGGAACCCTTTATAGTTTCGCCATGTCCGTCTGTCTGTCCGAGGCTTTGCTCTGTTATCGTTAGTGCTAGAAAGCTGAAATTTGGCATGGATATATAAACCAATAAATCCAACAAATTCGTACAATAATACGAGTATCTAGAAAAAAAATGTTTTTGGGGTACCTCCCCTACACGTAAAGTTGGGGTGTCATTTTTTTCGGTTCAACCTTACAGTGTGGTACCCCACACTATTCGTTACCCCTATTACGTTATTACTAACCCCTATTCGTTTTGAAAGACCTATCCAACGATACCTCGTTGGATAGGTCTTTCAAAACGAATAGGGGTTTTCAACAATTTATTTTTCATAAAGTGAATATTTTCGGAAATAATCGCTCCGAAAGAAAAAAAAATGTGTCCCCCCCCCTCTATATTTTGAACCAGAGAGAAGAGCCGCGATAGCAGAGGATGCTGGTTCGATTCCAGCCTAGGGCACTGGAGGCCTTGGTCACTTTTTCTTAGTATATGACATTTATTTAAAGTTCAGAGAGAAGAGTCGTATAATGTATTGGGTCCCATACATTTAACGACTCCTCTGTTTCCGCACAGACTCTACAATCTTTAAAAAAAAATCACTTCTCAGCTGGCACGTTATTGGTCAAAAAATAGCCACGAGGCGGCTGATGAAGTAAGTGTTGACATTTATATTTAGGAAATAAGTTATCCTATTTTAAAGTCAGCCAGTTTGATGACTTGAAAGAAGAGGTTATACATGTACAAGTACAAAGAAAATCCGTGGCACAGAATAAATAATAGTACTATCTAGGTACAGAAGATTCACACGCGTTTATTACGACAGATATGACCGCTAGGTGGCGCAACCGCGAGCAGGCATCCGTTCCATAGCGGTGCGCGGCAACCACTATGGCTAGACACCAAAATTGGTGTGGGGCGCATGTACTTGTTGGTACTTGTAGCGACGCGACGAAACCGAGGAGTAAGCCACGCTTCTCCGTGGCTGATTACAGTTTTTTCACCGCTACTATAAATGTAGGGTCGACAACGTTTCCCTAATGGCCCTGACGTGACTGAAATCGTAGAATAATTTCTGTTATTTCGTATTTAAATCTTATTAATGCATAGTTCGTTTTGTAATGGTGGCCAAATACAAACTTTGATTTAAACAGATTCCGCCTACACCGGAAGAGCTTGAAAACGTAAGCTTTTTTTATTTCGACGATCGGTTTAGCCTGTACAGTAGTAACTTCTCCCGTGAAAGTTTTGGTCCTGGGTTCGAATCCCGTTCAGATCATATGTCGACAGCATGAATATTTTGTTTAAATATGTGTTATCAAAAGACTATAGATAGGCTATGAAATACAAACATATTTTTACCACTGACAATTTTTAAATAGCTCTTTGTAATGATAAAAAAAATACAACGAGATACCTACGTTCGCGTGTGAGTTATTTTATATTTTATATAGCCCGAAGGATGAAAATGTTTTTGTGTCTACTAAAAAACCGGTTGCACGTCAAAAATACGATTTATTAAAACAAATTGAATTTTTAAACATGGTACTTACTCACGTTTTATTAAGTCGAAAAAATGCTCCACATGTTTCGATACAATTTTTGAGGATCTTCATCATTAATTAGAATTTAAAGTAATTATTAACCGTTTTTTGCTAGGGTGTACTAGGATCACCGACCCCAGAAAACTCAAATGTAAGTATGTAAGGAGTTCGACTAAGATCGGACACCGGGTAAGATCGTATGATTCAAATTTCTGCCTGTTGCGGGGCTTTTTTTTAATGCTGGCAAGGTGATGCAATGCCCGGGACAAAACAGCGCATTGCATCACCTTGCCAGCATTAAAAAAAAAGCCACGCAACAGGCAGAAATTTGAATCATACGATCTTACCCGGTGTCCGATCTTAGTCGAACTCCTTATTTGGTATTATTAAGCCATACCTACGGTCAAGGAATTTAATTTCAGTACTATTTCGTACCTTGTCTCACTGACAATAGGCCCGCTGTAAAGATGTGTACCGCCGTGTTTGTTGCCGGTCCCATATTGGGATACCCTCCTCCAATTGAGGGGAGATTTAAATTATCGAGGCAGAGGTGTAGGGTTGGAGCCGGCGGTGTAGCTTTATTTGACGCTCATAAGCGCATAGTAATATGCCTACTTGAATAAACTATCTTTTTTCTTTTTTTATCTTTTAGTATGAGGTCCCTAGCGGCTTTCATATCGATTGTCACAGTGACAAGGTACGAAATGGTACTGAAATTAAATTCTTTGACTATACATCTAGGTTTTAAAACTTTCTAACTTATATTTTCGACCATGATTTAAACCTAAATCTAACCTGACCAAAGTCTCTTGGGGCGCGAGGCCGGGGTCGACCGCCCACTTCGCCCACGCCTAGCTACGCCACTGATCACACACACCTTAGTGTAAGGCCTGAGTGGACGCTCGAGTTGGGCGTGCAGCGAGGCGGGGCGTGCGGCGTGCATGTTAAACAAATGCAAACGTATAGGAGCGGCCTTAGTGCACGCTGCTCAAATCACTTGTGAGCCCGACTGCCGAGCCCGCTGCACGCCCCGCCGAACGCTCCGGTCCGAGCTTCCACTCAGGCCTTACACTTAGGGTCAAGCGATTGCACTTGCTTAGCAATATAATCATAGTAAATGTACCTACTTACATAAATTCTTCTAGCTCAATTTTTTTTTCAGAAGGGTGAACCACCGAGATCTCCCGGGCCCCCTGCTGGACAAGTACCACCCGCAGAACCGCCATATGGATCATCTGGACCTTATTATGGACCATCCGACCAACCGCAACGTGGACCACCCGGACCAGCTGTCCCACCAGGGGAACAAGGATACGGACCCAATGGGCCTTATGGACCGGGTGGACCAGATCCAGATGGACCCGGATCAGCTTTTTCACCAGGGGAACAAGGACCATATGGACCTTTTGGACCACCTGGTGGACCATCGACTGGTCAATTGTATGGAGGCGCTATGCCGCCTGGGCAACACCCTCGTCTAGCTGTTGGTCGAAATGGACTACCAAGGCAATATAATTTTGGTGGACCGCTTGATTTATCGCCTGGACAATATGGACCACAATTCAAAAATGGACCACATGGGCAATTTGGGTTTCAAAATGATGAACCGCCGCCTGGACAATATGGCTCGGGATTCGGACCACTAGGAACACAATATGGACCTTCCGGACTTGAAAGTGGAGCGCATTTTGGACTTCGAGGTCCTCCAGGACGCCAGCATGGTCCACCACGTTATTCACAATATCAACCACCTGTACGTTAACCACGTTAACATTACTTGTTACACATTTAATACTGATATCTAGAATAAGGAACAGCAAAACTGACAGCAGTGTGAAATTATAATATTTAAAACTATCGCATTTTGAACACATAGGTACCTATTAACTTACATTTATAGAAGTGTCTATGGCGGGTTTCGTCGGGTGCCTAGTTGCACAAATTTTGCTGGGACATCAGTTAGCCGCGACCACGACCAGTGAAACCTGTGTCGAAACGTCGCTAAATCAAGGTAATAAAATAAATTTCGCGATAGACCCGTCTATAAATGTGAGTTAATAGTGTGAAATTAGTTATTACTTTTACTTACAAGAGATCAAAGTTGTTTTTAACCTTCGTGCTAAAGTTGATATCCGAGCAAGCGAGAGATTCCAAAATTGAACCACGAGCGTAGCGACTCGTTCGAAAAGTGGAATCTTGAGCGTTGTGTGGGTTTCAAAGCAAGAGGGTGAACACCTGTATGTAACAAAAGTGTTAGCAAGTGGTTCTATATATTTGTATGCAGGGGTGCCAAGCTAATAGTTTTACCCACTTTCACACGCTTGCTGAATGTTTTGTCATAAAGCTACATGTCGCGTACCACTCCAGCAGGGCGACCGCGGGGTGAGGTTCCAGTGGGGGGCAGCCAAGTGATCACGTGACTTACTTACTAGCCACCGCGGCAATGACTCGGCTCCATTACATTTTTGTATATTTTTTATAATTAAACTCATAGTAACTACATTGGAGTTCATATTCAGCATCCAGACACCAGGATAGCCCCTCAACACTACATATGATTTTAAATTATTTTAACAATTATGTATTACAGTCTAAACTACGTTACATAGGATCAGCAGGACCTCCTCCAGATACATGGGTAAGGACACGAATCTGAATTACAACTAATATGTTGTTTGGCCGCGACCGGTGGAGCGGCGAGCGGCAAATCATGGCTGTTCATAATTTTCATTTGGTCGAGCGCAGTGAATGAACTGCCTTTTGCCGCCCGACGCCACGCTGCACGCCCCGCCGAACGCTCCGCTTCGAGCGTCCACTCAGGCCTTACACTAAGGCCTGAGTGGACGCTCTAGTTGGGCGTGCAGCGGGGCGCGGCGTGCGGCGTGGCGTTGGGCTCACAAGTAATTTGAGCAGCGTGCACTAAGGCCGCTCCTTTACGCTTGCATTTGTTTAACATGCACGCCGCACGCCCCGCCCCGCTGCACGCCCAACTCGAGCGTCCACTCAGGCCTTACACTTAGACATTCATTTAATACTTTGTCAGCTGTTCAGCTCCCGATAAAAGTTTGTATCAGTCATTACTGATTATATAATTAATGAATTATTGTTTCAGAATTGGGATGCTTCACAACAACACCCAAATGGCCGGGACCCAGGGTCTGCGAGAGACCTATTAAGAGTATACTTATATTAATTACTTACTTACTTACTTGGCTTGACTTCACTCTATAGAAAACATTGACGAACATAGGTTTAAAACCCACTTAAAAAGATTGTAACATTATTTGCACAAAAGCGCCATACGTTGCTTAACGCATTCAATTCACTGCCAACGTTTTTGTAGCTCTAGGCCAGTGGTTCCTAACCTTTTCAGTCCGGTCACCCCTATGACTAACTAGGGAACCTGACTTTACCTCTCCTACCAATGGTGATAAAAAATAAAACGTGTACGTTTGTTGTATCGTTATATTAGGTTAGCTTATTTACCCCCGTAAAATACCAGTTTTAACCCCACGGGGGTAATTACCCCCAGGTTAGGAACCACTGCTCTAGGCTCGTATCCGATCTCAGCGTTTTCCCGGAAAGCGACTAGGTAGTAACAGAAAACCCGCCGAGTGGGTTCCCGGCACCCAATTTGCTAATAAAACAGAATAGATGTATGTTCATCGGCAACAGCGTCGAGCGAGGTCGAGGTGCGAAAATCGACATTTATTTATCTGCCTCCTACTCGTATCACTTTTGCATATTCGAGTAATAGAGAGGCAGATAACGAAATTTCGATTTTCGCGGTGCTGAGTGCGCGTAGTGGTGACGAGGCAGGACATGTCATGCAATAGTGACTATCTGACATATATACACTTTGATTGGTAACTTTTATAAAATTAAATTAAAATTAATGCCCCAGTACTATCAAACTAATTTGTCAGTAAATAGGAACAAAAAAAATTATACTCATCCTTTTCTTTTGGGTGCTAGTACTAGTGTAAGACAAAGATAGTATGATTCTTCTCTCTATGTTTGAAATGAGACAGTCCTTTGACACACTATAGTAGGCAATGTCGCAATAAGCAATAGAGGTGATAATCGATCTGTTATCTATTGGAATTAGGTTCACAAATACTAAAACTTTTGCATTACACGTTTCTGAATAAGCTTTGTAACATAGATATGGAAATATTTATCTCGCACTATACCAATATTCCATCAAGCAAAAACGAACATAAATAATTCGAAATACAAAATACATTCTCATAGTTTAGTAGTTTGCAAAACTATTGTTAGTAAAACAATTCCGCTCCATTTTCCAATTAACGATTCGTGGAAATAGAAACTCCACTTAACGGCGTATTTATTGATGTCGGATAATTTAGAGCCCAGATATGTCCTTAAGTTTAAAGGCCTGTGCACACGTGCGCGTGCGGCGTTGTAGTATACAGATTATTATGAGAGACGGCACACCGCTTGCGTGACGTGTGCGTGTGCGGCTCCAACATCCAACAGTGCACGTCACGCACACGCAGCCGGTGTGCACAGGCCTTAAGGCTTAAACTACGTTCAACCCTAAAAGCAAGTATAACTCCTAGATCTACAATGTACCTACTAAATTGCCTGTCAAATATGAAAAGTGCGCAGTCTGATATCTGTATAGGGGCCCGATTCGGATTTTGAACTAGACATTTATTAGATGTCTATTAGACATCACCAAGATACGACAACGATATTTTTAAGATCTAGCCTGTCCAATTTGACATATCCGCGATTCTGGAGATACCCTTGTAGGATTTCCACAATGTCTAAAACGTCTCGTTATGTATTTTTAGGTCTCAAAACGATTTTGAAACGATCTTAATACGATAATTTAACGTAAAAGTAACATTAGTTGCAAAAGATATCTAGTTGAAATCTAAACTACCAGGTATCTAGTACATATCGTATCGTTCTCTTCTCTAGAACGGATCTTGTTTTCCGAATACCGCGGTAGATCCTACCAGCTCAGGACGTAAAATACACCTATGTTTTTTATTTTTTTTAGGAATTAAAGCCCCATGATCCATTTCGTGAGCTGCCAAAAGCGGTTAGTATTTGCAAGTACCTATTTGAAAGTTTCATACTAACAAAAGAAGAGTGAGAAGGGTCCCAACCACTGTACCCGGGGTTTCCGAATAAATGGTACCTACGTAGGTAGGTATTTACCGTTTTTCCAAAAACTAATAACTTTTGGGTTGACTATTGAAACAAATAAAAAAGTGTCCCCAGTTTTTCATACAAATTTTGGATGCCAGTTTTGTAACGGTCCATACAGAGTATATGTGAAAATGCGTCACAGAACGGACTTTTTTGGGACACGTTTTATCCTTTTTAAATTATATATTAATAGTCCTCGTGATTCTGAGTAGAAATAACCTAAATGTTTATAGTTTTTCGAACATAAGAACCTAAATGGTACACTTTTAAGTGAAAATGCCCTTCCGCACAATCAAGTAGGTACCCGTAACAAGTAATTGTTGAACCGATAAAATGGTATTACACCATTATAACCATTATTAAACCAAAATAATTACATACTAAAATGTTATATAACAGGCTTCCGCTGTTGCGTTCAGTACGGGTTAAACGAAAACCTATGAGAGACCGATTTGACCCTAATAAATGGTTCCGCGACAATAAATTTATGGTTAATTCGTAACATAATTAATCAACCTAATACCAGCAGCAGCACATGTCAACGCCATTGCATGTAAATAATAGTATAATTTTATAATTAGCAAAGGGGAAAATGACGATGCCTGTTGCGGACAGCTTTTATTGTTCGTGTGTAATGACGACGCCTGTTGCTGATTTATGGTTGTATTGTACCCACCTGACGAAGCCTGCTTGGATTTGGATTTGTCAACCTTGTAAATTACCTAATTCTAATGTTGCCGGTAAGAAAATACCTTTCATTTTCGAGATTAAACTTTCGTGAGACATATTTTAAACTGTTTAGACTTGAATTTTTAGTCGCTATTGGCGACATATTTCGTGCCCGTCGGGGGTCCTTCCTCAGGCTCGAGTGCTCAGGCGGCTGCAATTCGTGAACTGAGAGCGCTGCCTGCTTCGTCACCTTTCATTTTATAAAAAAATATGTTGCAGGATGACTTTGGTGAGCCGATTCAATGGGTGCCTTTGACTGAGGTAAATATTATAACAAAATCATATACGCCAGTTTAGAAAACAAAATTATCCCCTGCTTTAACGTATTTTGAAATACTTGGCCCCTGTTTTAGTGTAAGGCCTGAGCGGACGCTCGAAGCGTGGCGTCGGGCTCACAACTCTCACAAGTGATTTGAGCAGCGTGCACTAAGGCCGCTCCTATACACTTGCATTTGTTTAACATGCACGCCGCACGCCCCGCCACGCTGCACGCCGAACTCGAGCGTCCACTCAGGCCTTACGCTTAGAGAGATAGAGATCTTTATTTTCTTCTAAGTACATTTTTACATTACATGGTAACATCTACCACGATCTTAAATTTTAATAAGTTTAAAATGTGTTTGTTTGTTTACTATTGAAATATCTAAAGTAAGGACGGGAACCACGAAGAATATAGTACGTTGACCCGCCATTTTCTTATTATATCGGACGCTTCGTGCTTGGCATACCTACTTACTTTGTAAAGCGGGGAACTCTGCAGTTATTAAATTTTCTAACCTTTGCAAGAAAAAAAGGTATCTTTGTTTTGCTCGACTTGGCGGGGACACTGCCGTGCCCCCAGATATTCTACTTTAACCAATTTTTTAACAAGCAGATACGTCTGCGAGCAGTATTTCAAATTTTATATTAAAGGAAAAAATGGAAAAAGTTACGCTTCCGGCAGGACTTGAACCCGCAATACCCGCATCCTCCACAATCCGTGTGTTGCTCTTAACCAATTGAGATTGATTGGTTCGTGTGTTCACGGATTGTGGAGGATGCGGGTTCAAGTCCTGCCGGAAGCGTAACTTTTTTTCAATTTTTTTCCTTTAATTATAAAATATTCTACTTTATTACAGAATTAAATATTTATCTAAGATGCGTTTAACCAGCGAATTAAATGACCTAGCTCGTAGTAAAAAACATGTATCAATTAATTAAATTACCACTTATATTTGATACAGGGTAACACAGTGGACGGTCTTGCAAGAGTCACGGTAAGTTTCTCTATTTTAAGTTTACTCAAGTAAGGTAAATGTGGCTAATTCCGTCTTAGCTAATTCAGCCTACGAGCGTATATTTCTATGATTTTCAATGACAGGAAAATAAACCCATCTACTTTGAATTGCTGAAACTAAAAGCAATCGCTGCTTTGTCGATGAAATTATCAGTTTTATTCGTTGTTCGAGAAAAACGCTAGTGGACGGAATTGTCCCTATGACGGAATTAGCCACAGTGGCCTTACTTACTTTTCTAATAAGGTTATAATATATATAAAATTGTATAATTATAACTGTTTTTTCAAGCATAACTAATTATATAATACATTTTAATTAGGACAGGAAACTTGGAAGAAACATGCAGACTATAATAAATGTAAGTTATTTCTCGTACAAAGAATAAAATCTTTTGATGTTTTAAAGCAAAGATATGTAAGACAATACATATAAGTTCTAAGAATTTTAGCACTTAATTAAATAGATTTAAGATTTAAAATAGAACGTATATTAATTAGTTTTGCTACTTTTGTATTTTTCAAGTTCAAAAGGAATCCCTCAGGCGCTTTACTTCCAACAACATATTATTCTTTGAAGAAATATATGTGCCGTTAGAATGTAGGAATGTTGACGTAATTACTGTACCTTTTTACACAAAGACTAAATTCCAAATTTCCTGCATAACAAATTCATTCTTATGGTGACACATTTAAGGTAAAGAATATGAAACGGTTGTACTTCAAAATTAGACTTTATTATGCGTCTTTATGGTAAGTAATTTGCTGTTTTTACTTGCGGTTGTGTTTGGAGTTTTGTTATTTGATTTTCGTTGAAAAATTGCCTGTTGCTTTTCCCAGAAGGAATTACATTCATTTCCATTACAAAGTCTAACCTAAATACGACAAAGCGAAGCGGTTTTCAAGATTTTCTAAAGCTTTCAACTCGGATTTACGTCAGATTACCAATGCTTCTTAAATATATAAACCCATCTACGTCTAGTCGTGCTTTAACATTTCGGTGACTTTTTTGTTTTATTATATACTAGCTAGATAAAAACTACCCTATATCCTTCCCCGGGACTCAAACTATCCCCATACCAAATGTGAACTAAATCGGTTCAGCGGTTTAAGCGTGAAGAGGTAACGGACAGACAGACAGACACACTTTCGCATTGATAATATTAGTATGGATTATAATATTTGTAATAGTACTTACCTGGTTATAAGCGTTCTATGAAGTGTTCAGGAACTGCATATTACGATCGCTGTTTCGGCATCAACCACACTCGTCACACTATTTTACAATTGACGTTTTAAACCGTCATGTTGACTCCTTCCTTTGTTTTTACAGATGTTCGAAATTTGAATCTCATTATAAAATCGAATTTGATGATGTTATTACGAAATAATAAAATTAAAACAGTTAAGAAAGAAATTTATTTACCAAAACCGTTTTCATATTAAAAATCTGTATTTCAGGGCACAGTTTTCGTTCCCGTTAGTTACAACCCAAGAACGGTAAATATTAAAAGGGTAACTCACGTATTTTAAGTCGAAAAACGCTCGACATATTTAATAAGTCAAGTCAAGTCAAAATATACTTTATTCGGGTCTCTATTGTTTCCCACATAGTTTTAAGCCATAATGTATTGTTTGCCCGCATTTTAGTTAATCATAATTCATTTGGTTCAGGAACGCGTCACTTTTCAGGATTGCCATAAAACAAACCTAACCTAACCTAACCTAACCTGTCTATAGGATAACCTAACGAAAATCCTGAAATGTTAACTGTTTCAGTTTTATGACTAATGATAATAATGACAAACAATACATTATGACTTAAAACGTTATGGGAAACAACGGGACCCCGTATTCATGTAGGCCTAGCAACAAGCACTTATGTTTATGTATTTCTTTTCTTTTTGTTTTGTTTGTATTCTTAATTCGTTTTCATGTATAAATTTTCGTATTCTGTTTTCTTAATTACTTCTTCTGTGTATCTTTTGCAAATGTTTTAATATGTATCTTTTTGTGTTATCTGTCGTGGCATCACCGAATGGGCCCTACGGAAGACCAGCGCTGGCTTTATAGCTAGCATTATGCTGAGTTGGGTCCATTTCGTGATGCACACTTATTGTTCTCTTCTGTTCTTGCTGTTGTTGTCTGTACATGTTCGTACATGTTTTGTGAACGTCACGAATAAAAATCTTTTATCTTATCTTTATCTTATGAATAAATTATTATTGGTGCAATAAATGAATGATTGATTGATGATTAGTTTCAGACTGAAGCCACCACCACCACCACCACCGAATTGACCACCACCCCAGACCCGGTCATGGAATCACTGCTACAGTTTGTCACTCCTCGGAACTTGAAGCCGGAAGACTGGCTGGCTTTCGACGTGAGCTTGAACAAGAAAAAGGCGCCTGAGATGGTATATATTATAAAAATACAACTTTTCGAGGCCTAAATCCTCACATCCCTGGACCCGGTCATGGAATCACTGCTCTAGGAGATGTTCCTCGGAACTTGAAGCTGGAAGACTGGCTGGCTTTCGACGTGAGCTTGAACAAGAAGAAGGCGCCTGAAATGGTATATTATTATATGGGCTGGGTCATATCTAGCACAGCGGATCAGCATTGCCATACAACGTGGCAATGCTGCCAGCCTTCTGGGCACGCTGCCAATGGACGGCGATTTGGGCCAAATTTTTTATCTATAGTTTATTTTTATGCTTAGTTTTTAAGCTTAGTTTTTAATTCTAGTTGTTAATTTTAGTTTGTAATTTTTATTTTAAGGCTTTTTATTACTTGTTTTATCTTAATCTTATTATATCTTATTATTATTATATGTTGGTTTATTATATGGGGCATTATCTCTATGCAAAGGGACCTTATTGTCGACTAGCGATCCGCCCCGGCTTCGCACGGGTTAACAAATTATACACAAACCTTCCTCTTCAATCACTCTATTTATTAAAAAAACCACATCAAAATCCGTTGCGCAGACAGACAGGGGGAAGCCACTTTGTCTTTTACTATGTAGTGATGGCGCTTACGCCGCACAGCGTCGCGCGGAATTGTATTTATGGTGGAACATCGTTAATAATGGCGTAAGCGCCATCAACAATAAGGTCCCTTTTCATAGATAACGTCACATATTACTAAGCTTTGACTTTTCGAGGCCTAAATCCTCACATCCCTGGACCCGGCCATGGAATTACTGCTGCAGTTTGTCGTCACAAAACTGACTGTCAATCATTTTGTCAGGAATGTTACGGATACACGTTACTGAAACACGACTTAAGTCGCACCTAGACCCGGTCATGGAATCATTGCTCCAGTTTGTAGTCACAAAACTGACTGTCAATGTCAAATCCCATACATTTTGTCAGGAAGTTACGGTTACACGTTACTGAAACAGGACTTAAGTCGCCCCTAGACCCAGTCATGGAATCATTGCTCCAGTTTGTCGTCACAAAACTGACTGTCAATGTCAAATCCAATATATTTTGTCAGGAATGTTACGGTTAGACGTTATTGAAACACGACTTAAGTCGCGCTTTAAAGTACCTATATGTTAAAATGAAATCGCCCTTATACAGTGTCAGTAAGAAAAATGTGAACTTCGATCCATTCCAATCTTACAACCTCAACCTAAAAGTTAACTTAGTAGGTATTATAACAACTAACATACAGACTACTTACAAGTTAAGACATAATAAATATCGTACCCTATTTGATCTAAAAACGTTTTAGTTATATCTATCATCAAGTGTACGATTCTAGTATCCGTTTTAACCCTAGGTTTAATTTCAATGTTTCAGTGTGACTCAGACGGATGCCAAGCAAGGGTAATAACAATTTAAAAATTCAGTTTGAAGCCAGAATCCAACAGTGGTGTAACTTTTTTCTTTGCTTACTAGAACTACGATTATTGACTCATTTCAGTCAGTTCAGTGATCCAAAACGAGTGTTGGGGCCCGATTCGGATTTTGAACTAGATATCTATTAAGGGGCCCACTGATTACCAGTCCGCCGGACGATATCGGCCTGTTAGTTGTTCGGAGCTGTCACCTTTTGCGTTTGACAGGCCGATATCGTCCGGAGAACTGATCATCAGTGGGTAAAAACGCAATTCTCACGAGTGTGCTAATAAGAGAAGAAGAGGATCTAACTGGTTATATTAAGTATAGGTTATAGTAGTATATATAGTAAGATGTAATTTTATTTTAAAAGATGTGTCCCGCCGAGTTTGTTGCCGGCCCCATATTGGGATACCCTCCTCCAATTGATGGGGGACTTAAATCTTCTCGGGGCAGAGGTGTAGGGTTGGAGCCGGTCTACCTAGCTTTAATTGACGTTCATAAGCGTATTCTAATTATGCCTACTTGAATATATCTTTTATCTTATTTTATCTTATCTTTATTTATCACAATGTCTTTCGTTACAGTGCCACAAAGAGGAGTGTAAAACAGCGGTAAGATAGATAAAATATTAAAAATAACCTGTGGGAATAGCCAAGATGACAATTGTCAATCACTCTTCCATATTAGTGCGATAGAGAGATAGCATTTCGTTTCGTTTTCTGCAAACGATTGTCATCTTGGTTAGGCTTGAATGGCTTGATTAGTTTTAGGTTATTTATTATATTTTTACTGTATTTATTTTTTATCTTTTAAATATATTGTATTTGTATTTTAAAATTATGTAATGGATCTATTGTAGGGATGTTGCGAACATCCGCAACCGCGGAACTTCCGCATTATTTTCAACATCCGCATCTGCATCCGCATCCGCATAAAATCGATGCGGAGCTTATGCGGATGCGGATGTCGAACAAGTCGGTACAGGAACGTCTTAGCGGCGGCGTATGTGCTAGGTAATTTCGTCATTACCTATAACGAAATCGTCTAGATCCAGAAAAGTCGGCCAAGTTATTGTTTATTAAATATAACGCACCTATATTCTTGCTCAAATACTAAACATTTCGTTTTTTTTTCAATAAAAAATACTAAAAATGTAATATTTGACGTTTTCTAAGTACCTAATCTTGACATCCGCATCCGCATCCACCTCCGCGGATGTCAAAAAATCTGCATCCGTAACATCCCTGATCTATTGCCTGAATAAAGAAGCATTCATGCATTAACGCAAATAGAGAATTTATAAATCCCACGTACGTTAGAGTTAGACCAAGAAAAGTCTGCAACGATTTTGAGAGTACCTTGCAAGCGTTATTTTAAACGTCAAACTGCTATGAAATTATGACGTAGAAATAACACGTGCACTGCGTGTGCTATCAAAATCGTTGCACACTTTTTTGATCTAACTCTATACGATTTCCTTGTCCAGAACTTCTAGCTAAGTTATTTAAGAATCGCGCTAAAAACATAAAATATTAGCCCATTAGATAGTCAAGAAAAATGGCGGAAAACAAGCACTTCTCGAGTTTGAGAAAAACGATGGCCATTTACAATCATTTGCTTGGGACCGTCTCTTGGACAATTTTTAACCGCAGGCTAGGGATGTACTTGATTATTAAGTCGAGAGCTCGAGTTTATGAATAGGGGAGACGTCTCGTGATTATTATTTTTACAAGATATTATTTAACTTGCAAAGTTTGTAGGTGTGTATGTATCTTCGGGTCAAATCTTGGAAGCTAAATATGCATTTCTCTTTCAAATGTTTAGGTAATATTAATAATGGTATTTTGTTTATTTTCGAGTTATGATTTGTCATATGAAGTTAATGTCTATAGGTATATTACACCTGCTTACACTGTCTGTCACCAATCAACCATGTAGTCATTGTAATAGATATTGATTGACAGATACCTGCTGGGGACCTGCAGTGAATATTTTTTTTTTCATTTGTTATTAGGATATATAAATATTTTATTTGAACGAAACGAACGAAATGTGCAATTAAGCTAATTTCACGGTATAACTCCAGTATTTTTAGTCATGAATTCTCGCGTGACATATTTTAGAGAGCTTAGGTTAGGTTAGGTTTCCATTTTCAAACACTAACCGTCTATGAGCAGCGGTCACGTTAGCCACGTAAAGGATGACTCACGTTAGACCGGGCCGTGTCCGGGCCGGACTTCCGGGCCTTCGTTTTCTATGGAAAGCATCACGTGATCCCTGTCATCTGTCATAGAAAAGTAAGCGCCGGAAGCTCCGGCCCGGACACGGTCCGGTCGGCCCTGTCTAACGTGAGTCATCCTTAACTTGTCGTGTGACTTCTAAAAATAACCCGTAAAATGTTGACTAACGAAAGTTCGAATTCGAAAAAAGGTTCGTGTTGCACATCACTATGCTTTAACGTGAACTAATGTTGATTTCAGTGCCGGGGCGACACTTGCGCAAGCGGGGTGAATAGCTTTATTTCTATTAAGTATTTGCATACCTGGTGGCCTAGCCAAGGTGACATTCGCTATCGTTTCTCTATCGAATCGCTTTGTGTCTCTCTATCATTCTTCCATATTAGTGCGACAGTGACAGTTGCGTTTCGATCGCTACGGAGCGTAAGCGATTGGCATGTAGGCTACGCAGCCTGGTCTGCTTCTTTGTTATACGATTTTTGACTAGCTAGAGTCACAAAACAAATTATAGTACATTTAAAGACATATACAGAATTCTCAATGTCTAAAAAATCCAATTATTGAGTCTTTACATCCTCGTCAATTTTATGAGTCTTGAGATGCAGTCTCTTTTTTGCTAATTATGTAGATTGCATCTTAATCACTGTTCGAAACCGTCGTGATTCGGGGCACCCGAATAGCGCAATAGTACATTAAGGGATGACTCACGCTAGAACGGTCCAGATCCGGGCCGAGGCGGCCGACAAGTCAGTTTTCTACAGAAAGCATAATGTGGTCCCCGATCACTCGTCATAGAAAACGGAGTGTCGGAAGCCGCGGCCCGGTCCCGGACCGTTCTAGCGTGAGTCATTCTTTATGCTACAAAGACGAAGAAAGAGGTATTTAGTAAATTGACAGCCGTAAAATATTATTATTAGGTAGAACTACTCTGCCTTTTGTTTGCTAGTTAAAAAAATAAAATAATTGTGCTATAATATACCTATAATTATTTATACTAATAGTTTGTCCGTTACAGTGTATAGGATCATCTTGCAGAGCAATGGTAAGCGATTATTTAAATTATTTTTGAGAAAAGAAATGAAGTGATTTGAACCAATTGGACATTGCTATTTTCCAATGCTTTAATCAAGTATTAATTACATACTTAACACATTAAAACTGTATACCACACCCTAGCTCAGGTCTGGAGGGGGCAAAAATGCACCAGTGCTAGTGGTTAACCAAATATCGACTGGAGTGTTATCGATATCGATACGAAGCTTTCTAAATTATAACAGCAAATCTGACTTCTTGAATTAAATATTTTTAATCTAGAGCGTCAGCTTTGCAAATCGTTATATTGCCGTTGCGAGACAGTTGACATATCATCATATCATATTTAGGTATTCATCAACAATACAAGATTGTGTCTGAAATGCATTTAGTTATATGATACAATAACTTTTTGAAAATTATATAACAATAATCACATTAAAGGGCTGATTTAGACGGTGCGCGAACTCGTATGCGATTTTAGTTACATTGCCGACTGTTGGTTACGTCCTTACGTCCAATTCAACCGACCGATCAAAACCCGCAGTGTAATGAAACTCGCGTGCGAGTTCTCGCATCGTCTAAATGAGCCCTTTTTAGACTGAATACGAGTAACATATTTTAGGACAACATTCACAACAACATTCATTCATTATCATTTTTCCCGCGTTAGAAAGCCCTAAGCGTTTTCAGAATTGTGTATTTCATCAATCATTCGTCCCATTCGTCTCCTTTGCGTGGCTTATATTTGGAAGAATTCATACTTTTTGCCATATTTTTTTACTCTCTTGGTTTTTTTTACAGTGTGAAGGCCCAGGGTGTTTAACTATGGTAAGTATACATTCATCAACCTGTTAAGTTTGAGCATCCATTAGAAATTAGTGGGGGTATCTAGAAATTGACGCTGAGCAGTGGCGTAGCGTGAACTAATCTAGCCGTGGGCGAAATCGCATTTGCGAGGCCCTTTACTTTCACTGTGCCCAAAGGGGCCTCGCGCGAGGCCTCTCTTGAGGCGCGAGGCCGTGGTCGACGGCCCATTTCGCTCACGCCTAGCTACGCCACTGACGCTGAGTTGCCTAAGTTGCCTTTCAGCCTTAACATATTGAATGCCAGCGCTTGCTGCGCGCTACGAGCGTAGCCAATAACAAGGGAAAAACCGTATGTAGCGAAAAGCGACTACGGATAGTGCACCCGCCTGGCGGGTTGCCATGCGAACGTAGTTATCAATTTCCTCTCTGAATATTAAAAATATAAAAAGTAGGTATGTCTACACAATTTGTGTTTTTATAATAATGTAAATACCCAGAGAGGAAAATGGGGACTACATTTGTATAAAAAGGCGTCCACTTTATGCTAACCATTGTTGGATAATTGTATTGAAAATTTGCAGTGCATCGGGGACAACTGTAAGACACAGGTAAATAGTTCAATCTGCATTGTTTACCTCACAATTTTCCCCTTAGAGTGTTTTCACATTGTCCGACCCAATATCGGCAATTTTTTTACGTGTGCGTATGTATGTGTGGGGACGGCGTATGGACAGCGCATCCCAGTAAACCCCGCGATATCGGATAATCTGTCTCTTCCGATTCAGATCTGGTTTGCGCTTCCGATAATTTCAGACATATCGGACCTCTTCAATCCCCCCCCCCCCGTCAGCTCTGCAGTCTGACCAGTAATATTTGTACGTATGTATGTATGTGTGGGGACGGGGCCGGGACATTGTGGAAGTGTATCTAGGATCCGACATCCGATATCAGATCGGACAATATGAAAACGCTCTTACTGTGTGTATCTTAGTTGAATCAGGCATCGATTATAAAGCATCTCATTTTCCTCAAAGACAATCAATATAGGAACTATACTTGGTCAACCAGATCTTGACAGTAGAAAAAAGCGGCAAATTTGAAAAATGTAGGCGCAAACGGATACCGTCCCATAGAAAATTTGAATTTCGCGCCTTTTTTTACTGTCAAGATTTGCTTGACCAGCTATATTTATAAGTTTCTGTTTGATTGTAATGTTTGTGTGAAAAGGTTTTATTTTCTTCTTCTTTAGTCGGTCCCTGAATACTCAGGATCGTGGCATCATGTCCTTCTGTTGAAGACCAGGTTCCTCCATAGGGTTCTGTTCCCGGAAGCGCATGGCCTCGTGCAGATTTAATTGCGTAGGTGCCGTAATTTTAGAACACCATTAACTTTGCCCGTCATTATTACCTACTCTTTCCATGTTCGTGTGAAAAAGTTTTATTTTATTGTTTTGCTTTTCTAGTGTAAAGGTCATTCATGTGATGCTCGGGTATGTATTTACATTTTTTTAAATATTTAAATCAACATAAAACATATATACAGTGGTACTACTATAAACTAAATGAATAACTAACTTAAATCTAGGCCCTTGAGGTATGCCTGACCAACCACCATGACCTGACCATGTTGTACCAAGGATGCTGGCGGCATTTCCTCGCAATTCTTTTACATATTTTTTACTTTCGTAATTTACGTAGGTACAGATTTAAATTACAAACATAATTTCCCGAAAAGCCCCCCCGAGAAAGGGGCTAACTTAAATAGAGAAATTGTATAGTATAGGTACTAAGTTCTGGTAATAACCATAGCTAAATAAAAAGTGTTTTTTAATTATTACAGTTTCGTTATCGTTCTCGTCTTTTTCTTTAATTTGTTTTAATGTTTCTTAATAGTGTATCGGCAAAGGGTGCGAAGCATATGTAAGTTTTTATCCCTATACACATTTCTAGTAAGCTTAGAATAAATTTAAGTGTAAAAATTACTATCTTGGGACTCTTGGGTGAGACTTGAGCTCCAGAGGCCGTGAGTTCGTTCATCAAGCATCGTTCGCAGACGTTTCTGCTTGTTGAAAATTAAAATTACATTTCTAGTAAATTTTGTTTCTAGTAAATAGTTTTAAATTACTAAAATGTGGAAGAAATAAAATGTCAAAAAAATAGGGTATGTCGCCAGTAACTGGCCAACTGATAGTAACTGGTTACCCTAAACTAAAAATGAATTATTCACCTATACAAAATTGTATACGTGTTGTATACAGAATTCATTTTAGTATAAGGTTATTGAAGGCTGGCCAGTTATTGAAACCTTATACTAAAATTCTGTTTATAGGTGAATAGAATTCATTTAGGGTTTAGGGTGGCCAGTTATTGGCCAGTGGCCTGTTACTGGAAAATTGCCTACCGCACATTTTTAAGAACAATACCTTAGTTACTTGACGTTTCAGTGTGCCAGCGTAGCATGCCGTTACACCGAAAACGGCGAATTGAAAAGTGGCATGATCCAGCAAGTCCGGAACCAGCAACACCAGCAAAGGCCTATTGCCAGGACTAGCGTGGAAGATGACGAGCTTCAACTAGAATCTAGTGAACGGATAGCCCAAGGATTAAATAAATAGTCTTGAAACTTGTTTCCTTCTATCTCCAGGATAACAATGAAACCGGAAACATCGTGAGGAAACCGGACTAATCCCAATACGGGCTAGTTTACCCTCTGGGTTGGAAGGTCAGATGGCAGTCGCTTTCGTAAAAACTAGTGCCCACGCCAATTACTGGGATTAGTTGCCAAGCGGACCCCAGGCAATGAGCCGTGGCAAAATGCCGGGACAACGCGAGGAAGATGATGATGATGATCTCCAGGATAACAATGTTGATGCGTGCAGCAGTACGCGGCGCGCGGCTATCTTTTTTAGGGTTCCGTACCCAAAGGGTAAAAACGGGACCCTATTACTAAGACTCCGCTGTCCGTCCGTCCGTCCGTCCGTCCGTCTGTCACCAGGCTGTATCTCACGAACCGTGATAGCTAGACAGTTGAAATTTTCACAGATGATGTATTTCTGTTGCCGCTATAACAACAAATACTAAAAACAGAATAAAATAGAGATTTAAGTGGGGCTCCCATACAACAAACGTGATTTTTGACTGAAGTTAAGCAACGTCGGGCGGGGTCAGTACTTGGGGATGGGTGACCGTTTTTTTGCTTGTTTTGCTCTATTTTTTGTTGATGGTGCGGAACCCTCCGTGCGCGAGTCCGACTCGCACTTGGCCGTTTTTTTTTTCATCATGAATGTAGTGTAGTGTAGTTCGAAAAACTTGCGTAGCCAGATGTTGATGTCAACTTTAGGCAGTGTTCTCCGACAATGCCGTCCTGGAAACGTCGGAGGTAAATTTAAAATGTAATTATACGCGATTCAAATTTTTTTTTATTGTTTATTTACCTTTTGGGAATGAGTTTTTTATGCTCTTTTAAACCCTCAATTATTGACCACTACAATTAATTAATTAATAACATGAGGAGTATCAGCGATAAAATAGTGTAGTTAACAAAAAAATACTATTAAGTTTGTACGAATGAGTCCTGAATTGAACAAATCGCGGAAAATGACTCCTTTATAGCTGACTGTTTATTCCAGTAATTTAATTTAATTACGTCATACCTGGAAATCCCATTTTGCTACGAGACGAAAGGAAAAGAAATGGTAAGTAATAAAGTTACATTACAGAGAATTACGGAGAAACACAGATTAATTATAATAATTTTCCTTGTAGCCTTGACTTTTGTTTTATTAAATTCCTGGTCTAAGGCTAAAATTATATAATGTTTTCGGAATGAGTTTTTTAACCCCTAATGTATAAAGAACAAGTTACTTTGTGTATGTTTGTATTTTACTGTGATGTGCTTAATAAAAAAAATATTCAATTTAATATTGCAATATCAATGTCAAAATTACTACCGGTTCTAAACTACAGAAGAGACGAAGGACTAATTTTTAATTAATTATAACTACTTGATGTAACGTATTATGGAAAAAAATAAAAAAATACAGATTGTTGTAATAGAATAAATACACTTTAAGGTGCAGTATGTTCAACCAGCACTTTTTGAAAACATGTAGTGCTTTTTTAGATCATAATATGGTTGCCAAAAAATATAAATGCAACACTAAGGGAAACTGCTTAGGATGGCCAATTCGAGTTTTAGTTATTCGATCTGTTTCCGATATCATACTGATCTGTCAGTATCAAAACGGACATTTCTTCAACCAAAAAGGTCACTTGTTGTACAATTTAATAAGGATATGTCCCCGCTGTAAAACTCCGCTGTGGCAAGGCCGGTGTAAGTGCGACTGAGTCTACTTAGACTTGTCTGTAATCCATGTTACCCTCTGCCTCAGGGTTGCCTGTTTGAACTGAATATATCGTCGGGTAATTGCACAAATCTCTGTTGACAATTTACTGGGACATCAGTTAGCCGCGACCACGACCAGTGAAACATGTGTCGAAACGTCGGTAAATAAAGGTAATAAAATAAATTTCGCGATATACCCGTCTATAAATGTGAGTTAATGTGAATATTTTAATATAAAATTACAGAGTATTAATTTTTATTTGATATCGTCAAGCTTGACACCACTCAGCCCCGAAAATGATATTCGTGTTACTACATATTTTAGAAATTTAAAATTCAGAACTTACTCTTAGGCATCTCTATCAGTTTTTAGAGTTATCCCTAAAAATCCCTGCAAATTATAAATGAAGTAAATGTGTCTGTTACTTATTCACACATTTTAATAGCTAAACTGAATTTGTTTTTATTTTTTTTATTAGCCTATATGAGTGTCCCACTGTTGGGCAAAGGCCTTGATTTCCACGACTCCCGATTTGGTGTTTCCTCCGGCCAGTTGTTCAGGAAGTTGTCCAGCCCTAGTAGCACGGTCGCATTGTTATCGTTTGTCACCCTGCCTGTCACGTTCTAACAAGTATGTAAGTGCGAAAGTGACAGGCATAGTGATAGTCGATAAAAATGGAACCATGCTGAGCCCGCAGGTCGTCCCGCCATCTCCGTTTGGGTCTGCCCCGTCCACGTCCCTCTACCGGCATCCACTTGGTGGCTAAGCTAGCCCACCTCTCTGGATGCATGCGGTAGACGTGACCTTATATTTTATTAAAAATTTGATTATAATTTTATTAAAAATCAGTAGGTACCTAACATTATACTAGTATTATTATATTTATTATAATCTGTGTTAACATCAATTAAGAATAAGTAGGTACCATCGCTTACATTGTTAACTGACAGTTCGTATAGCTTATTACAAAAGGCATAACGACTACCGTAGGTTCAAAGGGCTTAACGGACAAAACGCGATTTTTCAGGAGAGCCAAAAAACAGTTTTTTTTAGAAAAAAAAACATAACTTTTTTGTTTGTTTCAATAAACTGATGCCTGTATGTGGCTTATTCTTAACTTTTTGAGCTCTTTTAAACTCATTGTTTGAACTTATAATACAATGCTTACGAAAATAGCATGTCCGTTACGCCAAAAAACACGACTGTTTTTAAGAAGGGCGTCTCTTACGCCTCTTTTTTATGGATTATCTTATTCGAAAAAGGGCGTAATGTACAAAAAATATACTATTTCAGTACCATTTGGCGTAAATCCAACAATTTCGTTGCAATATGGCAACTTACATTTAAGGAACACTATACTTCTAAGTACTATAATTTACATTTTTTTTTCAAAAACTTATAGAGATGTATTAATTGTTAAGTTTTTTTCCCCATTTTTGTTATTTTGGATACTTAAACGTGGAAAAGGTAATTTTTTTTAGCCACAAAACCAATGTTTTCTTTTTTATTTCTTTATATTACTTCAACAGAATCAGTTCTGTCCTACCATCTGTATCTAATTTTGTATATCAAAACAATTTATAACAATTACTTTTATTATAGAAAGTATGTATGCGTTATTTCTGTTTGTAATCTTAATTTGGTCATAAATTTTACTTTTACATACCATAATACTATTAGGTACTATAGTAGTTTTGACATCTCGTATGTCTGTTCAGTAAAACTTAATGAATATGTGATTATTTATGGTATAACAATTAACATCAAAGTAGGTAGCAAAAAGTCAAATGACCAGGCCTACGTACTTCTATGAAAACGTTTATAGACAGTAACTTTCATAAGGTTAATCCTATAAATTAGGGTTTAAACAAAAAAGTATTAATTTTATGTCTAATCAAAATTGCAAATGGCCCAGTAACATACTAAACTAAAAGTTATCAGTCTAATATAGGGGTCACAAACTCGGTTTAACCGAAATCGAAAAAACCGGAAAAACCGGGTTTTCAGCCAATTGCCAAAACCGGGTTTTGACTTTGATAAAACCGGCTTTTTCGAGGTTTTCGGTTTTACAGTTTTATAAACATAATTTAATTATTTAGATGAGCAACAATTACTTCAGAGTTTGTTATTAACTTATTATAAACTGTTTACTATTTTCACTAAATATCCCTTGATTTCCTGTAATACGTAGTTTAAATAACATTTTAGTAGGACTGCTCGTTTATCTCTAGTTAAAAATGTTGATTGTAGTAATTATGTATAACAAACTTACCTCGTTTAGCGAGTTGGGTATTATCAGCGGTGTGTGTTTCCTGAAGGAGGATGTCAACCCCGTTGTCACGTAATATTTTGCTTAGCCATTCCGTTTCAGAATTGCTGACCATGAGCTTAAAAACTTTATTGATGGAATTTGATGGTCTTGGTAAAGATAGAGTAAATAGAAATGTTGTGGAAGACTAAATAATAAAGCATTGATCCTAAAAATACATGTTTATTTTTCAAATTATATGTAAAATCGAAATCACCGAAAAAACCGGGTTTCCGGTTTTGCTGTTGCACAAAAACCGAAAAACCGGTTTTCTAAAATACGCACGGTTTTGTGACCCCTAGTCTAATCTTAATCAATCGCCATAATTATCATTTGAATATTGTTTTATTATTTTCCTAAAACTAATGAAAAAAGTACCCACTAGTTCAGTTTAAATTGACAGTAACCCTATAAATAAAGCATCAATGAGCACATGAGTAGGTACTGCAAGTACCTACTTAATAAAAAAATGACAAAGAAAGTACTAGGTCATCCCACTTAATAAACTCGAAATTGTACATAGTATGTTGGCGTATCTCTTACATTGAATTCTCTAACACTCGTATAAATATCCACTAGTTGTAGGCGTAACGTACATTTAGCACTCAAAAATCTACTGCAAATAGGCGTAACTGTCAATAAATTAGCACAAATTTAATAAAATTTCCGATGCAAAAGGGCGTACTTATCGTAAAAAAAGTTGGAAGTTACGCCAAAATGTCTCACAACATTTATTTGAATTGGCAGATACGGAAAAATGCGTTGGAAAATTGTGTTCACGCATTGATTTTTCATAGGGCTAACGGACATTTTTTTTCAAGTTATGGAGACGTTAAATATACCAATCGATGGAGAAAAAAATACTGAGTATAACTGCATTCATAACTCAATTTCGTCATTTTGTCCCTTACGCCCTTTGAGCCTACGGTAGTCGATAAGGTTCCCCGATGGTCAGTTAAGAGTATTGCTGTTTGTACTAGTCAGAACCAATTTAAGATGAAATCACAATTTTCTTTTACATAAGTAAAATAGTTTACTCACACTTATGGGTCTAAGATGGGTCTAAGTGTAAGGTCTGAGTGGACGCTCGAAGCGGAGCGTTCGGCGGGGCGTGCAGCGTGGCGTCGGGCTCACAAGTGATTTGAGCAGCATGCACTAAGGCCGCTCCTATACGCTTGCGCCGCACGCCCCGCCCCGCTGCACGCCCAACTCGAGCGTGCACTCAGGCCTTACACTAACGCGAAACTTATTCAATTACCTACCTTTATTTACAGACGTTTCGACACAGGTTTCACTGGTCGTGGTCGCGGCTAACTGATGTCCCAGCAAAATGTCAAAACAGAGATTTGTTCAAAACGCGAAAGTTTTAAATATTATAAAATAGTTTTACCTGGAAGAAAAACTCGTGCAATTGAAAAATAATTTCCTTCGTGGCCGTAAAGAATGCCATTTACAGTCCGATATTGGATTCTGTTTAATAAAATTGTTCCGCCTGTCGGTGAGGCTCTAATTAAAACACGAATGTACAGTTGGCTGTGCTAGAAAAGTTGTTGTTTAACCCATCGTGCCACCATATTGATACCTGAGCATCGATGAGCGTCGCGAGTGGTTCGAAAAGTGTAATCTTGAGCTTAGCGAGTGCATGAGTGCAATGAAGAAAATCAGAATAGATATAAAACATTAATGGATGTCGTTATTCATAAGCTTTTTAATAAAGAGTCTTTATTGTTTGTCCTTATCCGTAATTTAAGCATTTGTGTTTCTTAGAAAGGGACAACATTTACCACAGATACCTACGTTAAGTTTAATAAATAAGGGGGTAAATTGATACATAATAGCCACCGAGTTCTCACAACCAAAGAGTAAAGTAGGTAAGTACTATATTAGGAACTTACAACCCTAGCGGTATTATCCCGTAAATTTTAACACTTTTAGCAACTAAGTCCTTGAAGAGTAGCAGTAGTTTTTTTAACACTAAGTCGAGCATCTCATTTGGAAAATAAATATTCAGAGGATTTAAAGGTTTCATTTGATTTCTTACGAGGATTTGAGATACCTAGCAACAACACAACACAACGCCGTGTGCCTGCTATACGGCCACAATTCAAAATTTTTAATTTTCTGGATTATTGCAGATTCGTATTCAAAATTGTTCAATTTACGACCTTATTTCGAGAGCCATAGCAAAAAAGGTCTTTAAGAGCCTTTTTCTCACAAGTGGCCTTATGGATTTGACCATAAATTGTCAGACGATTCCCTGCAATACAGCCACTTGCCAGTCTGCCGTCTGGCGTTCGCACGTGAACTGACGGCCCTTTTGAGTTGTGGCTATATAGCACACGTTTTAAATGAAGCTTTTGAGTTGCGTCCTAGAAAATAATAATTAGTTGAGTGATAATTACGATGAATCACTATAAATATAAAAAAAAACAAACGGCAATTGGTTGTGTCACAGCAGTAAGCATTACAGTTATTATTACAAAATTACCAGCTCGCCACCGAAACTACCACAACGCAAAATGATTAAGCAAATCTCAACTTTGTTTTCTTACAAGTGCGGTTCAATATGGCTCATCAGTGAGGGTCGTGAGCCTAATACATATTTTTACCCGTCTGAAGAAAGATAAGTATTGAGCATGTTTTCGAAGAGTGTGTATGTATTTAACTAACATTTTATTGTATATAATATTATGTGTGTCTAATACTATAGCACGCTTTACTGCCAATAATATGCAACGGATTTTATTGTGTGAGGTAAATTACTAACTGTGTTCGGGATGGTTGTATTCGGGATGGTGTCATAATATTGGAATTTTGTTAAATATTATAATAACTGCTTTTATTTTGGGGACTTTGGCGCCAAAAATTAAATCACGTGGAAAGTCGTTACTTTGATATATTTACATTAACTTATTTGATAATGGTAAAGGCATTTTCGTGGTAATGACTGTGTTTAATGTTTTTTTCGGTGTGTGTCCTAGCTATTCAATTTATTTCCATTAAAATGATTTTATGAAGAATGATAGAAACTAGATATAGCTATGTTTTATATGCTTGCTTGTTTTAGATCTAAAATTTCGAGGACTACGAGTAGATCTGCTAACACACGTAATGCCACCTCGGACAGTCTCTCTCGTGTGACACCTTTGTCAAAAGCGAAGGATTCACCAGAAAACAGAATTACCTATGATTAAGTTTAGTGTCCAGTAGTTACGTGTTATTGATGTGTATTGTGTAAGTATTCAATATTGGCCTTTTAAAGGAAAATATACAGCAATTTACTACCTTTGTATTTTGTAAGTCTACTTAAAGAAGACTGATTATTACATACGTTGATTCTACTAAAGTAACGAAAACAAAATATTTTGTATATCAACGCTTTTTTTATTAGTGCTAAGTTGAAATACATTGTGATATTCGTTATTTCTTGTACTGATTACTTATAAGAAGTTACCTACTTGTAAGAATTAACTTACTGAATACATTATAATAAATAAATTGCCTGCAATGTTCTTAAAGATTTCACAAATTAGCAAGGAACAGTATTGTGTTTTGATTTCTTATTTTATAATATAGTAGGTATTCTAAATACTCTTTATTATTTTGAATGATTTAAAAAAGAAGTTTCAAAGTTTTATTTATTCAAATTTTATAAAGAACCTTTTAAACAATTAATATTATTTGGTAATGACATGGTATAATGTTGCTGATTATAAGCTAGTTACACATATTATCGCGTACAGTGATCTTGTTCCTATCAAAGTTGATAAAATAAAGGGATTTTAACTATTTTGGTGTTTTTATTTATATTTGCATGGTAACCTTTATCCAATAATTTTGTGTTAAAATTTGGCCGCATCTCAAAATCTTTAAAAAACGTTTCTGCAATACGGCCACAACTCTAAATACCTGTCTTTCGGGCCTTGTGTCTTAAAAAATATACATTTCTTTTAAAAAGTGGCGTGGTTATAAGGAGGGTTATATCATTCCGAGTAAAAAAAGCTAAATTTTAAATTCATAGACCTAAAACTAAAGGAGTAAGATCCTATTAAACACCCTGAACTATACTCTCACAACTTTGAGACGCAATTTCTCGAAAAAACGGTTTTTTGAGATGTGGCAGTGTAGCAGGCACACGGCGACAAGTTTAGGTCTGCCGAATCTACTCTAAGGGCATTTTTAAAGTTGTACCCCCAACTTGCATTTTAGATTATGGAATTTTTATATTATTTCCACTTAGAATCACGAGCTCTTTCGATCCTAATACAAGAAAAAAAGTGTCCCCAGAATTTCATTCAATTTTTTTGGTCCGTTTTGTTATCAAAACCATAGAAGGTCATCATAGAAGGTTGTATGAAAACCGTAACCAAACGGACCAAAAATTTTGGAGACACATTTTTTCTCAGTAAAAATGGAAAAAGCTAGTGATTCTGAGTAAAAATAATATAAAAATTCTCAATTCTAACACAAAAATTTTTGGTACAACTTAAATAGAAATTCCCCTAAAGTCCCTGGACGCTTCGCTTACAAAAAGGACAGTTTCTTCGAAAACCTACTCTCCCTTAAGCTTTTCTAAACTCAAGTCTAATACAATATGATCCACTTAAAGCGTGAACAGGCTGAATTTGGATTAAATCTCCGCAAATGGATGATTTTGTTATCATTCCTCTCACGGAGGGCGCGTGCAAAAGGCCGTTTTATATTTTGGGGAATATTGGGGAATTAGAGCGACATTAGTTTAGTTAAGTGCGTTGGGATTAGATTGAAAGGGTTTTTTACGAAAAAACGCTTTCAGTCTTACCCCAACGCACCTTACGTATAGTACAGTTAAAGGTTCCTTTATGTTGGCTTGAATTGAACGATCTCAATAAGCCTCTGTAGTAAGTAATTTTAATAAGGAAACTTCCGTGTGACACCGTCATTCACTCGAACACAATAGTAGTTTATGCAACAGTGATATAATAAGGGTTCTTAAAATTCAAGGGTCGAAGTTACAAAACGAGACGTAGTCGAGTTTTGTAAAAAAAGACCCGAGAATTTTAAGAACCAATTATGAGCTGTTGCATACATTACTTTTTCTATGACAGCTGCAGCAAAAAAAAAAAAAAAAAAAGTTATTATTTAAAAAAAATTGAGTTATTATTTAAAAAAAAAAGAGTTATTATTGTAAATGAAAACATACCTCTTTCAATCAAGATGATCGGAACTTGTATCTTTAAAAAAAATAAAGCAGTTGTATTATACTCATAAGATGACTGCTAGCAGTCATCTTATGAGCCTATAGACAAAGCATTCAAATGACATTGCTTTAGATATCACTGTCAGTCATTTAATTGACACATTTAAGTGCTGGAGTAGAAAAAATGGGTTCTTGACGTATTTTAAGGCGTAGATTGATGACACAATCATGTTAGTGGTGTGGTAGAAAAAGTAATAGCGAATCGCCTAGCGTGGTACCGTAAAATGGGGTGAGTAGGGTTCGCGGGGAGAGTTGGGTTAAGAATGGGGAGAGAAGGGATGAAAGGGGGGTGAGATGGGATTTTAAGGCTACTGCTACAAAAATAATGTCTTCCAATTTAAAATGGAGTTATAGTAATACTCATAATAAAAAAAAATCGATCCAACAATCTTCCAAAATCACCTTTGTATGAAATGCCATCTCACCCCAATTACGAGGGACTATGGGGTGCGGTGGGATTTCCTGTTTATCGTCAGTTATTAAATGGAACTTCGCAAAATAAAATAAAAACTAAAATACAAACGTCCGGGACACTTATTATATATATGTCACTGTAAAATTGTAGACACTCGTCATATTATAATCTCGCTAGTTACATTATAAACTGACGGTAGGGAGATTATAATCTAACGTAACCTAACCTACGTTAGATTATAAACTAACGGGTTCACAATCTTACGGTGTCATATACACCATTCAGTTTGCATATGTAAAAATAAAATGTTATCGAGGTTTGAATGTCGGTTTTGCCCCTACTCACCCCATTTTACGGTACGGGCATGTGATGCGGAGGAATGAAAGTCATGTGACGAGAAAGGTGTAACTAATGAATGCGGAGGGAGGTGACAGGAGAGGAAAACCGAGGAAAAGGTGGATCTGTGTGAGAGATGATATGAAACGAACGCGAGTGAATGATGAGATGACGGGCGAGAGAGAGACATGGATGCTGCCTGCGCCGACGCCAAATGAATGGGATACGGGCAAGCGAATGATGATTGATCGACATTTTTCGCTTCATAACGGGGAGGTATGAGTGACCTGTTTAATATATTTAATAAGCTTTTTTAATACATTGTTATTAACATGTCAGAACAGTAACTACAATTGTAATTGCTACATATTTCAATCAAAAAGTTTAATTAAGGTAAGGTAAATACCTAGGTACTTGATATAAATAATTTTAAAAACGTAAAATTAAACAAACTACTTATTTCTATTAATAGGAGTAAAAACTCAAATACAACCAAAATGAATAATGAAATGTTTTGCTCGGAAAACATATCAAATCTCAAAAATTAGCGATTTCCCAGAGATAAGACCTAGCTAGATCGATTTTTCGCCCCCGAAAACCCCCATATACCAAATTTCATCCAAATCGTTAGAGCCGTTACCGAGATCCCCGAAATATATG